>NC_140594.1:1134979892-1136179892 GCF_964204655.1 Triturus cristatus | reverse complement strand
CGGGAGGCGTGGACGGCCGACGGATTGGAACTGGACGATGAGGATTGGGTATCGGCGGTGGCCTCCCCGAAAGAGGTGGCGATCCCGGCCCGCCTTAGATTTGTGCAGCTGAAGATACTCCATAGAGTGTATGTCACAGGGCCTGGTTTGATACGTATGGGTTATTCGAGGGATGGAATGTGTAAGCGTGGCTGTGGCTTGTTGGGTACCTTTCTTCATATCCTTTGGGAATGTTCGGAGGTCGTACGCTTTTGGAACGGGGTACATACTGTAATGGAGGAGGTCACGCATGTCGCTTTGTTACCAGAGGCCAGGAGGTGTTTGTTGAATGTCTGGGAACCAAATGACTATAATGCGGCGCAGACGCAGTGGGTGACTTTGGGGTACATGGTGGCTAAGCGCAATATCGCACAGTTGTGGGGTTCCCCGAGGCCGCCTACGATTTCGGTATGGAAGGAGAATATGGATTGGTGTATGTTCAGGGAGAAGACAGTGTATGTGGCGAGAGGCAAGCCGGGGAGGTGGACTAAGGTGTGGGGTCCATGGAATTCCTATCGTGGAAATATCTGCGCTCCGCCTCTGCCGCGAGAGGTCAACGTCGCTTTGTCCCCCTAGCCGCGCATTCTACGTGATTGTGTGTGCTTTGTCCTCTTCTCCGCCGCCCCCCACTACCACCTCCTGTCAAGAGTTATTCCAGATAATGTGGATCTTCCCCCGTCCTGGGGAGCGCACGCTGCTATTTCGGACTCTCATTGCCTTGTTTGTGTGTTTTTTAATAGAAAATATGAAACCGTCCTTTTTGATCGCCCTTAGACTATGGCCGCGGCCTGTTATATGTGCTTACGAACTTTCGGGAGCTTTTGCTTCTGGCTCATTTGAATGTATGGCGTTGCCTTGCTGGCTCTCGAGCTTTCTAGCGGCCGGCCCTTGTGGTTGTAGGCCCTTGTTTGTATCTTTTTAATGTGTAATAAAGGTTTCTTACAATAAAAAAAATAAAAATAAAAATAAAAAAATTTAAAAAAATAATGAACTCCAAAGATAACAGGAGGTTCACAATAGTCTGAAAGTGGTTAACGACAACCTGTGGTGAGTCCACCTTCAACAACCAGTGATCGAGGTAGCGTAAGACTGGAACCGCGACCTTTGAAGGTGTGCTGCTACCACCCCTATCAAGGGGCGCTGGTGCAATATAAGGAGGAAAAGGCAAACAGAAGATCCCCCTGACCCACTACAAGCCACAGGTAGCATCAATGGGCCTGCAGGATGGGTATATGGAATAGGTGTCCTGCAGATCCAAAGCCACCATCCATTCTCCAGTGTCGTTGCATTTTGAATTTTTCCTTCCAGAGGAAGTCTTTGAGAGGGCTCAGGTTTAAAAAAGGATGACGCCCCTATTCATCTTTGGCACCAGTAAGTAGCAGGAAAAAAAACATGACCTACATCTGGCACAGACAGCTCCTCTATAGCCCTTTGGACAAATAATCTTGAACTTCCTAGAATAAGATGGCAGATGGTCCTCCAACATTGGTTCCGGAGACAGTGGAAGGTGTGGTGGAGTGGCAATGAAGGGCAGAGAGTACCCTTTCTGGACAATTTGTAGGACCCACCAGTCTAGTGTTGTAATCTGACAAAACGGCAAGAATCGTTTGATCCTGACTCCATCTGGGTGGCCATACTCCAAGGAGGCTTAGCAGGTGGAGCTATTGGGGAGAGCAGTGGGCTGAGTGGCTTGCTGACCTTGACTGCAGGGTTGGTGGGCCATGACTGCTAGGCATCTAATGAGTCTGAATTGGACTATGGTGTACTGTACTGCTGATGCAGCTGTCGTGGTGTGGCATACAATCCCAAGGAGCATGGTATGGATCTGCTCTCTTTGAACCATTTTTAGATTGTGGGGGTGCACTCCTGATTTTCCTACTATACGTTTGAACTGCTAGCTGATGCTTATTAACTAAATGTTGCTGCACCGATGCATGTACTCACAACACACGCATATGCACATTGACAGATTATGAAAAGTACACAAACTTGGATGCGAACAAAATTCCAAATTAAGCTTTTTTTATATCATAACACTTTTGGATTTTTTTCTGTCTGAATACTTATTTTTATTCAATCAGTATTCATTAGTATTTCTGATAAATTGTGTCAATGAGTATAAATTTTAACACACAGTGACTCAATTTGATGAGTCATTTGATAGCATGATTTAACATTAAAGAAACATTACAACATTACATAATGTACAATATAGTGATCATGTTCAAATTCATGCCCGATTCATTTCGGGACGTCAGTGTTCCTTCCTCAGGGGCATATCTGAAAACCCAAAAGAAATTGGCAATATTAAACAGCTAAAATGCATGGAACTTCTCAATCGCCCATACTCCTGTGCTAATGTTAAGGGTCTATGATGACCTAATCAAATGATGAAATGTAATGGTGTTATTAGTATGCATGCTGGCTAACGAGCATGCAATGACGTTATTGTTTGACACTATTTTAATACACCCAGTGTTTAAAACTGTGTCATTGGTTGCTTGTGAATAATCCCATCCTACCTTAGGGGGTCCTTCTAGACGTAGGAACCATATAAGGCCAGTGGTGTAACCTATCTAAGAGTAGCAAAATGTGAGTCAATATCCTTAAAAAAACACTGCTCTACCAGTGTGATCCACCACGTACAAATGTGTTTCCCTCTATTGAAAGATTCCAATAGTCACCACAAGTAGATAGTTAAAAATTGTGGGTCCCTGTGAAAACTAGACCTCATGTCTTTTGGAATGTGGTAAAAGCTGTTGTGTGATCACGGAAATATAGCGATGAAATAATGTAATCGTGAAACATAAAATGCGTTATGCCGGTAGTCGACTAAACGATATGAATCAATTGCTAACATAACAGAGAACAGGGTAACCACTATGGTCTACACAGCAGACCAAACATCAGAGATATATGCCTTAATTCAGGAAGTAAAACTCCCGGACACCCATGGAAGCTCAACCTCCCAACAACTCAAACAACTGGAGTATCTAACTAGATGTCACGTAAACCAAAGACTACATTCTTCAACTCTGGTACAATACCATAAAGCCAAACTCATTCCTAGAGGATTGAGACTGTCAATTAAACCCATGTTATTTTATTTCCACTTGAACACCGCGTTTATGGAAAAATGGTATTCTATTTTGAATAAATGTTCGCTGGATCTAAGATTACTCCTCATCGAGCAACTATCCGAAACGATTTGAGAACTGAAGGAAAAGATACATACCTTGAAAAGTGAACTGGAGTTAAGGATGGAGAGCAACAAATGGCAAATTAACCTGAAAGGTCTTAACCAAAAACTGGGTAAATACAGCAAGGAACTACAAGAAGGAAACCTAAGAAAATATGAAAGGGATACCATTGATTATAAATTGAACGAGGTGTACATGTGGGCAGAGATCTATGCATGATGAAGATTTGACCAGAAGAGAAGAACTACATCATCTGAAGAGAGCATAGCCACTGATAAAGGTATAGCTTCAAACAGAGCACTAGTACACTCAGTGGCCATTGATTTGGACCAACTAGGACCATCAACTGAATCTGGAGAATCAATCCAACCCACAACATCAGTGTCTTTTTTGTCACAGGCTCCGGATCACGGACAACCACCAGCCCAAAGCGTACGAGGGACAACGGGAACAACTATAAACACAGGCGAGGACAAGGAAAAAGGAGAGAAATTATTGCGCATTGGCAAAAACAAAACCTAATAATCAACATATTCTCAACTCAATTGACACAACAGCAGACCAACGTGTCAAACAGGGGTATGTCCTTTGTACCCTCTACCTTCAACCAATGAATTGGAAGTAGAAGCCATATTTTTCAGATTCATGAGGACCTTACGACTACGATATTTCTTTACCAACATAATAGGTGACGCATAATCAGGAGATGAGACTACATTTAAACCTAAAAGCACTTATCAAGCACCAGTTTCCCATAAGATGTATGATACGTTAGAAATCATGATAAAAAAGACATCAGAAAAATGAATTTCAAAACCAACAGAGGACAGAACCTGACCCAACACGACAACCGTCTATAGCCAACAATCCGAACATCACACTGCAACCAGCAGACAAATGAGGAGCCCTAATAGTGATGGACACCACCTATTATCACTCTAAGGTTAATCAACATGTGATGGATGACGACACATATATGGCATTGGGTAGTGATCCTACTGTACAACTTACAGGGATCTTAAACAAGATCTTGCAGAAAGCAGAAGACATGGGTTGGATAGACCAACAAACCAGATCGTGTCTAACAACGAGTAACCCACGCAGACCTAGGTTGTATATGATACCAAATATACACAAGAACAGTGCAAATCCCCCGTTCAGACCCACTGTTTCAAGGTGTGGATCGCTATTTGACCATCTTGGCAGATACCTTGATCACTTTTTTCAACAATTTGTGCAGAATTGGCATTCTTACATAGGGGATACTACTATTTTTTTACAGAAACTACAGAGCATGCAAATGAATATGCAGGACAACTGGCTGCTGTGTACCATTGATTTGACAGCCCCAAATACATCGATACCCCATGAAGCTGGAATGAAAGCAGTAGAGTGGGCGCTACTACGATCACATGACATCAAGGCAGAGAATATATTTTTACTGAAGTTGTTACACTTCTGTTTGAACCACAGTTTCTTTTCATGACAAGGTAATTTTTACGTACAACTCACAGGAACATCTATAGGATTTTCAGGGGCACCAGCGTATGCTAAAATGTTTATGGCCCGATTTGAAGATCAACATATCATGCAAAACTCCAGCTGGTGGTTCAAAATAGCTTTGTACTGTAGGTTCATAGATCACATTTTCTTGATTTGGTCAGATACTAGAACCACACTAGAGGAAATGATACAAACACTGAACATGTGTAACCCAAGGATAAAATTCACTCACACCATTGAAGACAACCAAATTAACTTCTTGGATGTATTGGTCATAAAAAACCCATGGGACAGGGATTTGACACACAAATATATACAAAACCAACGGACCGGAACAATGCACTAGCTTTCTCAAGTTTTCCGCCTAGGAGTTTGATTAACAACTTACCCTACTCACAGTTTACTAGGATCAAAAGGATTATCGACATGACATAGTCCTATACACAACAATAAGTACATAAACAGTTGACCGAATTCCCGATCACATGGTGCAATTGGTATCATATAATTTGACATGCGGTAGAATGGGGCATCAATATCAGCCCTGGGCGTAGTGGGCGTAGTGAGGCTACGTGAAGCATTACTCCCTCAATTTTAAAATGAGGGCGGGAGGGAGGCGGGTGGCGGGCACTCTGCTCCGATGCGCGTGTGTGTAGTCTGCCTGCTACGCCTACTTTGCAAAGCGCGAAGTAGGCGGCACTACGCACACTCCACGGGCGGAGCGGAGCACTGCGCCCACTCTTAATCAATATCGATAAAGAATTACATGTTTTCCTGAAAGAATAGACCGTTTTTTTTGACAAGCCATCGCCTACTGAACAAATGCATTACAAATATATATAATATCTGTTTCCTAAGCCGTGAAATCATGGAAATACTTATTTTGCAGATGCACAGATTGTCTGATATATGTTATAATTTTACTGTTTAGTTTTCTCTTTTTAGAAGTTAAAGTATGTCAAATTATATGATACCAATTGCACCATGTGGTCGGGACTTCTGTCAACTGTTTATGTACTTATTGTTGTTTATAGGACTATGTCATGTAGTAATTATTACAGCTACAATTTTAAAGATTGGTTGTTGGATATTTAAAGGATTGGACGAATATATGTTAGAAATGTGACAAATGATCATACAAATATCTGTACTTACAATCCGTTATAAGACTTGTAGGGAAAGTTTCTCTTTATTCTATGTTATTACATAATATCAATTACAATTGTAAAAAACATCATATATATATATCGATCTAATAATGGGTATCTAAGCCATTATAAACCACACTTACTAATAACTATTTGAATTCATCTCTCTCTCCTTCTCTAACTTTACTAATATATATAGTGTACCAAATAAGTTTTCGTGTACCTATTTAATAGACTGCTTTCAATTTGACGATGTAAGTAATAGATTGAGGATTCTAGCTTGACAAAATTCGCTCGAATGAACACCGTGTAGTAATGGCCGCCGGTGTTTCAATAGAATATGCTGAATTTGGTTGCATTAGTCCACTTTTTATTTCAGTGACAGGAACGGAAGTGTTAATCTATTGGAAAGGCCGTCATATGTAATTGGCGGAAGATGTTTAAAAGGGGACTGAGGATTTGAAAGGATGTTTGTTGACCTACTCGGGACTGCCTCGATACGCGACGGAACTCGCTAAGACAGGTTAGTTTCTACGGGCCAGGGGCTGTTTAAAGTGCTGCTATTTGATATTACCAGAGACCGCTATTGCTTGAATCTTAAAAAATGTTTTTTGGGGTCCCTGATAACTTTTTAAGTATTATACACGTATAGTCAATACTATATGAGCTATGGGCCAGAACGGACCACTTTTTAAATAAAATCTCACGGATTATCATTGAAATAGTAGAGATGCAGCTGATATATACAATTAATTTTTATATATAAATGACATACCTTATATCCTGGGCTAATGGATATACTATTGTTTCTCTCATATCTTCAGGGGCATATCATAGTCCTACGTTCCTCGCTGATTAACTTGTAAATTACCATTTACACATTTGTTGGCTTAATGAATTGAGACTAGACTTTACATGTAGGTGTTCTTTCTTTCGTTTTTGGCAACAACGAACATTTTTATTTGATTGATACTAAGTAAATATATTTGTCTCTCGGGCTCTTTTACAGATACGAACGGTCAATAACATTTCGGTTGGAATTTAACCGCCCTACTACTTTTAAAGGCTACTTGGAGTTACTCTAAATATAGAGAGGACCTATTGACAATGGGCGTTTAGTAGCGATCCTTTTTAAAGTTTCACTCTAAGGCTAACTTCTACATTTTTTTGTATGACCAATTGTGGTTACTGTGAATAGATACAAAGATATTGGGTAGATGTTAACCATGCCATCACGCAGTGTATCTTTTAATCGTTGGAACTGTGAAGTTATTGCATATTAGATTTTTAGGAAAACTACTTGCTTTTTCTTTTTCCTTACAGATACTCATTACAATATTTAATTGAAATATGGGGCACTACTTTCGTTCCGGATAAAAATACTATATCTAATAGGTATATATTCATTTTGTCTATACTCTTTATGAAAGAATGGTCAGTTACAGGAGACTAATTATTTACTCTCGGAACAAGACTCATTTACAAGAGTTTTCTGTTTTTGTTCCCACTATGTATGTTAAGGACTGAATATCCGCGCTGGAAGATCAGAATACTTTATGGAATATTTTGAGAATTTGCTTACTATCCACTATCCACTGAAGGTATTATATACTGATCGGTTCTATCAAGTCCTCATCACTTCTTGCACTTAATATAGGTATAGAAGCACAGCATGATAATTTGTTTGCCACCACTCTATTGGTCTCTTTGGAACTGTTCTTTACCCATATCTTGACTTATGAGCACTATATAAACTATGTGATCCCACTACTGGCTGCTTTTGGTTCATCTCTAATAATTCCTCAAACAATTCATTCTTAGCGTTTCACTTCTACTCCATGGTCATGAAATTTAGCTGATTTGTAATATATAATCTTACTCTCTCCTTTTCGTTTTTTTAAAAAATAACTCATGTTCCTGTTTCCTCAGTTTCACGTCAAATTTTAAACATCTGTGTTTTAAATATTGGTTTTCTTTTTATGGCAACAATTGCAGCCTTGAAAAAGTTTCTTTTGAAACGAAACACATGTCGGCTGCCGGTCCAACATCACACGGAAGGATCATTGTATCAAGTTTTCCATCGTTGAAACACAATGCTCTGTTTGTTCCATTTGTATATTTAATTGAACAGCAAGTCAACAATTCTTTGTCTGCTGGTGTTTTGAATTGAGTTACACTAATAAAGGAAAAAAAAGAATTGTCTTTGAATTAATTAGAGTGCCGAGGTTGGTGTATATGTTATATTGTACGTTATGTAATGTTGTAATGTTTCTTTATTGTTAAATCATGCTATTATATGACTCATCAAATTGAGTCACTGTGTGTTAAATTTACATGTGGTACTTATTGACACAATTTATCAGAAATACTAATAAATACTGATTGAATAAAAATAAGTATTCAGACAGAAAAAATCAGTGCTATGGTATAAAAGAAGCCTAATTTGGAATTTTGTTTGTGAACAGTATGCATTGCATCCAAGTCTGCTCTTTTTGAACCACTCCAGAGTCTTCCTTCTCTCCAAACAAGACAGTCCTGTCAAAGGATATGTTCATGAGGGACAATTGAGCATCCCCTGAAAAACCTGCGCATCGCCACGCTGTTGCCAATGGCTCACCCGGTAGACTTAGTCGTATCAAGCCACAACAAATTGTGAACTTGACCACATCATGACTATTGTGTATAGCTTGGGTTATGCCAGGTTGCAGTTCCTGGGAGGGTTTCAGCAACTGAATCCCAAAAAGCATGAATATAGTGGTCCAGCAAGCAACTCACATTGAGGGCCTTGTGTGCCAAACTGGTGGAAGAAAATACACTCTTCCCACAGGTTTCTACTGTCTTGGACTCCTTATTGGGGGGAGCAGTCAGGAACGTAATATGGTTAGCCTGGCTGGTCCAGCCTGCATCACTAAGCACACAGGAGAGGAGTGCTAAGACAACAATGCAGGGTCACCCGTGGTAAGTCAGTGGCATTGTGCAATTTGGGGTTTACCAATAGCCTGGAACAAGGTTTGGCCCAGGCCCCTAAAAGTTTACCAATGAGCGCCTCACTAAAGGGTAATAGGAGCTCGGTAGAAGTTTGCACCAGCTGAAGATCGTCAGTCAAGACATTTTTTATACCTCTAAGGTGGTAAGCTGGAGGTCAAGAACTTTGGCTGCTCTCCCCATGTCCACCGTGAAAGAAGCACTCTCTTCAGTAGCAGGACCTGGGGAAGTGAAGAGGCCAGAGTCAGGAGAGGTATCAAAGACAGTGGCATCCTATAGGTCATCATAACAGTTGTCCTCATGGTAATGTTTGCCACTTTCATAACCTGTGTCATAATCTTTATCCAAATCTGTGCCCAAACAAGGAACATAATGTGTGGGATCTTCTTTGTGAGTGTAGAGCGGTGCAGGTTGTGATTTGACGGCAGCAGAGCACCACGTTCTCGGTTATTGCGACACCTAGTCGGTGAGCACAATGAGCACCTCCTCCTCCGGAGTCGATGAAGTCGGCATTGGCGTTGATGTTCCATGGACTGATGTGGATTATGGCACAAGAGGCAGAGTTGGTATGGGAACTAGAAGGGTCCTGGTAATGGGAATGGTTTCCTGTGAGCATACTCAGCCTTCTCTGTTCCATTGCACAGAGAGTTAGTGGCAGTCTGCCTGCAGCTACAGGCACTGAAAATGGGACAGTGTGAAAAATGGTTTCTCTCTTTGGAGCACTGCTGGTGGTACAGTAAGAGTTCATGAATGGTAGCAAGAAAAGGTGATTCTGTTATGGCCTGTATTCAATCAACCATTCAGTCGAAAGGCATGTACTAAATGGAAAGTGTTAGTCGCAAATGTTAAATTTAGTTTTGAGCAGGCTCAGGTTGTTAATGAGCACCCGTGTGTGTTTTGTTTCCTTTATTCAGGACAAATGAAGAGGCTACTGTTAGCTCATGTAAGAATTTACCCAATGTCTTTATTTCCATGGAGAGGCAGGAGGCTTATCTCACAGCAGCTTTGTGGTAGACAGCCCTGGCTTACGCTGCCTTCCCCAATACCTTGAGATTGATGCTCAAAGGTTCTTGAGTTAGAATTACAGCTCTTTAGCCTTGCTGCCTTTATGCTTCTTAAGTCTTGGGCACAATGTTAGTGTTGCCCTCTCCTAGCCCTGAATGAGGATGGAGTTTGAATAGTCCCTTTGCTGAGCATTTTTGTGCACAGTGTCATTTGTGCCCTACATTTACAGAATTGCCTAGAGGTGATGCAATTTGGTGGGGAGCCAGTGTGTAAGACATAGGAGCATGATAGTGGGTGGCATTTAAAGGGGTTGGAAAGGATAGCATGAAAAGGGAAGGGTACAACATTTAAGGCAAGAAGATTAGTAAGAAACATATCATAGATGAGGGAAGATATGAGAGATAGGAGAGAAATGGATAGTGTGTAAGACAGAGGAGCATGATATTAGGAGGCATTTAAAGGGGTTAGAAAGGGTAGCACAGAGAAAAGAAAAGGGTACAACACAAGATGAGAAGATTAGTAAGTGGTGTAAAAGGTAAGGGAAAGGATGTTGATAGGTGAGATAGGCTACAAAGTGATAGTGTGTAGGACAGAGAAGCAGGTTAATGGGATAGTTGTAAAAAGATAGAGAGCAAAGCAGAAACAGGAGTAAAGCCGAAGTTTTCTGTGAGATGTGTAAAGGAGAGGGGATAGAGTGAAGACAGAAAGATAGCAGAACCGCAAAGAAAGAAGAAACAGGAGATTCATAGTAGGAGATCTGTGAATAGGCCAGGGAGGAATTAAGGATTAATTTGCCTATTCTGCTATTTAAACCACTAATGTTCGTAGATTGCACACTTCCATAGAAATCATTGAATGTCTTAAGTGCAAATAAGCTTAGCTGCAGTGCACAGAGAACCCTCTTTGCCGCACACACAGAAAAAAATTAAACGGAACATTGGGAACAGGTTTGGAGGGTCCAACTGGCACCAAAGGCAAAGCTGCCTGTGGTAACCAAGATGGAGAATCTCAAGGCTCTACGGGGCTGGAAGGCGATCCATTTTTTGTGCTCCTTCTTTGACTTCCCCTGAAGATTTGGAGTGCAAAGACAATAAACCCATGGATTGACTACTGTGGATCCTAGACAGGAAGTGGATCGAGACCAACTCTTGGACTTGGGCCGGTTATGACACGGGGTCTTAAGATGCTTGGCGATGTAGAACCTTTGGGTTCATCGACGTGCAGTCACTGCAGGCCCTAGAGTTGTAGCTCAACCACAGCCACCACTGGCAGACCTGGTGAGACTTAGTCTCAGGCACTTGCTTCCAACAGTCCTTACAGGGCTTGAAACCTGTCATATTGAGAGGTGACATTTTCCTTGCACACTAAAAGAATTTTGTCAAAAACATTGTCTCAAAGAGACAAAACGTAACTCCTGGTCTGCATTTGGTGGGGCGGAAAGAAAGAAACTGACATCAGCTCACAAAAGTTGCAACCATATGTGCCTTTGGGTGCCATTTACGGAGCAGAACGAATTAGTGCAAAGCCACAGAGCACAACCTACAAGTGGACAAAGAAACTGCTCAAATGTTTCCAGATCCAGTTTAATCTCTGAGGAGTATTCAAAAGGTGAAGAATTTTCTGTTAGAAGTATCTATCAGAAACCATATTTTGGTGTTACAATATTTTTGTAGGCAATAATTTGTTATACAACCTATTTCTGCACCTTGTGTTTGAGAGTATGCCTGCTCTTCTTTTATAGAAGCATATATCAGCATAAATCAAAGATTACATTCAAGTATTTTTTCACAGAATGTGGCTCCAGAAAACAATCACTTAAATCCACGTCTTTGCTAAGCTTTTACAGGTGTTCATTCAAGGCATTCAAACTGGGATGAGAAAGTCATCTCTGGCACAATTTGTCTATACACTACTCCCAGTTACAGTCATAGTCATATGTTATATTGGGGATCTTGTCTTTTTTCACTGGAACTGTGGCTTCAGACAGATATCTGTGCAGACATATGTGAGTGTCTATTGGACACAAAGCTATTTTCTCTGAACCAAATATCATTTAGCTGTGAAGGAAATGACCCGATCCGGATCACTAATGACCACCTCTCAGCCTTCCATACCAAATGAAGAGTTGGTCAGACAGTAGAGAATACAAACCAATATCTCTTTATTCAGGTACACTTAGGGTGGAGCCCAGTCTGCCCAGTCTCTAGGAGTGCTGCAGAGGGACTGAAATCAACAAGCATAGTGATACATTTAGTACATTTCGTAACTGGGCTAGAACACAACCATAGTGGAATATTCCAGGCAGGTGCGGTAAAGCAATGCAAACGAGAGGAAAAAAAACAATCTCAGTGCTCATATCTTACAAAGTTGCAGAGTCCAAGGTCACTGCAGGCTGGCCCATCCCCAGACAAGTGGGAGAAGGCCTGTATCTAGTGAGAAAGGTATTCGCTAATAAGCAGCCGCGGTCGGTAGTAGGAGTAACTGCAGGGCGGTGACGTGGGGAGGGGGAGGGGCAGGGTGGGGGTTAGTAAACTATGGATTACGGAGGTTTACAGGTAAGTTAACATATAAATTAATAAAACGAATTTCGTTGTGTGCACTGCATCCCCAAATGCGATGCTGTGCACGCAACGGAATTCGTTTTATTAATTTATATGTTAACTTACCTGTAAACCGCCGTAATCCATAGTTTACTACCCCCCACCCTGCCCCTCCCCACGTCACCACCCTGCAGTTACTCCTACTACCGACCGCGGCTGCTAATAAGAACAGTCTATTCATTAGTGAAGCAAAACCCAACCTTGGAAAAGTGAAACTCAGCAGAAGACTTTTCTGAGAAATAGCAAAAGATTAGTTTCGATCATGATTCAAAGTGGCGTCTTAACACAAAATGGTATGCAAATGCTAACTTACATAGAATATTACACAAGCAGAGGCAATTTCATTTCAACAGACCCTCCATTTAGCATAAGCTAAAATATTAAGTGACAGCAATAAGAAAAATATAACATTAGGAGAACTTTTTATGAACATTCCATGTGCTCAGTATCTGGAAGGTAAACTGTATGGAGGAAAGAAGTCTCGAAAATGCCCTCATCTATATGCATTAAGTCATCTATCTCTTTCTGGGCCATAATCGCAGCATTGGTATCATGAACTGATATTTTTCTCTTAGTAACGAAAAAGGTGGTGCAATAAGAGCAACAGAAGGGGAAGCATTGAATAAGGGCACAGCAAAGTACTAATACCACAATCAGTTAAATCACTTTTTCAAGAATCCAACCCAATTAACCAAAAAGAGACCAATTCCAATTTCCGCTTTCCATCCCCTTGACATTTTCTAGAATATCTAAAATATGCTTGGTAATATTCTTTTCCATATTTGTTATTCCGACTACACACTGGTCACCAACTACTATGCACACACCACCCTTCTCCGCCAAAATTAAATCCACTGCATATCGAGTCTGTTCGGAACAAATCTGCATACTTTCTAACTGAGTGGTGATATCACGCAGAGCTGCCACAGTAGTGTTGGATAAAATTAGTAACTTATACCCAAAGTATTTTCGAGCCTTTTCACCTTTTGACATGGTAGTTACACCTAATATAAAAATAGAAGACATGATCTATGTGAAGGTAACACCATTAGTGCAATTTTTGATTTTGATAATTGTGACTCCCTCACAAAACTCCTTCATCAACGTTCTTTTTACCCATTTTACCTTAGGTCTTGCACGTTTGCAGGGCACGCCTAAGTGCAACACCATCCCAAGGGCCACATCATTTGTCTCGTTATGAACATTAGAGTAAGTCCCATTAGACAAAAAGAAAAACCCTGGGTGTGCATAAATGGGCCCATCTTAATCCACTGCAGAATATCGAGTATTCACTACGACGATATTTGGATCGTCTGCTCTCACCAAAAATCTTGTCTCCTTATACATCATTAATCCTGAACAATGTATATACAATGATGTGTCAGTACTATTGATAATAGCACAGCAAGCAGGATAATAACCAGCTTGCCGGGAGATCGTCAATTCTTTGTAATGCCAACCTACCAAGGTTATATTCTGTTCTTCCATATAGAAATTATCACAGTAGGTGTTGTTATCACAGCCAGGATAACCCTCCCCCAGTGGTTTTTGATAGTACAGGCATGGTCCTGAATAGCCAGATACAAATACTCCTTTTATCTCTACAAAATCAGGGGGTTCAGTATATGTATAATTAAGTAAGGACAATGGATATGCAGTCCATAAACTAGTAACAGAGTCAGCGGGGTAGCATGCTGTACCATTAACGAAGAATCTCTTATGCATCTCCATGAATATATTACTCAAAACTACTCTCTTATTTATTTTCGGAGAAAGACCGTTACCTCCACTGCGTGAATGTACATTGTAAGCATTTTCCAAACCCTAATACCCCACATAGGATTGTCATGAACAAAACTGCAGAAATCACATACATCAATTTTCTTTTACGGGTCCACACCACATTACGTTGAGAATTAAAAAGTATCGGCTGCTCTTCCTCTGCAACCAACCTGGCAAAGGGATGCTTAATGAATGATAAAATATGGGCCAAATGCAAAAGGAAATCTGTAAGTAAGCTCCCAGTATCCGTCAGAGCCTCACTGGTACAGGCTCCTATTGTCCATCAATACATTGGCACTCTTGAGCACCGGTGGTGGAGCTTGCTTTATCCTATGCTCGTATCTCAAGTTGGTCACGTTGGTATACCGCCACGGTACACTGATGTCTTCCCTATCTAATGTTCAAAGAAATAAACTAAAGCAAGCACATTTTTCATAAAGCTCAATAAATCTCCGTTGGTACTATAACTCAGTACAACCTATCTTACGCAGTCCATCCCTATTCTTTTTTCTCCCTAGATGCACTTTCCCTCAGCCGAGGGATGCAAATTGTACCTGGTAGCCCCAGGCACTGTATGATCGGTGAACAGATACTCTTGAGCAGCTCGTATTTCTGGGGGGACAGCCTCATTCAACACCTCTGAATTCTCTTTATCCGTCTGCATCGCATGAGCTGGGCGTCACTGAATGGGCCAACCGAGGACCCGGCTAACACTCAAAGTCCCCAATGCGTCCTTAACCCACTGGTCGTAGGGTATAAGTAGAGGCACCCTCCAACAATGGGTGGCGTGGACCCAATTCTTACGGCCAACAATCTTCACCGTGGTGCGCGTCACCAATAGGACCCGCTTTGGCCCCTTCCAACCCAGCTCTAAACTTTTCTTTCTTTGAAAGCTCTTCATCAAAATATAGAGTAAGAAGTTGGTCTGGTATATGCTGTCCACTAATTTTAGTGGGCACCTTGCACTAGTCGAACCTACCCTTACAGTGATTTAAGAGGTCTAAGATAACTTTAGAAAGTTATCCAAGTCGTAGCTGTGGAGAGCAGCCTTCAGGTTTAATCTTGAAAGATTGTTAAGCAGCTTGTTTTACCAGAATGCAACCTTATTGCATTGGTTAAATGAAAGGAGAACCACAGAGTAGTTATAAGAACATATATTTATTATTATAACACACCTTAAAACCTCACAGTATCTACTACACGCAGATAAACACAAAGCACACAATACTGTAGCACAGAAACAATCGTAAGTAGCACTAATACAAAGTGGGCTCACAGGGGAGACAAAATCATATACTAAAATAGTGGTATAAGAACCACAACTCAAGTCAAGACAAAGTCTAGAGAGTGTAGAATTGCTGGTACCCCAAGGAACCACCCAAGGTGAGTAAGTAGGGACCCCACAGAGGACGGGTGCAGTGTGACAACACAACCGCGTGCTACACACAATTCAATGGGAGAGTCACGGTTATAATTTTAAAGTTTAAGGACGCTTCTCAGTGGATTACGAGGAAACCCTTTGGAACATAGAAGGTTGGAGAGCCTCCCCACCCGTAGATACCAAAGTACCAGAGTTACCTATCCCAGGGAAGCCGAGTGCATAGGGCTGAAGTGGCATCAGAAACCGCGGTCGTTCTCAATGGGAGTCTTCAAAGAAATGCCACTGCTGGAAATAAGAAAAGTGTCTGGTGGAATCCGCAGGTGGATTCTTGATGGAAGGAACCTGAAAGCAGAGGGGACAGAGTCTGGGTCACTCAGGAGTGACCAGGGGCTCGGTAGACTAATGCCCACCGATGTCGGGTGCTTCAAGTGTGAAGAAGTAGACCTTGACTCTGAAACTGCAGGGACCAGAGACGTCAAGGATGACCAGGAGCCAGATACGAGCTGTCTCACGAAGGATGTCAAGTGCTGAGGGGTCGGTGTCTGGCGGGAGCACCAACAAGCCTTGGCAACTGCAACCCACGAAGAAGGTCAAAGAATTTATACGGTCTGGTCCAGCAAGAGCCAGAGGACTATCCACAGCAAGGGGAGTCAGAGTACGCCTGGAGCATCCAGGGGAGCCCAAGAAAATCAGGATTGTCCCTCAAATGTACCCACAGGCCAAAGGCACAGGAGTCACGAGGGGACCTCTGGCAGTTTCACAAAACAACAGCTTGCAGGGCAGAGTGCGAGAAGGCCAAAGTCCTTTATATGAAATGTGCGCAGAGGTTGAGGCTATCAATAGCCCAATGCACTTGATTGGGGAACACCAACAAGCATATGCAATTGTAAAAGTACGCAGTGCACAGGGCTTCCCCACAAGGGATACTGGCCTCAAACTCGGTGAGAGGGCAGCTCAACCTCAAGGAACTTAGAAACCCACCTCCTGTGTTGCTGGAGTCTTTGGAGTCCGCAAGAGCTCAGGATCAGCAGACCGGTCAGTTGCTTTACGGTGCCTGCGAATGCAGGGGAGTGACTCCTTCACCCCAAGGGAGATACTTCAGATGTCCTTGATGCTCCACAGGTCCTGCATGGAGCCTTATGGTGCACGGGAACAGATAATGCTTTGGACAGAGAGGGAGACAAGTCGGGCCCAGTCGAAGTCCTGCGAAGTCCAGAGTGTCCAGACGGTCAAAAGTCAGTGGTTTCTTGATCAGAATCTTGCCCACGCCGAATCTAGGGTCCTACAGCCAGGTAAGCCCTTTTGTACCCACGGGAGAGGGTTGGACAGATTCAGGGGACCCTCCCAAGGGAGGGTCAGGACAGTGGGGAGGTTACTCCCATGTCCTTTGTCCAGTTTCATGCCAGAACAGGAGCCAACGGATCCCAGAACTGGTTTGAGCTGGACTATGCACAGGGATACCAAATGTGCCCCTCGTGCAGACTTTCAGGCACTTTGGAAGTGCACACACCCAGCTCAAATACACTAAATCCTGTCTGGGAGGTGGTCACACCTCCCTGTGACAGGATGCCTATTGTCCTGCCTTCCCCTGCACGAGCTTGGCTCAGCAGCAGAAGGACCATTTTGTGCTGCCTAGGTCAAGAAGGCTGGTACTGGGAAGACCAGTGACCCCAAGAAGCTTGCTTCAGAAGGGTGGAATCATACCTTCCAGGTGTGGAGGTATGATTACAAGGTGTTTGATACCAAACACGACATGGTTAGTTGCAGCAGTTTTCAAGATAGCAGTTTACAAGAGCATATAATGCAACTCTACCGATATGTCTGGCTGCGTCACCGACAACCCGGCAGAATGGTCTCCGAAGGCTGCAGGGGTGCTCTGCTCATGCAGGGGCCCCCTCTCACGTAGAACCCAGTACCCTGCCTTCAGGATGGTTAAGGCCTGCTATAGGGGTGACTTATAGGTTTTAAGGGTAGTGACCTATAGATATAGTAAACCTACATCTAAAGTAGGTGGTGCATGCACCATCTTACACAGGCTGCAATTGCAGGCCTGTAGTTACATTTTGCATAGCCTCTCATAGGTGGCATAATACATGCTTCAGCACATGGGAGGCCTCTGGGGTACCTATGCCCTGGATACATGTGTACCATATACTAGGGACTGACAAGGGTACCCCAGTATCCAATCTGGAGTGTACCTAAGTACATGACATAACATTTTAGGGAGAAAGCAGACAGGCTGGGGTCTTGATTAGCAGGATCCCAGTCAGAGTAGTCAAAAACAGTGTAACATCAAGCAAAAAGTGGGGGTAACCATAAGAAGCAGATCCTACTTTCCTACACATAGTCTCCAGGCTGAATGTCGTGTCCGGGCCCCTCTGGTATTGGCGGTGGAGAGTCCCGAACCTGTTGATGAATAGAAAGCAAACTGCTAACTGGCCAAGGCAATCAATTAGCACAGGGTGCTCAATGTCTGAGAATTTACGAGGACGTGAGATGCCCCAGACATTTGCGGGGCACCCAAACACGACCTCATAGGGAGACAATCCTGTCCTAGAATGTGCTGTAGTTCTTGTTGACAAAAGAGCTAACGGTAAAGCATCTGGCCATTTTAACCCTGTAGTCTCCTTAATTTTTTCCAATTTCAGTTTAAGAGTACCATTGTACTTCCCAACCAAACCCGCTGACTGGGATGATAAGCGGCATGGAACTTCTGGTTAATGTGGAGACCCTCAGGAATCAACTGAATCACTTTTGCATTAAAATGACTTCCGTTGTCACTCCAGATCACCCGGGGCAAGCCGAAACATGGAAAGAACTCCTTTAGGAGCACCTTTGCAGTCGTAATGGCTGTATTATTTTTAGTGACACATACAACCACCAACACATACTTAAGATTATTGCATCTTTCTAACTCAATGTAATCCATTTGAAGGACTTCAAAAGGAAAAGTGGCTGATGCAAAATTACCAGGCGGTGTAGGGGTTCCCTTCCCAGGATTATACATCATGCATACCATGCAGTACTTCACTAAGTGTGCAGCTGTCTAAGAAATATTGTCATTCTGCCATACGGGATCTAACAGTTTACGCATGCCTTTAGCACTAATATGAGCTGGACTGTGGGCCATAGTAACCACCGGAAGAACATATGCATCTGGTAACATCCATCTCTACTTCACTGATTTATCAATCCAACATCCTTCCTCATTCAACTGTGCTGTACTCTCCTGCCACACCGCCAACTCTTCTATCATAGCTTCACTCTGTATTTCCTTTACGCTTTCAAGGGTATCTTCAAACATGACAAACACAGGAACCCATCTAGCTGGACCTGCTACAAACATTCTTTTCATCTTTGTCCGGGCCATTTCCTTACCTGTCTAATCTGCAAAAGCATTTCCCCTACCTACATCATCAGTAACCTTCCGGTGGGCACTACATTTCACAATTTCCAATTTCTTAGGATGCGTTAAAGCAAACAAAAGCCTCAATGTGAGGTGCCCATGCTGAGTCTTGGTGCCATGGGAAGTAAGGAACCCCCTTTCTGTCCAGAGGCTCCCAAAAGTATGCACGACCCCGAAGGCATACTGGCTGTCATATAGATATAGATATTGACAACCAGTCCCTCGCTTAATTCACAAGCTCGGATAAGGGCCGCTAACTCAGCAGCTTGAGCTTACTGATAAGCGACCCGTGATGTCTCTACTACAGTACACATTGTGGTAATAACATAGGCTGCAGTAGTAGTGCTATCTGGTATCTTAAAACAAGAGCAATCGACATATAGTTCCCCTTGGGGGTCAGATAAGGGAACATCAGTTAAGTCTACCCGTCCTTTCGTCTCTTTCTCCGTTCGGAAGATGCAATCATGTTTGTCCATTTCATCACTCTGAGGAGGGAGCAGTAGTAACGTGGCTGGATTCAGAGTAGCACATCTTTTAATTGTGATATGCTTAGCAAACAATGTCAGTTCATAGCCAGTAAGAAGTGCACTGGTGTATCTTTGTCATATTCAAAAGCATATCCACAGCGCGACCGCTCTTAAGACAACTTAGGAGGGCTCTCGTGACAGGTTCAAGCACGGCAGAGAAATAAGCACACGGCCGTTGCTTATCCCCAAATGTTTGTGTAAGGACAGAAAGCACACAACCAGCCATTTCATGCACGTACAACACAAATTACTTAATGTAATTTGTGTGCCAAGCACAGGAGCCAAACTAAGCGCAGCTTTCAATTGCTCAAAAGACTGCTGACATTCAGGCATCCAAGGCAACGGCTCATGTACTCTTTAGTTGTTAGTGCAAGCAAGGGTTTAATTAGTAAGGAGTAATTAGGTTTTCACTGCCGACAGTAGGAAGTGATACCTTTAAAAGCGCGCACATCTTTTCGAGTCTGCGGAAGGGGCATTTTAACAAAAGTACTGAAACGTTTGGGGGTCAACCTCCTACTCTCCTTCAGCAGTAGGTGACCTAAATAGGTGACCTTCTTTCAACAATACTGAAATTTAGATGGGGAAACCTTATGTCCATGATGAGCTAAATGTAACAACAATTGAACAGTACTGTCTTTACAACCTTGTTCTGTGCCAGAAGCGATAAGCAAGTCATCAACATACTGCACCAATACATTAACTGAGGGAAGCGAAAGGGAATCCATCTGACTCTTTAAAGCTTGACTATAAATACCCAGACTCTCTCTATAGACCTGGGGAGCTCAACAGTATCTAAAGCTCCTACCAGCTGGGATGAAACCAAACAAATATTTACTATCTGGATGAATAGGAATACTAAAAAATGAATTTTTAAAATAAATAACAGAAAATAATGCAGCAGTAGAAGGAATCACTGTCAAAAGGGTGGTAATATCAGGAACCACTGGGAGACCACAATCTTGTTAACTTCGTGCAGATCAATCACAAAACGATAAATATCCTCCTGATTATCCGGGAAACCTGAGGATGTCTGTTTAATAATCGGAAGAATGGGACTATTACAAATATTAGCAGATGTCTCTTCAACTTCACCTTTTTGTATCAAATCCTGAATAATGTGTAGAAGGGCTCGTTCTCCTGCCTGGGGTATCTTGTACTGAGGAATACGAGGCAAAATAGCATTGTCTTTAACCTGTATCGAAACTGGCGGTATGTGCAACAATCCTACGTTCATTTCACCTGTCGCCCATAGAGTGGATGGCACATTAGCAAATTCAACAGGAAGAGGGTGAGACAGACACTGCTTAGAACTCACATTTGGGCCCATCGTCATATAGACACCTTCCAGGGAACAATAAATAGTAGCATGCAATGTCTTCAACTAATCCAAACCCATCAAGTTTTCACCACAATTTGATGTCAACAAAAACAGAGAATCTGCAGTAAAAGGACCAACAGTCAATGCAGGGGGACGAGAAATGGGACTTACAACCGGTAAACCTGGAAAACCAATTGTAAACATTATTATGGCCAGACAGAGCTGCCCCTGAGACCAACTGTCGAGAAACAGAACTCTTTGTCGCACCTGTAACCACCAAAAATTCCTCAGTCGAGCCTTGCAAATCCGCAGTGACATAAGGACCACTCTGATCTACAGGTATAGGGACTGGTCCCTCATTCTGTCCCTGGCTATCCTAGCTGTACGACATCCCTGTCACCTCATCCATATCGTAATCATCATGATAATACTGTCCATCACAAGGGTCATCAAAATAATTGGTATCAGAACGACCCAGCGAAACCGCAGCACTCTGAGCTCTATCAGTTCCACAACCTCGTCCACAAGGACCTCGCCCTGTAGAGACTGCCACCTTTTGCAAAAGCATAGGACACTCGCTACGCCAATGGCCCTCCTCCCTACAATACACACACTGATTCGGCCCCAAAGGAGTCGTGGTCGGCTGTCTGCTGGTGCGTGGAAGTTGCCTAGCAGAACCACCATGTCCTCTACCATTACCCCTAAGCGCTTGCTTTAACAATACCTTTGTCTTTAACTCCTTATGCTTTTTATCTGTCCTGTCCTTCTCCTCTTGATCACGAAGTTCATAATATTGAGCAATATTCAAAATGACAGAAGGGAAAGAAGTGGATCAAGTACTCTAAGACGTCTGTAAGCGATTCACAATTTTAGGCAGTAGATTAGAAACAAATCTATCGACAAGCAACCGAACTCCGCCCTCAATAGACATATCCTGCACACTAAAGTCCAGAAACATATCTTCAAACCAATTGAAGAAATCTGACACACTTTCATCCTTCTTCTGTCGACAAGCTGTCAATTTATCTCAACTCACCTTCTTCGGCAGAATAAGAGAATGCATATATGTAATAATACGACCAGGCAAAGTGAGTATCCCAGCTCGAGGCTTATCACCTGGCTTCCTTTCCTGATCCCATCCCTTATTCCGGTCCCAGGTACCACCCAACTCCACAACATGATCCTGGGTATGAACAAGTCTCCAAATATCAACCGGGACAAGAAGACCAAAAAACATTTCAATATCAGCAAGGGTCATTACAGTAGAAGAAGCAGCTTTGGTCAACACTTTATAATAAGCAGTGTAATTTTTCCTCAGATCAGGCAAATTAGTTTTTAAGTGACAAAACCTCACTTCTTTTCCACGGTGTGTAAACCCATTGTTCCTGAAAACGGGCCGCCACACCCGATCTGGTGACAATACCTCGCTGATCCGTTAACTCTGGTATTACTGGGTGATATATAGGATGAACCTCTCGCATAGGAAGTAGAGACACAGGAGTATGACTCTTCTCATGCTACCTTCCCCTATAAGCAATTTACGTTGTAACATTCCTGAAAACTTGGCCGTGCTCCAAGCCGCTAGCATACACATGATCTCTAATATCATACAATATTTGCGGCGCATCATTCCCAAAGTGGTGCTCCCAAAGACCAATCAGCGTAGCAGACATATGCTGAAGAGCATGCTGTTGTACAAAGGGCTCAAAATCTCGCATACCTTAATTAGCTATTACTTGTTTTTCTTCGGCCCCCACCCCAGATCGCACTAATTGGCCAATTCACTCTTTAAATTTCGTACAATCTCTATCCTCAAATCCACGTACTGGCATCTCAGTACTCAAATAAATCAGAAGATGAAAAACCATAGAAGGAGAAGCAACAGAAATGCTGAATACAATCTTCACTGGCGCTTGTACTGGAGGAGAGAGAACAGAAGTTACAGGAGTCGAGACAGTAGCGGTGCTAATAGTCAGTTGTCAAAGATGACGAAGACAAAGAAGGAGCATGGGGTACCGTAGCCAAAGCTGTTGAAACAACAATTATAGATACAGGAATAATCAGAGCAGACACAACAGGCTACTGCATCTGTAAAGGAACAGTGGGGTATATCGTCTGTGGAGCATATGGAGGCGGGGGTCAAGTGTCTAACAATTCCTCCACAAAAGTATCTGTTTCCTCCTGAGCTAAATAATATTTGGCAATATGCAACTGAAACCTCCTATCTTCACATTCAACTCCTGCTTCTTGCTTTTCTCAATCTTATATCAGTGTTTGCATCTTCCCTTTCGTGCATCTTTTCCCATCTTCTCTGCCTAGCTACTTTCTGCCATGTTCTGAGGGAATCAAATAGACTGTCTACTTCATCTTTTAAATAGCTGTTCCTGTAAAAACCCAATCTTTTGTTCATCGAAATTACCCGTCTAGGGCCACTGTAACTCAGAATTGTCCCTCGTATATTTGTGCCATAATGTACTAAACATAATAGAGCCAAGACGATGTTTCACATACATATCAAAATTAGGGGTTCCTTAAGGAGCCGCCGGCTAAGGTTCTTCCAATCGAACATCTGCAGAACAGACACAACAACACAAATACAAACGTTTGCTAAAACTACTCATTTTAAACAAGAAAACAAGTTTGTTACCTTTACCCAGCAAAGTAATTGCAATCACTTTTATCAAAAACGGTCCTCGGACCGTACCAAACTCAAACCACAATAGTACCATATCCACTGAGAACCAAAACAAACACACCTGGTATGAGTAGAACACACAAACCGATTCTCCACTGCCGACTCTTCAGACCAAATGGTCTGATGCAAGGATTTTGCCATTCAGGACTCAAGTTGGGATGACCACTGGGCGAGGCACCATCTGGCAGCTGCGAGCAATTCAGTACTCCTCATGCAGGGATCCTTGAACCGTCAGTTCGACCCGCAAATTGCCTCGACCTCCCCTCCGTCCGCGGAAAATGGATGGGTCACTCGCCCGAACCCTGTTCGGGTGCCAACTGAAGGAAATGACCCGATTCGGGTCATAATGACCACCTCTCAGCCTTCCATACCAAATAAAGAGTCGGTCAGACAGTAGAGAATACAAACCAATATCTATTTATTCAGGTAGACTCATAGTGGAGTCAAGTCTGCTCAGTCTCTAGGAGTGCTGCAGAGGGACTGAAATCAACAAGCATAGAGATACATTTAGTACATTTTGTAACTGGTTTAGAACACGCCCTTAGTGGAATTTTCTAGGCAGGTGCTGTAAAGCAATGGAAACGAGAGAAAAAAAACAATCTCATATCTTATAAAGTTGCAGAGTCCAAGGCCACTGCAGGCGAGGCCATCTCCAGACAAGTGGTAGAAGGCCTGTATCTAGTGAGAAAGGTATGCGCTACTAAGAACAGTCTATTCATTAGTGAAGCAAAACCCAACCTTGGAAAAGTGGAACTCAGCAGAACCCTTTTCTAAGAAATAGCAAAGGATTAGTTACGATCATGATTCAAAATGGCATTTTAACACAAAATGGTGCCGCGAATGCTAACTTACATAGAATAATACGCAAGCAGAGGCAATTTCATTTCAACAGCTGTATGTTCCATACTACACCACTTCAGTTTTATCATTGTCAGCAACATTTTCCCTTTCTAATCTGTAACGTTTGTCAAATACATTTTTACAATTGATGATGTTTTTAAATGTTTAAACGATGCAAAGCTCAAACATGTATCCCTGTCTCATTGAGGAATATAATGTTTTCTGGAAATCATTCAAGGCCTAAAAAGGGTTAGCAGTGCCCTTAATTTGCCAAAACCTAGAACCCTATACATGTTTTTCATTTATACTTTCCTTCCAGTATGCATAACTTTTTCTGCAAATGAATCAATAAACTGGATAAAATAAATAAACGTGTGGTTCGTAATTAGTCTCTTTTTCAATTTTTCTTATTCTTTAGAATAAGAAAAAGCAGATCGATCAGACCTATCATTAAAATAGGGACACGTCCTCTGAAAATGTTTAGTATTATTTATAGGTGTGGTCCAACAATGATCCAACTATGTATTTCTCTAGGGTTGTTAAATCGGAGAATATAATGGAGTCCATAATTTAGCTGTAACGCTGCTACTTTTACAACTGTTAGAAGCTGCTAGACCGTTTATTTTTAATCTTTTTTAAAAAACTTGAAATTGTGATTGTGACTTTTTATGTGCTTTGCCTGTCATACTCACTTTGTTTACTTATCCCGCCCGCTCTCCCCCGGTCCGCAGCTGCTGACTGGCTCATTTTTTATTCAGCCTATCAGCGCGCATGGGGGCGGAGCCAAGGCTACCATCGGCTATTTCAAGCCGGTTGTAGCGCGGGAAATCCACTTTAGCTGTAACGCTGCTACTTTTAGAACTGTTAGAAGCTGCTAGACCGTTTATTCTTAATCTTTTTAAAAAAACTTGAAAATCGTGATTGTGACTTTTTATGTGCTTTGCCTGTCATACTCACTTTGTTTACTTATCCCGCCCGCTCTCCCCCGGTCCGCAGCTGCTGGCTGGCTCATTTTTCATTCAGCCTATCAGCGCGGAGGGGGGCGGAACCAAGGCTACCATCGGCTATTTCAAGCCGGTTGTAGCACGGGAAATCCACTTTAGCTGTAACGCTGCTACTTTTAGAACTGTTAGAAGCTGCTAGACCGTTTATTCTTAATCTTTTTTAAAAAACTTGAAAATCGTGATTGTGACTTTTTATGTGCTTTGCCTGTCATACTCACTTTGTTTACTTATCCCGCCCGCTCTCCCCCGGTCCACAGCTGCTGGCTGGCTCATTTTTCATTCAGCCTATCAGCGCGCAGGTGGGCGGAGCAAAGGCTACCATCGGCTATTTCATGCCGGTAGCAGCACGGAAGTGCAGCGGACGTGCGCAGCGGGCGCGCCAAAGGCAAGCCCGTCTACGCCCGTCCGCGTACTTCCGGGCCCTGGGGCCTGTTGCCATGCCCAGCGATTCACCTATACGTATGATGCGTTGCTGGAACTTCATTCTGCCTCTGCTATTTTTGCACTTAGCTCCCTCATATGTTCCAGCATGCTCGAACAGGGTATCTTGGCATACAGGACAACCTTCCCTGAAATACACAGGGCTAACATAAATAAACCACCGACCCTGCAGCTGAGACAGGACCACAATACCCACAAAATCTCTGCCATCTACCTCAACACTCGCTCTATGGTGAAACATCAATCGGATATCTTCCTTCTACTTAAAAGTGAGCAGCCTGATCTTCTCCTGCTCACTGAAACTTGGCTGTCCCAAGAGGCATCTCCTGATATCCTGGCGGCACTACCCTCGGACTATTGTATTACCTAGGCTAATCTCCCCCTGGGGAAAGTTGGAGGAGGAGTAGCCATTATTTCTCGTCGCAACCTTAGATATAAGACTCTCTCCCCTCTTGACCTGCCCCTGGTTGACAATCTGGTAATAAAAATGGAGCTCGAACCTGGGGCTCCTTCACTTGTTTGTGTCCTGCTTTACAGGCCCCCCTAAGGCATGCCTCACTTTCCCTACTCCTTGGCTGAACAAATAGCCCACTTAGCTACTAACCATGGGAGGGTCTTACTTATTGGCGACCTCAATTACTGGGCCAATGATACTCTCGGCGGCCCTAAATCGGCTGAGCTAACCGAGCTACTCACCGAGCTCAACTTCACCCAACACATATCCACGCCCACTCACATTAAAGGACACATTCTCGACTAGATCTGGACCATGAATATTCCTTTGCCTACTGTCTCCGTAGCACCATGCACCTGGTCCGATCATCATTTTATTCATTTCTCTATCTCTATTAAGGCCATGATTAAATCACCTTTTTTCGACTTTCTTATGAATACCGCCCCATTGGACAACCCCATCCTTGATGCAGCTAACGATCAGCTTACTAGCTGGCTCCTGACTGCTACTGATAAGTTTGCTCCCCTTAGGAAGTACCCTGCCCTCCGTCCTCATGACGCTCAAAAATGGTTCTCCAATGAACTTAAACTCCTTAAACTTACCCTCAGACAACTAGAAAGGAAATGGCGCTGCGACTATAAACCTGAAGACAAATTATTATACCTCAATTTTCGGAACTCTTATAAAAAATCCATCGAAACGGCCAAATCTACCTACTTCTCCACAAAAATTCTGTCTGCTACCAACCGCTCCAAGGAGATCTTCCGTATTGTTAACAAGCTCTCTAATCCTGAGAGAACTCTATGTAGCACCCCTCCCTCTCAAACCTTCTGCAATTCTCTAAACACCTTTTTTATTGACAAAATCAAGAAAATTAAGTCCAGCATCACCAGCATTTTGAAAGAAATTTTCACTACACTCCCACATCCCATCCCCAATCTCTTAAATAAATCCCTTCTTCAAGGTACCGTCCCCGCCTCCTTAAAAGAGGCCATTGTTATACCTCTACTGAAAAAGACTGGCTCAGACCCCGCTATACTCACCAACTATCGTCCTATTTCTCTTCTTCCTTTCCTGGCCAAGTTACTGGAAGCCCACGTTACTAGTTGCCTCACCGATTTTCTGGAGAAATCTGAATTCCTTGATCCCCACCAAGCTGGCTTCCGTCCAGCACATTCCACCGAGGCGGTCATTCTTACTGTTTTGGACATTCTCCGTGGGGAGGTTGACAAGGGCTCCCCACAGGCTTTGGTCCTACTTGATCTCTCGGCTGCTTTCGACACGGTCGACCACCATCTCTTGGTCGATCGTGTCAGGGAAGCAGGAATCTCTGGTCCCGCCCTAAGATGGATCATCTCCTTCTTGGAAAATTGCTCTCAGGCAGTTCAAACAGCTCCGTTCACTGCTCCGAGTGTCCATACTTCTTGTGGTGTCCCCCAGGGCTCCTCTCTATCCCCTCTATTATTCAACCTCTACCTCCGTCCTCTTGTCCGCTCCCTACAGGAGCGGAAAGTTGGCACCTTCAATTACGCCAATGATTTCCAACTTATCTTTTCCATCAGCAACACTCCTGAATCAGCCCACGCATTTCAATCCACCATGATGTTTATCAGCACCTGGATGAACAAAAATCACTTAAAACTTAATCCGGACAAAACGGAAATCATCTTAACTGGTGGTACTGCTAAAAACCCCTGGGGCCCCATCCCTTCCAGCACAGCTAAAAGCCTGGGGGTGCATATCAGCCAAGACCTTACTTAGAAGCTCCAGATTAGCTCTGTGGTATCCACCTGTTTTTCCAACTCCGGAAAATCAAGAAAATTTGCAAATGCTCGCATCCAAGTTATCATCGCCATGGTCATGTCACATATCGACTACGCCAACTCATTGTACTTTGGCATTCCCCTCTATCTATCTAAAAGGCTACAGCTTATACAAAACCAGGCAGCGCGTCTAATCACTCATCAACCTAGGCATCACCATATCACCCCTGTCCTGAAGCATCTTCATTGGTTACCCGTTGTCCAACGTAGCGCTTTTAAAATAGGCTGTCTCATTTTCAAATCACTTAATGGATCCAGCCCGAAATTTGTCAATAATATGATCACAAAATATGCCCCTGCGCGCCATCTGCTCTCTGCTCGCAAAAAATTTCTTTTGACTCCAACTTTCAAACTCAAGCGCACCGGCGGTACCAGATTTTCTACCCTGGCCCCTCTGTTTTGGAATTCTCTCCCTTCTGAAATTCGTCTCTCTCCGACTCTTCTCATTTTCAGACACCTGCTAAAGACCTGGCTTTTCCGACAGGCTTTCTAACTGTTCTTCTGGACCAGTCCTCAGTTTAATTCAGCGCCATGAGACCTCCCCGGTGAACGTGCGCTTTATAAATTCTTATTGACATGACATAATCATGAAAAGAAAACAGCTCCTGGTGATTTTCTACATTTAAATACAGATCCTCAATGTTCAATGAAGATATGAACTCAAATCATTAATTAGTTGTTTATTAGCAGTTATGTCCTAAAAATGGACAAAAAAGCCGGTAATCCCAATTTCATCTAGGGAAAAGTTTAAAGCAAACAACACAGTACAAAACAGGGTGCGCAGTGATGTTAACAGTGTGATAATCCTTTTTGCTCTTTGAGTAGAAGAATATGATTGCAATTTCTGAGCCGCAGGAAAAGGTCCTGTTTTATCAGGAAGGTAGTTCCCATGTACCAAGAGCTAATTCTAATCAATATTATAATCCAAATTAGAATGGAGAAAACTCCAGGAGCAACACAGATATATGATTAAAAAGGCATCTGTCAAGTAACCCCACCTTGGTGTGCCAACCTTCAGCAGTCTAGTACGTTTATCTTTGTTGCTAGAAGAGTGACAGTTCTTCAAGTTTAACAATTTAGTTCAAATTTCTTGCCAAGCCTGCAAAAGGGTCAACTGTGAAAGAGGGTCTGGCGATTTGATTTTCGACTCTGCTACCTTTCCAGGGAAATTAATATCAGGTACAAACATTAGTACTCTAAAGACTAATCTGTATAAGTGTGACTACCATTTACTCTAGGCAAATTATTTAGTGCTATCTCAACACCATACAGTCTAGGTAACCATTTCATTTCTGTATCCAATAACCGAAAGCAATCAAAAGTGTTTATTCACTTTACATCACTGTTCAATCCCAGGCAGAATGAGTGTGAATATAGCAGTCGTACTTTTGGAGCAAACACAGCATCCATAAATGCCTTACTGGGA
Organism: Triturus cristatus; assembly: GCF_964204655.1. Taxonomy (NCBI): domain Eukaryota; kingdom Metazoa; phylum Chordata; class Amphibia; order Caudata; family Salamandridae; genus Triturus; species Triturus cristatus. The sequence goes on along the minus strand of NC_140594.1, from coordinate 1,136,150,315 downwards.
ACACAGGATCATTGTCTGAATTATAGGTATAGCCTGCTTTAATTGCAAATAGGCACTGCAAGATTTTAATGAGTGCTCGGGAGATGGTAGTTTTTCATGGCCAAACCCAAAGGGATCCAGACGAGGAATTGACCACAACCAACATGTACTTATGTTGAATGACATTAAGTAGTGGCGCGACATGGTCAAGGAAAGTTACCCTGAATGTTTTTTTAGAGCTAGTAAGTGGAGTAGGTGCTGGTCTTACCTAGTTGGATGTTTTATCAGTTGACAAATGTGACATTGCTGCTCATATTTTTCCATAAGCATTGGAAAGTATAGCCACCAGTACCATTGTTATAGTTTGATAATATAACGTTGATGCCAGCATGAGCATAACTTATTCCTTCATGAGTGACCATGGCTAAATCTGATCTAGGTCACTCGTTTGGAATATGTCAATTGCCAATCCCATGTACAAAAACCATAGAAAAGTTAACTTTAGTAAGAGGATAGGAATATTTAGAGGGTTAACAGTCAGGAGGGTTTTCTCTTGTCAATGCTGCCTATATTACCACTAATATGTCTGCATTGATCTTGGTTTGAGATCGAGTTAAAGAAGCTACCTTAAAGGTCTGCTCTGCTGTCTTTGCAGCCCAATATGCTGCACAGAATTCTTCACTTTTATGGGCATGGTGTGCTGTACAAGAACCTGAATTAGTTTAGGTGCAAGTGCAGAAAATCTACAGTATACTCATGTACATAGAATGCTGAATTAGACACAATAAATGGGGGAACTGATGGATCAGCTTTCTGAAGGACTTGTATTTCTGCTAGCTGTGCAATGGAGTCTTAAGTGAGTATACATAGTGCTTAAAGTTGCCAGCATCAAAAAGAAAATAAGTTACTTACCAGTAACTGCAGTTGTCCAGAATAGTTATCCTTCATAGATTCACATGCTTGATTCATTCCCCGTCGTTGAAGTCGGAGTCCCACGGTACCATAATCAAGCAGTATGAAAAAAAGTATCATATGCTATAATAGCCCTAGGCCCTCAGGTTATTAACCTATCTCTTTCCTTTTTTTAAACAAACCAAAGTTTAAACTATAACCAATCAGCTGTTAGCACCCTTTAGAACTCTCCCAAGAGAGGCTAACTCCATCAGATTTTCTGGCACAAGTATGAGTAATATCCCAGACATAAGGGGAGGCTTTCCAGGAAAGAGGGTGGGTCGCATGTGAATCTATGAAAGATATAAATACTGTATAACTGCAGTTGCAGGCAAGTAACTCTTTTTTTGATCCAGTATTGAGGTATGTGTAAAACTTTTAACTAAGCTAAATTGAGAAAACTGTAAGCAGTCACATACCAAGGTCAGGAAACATTTAACATCTTGAACATAAGGAAAAAAAACGTCTACTTAAAGAAGCTCACCTTATTGGAGTAGATGACATACTACTGAATGGTCCACGACTGTGTCAGTACGCTGCACTGATTTTAGGCAGTAGTACTGTGTGAACATGTGGGTGCTCTTCTATGTCGCATCGGGGCATATTTTCTCTCGTGAAATGCCTGCAAACAGAGCATCCAAAGTAGAGATTGCTCTAGGCGAATGCGCTTTAGCCCTTCTCGACAAAGCCTGCTTTGAGATGGCAAATCTGAATTGCTCCCAAGATCGATCAGACAATGGTTGGTTTTGTCACTGCGATACCTTGATGGCCTTGAACATAGTCCAGCAATAGGTGTTCAGTTTTGCGGATGCTCTTAGTTCTTTGCAGGTAGAATTTGAGACATTGTTTAATGTCCAAAGAGTGGAGAGCCTCTTCAGCCGGCGTGACCAGATTGGGAAAGAAAGTCCTGAGAACAACAGGCTCATTTAGATGAAATTGTGAAGCAACCTTTGGGATGAATTCAGGATTTGTCCTGAGGACTACAGAGTCATCCGTGAAGCGAAGCAAAGATTCCTTAGTGGTAAATGGATGTAGATTGTTCTGTTGGCACAAAATGCACAATCTTTTCCATTATAACCTGTAGGTCTTGTTGGTGCCGTCCACTCTAGACCTGTAGAAAATATGTCAGAACTCCTGGGCGATCTTTAGATTCGAATTTCATAGAATTCAGGAGACATGCATGCATTTGGAGCGATGATGGCTCCGGGTGACATTTTTGACCCGTGTTCATGGTCAGAAGAGATGGAGTTGATGGAAGGTGAATGAGTTTGGCCTTTGAGAGGAGGCGAAACTCCAAAAACCAGTGCTGCTTGGGCCACTTGGGAGCGATCAGCAGGAGACAACAGCGTTCCACCTTCATCTTGGTGAGGACCTTGGGAATCAGTGGGATGAGGGGGGGAGCATATGCATATATCCTGGACCATCGCATCGATAGGGCATTAACCCATGATATTGGGAGAGAAAATCTGCTGCCACAAAACTGGTATTTTGTATTGCTGTCCGTAGGGAAGAGGTCCACTGCTGGTATCCCCCATCTCGAGAACACCATGTCTAGCTGATGTTATTCCAGTTCCTACGTGTGGCAACTGTCCTTTGTCCTGCTAAGAGCATATTGCAAAAGTCCCGTAATGTGTTTGGCTCTTTGGGATATCCTGAGATTCATAAGCCAATGCCAAAGCTCTTGGGCTTCTTGGGAGATTGTTAGAGATTTGGTTCCTCCCTGTCTGTTGTTGTAATGCAAACTGGCCATGTCCGTATGAGTCAGCACCGGGGATCCTGAGATCCTTGGTAAGAAAGCCTGCAGGAAGAGGAATATGGCTTTGAGCTCCAGGCTGTTGATGGCCTTAGATGTTGAGGTGAAGACCATTTCCCTTGGATTTGGAGGTCCTGAAAATAGCCTCCCCAGACATCCATTGAGGCGTTTGTTATGACGATTAAATCTGGAACCAATGGTAGAAAGGTGAGGCCTTCTGAGAGATGCGGTTTGAGATGCCACCATCTCAACACTTCTTTCTTGTGTGGGGTGATGAAGATCAAGTCTTCCAAAGACCCTGTTGCCTGCACCCACTGCAGTTGAAGCTCTTCCTGCAGAATCTCATTTTGAGGTGAGCCAGTGGAAATAAATCGACTGCTGAAGAAAGCATGCCTAGGAGCGATTTGATAATCCTCACTGAAACGTACTGTCTTCCTGCAATGTTTCTTGCTACGTTTGCCAACCGCACTTGTCTGTCTTGAGAGAGGAAAGCCTTGTTCTGGACTGTGTCCATTTCGGCTCCAAGGAATGTCATTGTTTGACTGGGAATGACAGAAGTTTATGGTAAAGCCGAGCTTGTGAAAAAGTGCCAAACAAGCTTCTGTAGCTCTGATTGCTTGCAGAGCTAGTTGTCCAAGTAAAGGAATACTTGATAACCTTGCTTTCTTAGGGTGTCTGCTACTGGGGCTATGCACTGGGTGAATATCTGAGGAGCAGATTTCAGGCCAAAGGGAATGACCTTGAATTGGTAATGGGCACCAGCTACAGTGAATCTGAGGTATCTTCAATGCTTGGAGTGGATAGAATATGAAAATAGGCATCTTCCAGATCTAGAGATGTCATGAAATCTCTGCTATTGAGGCACTGAAGGATGATTGAGAGTGGAATCATACTGAAGGTTTGCTTCCTGAGAAATCTGTTGAGTTTCCCGAGATCCAAAATAAGTCTCCACTCCCCTGATTTCTTGTGTATAAGGAAAAATCTGGAGTAGAATCCTTTTTCCCTTTGAGTCACAGGAACCTTCTCTATTGTACCCTTGGTGAGCATTATCCTGGTCTCTTGTTCTACTAAGTGAAGACGAGGGGGGTGTGCTCCCCTAGGCGGAGTGTGTGGCGGTTGTTATAGGTATGGCCATCGCTGACTAAACCCAAAGCCCATCTGTCCATTGTGATTTTCTGCCACTGATGGCTGTGGTTGTAGATTTTCGCACCAATGGGTCGGGAGAGGGTAGTAGTTAGTATCTGACTGAGGTCATTATTTGCAACCTGTGTCCAGGCCCTGGGACAGTGGTTTTCTGCGGGGCTCATGCCTGGACAAACCAGTTGCAGATGGTTGGCAATTTGCTGGCTGCTGGTAACCCTGTCTACACTGTGACTGGTAGGCCTGGTACTGCCGGGTGCGCTGGTATGCACCTCTATAGCTCGAAAAGCCCTGTCCACGTGCTCCTTAAAAGGGCAACTTTCGATATTGTAGGGTTTCAAGGGATTTAGCGCTATCAGTGTCTGTCTTAATGGCTAGCAAGGCGTCATTAATATGGTTTCCGAATAAAGTATGTCCATCATACGTCATGTCCAGGATCTTAGGTTGGACTTTAGGTCTGAATGAGGTTGCCTTAAGCCATCCCTGGCACTGTAAAACCGCTGCGCCGGCCAGTTGTCTAAAGCCTGTGGTGGCTATATCCATAGCGCAGTCAATCACCTCAGAGGCCTCGCGCTCTCCTTCCATCAACATTTTCTTAGCTTCCTGTCAGCTATCCTCTGGGATGAGGTCCAACATGGAAATCATATCGGACCATATCTGCTGGTCATAAAGGCCAAGAATCGCTAAAGCGTTAGCTGCTTGTATGGTTATGGCAGATATGGTGGACAAGTGTTTGCCAATATTATCTAAATGGCGACCTCCTTGTCAGGTGGTGAAGTAATAAGGGTCGATGGATTTTTTGATCTCCTCTGCACTGCCTGAGATAGGACTGAATCAGGCCTGGGGTGCCCAGCAAGGCATGAAGGGGAATCCTCCAGGGCCCTATACTTCTTAGCAATTCGAGGCAGGACAGCCACCACTGTGGCCGGAGTCTTCAAGACTTTAAACCCCTCGTGCCAAATATAGTTGATAATAGGGATGGAGCATACCGACTTACTTGACTGTTCTTTAAAGTCATAAAGGAAGCAGTCTATTTGCTTCAGTGTCACAGGGGGGTGGGATCTGGTAGAGGCAGAAGAAGGTTTTTTTCTCCTTAGCAGGAGAAGATTGTAAATATATGGCTTGCTCTGAGGAGAATTTTCTGTGTTTCTCCTTTTTAAGAGTCTTTAGCCTGCTGGTAGGTCTTCAATTTCTTGGTCTTCTCAGACGTACCATCCAGGGACCTGGCTCTTGTGCAAGACCTGAAAGAGGCATCACTGTATTCGTCTGAAGATGTTTTTGTGATTTTGTTTTCTGAAGCCACGCGAGTAGTCTGCCCTCTCTATCCCTTAATGCCTTAGATGAAAAAGTGCATCAGATTTTGAACTGTTTTACCTCATGCTGAGGATGGAGGTAGTAGATGCAGTCTCTATGTGGATCATCCACATGAACCCTTTTCCTCCCACAGGTCTGGCACGGGCAGAAATGACCTTCTTTGCCCAACATAGTATATTTAAGGTTGAAAAAGCTGTTTGAGAAGAAAAAATTGAGCAGGGCTCAGGGAGACTTCCTTCACACATGATGTGCAGTGAAAATCTAAAGGACTCAGCCTCTCTTGGGAGTGTTCTAAAGGGTGCTAACAGCTGATTGGTTATAGATTAAACTTTGGTCCTTTTTTTAAAGGACATAGATAGGATATTAAATTGATGGCCTAGGACCATTTTAGCCTATGATACTTTTGTCATACTGCTTGATTATGGTGCCTTGGGACTCCCACTTCGACGACAGGGAATGATTCAAGCATGTGAATATATGAAAGATGCCCCAATACTGTATAACTCCCTATACTGCAGCATAAGACACAGAGTACTTTTTAGGGCCAACCGCAGGCTGTAAAGAGTCATCCATGAAGAAGACGCTCTTAAACTCATGTATATTGGGAGTTTGTGGATTATTTTGTGTATATTGCTAAAAATTCCTGAGTCCGAAGTGTTGAATCATTTTAAAATTTTACATCAGCAGTGTAAGAAGGTGGAGTATTAAGTGGTGATGTTTGTTAGACTTCACCATGGAATACTATCACAAACCCCAAAGATGGTCCTTGAATTCACACTAATAATTCCCTAGCTCAGTCCTGGTTGTGTGGCAAAGAGCAGTCAGGATTTACTAGAGGAACAAGTGTTAAGCATTTCAGAGTACCAAGATGGACGTTAAGTAATTGACATGACTCAAGAGAAATCTAACAACAATTTATAAAAATAGAGTGTATAGTTAACTTAGTTCAGACAGCAAAACAAACGGAATAGCATACATATAATCAGAGTTACAGATTTATGAAGCAATATTTAATCAGTGCAAAACAATACAGTGAAACTTTATCATTGCAGTCAATGGGAAAAACCCACTAGTGACTATGAGTCACTTGCAGATCGGGTTACAGGTAAAGGTGATGTGGGTTTTCCAGGGCCAGGCCACGACAGTCAGTTCAATTTCATCTGGCCTGTGGAGCCTGGATATACAGTTGTCCTGGCTGTCCCTAGCTTTGAATGAGAACTGCGGGTGAGCTGGTTGTACCGCTTACACAGTGCTGCAGGAATCAAGGTGCAAAAACACAATAACGAGATGTTTGTTGATGGCTGGATGGAGTTCCCTCTAGGTGCAGTGTTCAGTGCAGAGGTCGAATGCTAGACTGGTGACCAACAAGCCTGGGCAGTGCTAATCCCTGGAAAAACGTACTTTGACGTCCGGTGGCATCCAGGGAAATGCCTGTAACTTCATGGAAGGCAGGACTACAGTTCTCACAATGTACTAGACCATCTGGATTTGGGCGATCCCTCGGAGAGCCCGACGTCCAGTGATTCTTTGGATCCTAAGCATTGGTTTACCTGGAGTTTACAGGGGACTAGTGCCACTAGTCAAGGGGAGTATGAGGGAGCTTCTGGCTCTCACCGGGGTCTCTCTGTCTGTGGGAACCCAGAGTTAGCCTAGCCCGAGCCTCCATCAGGCAGTTCCAGGAGTGCTGCCACAGGTGCAGAGTATTCCTCTTTTGCTTTGTGCAAGTCATGGTGTCACAGACAAGAGCAGCTCCTTTGTCCTCTTCGATGCAGGTTGTTCAGAACTGCAGTTCCGGTGTCAGGGTGGCCCCTTAAATGCTAGATTTAGGGTAGTTAGGTATTGTGGGAGCAAGTAGCCAATGGGCTGCTAGTCTCTACAGGTAGTCCGCCCCGGAGATGACCACATCTGGGGGTATTGGCAACCTTTACTACCCAGAACCCTCTGTTCTGCCACTTCCAAAAATGGCAGAGCCCTTCTTTCAGTTCTTTCAGTGTAAAGACGGGGATGCTCACCCTGGAGGTGTGGCTAGCCTTCTGGGGGCATACACCTCCAAGATTACCTAATTTCCTGCTTGCCCAAGTGCAAATGTGCCTGGGGCAGGTAAAGGGCTGTTTCCTCCGCTGGGAGTCAGCTCTGATGCATATCAGAAGAGGTGTAGCCTTTCAAGCTCACCGCCTTGGTGCGCCATTTCACTAGCCTTCCTGGGAGGGAGGAGATGTGTCCTCCTTTCTGCCTAGGCCTTTGTTCCTGACTCCTGGAAGTGATTACACTGCCTGGTAGGAGGTCAGAATCCTATCTTGGCAGCAGTGAGCTAGGGCAGCCAGTCAGAGCACAGAGATGCTGGGGCAACCTCTAAGGTAGCCACCTGAGAGCATGCCACATTACGTCAGGGGTGAGAAGGCACGTTGTTTGATACCAAACACAACACTTTTAGGCAGTACCAGAATGGAGATGCCAACCTCAGGGTTGCCCAGGTGCCAGCCCATGTTATCTTAAAGGTCACTCTAGGGACATATAAGCATTCACTTACATGCCAACTCCTTTAATATAAGGCACCCTGCCTCCTGAGCTCAGGAGGCTTTCCTTAGGGGTGATTGACATATATTAAAAGCAGTGCATTAACTTTGCCACACATGGTAGGGGATGGAGATAGCCACATCGGAAGATGGTCGCTTCTTAAGCGTGCTCCTCTGGCTGCCAATCTATCCTCACATTATCCTGCACGAAATGAGCCTGTAAAACACTTAAATTAAGTGCAACTAACATCGGAAGACAAGAGCTGTCCGAAGACTCCTCTGTTGCGCCACAAAACGACCTAGAACTGATGCGGGAAAGCCTTTGGCGGCCGGTGCTGGTGAGGCCTGCTGCGTGAGCATGAACTGCTGCAGCGGCAGGCTTGCGTGGAGAGCAGGCCGTGACGCACGGCATGTACGCCGCGCAGGACCATCCTGCTGTGGGCGGCCGCGGATCCCTGGCCACGATCGAGTGGTGCCGTCTGTGGGTCGGCCCCATTTGGGGATAGCGGAACACCTGCTGGGCCTCCCGGAGCTCACGCGCCACAGTGGAATTGTGCCTGCAACAAGTACTGGCTGCGGGTCAGAGTGACGCTGCCGGGGGCCCATGACTGCGTTTTTGCGGTCGGGGTCTCGACGGGCCCCACATTGCTGATACAGCTGCAGTGGGTACATCAACTGTGGCAGGCCGGATGACTTTTAATGCTCACATTGCGAAACAGTGGGATCTCGTGCTCTACGCTACAAGGCCTGCACCAGATGGAGTTTGACCCCCCTCATAGCGCACACCTCGGGGGGGGGGGGGTGCTGGAGAGAGCTGCAGACTCCTGCTGAGCAGATAGACGCTACGTCCGAGCTGCGTCACTGCGCAGTAAAATATTACACAACCTGAACATTGTTATCGACTGATGTGCACCTTTTTTCTACTGAGGCGAGGTTGCTCTCCGGTATCGAACACTGTGTATTACTACTACAGATTTGCAAGATATCGCCCAAACCACTTAAACGCTCCACAACCTCTCCACCACGTGGCCCATAGTGTCTGCTTGGTGTAGGCAGAGTGCTCCTATAAACTGCTACCGTGGTGAACTGGAGTGCAGGTGATGGGCTTCTATACGGGAAGACCAACCCACATAGAGTGCCTGCAGTCTCTGCCTGATTTCTACCTGGCATGTACCTGCTGCCATAGTCTCCATAGCACTAACCTGCCTATAATACCACGCGAGGAAGAATCACTCACAACCACGCAAAATTTGCGCAACATACGTGATCTAAGGTGCAGCTAAGAAGGCAAGAACCGATTGCTGCCTATAGTCCAGCCATGGGAAAAACATACAGGAATCAACCTAAACTCACCTTCGAACAATTAAAAAAAACAGCAGACCACAGCTCGGACGACCAATAGGCTACGCAGCAGGCTGCCGTGACAGCGAACGGAGTGACTAATGGAGATGTGCAGGCCATGTTTTTAACGATGCAAGCCGCCCTCTCTAGTATAGATGGTAAGATTGACTCTTTAACTTATCGAGTAGACCGCATGACTGAGCGCCTGAACCGGCACACGGAGCGGATAGATATGGCAGAATGCCGCATTTCTGAAGCTAAAGACTCCTACACGCAGATGGAGACCAGACAGGGAAAAATGGATAAACAACTCACAGCATTGTTGATGAAGGCTGAAGATATGGAGGTGCTCTCCTGCCGAAATAACATAGCACGATGGGAATAGTGGAGACAACAAACACAGGTCCTATGGATCGATATGTTGAACAACTGCTCATAACGCTCCTTTGGCGGGAAACCTTCTCAGATGTCTTCATTATCGAGAGGGCACAAAGAGCCTTAGCTCCGCCACCGCCACCTGGAACAAGACAGAGGCCAATAATAGCCAAACTCTTAAATTATAGAGACAGGGATGCTGCCCTCCGTAAAGCCTGGGACATGGGCAGCCTGAAGCATGAGGGCATGGATATATCTATTTACCCTGACTTCACACAGCTTGTCCAAGAGGCGAGGAAGAAGTTTGTGCCGGTGAAACAGAAACTTCGCGAACTAATTATTTTATATGCAATGCTATACTATGCCAGATTCTGAGTGACCGAAGATGGAAAGTCTAAGATATACAGTGACCCAAAAGAGGTGCTTAAGTACCTGCCACAGAAAGGTTTCCAGAGCGCATGCAGAAGATCACGAGAGGAGGACTGGAAGAACAACCTAACACTTCGAATGTTGAATAACGCAATAGAATCCACAGAACATTTACACTTCTTGAACTGTGCATAGCAGGATGACGCAGTGGACTCACAGGAAGACACACGTGGGCGGTGCAGGTTGTAGTTATATGCCCAAACACGGACAGTGACATACAGAGGGCATGGTAAGCAGGGTTGCTCAGGATGCCAAATGTACACTACTTCAAATATGATCATTACTACTGCGACCATCCTGATGGCCGACCCAAGAACAGGTCTTCGATGGACACAGATAAGTGCTAATAAGTGGTTTGTGAGAAAGCTCCTGTTGTATTATATGTCTGTATGTAAGTGTTGATCTGAACCACATGCACTAGAGACAACATGGCCACTGATGTAAGTGGTAAACTCTGTTTTATAGATGTTAATTTGCAGGCTCAGGAGTGCATCAGACTTTATGTCATCACTGCGACCACCCAAGTGGAATTCTTTTTTTCCACAGGGCACCCAGGATGGCAGCTCCCACCCACCTGTGTACACCACACTTAGATAATTTTCTGTTTGGGGAATTGGGGGAGGGTGATAGGGTATGTTCCAGTTTTTTTGGGGAATGTCTTCGCTGTAAAGGGTTTGTGGAAGTGGGTGGGGGTGGTGGGATGCTAATTCGAAAAACATGGTCAGCATTGCAGTAGTGGATATCATCTCACACGGCGATGTAAATGTAAATATCCAGTATTTGTAAAGCGCAAACAATTACCCGAAGGTGTCAAGGTGCTGGGGGCCATCGGAAAGATTAAGCGAGGTATTGCCCAGAGTCGCATGGTGCTGGGCTGATCTGCCACTGGTGCTGGGGATCGAACCGTGAGCCCCCAGGTTCCGAAATCAGTCGCCCTGGCCGCTGCGCCACACCTCTTAGACAGTGTCAGAGACTCATGCACAAGACACTGGCAAGTCCACTTTAGGGGCAACACTGCGTATGGATAAAAGAACAAGTTATACTAGACCACTAACATTCATGACCTGGAATGTAAGAGGCCTTTATAATTCGCAGAAAATTCACAAGGTCCTGGCATACTTGGTTCGACATAAGGTAGACGTTGCTTGTCTGCAAGAGACACACCTCACAGAGAGGCGAAGAGGCGTAAGGTGGGGCTCTTACCGTATGGCATCTTCCTATTCTACCTATGCCAGAGGAGTAATGCTCCTTGTTCAACGTGGCACCCCCTTCACACGTATGAGCTCTTTCAAGGACGGCCAGGGGCGATATGTTATAGTACAGGGCAACTTTGGTGGCACTGCCTTAACAATAGTCACAACATATGGTCCAAACACTGATGATCCGTGTTTCTTTGCTCAGATATGGGCAAAATTGCATAATTTACCATCCACATCTATCATATGGGGTGGGGATTTTAACACATGTCTAGATCCTGCTTTAGATAAGTCCACAGGCAATGAACGATAATGGTATACAATCGGCAAGGACGCTTAGGGAAGGTATGGAAGAAAGCGCAATGACTGATCTATGGCGTTTGAGACACCCAGGTCGCAGGGAGGGCACTTGCACATTCACAGTGCACAATACATGGTCAAGAATAGACTACTGGCTAGCTACACAAGATGTTTGTACATGGACAACCTCGGTAGACCATATGCCTAAGACACCGTCGGACCATGCACCCGTCCGTCTAGCGCTTGCCATTCCTACAAATACCCCACGTCAGTTCACAAGGTGTCTGCAACAGGGCGCACTTCTCGACGAGGTCTACTGCTCTGAGCTGCATCAGGCTATAATAGAATACTTTGATTTAAATGCAGGGTCTGTTAGTAGCGTGAAAACATTATGGAAGGCCTTTAAGGTCACTATCAGGGGTCACTGTATTGTAAAGCATGCAGGCATCTTGAAAGACATTCAACAGCAATTATCTGTGGCAGAAAGAAATATCCAACAGCTAGAGACGGAATTTGCGGCCACTCAGAACCCCAAAATACTAGCGGGCATCAGGCAGAAGGTCGACACCTATCATGGATTTGCTCAAATATATCTCACGCAGATGCACTGCACAAAAGTATGGTGCGGGGGAAGACCAGGATGCGTGCTCTCACATAGAATATGACCAGTACATCAGTCTGCATATATCACACAAATAACAAACATGCAAGGCCAACTTACATAAGACACCCCGTCGATTTTAGACTGCTTCGCAGAATATTATACCTGCCTCTACTCTACACAAATGACTGTGTCCCCACCTGAAATCTGCCACTATCTAGACGACATTGCATTGGCGTGGCTGCCTGATGACCATCGTGAACACTTTTGCCATCACATTACGGAAGATTAGATCAAAGAGGCAATTAACTCCCTCCCCAATATTACAGCTCCCGGTATGGATGGGCTACCGGGGGAATTCTACAAAGAATTTGGAGACTTGCTAATCCTACATGTAGCTGAGATGTATGAAGAGGCCTACGAGGATGGTATGCTCCCGGCCTTGTTGAGAGAGGCGCTACTAATCACTCTCCCTAAACCAGATAAGGACCCAGTTAAGTGAGAATCCTACCGCCCACTATCTTTAATAAATATAGACGCCAACATTTTAGCCAGAATTATCGCAACAAGAATACAGCCTCTGTTGCAGAACCTGATATTGCCAGATCAGGCCGGATCCACTACGCAAAACCTTAGGACTATCTTTGCAATGTTTCACCAATTAAATCCTGATCTGCCAGCAGCCGCAGCCTTATTGGATGCGGTTAAGGCTTTTGATTTCATGGAGTGGGTATTTATGTTTACGGTACTGCGCAGGATGGGTTTCCCGGAACATTTCTTGTGTTGGATTGCGCTGTTGTACGCTGAACCCAGTGCGCACATTAGAATAAATGGGAATACATCTGACCCGATTAACCTTAGCCACGGAACCAGGCACGGGTGCCCGCTTTCGCCGCTTCTCTTTACACCAGCACTAGAACCATAAGCCTGTATAATTCGCCAAAGGCACCTTGAATCCGCTGAATCCGGTGATAGAGTTTTGTATTCCCGCTATACGGACACTAATTTAAACCCACTCATTAGGGAATACATTAAGTTTGAACATTACTCGGGACTCAGTATCAATTGGGACAAATCCAACTTACACTAGCTACTACACGGCCCAATTTGGAATTCCCACTACAATGGAAGACTGAACCAGTAAAATACCTTGGTGTATGGATACACCGAAATCCAGAGACGGTGGTTCGAGTGAACTATGGCAGAGCAATAACGAAATTAGAAGAACAGGTAGACAGGTGGATCAAACTGCCTCTGTCCCTGGCTGATAGGATTGCCATACAAAAGATGGTGGTCTTGCCAAGATTTTTATGCTTATTTATGAACATTCCAATCTGGCTCACACAAGCGCTATTTTCTAAATTGCGCTCAGCTATGCAACGACTAACATGGGCCGGGAAGCAGGCAAGAGTTGGATGGGAAGTTTTCACCAAACCATATTATCAGTGGGGCTTTGGAGCACCAGATCTACAACTGTATTTTTATTGCGCTTAAGCACAACATGCCCGTTACTGGCTACATCCACATGCACACATACCGCACATTATTGTGGAACATGAGAGAGCGTTTCCGTCTACATTAATCACTTACATTTCTGACCCAAAGAGACACACCCCGAGGGATAAAATACACTCTGTAACTTGCACATCATTAGCATGGTACACATTAGCACAGCATGCACAGAAACTCCCAATATATGCTCCGGCGATGCCCATTGCTCCCCATCCGCGAATCACAGTCACACAAGAGAAGAATATGCTAACTTTACAGGGGGGAAATGGGCCTATGTACTATGAGCAATATTTTTCCGCATAACCGATTTGTTCCGCACGATGACCTGTCCCTCAGTGCACATTGCACACCACTGAAGATTTTTGCGTACCTGCGGCTGCGTATGGCAGTCAGGGAACTATATTCATCTTTCCCGAACGAACCACCACAGCTAAACGCACTGCAAATCATGCTATCAGCACCCACAAGCCAACGCTTGGTAACACGCCTGTATAATGCATCACAAGGGAAACAGAGTTAAGCCCAGAATAGATCGCTTCAGAGGTGGGAGGAGGCAGTCAGAAACCCTTAGACAAGGAAGACTGGGACTATAGTTGTACACAAATGCATTTGCTAACATCAAATTGCAATTTGCACATTATTCATTTTAAGTTTCTACATCAAACATATTACACTCCAGCAAAACTACATAAATATGGACTTACACCAGACGATAAGTGCCATAGATGCGGCGCTCCGAATGCAGACTTTCTACACGTGACATGGGCATGCTCCCAGCTCCAACCATACTGGCAGGAAGTTATTTGTACTCTTGCGGCCATGCTATCTGAGCAGATACCAAACGCTCCACTAGTCTGTTTGCTGGGACTCTACAAGCTTAGGCTGGCTAGAAGGCAAAAGTACCTGGCTGTGGCGTTATTAAAAGCTAAACGCGGGGTCGCATTATGATGGGGTAGTAAACGCCTACCAAGATACAAAGATTGGATATCCGATATGACTTACTGCAAAGAGACAGTGGAAACATACGCAGAAGAAATACCACAGGCCTCTAGACCTAAGGATTTCTGGGAACCCTTTGTACAATACCATACCTTAGGCCCACACAAGATGCTGAATGAACTAATGCCACAGTGTATAGATAATGCTTGATTAGCTCAGGGGAGGCTTTGCGACAAGAAGGTGGGTGGTACGCAATATGTAAAGGCGACAAGCAATGAATCTGTTGTTGGGTGCTCGCTGTACGAATATTATACTGTATAATCTATGTACGGACATGAATGTAAGACCTCTGTGATATAGACTTGTATGTAATACATAACGTCATGCTGTGCAACCATGTTTTCTTTCTCGCTGACCAGAATAACTAAAAACAAAAAAAACTAAAAAAACTTTGCCACACATGGTCAGGGCAAAGTCGAAATGCAGCAATTTACACTGTTCCTGTGGTCTGTAGTGGCAGGCCTGCTATCAGTAGTTTACTTTGGTCACTCAGGGTGGCCAAACAGTGCTACAAGCCCTGGGCACCACTTTGCCACCCATGCCCTGGGTACCACTGGTACACTATACTCGGGACTTATAAGGGGGTAAAGTCCTTATCAACTGGGATAACCAATTTGAACATAGCAGTTTTAGGGAGAGAGCACAGGCACAAGGGTTTGGGAAGCAGACTCCAGTGTACTATCAGAGTCATAACCATCAGTACAGGAGCAAAACGTGTGTGTGGGGGGGGGGTTGACTATACAAAAAGGGCACTTTTCCACAAGTTACATTTGAAGAAGCAGCCCACTTCACTCAACAAAAGTGTAGAGCATGCATATTAAAAATACTAGCTTGTTTTGATACTTCTCATGTAGGCATGAGAGAAACTGTAATAATTAGTTTTCCCTGTGCAAGAGGGCGCTCCATCAGTATAGCTGTCTACACTGCTGTGAGAATTTTCTCTGTTGCAGTAGATCATTCAACAGCAGAATAATACAAATGCGACCTATATTCTATGAGGTTTGTCATTCCCTCTTTATAAACTACACATCTGTAACCTGAAGTTTTGGGAACAAGACCATTCAGTGTAAGTCTCAGGTAAGAGGGTAAGTTGTTCCAGGCTTTAGTTCCTAGGGCAGCCATGGACTTTCCTCCTCTGGACTTCAAACGGAAATGTGGGGGTACAAGCCGATTTTCTTTAGATGATCTCAGATTACGAACAGGTACATGAACTTTTAATCTGGACCTGAGGTACTTAGGGCCACTTTGTTTTACAGCTCTAAAGGTAATCACAATGATTTTAAAGAGAATTCTCTTGTGTATGGGTAACCAGTGGAGGGTTTGAAGAGCCTCAGATGCTGATGACCCTTTAGGTAAATTCAGTACCATTCGAGCCGCTGCATTTTGCACAGTCTGCAGCCTTTTTAGAGTACTTTTCTTTATGCCGGCATAGAGACTGTTGCAATAGTCCAACCGTGAAAGGATTGTGGCTACTGCCACGGACTTGCGGGCCGTGGCAGGTAGAAATTCAAATAATTTTTTCAGATTTTTTTCCAATAAAAACAAGTTCCTGCAACCAACATGGCCTGCTGATGAAAAGAGAGAGAGGTATCAAATCGTACTCCGAGATTTTTTGCAGTGTCCACAGTATTGGGGGGCGGGGGGGGCTGCGTCAGTTGGCCACCACATTTTGGGTGAGAAAATATTACATTTTCCCAATAGCAAAATCTCCGTCTTTTGGCTATTACATTTTAAGTGGTTGATGTTCATCCATTCAAAGACAGCCGAAAGGCAGTGTTGGAAGTTTTCCTCGGCTACAGTTGATTCTTTGACCAGGGTGAGGATAAGCTGTGTATCATTAGCATAAGATACCGTCTCAATATCAAAGGATGATATTAGCTCAAGCAGGGGTACCATACAAATGTTAAAAAGTGTGGGGCTCGGAATCGAGCCCTGAGGTACCCCTGAACACAGCTGCCTCTCAGTTGAGGTATAGCTACCTAGTGTAACTGATTGTCTTCTATTTTCCAAGAAAGACAATAACCAGGCCAGTGCCCTCTGAGAGATCCCTATTTTCCTAGCTGTTTACCCAAGGCAGCATGGGAGACAGTATCAAATGCGGCTGAGAGATCCAATAGAATCAGCACTGCCATTTTTCCCTGATCAAGTGCGAATTTTAACGTTTCCGCAGTATGTAGCAGCGCTGATTCTGTTGAGAACCTAGCCCTAAAACCCGATTGCCTGGGGTGTAGCACATTATTTAGTAGGAGGAACTCGTTTAATTGCTTGTTTACAAGATTCTCTGTTATCTTACTTAGGCAGGGTAATAATGAAATAGGTCTAAGGTTTGTCAGAACGGTTGGATCCGTAAGATGCTTCTTCTGAAGAGGTTTAACCAATGCAACCTTCCAACTGTCTGGTACCACTACCTGTCTAAGTGAGAAATTAACAATCTGATTAATAATGGGATTAACAGTTTCGATCAGTGCATGTAAAACTTTGGGAGGGCAGGGATCGCCTGGGGAACCTGATTTACAAGACAGGATGGCCTGTCTGGACTGGTCAAGGGTGATCTCACTAAAGTGATCCAGCAGCGGCATATTTTCGTGATTATAAATTGACTCTTCAGAAGATGGTGTTCCACTGGAAAATCCTTTCTAAGGTCACTGACCTTGTCATCAAAATAGTCCGCTATTTGATCACATAATTGTTGTAATGGGGGAATTTCCTGATTAAATATCTTAGGGTGGGTAAAAGACTGAACAATTTTAAAAATCATCTTCTGATCAGATCCTGCCTGTTCAATGAGATTAGTATAATAAAACCTCTTTTCGTGTTTGATCATCCTGTGGTTATTTTTCAATGCTGTTCTAAAAATAGTAAGATCATTGTTGTTATAGTGCACCCTCCATTTGCGCTCGAGATTCCTGCATTTGCCTTGCATCTCTTTGAGCTGAGGGGTGAACCAAGGTGCAGAGGTTTTTCCCAGGAAGGCTCTACTACAAGTGACCACCAGGGCCATTTGGTTAGCTAACGTTGTCAGCCAGTCATTAAGAATACCTGTATCAATAACCGGATCATTGGATTTTCATCCTATTATTTTCAGAAAGTATGGAAGTAATTAATTCATAAAAAGGCTTAATATTAGTAAGTAATGGTGTCAATCACAGGTTTTGGTTTGGACCTAAGTTTTTTCCATCAGTGAAATTCCTGTGACACAACCAGGCCAGGCACAGACCACAACTGATCCTCGCACGTTTAAAAAAATAGCAGAACGCCTCAATGTCAAAAAGGCATTCAATGCTCAACATTCCCTAGAGCATCACAGGGCAGAACATCAATGAGCTCATTATAACACATTCCCCTTCATAACCAACCAATCATCTGACTGCCTCTCTTAACTTCTGCACATAAAGACATCATGTGCGCCATGCAACAAGGATCATCCCTCAGCCCCACCCTGTTCAACATCTACATGACCCAGCTCGCAGACGTCGTCAGATCCCATGGCCTCAACATAATCTCCTATGAAGATGACACTCAAAAGTTCCTCTCTCTCAAAGAGGACCCTCCAACGCCAAAACCAACTTCTGCACCGCCATGACCAATGTAGCCAAATGGATGAGAGACAACTGCCTCTAACTCAACTTTGACAAAACTAAAGTACTGATCTTCAGGAAGAACACCTCTGCATGGGGCCACAGTTGGTGGACGGCAGAACTCGGACCTGCGCCCACACCGACAGATCATGCATGCATGTAACCTTGGCATCAGCAGCCAACTAACCATGAAATGACAAGTCAACGCAGTCGCCTCCTCCTGCTTCCGCATACTTTGCATGCTCCACAGAATCTTCCGATGGCTCTCAACCAACACCAGAAAGACCGTCACTCAGGCCCTCGTCCCCAGCCGCCCCCAACTACAGCAACACCCTCTACACCTGCATCTCTTCCCAGCTCCTCCCAGGCCTATAGACCATACAGAACGCTGCAGCCAGACTCATCTTAGACCTCCCCAATTGAACTTGCATCACCCCCACCTGAGAGTCCTCCACTGGCTCCCCATCCGGAAAAGATGGCAGTTCAAGATCTTCACACATGCCTACAAAGCCCTCCATGACCTAGGACCTGCCTACATCAAAAATCGACCGAATTTTCACCAACCTGCTAGACACCTGTGCTCCTCTTCACTCACCCTTGCACACCCCCCCACTGATAAGACCTGGAACAACCTTCCACCCCAGCTCTGTACCGCCCCCTTGCTGGCAGACTTCAGAAAGAGACTCACGGCTTGGCTCTTCGACGGAGATACAGCACCCAGGTACACCTAGGGGTGACAGTGTTGTGCTTTACAAGTGCTGTTCGATTAATTGAGCGGCATCCTTCACATTTGCAACCACCTCCTATGTATATAAGTCACATTCCCCTGCTGCCTTGTCAGGAAGCCTGTATAAACAATCAGCAATCTTGTTTTTCCAACCTGGAACGTTTTCAGCCCTACAATCATAATCTTGCAGATTCACTGGCAATCTTGACATCCTCCCAGAACAATGTTTTGTTCCTGCAGGGCCAAAGACCTTGAGCAAAGGCTTGTGATCTGTCCGCAATACACTGTACCTCCCCAAATAAAAGTCAGAAAATAATTGGTTACCGAAGCACCAGCCAATGTTTCTCGTTCAAGTAATTCCTCTCCACACCCGACAACGAGCGAGACGCAAATGGCACTCTCCTCCCCACTCTCCCATGCCTTTCTGACAGCACCGCACCAATACAAACTGCACTGGCATCCACCTTAATAATCATTTTCAAGCCCATCTCAAACACCAATGAAAATACCTGCATTAGCAATGTTGTCCTGAATCAGCAAAAAGGCAGATTGCTGTTCCTAACCCCAAATGAATGTCCTTACCTTTCTCAACAACACCCTCAAAGCTTCTGTTTTATGGGTGAAACCTTGCACAAATGTTGGATAATATTCCATCAAACCCATAAAAGACAGATGCTTGTCCTTGACAGTCAGCACTTCAGCATTCACAATTGCACTTACAAAAATACCTGCCTATCTTTCTGTAATGTCAACCCAACCATAGCAATACGGGACAACACTTCACCAAAAGTCCTATTTTGCACATCAATGCTGTCTTAAAACACCAATACCAAAACTGGGTTTGGGCTCAAATCAGTAAGGCCAAGCCTCAATTAACCAAAGAACTAAACAATTGCCAGTACCGATGCCTATTCACACTCAGTTATTCACGAGGGGCCATATTGAAATGAAACAACATGTACCTCAGACCTCTTTTTCCGTCTGAATGAATCCAAAACCTTTCCTTTATTTAAATTATTTCTCACATTTATTTACCAAAAAATCTACAATTCTTCAAACCCTTATATATCACACCACAAAAAACCTCTAGTTAAAAGACATTATTATTAGCATTCTTCACATTCATTCCCCCAACTTCATACCATTCCATACATACTCATTCCCTGTTGTCACTCGCTCACCACATCACCCAGCATTCACACTATAAACAAAACAAAACAACGATTTTTTCTCTTAGATTCGTTCAAAAACAAGCCATAGAAAGAACATTACATCATATGTACAATGAACCAAAACAATTTCAATTGGTTAACAATTCTTATGGCCGAAAAAGAAGGTCTTCGTGTTTCAAACCCCCTCAGTTCTCGGGGTTCTCATCAGGACCTAAAAGCTCAACCCTAGTCTAGATCAGCCGATCTAGCAAATTCAAACTGCCATATTGATGCTTGTTGGAAAATTCTTTGCAACCCGCAGCCAGTGTAAATGAAGCGGCTCACGGAGTAATGAGGACTTGTCCCTGCAGTTAAGAGGTGCTGCCACACAATTGTCAACAAAACAGGGACGAGTGGAGTCGACACGATCCCACGATTCCCAAGAAGAATTTACTGGTGACACGATTTGAATGTAGAAGAATTTTCCAGCAAACAGTTCTCAAAAATATCAATCCAATATTCCCACTCAATTGGTGGATCAAAAGGAAACATCTCAAAAGTCAGATGCAAAGGTACTTATTTGGAAGATCAGCAGCAGGCAGTGTAACACTATCAACCCAATGCAACCCAGTTTAATAATGCAGATGTGGTAGGTGGCGCTACGTGACCACCAGTGGGTGGAGAAAACCACTGCTGTTGAATTGAATGACTTGCTGTGCTGCAAGAAATCAAACTGTTGCTGTAGTGAGTGGTTAATTTGACAGGTGCTAAAGAGGTGAGCGGGTGAAGCTGTCAATGGAAAGCCGATAAGCGATGCGCCGCTGCGTTAGGAGGTAAGCAGTGGTTTGGTGCTCGCGCGATGCAGTGCGGCCTAGTATCTGCTCTGGACCGCAGCGCATGCTTGAAGTGGCAGTTGACCGGTGTAGACGCTGGCTTAGTGTATGGTGCTCAATTATTTAAGTGATGCTCCTTGCACTAATCCAGGCAACCCTTATGGTGATTTTAGTGGTCTTTGATAACCATAGAGAGTTCTCAAATTGGTAGGTGTGGATTACAGCCTTCAGGCTTCTATTGAAGTAGTGGCAAGCAGCTTGTTTTATCAGTTTAAGGCTGCTAACGGTAGTGCAGGGGGGTACCCCAAGGGAGCCCCCAAGTACATGGGATCATAATTCCAACACTGGAATCATGTTGGGGTATGATTTCAACATGTTTGATACCAAACATGACTGGGTTTGGTGCAACCACTATATAGTTAGACATCTCGTAATGACTGATGTTCACTATATGTCTGACCGCCCTTACAAAACCAGGAGAATCAACTCAGGGGTTTGTACCGGTGTCCTGCTCATTTGGGGGACCCTCACACACATAACCAAGCACCTTGCCCTCAGGAATGAAGATCCTGCCATTGGGGTGACTTTTAGGTTTTAAGTGTAGTGACCCCAGGCATAAGGAAAATTAAATCTGTTGTGAGAGGTGCAAGTACCCTCTTACACAGGCTGCAATGGCAGGCCTGTAGTCACAGTTTAAGTGAATTCCCACAAGTGGCACAATACATGCTGCAGCCCATATACTAGGGATTTACAAGGGTAAACCAGTAGCTAATTGTGGATGTGCAGAAGTACCTGCCATGGTCAATTTAGGGAGAAAGCAGAGTGACTGGGGTCCTAATTAGCAGGATTCCAGTCAGACTAAGTCAAAAACACACTGACACCAGGCAAAACAACGTGGGGTAACTATGTTAGAATGATCCTTCCTTCCTACACCTGGGTTGCTCTGTATGTATGTGGGTGAAGAGTGCTGAACACGACGGGTTACCTGGGCATCAAAGGACTTTGACACCGAAGGTGCCGATACATGATAGTGCAGCTGCCGAGTGACTCTAGACAGAAGTCCGGGAGCATTGTCTGGGTTTCCACTAAAGTTAGGCTTGTGTCTGGCAAATTGTCGCCAAATATGAGGTAGTGTGCATAGTTGTGCTCTACAGTATTTGGTTTGGACAGGAGTTTATTTCATCAGCAAAATCCACGTTACACAACCAGGCCAGGCACAACCAACAACTGACCCTTTCAAATTTGAAACATAGCAGAACACCTCAATGTCATCACAGGGCAGAACATCAATGAGCTCATTATAACATTAACTCAGTCAGCATAATGTGGTAAGTAAGCTCTTCCAAAGTTAAGAAACCTCAGTAAGGTTTGTAACTACCTTACTGTGTTTAGAGATTGCAATATATAACACACATCTTATAAGATCTCCTTAATCCTTGCTGTTCCTATACCTATATAGCTATCTTGTATAAGCGTACTGAAAACTACCAAAGAAAAAAGCAGTTAGAAACTGGGATTAAGGTGCTGTAGTTTCACCGAAGAATCCATTAGATATATCCAACCTTTTTAGGTCTCGCTGAGACAGCGAAAGCTGTCTCTTTGAGATATTTTGTAAGTGGGTTTTAAAAGTGCTTCCCCTGGCATAGAGCTACAGTGCACGAGGCGTGCACGCGCGCAAAGCAGCCATATGGCTTTACGTCGCTCTCCCTCGTAGCCCCTCTCCGCCCCCTTCCCTGCTGCTATTTCACACCAGTTTATCAGAACTCCCGCTTCTCTCCCCCACCCCCCCACCATCTCGTCTGGCGCCTCCAATGCTTGTTTCCATTTGTGTTCGTGCAGCCCACAACAGCCCCTACCACGGCGCACTGTTTCATGTTTATGCTTATGTGCTCCATTGCATTTCCCTGGCTGCAGCCTCCAGAGTCCTTGCATTCTCAGCACACCTACTGCTGCAGGTTATGCCCGGGCACCGCAACACATGTTTTAGCACAGGGCTCTCTTTCTTCACATCCCCCTCTTCCCCCCCATGTCGACCTCTTCCTCTCCCTGACCCTGTTATTCCCATGTTTTTTTAATCTCTGATTGTCTTTGCCTGCGCCTCTAAATCGGGGCTGCTGTGATCCGGGCTGATTCTATGTCAGGACCGGAGGCTCCGATTATGCTTCTCAATCTTTACTAGGAAGCTCACAGCAGCCAATAAAAACAAAGATAAAACCACGTGACAACCATAGAGTCTCGTCCATAAAAGGTCCCTGTCAGCACATAGAGTCCTCTTTCTTTGCTGCTCCGCAGCCAGTTAAGTACCTTATGCATTTTTCTCTCTTACAGTGTGATATTACTTCAGTGTTGGTTTATTGAAAGTTCATACGCTGTAATTGTTGTTTATTACGAAGCGCTGCTTGGTTGCGCGATTTGTTCGTTGTTATTGATTGATTATTACGAAGCGCTGCTTTGTTGCGCGATTTGTTCGTTGTTATTGATTGATTTATTGCTTATTTTGAGGCGCTGCCTTTGATGCGCGTTCGCAGTCAGGGCGAGTTGTGTGGACGGAGGTCTTAGCCTCATCGAGTGTGTATGTTGATTGTTTTTTCCTTTTCAGTAGTGCGAAGCGCTGCGGGCGTTTCCGTATCCCGTCGGTGAGTTTGTCTCACGTCATTCGGGTTTGTGGAGCGGGAGGTAGGGGAGCGAGGACGCGCGTCTGTCTGACGCGCAGTCCTCTTTTACTATCTGTGCGAGCCTGAGCCAGCGCGCATGCGCGGCGGCCATTTTGCCCGCGAAAATTAGTCGGGCTTGAATCGAACACAGAGCAGTGTGTTTTAACTGCTTAAGACCCGTATTTGTACCGTTTTTTCGGCGGAAAAGGCTCGTTTTGGCTCCCCAGACGCCCTTCTGTTTCTACAGTCAGTGGGGCTGTATAATTCAGCATAGGCTTTGCCTAGAGTGGGATTGGTGATTTGTGTTGTGCAAGCCCTCCCTCCCTCCACATCTAAACTTTATCAGTCGGTGTCTTCATTGGTGCCTGTATTGAGGGCTTGCCTGGGGTTACCACTCCCCCTGATCTCCTGTGTGAGAATATTGATTGTGAATTTTGACGGACTTCACAAATAATCCTCAGGGTCGTTAATTGCTCACTGTGTGGCAACTATGTCTGAATATTATGAAGAGGATTATTATTATTATGATGACGAGGACCCTTCAGGGTCTATGGAATATGACCTCGTTGAGGCATTGGACGCAGGTGTGCAGCAGTCTGTCAATTCCGCATTGGTGAGGGCGATTGCGCCATTGAAGCGCCATCTTTGCTCTTACGCAAAGAAACAAGGCTGGGTTCCATCCTCAGCTTCCCGTCCTACACCTGGGGGTAAGGTAAGAACGAATCCCCATGCTGCAGATTTCGCTAGGCTCGCACGCTCGATGGCGGAGCAGGAACGTTCTTCTCCTAGAGAAGCGACAATTACTGAGATCTCCCAGGAGGATGATGGCCAAGATACCACACCTGATCCTACAACGGACGAGGAAGAATCTCCTCGCCCTTCCAAGAAAACACGGAAGGAGAAGCACTCTGGCCCGTCCGCATCACCTAAAGTGCTCACGTTCGAACCAGCGGACATTATCCACCCTAACTCATCTTCCTGGCTACCACCGCAAGAGGTAGCAGATTATGTTCAAACCCATCTACGTCAAGCATTCGATACGGACGTACGGGCACGACTACGGTCGGAATGCCCGCGACCGGAGCTAGCAGACAAGGTGGCGGCTACCCCGGAGGTGGACCCGTCCATGTTGACGTACTTGAAAAAGTACTCAAAAGATCCTAAGAAAGGTTTGGACAGGTCCTGGCGATCCTGCCAGGATAAACTACTAGACGTCATAGGCCCCCTGACCAAGATTCTCGAGATCGGCTTTAGGGCCAAAGAATCCTCCATTGCAATTAGCCCTGATGAGTTGATCGGCTGGGCACAGCGGGCAGTGTGCCAGCTGGGCAATGCTAATTGTGCATTGTCGACGGAACGACGCAGGTCCATTCTCCTAAAGTCAGATCCCAGGCTGGCCGAATTATCTACGTCGGAGTCGGGCCCACTAGCCCAAGGCCTCCTGTTTGGTCAACCCTTTCTCAAGGAGCTCACCAAGTTTGTTGCCACATTTAGTGGGCTTGACAAGGCCCAGGGTTCTTTAAAGCGGGCTTTCCGCCCGGTTTTTGGCAGGGCCGGACGCTTCCGGGGGCGCTCGTTCGGCCGGGGATATAACCAAGGCACCCAACGTGGACAGCAGAGAGGTGGTTATCAGGACAACTCAGCCAACACCTCCAATTTTTACCCCTCGCGACGTTCCAGGAACAGGTTCCGCAAAGGTGGCAGATTTGGAGGAAACTCCAACAACCAGCATGATGCCGGAAATTCAGGTGAGCCTCATCCCCTTCTCGGAGGTGACATTGGGGGGCAGAGTGGCATGTTTTCTAGACAAATGGCGCGAAATTTCGCAAGATGCATGGGTGTTGCAGACGGTGCAGGGGTACAGGCTGGAGATGTACGCCTCCCCTGTGCAACACTCCCGCCCCCCCCTCTGTATTTTTCCCGACAAGATCAGAGCTTTATCACAGCAGAAATCAATTCCTTGCTACAGAAGGGCGCAGTGGCGCCCTCCGAGGTTCACCCTCACGGTTTCGTGAGTACTGTCTTTCTCGTAGACAAGAAAGGGGGCGGTTCCCGCTTGGTGCTAAACCTCAAAGAATTCAACTCGTGGATTGTTTACAGGCACTTCAAGATGGAAGGGATCCATCTACTGCGCGACCTTCTCCAGGAAGGAGACTGGATGGTCCGTTTGGACCTGAAGGACGCGTATCTCTCCATTCCCATTTTTCCACCTCACAGGAGGTTCCTGCAGTTTGTCTGGGGAAAGGTATGCTACGAGTACAAGGTCCTCCCGTTCGGTCTGTCGTCAGCACCGTGGTGCTTCACGAAGCTTCTGAGACCGGTGGTGGAAACTCTCAGGGCCCGGGGAGTCCGCCTCATTATATACCTGGACGACATAATTATTTTGGCATCCTCCCCTCAAACGGTACAAACGCACCTCAATTGGGCGATCAAACTATTGCAGAGCTTGGGGTTCATTGTCAACCCGCAGAAATCAGTGTTGATCCCCTCTCAATCCATCGAATTTCTGGGGTTTACGATCAATTCAGTGACGTGTCAACTCTTACTGCCGATGACAAAGGTCAGGGCAATCAAGAAAGAGTTGCGGTCCATCCTATTCAGGCAGACGACGTCCTTGAGATCTTTAGCCCGCATAGTGGGGCTCCTGGCTTCTTCCATCCAAGCGATCTTCCCGGGCCCCCTTCATTATCGGGCCCTTCAGAGGCTCAAGATCCGCCATCTTCGGAAAGGTCTCAGTTATTCAGAACAGATACCTCTCTCAGAGGAGGCGAGACTGGAGATGGATTGGTGGTTAAACCACATGGAGGCCTGGAACGGCCGAGCGCTATTCGGATCGACCCCGGATGTGGTGATCGAATCAGATGCCAGCCGGTGGGGTTGGGGAGCCCGGTGCGGCACGTTGTCCACGGGTGGTCGCTGGTCGCCAGACGAACTTCATTTGCATATCAATTGCTTGGAACTGTTGGCTGGTTCCTTTGCGATCAGATGTCTGTCACCGCAGAAAGCAGATTGTTGTATACTCCTTCGGATGGACAATATCTCGGCGGTACGTTACGTCAACAAGCTGGGCGGTACCAGGTCGCGGATGTTGGCGGAGATCGCCAAGGACTTCTGGCACTTCTGTCTGCAACACAGAATTTCGGTGGTTGCGGAATATCTGCCCGGTTCCAGCAACCAAGTGGCCGATTGGAATTCCCTACAGGACTCCAGCGATTGGAGGCTGTTGCCCACAGTGTTTCGACACCTAACCCACCTTTGGGGCCCTTGCCAGATAGACCTTTTTGCGTCTCGACTGAACAGTCAGGTTCCCCAGTTTTTCAGTTGGAGGCCGGACCCGGAGGCGTTAGCCACAGATGCATTCCTGCAGGAATGGCCGAAGTCCCTCTGTTACGCGTTGCCCCCGTTTCTCATGATCCCACGGGTTCTAGCACGAACAAGAACTTTTCAGGCGGAACTCATTTTGATCACTCCTCTATGGAGGGCTCAAGCTTGGTTTCCGGTGTTACTGGACATGTGTTGCGAGATTCCGATCCTCCTTCCTCAGTTGCAGAACCTATTGCTGGACCCTCTTCAGAATCCCCATCCTTTGGTGGCCTCGGGCCAACTTCCTCTCGTTGCTTGGCGGGTTTCAGGGACAGGTGGAGTGTCCCGGGCCTTTCGCGAGAAGCTAGTAACTTCATCAAAGAAGCTTGGTCGGCCAATACTCACAAGCGATACGCCTCATCTTGGAAAAGGTGGTGTGATTGGTGCACTCAACGGGACGTGGATCCCGCTAAGGCACATGTGTCTTTAATGGTCAACTTTTTGGCTTCTATGGCGTCCTCCGGGTTGGCCTACAGGACGGTCAACAACTTTCGGTCCGCCATATCGGCGGGGCATTTACCTGTAGATGGTAAGCCCATTGGGGAACATCCTTTAGTTTGTAAATTACTGAGGGGAGTCAGGATGGTGAAACCCCCTTGCCCAAAGTACTCTCATCTGTGGGATGTTTCTCTTGTCCTCTGATTCCTGGAATCTTGGCCATCCAATAGGTTCTTGTCTCGTAAACAACTCTCAGCTAAGCTGACTATGCTTTTGTGTCTCGTTTCTTGCAAACGGGTTTCTGACGTCCGAGCTTTGGATTTAGCGGGGCGTAGATTTACCCCGGAAGGGGTGTCTTTCACCTTGTCCAGGAGGACGAAGTGTAACACTACTTCAATCACATACCCGGTTTTTCCTAACAATCCTAAACTGTGCGTGGTGCAATGTATTAAGGATTACGAGGTGAGTACTGAGGAGTTTCGTGCTGATATGCAGGGGCAACTACTTATTGCTTTGCAAAAGCCTTTTCGCCCAGTGACGCCAGCTACCTTATCGCGGTGGATGCGCAGGCTCATGAGCGAGGCAGGGATTGATATCTCCAAGTTTGGGGCTCACTCTGCGCGCGGAGCCATGGCTTCCAAAGCATTTGTAACGGGTGTAAGCCTAGTGGATATCATGAGTGCAGCTGACTGGTCTAATGAAAGTACTTTTAAAACGTTTTACTATAAGCCGATTGTCAATGTTGCTTCAATGGTGGTGGCTCAGCTTTGAACAAGCATATTCGGAGCCTCCGGTCCTGACATAGAATTAAAAATTTGCGAACATTCGTGACAAGAATTTTCAATTCTATTAAGGACAACGGAGGCGAGGATTATCCCGCCCAGAAATACATTGTCTAACGTACTGCTATTGACTGCATATTTGCTTTCAAGATTATGATACTGTATGTATTGGATCATGCTATTTTGCATTGCTGTGTATTTTTCCCCACCCAAATCTCTCGTGATGTAATACTGTTAATTTTACAACCTCAAACGGTTTTTACGGGCTGTTTCCTTTCTTTCAGGAACTGACAACAAGTAAACCTGATTGTGGTCTATCGGCGATGGAACGCTTCACAGTTTGTTGTTTCGCTCTCAAGCAAGTTGTCTGGACCGGGATCCAGTGCGACGTTCGGCCCCGTTGGGCGCACAGTTCGTTGGTGGGAGAAGACCCTAGCTGTCGGTGATCCTCAGGAACAGGTCGTGCATGGACTTATGTACTGTTACAAAGAAAGAGGACTCTATGTGCTGACAGGGACCTTTTATGGACGAGACTCTATGGTTGTCACGTGGTTTTATCTTTGTTTTTATTGGCTGCTGTGAGCTTCCTAGTAAAGATTGAGAAGCATAATCCTCGCCTCCGTTGTCCTTAATAGAATTGAAAATTCTTGTCACGAATGTTCGCAAATTTTTAATTCTTCGGTAAATGCTCGTGTGTTTGCTGCGTATGCCTGCAGGGGGACTTAATCTCCCTGTGGTGATCCCCGAAGGCGGGGTCAACGGTCCCTGCCCAGTGGTGTAAAAACGGCTGTCTCTCTCCCCTTCAGGCAAGTACGAGAACCAGACATTCAATTGTTTTGCGTAACCCGATATGAAGACGGTGCAGTAACCCGTATGAGTTAACAAAACACACCCATCCCCTTTCTACACATACAGCTTTCCAGCAGAACCCCAAGCCACCTGGCTCCTCCCACCCCTAAGATTGTGATTCTCAGTTTCATTGTGAGGCTCACAAGGCATAATACTGAGCCAAACCGCTACCCTCTAAGCACTACACAGCAGCATATATTATTAATACACTTAACCAAATTCCTGCACTCGCATCCATAGCAGGCGCGCAACACCCATTAGACTCAATTCGCCCCCCCCCCGCGTCGTGTGTGGCAGCCCGGGATGAGACACCTTCCCGGGCAAAAAAGCAGCCGCACCCGAGCACTTCACAGGTCTTTAAAAGACCATTTGCATGTTAATGAGGCCTTGCTGTTGTTTCACCCCTTCTAAGAGCCCCTGCAGCTCCACTCTGCCTATTGCTTAAAGTTCAGCCACCTCCCCGAAATTTGGCTCTAGTTGCGCCTCTGATCCATAGTGTATATGGACCTTCATTTACGCTCTGCTCCTTACTGACGTCCGTAGCGGACGATAGCCGTACAGGGATCTGGTGACTGGCATTCTCAGAATCTTGTTTTAATTAAGTAGTTCACTCCTTTCCAACTTAATAATATGACGAATAACTAAAACTATCTTTTTCACATTTTAGATCAATAGTTTGTGCCATTTACGGTATTATGGGGCTTATTATCAAGGACGGCGTTAAACATTATCGCTGGTTTAGCGGCAGAAAACGGCCGCTAAAGTGGCGATAATGGGCTTGATAATATGCCCTGGAGAATTCAAATAGAAGCCCATGTTGACACCAGAACATGGGCTTCTATGAGAATTCTCCTGGGCATATTATCAAGCCCATTATCGCCGCTTTATCGGCAGTTTTCTGCCGATAAACTGGTGATAATTTTTAACACTGTTCTTGATAATATGCCCCAAAATCACTAAGAAATGTGAGCAAATTACACAATGATTCTGCGCTCGGTACTCGTTATGTGACGTTTTGTTGCTAAAGCATGTTCCAAATTTGAATAAAGTGATAGGAATTGGTGTCCTTTGTTTATGTCTACTTTCCAAGCACTCACATGAGGATTTTGTAAATAAGTACAGCTGACTTCGAATTGGGTTTTCGGTCTTCCGCAAGAGGCGGGGGTTGGCTCTTGTTAATGTGGCGTGATTGCGTTCCAGTGTGAACAGAGGATTGGCAACCCTTTTCTCTGTTGTTCCTTGCTGTCCATCTGGTTCTCCTCTGCATCATGACTCCCACTATCTATGTAGTGCATCACGGCTGCGACCGAACTGGTAATGCCCAACTACTTTAATCTTACCTTGAATGTGTGACTCAACTTGGTTGTACATTTCTTTTAATCTCACACGGCCCCTAACCCCACACGTGGGCCACAGCTTCTATTTGCAATCACGTGTTCCTTATTTTCCAATGGAGCACTCCATAGGAATGTAAAGTTTTGCAGAGCGTTTTCTTTTAATCCATCCACCATCTCACTCCGCTCGCAATTTACTTAATATAGCGGTGTTAAATCTCCCCAAGGGCATTAGTACCAATTTACGTTATACCACAGCTGTTTCACTGATTTATAACTTTAAAAATACAGCTTTGTTGTAACTCAGCTGAAATGCGACAGCCACAGCTAATTATTGAAGTCACCCTATTGTAATGTTTCTGTGATTTCATTTGCCAGACTTTCTTCTCCTGTAAGCCATCTGCCCAACACACCCATCCCCCAACCCTTATATCCCATTCACCTTTTTGCAAAATCAGCTCCACGCCTTTGGAGCAATTTGCATAAGTACCGCATTACATTACACATGGTCACCTACATTTATCTATGTATTTCAGAGCACTGCCAAAGGCCATTTTGGTCAACAAAATCCTTCTCCTTTCTGTATGTAAATTGGATTTGAGTGCCCTCAAAAATAAACCTATAAAGGTTGCAGGACAAGGGGCAGCAGGAAAAAAATGCAGCTTTGTTCTTAGCTGGAACGCGACAGACGCAAACAATAATTAAACCGACCTTTTTGTTTCATTTTTTCAAATTTTATTTGCCAAACGCTCCTTTCATGAAAAGCAAGGGCAGCTATAAAATATTTTAAGGAAACTTCAGGCAATTACATTACGAGATTTAAAAGACGAGTCAATAGACAAATGTGAAAATGTACACCAAACCAAACAAAAGACATGCACAAAACTTCTCATTTCATGGCGAGCTGTGCTGGCAAGAGTTTTTGCTGGAACAAATTTAGGTGGAGAATCATTTTTTTGGGAAATATATTAACTGTTTTAAGCAATTGAAAATCGTATTACTGCTCAAGCATCCGGGACATTTTTACATTGGGACATCATTTCACCTAAACTTTTGAGGGCAGGGACTAAACATTTGCACATCATATTTGACATAGCTATCTATATGTTGTATTTTTGCAAGGGGGTGGTGAGACTGGACGTACACTAATAAAGAGAAGAGCACTAGTCCACGGACACCATCATATAAACTGTACACGTGTATCAACTGATAGGCAAGTATGGATGAAATTAACTCCCTCTTCTGCCACTGTGCCCCCCGCTTTCACCGCCGTGCGTCATTCTGCCGCGGTGCCCCCTCTTTCTCTGCTTTGCCTCCCTATTCTGCTGCTGTGCCACCCTCTTCTACCGCTATGCCACCCTCTTCTTCTGATGTGCCACCCTCTTCTGCCTCTGTGCCTCCCTCTTGCACCACTGTGCCTCTCTCTTGCACCACTGTGCCTCCCTCTTGCAACGCTGTGCCACCCTCTTCTGCCACTGTGCCACCCTCTTCTGCCACTGTGCCACCCTCTTCTGCCACTGTGCCTCCCTCTTCTGCCGCTGTGCCTCCCTCTTCTGCCGCTGTGCCTCTCTCTTCTGCCGCTGTGCCACCCTCTTCTGCCGCTGTGCCACCCTCTTCTGCCGCTGTGCCACCCTCTTCTAACGCTGTGCCTCTCTGCTGCCGCTGTGCCTCTCTCTTCTGCCGCTGTGCCTCTCTTTTGCCACTGTTCCTGCCTCTTTTGCCGCTGTGCCTTCCTCTTTTGCCGCTGTGCCTTCCTCTTTTGCCGCTGTGCCTCCCTCTTCTGCCGCTGTGCCTCCCTCTTTTGCAACTGTGTCTCCTTCTTGCACCACCATTGATTACAAACCCCACAGCTGTTGGTGCCTGTGTGAAGGGGAAAGGGGACAGAGTACCTGCACTTCTATATTTCCAGTTTAAGGACTGGGAACAGTTGGCGTTCATTATTCACACAGTTCCACCCCACGCAATTCAACTCCACACATTTCCAATCCACACCACATAATGTAACACCAAACCACATAATTCAATTCAACAACACAATTACACAACACACCACATACTTTAAATACACTACAGAATTCCACAGCATGCCCCAAAATTCAACAGCACATCACATAATTAAACTCCACTGCATACCACTCAATACCGCAAAATACTTTTCCACATAATTACAGTCCATAGCACACAGTCCCACTCCATGCAATTCCAATACACCAAATACCACATAGTTACTAGCCACATAATGCAACTTCATACCATACCACATCATTTTACTATCTAATTCCACACCACACAAGTCCACAACTAACAATTTCAATCCAGCTCACATAATTCTACTAAACACCACACACATACCCTCCATAATGCAAAGGTAAAACACATTGTCATTTACAAGGTTAATAGCTCTAACTCAATCAAATGCGAGACCTATTGCATTTTCAATGCTTGTGTTTTTTTACAATCAACTTAATTGTACGTACATTGGTTCTTAAAAAGTATTTACTTGTCGGGGAAAAAACGGTCGCATAATGTGATCAGAATTTTGTGAGCAGTGAGTAGTACATCTAACTCCTAGTGATCGGCATGCATCTTCCAGAAGGGTGCCGGCATCCCAGATTGCGTGGCGAACTACCTACCTACCTATTACGAGTGGCGTTACAGGAAAACTGGGCCTCTACGAATGTGCCGAATTCAATCATATTTCATATACTTTCTAACGTCCAGACAGAGGCCTTGCAATAACAGACTTCAAATGTTAAATGCACATCCCAGAAGAACTAGGGGGCATATCAACAAGGGCTTTATCTCTGCTTTTTTGGCTTTAAAAGCCAAAAAAGCAGAGATAAAACTAGCGCCCTATCAACAACAGGGTGCTAACACGCAAATTTGCATGTTAGCACCCTTTTACTCTACGCTTTCCCTTGCATCTCTAATGAGATGCAAAGGGGGCGTTCCAGAGTAAAATAATAGGAGAGATGTCGCTAAGCGACATTTCTCCTATTATCAAGAATGTCGCTAACCCTGTTAGAGACAAAAAAAGCAGCGCTAACCGCGGTTAACGCTGCTTTTTTACGTCTGCTAATTTTCAGACTTAGCCATGATATCCTATGGAAGGAGGATATCATGGCTAAGTTTGCCTGTCCCTATCAACAAGGTAACGTGTGATTATCGCTGGGTTTCCAGCGATAATCTCACGTTAGCCTGTTAGCGTGAGGATTTTTATCGCTATTGAGATAAGCGTTGCTAATAGCACGCTATCTCAGCGATAAAAATTCACGCTAGCCGGCGATAATTATCCTCACGCTAAGAGCGCTGAGCGATAATTATTGCCGGTTGTTGTTGATATGCCCCTCAGTAACTGATAATAATTAAAACTAAAGTCTGGGTTCCCAATTTAAATTGACAAAAGGCTGAGCGTCAGTGCGACACTGATGGCACAGCTGCATGAGTTGCGTTACTTGCCAGAAGGGCACGAGAGGTGTCCGCATCCTTTCATGGGCAGGCGAGTCCCCCTGGCTGCCCCACAACTCCTTTCAACAGAGCTACGGCACATTTCACACATGGCGGCGTGCTTTCGCTTTCCCTCCCGACTTTCCTGTTTCAAAATGTTGATATGCGTGGTTCTCGCACACGCATGGCGGCGTTCTTTCGCTTTCCCTCCCTCCCCCCGGGTCTGCGTGCACAGAACCGGTCGTGATGGTGCAAACATCGACTTCCAGAGGGCGAGCAGCAGGACATACCCGGGCTCATGGAATTCTGCACAATTCACTCCCAGCAGCTCGCGTGGACTGCGGCGGCGACTGCGGCGGCAACTGCTGCTGATTGTGTGCTCTGAGGTCGAATGTGCTTGGAAACAACCGTCACTTCAAAGAACACAGCAGCATACTGCTTCGTTCCTGACTGTTCCTGCCCCCTCCACCATTCCCTCTTTCTCACTTGCGCTCTCCCTCTCACCTTACTCTGTCTCTCTCCCCCCACTTCGCTCTCTGTTTTCTCTTACATCTTCTCTATTTTCATCCTTTTTTTTCTCTCCCCCCTCTGTTTTCCCTGTTGCATCTTCTCTATATTTCTCCTTTTCTTTCTCTCTTCTCCCGTCTATCCCTTTCCCACGTCTATCCTCTCTCTCGCTCTGCTTCCCTCTCCTCCATCCCTCCTTTTCTCAATTTTCTCTGTATTTCACACTTTCTGGACTCCTATTTCTTTCCTGCTCTCTCTCATCCTGCTGCCCAGCTTTTGTCGCCCCCATGGTCCCCCTCACTCTAAGGTGCCTTGTGATATGCCTTCCCTAGTGCCTCCGCCAACCCCTCCCTCCCACCCCAGCCAGCACGAGGCCGCACACCGAGGCATCTGACCAGCTTGCAGTTCTGTCTCTGCTGGCCCCTGGCGGGGCCCGTGGTGGGGCCCCGGGGCACCTTCACCTCTGATAGTCACTGGTTTGTTTTAGCTTTTAGCTGCGATTTGTCCCCTTCCTTGGGAACCACTCAGCAAGTGATGGGGCAGTCTTTCGAACATAAATCACTCTGACAAATTTCAGTGGCACACATCCATTTTTCATAACCTATCCCCCTCCAGACACTACCAACAAAGCATGTGGTTGGGCTGACCAAATCACCACCAGAATACACCAGAAAACAAGCATTAACAAGCATTTGCAATGCATTAGGTCTCGCATTTACGCTATTGACATTTCTAATAACAAGGCCTATTGGCATTGTCATTTACAATGCCAATAGCTTTAACTCGTGTAACTGCGAGACCTATTGCATTGCAAATGCTTGTTATATTTTTCCTGACTAGATTCATCATTAGTCCAGTGCTCTGAGCATTTTGAATAGCGTGTGTGTGTGTGTGTGTGTGTGTGTGTGCATGCATGTCTACTTAACTTTCTATAATCTAAAACTGTTCTATATGAATTGTCAGGTTTTAATACCAGAAAAAGAGGAATGTTCATGGTGGAATGACAGGTACTATTGTACCTTGGTGCAGTAACTGATCCAGCATGTCTTTTATATCACTCTTATTTAGGCTTAACAATATTGTTCCTGGACTTGGGGCTCACTCCTTAAGGCAATCACATATGGAATAGATACTTCGTCCAACCCCGATTGGTTTCTATACAATGCTAGAACCTGTTTTAAGGCCCATTCACATGCATATTTTCCTTGAACTCTTCAGGTAGCTAGGAGGAAAACTCTTGCAATATTACCTCCTTGCCTCAAGGGGCATGCCTTATGAAAAGCATAGGATTGTGTGAAAAACTGGGTTGTCGATTGAGGGGGTATGAGCCCTTGTCAAACAACAGCCACAATTCCTGTCAGGCAGAACACAAAAAGTCACTAAAGTAACCTGTGTTTAACCCTCTGATAGCGTGGCACAAAAGCAGGAAGGCCGAACTTAGAGGCAACGTGTAAAATATTTCTGCAACACTCAAAAAGTAATAAAGTAAAAACACATCACAGAAAAAAATACCAAACCATTTTGGAAAAATAGAGTACATTTTGATAAATTAATTGACACCGATTAAAAAAAAAATCACTAGAACCAAAGTTATTCATTTTTAAAGTTCAAAGTGAAAACCAAGGCCTAAAAGATCAAAGAACCAACTGCAGACATCTAGTCACACATGACCAGGGCAAATTTGAAAGCTATGGCCAATGGCAGGTCATTTCAAGCAACAGCGTAGACTTCTGAGGGCACAAGGTAGGCTTCATGCAGCAAAGCAGTCCTCCTTGGCACAGGATGGTAGCACTTTGAAGTACACAGCAGCAGTCAGTCCTCTGAGAGTCCTTCTGCAGGTCCAGTAGTGAACTGAAGAGTGGTTCTGGGGGGGCCCCTTTTTATGCCTGGTGCCACGCTGAAGTGGAAGAAACATCTGGAGGTCCTCCCCACAGAGGTTTCCGGAATTTCCTGCTCACCTACACTGGTCCAAGTCTGTCTGCTGGCACAGTAGTCTAGTCTGAAGTTCTTTGTGCATATGAGTCAAGGTCTATTGAAGTGCATGTGGGGATGCTTATAGCTCCGCACCCCCCCCATCCTGCCTGACATAGCCCATTCAAGCAAACCTAGTCCATCTATTGAGTGGCTGTCTGGGAGGAATATACATAGGTCACTTGAGAACCAAAAATGACAGTTTTCTGGAAATAAAAAGGAAGATTTGGTTCATCTTGTATGCCACTGTAAGATACCCCCCACTCTTGCTGACGCCCCGCCCTGGAAGCATACGGAGAACCAAAAATGCCAGCTTTGTGGAAATAAAAAGGAAGATTTGGTTCATCTTGTATGCCACTGTAAGATACTGCAACCAGCGCGATTTAGATTTCTACGGAGAGTGTTTTTGGACAGAGGCATAAAATTGTGTAGAACTGCAATTATAAGAGGACTGGACTCTACCGATTCCCAAATGAACTGCAAAATGATAAAGTTTTTACGCATTCATGAACAAGAACTGAAAGCTAAAGCAGCTCAATGAGAAAAGCTAAAGAATATTTTAACAATTGTGTATATCTTATGATGTTTTTAGAATAATGTAACTTTTAGGTAATTTTGGGAAATAGTGTATGTGATATTGTTATGGTTTTAACTAACTGAACAATAAATTATCATTATTATTATTATTAATATTACAAAGGTCAACTGCCACTCACACCCAGTCATGTGACCCAGGAACAGGATGTAGGCAGCAAATGGTTAGGGCAGAAAAATGCCAACTTTCTAAAAGTTATAAACACAATACAACAGTAGGTGGCTGTGTGGTTCATACACATTTTTACTTTTACATGAGGGACATTTTAATTAATAAACATGGCCTCAGATTCCTTTTTTGCATTTGATTTAAACACTTTTCAAACTTTAATATTACTGCAAGTAAGAAAGAAAATACCACCAATCAAATCTTAGAATGTACAAAAAATAATTTTAGATAAACATTGTGCTCGGTGTGAAGTAGAAAAACATATTTGAAAGCAAGAGAAACTTGCAGAAAATAATGTGAAAAAAACAAACAAAGATTTCACAATGTTCACCAGCTCTACAATTGACGAACCAGAGCGATGAATTTTCAGCTAACGCTCTTGGTAAAACGACAGTAGGGGGGGTCCCTACTTTTCTAATATGGTCTTAAGAAAAATTGTGGTTTCCATAAAAATTAATTTTAGTCCTCCATATTGATGTTCATTGTGCTGAGATCCCCCGTGGGTAATGGTCTACGCGTTTCAAACCCCAAATTCCTTTATGGGTTCTCCTCAGGACAAGGGCTTGGTGAACTCTGAAAGGTGATTCATAAAAATGGTGGTCTACTTCTGTGGCTTTTGAGTTGAGGCAAGCTCAATCGAGGTCAGAAGGTGCCTCTCAGAAATATGAAGTATTGTGACCCAAAAAAACTTTTATTGACAAAAGGGACAGTGAGATATTTCAGGAAATGGAAAAGTGTCTCTACTACAGCTTGTTTGTCTCAGACATTTCGTTAAGGCCACTTAACAGTGTAGTGAATTTAATAATCAAATACACTTCTTTGCGCATAGGTCTGCAGTCAAGATCTCCTCCTCTAGGGTCTGCTTGGATGACACTTAGCACTGTCCAGTGGAACTCTTTTTCTCTGTGGCCCATTTGATTAAAATGGTTGCCCGTAGGTGCTGCAGCAGTGCTCGTTTTAATTCTGGACTTATGTTGAACAATTTGTTGTCTTACTTCTTGATTGGTCTTGCTGATGTAGAATTTATTGCATGGGCAAACAACTGCATAAACTATATTTTTTGTTTTGCAGTTAAAAAATTCATTGTGAATCCAGTTTGTTTTCCCATCAGTAAAAGTACGTCCTTCTATAGTCTGGTTTCAGACACTGCATTGGCCACATTTGTGATGACCTTGAAGTGGCTTCAAGTTCCATGCTGCACGAAGATCACTGTGCTTCTTTGGCTTGGTCAAGCTTTCTCGTACTATTTGTGAGCCCACACTTGGACATTTGTTCATTCCAAACATGGGATGGTCAAATCCGCATTCTGAATTCTTTATCAAATGGCAATTGATGCTTATGATTTTTTTTAACTGTGTCGTGTGCGGGGAAAATGTTGACACACAGACTATTTTAGTGCTGGGATCTTTTGGCTTTTTTTATAAGAAGACTCTCACGTGGAGTGAACCAAGCTCTCTTCATTTAATTTTTTAAGAGCTTGCGTGGATACCCTCTTGGCTTTAATTTGTCCTACAGTATTTCTACATGTAAGAAGTAATCGTCTGTTCTTCTGCAGTTCCTGCTTATACGCAAGAATTGCCCATACGACAAATTATCACACAAGTTCCTTGGGTGGAAGCTTTTATAATGCAATGATTTATTTTTGTCTGTTGGTTTGCGAAACAAAGTTGTATAAAGAGTATCATTGCATACCCGCACTTCAACATCCAGAAAAGTTAAGGTGGATTTGCTTTTTGACATGCTGAATTGGATGCCAGGTCATCTGTTGTTGAGCCAATCGTAAAACCTATTAAGTTGTTCTTCCCTTCCACAGGCACCACACGTCGTCAATGTATCTGAAACACTGAACTACTTGAGTGGAAAAAGGATTTTTGTTTCCGATGAACTTTTCTTCAAACTGTGCCATGTAAAGGACTGCCATTTCCGGCGCGAAGGGACAGCCCATGGCTGTCCCTTTCACTTGAAAATAAAACTCAT
This sequence comes from Triturus cristatus, assembly GCF_964204655.1. Lineage (NCBI taxonomy): Eukaryota > Metazoa > Chordata > Amphibia > Caudata > Salamandridae > Triturus > Triturus cristatus. The sequence goes on along the minus strand of NC_140594.1, from coordinate 1,136,111,535 downwards.
TTTCAAATGTGAAATAGTTCCTTTTCAATTCCAGTTCTGCCATTCTAAGTATGAATGTGGTAGGGACTCTGTGAGGTCTTGGGCTGATTCTGATGAGGATGTGTCTGAATATGTCAAGAAGCGGTTTTTAGATCTCCCTTGGTAGCCAACCAGTGCTCGCCTGAATTCAATTCTTGTACAATAATCCTCTTTCAAGTAGGGATAAACACGCTCAATATTAAAAGTTTTTTGTCTTTTATGAATTTATTGATCATAACATTGATTGTATGGTCTCTGAACGTAGTAATGTCTTTATCAATTTTTTCAAGAAGTGTTTTAACCTCTGCAGCAGTTTGATTATCGTTATAAGTCTGTTAAGGATAATCAAACTGCTGCATGGAAGGTCGAGTCGAATATTCTGTTAAGGAGATTAGGAAATTAGGATTTTAGAAAAATAGATTATATATTGATAAAAAAACAATCCGCAGAACCAAACGTATTCATTTTTAAAGTTTAAAGTGAAAACTAGCTCCTAAAAGATCAAAGAACCAACTGCGGACATGTAGTCGCACATGACCAGGACAAATTCAAAATTAATGCCATCCGCAATAGAGCGCAGGTCGGATGCAAGAAATGGATTGGGCCAAATCTCCACTTACCTTCGTATTTAGTAGAAATTTGGAAAGAAAATGTTTGAGAAGGTAAAGTTTCACAGGGCAAGGCAGCTGGCAGTGTCTGAGGAGAAGGCATCATCGAGGAGCCGCTGGGTGGAGTCATGGTAAAGATTCCTTTGTTCTGACCTAGTCTATTTTTTGGAATTGGAAGATTTCCAGTGGAATGAAGCCACAAGCTGTAGCTGACGAGGATCCATGAGGCCGGATACCCCTTCTGCAAGTAGCCGCCTAACAGGCTATGCTGCAGCGTAGAAGAGTGTAGCGGGAGCGGCTGCAAAGTCAGGCCAACCGGTGATGCACTTAGGGCGGATTGACGAGCAGGTAGGTCATAGTTTCCTCTCGGTTCTCAGAGCACTTTTTGGTCAACAATCTTCAAAATCCAGCTATCTGGGCACCTTCAGCACCATTTCCAACGGCCTAGGAGTGGAGGGGGGCCGCTTAAAGGGTCAAGACTTACTCAGTCTGAGTCCATGTGAAGGATCAAGATGGTTGGAGCCTTTCCTGTCCCTGCCGCACTGATCAGGAGGCTAGCTAACATGCCCTTGGAGTCACTCTGGAAGTCCTGGTTCAAGTAGAAAAGGTTGTCTCATGCAGCAGCGTAGACTTCTAAGGGCACATTGCAGGCTTCAGGCAACAAAGCAGACACTGTTGGTGCAGCAAGTTAGTCCACTAAAGTACTCAACAGGCCACAGCAGCAGGCAGTCCTATGACAGTCCTTCTGCATCTCCAGAAGTGAACTGAAAAGTGGTTCTTAGGGACCCCTTTTTTTGCCTGGTGCACACTTTAAAGTGGAAGAAACGTCTGGAGGTTCCCCCCACAGAAGTTTCAGGAATTTCCTGCTCACCTGCCCTGGTCCAAGTCTGTCTATAGGAACAGTACTCTAGTCTGAAGTTCTTTGTGCATGTAAGTCAAGGTCTTTTGAAGTGCATGTTGGGATGCTCATAGCTCCGCTCCCCATTGTGCCTGATATGGCACATTCAGGCACACCTAGTCCCTCTATTGAGTAGCTGTCTGGGAGGAATAGACAAAGGTCAACAGCCACCAACACCTAGACATGTGACCTAGGGACAGGATGTAGGCACCAAATGGTTAGGGCAGAAAAATGGCAACTTTCTAAAAGTGGAATATTCAGAATTGTGACCTAAAATCCGACTTCACGATTAAAAAGGATCTTAAATTAAAATTCCACGGACACAAAACCTGACTTTCCTACCTGCTCCCAATCAAACGTTATTCCTTATTTAATGTAATAACCCAATATTATCCTATGAGAGAGGTGGCCTCACAGGAGTGAAAAACGCGTTTTTCACTATCAGGACATAGAAAACTTAAGAAATACAAGTCTAACTTTTTAAATACCGTGCACCCTGGCCTATGGACTGTTTAGGGCCAGTCTACCGGTGACTTATATGTGTCCAAAACAGAGTTTTAGGCTTGGCAGAGGGTTTATTTTGCCAAGTCAAACTGGCTGTTTAAAACTGCTGACAGGCTGCAATGTCAAGCCTAACACATGTTTTAAAGAGCTACTTCAGTGGGAAGCACAATAAGTGCTTCTAGCCCACTAGTAGCATTTAGGTTATGGGCCCTGGTTAAATGGTATACCACTTTAAAAGGAACTTATAGGTAAATTAAATATGCCAATAAGATGTAAGCCACTTTTTTCATGCTTTAGGGAGTAAGTACAAGTACTTAAGCACTGGCTAGCAGTGGTAAAGTGCATAGAGCCTTAGGCCAACAAAAACAAATTCAGAAAAATAGGAGGGGTGAAGGCAAAATGTTTGGGGGTGGCACTGCAGAGACGGCCAAGTCCAACACAAGTCATCCTCTGTAGGGATGATGTTATAAGCATCTGATAAGTGAGACAAGATTTGATTTTCTGCACTATATCATCCCTAATCTGTATTTCTACATTATAAAACCTGTCTGAAGGACTAAGTGTTCATCTGGGCTCTCAACCTGTATATATTCTTTAGTTGGAGTCACCACCAGCTGTTCCTTGAGAGTCTTGTGAACTATTGCCACGTCTGCTGGGTGATGCAGAAGCACAATTGCCAAGTACTGTCCTACAGAAGTATCCGTAGTTGCCAATGCATTTTTTTTGCTAAACCGTCTACTTTCATCTTCTAAAATGAGACTCTGAATTCAATCCTCTTTTTTTCCTTTTTTATACTAACTTCAACTACACACGGCGGTTCACTTTTCTGTTTAACCTATTCATCCTTTCTGTGATATTCAGTATGTCTACTCCTTCCTGTTCTTTTACCGTCTGGCTTACTCTCTGTTTTTTCTTAGATTCCGGTGCAGCTTTCTCTTTATCAAAACCCTCAGTCTAATTTTTTGCTTTCATTGAGGCAGTGCGGCACAAGAACCTAAATATTAACAACCACAGAGATTTACATTCTGAAAAAATTCCAGGAAGCTCCTGTTCACGATCTTAAACAGGTACAGATGATAACTGCTGGAGCACTGTCAGCACTGATGTTTCCCTTCAAATGTTCTTCAGAACTATTGACTAAACTGTCTGAAAATTCCATTTTAATTTCATTCCTGAATAAAGAGCCAGCACACCTCCGAGCTTCTTCTGTATTTGTTTTGACACCCCTGGTAACACCATTAGTGAGAATGTGCCATGAGTAGTAGTATAGATACTCACAAAGATTTTTCCCCATGTTGTACACTGTTACATGGGTGGTACCATACTAAGTGGAACACACATAATAGTCATTACTGTGCTTATCCGGGAGTGTTATGTGAAGATAGACTATTTCTAGCTGGTTAGTTTTACGAGGGGCTCAAAATGAAATCTCATCTTGCTTTGTAGTTGCTTCTCCTGCAGTAATAGCTTGTGGATTAATTGCCTGTCCTGGAGATATGCTTGTTGTGCAAGCCCAAGAACAAAAACCCCATAGCAGTTGACTGTAAGGCTAAGTGTCAAAGTCTCCAATATGTAGATGGCCACTAACTGGTTTATTAAGTGTCAAATTTCTAAATCTGTTGGATTTATGGAGTCAGGATATGGTGTATTCCCAGCGAACACAGGTCAGGTAGCCCATTCATTACTCAAGGGGCCCTTTCTTACAATCTCTCCTGCATAGGGTAGTTGTCCATCAAACCATGCTTCCAGGACTTCTACGTCATGCGAGGGTTTATAATTGGCAGGTATTCCAGCACCTCTGTAGGTATGAAAAATTACTGTATTGGGATCTACATGATGAATCTCGATCCACAAGTAAAATATTTAAAAACGGTATGCAGCATGTGCATTTACAAAAACAGTTACCGGACCCCTTGTGTTAGGAAAATCCTTAGCCAACAGAGGTTGTGTTATTGGAGCCCTGAAATGTACTCCTATCGGAAGAGATTGCTATGCCATTGTAAATCATATTCAAAACCTGAAATTCAAAACTGAATTCAAAATGAGGAATTACATTTGTTTTACATCAAGCATCTTACACACCCACAGCAGACAGGTAGCACCTATCTGAACTGAAGAAGGAACCCAGTATTACAACGGACGTCTACTGCTAGTAATAATCGACAACTATTTATGTGTGTCATCCAAGATTACTAAAAGGTTGTGCCCCATGCAGGGACACCAATTAAAAGGTTTCTGTATTTCTTTACAGAACAACGCCCCGAATTGGGTTTCTAGACTCTCTGGTGCTGAGGACCTAGTCAATGCGCCAACCTGAGACACTGAATCCGCTGGATTGCAACCACCACGCAACCCACTCAGCATTTATTGAGTAAGGTCCGTTTTAGGTCATGTATGATTTTTAGAGATAGTCAGTAGTATCTAAACCCTCTTAAATCATGAATAGGAACATTCACAAACACACAGAACTTAAGACACATTTTTCAAGATTTATTTAAATCAAAATCCTATCTTAGTGCACACAATATTTATAGTAGTTATTATAAAAGTAATAACAATCGTGGAAATAATACTTGTCAGAAGGCAGAACAATAGAAAATATTGTAACATTTTGACAGAATTCTATAGCTTCTTTATATCAATATCCCAGACCCTTACTTCCACAGGCTAGCTAAGCCAAACTTAGCAACAAAATGAGGTTTACTCTAGTTTCAAAAATGGTTCACACTCTCATACCTTTTCTTAACAATGAAAGCAATGATCAGTAAAGAAACACCTGCTGCTGTTTTTGTCTTCTTCTCGGCGGCTACACCCTTGACTTGACAGATAAGCCCGGCAGAGGACTCGATGTGCCTTCCCCGTAGCCTTCAGCAAGGAAACATTTTTAAAGCTGCTGGATGACCCTCAATAATACATCCCTGGAGCAAAGTTACTTTCTATCTAATAAAGCTTTGTTTTACTTTATATACTCTGTTGGAGTATTGTTGAACATTTTCAAGATAAACAATTAGAAATAAGGCTCAGCTAACATTTCACCTACTTATATTCCGTGAAACAGTGCATAAAAACAATATCTGTGAAATCAAGATATGAATTTCTATGAAGACTTGCTCATTATTCAAAAACGTATAACTGGAAAAGCAATTCAAACTATGCAGAAATAAACATGAATAAATTATCACCTTGGAATGAACAACAATATTAATAACTCTATATGTCTATTTGGATCATAGGACTAGCATAACAAGCGTGACAAAGCCATGCCTCTCTGATGAGCTCTAATAAGAGCAAAACGAGTGTCAGGGACTGCTTTTAGCCTAGCTTGGATGGTATTTTACCTGTCCAAAGCTGTCATACTGTGCCTGAAATGGTAAAAGGCGTTAGACACTTTTCAGCGCGGCGTCGACAGCACTCGCTAATCCTATGCCTAAGGACTTTGCATTAAAATGACAAAAGGCTTTGACACTTTTCTAACTCAACATGGATTTAATTGTGCTAATCTTATGCATAACATCTCTGCTAGAAAAACAGACATATGTTGTAGGCTGATTTGAAGTGTCTGTGGCGTTGTAGAGTATTCCATATAAAATAGCTGCTCTCAACCTCTATTTTGGGTAGCGTGTGTGGTACCGAAGCAGCGATAACGTGGTACCACCCAAACCTTAAAAAAAAATTAAAGGGTCTGGTCATTGACCAGACCCTATTTGCAACCTCCATTTTGTAGGTCGTAAGGCATGTTCATTGTGGGTTGGCAGCCTACAGTGTGTTGGGCCCGAGCCAAGCCACCGCTGGTAGGGCTGAAAGCTGTACACAGAGGGGGTTGAGTGACCTTGGGCAGTTGCGCTATGGTGGGGGAGGGGGTTTGGGGCTCCCGTGAGGGGCGGATGGGCTCCCTGGAGGTTTTCACACCGTGGTGGTATTGTTGCTGGTCCTGGACAGAAGCAGGCCCTGTGGCCAATCATCCACGGTTCAAGGCCACAAGCCATGTACAAAGCTGTGGTTGGCCACCCACTAGGGAAGTGTGCAGAGCCAGGCTGGATGCAATGTCCTTTGGCTAACCCCATTATGCACAGCCGAATGTCATGCACTGGGTCTGCGCCTCCCTGGGGGAATGGACAGTGTGTGCACCCAACCACATGCAGAGGTTGGACACTGGCCGGAGGGTTAGATGCCCACTTGTGGATGGGTGCAGGACCTTGCCATATGGTAGTCACTAGCAGGCGGTTGGGCGCACATATTACATCCCTAATTGAGATGTTAATTGTTGAAATCACTGATGATTGATTTGTCAAAATTATATCATCCGCATGGAATTATTTTTCAACACAAAAACCTTTGAAAATATAACGCACATAGAGAGTCACAAGATCTGTAAGCAATGCCAGACCTACTGTTTTTTGCCATTGCTTACTTTATAGCTGTCTGCTTCTGAGCTTCTTATTGAACATTGCTTTACTTAACATTTCTTGGACAGTTATTGTGAACTGCGTCCCGTATAACAAGATTTACATTATTGCCAGTTGAGTGTGTGTTTGCAAATACTGATTTGTGCTTTCCATGGGTCTGTGGCCAATATTGCTGACTGATGTACCCTATGTATCTGTGGTTGTATTTCTTAATGAGAACTCCATTGCTCTCTACCCATTTATGATGATTGCTCTTTTGCATTGTTCTAAATCTGCAATTAATGATTTTTGTCCCACTTGTTTCTGTGCAAATGATTGCTAATCACTGTCCTAAGTATCTGTACACTTTCATGTCAAATTAGAAATCTTCCTGACACATTGTGCATCTTCTCTTACGCACCCCCCTATCTTACTGTACATCAGTCTAACATACTTTATCATCTGCCAATCATGTTATGGTTCTTCCTGTCACCATATGCATCTCCCTCCCCCATGCATCTATCATATTATGCATCCAGGTATCATCAGATGTTTCTCCCTATGATGTCATGTATTACCGTCTCCTTATGTATCACCTTATCATATTATGAATTGCCCTATCGCCATTGGCATCTCCCACTCACCCTATGCATTTCTCGATCATATCATGCATTTCCATATCATATTTTGTACCTCTGTGCATTACCCAACAATGTACACATCTCCCTATTCTCTTGTGTGTCCCTTTATTGTATAATGCATTTGCCTCTCACCTACTACATCTCCATGCCCCGCTAGAATATTCTTATAATGTTATGCATCTCCCTTATCGCCTTACGCCTCCGCTTATGATATCACTTATGTTTCTCTCATCTTAACATCTACTTAGTATATCATACATTTCCTTATCATGTTATGCATCTTCCTTTCAACGTAGGCATCTCCCTGTCATGTTATAAATCTACCAATCATATTAGAGAGATTCCTTCCTCCACCACCAGTAATAATGTGTGGGCGATACGTTCTTCTTTCCTCCCTAGCCTGGGATTTACGCCAACCCTAGGCTGTAGTAGATTTATGGCCCTTTCCAGGTTGCAATGGGGGTGGGCTGGACATTGGGAATGGCCACAAATGTACATCTTTGTTGCATTCCCAAAAATACAAGAAACAACACTTTTGAAAGCCCACATTCTATCCCTTCAGTGAGATTAACAGCTGCAGAGATCTCTCAACATGTGGTGCAGGTATCCGCTCCTGTAAATGGATTTACAGGAGCCCAGAATCCATTTGTTAATTCCTGACAGGCATAAAAAGTCAAGTTGGGTCATAAAAGTACATTTGCAATAAAATATACCTTTGTGAACAGCCACTATTGTCTTTGAGAAACAGTCACTGACATAGGGCCCGATTCACAGAACTAACTTAAAACAAAATCCCAAACTTACTACCATTTTGGTATTCACAGAATGCACTTACTACTTTTGGTATTTACAGAATGCACTTACTACTTTTGGTATTCACAGAATGCACTAACTACTTTCGGTATTCACAGAATGGATTTGGGCCTGAATTTCCGCACCGGAGCGGGAATTCCACTTATGGGCCGGAATCTCCGCTCTCGGGCCGGAATCTCCGCTAACGGGCCGGAATCTCTGATTCCAGACCGTAATCTACGCACTGTGGCCGTTAATCATTTTCCTCAAGGGTAAACACGTGTCCAAGTGCCTACCATCCCCTGCCATGCATCAGCTGACACACTGCAGCCAATCCCAATTCACGGTCTTACATTAGCTATCATTCCCTCCCCATTCTACAAAGCGACTGCTACAATTACCATTTATCATACTGGGATCATCCTCATGCAGGCATCAAACCATAACCTGAATATACTGGACAACATCTTCCTGACCATCAAAGCAAAGGTTGCAAGATCCTATCCCACCTCCCCAATAAACCAGTCTCCTAACCCTCTGACAGACTTCCTACCTGACTCCCCATCCAGATATTTCCCCTCAGTATCCTATAGCTCATATACACCCATCCCAGACCGAGCCTACACCCCATCAAATGACATACATCTCCATAATCCCTACTCCTCCCCCAGCACCACCACAATTTCTACTATACCCACCTCAATATCCCACAGTTCATATACACCCACCCCAGACCGAACCGACACCCCATCGAATGTCATACATTTCCATAATCCCTACTCCTCACCCAGCACCACCACCACAATTTCTACTATACCCACCTCCCCTCACACTCTCATCACCTCACCCCTAGCCTTCCCACACGTCCCCTGGTCCTCCACTACCATTCACCATCTCCACAACTACACCCGTCCCCACCCTTTAGTTAGCATACCCCTCACCACCTCCTTCGCCATCCCCAGTAACTCCATTGTGGACTCTGCTCCAATCTCTCCGTACACACTTACTCCAGATCAGTCCGCAGTCACACCATCTCCCTCTCCCTGCACTACAAATCTCACCGTCCCTCCTCCTACAGCTCACACCAATACCCCCTCACGTCCCCTCCTTACTCCCTCCTTTCGAGTAACTACCACTCTATAAGAATGCCACACAACTAATCAGATCCTCCTAAAGCACACATCAATACCCCTTCACGTCACCTCTCCACCCCTCCCTTTCCCACGGACTTCCTCACTGAAAAACCACCATTCGTCGAACCAGTTCATGTCACGCCCCGGGACACCACACAAGCAATAACCCCTCCTAACTTAACCACAGTACAGGCTATCAATATGATAACTCCTACACCCGACCCCAGACTCGATAAGATACTGTTATCCTTACAACATTTTAAAGAGGACATCCAAACTCTTCACGGCCTGATCCGAAAACAACCCAAGCCGCAAGCGAAACCCATTCATGCACTAGCCCCCCACCTCAATTCCCCAAATGGAAAACAGTACCTTACCCCAATGCCTCATCCCGTCCGATCAGGGAAAAAAAAAACCTATCACAGAATGAGCTCACTTCCCTACTTCATTCCTACGAACTCCCCTCCCTACCATCTAAACCTGCACACACGGATGACACACAGAAACTGTCCTTAATCCAACCCATCCATTCCAATGCATCTAGAATTACAAGATACACTCCCAGAGGTATTGTGGAAAATAACCTCAAGAGAATACCCATCTCCCACGACCAGAACACCACTCTGACCAAGGCCCAGCTAAAATGTATCCTACTAAACTGTAGATCAGCAGCATGTCATGCTGCTGATATAGCTGACCTCATTATAACCAATGAACCCGACCGTATAATTTTAACGGAAACTTGGCTAAACGAACCATCCACGCCCATCTTAGACATTTTAATTCCCCCAAACTATTACATCACAAGACTAGATAGACTCAATAGGCTAGGGGGTGGCATTGCCTGCATTCATAGGAGCAAACTCTCTGTAAACTGCTCCAACTCCCTTTGCCTAGACATCACGAGCAATAACAAGCCAATATGCTCACTTCATGCATTCTACCATCCTCCTGGTAACAACCTTACCTTCATCGAACACATAATGGATATTCTAGCCACAAATGTTGGTCAACAGAATACTCAGATCTTCCTGGGGGACTTCAACTTCCACTGAAACGATCTCGATGACCCAGAGGACAATAGCCTCAAAGCTTTCCTGTCCGACCTCAACTTTTCCCAAATCTGTGATAGCCCCACCCAGGAAAAAGGCTCAACCCTTGATCTAGTTATTTCCAAAGCAGACTCTACCCAGCAGGAATCAATTCTCCCTTCCGACTGGTCTGACCATCACATAATCACTTTCCATATCAAGGAAGTAGTTACATTACTCTCTGTCCAACCTACAAGAACGAAAATCTGGAAGAGGAACCTAGAAAACTAAAATCCTGCCGTACTCGCAACTGCTAGCCACATCCTCGCACCCTCACCGGATGGATTAAAGGATGTACAGGATCTGACCAATCACTACTTCCACTCTTTGAACAGGGTACTTGACAGCCTAGCTCCTCTACAATTGAAAAGAGTCACCACAAAAGACTCAAACCCCTGGTATGATGGTAAGCTAAATGAAGACAGAAGATCACTGAGAGCAATTGAAAGACAGTGGAGAGCCGCTCCATCCGCTGCCCACCTCAAATTACTAAGAAGCACCAGAAACTCCTAATACAGAAAGATTAGACGTTCAAAAGCTGACTTCATATGTAAACAATTAGACCAAGCTAAGAATCACCCCAACAAACTATTCAAAATAATCAAAGCTCAATTCAAGGGTGTCTCCCACTCCCCCCCAGCTAATCCGGAAACACTCCCCAATTGATAGGAACTTGCCTATTTTTTCACAACAAAGACTGAAAACTTAAAGACAGACCTACTTAACGACCTATTATCCCATACCTACCCACACATGAACTGCTCACTGACCACACCAGCGACCCCGCTTAACTGCTCTGCAAAGCTCTGTGGTAACCAGCTGAAATGACTGTTAGCATCAGCTGAAGCTATTTTGTTTTTGGCAGCCATTTTAGTTAGCCATGTGCTCGCCATGTGCTTTCTCCTTCTTTACTATTGCCTGCCCTTGTATTCTGCTTTAGTCATCAGTTACAGTTAACTCCTTCAGTACTGAGCCAGAGCACTGCACATGCTCAGAAAGGCCTAGCTGGTAGAATGCACCTGCTCTTAGTGTATAACTGTCAGGCTATTTTAACTGATGACAGCAACTCTGTTACTCCTCCTACTTTGTTGATTAAGTATTTTCTGTTAGTCCTTATATGTGTAATAGCTATTTGTGTGCACACTTGTACTGCCTCTTTTTGAGTCTTCATGCTAACTCAACAATAAAGTGGCCAAAAAAGGCCCTTGGTTTTTGTACTCTTTGGACTGTCTCATACAGTGGCCTGAGGGTACCGTATTGACACAGTCTCCCTCATGGGAGGTTAATAAATTATTATTTTGATATTCCAGCTTCCGTGCCAATCTCTTCTTTGTTGGTTTAAGGACCAGGTGCATCAGTGAACCCCTAAAAAGGTTTTATTTTCTACAGCTCGACCTCAAGAACAACGCCTTCTGGACCACCTTCAATATCTACAGCGAAGAAACTATCTTAAACACGCTCAGGGCTTTCAATGCCTCCAATCATTTCACAGACCCTCTCCCAGCAACCCACGTAAAGACCTTCATTTCACTGCTAGTGCCCCTATGGACCAGGATTATAAATACCTCTCTTCTGCAAGGAACCATCCCAGACATCCTCAAAGCTGGTCAGGTATCACCCATCCTAAAGAAAGTATCAGCAGACCCGTCAGACCTGAATAATAATTGCCCAGTATCAAACATTTCGACCATGTCCAAACTACTAGAAAAATGTGTCCACATGCAGCTTAGTAACCACATTGACCACTTCAACCTGCTCGATCAATTCCAATCTGGCTTTCGATCAGGGCACAGTACCGAATCAGCCATGACCAACATAATAGATGACGCACTACAAATACTGGATCAAAACAAAGCCTGTTTGTTAATCCTACTGGACTTATCCTCAGCCTTCGACACAGTCAAACACGACAACCTACTAGACCTCTTGAAACATAGAATGGGTTTATCGGGAACGGTGTTAAACTGGTTCACTTCCTTCCTCCAAACCAGAACACAAAGATTCAAGATCAACCAATCTTTATCTAACCCCACCCCAGTCACTTTGGGAGTACCCCAGGGATCTTCCCTCTCAACTCCTCAAACATCCAATATCACATGTACGCAGACGACACACAACTCTACATGAAGGTCCACTCTTTTGAAGACATCAAGTACCTTAACTCAACGTTCCATTTGAAAATCGCCTGTATGACACATAAGGCATTGCACCACAAAACCCCGAGATACCTGGCGGAGAAGCTAGTACTATCGGGTGGTAACAGATCTACTAGGAGTACTGATAATCTTCTACTTAAACCACAACGTTTCTCCAAGGTAAAAACATACAATCGGACCTTCTCAGGAATGGCCCCCAGGATTTGGAATGCCTTGCCCTCAGAAACGAAACTTAATCCGTCCGCTGCTTTCTTAAAAAAAGAAGTGAAATCAATTCTCTTGTCCAAATTCACCTGAACTATCTATACACTCTTGTTGATATGTGCTAGTATCTATTAGTTACCAGTAATGTATTCGCATAACTCATTGTATGTATATGTATATGTCATTCACCTGTATGTACCCTGTAAAGCGCTCTGATACCCGCAAGGATCTTGTTCGCGCTATGTAAAACTGTCAAAATAAAAAATAAAATAAAAATAAATCCCAGCCCTGCAGCATGTATGAATGCAGAGCAGACACACACAAACCCTTTCAACATGTCGCTGATTGTGTTTGTTGCTCTGCCCCTTGCCATGCGGCAAAACTACTTGAGGAGGAGAAGGAGAGCAGAGAGGATCTTCAGACAGAGGATCAACCTATTTGAAATGTCCATCCAAGATGTATGGGCCAGGTACCATTTCCCTCCAGAAGTCATCTTGGATATGGTATGTGAGTGTGAGCAGGGACTTGACTCTGTGACCTGCTGCTCCCATGCAATACAAACATATCTCAGGATCCTTTCTGCTCTCCATTTCTTTGCCACTGGGTCTTTCCAAAGGGTCTCCAGTGACCAAGTGGGCATTTCCCAGGCAAGCCAGTTGCGGTGCCTGCATCAGGTACTGAGATGCATCACTGCTAGACCCCACAACCACATACAAATGCCCCATACACTGGCCAGGAGACAAAGGGCAGCATGAGATTTCTATCTCATTGCACACTTCCCACGTGTGCTGGGTGCAATTGATGGTACCCATGTGGCCCTTCAGCCACCTCGCCGCATTGCATACATCTTCTGCAACAGACACCGATGGTATTCCATCAATGTGCAAGCTGTCTGTGATGCCAGTGAGAGATTCATTAATGTGCATGCAGTGTTCCCAGGCCGTACCCATGACAGCTTTGTATTCCGCATGTCACCTCTTGCCCGGCGGATGGCTGTGGGAGAATTTGGCAACATGTGGCTACTGGGTAAGTACCAAGCCCTAAAAATGAGGGATATATGTTATTGAAATGTCTGAATGCCACCCACCATTAACCATTGTAAAATAAGAATCATACAACTACATACATGGCCCAACAGACACTGCATGTACTAAAGTATAGATCATGTCCTGTGTAAATCAAAGAAGGAAGAAAACAAGTTACTTACCTGTAACTACAGTTATCCAGTATTGGTATCTTTCATAGATTCACATGCCTGAATCATTCCCCGTCGCCGAGGCGGGAGTTCCCGGTAAATAAAAAAGTAGTGCCAAAATGCTAGTAGTAGTAGTAGGCCCAAAGAAAAGGCCAAAAGCCTGTATCTTAGCAGCCTATCTACCTCATTATGCAAAAAGAACCAAGAATTTGGTAACAACCAATCAGACACCAGCACCCTTCTAGAACCCTCTCAGCAGAGCCAGTTCTCCTCAGATTTTCGTAGCACAAGTGGGAAGTGAACATCCCAAATTATATAGAACTGACTCTACGGGGAGGAGGGTGGGTGCATGTGAATCTATGAAAGATACCAATACTGGATAACTGTAGTTACAGGTAAGTAACTTGTTTTCTTATCCAGTATTGGGGTATCTTTCATAGATTCACATGCCTGAATCAGAATAGCGAGCAGTATACCAAGTATACAGTCGTTTGCAGATGGCGGGAGACTAGTGCTGATACTCCCTAATTGCATCCACAGCTTGTTAACAAGAGGTATAAGAAAAGATCTTAAAATTCGAAATATGCAATCTATAAAGAGAAAAGCATGTAAACATGAAAGCAAATCATGATTGTAACACATTGCATTGTTATACTAAAGATATCAACATCTTACATATTAAAATATGAAAAAAGGGTACCTGAAGGTATCTCAAAGAAACAGATGTCGTAGTACAGCTTGCCCAACTGCTGCATCATCACGATGCGTAGATTGGAGGCAGTAATGTCTGGTAAAAGTGTGGACATTTTTCCATGTCGCAGCACAGCAGATATTTTCTAGAGTCACACCAGCAAACAATGCTGTAGACGCTGCTACTGTCCTCGTGGAATGGGCCTTGGGTTTCCTCAACAAAGGCCTGTGAGCCTTGTCATGGCAGAAACGTATTGTAGATGCTATCCATCTGGCAATGGTGGATTTTGTAACCGCCTTTCCCAGAGTAGTTTGGCCATAAGCCACAAATAATTGATCGGACTTTCTAAGGTTCTTTGTTTTCAGAAGATAGAATTTAAGACATCTCTTGATATCGAGAGAATGTAAGGCTCGTTCCACTGGGGTGGATGGATTAGGAAAGAAAGTTTTTAACGTCACTGGTTCATTAAGATGAAACTGTGAAGGCACCTTAGGGATAAACGTTGGATTAGTTCGGAGGTGCACGTAGTCTTGAGTGAAGTGTAGAAAAGGTTCCTTTACAGTAAACGCCTGAATTTCACTCACTCTTCGAGCTGATGTTAAAGCCAGAAGTAAAGCAACCTTCCATGTAAGGAATTTTAGGTCAGCCTTGTGGATTGGCTCGAATGGATGCTTCATTAATTGCATTAAGACTGTGTTGAGTTCCCATTCCGGTGGCGGAAGTCTGACCGGAGGAAACTCTCGGAATAGTCCTTTCATAAACTGTTTAATTAAAGAGGATGAACAAAGAGAAGGGCCATGAGCACCCCTTCTGAATCTGGAAAGTGCAGCTAAGTGGACCTTGACTGAAGGGAAAGAAAGTCCAGATCTTGCCAGGTGTAACAAGTAAGGAAGGATCTTTTCTGCAGGATCGTCCACCGGGTGCACCTGGTTTGCTTCACACCAGCAGCAAAACCGTTTCCATTTTAGACGGTAAGTTTTTATCGTGCTCTGAGCTCGTGATTTTGTTAATATATCCCTACAGTCTTGAGGGATATCCAGGTCCTTAAACTCTAAGAAGTCAGGAGCCATGCGTGTAAATGTAGGGACTGAGGGTCCGGGTGGAGAACCTGACCTCTGTTCCTTGACAGCATTGTGGGCGTCGGGCGAAGACGGATCGGCTGGTCCTGTGATAGCAATAGGAGCTCCTGAAACCAGTATTGGCGTGGCCATCTGGGTGCAATCAAGATGAGACGACAGCCCTCCAACCTCATCTTGCGTATGACCCTCGGTATCAGTGGTATCGGGGGAAAAGCGTAAGCACAAATCCCGGACCATCGCATGGACAGGGCATTCCCCCTTGAGCCCTGTTGAGGGTATCTGCTGGCATAGAAGCGGCATTTCTTGTTCTCCTTCGTGGCGAACAAATCCAGCGGTGGTGTTCCCCAAGCTCTGAATATTCTGAGCACCTGAGCTTGCTCTAGCTCCCATTCGTGGCAATCTGATTGGGATCTGCTGAGCGTGTCCGCTAATGTATTGCAGAGACCTCTGACATGTTCTGCTCTGAGGGTTATGTTGTGGAGTGTGACCCATTCCCACAACTCCTGAGCTTCCGTGGACAAAGTTGCTGATCTTGTTCCTCCTTGTTTGTTCACGTAGAACATGCTGGTGGTATTGTCGGTTTGAATCAGAACCGAAGAACCTGCAATCCTTGGAAGGAAAGCTTGCAGAGACAGGAAAATTGCTCGCACTTCCAGACTGTTGATGTGTTTGTTTTTGTACTCTAGGGACCACTTCCCCTGTATCTGTAAATCTTGGAGATGACCTCCCCATCCTTCCATGGAAGCATCGGTAGTGAGGACAAAGTCTGGAATCTTCTGAATGAAAGTAAGCCCTTCTGATAAGTTGGGAATATGGGACCACCAACGTAGAGCGCTCTTCATGCCTGAAGTGACTCTGATGATGTCGTCGAAGGAGCCCATCACCTGCTGCCACTGAAGGTGTAACTCCTCCTGCAAGGGTCGCATGCGGAGCCGCGCCAGAGGAACGAGGTGTATTGCAGAGGAGCACATCCCTAGGAGCGACGCGAACATCCGGACAGAAACTGACTTTCTTTTGGAAATTCGGATTGCTAAGTTTTGAAGACGAACCTGCCGTTCGTGAGACAAGAATGCCTTGCAGCGGGCGGTATCTAACAGCGCGCCCAGAAAAGGAAGGATCTGCCTTGGTTGTAATTGAGATTTGCTCCTGTTGATCGTAAGCCCCAGAGAATGGAACAGACGAAGAGATGTTGTCACGGCAGTCTTGACTGATCTTTCCGAAGGACCCTTTATTAACCAGTC
Organism: Triturus cristatus; assembly: GCF_964204655.1. Lineage (NCBI taxonomy): Eukaryota > Metazoa > Chordata > Amphibia > Caudata > Salamandridae > Triturus > Triturus cristatus. The sequence continues at coordinate 1,136,094,899 of NC_140594.1, read as the reverse complement.
GTCTAAATACGGAAAGACTTGGATTCCTTGGGAGCGCAACACTGCTGCCACTGGAGCTAGGCACTTCGTAAAGATCCTTGGGGCAGATTTTAACCCAAACGGGAGCAGCTTGAACTGGTAATGGGCGCCAGCCACTGTGAAGCGAAGATACTTGTGATGCTTCGGATGTATTGGGATATGAAAGTAAGCGTCTTCCATATCTAAGGAAGCTAGAAAATCTCCCTCGTTGAGGCAACCTAGAATTTCCGCCAGAGTGACCATGCGAAATCCCTGCTTCTTGAGGAATCTGTTCAGATTGTGAAGGTCTAAGATTGGGCACCACTCCCCTGATTTCTTCTTGATGAGAAAAAAGCGGGAATAGAAACCTGTCCCCTTTTGAAGCGCAGGAACCTTCTTGATTGCGTTCTTGAGGAGCATCGTTAAAGCTTCTTTGAATAGTAAGTGAAGACGAGGGGGAGGGGGTCCCTTGGGTGGTTTGTTGGGTGGTTTGGTGACAAACTCTAAGGTATGACCGTTGTGAACCAGGTCCAGAACCCACTGGTCCGACGTAATTTCTTGCCACTTGGTCGCAAAAGTTGAAATTTTCGCACCCACAGGGAGGGGAAAAGGAGTGGAAGGCGCCCTGCAGAAATCATTGCTTCCGTGAGGTGTCTCTTCCCTGATTCTGCGATCTTTTTCGTCCGCCTTGACGAGAGAAACCAGATGTATTGGTCTGTCTGTAGGAAGACTGATATGATTGCCGATACTGAGGCTGGTACCTATTTTGTTGGGTATGATAACTTCCTCTGGAAGAAAATCCACGGCCCCTTGCTCCTCTGAAGGTACCTCTTTTGTATTGCAAGGAGCCCAACGATCTTGCAGTATCAGTATCCGTTTTAATTGCTTGGAGTGCGTCATCTATGTGTTTTCCAAACAATGATTCGCCATCATAGGCCATGTCCAATATTTTTGTCTGGACTTCTGGTCTGAACGTCGTAGCTTTAAGCCAACCCTGGCGCCTAAGAACCGCAGCCCCAGCCAACTGGCGAAAGTTAGTATTCGCAATATCCAGTGCGCAGTCGATAGTCTCTGAGGCTGCACGCTCATCCTCCAACAAAATCTTTCGAGCATCTTGCCTGCTATCCTCTGGGATGAGGTCGATAAAGCTTGCCATTTCTGACCACATCTGGCGGTCATAACGCCCTATTATTGCTAGGGAGTTGGCTGCCCTGATGGAAGCAGCTGCCATAGTTGAAAATTGTTTTCCCAATTAGATCCAGTCGGCGTCCTTCCCTATCCGGTGGTGTAGTGACCGGTGCTGCCGGATTCTTAGACTTTTGTTGGGCTGCCTGAGATATAACCGAGTCTGGACGCGGTTGGCCAATGAGACAAGAGGGACTGTCGGCTGGAGCACGGTATTTTTTGTCAATCCGTGGAAGCACCGCTGGTACTGATGCCGGGTTTTTCATGATTTTAACCCCTTCTTTCCAAATATAGTCAATGATAGGGATAGCTCTCGTAACCTTTCTTGACTCTTCTTTAAAGTCATGCAGAAAGCAGTCAGACTGCTCAATGGTGACCGGCAAGTTGAACCTGGTCGCAGCTCGCTGCGTAAGGTTATGGAACCCCCCTATATCTTCTGGAGGCGAATCAGATGGTAGAGGGGTAGGTGGCGAAGGCATAGGGATTATATATGAATCCCAAGGGTCTGCTGGGTTTGGCAGCTCGCCCTCTTCGTATTCCTCCTCCGAGGTTGTATCTTGATGCGGGTCCTGTGGCGGATCAGGCAGTTGAGGCATTGGGGCTGGACCCTCAGGCAGAGGCAATGGGTCCGGCTGCGGCACAGTCTGTGGAACCTGTGGAACGTTTGGCTGCGGTGGAAAACGCTGCTTATAATCTGCAAGCATGGCTTGTAGGTCTTGTATTAAAGTAGGAGGCAGATGTGACATCTCGTTCCTACGAGGTTGTGTGTAGCAGGGTCTATGATGCGGAACAACTATGTCTTCCTGATAGTAATGCCCTTGATAATTGTCATCTTCCTCATCATCATCGTCCTCCTGACATTTGATGTGCAGTTCCGAAGGATGGCGAGCAATCCCAAAGGGCCCTTCATCCTCGTCGTCCACATAATCATCATCGTCACACTGCACATAAGTTTCCAGGAGATGCGAGGGAGTAAGCGGTGAAATGTCCTGCCTTTGAAAAGACTTTAGTTGAAAAGTCCTGGTGGAAACTGGAGTAGAGGTCATCGTCGACGAGGTCGTCGTCGACGGGGCTGTGATAGACGGGATCGTCGACGGGATCGTCGACGGGATCGTAGACGGTGCCATCGTCGTCGACGGAGCCGTCGTCGACGGGCTCGACGTCGACGGAGCCGTCGTCGACGGGCTCGACGTCGACGGGGTCTTCGTCGATGGAATCTTCGTCGACGAGCTCTTCGTCGACGGGCTCGACGTCGACGAGCTCTTCGTCGACGGGATCTTCGTCGACGGGATCTTCGTCGACGATGGAATCTTCGTCGATGAACTCTTACACCTCGACGGCGGGCTTCTTTGTGAGGATAGTAATCTTCGTAGACATAATAGGAGAGGTAAGTGCCGTCGTCGTGAAGGTTTGTGTCAATGAAGAAGCAGACGAGGTGCCAGAAACTGAAGATTGAGAGTAAGCCAAAGATTTTGAAAGGCTTTTACTCACAGTTTGTGTGGTAGTCTTGACTGTAGAATCCTGAGGAGAGTGCACATCAGAAGTAGAATGATGCGATTTCTGATGCTTCTTCCCTTCGCTGGAAGAGCTGTCCTGCGATCTAGCTCTCTTGCTAGAAGTAGAGGCTTTGTCATCCTCCTCAGCCGAAGAGGATTTAAGCCACAAAAGCACTCTCGCCTCCCTATCCCTGAGAGTTTTTGTAGGGAAGGTGCGGCAAATCTTGCAATCTTTTGCCTCATGTTTAGGGTAGAGGCAGCAGATGCAGTCTACATGTTGATCATCAACATGGACTCTCTTCTTGGTGCAGGTCCTGCAGGACTTAAACAAAGCCTTCTTGTCTGACATGCTGAAGCAAGTTGAAAGAAAACTGAGAGGCACTAAGGGAGACTCCCTTCCACACGATGTGCGGTGAAAATCTGAGGAGAACTGGCTCTGCTGAGAGGGTTCTAGAAGGGTGCTGGTGTCTGATTGGTTGTTACCAAATTCTTGGTTCTTTTTGCATAATGAGGTAGATAGGCTGCTAAGATACAGGCTTTTGGCCTTTTCTTTGGGCCTACTACTACTACTAGCATTTTGGCACTACTTTTTTATTTACCGGTAACTCCCGCCTCGGCGACGGGGAATGATTCAGGCATGTGAATCTATGAAAGATACCCCAATACTGGATAAATGTAACCAACTGCCCTTTCTTCCCTCCTCAGGCGATGCTGGGTATGCACTCTCCCCACATCTCCACAACCCTTACAGGCGTGCAAACACTGTACCTCAGCGTAGGTACAATAGGGCACACATACTGACTAGAGCCATCATAGAGCGCACTTTTGGTCTGTTGAAGTCACGAGTCAGATGTCTTGACCGTACAGGGAGTGTGCTGCTGTACTCCCCTGAAGCCGTGTGCAAGATCATATTAGCCTGTTGTGTTTTGCACAACATCGCTTTAACGCATTGCTTACACATAACTCTGGAACCTCGGCTATCTCAGAATCTGGGAAACTAGGCCATTCCACATAACCAAGGTCAGGGTATGCAAGTCTCTTATCAGTTCTTTGCCACGTTTTTCACATGAGCAACCTGTAGTATCATGGACAAAATGTGGTTTGCTGTCTGTTGTCAATGATGAAACTTGGATATACACAACTGTGTCAATAAATTCCAACCTGAGACTACTTTGCAAGCCACACTAACTGCATGTAAATCACAGCTGTTGACAGTAGTCAAAAGGTTGATTGTGCCTCAGGTCATGTCAGCGATCAGTATAGTGGATGTCCCTAAAAAATCTATTCACGCAGATGAAAAACGATACATGTTCTGAGAGACCTACCTTTACCTTATGAGGATGGGTCACGTAATCACAAAAGGCCATAACCATTGCATTCTCAGGCCTGTGCCTCAACAGATTTGACTCCCCCACTGCTCCACCCCAATGTTACATAACACATCACACAACTCTTGTAATGAGCACTCAATATGGACTTCATGTACCATAATGCAAAGGAGGAGAAAACGAAACTGGGGTTTGATGTTGTGACAGCCCCACCGTCCGCGCAGAAATGTCATTAAATGGTCTGTTCCCCCTTTTGTTACATGTGCATGATTCTCACCTGCAATGTCATTTCAGGTTTTTCCACAACAGAACAGCAGGATGCCAGTGGATTTGATTAGTGATTGTGAATGGATCAGGATGAATACAAAATGGCTGCCAACAATTTCCTGTGATGTATTTTCTGTCTCCCATTTCCTGTATAACATTTCCTGTATGAAATAATGTGTTCCAAGTCATTTTCGGAGGTTACGGCCCGAAAACGTAATTTCCGATTTCGGACCATAATGCACGGATGCGGACCCACCGCTCTGGAACCGTAAACGACATTCTCGGGCCGTAATCTCCGAAAATGAACCGGAACACATTATTCCATACAGGAAATAATTTACAGGAAGTTAGAGACAGTAAATACATCACAGGAAGTTGTTGACAGCCATTTTGTGTTCATTCTGAGTCATCCTCTATCACAGATTAGATCCTCTGACATCCTGCTGCTCTCTTCTAACTTATTTTCCTGAAAATGGCTGAGGGTTATGGGGAGAAAGCACCCCCTTTCACTGAAAGGGAATTAGACATCTTAGCTGAGGGGGTGCTATCTAAATATCCTCAGCTATATGGGGACCCAAAACACCAGCTGAGCAAAGCAACCCAGGCCAGGCTATGGGCCTACATTGGGGAGCGCTGCAGTGCAGTGGGAGTCCACACCAGGAGTGCTAGGACATGACGCAAGTGCTGGGAGGACCTAAAACGCTGGTCCCGGCACAAGGCTGAGGAGCTGGTTAGCCAGTCTTACCAGCACCATGTGCATCGTCCTCGCCTCACCCCACTGTACAAGAGGGTCCTGCGAGGAGCTTGGCCGACCCTCCATGCTCAGCTGGAGGAGCATGAGCAGCAGAGACCTGGTAAGTGCATCATATGCAATATGTGTCTGGGAGTATGATGTGAGTGGAGACAGTGCTGTACCATTGTGTGTCCCATGCCCCCATTCATCTATTCCATGTCCATGCAGCAGTCATCAAGAATAAAAAGGCACACTGTGGCATATGGACTGTACAGGGCAGAGTGCATTTTGGGAGTTGTAGTTTCTTCATGACAATTGGGTAAATGAGCCACACTTGTGCATTTTTTTAAAAATTTGCTCTGCCAGCACCACTACCAGTGAACCAAGGGTATCATAACTGATGTGTGCATTGGGTGAGCAATGGTACAGACATTGTCCAGTGTGTGCATGGCAGGCCAAAGGCTATTGGATGCTGTGACTTGCATTGCATTTGGTGAGTTTGGGTTTTAATTGAGACAGATCATCATGTGCCATGGAGGCAAGACAGACTTTGAGATCCCTGCCTCGCTCTTAAGTGTTTCTAAATTTGCAAAGTGTGTCCACTGACACACGTCTTACCCTCAGTGGCTTGTATGACATTTCACATGTACAGGTAGCTGTCACAACGACCCACCACTGGTCACCGGTGTACTGCACTGCCTCATCAGTCACCAAAACCACTATGTGGCACTGGATTGTCAGATTTTGTGAGGGGACATCAAAAGGCTAGACTCACAATGAAGCAAAACAAATAGCCCAGACCCTATGTGGATATGTGACCCACATTCGGCATTTGTCTTGTCCTATACAATGCTACACAGCAGATGACATTTGTCCAGAAGTAAAAGAGCTGCGACTACATATCACTGCCCAATTTCGATTAAATCTTGACTCTCTTTGTTCTCCTTTGGTGGGCTGGTTTTGGAACCTGCACATGTAGCAGTGACAGGACACACAGATCACAAGAATGACAAAGTTGAGGGCTGACCAACACAGTTGTGTAAGCCACAAATATTCACGTGAGATGTCCATGTCAGACTCAATTCAGGAAATGACAGTGAACATACACTTAATGTAAGCTCATAAACACTGACAACTGTATAGTGTGATCAGAGGAAAACAAAGTCTGACCTTGGCTCATCTATGTATGTGTCTCGTCCTGAATGAAACAACCACTGCATCATGATTTTGCTTACATTTCAGCGGGCACAGCTGGCCAAATGGCCAAACAGCAGGACCAGGTCCGGAGCGGGAGGCCATCAGTGCGCCGGTGGCTATGACCTCTTTCGACCAGTGACGAAGAAGAGGATGAGGAGGGACCCTCAACATCTGGAGGCAAGGAGATTGCACCGACCCGGAGTGACAAGGAACACAAATCTGGTGCTACAGCCCGGGTGGAGGCTGTGGACATTGAAGTGGGGGGGAGAACCCGACACCTCTGGCCATGGGGTGGTGGAGAGCTACTCTTCCCCAGACTATTCACCTGTGGGTTCGGTCGAGGTGTCCCCGGGGCAAGCCAATGCACAACCAGGGCCTGCCATTGGCCCCTCCCTACCTCCAGAGGCCCCCATTCAAATGGGGACTCCAGCTGCATCCCCTGCAACCAGTCCCCCTCATCATAGCTGCCTGCTCCACCACAACATCGGCTCCGGACCTGAGGCACCACATCCTCCTCTCCAACCCAGGCTCCTCCCTGTGTTGTTCCTCCTGTGGCTGTCCCAGAGGACTTGAGGTGGATGTGTGAGGGTCAGCCAGACATGTCTGCTCGCATCATGCTGCAGGTGTGTCTAAAGATACGCATGATGCGAGCGGAGATTGTCGGAGCTCTAGCCACCCTCACCACCTGTGTTAATTCCCTGGCCACAGCCATGTCGTCTGTTGTTTCCCAACTCCCATCCCATACCACCGTCAATGTCTCCCCCTGTCCGTTGGCCCACACTGTTTCCCCCGTACCCCTTGTGTGTCCTGAACCCATGTGGTGCCTGTTCCTGTACCAGCCAGCTGTGTGCCTGCATCAGACTCAGAGTATCTGGACATTGTGGTAGTAAAGGATGACCAGACTGATACATCTTTGTGGACAAAAATGTATGTTCCCCTTGTAAATAGACTGGTTCCCCTGATGCTCCCTGACGTGTTATATTTTTGTTGCCCCACCCCAACCCAAGATCCCCTCTCCATCTGCATTAAGATCATCATTTGTTTTCCTTTCTCCCTTGCAAACGGACGGTTGTTCTTATAATTATATATAAATATCTTTGAGGAACCCTACTTACTTTAACTTGTTTGACTTCATTGTGAATGTCTGGTACAGAAAATGGACACGTATCTGGTGAGTCATCTGCTATGCATATAAAGGCTTTCTGCAATGATGGGTAACACTTGTAACTGTGTCACACACACACATACCTCCTCACATCTCCAGGCCATCTACATCATTATACAGGACATGATACACAACAGAATCTTACTTGGGAAGATCTTTACTTTTTCTGTACACATATTCACAGTGGTCAATTTGTTTTTGGGATGTTGTCAATGGCGATCGTGCTTGCGACATCACACTTTTGGAGGTGATGATCACTGTGAGGGATCAGGTCTGGCTTGTTGCCTACGTGTATTTGGGTGTTGTCCATGTGCCTGTACAGGGTGACCTACATATGCAGGGGCCGATGGTGTATGCACAGTTGGTGTTTGTGCCTGGACAAGGGCTGGTTGTGCAGGTGGTGGGAGTTCCTGTACAGGGGTTGGTGGTGGTTGTGTAGGTGATGGGAGTGCCTCTACAGGGGTTGCTGGGGGTTATGCAGGTGGTGGGAGTGCCTGTACAGGGGTTGCTGGTGGTTGTGCAGGTGGTGGGATTGCCTGTACAGGGGTTGCTAGTGGTTGTGCAGGTGGTGGGAGTGCCTGTACAGGGGTTGGTGGTGGTTGTGCAGGTGGTGGGAGTGCCTGTTCAGGGTGCCGGTGTGGATGTGTACCTTTGCTGTGGTCCTGGGCGGTTGGTGGTACAGGTGTGTGGATGTGCTGTCCTGCAGGCAGATATGATGGCTCCCCTACCTGCGCTGACCGTGAAGTGTGACTTTGGATCACTTTCAGCATGCCCTCCATCATCTTCATGGCCAAGGCATGGTGTCTTGCACACTCTTCCCTTTGGATGGATATCATGTCTCTCATATTCCTGGACATATCCTGCCAAGTTCGATCCATCCTATCAAAAACATGGCTCAGTCTGTCCACCACCTCAGGGAATTGGACCATGTCCTGCAGGGACTCAGACGTGTCTGACAGGGTAGCCCCTATGGCACAAATATCCTGCCTCACATCTGTCTGCTGTTGGAAGAAGTTGTCGTGTAGTTCCTATATCCCTGATAGGCTCTGCGCATTGGAATAATATACACTATAAATTTGACATAGGACTGAGGTCAGTATGTCTCTATCGAGTACATTAAATGTAATTACTTGTGTGTGCCAGCTAACTCAGAGGTCACTAGAAACTTCTCGAATATACAAGAAGGAATTAGTCTCTGACAACCGCATAAACATGACAACTTTGTTTCCCTTAGAGTCGGAACAATCTCAGAATCGTGGAAACAATAGATAACAGTTTCAATTGTGCATGCTTCGTTTCTACAGAGCTGCACAGAAATAGAGAGACGGGTGTTTCAATAAAAAGGGTTCATTGAACAGTCTTATTTCTCATGCAAGAGATACGAACTGCTACAATCGTAAGACAGGCTGCAAAGTACAATATGTACAGAGTTAGCAGTAAGATAAAATAATACTGCAATGCTTGGTTTGTAGCTATGACATATATTAATTACAATACATACATAAATAACACAGGCTAAAATGTGAATACTCGTCTGATGCTTCTAAATAGTTCTACCCCAGTGTACCTAACCTAAGTGTATTACGAGGTAAGAAGTAGGTGCTGTTTTCTAAAGTATAGCTAACTATAGCTATAGTTTTAGTTTTGCCAAGAGTAGCCAAAAGTTTCTCTATGTTCTAGTCTGCTCCATACCTTTAGAATGTGCAAGGTTGGAATCTCTTTCTTGGACTCGATATCTAACACCCCGCAAGGGGAGTCAGAAACACTGGAGCTGGATTCTCTGCGAAGAGGATGACAGCCTCTGGTCAGTGCGTCAGGCTGGAACTCGATTTGCTTCTGAACTTGTCGTGGCGAACCGCAGGTAGGCAGTCGAGCTGGATCTTGCTGGAACCGTGGTTTGCCAGGGCAAGTGCAGGTGTATTTATACCCTGAAGGTGTTTAGGAATGCCTGTATTGACGTAAAAGTCAGGCATCGGAACGTCATGAATGAACCCCTAAGGAATAGATGTTCATGCATACTAAATGAGTTCTTGGAGAAATCAATATCCAAGCATGGGAAATTCCTAAAGGCTTAAGAGTCTGGTTTTCCAAGAACTCGTTGTGACGTAGAAGGACGGAAGTAGGAGACCATGGCTGTATTTGGTTAGCATGGACAATGCCTAAATAAGGGCTGGATTTTCTATGCCTAAATAAAGGCAATATGAATTGTACCTATATAAGGGCATAAATCGGGAAACCTATATACGGAATCTAAATCTACACATAACACCCACGCCAGTTTCGTATAAATGACATTACTAAATCCTAAACATACTAAACATGTATAAAAGAGAATCTCGCATGATAATCGGAAACATGTTAAAACATATCTAAAAACATATGTCCTAAAAATACATTACAAACCCATTGCTATGCATAAGGTGCTGTACATATTAAAAGCAATGTTTCATTCTACGTATATGCGTGCATTGAAAATGCCAACAAGAATGAGCCAGAAATATATACATATGATGAAATGGCTCGTTAATAGAGAAAAAAGAAGGGCCGAAACCATTTCATATCAGGTTAACACAAATCAATTGATGATGTGACAAGGTGGCATAATGTCCCTGGAAGTTTGTCAAAGAATTCTGTTCTCTATGAATAGTTCTACTATAAGCAGAGTACGTGTGCTAAAAAATACAAATTTGGGGAAAAAAATTAATCATAGGAAAAAGTTCCAAAGTTAGTCCCTTGTCTTGAAAAGAATGAAGGCCAAATTCAGAGTCTCATTGGAACACTGTGTGCCTGAATCAAAAGTCAGCAGGTGGATCTGGAGAAAACATGAAATCATCTAATCCTGTAGACAAAAAGTCATCTACTGTTGTAGGTGAAAGTTGGAATACCTCGTTTAGAAGATTAACTGCACATAGATGTGAACTTTCGCCTTCAGCATTGGTCGCATCAGCAATGTTCGAATCGGATGTTACCTGCATGCCTGTTGTTTCCTCACGTACCTCAGCAGTAGCAATTTGCGTCTGTGAGATCTCAATGAATGGCGTCATCAGGATTGGTAGCCGCTGGGGACAACACAGAGCATGGGCCGTTACTGGGTCCAGCAGAGTATCGATATCCGTAGGCATGACTGATGGGAGTGTTAGACAGATGTCTAGCACGCATTCTTCACTGCAGAGCAGTCAGCGTAGAACAGGTAAGATGCAATCTTTCCAGATTGGCCTGAATGACAGAAACCATGTGGTGTTCAATTCTCGTAGACGAGGTAAACCCAAAATTTGGACGATGCGCTCACGACACTTCATCTCCAATAGAGCTCTCTCTCTATGGTGCCTGGAGTGACGCCGGTGATGAGGCTTGCCATATTGTAGCAGTAGGAGCAAAAATAGGATCCCTGTAACGACAGCTAAAAGGAGCGGCAGTCCGCCAAACACAGAGTGCACGAAGTTTGGAAAAATTCAGAGGACTGCTTGAAAAGGTGCTAACAGTCCTGCACACACGTTCTTAAATAACTGTATAATCCTGCTCGTATCAGACATGTTTAAGTTATGACCTAACATTTCTGAGAAATGCACAGGGCAGTTTGTATACAAAAGGGTATGTATCTCCGCAGAAGTCCTTACGACTTGGAGATCATAGGTTACTCTGGCCGAGGTCAGTGGCACTGTTTTTAGCAAAAGAATGGCTTTCATTTTGCTTAGAGTATCAATTCATATAGACGAGATATTCAGTGAAGGCTACAAAGGCGACTCCCTGACTGTGTATATTTGCGGAAACAAGACTTGCATACAGCAAGTGACCTGGATGTAACCGTAACTAGATATGGAATACATGGCAACATGCCACAGCAGCTGTGATCATTCAACATAATGTAACTCCCATTAGAAAGCTGTCCAAAAATTGGATTAATCACTGCAGCCGGTGAACCTTGCAAGTGACAGGATAAGTTTGTAGTGGAACCATCACAGGCACCGTGTAAGTTAATACCCTGACACAGGAGAGAACCGCTTAGTGTGTGTTCACAGTTTTCACCGCTAAGAAACACTTCACGTTCCCCACTCTAACATCTATGTGTGTAAGGTAAATCCCAAGATGTCTTTATGTATCCTTTACCCAACCTTTCATATTTGTCCACTGGTATATGTTTTAGGCAATATTGAAAATGGAAAGTTGTAACAGGCAGAGTAATTTTACCATGTATGATCCACTCAGTAGCTGTTTTTTCTGCCACCGTGTATGGTAATTTTTCCAGTTTTTCAATGCCCAGCATAGTATAGTCTGCTCCCTTTGTGCCAGTCTGATCTGTTTATCAGTGAGACTGAATTCTGAAAACAGTGACGTAGTATTGATTAAAAGCCAAGGCACATAGCCTGCACGCAAGGTTTGTAGCGTCCAGCCCAATAGCATGATTGAACGTAGCTGAGACTGACCATGTTGCAACATGACCAAGTCTTGTTCCATGATGACTATGACAGAAGACACAATGCTGTCCAATGAATATATTCTGGATGACAGAGTCGTTAACCCATTGTCTACTACAGAGACAGTTTTCTCTAAATTAATACGATCAATTTCTCTTATTCGTTCTGCAGTCTCTGCTTGGGTAATCTTCCATGCTTCATTATAAGCAGCGTAGATACCGGCATATATGAAACGTTTTTGACGCGGTTTTCTTGGTCCTAGCAAGAATTCCCTAAGGTCTGCGCCTTCTTGAAGTAGAGTCAAGTGTTGTTTTACATCCTTCAGTGTAGCTTTCTGTAGCCAATCAAGGCAAAGTTTCCCTACACTGTATGTTGTTACTACCCCTGGATGCTGTCTTTGAACATAGCGAGTGTATGGCCTATTGATAGTGAAACCCTGTGTTTTATTCAGAAATCGATCTTGACAGTTGTTTGTGTCTGTGGGCCAGAGCAACCATTTTTTCCATTCTGGATCTTATCTGTTGTGATGCAAAATATTATGTACGTCGACCTCCCCCCGTGTAGTTCTATTACTTGCAGGTATTGGTATGGTCGATGTGTTTCATGTCTTTGATCCTGGCTAATCCCAGGCAAGACGTTTGCTGGACAGTGTCATTCAAAAACATAATTTGCTCAGGGATGATACAGGCTCTAAACAAAGCTTCTACCCCCTGCACTTGCCAATCTTTTGTACCGCAGACAGATTTTGTCTCAATGTTGTCTTTCCAAAAGTCGAAACCTTGTCTAGACAGTTGGGCAATAAAGGCTGCAGAATAAATCTGTTTCATATTTGTTAACATATTTTTCGTTCCTGTCTTGTTCACATTTTTAAAGTAAAACGATTCTGGATTAGACAAATTGTTGCCTGAAAAATATGGAAACTTCATTGCAAACATTTTCGAACTACCCTTTGGAGGTGTAGGACACTGTTCCCATTGGTTATACATAAATACATTTCTAGGTGATGCAGTTTTATGCACACAATGATGACCATAGTGGTTATAACAATACATTTGTTCATAGTCTAATGAACCCTCTAAATATTCATGATTTGTGAATACTGTAGACATCTCTAGATCAGACATCATGTTATTAACAGTCTCGAAGTGCCAATCATCAGAAAAGGTACTAGAGGTAATAAAGTCACTTAATGAAATCTTAAATAAATGTGGACTCTTCAAAAGCTCCGATGGGCCAAAAATCTCATATTCAATTTGGTCCCAAACTATACCATCATGTAAAGGAACGGCTGTGATGTTCACTGCTGACAAGTCTCTTGCTTCACGATTGGATGATTTGTGTGGCTGGAGAAGTAAGTACCCTCTTATACTTGCTGTGTCCAGTTGAATATATCTTTCATTTATCAGCATACCCAGAGTTAATACCAGAGCTAAACAAAGTAGAAAGAAGAATATTCCCAAAACAATCCATAGTTCAATCCATGGTGAAACCAGATAAGTCTTTTTCAGGAGAAGTCTTGTGCTTGCTCTTTGAAAGTTCTTTGTGCTGACGTCGTTTCAGGTTCGCTAAGATCCTCAGAAAACGTATCAAAGTTAATGAAATAGCCAGAGGCAGTTCTGTCAATGGTTGGAATTGCATCAGGATGTGTTGAATTCGCCGTAACCAGTTGATCACGTGTTACTTCGTTGTAGACTTGTGTATCAGGACGAACTGTTATTTGGGTTTCAAGAGGGACAAGTTCCATAGCTTTGTTGCTTAGTCCTTTACTTCTCACTGTAGAATCTTCAAAGGTGATGAGTCTCTCAGTTTGAACCTCTTGGATTGTAGCTAGAGGAGTGTGTCTGCTACATTGGCGAAGTCCACTTGGCCTACTGCTTAGTATCGGCCACATAGTGTGGTTTGATCAGGTCGATGGAGACAAAACTTTTCACCTTTTTACCAGGAAGGGGCAGCAAAAGTACTGTTCTTGATCCGTGCATTGCTAGGACAGGTTCTGGTTGTCTGTAAGAAGGCCCAAATTCCTTCTTGTCCGCGATCTTTTCTCTGACTAGATCACCAAGCTTTGGGATCCAGACAGGCCTTGCGGGGACGGCCGGTTTTTTCCCAGTGATGGTTGGCTTCAGGAGCACATTGCTTTGTTTCGTTCTTAGTTCATTTAAGTCCTGTAAAACAGCCAAACGATCTTTGATATCAAACTTTTTACTTTCCATCACTGTGCCTTGCATATCAAGGTCCGGTGCCAACATTCTAGTTCCAAATAGAACTTCATACGAAGTGACTCCCTCTAGAGAACTTCTTGGCAAGTTATTAAATGAGCGCTGGACCACATAAAGGTGTTTGACCCACCCATCACTCTAACCTAATACCCTAGCTGTTATAGACTGCTGTATGTCCCGTTTTTTTCTTTCCACAACAGAATTTCCCTCAGGATGGAATGGATAAGAATGCCGCAATGCTACGCCCAAACTGGCCATGGCTTCTTTGTAAGCTCGAGAGCTAAACGCAGGACCCTGGTCAGAATATAGTGTGCCAATTGCGTATGTGCCGATAAAGACTCGCAAATCTTTTATAACAGTTCGAGCATCAGCCGAGCGCTGAGGCCACATCCATAGGAACCTAGAACACAAATCCACTGCGACCATGATATATTTATAGTTACCATCCCTTTGTAAGGGACAGCAGTGGTCCAGGTAAACACATGCTAATGGTGTATCTGAAATTAACAGGGGCGTCTGCGCAGGACTTTTCACAGTAGAGACTTTCATCTTCTGGCATATTTCACATTCCAAAACATAATTCCTGGTCTGTTTCCTAATGCCTGCCCACCAGTATCTCTGTTTTAATAACGATACTGTGGCGGAAGCACCTGCATGGGCAGAGGCGATCCCTTCATGTGCTGCTAGGATTAGTCCTAATCTATGTTCCTTGTTTGGTATTACCATATCCCCCACTCCAGGGGTTCAAGCAAACGGAACATTGTTCGCATTAATTATATATGCTTATTTGAGTGGACATTTTTTAGGTAATGCTGCACCGCTGCCTTTGCTTGAAGCATTGACAGCCAGCATTATTTCACAATGTCTAATATTTCACTGTCTATTTTTGTTTTTGAACGAGTGATTGCAGCTACGGAAGCCGTTTGCACAGCCCCTTTCGCGGCTTCATCAGTCAATGAATTCCCTTCAACGTGAACACCATCATGAGTGTTTTGGAGTCCGTTTCGCAACTGAACTACTTATTCCCAAAGCATTTTATGTTTGATTGTGCCACCTTTTGCATCCTTGAAACCATTTTGAAGCCAATTCTGTAAATATTCATTGTAAGATTGAACACAGTAAAAAGAATCGCACACTATGAGTGTGGGGAATTCGCGATCCGTGTTTTCAAGTGCCACCTTGAATGCTTGTAGTTCAGCTCGCTGAGCTCTACAATCTCCTAGAGATTGCGTTTTTGTGACCATTGGTCTGAATTTGCCATCGCGCATACGACCTTTAACTATTGCGCATACTGCACTGTAAGTTTGTTTACTCTCCATAGCAGGTTGTGCAGATCCGTCATTATAAATTATAAATTCGTACTGGTCAAGTGGGAGAATTTCAGTAGGCAGAGGACATTCGTGTTCGTATTGCAGGAATGATTGTGTCTTCAAATAAGGATCAAAAACATATTCAACATCAGTTGCAGCAAGAGAATTAACCCATTGTATCCATCTCGGATGTAAAGCTTTTGCATTCGGAATGCTAGCTTTAGTAACTGCCTCTAAGGCTGGTACAGGAGTCACGACCATTATACGTTTCCCCTGTGCTAGGGCTCTTTCTTTTGCTACAGCGGTTTAAACTGCTGTCAGAATCTTTTCTGTAGAAGTGAATTTCATTTCTGCTTGTGTATACTGTAGGAGAGTAGGGTCTGCTTTCTATGTTCACCCCCACTTTTTGCTTTTGCTTCCCAGGTTTTCGACTTAGATGTGGCTGTGGGCCTGCTAATCAGACCCACAGCCCAGCTGTTCTCTCTCTAAATTTATACTATGTACTTTAGGTGAATAACCCAATTGGTTAGGATCACCTTATTGGCCCCTGTATAGTGTACCCTAGGTACCCAGGGCATAAGTGTACCCTAGGCCTACCAGGGGCTGCAACATGTATTATGCCACCCCTGGCCTGGCCTACCATTATGACACAACTGGCTGATCACTCAGCTGGGGCAAGGTCGTGTAATCCCCCCTTGCTTAGGTGTAGTATTCCTATACCTACCTTATATATAGACACATGTGTACCTATCAGCCACTCCTATGGCAGGCCTTAACAATCCTGGAGGCAGAAAGCTTGGCAACATGTGAGATGGTGCTCTAGCATGAGCTGAGCCTGTCTGCAGCTTTCGGAACCATGTCCTTATAGCTGTTCTATGATATAGCCTACCATATACTCTTAAAGTACCTTATAATCTTAAACGGTTATGGTAACTATGGTTTGGCTTTATCGAAACATGTCCTGTAAGGTGTCTAACACTTTGGAATAATACCCCCATACCATTTCTGGCAATGAGGATATTATTCCGCCCTTCCAGAGGGAGAAGACATGTTGAAACCTACTTACCCGGGTAAGTAGGTTTCAACATGTCTTCTCCCGCTAGAAGGACGGAGCCCCAGCATCACAAAATGGATGCTGCTGCCACAGACACAAGTCTGACCTCCTGCTGCTGGGAGTCCTTCCAGCGAGGGAGGCTTGGACAATAGGTTTCCTGCCTCGGGAGGTGCTAGCACCACCCCAGACAGGCCTTAGTGTATTGGGGCAGGGAGGGATGAAAGAAACTAGACACTGCCTGGGGCACACAAGGTGTCCCATGCATAGTCCAATTCAAACCGGCGCTGGGGCACTCCAGCCCCAGCTCTGGCGCGAAACTGGACAAAGGAAAGTGGGTGTAACCACTCCCCTTCCTGGTCCCACCCATAGGAGGGACCTTGCAGGTAACCCAGCCCACTAGCCCAGTATATCAGTAGGTAGCTGAGCCCTGCTAAATTAGATTACCCTGAATCTGCAACTTGAACAGAAACTCTGGACCTTCGACATTCGACCTCAGGAAGAAGACTGAAGAAATCTCCCTTGTGGCCAAGGAGTGACCACCCTGGGCAACCAGGCACCATCCAGCGACCGCTGCTTGCTTTGCGACTGATCCTACGAGGGACGACGGCAGAGACTGACCAGCGCCGAGACTTCCAGACACCTCTGAACCAGATCCACATCTCCAGCGAAGCTGAGACCCGTGGAGGCGACGAGGGACGTGGGACCGGCGACTTGGGAAAAGTGGCTAGTAACTGACTAGCGCGACTTCTGAGGCTTCCTCGAGGCTGTGCTTGGGGAATTGAGAAGCCCCAATCCCGAGCACCATCTGCAAAGAAGATCAGCTCCCCACACTTTACGTGTTCTGCGTGGGGCCCTTCTGCACCTGAGTTAATCGACGTGTTGTCCGGTTGCTGGCCCGTTGGCTAGTAGCCTCTGCGACGACGAACCTTTGTTTTCATCTTGCTGGTCCGGCTCCTCCAGATTGGCACCCGCTCCTCTGTGAAAGAGAAGCACCCCAGACCTTCCTGGTCTGCACCAGAAGCAAGTCCTCCATTCTGCATGGGTTCCGCTTGCCAAGGCTTGTTGGGTCCTAGCTCGACATCGACGCCGCCGACAGCAAGAGCCTTCGTGGGACAGCTCACCTCCTGGTCCTGGATGTCCTCGACGCCTCCTGGTACCCGTGGCTGCTGCGACAAGCTTCACCTCTTCACCTGCATCTGCACGACATCGCCTGGTTCCTTCCTGGTTCCTTCCCGGCTCCTGGCTGGTGGCCTAGACTCTGTCCCTTCTGCTTGCAGGTATCCTTCCTTCTTGATTCCATCCTTGGGATCCACCGGACACTCTTCACTGACTGCCTGTCAGCAACTTCCCTTCAGGCATCCATAGAAGTCAACGACGAAACCTGACGCAAGTTCACACCTATGCACCCGCAGCCCGTGGGCTAGGTAACTTGAGTACTCCGGTGCTCACAAGGGTATTGACTATCCTAGGGTCTAGTTTCCGAGTCTCGACTTTCTAGCTATTCCAGAAGTGTCCTAAAACTGTTAAATTCTAATAACTACTATTTCTATCGACTTTTACGCATTACGCGTGAGTGTTTCCACTCTGCACCTGAATCCCGTGGGCCTCCCACTTCCTAACCTTTGGTAGTATAGTGTAGCCCCAGCGATTCCCTAGGCCTAGGCCTATCCTGTGTTCGTGACAGTGGTTCTTATACCACTTACTTAGTATATGGTTTGCGTGGCCCCTAGGGCCTAACTGTATTACTTACCTGTGTGACTTAATGTATGCTTAAATAAGACTGTGTTGTACTTACCTCGAATCTCATAAAGAGTGCTGAGGGTTTGACTAGAATAAATACATTCTATTTTATATATATATCTGTTGTGGTGTCCTTTCATTTGGTATTCAAGGGATTACAAATGGTATAACAGCTGGCTTCACATGCCATACAGAGTTTAGCCTAAGACTGCTCTTGTCCATGCTAGCACTAGGATAGCTGGTCTATAAGGTTGACTTTACAACCAATCACCATAAGGGTTGTTTGGACTGATACAAGGTGTACACTAGAACTAGTGACATCATATATCAGGCCAACTTCTCACATTGGTGAGCAGCGGTTGGGATCTGAGCTTGCTGTTGTTAATACCATTGTAATCTTGAGATACTAAATTGAAAGATCACACAGATATTGTTAGGTACATATAACATAGATTATAAATACTTAAGTCCTACTGGACTTAGTTGTTGTAGGTTGAAGGGCCTAGCACACCCTGACTACAACTACTAGAGAGGTTTAGTAGATACAACTAGTGTAGGTAGGTGCACACACCACACCCTCACTAGATCATGTCTCTGAGAGGAGATCAAGATGATACTCTCTCAGGGGAGGGTCTTCCTAGAAAGATACCCTCCAGATATGAGTCCCTAACTTTTCAGGAGATGAGACAATTGTATACCTCCAGAAAGTTAAAACAGGGTGCAAACCCTACCCTCATCTATCTAGTGGAGCTCCTAGAAGAATATGATATTCAGAAAGCCTCCCAAGATGGTACCCTAAGTACCAATGAGGGCCTACCCTCTACAGGGGATTCCCCTCACCATACTGATACAGATGAGTCGGAGGAGACTTCAGAAGAAGAGGTAGAAAGCCAGGTTAAAGTAGGAAGAATTAGCCAGGCTAACTTAAGCCTACATGGGAGTCTGAATGGGGTCCCCCCATTCAGACCCTCAGGTGGACTTAAGCAGAGAAGCAGGAGAGGAAGATCCCCTTCAAGGGAACCAATCCACTCCCATGTCTCTAATAGCTCCCATGCCTCTTCTCACAGGGGAATGACTTCTCCACAGAGAAAAGAGCATCAGGCCAGAATGAGGGAAGCCAATCTGAGGATTGAAAGGGAAGAACTTGTCCTTGCCAAAGAGAAGCTTGCTCTGGACAGAGAGCAAAAGTTAAGTGGGTTAGATCCCACTGGTGGCAGCAATATCCCTAAGGATAGAGACAGGACCTATGATAATAGAAACCTGAGCAAGATTGTCCCTCTCTACAAGTGTGGGGATGACATCCACAAATGGATAACTGCTTTGGAGAGAGCCTGCAAAGTACAGCAGGTACCCCAAAGTCAGTGGGCAGCTATCTTGTGGCTCTCCTTCTCTGAGAAAGGTAGAGCCAAGCTCCTCACAGTTAGTGATGAGGATGCTGACAATTACACTGTCCTGAAGAGTGCTCTGATTGATGGGTTTGGCCTAACCACTGAACAATACAGGTTGTTGTTCAGGGATACCCGGAAGACACAGACTCAAGACTGGACTGACTTTGTAGATTGTGCCACTAAGGCTTTGGAAGGCTGGTTATTGGGTAGTAAGGGTAAGGACTATACAGGATTGTATAATTTGATCATGAGAGAACAAATCCTTAATAACTGTCAAAACCAGCTGCTGCATCAACACTTGATTGACTCTGACCTAACTTCTCCCCAGGAATTGGGAAAGAAGGCAGATAGGTGGGTCAGGACTAGAGTTAAGCAGAAAAACCAGAACCAGGGCGGTGATCAGAAAAAGGCAGACCAGAAGGGTAATGATCAGAAACAAAAAGACCAGAAGTCTTCACCAGGCCCCCAAAAGGCTCAGGGGGAGGGTGGTCCCAAAAAGGATAAAAAGAAAGATGGCCAAAAGAAACCATGGTGCAACTATTGTAAGTCAAGTCAAGTCAAGTCAAAGAATCTTTATTCGGTGATTAAAAAACACCATAAAAGCACACTCATATTTACATGTTAAAAAGTCATTAAACATTTCAGGGTTCTTTGTACAGTGAATTAACAAAACATAAATACAACAATATAGCCATATTTAACACTTAAAAGTTAAAGTAAAAACATTTCAGTCTTCTCCTCTAGTAAGCCTTAAACGAAGTGCTACCTTGATAAAGTTCATAATACTACACAGTGTTTGGGGTTCCTCAGCTTTCTGTAAGAATACAAGTGCCTCCCTAGCGTGGACCAAATTAGCATTTTTTAAAATATTTACAAGGTATCTGCGTCTGGGCATTGAGTAAAAGGGGCAGAGTAGAACAAAATGAAGGGAGTCTTGCGGAGACCTGTTGTCGCAGCCGCAGGGCCCCTTCTGTTCTATTGATATAGCAAACCCCGCTGGTGATGCCAACATAAATGGGAGAAGGTTCAATCTGAAACGGCACATCAGGAACCTATCCTGTGCATTGTACATGAGGAACAAGTATGGCTCCATACCTTCCACGCTCTTCACTAGGTGATGGGCCCTCACTGTCTTTTTACACCCTTCAGCCTCATCTCTGCGTAGGTTTTTCCGCTCTAGAAAAATTCTCCCTACATGCAGTTTATTCTGGGCTACAATAGTTACAGGATGAGTAAAGAGGTTCCCAAAACATAGCTCCTCCAGGGTATTCTTCACATAAAGGAGCCAGGGGATGCGCATACACTTGTCCCTTTTTAGGCAGTCCAATAAGATTTCTCTACTAAGTGTCGCATCAGGATTGTACCAGATTTTTAACCAAGCGATAATAGGCCTCAATTTTATCAAATCTTCTATATATGGTCTCCCTAGCTCCCTATGGGCAATCAAACCAGCAGTACTTTGTGGTACCCTCAAGAGTGATTTCAGATATTTATTTTCTTCACGTTGGATACTAGTGGTATTGACAAAGCCCCATACTTCTGCCCCGTAAATTACCTTGGAGCATGATACTGAGCTGTACAGATTTATCACCTGTTCCGGGGACCATCTTCCTAGCCTTCTGCCATAGCTAGCAATTGCCCCGTTAGATGCAATCATTTTACCACAACGTTCCTCCACCAGGGTATCAAACCGCAGGGCACCATCGAATGTTACACCAAGGTATGGAAACGTTTTGACCTCTTCCACAATGTGGCTCCCTATTTTGTATGTAAATTTAGAGGTGGTTTTTTTCCCCGCCAGGAGCAATAGGATTTACTCAGATTTACAGAAAGGTCCAAGGCACTCATGAACCTAACAAAACCATCAATCAGGATTTGTAGGCTCCTTGGTGTCCGTGCGATCAGTACCGCGTCATCTGCATAAAGCAGAACAGGAATATGACGCGACCCAACCCTTGGGCAATCTGCCTTCAGACCCAACAGAAACTGCTCCAAATTATTAATATAAAGGGAAAACAAAAAGGGAGCAAGAATGCAGCCTTGTCGGACTCCACTCTTACAGGGAAAAGAACTAGTCAGCCCCCCCTCCCTATTAAAGCGGACTTTGGCGGTGGTGTCACTGTGCAGTTCCCTCAATATATTAATTAGACCACTCTCTATCCCCATACTAAGCATCATGCCCCACAATTTTTCCCTATTGACGTGATCAAATGCTGCTGCCAGATCCATGAAACCCATGTAAATGGATTCATCACTAGCCATGGTATACTTGGCAGTCAGCAAATAAAGGTTCAGGCACTGGTCACTAGTGGACCTCCCTGCCCTAAATCCGTATTGAGTGTCCGAGAAGATGTTTTTTTCCTCGGTCCACTCGGACAGTCTATTAAGAATTGCCCTCCCAAAAGTTTTGCTGACACATCAATCAGGGAGATCGGGCGGTAGCACTTTGGGTCATCCCTGTTGCCCTTTTTGAAAATCGGCACAATTACTGCCGTGGACCAAGACGGGGGCAGGCCACAGATGATAGCAGTATTAATAACCCTTGTCATTAGGGGAGCCCAAAGTTCGATGTTACTCAAAAACAGATCAGGGGGGATTCCATCAGGCCCCGGAGCTTTATTTTTGGTCAGGCCCTCAATCCCTACAATGATCTCCTTAATGGAGAATTCTACCAGTGGAGCCTCAGTTGGAATGGCCGGTAGGTCTACAGTAGAACCAGGCTCATGATTGTACAGGCCCCTATAGTGGTTGACCCACTGCTCTGGGAGAATATTGGCCCCTATATCCGGGGTATCTTTTTCCTGGAAAGTTGGGTTATTAATTATTTTCCAAAAGCCTGCTAGGTCCTTTCTTTCCCCCGCTTCTCGTAAATCTGCCCATGCTTCCGCCTGCAAGGCAAGTTTCCTCCTCTTAATTTCCTTTTTATAAATTTCTCTGCACACCTTAACTTTGTGGGGGACCCTTGGTTTAGTTTTAAGGCGGCTTTTCAGCTCCCTCAAAGCTTTAGAGCAGTCTTTGTCGAACCATCGGGGATTCCCGTGGTTCTTAAATGGGACACTAGTCTTTAGCAAACCATCGACCAGATTAGCGATCTGGTCGAAAGCTTCCATTATCCTCGGTCCGCGGACTTCTGTGTCCAAACAATCATTAATAGCAAGTATGCCTGCGTCCACCAGGCCCTTGTAGAACTTTTCCCCGTCTATTTTAGCCCATTTTAGTCTCCTGCCTTGGTCTGTTGCTCTCTCAGTGAAGGTGCGTTGAACTCTAATACTTAGACCCACCATATACTGCAGCTCCAAAACAAGAGGGTTATGGTCACTAAAGCCACTCCATTCGATCCCTACACTAGTTGTCTTATTAATTAAGGACCTTGAGACCAGAATGTAATCTATGAAGGAAGAGCATCCTCTACCCTTAAATGTGGGGGGGAGTGTGCCATCCTCCTGCATCCCTACCATATTAATGGTGTGTTCAAGGTCATATTTAAACCGTAACATTCTGAAAGCTGAGCCCAACGGCGTATGAGAGAAATGCGGTCCCTTCTCCATAGGGCATCGGGACCAATCTGTGCTTATTTGGACCAGTGCCGGGCACAAGTGGCAATTATAATCTCCCATAACCACCAACCCATGTGGCTGCCCATTTTTTTGGCCTGTTATGACCTGGCCCAACCTATTATCTAATTCAGTAACAAGAGAGATGTTAGATCCCGCTATCTCGTTGTTATAAAGGTTTACTGCAACAAATCTAAGACCTTTCCCAGTGAACCTGACTGCCTGAATCCTGTGGGAATTCCAATCAAGGCAAGTGTAACTTCCCGGAAGGCTCAGATCTATATAAATAGCTAAACCTCCCATGGCTCTCCCTGATCTTGATTTTTGAGCAGGAACAAAAAAACACTTATACCCTTGCAGGTGGAAATTATTCTCCTGGGCCCAGGTCTCCTGCAGACAAATTACATGGAATTTTCTGATATAGTCAAGCCACTCTTTGTTATTAAATTTCCCAGCCAGGCCAGCTATATTCCATGAGATGATTTTTAGTGCCTCACCCCCCTGGACCCCTCCTCCCAGTGACCCACCAGGTGATTCTCGCACTTGTTTTCCCAATTCCGGTCCCTGTGCGTCACCTATACATGCAATATCTACAACCCTAGGTTCATCCAGCACATAACTCCGGGCGCAACTTGATGACTTTTGTTTTGCCTCGGGGCTGTGCTTCTCCCACTCAGCATTTGGAACCCCTCTACCCCCTATACCCCATATACCATTATCTCTTTGTCAATCTACCCCCTCAAGACCATCCAGGCAGTGGAACCTATTGAATGTATGGAAGGGTAGCTCTGGGCGGCTAAATAATGGCCTGGGATTGAACTCGTGATGAACACCCCTTCGACCCACCCTTTCCCAGTTGTCATATGAACGGGTCACGTGTACAGGGGCTGGGGTGGGGGGAAAGAAGAAAGACACATGAAGTGTTTTAATTGTTGTTACCTGTGATCTATTCTTTCCCTGGCATATGTGAGCAACTGTTCCAGCATCCCTGAAGCTCACCAATATGCAATCCCCTATGATGGATTTGCGTGTTCTCCCTATCCAAGGCACCCTTCTGACCATTATGATCTCATTGCTTAAGTGTACGGGTAAGGGTCTATTCAAATTTAGCCACTTAATCACCCTACAGAGCACAGAAATCCTCGGCTTCACCTGCCTCTAGTGGTGGGACGCCCGCCATGACTACTGTAAAGTCATTCGCCTCTGGTGGTAAATTGGGTCTACGTGGCCTGGGGGGAAGCTTCATTAGTGGAGTCGGTGCAACACTATCTGGGGGCTGTACCGGGGGAACAGCATTTGCAGGGGGTATAGGTCCTATGGGGTTAGGTGGCTTATTTGGGGCAGGGTTATTCCTCTGGGTTTGTGGTGGGGCGGCCGCAGTTGCAACCTGTGAGGGAGCAAGATGCATAACACTTTTTGGAGCTGCTGGGGTGGCAATAGGTTTAGGAGCCCTCTCATGAGAATTGGCCGGATTTTTCATACTGCTTAGTGTAGCCTCAAGAATGCTTAGTCTGATTTCCACTTTTTTGATGCTTTCACTAATTGGTAACAAAAGTGACCTAAGCAGGAATTCCAAATTACCCAGCGGAGCAACAGAGAGGGGGGCATTAACAATGTTGCTAGCCGTCTCTTTAGTCAGGACGGGAGCCACACCATCCTGTGCAGCGGGTTTAGAATGTAAGTCAGCCACCGTTGTCACAGTTGATATGGAGGGTTTGGATGACTTCCCAAAATCAGAATGAGGGATCTTTGGTTTGTTTTTAGCCTGGGGACCCCTCGACTTCCTCCTACGTTTGTTTGGTGGGGGCCCAAAAAACCCTTGTGCTACAGCTATTTTAGGTTTGGCTTTCCTAGACTTTGATGCTGGGGGCGGTTGAGAAATTAAGTCAATCGTCCCCCTACTTGGGCTTGTGCTACTCACTGGGGTTGAGCTCATAAGTACCACTGGGGGCGTTTTTGTAACATCCCTAAGCAGGATCGGAACATCTTCATTTAGTGTCAAGTCTTCGCTAGGTGTAGGAGGATAGTCTCCTAGAGGTCTACCTTTCAAATTATCTATAGAGCGTCTCCGCTCAGCTCTGAGCCGGCTTAATGTGTTCTCCTTGTCCCCATCTCCCCCTGCCCGAGGAAAGTAATTCTCTAAGGTCATATTTTTTGTTCCTGCCTGCCTTATGGGGGTACATTCCTTTACCGGGGACGGCATGGTATCTTAGAGTGTGATGATAGCTATGGGGCAATTTATCAGCTTGTTGTGCTAGGGACTTGATGGCAAACGGCAGAACCAAGAGGGTAGGCCCAGCCCGGCCTACTCCGGCCTATGACGGCCACAGACGGCCCCGCCCTTGTCCCGGGCTTCTCCCGGCGCCCTCCCGCGCGCTCCCGCGCAGCGGGATCCCAGTGCAAAAATAAAAGAAAAGGAGGTGGGGCGGGGGGCGTGGCAGTCAGGGAGAGCGACCCAGGTGTTGTGGGTTGACCTCACGCAGGGGCTCCTGGGAGTTGGAGTCCCTGCGGGTCCGCTCGCAGCCCTGTACTTGCCTGCCAAAGCCCAGAGTCCGGTGTCCAAGATCATAGCCCCTCTATGCTCAAGGCGCCTCTCTCCACACCGCGAAGCGGGACCCGCGGAGCGGGTCCGGCGAGGAGCTGCGGCAGAAGAAAAACACCACAGGTGCAGGGAACAGCCTACGGCGAAGTCCAGGCAAACAAGGTATCCCTATTGTAAGTCAAACTCACATTGGTTTAGTGAGTGCACCAAAAAGGATAAGCCCACAGCCACCATTGCCCCTAAGGCAACTGTACCCCCTAGTCCAGCTGTAAGTGGTGGTTCCCAGCAAAAGGGTGTAGTAGGGTTAACCCTGGGAACTGAGGAGGATTCTGGCCTAGTCAGGATACCTACTCAGGCAGTTCTGATCTGTGATGGGGACATAGCTTTGTCCTCCACTGTGGGTCCCAGTAACCTGGGCAAGTACAGACAGACTCCTTTTATCAATAATAGAATGGCTCAGGCCTACAGGGACACTGGGGCTAGTGTCACAATGGTGACACCTGCCTTTGTGGACCCTGGACAGATCATGCTAGGTGAGAATTACCTAGTGACCAACGCTAGCAATGCCACTACCTCCCATAGTGTGGCAATTGTTAACTTCTCCTGGGGAGGGGTAACTGGCCTCAAGAAAGTTGTGGTAAGTTCAGACCTTCCTGTAGAGTGTCTGTTTGGAAATGACCTTGAAACTTCAGTTTGGTCTGAAGTGGAGTATAGGACCCATGCAGAAATGCTGGGGATAGATGCACATGTCCTTGCTGTGACCAGGTCACAGGCCAAAAAGTGTAACACTGAACAAGTGCTGGATTCTGGGACAATGGACCAGACACAACCACAGAGAAAGAGCAGTAGGGTAAAGGCTGTGCCTTCCCCCCTGCCTCAGGTGGTGGATCAGCCCTCACAGGAGGAGGATTCTGAGAGCCCTGAAGGAACTGTCCTGGAAGAACTGGAACCTGATCAGGTTGAGTTTCTTGGGACAGGGGGACCTTCAAGGGCAGATCTGAGGCAGGCTCAATTAGACTGTCCTTCTCTTGAACCCCTCAGACCGCAGGCTGCTGCTGAGGCTGCAGGGAATGCTCAAGGTACCCATAGAGTGTATTGGGATGAAGGGCTGCTGTACTCAGAGGCTAGAGACCCCAAGCCTGGTGCGTCCAGGAGGTTGGTCATACCCTTGAGTTTCAGAGGCTTCCTTCTTACCTTGGCCCATGATATTCCCCTTGCAGGACACTTAGGCCTGAATAAGACTTGGGACAGACTTGTCCCTCACTTTCACTGGCCTCATATGTCAGAAGATACCAAGGAGTTTTGTCGCTCCTGTGTCACCTGCCAAGCCAGTGGCAAATCAGGTGGCACCACAAAGGTCCCCCTCATACCACTACCTGTGGTGGGGGTTCCCTTTGAGAGAGTGGGGATAGACATTGTAGGACCAATGGACCCCCCTACAGCATCTGGGCACAGATTTATACTGGTGATAGTGGACCATGCCACCAGGTATCCAGAAGCTATACCCCTGAGGAACACAACAGCACCTGTTGTGGCAAGAGCCCTACTTGGAGTCTTCTCCAGAGTGGGTTTTCCAAAGGAGGTTGTGTCTGACAGAGGTGCCAACTTCATGTCAGGATATCTGACTGCAATGTGGAAGGAGTGTGGTATAAACTACAAATTCACTACCCCCTACCACCCACAATGCAATGGGCTTGTTGAGAGATTCAACAAGACCCTAAAAGGGATGATAAAAGGTTTACCAGACAAGCTTAGGCAAAGATGGGACATCCTTTTACCCTGCCTTCTGTTTGCTTACAGAGAGGTCCCACAAAAGGGGGTTGGCTACAGCCCTTTTGAGCTTTTGTTTGGGCATCCTGTAAGAGGACCCCTATGTTTAGTAAGGGAAGGATGAGAGAGACCTCTCAGACAACCCCAACTTGATATAGTGGATTATGTACTTGGTCTCCGCTCCAGGATGGCAGAGTACATGAAGAAGGCTTCTAAAAACCTTGAGGCAAGCCAAGAACTCCGAAAAGCTTGGCATGACCAAAAGGCTGTGCTGACTGTGTACCAGCCAGGGCAGAATGTGTGGGTGTTGGAGCCAGTGGCCCCAGCAGCACTCCAAGACAAATGGTCTGGACCCCACACTATTGTTGAGAAAAAGGGAGAAGTCACCTACTTGGTGGACCTTAGGACTCCCAGAAGCCCCCACAGGGTGCTTCATGTCAACAGATTGAAGGCATATGTTGTCAGGGCAGACATGGGCTTACTCATGGCTACAGATGAGGGGCAGGAGGAAGAGAGTGACTCTCTCCCAGACCTGTTGACTCAGAACCCTGATGATGGCTCAGTTGATGGTGTGGTCTTTTCTGACAGCCTCACTGATCATCAGCAACAGGACTGCAGACAAGTTCTGCAATCCTACAGACATATGTTCTCTCTGACCCCAAGTCAGACAAACTGGTGCACCCATGAGGTGGACACTGGTGACAGTCTGCCTGTGAAGAGTAAAATCTACAGGCAACCTGACCATGTCAGGGACTGCATAAAAGTTGAGGTACAAAAGATGTTGGAGCTGGGAGTCATTGAACCTTCAGAGAGCCCTTGGGCTAGTCCTGTAGTTCTTGTGCCAAAACCTCACACCCAAGATGGTAAGAGAGAGATGAGGTTTTGCGTGGATTACAGAGGTCTCAATGCTGTCACTAGGACAGATGCCCACCCAATACCTAGGGCAGATGAGCTCATTGACAGATTGGCAGCTGCCAAGTTTTTGAGTACATTTGACCTGACAGCAGGCTACTGGCAAATCAGACTAGCTGAGAATGCAAAGGCCAACACTGCTTTCTCGACCCCAGGAGGACATTATCAATTTGTGGTAATGCCCTTTGGTTTGAAGAATGCACCTGCCACTTTCCAAAGGTTGGTGAATCAAGTCCTTACAGGCCTGGATGACTACTGTGCAGCTCATCTCGATGATATTGCTGTCTTTAGCTCCACCTGGGAGGATCACCTGGTCCACCTGAGGAATGTTTTAGAGGCCCTGCAAAAGGCAGGCTTCACTATCAAGGCCACTAAGTGCCAGATAGGGCAGAGCAAGGTTGTATACCTGGGCCCCCTAGTCGGTGGGGGTCAGGTTCAACCACTGGAGAGCAAGATCCAGACCATAAAGGACTGGACTCCTCCAACTACCCAGACTCAGGTCAGAGCTTTCTTGGGCCTGACTGGGTACTACAGAAAGTTTGTTAAGAATTATGGGTCCATTGTGACACCACTTAATGACTTGACCTCTAAGAAGATGCCAAAGAAAGTTCAGTGGACAGTAAGCTGTCAAAAAGCATTTGATGACCTGAAGCAGGCCATGTGCAGTGCACCTATTCTGAAAAGTCCAGACTACTCCAAAGAGTTCATAGTCCAGACAGATGCTTCTGAGTTGGGTGTGGGAGCTGTTCTTTCACAACTGAATGTAGATGGTCAAGACCAGCCCATTGCTTTTATTAGTAGAAGGCTGACCCCTAGAGAGAAACGTTGGTCAGCTATTGAGAGGGAGGCCTTTGCTGTGGTTTGGGCCCTGAAGAAGCTGAGGCCATACCTGTTTGGCACTCACTTCAAGATTCAGACAGACCATAAGCCCCTCTTGTGGCTAAATCAGATGAAGGGTGAAAATCCCAAACTTATTAGGTGGTCCATTTCCCTACAGGGGATGGACTTCACAGTGGAACATAGACCTGGGACTGACCATGCCAATGCAGATGGACTCTCCAGATATGTCCACTTAGAACATGAAGACTCAACTGGTCAAGGTTAGTTTAATGTCCCTAAGTTTGGGGGGGGGGGGTTGTGTAGGAGAGTAGGGTCTGCTTTCTATGTTCACCCCCACTTTTTGCTTTTGCTTCACTGGTTTTCGACTTAGATGTGGCTGTGGGCCTGCTAATCAGACCCACAGCCCAGCTGTTCTCTCTCTAAATTTATACTATGTACTTTAGGTGCATAACCCAATTGGTTAGGATCACCTTATTGGCCCCTGTATAGTGTACCCTAGGTACCCAGGGCATAGGTGTACCCTAGGCCTACCAGGGGCTGCAGCATGTATTATGCCACCCCTGGCCTGGCCTACCATTATGACACAACTGGCTGATCACTCAGCTGGGGCAAGGTCGTGTAATCACCCCTTGCTTAGGTGTAGTATTCCTATACCTACCTTATATATAGACACATGTGTCCCTATCAGCCACTCCTATGGCAGGCCTTAACAATCCTGGAGGCAGAGTGCTTGGTAACATGTGAGATGGTGCTCTAGCATGAGCTGAGCCTGTCTGCAGCTTTCGGAACCATGTCCTTATAGCTGTTCTATGATATAGCCTACCATATACTCTTAATGTACCTTATAATCTTAAACGGTTACGGTAACTATGGTTTGGCTTTATCGAAACATGTCGTGTAAGGTGTCTAACACTTTGGAATAATACCCCCATACCATTTCTGGCAATGAGGATATTATTCCGCCCTTCTAGAGGGAGAAGACATGTTGAAACCTATTTACCCGGTTAAAGTTAACCAGAGCCCCAGCATCACAAATGGATGCTGCTGCCACAGACACAAGTCTGACGTCCTGCTGCTGGGAGTCCTTCCAGCGAGGGAGGCTTGGACAATAGGTTTCTTGCCTTGGGAGGTGCTAGCACCACCCCAGACAGGCCTTAGTGTATTGGGGCAGGGAGGGATGAAAGAAACTAGACACTGCCTGGGGCACACAAGGTGTCCCATGCATAGTCCAGTTCAAACCGGAGCTGGGGCACTCCAGCCCCAGCTCTGGCACGAAACTGGACAAAGGAAAGGGGGTGTAACCACTCCCCTTCCTGGTCCCACCCATAGGAGGGACCTTGCAGGTAGCCCAGCCCACTAGCCCAGTATATCAGTAGGTAGCTGAGCCCTGCTAAATTAGATTAACCTGAATCTGCAACTTGAACAGAAACTCTGGACCTTCGACATTCGACCTCAGGAAGAAGACTGAAGAAATCTCCCTTGTGGCCAAGGAGTGACCACCCTGGGCAACCAGGCACCATCCAGCGACCGCTGCTTGCTTTGCGACTGATCCTACGAGGGACGACGGCAGAGACTGACCAGCGCCGAGACTTCCAGATACCTCTAAACCAGATCCACATCTCCAGCGAAGCTGAGACCCGTGGAGGCGACGATGGACGTGGGACCAGCGACTTGGGAAAAGTGGCTAGTAACTGACTAGCGCAACTTCTGAGGCTTCCTCGAGGCTGTGCTTGGGGAATTGAGAAGCCCCAATCCCGAGCACCATCTGCAAAGAAGATCAGCTCCCCACACATCACGTGTTCTGCATGGGGCCCTTCTGCACCTGAGGTGCTCGACGTGTTGTCCGGTTGCTGGCCCGTTGGCTAGTAGCCTCTGCGACGACGAACCTTTGTTTTCATCTTGCTGGTCCGG
This sequence comes from Triturus cristatus, assembly GCF_964204655.1. Taxonomy (NCBI): domain Eukaryota; kingdom Metazoa; phylum Chordata; class Amphibia; order Caudata; family Salamandridae; genus Triturus; species Triturus cristatus. The sequence continues at coordinate 1,136,063,879 of NC_140594.1, read as the reverse complement.
CTGTCCAGACTGGCACCCGCTCCTCTGTAAAAGAGAAGCACCCCAGACCTTCCTGGTCTGCACCAGAAGCAAGTCCTCCATTCTGTGTGGGTTCCGCTTGCCAAGGCTTGTTGGGTCCTAGCTCGACATCGACGCCGCCGACAGCAAGAGCCTTCGTGGGACAGCTCACCTCCTGGTCCTGGTCATCCTCGATGCCTCCTGGTACCCGTGGCTGCTGCGACAAGCTTCACCTCTTCACCTGCATCTGCGCGACATCGCCTGGTTCCTTCCTGGTTCCTTCCCGGCTCCTGGCTGGTGACCTAGACTCTGTCCCTTCTGCTTGCAGGTATCCTTCCTTCTTGATTCCATCCTTGGGATCCACCGGACACTCTTCACTGACTGCCTGTCAGCAACTTCCCTTCAGGCATCCATAGAAGTCAACGACGAAACCCGACGCAAGTTCACACCTATGCACCCGCAGCCCGTGGGCTAGGTAACTTGAGTACTCCGGTGCTCACAAGGATATTGACTATCCTAGGGTCTAGTTTCCGAGTCTCGACTTTCTAGCTATTCCAGAAGTGTCCTAAAACTGTTAAATTCGAATAACTACTATTTCGATCGACTTTTACGCATTACGCATGAGTGTTTCCACTCTGCACCTGAATCCCGTGGGCCTCCCACTTCCTAACCTTTGGTAGTATAGTGTAGCCCCAGCGATTCCCTAGGCCTAGGCCTATCCTGTGTTTGCGTGGTCCCTAGGGCCTAACTGTATTACTTACCTGTGTGACTTAATGTATGCTTAAATAAGACTGTGTTGTACTTACCTCGAATCTCATAAAGAGTGCTGAGGGTTTGACTAGAATAAATACATTCTATTTTTATATATATCTGTTGTGGTGTCCTTTCATTTGGTATTCAAGGGATTACAAATGGTATAACAGCTGGCTTCACATGCCATACAGAGTTTAGCCTAAGACTGCTCTTGTCCATGCTACCACTAGGATAGCTGGTCTATAAGGTTGACTTTACAACCAATCACCATAAGGGTTGTTTGGACTGATACAAGGTGTACACTAGAACTAGTGACATCATATATCAGGCCAACTTCTCACATATACACGTGTGATTTGTATGCAATTGGTATTTTTTCACCTTCGTTAAAAGTTAAGTAGGTGAATCCGCATTGACTCGGAATGATGCAGATCACTAAGTTGCGTACATTAACACGTGTTTGCAAGTGTGTTGTTGCTAACATGTCTGAAGTGAATGCAGAATTTCTGTGTGTCCTTTTGTCCAAGTTGTGGCTTTGAAATCAGGTTTGATTAATTCATAGAGAGGTTTAACCTTCTCTGCGTAGTTTAGAATGCATGTTCTTCCAAAATTCAGGAAACCTAGAATCGACTGTAAGTTTTTCAGCGTTTTCGGAGGTTGGAGCAGCGCACACTTTTCTAAAAAGTTGGCTGCCAGCTTTTGCCTTCACTTGAAAGTTCATATCCTAGGAAAAATACGTTGAGATGTGGACTCAGAGGTGAAGCCCAATATAATGGTGTTCACCCTGTTCAAGTGTCCGTCCAGGTCATCGTCTGTCAGATATATATCATCAACATATGACAATGCGTCGTCATGATAATTTGTAGTAACTCTGTTACTCTTGCTGAGAATAACCCTGGGCTGTTCTTGAACCCCTGTGGGAGTCAACAAAATTGACGCTGTGTCCCCATTATTGAGAAAGCGGTCAAATATCTACTTTCAGGTGCAATATGTTGACAAAAGAAACCATTTGAAATGTCTAATGTGGTTTTATACTTTTTACGCACAATGTTGTTCATTAATGCTGTGCTGTGTGCATTTTGCACTGCAAATGTTTTACAACATGAGTTTCGGTGTCTGTAATCCAAAACTAGACGATATGTATTGTCTGGTTTGGAAACAAGAAACAAAGGATTGTTGATTGATGAGGTGCATGTTTCAATCACCCCCTGGTATTCAAGTTGATCTAAGATCTCCCTGGCTTGTTTTTTAGCTTCTTGCTTAACTGGGTACTGCCTTTGTGCAGTTGGTTGATTTTTTAACTGAATTTTGTGTTGAGGTGAGTCCTCATCCCATCCTACATGATTCTTGTATAATGCTGGGGCTTGGGCACTGCCCATTTCTTAGCATAAGTGTATTTTAAATGTATTGGAACATTGTTGGAGAAGGCTGGCATAATGATGTCTTCGCCATGTGGACACTCCCTGACAAATTCTGGTGGCCAGTCTCGTTCTGCTAGAAGTATATCATAACCCCTTGAAAGTTGCTCCCAAAAGAGTGCTTTCACTTTTCTTGGTATGTCTCCCTCCATCCGTAGTGTTATTTCATATAACCTATATGGAGAACTAACCCTGGTGTCTGCAGTTTTAACTTGAATGTCGTCATTCATGTCCACTGTCTCCAGAAGCCCCTTCAGGTTCTGGCGAGCTACTGTAACTTCTGCTGCACTGTCTAACATTGTCTGAGCCCATTCTCCGTTCTTGAGTTGCATTCTCAGAATCCTCGGTATGTCTGATCTTAGACCTGCTACCTTCTTCTTGGAGAATTGAGGTTTTTGTTTGTGTTTCGGAACGTGTTGATCGTCTTTGGCCTCCATGCGTTCTTCTTTGCTCTCTGACCGTCCTCTTCTTTCGGATGTCTGTGATGATATCTGAAAGGTACAAGAGGAACGTGTATCAGTATCTTGATATCTGTCAGGTTTTCTCAAATTATCCCTATTCCTGAGGTTGTACCTCCTTTCAGAGGGCTCCTTTTGAGGAATGCTTCTCTTTGGAATGCTGTTTGCTATTTTCCCACTTTTTTTTAGAAGAGGTAGTATTGTTTTTAGCAAAGACCTTATCCGGACTTTCAGACAGTTGTGATTTAACTGGTTTCCCCCCCCAAACTGTCTCTGCCTAATTCTTCCTAGGATTTTTCAATTATTCTGGCTAGTTCTTGTGGTTGTTCTGTTACATCGAATTCCCTTAATTTCTGGCGGATAGCCACTGATGCTGCTTCTCCTTGTTGAGACCTGGTCGAAATTTTTAAGTAACTTCATACCTAAATACAGAGCAGCCTCTGCCCCATATTCGTTTTGAATCTGTTTCAGGACATCAGGTATTACCGCCATAGACCGAACACCATGTGTTTTTGTGTAGATTGCAGCAAAGACTGTGCCCCAAGTGGTGCAGTCTTCCAGATGTGGTGTGATCCCCATTGGTAAACAGATTGTTAGAATTCTGTGTTTCTCATAAGGGCTAGTATTAGGAAATACCGCTTCGATCTGTTTACGTTTTGTGGGCATTTTACCCATGACTGTGTGTAAAGTCTGTGGAGTGATTTTTAGTGTATTCCCCTGATGAGGGGCTGGAGATTTGAATGGTTAATGGTGGTTGGACTGTGAATTTCCGCATGACATATTGAACCAATTGTCTATAAATTTTAATTAGCTCCTTGAGTTGAGCTAGTAATTCTACATCTGACATTTCTTCAATGTTAGGATGAGGTGTGTAGCTCGCTAAAATTGGCCATGTCGCTCCTGGTCTACCTAGTGTACCGAGCTTGGTAATGTGATTGTAATGTTTTAGGGCGCCTTTAAGCCAGAGCTCATGCTCCTGGTATGTGAGTGGAATTTCAATATCCTCGAAAGGAATATATTCCTCAGGTGGATCATCTTCGTTGTAGTGAAACAAGTGTGTTACTGGATTTGATTCTGGGAATACTATCCATGAATAGAATACCTCTAGTGAGATTCATGTGCCTCTATCACAAAAACTGATTGTCGGAGGGAGGGTCAGAAATAAAAGCTAGGAGGCCGTATTGGGTGTGCAATTGTGGTAAGGTATTTATTGTAGTTCATAGTACAGATATCGTGATGGGTGAAGAGAGCAAAGAGTAAACAATTGATTTGCTGTTGGAATTGTGGGTTTGTAGTGCGCTCCTTCAAGATACAGATGTGGGCGGTTCGTCGAAGATGGAGAACCTTTGTTTCTCAGATATGGGATGCCTCTAGGTCCACTGGTGTGTCCCCGGGATACTCAAAGAAAAGAACAAGAAACAAGCAGTGATAAGTTGGCTGCTCTATAGAGCTCCTCCTGTCACCTTTCACGGTTATGAGTGCTCAAAGTGCTGTACAATAAGGAGGACAGTGGGACACGTGAGGAAGGGGAGTGCAGGGATAGAGCGGATCGCCGAAATAAGAGACTGAGTGACACATAGTGCTTTTCCTTTGCTTTTGGGAAGGGTGGTGGGTTTGGGGTTCAAGGGTCTGTGTCGCTGTAACATATATATATATATACTCAGAGATAAATGTGGAGAAACAACAAAAGAAACCGTACAATCCGTGAAAAGTCACAAGGCCAAAAGTAAATGAAACCAAAGGCATAGGTAGGTGCCATTTAAACTACAGTTCACGACACCTCGCCTGTCTCTGCCTCACCATGCACCCTCAGTTCGCCCCCCCCCTTTTTTCTTCCCCTTGTCTTCCCATTAACTGTCCCCGGTTACTGCTGTACTCACCGCCACAGCCGTAACTCTCCAGAGTTACGGCGGCACACTCGCGTCTCCCGGGGGCGTCCACCAGTCCTCACTCCACGTTTCCGGTTCTTCGGCAGCGTCGGAGATTTGGTCGGTCCTCGGGATTTTCTTGTTCGGCTCCACAGGGTGATCCGGCGTCCTGGTTTCCTCCCGCTTTGTTTCCTTCGCGTCCTCTGGTCCTCCATACTCCTTGACTTCCTGGTTCGCGCCGTCTTCTCGTGAGGAGTCCTTTTTCCACACCTCCCTTATCTCTGATTGGTCGTCGGCCTCAACGCTTTCCGCGTCATCCGGCAGAGGAGAGGGCGGGAGGAATGCATTAACCCTACGGATGCCAGCTTCTTTGTCTTCAACAGGTGAGGGTCGGGCCCCCGATAGTGGGGTATACAGTCCCCATCCGTGTCCTTCCTGACATTTCCCTACCCTAACATTCCTGCTAGCAGGATACTGTTCAAGAGGATATCTAGAAAGGTAATCAGCATTCGTTTGATCTTTGCCTTTTCTATGTTGAGTGGTGAACTGAAATGGCTGAAGGGCCAGAAACCAACGTAAGATACGATCATTGTGTCCTTTGTTTCGGGCAAGCCATTCCAAGGGAGCGTGATCTGTGTACAGAATTAATTAATTTGCCTCTAGACAATATTTCAGGGTTTTCCACAGCCCATTTAATAGCGAGTGCCTCTTTCTCTATAACTGCATACTTGCTTTCTCGAGGGAACAGTTTTCTGCTAATATAGATGACGGGTTTTTCTTGGCCCATCGAGTCTACTTGTGACAAGACTGCCCCGAGTCCTTTTTCTGAGGTGTCAGTTTGTAAGATGAACGGCCGAGTGTTTAGTCAGGAATTAAGAGGACTGGCTTGGTGGTGAGTAGGGACTTTAGGTGGGAAAAAGCCTGCAGGACACTGGGAGAAGGATTCTTCAACTGCTTCTCTGTATACACATCCTTTTTTAGTAAATCGGTAAAGGGGGCTGCAACTTCAGAGAAATCAGGCATGAATCTCCTGTAGTATCCCAATATACCCAGGAAAGCTCGGAGGTCTCGACTTGTGGTAGGGAATGGTATTTTGGATATTGCGGCCACCTTCTCTTCTTGGGGTTTGATGAATCCCTCTCCTAAAAGGTACCCAAGTTACTTTTTACGGACCTGGTGGCCAGATGGCTTTTGGCAGGGTTTATAGTGAGTCCCCCCTTTTTTAAGGCCTGAATAGTGTTCTCTAGGTGAAGTAAGTGACGATCCCATGTCTCGCTATAGATGACAATGTCATCTATATACACTGAAGCATATTCTTGATGGGGCTTGAGGATCAGGTTCATAAGGTGCTGAAAAGTGACCGGGGCCCCGTGGAGACCAAATGGCAACATTTTAAAGTGGAACAACCCTCCTGGAGTGGAAAAAGCGTTTTTTTCTGTATCACATTCTCTAAGAGGGACTTGCCAATATCCCTTACATAGGTCGAGGGTGCTAATGTATTTGGCCTTTCCTAACTTTTCAATCATCTCGTCTACGCGTGGTAGAGGGTAGGCGTCAAAACGAGATATTTTATTGACCTCCCTGAAATCTATGCAAAAGCGAATGGAACCATTTGGTACAATGACAATTGGAGAATTCCACTCGCTTTTGGACAGTTCAATAATGCCCATTTTTAGCATTTGTTGCACCTCCGTTTCAATAGCTCCTCTCCTGGCCTCAGGTATGCGGTATGGTCTTAACCGTATTGTTTTGTTGGGTTCAGTGTGACTAGCATGACTGATGAGGGACGTCTTTCCAGGAGTTAGGGAAAATACTTCTTCAAGGGATTTCAACCTCTTTCTTAACTCCTCTTGTTCGGGAAGTGGGAGGTCGGGGTCTATGCTCTGTACAAAGAGGGGTTCACTATTGCCCTGGCTGACTAAAAAAGCTGGCCGGGGTCCCTCCCACAATTTCAGGAGATTTATATGATAAATCTGGGTGTTTCTTTTCTCTTTGGGTTGAGTTCCAATCGGTATGTCACAGGGGTTATTTGTTCAAGGACCCTAAAAGGGCCCTGCCATTGTCCTAACATTTTATGTTCTGAAGTGGGCCTAATCACTAATACTAAATCATCTACATTCAATTCCCGTTCCTTTGTTCTTTTGCGGTATTGCTTTTTCTGCTGTTCTTGGGCCTGTTCCAGATGGGTCTTTACTATGTTTCTGATCTTATACAGTCTAGTTTTTAATCCTAGGACATATTCAGGGAGAGGTTTTGCGCCTTCGGGTTCCTCCTCCCATTCTTTCTCCAACATGTCGAGAAGGGTGCGGGGTTGCCTTCCATACAATAACTCGAAAGGGGAGTACCCAGTGCTCTTCTGCTTTTTACAGCGGAGAGCGAATAGAGTTAGGGGCAACATTTCCTCCCATTTCCGGGCCTCTAACTCCAACAACTTTTTAAGAGTGGTTTTCAGTGTAGCGTTATACCTTTCACATAAGCCATCAGTCTGGGGTTATATGCGGAGGTTCTGATCTGGTTTATATTTAGTTGTAGGCAAACCTGTTTCATTAGATTCGACACAAAGGGGGTACCTTGATCAGTTATGATTTCCTTGGGAAATCCAACTCTGGAGAAAATATTGATCATTGCCTTTGCTATCTGAGTAGCATTTGGCTGTCTCAATGCTACTGCTTCTGGGAATCTGGTGGCATAATCTACTAATACTAGGGCATATCTACACCCGCTACGGGAGGGAAGTAGGGGTCCAATAATATCATCCCTATCCGGGAAAATGGTTCTTCAATTACTGGGGGGGATGTAATGGTACCCGTAGGGGCATAGTCCTGCTATTTTTTTGCCATATTGTACACTCTCTACAATATTTTCGGACCTGATGATACACCCCCGGCCAATAAAAGTTTTCAAGGATTGCTTTTTCGGTTTTGTCACCTCCGAAATGGCCGCCTAACAGGTGGCTATGTGCCAGATATAGGACTTTCTTCCTATGGGACTGTGGAACCCCTAACTGAGGATTCAGTCCTTTCCCTCCCTTCCCATACAACAGACCCTTGTTCCTGAAAAACTGAGGGCCTATCTGATCTGGGTCTTCTTGTTCTGAGTCCCTATTCCAGGCCTCGGGTAATGTGGAATCATCTCTTTGTGCAGCCCTAAAGTCTTGATCATGTTCCCATACCTTGGTGGTGGCGGTGTGTGTTAATGCCACCGGAGCCCACTGACGCTTCTCTATTCTCCTCTGTTTCTTGCTTTTGCGTGATTTCCCAGGGCATAGTTCTTGATCGGATACCCGTGAAAAGGGGGCGGTTTGTCTCCATTCTGTTTCCTCGGGGACTGTATCAGAGAATAGCTGGTTCATGTGGGGGTAGTCTGTTCCTAGAACAAAAGGCTCTGGCAACCGGGGGATGAGGCCCCACCTTGAGGGGAACGGGCTCCACTTCTGGATTGTGTTGAATATGCACCTCAGTGGTGGGGTAGGGCTTTTGGTCCCCATGTACACACTGAATGGTCACTGTACCTGTTTCTGACTGCCCCCCCCCGGAATAGTCTGGGGTTGGATGACACTTTGCCGGCATCCAGCATCTATGAGGGTTCCCCGTTTTCTCCATTCACCCTTACGGTTCTGTGATAGGGAAGGGACCCACGGGGAACTTGGTTACAAACAAAAGACCTGGTGAGTCCCACCTCCATAGGCTCCTATTTTTGGGGGCAAACACGTGCGATGTGTCCATATGCCCCACAGTTAAAACACTGAGGGCCTAGGGAAGAGGGTGGTCGAGGGGGAAGTGGTAGAGGCCCAGGCAACAAGGTCATGGTTTCGGATTTCTTCATGGGGGGAGGTCGAGGGGTGCGAGGAGCTGAGCTCCCCCCTCCGTGTTTCCATTGTCCTTCGTCCCTTCCCTTTTGGATATCCTGTGCACGACTATCGGTGCTGGCTATTTCCACCGCTCTCTCCAATGTGAGGTCTGTGTGCTGTCTGACCCATCGCTGAATCGGGCGGTGAAGGGAGTTTAGGAATTGTTCAAGGTATATCCTTTCCGTGATTTCTTCTTTGGTGGAATGCTCGGGTCTTAACCACCTATCCGTCATATCACGTACTCGGTAATAAAGTGCGCATGGAGTCTCTTGGGGACCTTCTTTAATCTGGTGCAACCGGATCCAGTAGGTTTCTTGGTCCAAACCCATTAGTTCCAGAATGGTCTTTTTAATGTCATTGTATGGGGTGACCCCAAGAGGGTTTGCGGCCTGGTAGGCGGCTTGCAATTCACCTGACAAAAGGGGTCCTAAATACTGACCTCATTTATCTTCTGACCAGGCGGCGACGCGAGCCATCCGTTCAAAATTGGCGAAAAAAAATCTGGGTCCTCCCCGGGTACATATTTCTGTAATACCACTGAGGGGAGGGTTGGATGTCCTCTCTGTTGTGTTAGGGTTTCGGCCAGCCTTGTAACCACTGTTTCCTGCATTTGACTCTGCTCTATAAGGGATTTGTGGAGCTTTTCACGATCCTCTTCGGCCACCGCGAGGAATCTCTCCACGACTTGACCCAGTTTCTCCAGGTTTTCTGCCATTCTCTTTAATACGGCCTCCATTTCCGCCGATCCCACTTCTGACACCACCTGTCGGAGGGAGGGTCGGAAAGGAAAGCTAGGAGGCCATATTGGGTGTGCAGTTGTGGTAAGGTATTTATTGTAGTTCACAATACAGATATCGTGATGGGTGAAGAAAGCAAAGAGTAAACGATTGATTCGCTGTTGGAATTGTGGGTTTGTAGTGCAGTCCTTCCAGATACAGATGTGGGCGGTCCGTCGTAGATGGAGAGCCTTCGTTTCTCAGATATGGGATGCCTCTAGGTCCACTGGTGTGTCCCCGGGATACTCAAAGAAAAGAACAAGAAACAAGCGGTGGTAAGTTGGCTGCTCTATAGAGCTCCTCCTCTCACCTTTCACCGTTATGAGTGCTCAAAGTGCTGTACAATAAGGAGGACGGTGAGACACGATTGGAAGGGGGTGCAGGGATAGAGCGGATCGACGAAATAAGAGACTGAGTGACAAATAGTGCTTTTCCTTTGCTTTTGGGAAGGGTGGTGGGTTTGGGGTTTGAGGGTCTGTGTCGCTGTAACATATATATATATACTCAGAGATAAATGTGGAGAAACAACAAAAGAAACCATACAATCCGTGAAAAGTCACGAGGCCAAAAGTAAATGAAACCAAAGACATAGGTAGGTGCCATTTAAACTACAGTTCACAACACCTCGCCTGTCTCTGCCTCACCATGCACCCTCAGTTCGCCCCCCCCCTTTTTTCTACCCCTTGTCTTCCCGTTAACTGTCCCCGGTTACTGCTACAGCCGTAACTCCCCAGAGTTACGGCGGCACACTCGCGTCTCATGGGGGCGTCCACCAGTCTTCACTCCACGTTTCCGGTTCTTCGGCAGCGTCGGCGATTGGGCGGTCCTCGGATTTCCTTGTTCGGCTCCACAGGGTAATCCGGCGTCCTGGTTTCCGCCCGCTTTGTTTCCTTCGCGTCCTCGGGTCCTCCATACTCCTTGACTTCCTGGTTCGCGCCGTCTTCTCGTGAGGAGTCCTTTTTCCACGCCTCCCTTATCTCTGATTGGTCGTCGGCCTCAACGCTTTCCGCGTCATCCTGCAGAGGAGAGGGCGGGAGGAATGCATTAACCCTACGGATGCCAGCTTCTTTCTCTTCAACAGGTGAGGGTCGGGCCCCCGATCGTGGGGTATACAGTCCCCATCCATGTCCTTCCTGACACTGATCTACCACCTTTTAGGTGTTAGGCCATGTTTTAGAGTGATGGCTCTCCTTAAATTTGGATGGATGGTTATAGCATCCTTTTCAGTTTCTTGACAACCTGTGCGATTAAAAGCTGCTGTGACTTGGTCAGCCACAGTTCCACCAGTATTGGTGTTTGTGCCGTTTTCGGTCATTGTTTAATGAAAGTTTCAGAGCAAGTTTCAAGAAAACAAAGATAAGGTGCACAACATTTTTGGAACACTGTATCCTTCAACGTTGAACAAACCAAACAGCTAATACATAGGACTTTTGTCCTACTCAGCTATGGCGGATATTATCCCTACCCACTCCAGACGTCTTATGGAGTATTATAAGTAGGAGTCTCTGAGAAAAGCACGACTGAGTTACTTCAGTATGTAGCGTTAAATTAGTGCCTTACTAAAAGTCGGGCGCCATGTAGTGTAGTTCCTATATCCCTGATAGGCTCTGCGCATTGGAATAATATACACTATAGATTTGACATAGTACTGAGGTCAGTATGTCTCTATCAAGTACATTAAACTTAATTACTTGTGTGTGCCAGCTAACTCAGAGGTCACTAGAAACTTCTCGAATATACAAGAAGGGATTAGTCTATGACAACCGTATAAACATGAAAACTTTGTTTCCCTTAGAGTCGGAACAATCTCAGAATCGTGGAAACAATAGATAACAGTTTCACTCAGTCAATCGTGCATGCTTTGTTTCTACGGAGTTGCACAGAAATAGAGAGACAGGCGTTTCAATAAAAAGGGTTTGTTGAACAGTCGTATTTCTCATGCAAGAGATATGAACTGCTACAATCGTAAGACAGGCTGCGAAGTACAATATGTACAGAGCTAGCAGTAAGATAAAATAATACTGCAATAGCATGGTTTGTAGCTATGACATATATTCATTAAAATACATATATAAATAACAGGCTAAAATGTGACTACTCATCTGATGCTTCTAAATAGTTCTACCCCAGTGTACCTACCCTAAGTGTGGTACGAGGTAAGAAGTAGGTGCTGTTTTCTAAAGTATATCTAACTATACCTATAGATTTAGTTTTGCCAAGAGTTGCCAAAAGTTTCTCTAAGTTCTAGTTTGCTCCATACCTTTATAATGTGCAAGGTTGGAATCTCTTTCCGGGACTCGATATCTAATACCCTGCAAGGGGAGTCAGAAACACTAGAGCTGGATTCTCTGCGAAGAGGATGACAGCGTCTGGTCAGTGCGTCAGGCTGGAACTCGATTTCCTTCTGAACTTGTTGTGGCGAACCGCAGGTAGGCAGTCGAGCTTGATCGTGCCAGAAGGATTAGTTACTTACCTGTAATCCTAGTTCTCATCCAGGGGTATACTCATCAAAGTCATAATCTATGAATAATCCCCGCCCATGTGCGGGATCCCGGAGCATATAGAAAATACATATATATAAATATATATATATATACATATGTGAAAACATATAAATGCAGCCTAATAATGTTCAAAACATGGCAATGCTGTAAATTACATATTTTTGCATAGTAGTGCCCCCGTAACCCGTAAGGAAAAAAGGAAGCATCAGGCAAATTATAACACAGCACTGCTTTATTGCCATAAAGCAACATGTAATTGTAGGCATTCGCCAGTAGGCTGCAGTAGAGTATCAAGAATACAAGAAAACTGACACCTTGCCTTTAAGGCATTAGAGTAGGGGGACCGTGCCTTTAAGGCCTGCCCGTGACCCCCTGCTCCCATGATGCACTACAGGTGACAGTTGGGCCAGTTCTTTTTGGCGGTGCCTCCGCACCTGAGTAGATCTGTCTTCCATACATCACTTATTTAAAGAGAAAACATTGCTCGTCCGGGGAGGTGGGTGGGTCGCTTATGACTTTGATGAGTATACCCCTGGATGAGAACTAGGATTACAGGTAAGTAACTAATCCTTCTCATCCAGGGGATACTCATCAATAGTCATAATCTATGAATAGAGTAGCAAGCCCATACCCAAAGTCTCGCGGACGAGCAACAAAGCAGTTAAAACATACATTAAAAGACACATCTTGCATTACAGTTATGCAAATAGGTTCCTCAAAGAGGCCTGCCCCACCTGGGCGTCGGCCTGTGCGTCTGAATCTAGGCAATAATGGCGCGTGAAAGTATGGACTGAGCGCCATGTAGCCGCTTTACAGATCTCAGACATGGGAACGTTGCGAAGGAGTGCTACCGTAGAAGCCTTCCCCCGAGTAGAGTGTGCTCTAGGTTTACCCTGCAGAACTTTGTGGGACAGTTGGTAAGCCAAAGCTATACAAGAGACAATCCATCTAGAGATAGATCTCTTGGCCGCAGCCAGCCCGGTATTAGTGGGTCCATAGTTAACAAAGAGCCTGTCTGACTTTCTAAGATTAAGGGTCTTAGCTAGATAGAATTTCAAAACCCTCCGGAGGTCAAGAGAGTGTAGAGCTCTCTCCGGGGGTGTGGTCGGCTGAGGAAAGAAGGTGGGCAACGTGATCACCTGATTAATATGGAAGTCCGAAACCACCTTGGGCAGGAAGCTCGGATGAGTACGGAGCACCACCCTATTAGCATGAAACACCGTGTAAGGTTCCTTGCAGCAGAGGGCCTGAATTTCACTAACCCTACGGGCCGAAGTGATGGCTACTAAGAAGGCAGCCTTCCAGGTCAGATGTTGCAAGGAAGCCTTATGAATCGGCTCAAAAGGACCTCCCATCAGTTTAGAGAGAACGATGTTCAGTTCCCAGGAAGGGGAAGGAGACCTCACAGGTGGGTAAACTTTCTTAAGCCCTTCTAAGAAATCCTTTACCACTGGCATCTGAAAGAATGAGGTCTGGGTAGGAGACTTCCTATAGGCTGTAATAGCAGCTAAGTGTACTCTGATGGAAGAGTACTTTAACCCAGACTTCGCCAAGTACAGTAAGTAGGGAAGAATAACCTGTTCTTGACCCCGGATCGGATCAAGGGTGTTATCTCTACACCAGAAGCAGAATCTTTTCCATTTAAAGCCATACGACTTCCTCGTGGAGGGCCTCTTCGCCTCCCGAAGAATGCTCATACAGTCCGGTGGAAGATCTAGATGTCCGTACTGGATGAATTCAGGAGCCATGCCGTCAAGCGGAGGGAGGGGAGATTGGGGTGGAACACTCTCCCCTTGTCCTTGGTCAGCAAGTTCGGCAGGCATGGCAACCTCCTCTGTGGTACCTCCGACAGCTGGAGTAGATCCGGGTACCACCACTGCCGGGGCCACTCCGGTGCTATTAGGATCATCCGAGTTCTGGCCCTGTAGAACTTCTGAATCACAGCCGGGATGAGAGGGAGAGGAGGAAAAGCGTAAAGCAATGTCCTCGACCAGCTGATCAACAGCGCGTTCCCCTGCGACCCCCGTTGAGGGAACCTGGAGGCGAAGACGGGGCATTTTTTGTTGTCCGCGTCTGCGAACAGATCGATGTCTGGTATGCCCCACAAGCGGAAGATGTCTTGAGCGACGCCTTCGTTGAGCACCCAGTCGTGCGCTTCGACGAAGTCTCTGCTGAGGCCGTCCGCCTGCACGTTCAGGGTCCCTGGCAGGTGAACAGCGACGATCGTCAGGTTTCTCGCCAGAAGCCATTTCCAGATTGACTGGGCCTCCAGAGACAGGACCCGTGATCTGGTCCCTCCTTGCTTGTTCAGATAGAACATAGTTGTGGTGTTGTCCGTCTGAACCTGAACATAGTCGGTCTGCAGGGATGGGTACAGGGACTTGAGAGCGAGGTGGACTGCTCGTAGCTCCAAGAAGTTGATGTGATAGCTCTGCTCGGTAGCGGACCAGAGACCTTGTACTTGAAGCCGGCCCATATGAGCCCCCCAGCCCTGCATGGAGGCGTCTGTGACCACCGTCTGTGTCGGAGGCGCCTGATGGAATGGGACGCCGTGAAGCAGATGGGAGCGCTTCATCCACCACCGGATGGAATCTTTGGCGGCTTGATGAAGGGTAATGTGATCTTCCCAGCGGCCGGTCCTCTGCGACCACTGATCCTCTAGGTCTTGTTGCAGAGGACGCATGTGCAGACGTGCGTTGGGCACGATGTAGATGCACGAGGCCATGGATCCCAGGAGAGATGACACTTGTCTGGCTGTGGGATATTCCGTGCTGAGAAGCGTGCAGCTTTTTTGCAGCATGGAGGATAACCTCTCCTCCGAAGGACACACGCTTGCGCTTGAGGAGTCTAGAGAGGCGCCCAGGTAGTGGATCCGCTGAGTTGGATTGAGGATCGACTTCCGGTAGTTGACCTGAAGGCCCAACGAGTGTAGAAGGTTTAGGCAGAACGAGAGATGACTCTGGAGTTGAACCGGGGTGGAACTTTTTAAGAGCCAGTCGTCTAGATATGGGTAGACGAATATCTTCCGTTTGCGGAGAAATGCAGCCACCACCGCCATGCACTTTGAGAACGTTCGTGGCGCGGACTTGAGGCCGAATGGCAGGACCTTGTATTGATAATGTTGGTGAAAGATGCGAAATCTGAGAAACTTCCGATGTTTCGCTGAGACAGGAATGTGGAAGTATGCATCCTGTAAATCGATGGCACACATCCAGTCCCCTTGGTGTAGATGTGGGAAGATCTGGTGCAGTGCTAGCATCCTGAATTTTTCCCTTCTGAGAAATCTGTTGAGTAGGCGGAGATCGAGGATGGGTCTGTAGTCTCCGATCGCTCCTCTTTTCTGAACAAGAAAATACCGGGAGTACACTCCCTGATTTCTCTGCCTGTTTGGAACTTCCTCTATGGCGTTTTTGGAGAGGAGAGTGGCAACTTCGTCCTTTAAAAGCTTGTTTTGGCTGAGAGGGAGTGGCTGTTTCCGTGGGGGTACCTGCGGAGGGGGAGATTTGAACCTCAGCAAGTAGCCACGCTCTACAATACTCAGCACCCATCTGTCGTTTGTAATTGTATTCCACTCTGCCAGGTGAGCGGTGACACTTCCTCCCACCGGAGTGGCGAACGAGTGCGGAGGAAGTAAGTTTTCACTGCTTGGGAGGTTGCTTGTTAGAGGACTGCTGCTGTTTAGCATTTCCTCTTCCTCTGCCCCGGCCCCTTTGCTGAAACTGGGACCTCTGTTGGTTTTGAGAGGACCATTGGGGCGTTTGAACGCGCTGGTGAAAGGCACGTTTGTCGCCCTGGCGAAAGCGCTTGCGGAACTCTTTGCGTTTTTCCAGTCCCACAGCCTTTACAGTGTCCAATTCCGTTTTCATCTTGCTCATTTGGTCGTCCGCATGAGCTCCAAATAGCGATGATCCATTAAACGGCAGGTTAAGAATCCTTTTCTGCGCATCTGGTTTGAGGGCTGTTAATCTGAGCCAGGCCGAACGGCGGGAGCAGATGCCATGGGAGTAGCCATGCGCGGCTAGGTCTGATGCATCCGCCGCTGCGCTTATTACTTGGTTTGCCACCAGTCCGCCTTCATGTAGGATCTCCGTGAAGTCCTGCCTGTCCTCCCTAGGCAATCTCTCCACGAATCTGGCCAGGGAATCCCATAGGGAACGATCATACCTCCCTAGCAGGGCTGAAGCGCTAGCGACCTTCATGTGCGCGGCAGATGTGTTGCACATTCTCCTGCCGTAGGAGTCCATCAGCTTGCTGTCCTTCTCAGGGGGGACAGAAGCAGATATTGAGGCTGAGTGAGACTTCATGGCCGCCGCCACTATCACCGAATCCGCTGGCGGGTCCGCCCTCAAGAATAAAGGGTCCTCGGTCGGAGCCTTGTACTTCTTTGCTATTCTCGAGGGGACCGAGCCCACTGTAGCCGGTGTAAGGAACGTGGCCATCGCTGGTTCTAACAATCCTGGCACCAACGGGAGCAGAGGTCTGGGAGCTGACCGATGGTGTAAAGTGTCAAAGATCACAGAAGTGGGTGCCTGAGGGGCGTGCAGTGCGATGTTCAACTTTTGCGCCCCTCTACCCAGGACGTCCGAGAAAGTTATAATGTCATCCACCGGGGACACTCGCGATGGAGGCGTGGATGAAAAAGTAGGAGAGTAGTCCCGGACTGAGGATCTTGTGGATGCAGTCCCAGTGGACGACCTGGTGCGTCGCCTCTTGTGGGAGCGTTCGCTTTGGTGAGCCCTTGATCCTGATCTGCGCTTGGACGGAGATCTTGGACGTTTTGGCGCGGTGCGACGGTCCCTGGAACGAGACCGGCGTGGTGAAATTGGCCGTGGATCCCTCGGAGGCGATTTACTCCTGCGCGGTGGGGAATACATGCGGGAGTAGTCCGATCCCGGACTCCGACATGCGGCAGCGCCCACATCTCGTAACCAGCGCGGTGACAGTCCAAACCGCTCTGGAGCCTCGGGTGATCTTTCTGGAGATATTTGCACGATGTGCAGTCCCGGAGATGATGACTGTTCTCCTGGGGACCTCTCCGCGGGCGGTCCAGTCTTCGCCCTCGACGTCGAATCCCTTGACGTCGACGACGTCTGCGTCACCATCGGCAAGTGTGGCCGTTCTGGTCTCGACGCCGGTCGTGGAGACCTCGATGTCGATCTCCTCTTCTCTGGCACCTGACGTCGGCTAGATGACCTCGACGTCGGCCGTGTCTTCGACGTCGACCTCTCTCGACGTCGACTGGGCGACTTCGACGTCGACCTCTCTCGACGCCGACTGGGCGACTTCGACGTCGACCTCTCTCGACGCCGACTCTTTGACGTCGACCTCTCTCGACGTCGACTGGGCGACTTCGACGTCGACCTCTCTCGACGTCGACGTGGTGATCTTGACGGCGACCTCTCTCGACGTCGACTTCTTGACGTCGATCTTCCTCTCGACGTCGACCTTCTATGTCGCCGAGTGGGGGTAACCATCGACGGCGACCGGCCCACTCGCGGCGGAATGTACGTCGCCGCATCTCTCGACGTCGACCCCCTCGAGGGTGGCGGAGAGTGTCTCGACGTCGACGGAAGCCTCGACGTCGACGGAGACAGTTCAGATGTCACCAGACTAGCAGCCTTCGAGCCCGAAGGGCCGCCTCTCGACGCCGACTTACTTTTGCGCGGCGGAGACTCTTGATGGTGGGATGAATCCCTTGACGCCGAAGTTCTCTGCCTCTTCGCCGGCATCCTCGACGTCGACGGCGAACCTCTTGGACTCCTGGTCTTCTTGGAGCCCGGGGAGCTGGTATGTCGCCGTTTCTGTACTTGCGTAGCTGAAGAAGGTGGTCTTGATGAGGAATGCTCGCCTTCACGACGGCTTCGTTCCTTCTCCAGTCTTGCATGCAGTTTAATGCGCTCTCTGTCCCTCAGAGTGCGCTTTGAGAACTTCTGGCAGTGGGGACACTGGTCAGGATCGTGTTTTGATGGTAAACACACAATACACACCGAGTGTGGATCCAGCAGTGCCATTTTATTACCACAAGAAGGGCATTTCCTAAATAAAGGAGACATTCTGACTGGAAAAAAATTGGAAAATTCACTGGAACCAGCAGAATTAGCCCTTATAAGCCAGAAAACGTCGAAAAAAGCTAGAAAAAGCTGTAATTCAAAATTTCAGTCAAAAAACTGAAGAGCTCAAGCTCCAGGATCCTCACAGAAGGAGCCGGAAAAAAGAACTGGCCCAACTGTCACCTGTAGTGCATCATGGGAGCAGGGGGTCACGGGCAGGCCTTAAAGGCACGGTCCCCCTACTCTAATGCCTTAAAGGCAAGGTGTCAGTTTTCTTGTATTCTTGATACTCTACTGCAGCCTACTGGCGAATGCCTACAATTACATGTTGCTTTATGGCAATAAAGCAGTGCTGTGTTATAATTTGCCTGATGCTTCCTTTTTTCCTTACGGGTTACGGGGGCACTACTATGCAAAAATATGTAATTTACAGCATTGCCATGTTTTGAACATTATTAGGCTGCATTTATATGTTTTCACATATGTATATATATATATATTTATATATATGTATTTTCTATATGCTCCGGGATCCCGCACATGGGCGGGGATTATTCATAGATTATGACTATTGATGAGTATCCCCTGGATGAGAACTGTGGTTTACCAGGGCAAGTGCAGGTATTTTTATACCTTGAAGGTGTTTATGAATGCCTGTATTGTCGTAAAAGTCGGGCATCGGAACGTCATGAATGAACCCCTAAGGAATAGATGTTCATGCCTCCTAAATGAGTTCTTGGAGAAATCAATATCCAAGCAAGGGAAATTCCTAAAGGCTTAAGAGTCTGGTTTTCCAAAAATTTGTTGTGACATGGATGGACGGATGTAGGAGACCATTCCTGTATTTGGTTAGCATAGACAATCCCTAAATAAGGGCTGGATTTTCAATGCCTAAATAAGGACAATATGAATTGTACCTATATAAGGGCATAAATCGGGAAACCTATATACGGAATCTAAATCTACACACAACAAAGTCCTGCTCCCACTGGCCACCATAGCCAGGTGCAGGCCCTCTCTGCAGGTGTCTGCCATGGATGGGACCAGCAGGTCCAACAGCAGGAGGGGTGACAGGTGGAAGCCTGTGGGCAGGAGAATGGTGCCCAGAGGATATCTGCATCAGAACAGGGTTGGTACTTCCTCCAGATGGTGGAGAGGATGCCGGGGATACACTGTATAGGGAAGAACGTGTAGGGGAACCACCATGTCGGTCCTGGACGTGAGGGCTGTGAGGGAGTGATGTCTGTGTTGGGCGGCCTGAGAGCTGTGGCTGGTTAGCTCTATGCTGGGGACAGGAAATTGTTTGTTTTGGAGGAGGCTGATGAACGTTGCTTGGCGGAGGATGTGATGCCATGAATGGTTTTGGCAATGTGGTACGATTGCTGTCAATGGCATCCGAATCGTCATCCCCGGAGTGGATGGACATATAGTCGCCTTCGTCTTCCAAGTCTTCGTCCTCAGTAACTTCCTCCTCCTCTTGCGCAGTACTTGCTGCCAACATTACTGCCTGGAGGATCAGTGGATTTTCCCATCTGATTGCCTGTCGGCCTACACTGGTTGTAGGTCCGTCATCCTCATCCTCTTCATCCCCTGGAACACAGAGGTTGCAACTGTGTTAGTGATTGACCTGGTATTACATGTGGTTAACAGTACTTTGCATCAACAGATGAGGATCATGTGACCTGGTTAGGGTACCACCACAAATGACAGCTTACACCATAGCACAGAGGTGTTACACAGAGATGTACATAATACAAGCAAACTCACCAGCTCCAGCTGCAACTTTCTGTCCCTTTGCGATCCCACTTAATGTCAACTGGTGAACCTCCCTGCTCATTGATGTTGTTGACATAGCTGTCCCCTATCCAGCAGCTGTAGAGGGAAGTGGCAACATTCTCAATGATCTGCATTACTAATTGACAAACAGGCACATGTGACACTCATAGCATGTATGTCACTTTGTAAACAACAACTGCTGATTCCATACAGAATGGGATGTTGATCTCTGTCATGGTTTAGTAATCTAAGCTAGTGACACACTTTATGCCAGAATTACCTGATGGACATGTGTGAGAGGGTTTCACTGCCGCAGCCAGGATGTCATGCATTTCCCGGGATGGTGACGCTGCACTGGTGTCATCCTGTCAGCAGCTGTGATGAGACATACAAGTCCATATTTCATTACAACAGATGATAGCTATGAGCTAACATGTCATTCTCAATAAACATTTACCGGATTATCCAGGACAATGTGCGGCATGTTTGCCTTATGGACTTTACATGTGGGCCCCTTCTCACATGCAGCAGTTGCCAGCTGTTACCTCTACGCAGCAC
Organism: Triturus cristatus; assembly: GCF_964204655.1. Taxonomy (NCBI): domain Eukaryota; kingdom Metazoa; phylum Chordata; class Amphibia; order Caudata; family Salamandridae; genus Triturus; species Triturus cristatus. The sequence goes on along the minus strand of NC_140594.1, from coordinate 1,136,043,871 downwards.
TGACATCAATAAGATGACACATCAACAGACAAACTTGCATGAGAAGGTTACTGATATTGCAAGGAAGGGGATAAATGACCCGGACTCTTCCGCATTACACTGATTTCACCTTCACCATTAAGACCAACAGATTTCATGAGTGTAATGTTGTCTGTTGACAAGTCAAAAGGTGTTCATGTGTGAGATGTGCAATAGTCAGGAACATAATGTTGGTCATTTGTGCTTCCTTACCCAAGAAGTCACAAAGCTCATTTCTGACTGAGAGAACACAGATTTCTTATGTCCATACTTTGGAGGTCCTTTGTTTGCATACCCTATTTCCAACATCATGGTAGTATTTAGCTGACAACGGATGGTGTCTTGTACAGCAGACATCCTAACCTCATATGTCAACCACTCACCTATATATGTGAATACCGTAGAAAAGGAGGCAAGCAGAATGCAACATTTAGTAATGATCCTACATTGGGGCTAAGTTGAGAAGCTTTGATGCTTTCCGCCTGCCATGGATTAGCGTGTTGCTTTTCAGCCAAGTGATTTGAAAATGTAACTGCATGGAGATTCAGCTTAGCAGCCCATATACCCATCTCAAAGGTACACAACTGGCATCAGTGTGAGCCTCATCCATACCAATATCAATATGATTTTACCATAGATATTTTGCTAAGAAGTTTTCATATCATTGAATTGCAAGCCAGTTGTGTTTTGGACACTTCATATGAAACATTGTACTATTTTATTTCCAGTCTGCTCTCACTTAGCATACATTTTGTGTCATCCTTTCATTAGCCACCAAAGTCTGATCTGGTATGTGATTAAATGCCATATGAGAGCATATTGTGATGCAGGACAACAGTGTTGTACAACACATACAACATACGGTGGAGATCAAAGGCACATTTAAGGAGCAGCAAAACACACAAGATGATGGATGAAATGTTGCACATTGGCAAAACATTCACCCCCAGTCACAGATCTGGGTTTAATCCATCGTTATTTTGCTCACCACACCACCCCAGTTCAGAAATGGCCATATGCAAATCAGTCTTGACCCTGTGCCTCATGGGAACAGTCCAGCCGACACTGCCAAGCCATGTCTTCCCTGGACCGGAATCAAGCATCCTAGGACCGGTTTCGGGGTTTCACCCCTCTTCAGCCAGGATAGCTTGACTCCAGTGGCGTAGTGAGCACGGGACCCACGTCTGGGCATACCCTTGCCACATAGGGCGAACAGAAAAACACACAAGATGATGGACGGAATGTTGCACATTGGCAAAACACTCACCCCCGGTCACAGATCTGGGTTTAATCCATTGTTATTTTGCTCACCACGCCACCCCAGTTCAGACATGGCCATATGCAAATCAGTCTTGACCCTGTGCCTCATGGGAACAGTCCAGCCCAAACTGCCAAGCCGTGTCTTCTCTGGACCGGAATCAAGCATCCTAGGACCGGTTTTGGGGTTTCACCCCTCTTCAGCCAGGATAACTTGACTCCAGTGGCGTAGTGAGCACGGGACTCACGTCTGGGCATACCCTTCCCACATAGGGCGAACAGCAAAACACACAAGATGATGGACGGAATGTTGCACATTGGCAAAACATTCACCCCCAGTCACAGATCTGGGTTTAATCCATCGTTATTTTGCTCACCACGCCACCCCAGCTCAGACATAGCCATATGCAAATCAGTCTTGACCCTGTGCCTCATGGGAACAGTCCAGCCCGAACTGCCAAGCCATGTCTTCCCTGGACCGGAATTAAGTATCCTAGGACCGGTTTCAATGATTTGAATATGGCCATGTCTGAACTGGGGTGGCGGTGTGAGCTAAAGAATGATGATGGATTAAACCCAGATCAGTTGACTGGGGGTGAGTGCTTGCAATGTTCAACACTCCGTCCATCATCCCCTTTGGTTTTGCTTTGTTAGCCATAAGTTGGCAGGGTATGCCCAGACGTGGGTCCCTTGCTCACTTTGCCACTAGATTCAAGCTAGCCTGGCTGATGACGGCTAATTAGCCAGAAACCGGTCCCAGGATGCTTGTTTCCGGTCCAGGGAAGACATGGCTTGGCATTTCGGGATGGACTGTTCCCATGAGCCACAGGGTCAGACTGATTTGCATATGGCCATGTCTGAATTGGGGTGGCGGAGTGAGCTAAAGAATGATGATGGATTAAACCCAGATCAGTTGACTGGGGGTGAGTGCTTGCAATGTTCAACACTCCGTCCATCATCCCCTTTGGTTTTGCTTTGCTAGCCCTAAGTTGGCAGGGTATGCCCAGACGTGGGTCCCTTGCTCACTTTGCCACTGGATTCAAGCTAGCCTGGCTGATGACGGCTAATTGGCCAGAAACCAGTCCCAGGATGCTTGTTTCCGGTCCAGGGAAGACATGGCTTGGCAGTTCGGGATGGACTGTTCCCATGAGGCACAGGGTCAGACTGATTTGCATATGGCTATGTCTGAACTGGGGTGGCGGAGTGAGCTAAAGAATGATGATGGATTAAACCCAGATCAGTTGACTGGGAGTGAGTGCTTGCAATGTTCAACACTCCGTCCATCATCCCCTTTGGTTTTACATTTAATGAGCATTCAAGTTCATCATTATTGGGTTTACTCACCATGGCACAGCACCAGCACAGTGTGTGGTCCCATGCCAGATGTCACAGCCAACCTTGTAGCAGAAGTCAGTGTGTGTCTATGATTCTGGGAGGACCTCATTGTACCTACAGTGATAAGTGTGTTTGCAACTTTACATTTCTGCTGCCACATGTGATGCACTCAATTTCAGGCCCAAAGGATAAGCACAAGCAGTTGTGGGCACCACCGTTGCAGAATTGTGTGTCACTTAATATCATGAGTGATTCCACATATAACTTATAATGGGCCCACTACCTAGAAGCGACGTATATCAAAATTACATGACTCCGAATCCTGAACTAAGGTCCACTATCGTGTTTTGTTGATGGCCAACAAACAAGCCATCCAATGTAAGAAGTACATGACCAGCTGGGTGGACTGGGCGATTTCATGTATAGTGAAAACATTCTAAGTTGGACAGTGGATGCATTGTCAATACTACTGACAATGGTAGCTCACTTCTTGTTCATCATTGTCGTATTTGTTAACATTGGAATTCTTGATTATGTCTACAGACACTATTACAATATAGTGGGGACACCCTTTTGACTTGTTGTGGCACTCGATTGCAGGATTGAATTCCCAGGTCTGGGACTGTTGGTGGAATACATGATATGTTCACCAATTACAAAGGTATGATGAGCCAAGACATATTATATTTTATCTTTCCCTATTCACATATGTCATTTGCTAAAGGTGAATTTCCTTTGACAAATCCAATAGTTATTAAGCTAGTTTTTCATCTCTGGTTACCTTTCATATTCGGGCAATATTTGTCCCTCTGTTGTCTCCTGACAATGTATACCTTTTGACCACCTCCTGACCAGTTTGACTTACCAGTTTGTGAGGGTGGTATGCCTTGCTCTGGACGATGTCGTTTCCTCCCAGAAGATGCAGAGACCTCTGCTACTGCGGTTGTCTATGCTCTGGCTGAATATGTCAATAGGTGAGAAGAGAGAAAAGTAACCAAATGCGAAATGTAGATGTGGAACTTTTCAGGCATTTCCCCATATCTTCTGCATGCTAACAGTGTTGTGAAGTACTGCCGCAGATGGGGCAGGTAGGTGCAGTGGGGCATTGGGGATGTAATGGTGTGGCAGGGTGGGAAATGAACAACGGAATATGTGAATGACATACTTCGATCTGAGGATTCTCTCACCTCCTGCTTTGTGATTTTTGCTGGCACAGGGTGAGTTACTTCTTGGATAATTTGTGGCAGATTTACAGGCCCCTTGCAAGACATTTAAGCCGTCGTTGCGTCACTTCCGTGACACAGCGGCAGCAGAAACCATGCGCCACGTTGCGACTTAGTTACAATATGACACATCTAGGGAGATGCGTCAAGTTGTAAAGCCCTGTGCAACATCAAATCTGCGTCAGGTTTAATGTAAGCAGGGTGGGCATTCCTCTGTGAAATGCCTCGTAAAAGTGATGCAGTGAAATCTACAAGATTTCACTGAGTCACTTTTCAGAGGCCGCTGCGATGAAACCTTATGCCTGCTTGAAGCAGACGTAAGGAGTGGCGCAGCACGTTAGATATGGGCGGTCCATGAACATTGTTGGAGTTGCGTTGCACTTGCGACACAACTCCAGAAAAGCGCCACCTTTACGCCATCAGAAGTGACACACATCTGTCTATCCCTGGGCCACGGTGCGCAACATTATAAATGCGACGCATCCGTGGTCGCGCAAGGGCAGAATTGCGTGTCGCATTGGTGCTGGCGCATCCCTGCTAATATGCAGGGATGCGCCAGTCCTTGTAAATCTGCCCCCTTGTATTGCCCCAATTCATTTGTCAGTTGATTTTCATATGCTCAGCAACCCCTTACATTTTTGACTGACTCAGACACATCTGGATGAGTGGAAAGGCCACTTTGTCAATTGCTACTTAGCAGAGTTAGGAATACACAGCAGCAGTACTGTGCCCATGTTTTCAATAGTGGGAGAGGGATTGGCCATTTCTGTTACAAAGGGTTCTGGGACATGTGGTGCAACATACAGAGGGTAACACATGAGTCTCTGACTGACTATATTTTTATATACACTTTGGACAACTTCCTTACTCACAAAGCCAGTGCAACACAGACAAGCTTTTCATGCACTTTTTCTTGTCATCCCATTTACCTGGTACCACGTTGCGGACATCACTCACAGGCAGCCCATGGAGCATGTGGGGTGGACTGTGGTGAGGATATCCTCCTCTAGTGGGGTGAGCCAGAGGCGGGGTCCGGAGTGTGGGGCAGGGAGGATCCTGTTCAATTCGATCCTGAAGTACTTCTCCTTCACCCCCTGCTTTTCATCCTGCCACTTCTTCTTGATATCCTGGACTGTGCGCCTTTCCTCCCCCAATGCTGTGACAGCAGAGGCTAATTGCTGCCATAGAGCTGCCTTCTGTGTGCCACTGGTGCAGTAAGGTGGGAGTCCATATAGGCGTTTTTGGTGCCTCACTATGTAATCCATAAGCATGTTGTTCTCCTCAGTGGTAAAGTTCTTCTTCCTACTCATTTGTTCCATTTTCCTCTGGCGATGTACAGCCATTGTAAACACGAACTCTCTGTGGCCAAACCTGTTCCTTCAATGTATGCTGCTTTTATATGTATGATGGTGCTGGCCTTGCAGTTAGTGTTAATTGACTTCAGCTGGAGAGTGGTGGGGGATGGTAGGTACTTGAAACGTTCATCAGGCCAAAATGGCGCACTAACTCTATGCACTGCTGCAGTATCCTACATAAATGGTTTTTCATTGAGTATCTCTGTCTGCAGCAGTGCAGATCCCTCTGGTACTGCTTGGATGGAGTTGCTGTTACTGGAGCTGAAGAACAGAACAGCATGTGGGTTTTAGTGGTGCAGGAGTTTTGAAGTAAGTGTGCCAGCCTGGTGTCAGTGTATTATACAGTGTGAAGTCCTGATTGTGGATGATAGGCACACAATCAGTAAGACAGGAGATAGCTGTTTGGCAGTGCTGGTGCTCTATGTGACTTTTAACTAGCAACTTATTGAGTGAAACTCTTTCCTCTGCAGACCAAAAATGATCCAAGCTCTGCATTTGACGAGGCCAACCTGGTTCAAGTTGTGTTGGACTTGTTATATGGAGGCTCAGACACAGCTTCCGTAACACTCCTTTGGGCCCTGCTTTATGTGGTGAAATATCAAGAAATACAAGGTGAGTTTGAGAGTAAAGAAAAACTCAAGTATACCAATATGCATAATCATTAATTCTATCACATGGAAGAAAAAGTACTCTGTGATTGCAGCTTTGAGATGGACGTGAGTACAACCATTATTAAGCAACATGATATAGAAATAGAATATTGATATTTGACCTAAAAGATACTGTAGTTAGAAACATGTTGACAATTACATTCAATCACAGAAAACCTTTATAGCATTTGAAATAGCATATTGCAGGACATTTCAAAACTCAACAGGTGCTGTCAAGCAAGGCGACATTCTAGAATACATATTATTGGTGATAGAGATGCAGGACTGGGTAAAGTAAATAGCTGCTTTTCATTTCACTGGGTGGTTCCTTTTAAGGAATATTTTATTATAGTGATTTATTTATTTTTAATTTATGCTTTTATTTTTTACATCAACAAACACATGCGAATATTTGCAAAACAGCTGACATTTCCTAAAAGACCCCCACATCATTCCCCTGTACACAATGTTACATTCTTGTGTAACTGTCTTTAACACTTGAGTGATACATATATCTTTCATTACTCCTTATGGGCTAGTTTCTCCTAAGACTGCAACAGGTACTGTAGAATTGGTGACCAGATATCTTTTGATCTGCACTCAGGGACAGTCTCATGCTACATGCATAAAGTAATTTGCTAATACTTATAAAAATATTTTCCAGTGAGATAGCAGTCAGGGGTACTATGAAATTATTAAAGTTTTGACATTATAAAGAACCTGAGCCAAAAAACTGCTTATATGTTGTTTTAGTTTTATGTTGTATATGTATTATGTGATGTGATTTGTACGTTATTTACATTGATGTCACTGTTGTGATTCCTGTGTGAATTGAATAATAAAACATTTCTTTTTTTATATATATCAAATAAAAAAAAAATCAAAGAAACTTTATTTAAAAAACAAAAATTGAAGACAAATTAAATGCACAATTCAGTTTGTGGGTCATAGCAATTGGTTTGTGTGATCTTGTTGTGATTGGAGATCAGTATTGGAATTTTTCTTGTTGTTTAACATGCATAAAGTACGCATCTGTTGCTCGGCATTAGTTACATCTTGAATCTTGTCTGAGGCCCTAATTATGCAGGGGTGTGTGGTATGTTCTGTGGAAGTGTCTATAGCGAATTACGTTGAGCCTACTGCTTGGTAGTAACTTCCCTGTTTGAGAGTAACCATATTCCTATATTTTATCTGTAAACAGGATGTCTAGGTCTTTGTACCATTTGTTTCTGGTTTGCGGTGTATTATTTGGGCTGACTCTCTGCCTCTTTCAATACAATATTGTTACTAGTCGCTTGGGTGTCTTACTGGCCATTTTAACTTGAGTGGTTTGAAACGTGGGTAGTTCTAGAGGAGTCTGGAGTTACTTGTTTGCACTCTCGCCTGAGCCGATGGTACATATACACATCTAATGGGGTCAAGGCAACATTTAACTTAATTTTGTTGGTTGTGATGAAGGTGGATCAATGACAGAACATCAAGGACAAATATATTATGCAAACAGAATATCGTGTCAGAAATATGAAGGATCAACATTTCGAGAAGGTAAGTGCAAATAGGTGAGTATAGATTTACTGTTCTTACCTCTACATCTACGTACCTTGACAATATATCGGCAAGGTACATATATTTGGAGTATAGAATAGTAAAACTTTGCTTATCTATAGAAACTTACGTTCACAATATTGTTGTCCTCGATATTCTTGGCACAATATTTTGTCCACAAGATATTTTGGACTCAATATTTTGTCCAGACACTGATTAAGTTACCCTCATCATAAAGATCTTGCCACTTATTAAGATGCAGCTTACTCGGTTGTTTGACTGCCTTATCGTCACTCATTCATAGTAAAGATCTGGCCGTGAACAAGTGGGAATCTATTTTAGTGCAAAATCTCCATTCTCACCTTTTTTCTGAGTGTTTTCCACTCTCTAATAGTGCGCCGTGCAGTACTGATTTAATTAGTTTTAGGATTGATTAGCTTACTAAGTGCAGATGCAGGAAGTGTGGGGTGCACAACATCCATATCAACTGCTAAGTGAGCAATATAACGTTGGGGGTGAAACGAGTAGTAATCAAACTGCACTTGTGTGCACACACAATAGTTCCATGTCTGGGAATGCGAAGCCCTCCATCCAGTACAGCTTAGTGTGCTCCAGGATAATCTGGGCTGCTTGCCTGCCTACATCAGCTTGGTCAGTAGTGTCTAGTCAGGGGATCGGAATATTGACAAAACAGTAAAAGAACTTGGGGGTAATAGCCGTTTTGGCGATGCCAGCAGTGCAAATAGGATTGGTGAGACAGAGCAGCCTTACCTTGTGCCCACTCACTTACAATTGCTTGAGTAGTTTGATCATTAATAAAGATCCTGGTAGTAGGCAAGGTACATAGGAGGCTGATCCAGTTCACAAATCGATTAGGGATTCCCTTCTGATTTAGTATGGTAAATAAATATCTCCACCCAGGTGAACTGAATGCCTTGGTGGCACCTAGAAAAATAGCGGCCATATTCGTTTCAGATTTTATTTGATAGAGAACAGCGAATAGGGTTGATCTCCCTGGAACAAATTGCGCTTGCTATGCCAGGACCAATTTCGGGAGTATTGGTAGGAGCTGATTAGCAATTACTTTCTATAAGGCAAGGTTCTATAAGAAACACAATTATCTGTGGCCTTTTCCGGTTTCAGTAATGTGATAAGTATTGCTCTGTTCAAGGAGACGGTAGCTTGCCTTATTGTGTGGTCACTTCAAAGGCCGCGAGGAGTTGTAGAGCTAACAGATGGAAATGTTTTATAAAATGTGGACCCCCTGGCTTGTCCTACTAGGGGGCCTTTCCATTGAGCAGCTCAGTTATCACCTTCCTTATCTCCCCTTGTGTGAGGGGCTCTAAAAGAAATTAATTGTATCCCTCTCCCAACCAGGCTATGGCCATGATCTCAAAGTATGAATTTATGTTTTCGGACATAGATGGTCATCACAATCAGTATAGCATTCTATAATAATTTACAAGTTCCCCTATGATGTCTGCAGTGCTGGGCTTAGGAGTATCTTTGCTTAGCCCCTAAGTGATGCTGTTAGTTGCTGAGGACTTTTTAATTACGCTTGCTGGCATTTTTCTTGAGCATTTCCCAATTACCAAAAATGTGCACCCTTCTATATTTTCCCATATAGGTAACCTCCCACTCAGTTAGCTCATTGTATTTGGAGATTATATTTCCATTTCATACGTTGTAGCCTTTTTGGAACTGCGGTGCTTAGTGTGGACTAGCAAAGAGTCACATTTTCCCCCTGTAAGTAATGTGCAGGTGAGTTAGATATAACAGGGCATAAGAGATTTCCAACTGCTGTAGCTTCTTTTTTTACCCCTGTCTAGGCACGCCATGCTTCCTGCATCGCAATTGTAAAATAAGAGTAAATAGAAACAGTGTTGCCTTGAAGGTTTAGATCTTTTTCCTCTCTTGCAAGTGTAAGGGCAGCATCCCCCTCTCTATAATTTAAGAGACTTGCTGTTATCAGTTTTGCAGGCGTGCCCGGCGGAGGATAAGTGGCCAGTGACCTTTGTACTCTCCCGATGATAGCTTGGAGAACTAATCTGCCTCAAATAGGGAGTTTCGCATGTTTTCTACATAGGTCTCCAATTTGCCGATGTCCGAAGACTCAGTGATGCAAATGATGGTTAAGTAATTGCCTCTTGAGCTGGCCTCCAAGTCCTTATTTTTTGCCTTTATGAGAGCCAGAATGTTATCCATCTGTAGCCATTTCTTCTTTGTAGTTTGATGTTCATCCTCAGCATCAAAGATTCTTTGTACCGCAGATATGATGCAACCTTCATTCTTGTCAATTTTTTGAGCTATTATGTCAGTTCACTGATTTAATGCATATATTTTATTTTCTCTAGAAATAAGTCTTTGCTGCACACTCCTGACAAGTGTTTTAGGGCCAGATGTACAACCATTTTTGCATGCGCAAACTGGTTTGCGAACGCGTTTGCGCATGCAAAAATAGCATGGGGACTGTACAAACCCTATTTTGCGACTCGCAATTCCTTGTGACTCGCAAAATATTGTTTTGCGACTCGCTATTAGGAAGGGGCGTTCCCTTCCTAATAGCGAGAACAACCCTATGTAAGAATGTTTTGCGTCCGCAATTGTGGGCGCAAAACACTTGCAAATTACCACCCTCTTCAAGAGGGTGGTAATGCACAAATATTTTTTAAGGGCAGGCAGTGGTCCCAGGGACCATTGCCTGCCCTTAAAAAATAAAACAAAACCGTTTAATTTTTTTTTTTTAAATGCATCTCGTTTTCCTTTAAGAAAAACGAACTGCATTAAAAAAAAATGCTTTATTTAAAAGCAGTCCCAGACATGATGGTCTGCTGATCCCAGCAGGCCACCATACCTAGGAGGGCCTGCCATTCCCAATTGAGTTGCAAATTGTGAGAGGCTCATTAATATTAATGAGCCTCTCAATTTGCGACCCCATTGGGAATCGGTAACAGTGTGAAATACACTGTTGTACATTGGAAATAGCGCCTCCCAAATTGTGAGTCGCAAAAAACTCGCAATTTGCGATGTGCTATTTCCACGGTCGTACATCTGGCCCTTAATGTCTTGATCTACCGCTTTTGACTCCCGTTGCAGTAGGGTAGTGTCCCAATGTGCCTCTTCCATAGTCGATTGTCTGCTCACACGTTTAGTTTCATATAGCTATCATGTGTTTAATTGCTTATTTTTCCCATTGCAAGTAATTTTTTATTGTATTGAAAAATGTAAATTTCAAAAGGTGGTGGTATCTAAGATCTAAAAATGTACTCAAGTTTCCCAATGAATTGCCTTTAATTTGTTGAAAAACAGTACATAATAGCTTCTCTAACGGTCCTGCAATTAGCAATAATGAATTCAGACTTCAAATATTTTTTACTCAAGTTCAATAGTGCAGCACACTGACAAATGATAAATTCATCCTTATAATCACAGAGGCAACATGTCTTCAAAGGTAAATAGGTTTGTATTCCATAACCCTTCGAATTAATATATTGGAATTAATAGCGGGCAAAATCTTAAATATTTAAGTTTGCAAACAGGTTCCTCATTATAGGATAAATATTCCTGATTTAGGTGGCTATATGATTCTTGTGTGCATGTTTATACTTCTCTAAAGTTATCAGGTTGACTAGTCTCCTATTCTTTCTCATAGTCCGCCTTATGTGCTCAGGTCGAGTGAAACTTTGAAAGTACGGATAATGGCGGGAAACTGTTCTAGGAAGTGAACTTATTTGCAGCTGTAATGCTCAATTCAGTGGTATATCCATTCATATTTATTAATTCCTTATATATCAGGAATCTTAGAGAGTTTTCATCAGCCACAATGCAATCACACACATAATTCAACATTGCAGCAGTATGACTTGCGGTAATCAATGTCAAAGATAATAAGAATCTTAATTTACTGTGCGTAGTAAATGAAACAAGGTTAAAAAAAATCTACTTTCTTTTACATACATTTTATTCAGGTCATTTATTGACTTTTCCTGAAAGGCAACTGAAGCATATAAAAAGAGTGTGCGAGTTTAGAGTTAATTGCTATAATAAACTGACAAAAGGGCAGACCTCCCTAAACGCTGGAAAACCTCTTAACTTATTCTGTAATATCATAGGCTTTAGTTTTCATGTTTGAAATGGGATTTCACCATGTTAAATTATTATCCACTGTTAGCCCTAAGTAGTTATAGCTTTTGAATAAATTGTAGGTATCAATTTCTAGTCCTAATTGATTTAGAGACTTGCCAAATGATATAATTGTTTACCTCCCCTTGATTCTCAAGTCATTTAGGGTTGAATTCCTGTAGATTCAGTAACTAAAGTTGTGGACCAGATTAGGTCAACAAGAAGATAATTATATCATCAGCATATGTCAGATAGCTAATTAATGTTCCTCCTGGCTTTGAAGATAAGCCTTCAGTGTGGTTGTAAAATGATGACAAATCTGCAATGTACAATAAAAGAAGTAGAGGGGCTAGAATACGGCCCTGCTTGGGGTTGGTGGTTTAGGTGACAAAACTCTCCTTCTTAATTAGATTTGAAGTCAAGTTTTATAATGCAGAGATCTCGACAAATGGAATATTGTCAGGCTAATTCCCCAGAGTTTTTTCCAGTTGACTTTATCAAATGCGGAAGAATAGTCGATAGAACATGCTTATAGAGTAATATTCCTTTTAAAGCTTTGCTCATCAAAACTTTAAGGGCTGTTGTTAGACCTGGAATGTTTTGGCGTGGTTTCCCCTGTCTTTTTACGCCTAGCTTCCGGCTTTTGACTGTGTGCTGAAGTTTGTTTTTGCTGGTTTTAGGATTCTGGGCACTTTACCACTGGTGACCAGTGCTAAAGTGCGTGTGCTCTGTTTCTAAAATATCATGGTACCTTTTGGTTTCTCCATGATTGGCGTATTTGATTTACTAATAAGTCTCTAATACAGTGCACCACTGGTGCCCAGTGCCTGCAATACAAATGCTACTGGTGGGCCTGCAGCACGGATTGTGCCACCCACATGAGTAGCCCGGCAAACACATATCAGGCCTGCCACTGTAGAGCCTGTGTGCACAGTTTTAAACTGCCATTTCAACCTGGTAAGTTCAACTACTTGCCAGGTGCAAACCTTCTCTCTTACTACATGTAAGGCAACCCTAAGGTACACCCTAGGTAGCCCCATGGGCAGGGTGCAGTGTATTTTAAAGGAAAGACATATACTTGTGAGTTATACATGGCCTGGTAGTGAAAAACTGCTAAATTTGTTTTTCACTATAGCAAGTCCTATCTCTCTCATAGGTTAACATTGGAGCTGCCTTGTAACACCTTACAAGTGTATCTTCCAATTGGATGCAGATAGAAAATTGGAGTTTGGTGTCTCTGGACTCACAATTTAAAAACACATTTTTGGAGGTGAATTTGGTGCTGCAACCAAAAAACTGACGCATTGACTCCAAGAGTCAGTCCGGACCTGGCGCAACCTTACGAGATCTGCTGAATCGCTGCTGCCTGCACCGGCGCCATGGACACCGCTCGCTGAGTGTGCAACGCAGCAACCTCGACTTTCAACGCAGCCCCGACTTTGCTGCAATGCCTCCAAAGAACCGCTGCGACGTGAGTTTCAAGCAAGACCTCACAGAAGTCTGTGATGCCCCACTCCAACTCAGATTCAGCCTGCGTGGCTTTCGACCGATGCATCGCCTTCAGCCCAGCGATTTGAAATCAACACTGAAGAATCGATGCAGCGTGGTCTCGACATCCACGCATCATCAACACTGCGTCGCCTTCTGGAACCGAGGTCTCACACAAGCAACCGACGCATCACCTACTCTGCGTAATGCACCATCCCAGAGCAGCAAAGCTTCAACTAACCTGCACCACCTTAAGGAACTTACGCCTCACCCGCATCCACAACGTCTCACCTCTTCTGCACCACGGATCCTCTTTGATTTCTGCCGCATCCAAGGTACTGTACCATTTCTGTGTGTTTCCAACCATGCTCCCTCACAGTCAGACTGAACTTTTGGATTAGTCCTGGTCAAGCGCAGACAGATAGCCCCAGTTGTAGCTATAGACTTCTTTTTTTTTAAGTTTGAGTTTATTGAGACCATAAAGACATTACAATACGCAATCAAAAACCATTAAGAAAACTTAAGTAACCATAATATATACAATAAAGGATAAAAAGCATACTGGTTACAATAAACACTATATCCTAGAATAAAAAAGAAAAAGAGGAAAAATGGGGGGGGAGGGAAGCAGTATAAATGTCATTAGAAAGAGTTTGAAATAAAATGTAAACAATAAAAAGGAGCATTGTATGTGATTAAAACTAAGGGTGGGCGTAGTGGGCGTAGTGGGGCTACGTGAAGCAGCACGTAGTGTGCCCGAATCTACGCACACTACGTGCTTCGCGTAGCCCCACTACGCGCCACCCACCCACCCTACTTTTAAAAGATAAAATTAATTTGTAATAAAGCAAATTAAAGGCACTTACCTGACGCGCGGCGTCTCCCGGGGCTCCCTTTTCCTGGTTTTCAATTTTCCTGACAAATGCGCATGCGTGGAGGCCCGCGTATGCGCATTTCTTGCGAGAAATGCGCATGCGCGGACATCCGTGCATGCGCATTTGTCAGGAAAATTGAAAACCAGGAAGAGGGAGCCCCGGGAGACGCCGCGCGTCAGGTAAGTGCCTTTAATTTGCTTTATTACAAATTTATTTTAGCTTTTAAAAGTAGGGCGGGCGGGAGGCGGGTGGTGGGCGGCAGGCAGCTACGCTTTGCCCTCGCGTGTGCGTAGGCGCTGCCTGCTTCGCCTACTTCGAAAACTGCGAAGCAGGCAGCGCTACGTACACTACGTGGGCGAAGCGTAGTGTCGCCCCCAGGGTTAATTAAAACTCTAAAAAAGATATAATTATATAATTGTACAAATATAATATGTAAAACAGCATTAGATTGTTCGACAAAAAGACAACGAAACAAAATCAGGGCGGTTTACGAACATCATCTGACGTTCTCACAATAGTATCAATTGACGTATTTGAAGAAGCGGAAGTAGATAAATATGTAGTGAGAGGGAGCCATAGCAAATCTCTTTTAATTGCTAATGATACAGGGGTAACATAATTGGTATCAAGCGTATGATGAAAGCAGAGGGCGTTCCACCAGGCTCTGTAAGTAACTTTATCCGCATGTTTCCAATTTGAGGTGATTAAGTGTAAGGCTATAGCAAGTAACAAATCAATTAGCTGAAAATGTGATGGGGATTGAGGCCAAGAAGGGGATAAAGAACCTAGAAAAATATTTGGGAGGGAAAAGGAAACCTTAGTGTTAAATATTTTGTTAATTTGAGACCAAACTAAATGCCAACATTTATCAATATTGGGGCATTCAAATAACATGTGTTTTAAATCAGCCCTTGAGCAGGGACAGGACCAGCATTGTGATGAGGTGCTAGAGGAGAAGGAAGCTAAATTTGCAGGTGAATATAATGAACGTTGATACACGAAATAAAGAGTTTGAGTAGTGTTGGCCGCCCGTGAGGTTTTGTGGATCTTTAACCATAATTTATCCCACACAGAGACAGACCAGGATTGTAATAAGTCCTTTTCCCATGCCAATTCAGTCTTCGTTTTGCACCTTACTGAAGAAAATAATAGACATTTGTAAAAGGAAGATGCAGAAGGGGAGGCGTTTAATAATGGAAACAATGTAGAACATGTTGTAGGGAGATCAGGAAAAGGTGGAAGTAATGAAAGATATTGGTGGAGAGAAGGGAGTAGAAGATCATATTGTTTCTTGAAAGAATTAGGAAGAGCAAAGTTAGATTTGAGGACTGAAAAAGATAAGGGTTTATTATCAGACAAGAGTTGAGAAATCCATACCAGCCCCTTGGAATACCATGCTTTCCAATAGAAAGCACGATTTTTAATGCGTAGTAATTTATTGTGCCAGATAGGTTGTTGAGAAAGTGAATTAAGCGAAGGATAGGAAGATGGCAGAAGAGGAGTTAAGAGTTTGTGTGTGTAAGAAATGACAGAATGACGTTCAAGTTCAAGTTCAAAAGACCTTTATTCGAATTTCATAAAATCATAAAAGTACAACAATAAGAACAATTCATTTTCGCAATAAATCAAAATACATTTTCATAATTATTAAAAACCAATACAGCTCTCATCAGACAATTTTCAGGGGTTTTCCATCATTCTACGTGCGCGTATTATCAATTTCAAAAAAATGCTAGTGCGAAAAATTAATTCATCTGTATCCAGGGAAAATAACATTGAGCAAGACTCCCCCAAAGAGAGGGGTCTTTGTTTTTTAAAATAAGGGGTTAAAAAACAATTAATATATTTTAGGTAAAATTTACAGAAGAATAGGAAGTGCAGATCGTTCTGTGTACTAGTGCCATCGCACGGACATGGGTTATATTGTATTGTGTGGTGATAACCCAGGGGAAAGCCCAATAGAAATTTCACAGAGCCTGCCCTAAGACGAAATAGCAAAGATCTTTCCCAGATGGACATGGGGAGGATAAGGTAGGGTGGAAGTGGTTGCCTACACAGATCATTCCCTATATATGTAACAACAGTGGGTTTAAATATTTCCCTTCCCATTCTTTCTGAGTAAAAAAGTGCATATAGTGCTTGTTTGACCTCAACCTTGTCTTTAAGCTCAATTCTGGATGGGTCGGAGAAAAGATCGCCTCTGTCCACGGCACGCAATGTTTTTGAAACTCCCGCAAGCCAAGGGATTGATAAGCCGTGGTCACATTTGAGGCAGTCTTTTATAATATATTGTGTTAAGGTTGCTGAGTTGTTCCTCCAGATCCTAATCCAGAATAGAGCTGGTCTAGTTCTGATAAAGTCACAAACATAGGGGAGGTTTAGTTCTTTATGACAAGTAAATTCAGAGGATGAGATTGGGGCGCCCAGTATTTTCCTACAAAAACGACTTTCTTCACGCTGAATTCCGGGACTTTTCCACAATCCCCAGACTTCAGCCCCATATGTGGCTACAGAAATGCACTGTAATCTAAAAAAAATTAAAATAGCTCTAGTGGCGCCCATTTTCTTTGGGCGTGAAAGAATCAATATAGAATTGGTGGCTTTCGAGAACTTGCCCATGGCGTGGGCAGAATGCCCACTCCATGAGCCGTTCGCAGCGAAAACCAGCCCCAGATATGGAAATGAGGACAGAATGACGTAAAGAGGAGGTGTTAGCAGAGAAAGCAAGGGATTCTGGAAAGCCAAAGGGGGAAGTGAAGTATTTCTCTATGCGTAACCAGATCGGAGGATAGGTAGGAGAGTCAGAAGAAAGCCAGCAAGAGGCCTGTTTTAGAGAAAACGCATAATGATAAGATTTAAAGTTAGGAAACTTAAGCCCGCCATTTGATTTATCTTTTTTAAGAGTAGATAAAGCTATTCGAGGAGGTTTACCTTTCCAGAGAAATTTTAATAAAATGCGATCTAATCTCTTAAAATAATAGCCTGGGATAGGTACAGGGATCATAGAAAGAGAGTATAAAATAATGGGAGTAAGCATCATCTTAGTAGCTATAGACTTCTAAACACTGCATATCAATTTAATATTTAAAAATTCATATCGTGACTTATTAATGTTGGATTTTTGTCGTTTTGGTCTTGTTTTACTCAGATAAATATTGGCTATTTTTTAAAGTGGTGTAGAGTTCTTTTGTGGTGTTTTCACTGTGTTACTGTGTGTGTGTGTGTGTGTGTGTGTGTGCGTGCATCAATACTTTACACATTGCCTCTTTAGTTTAGCCTGACTGCTCTGTGTCAAGCTACCAGAGGGTGAGCACAGGTAAAAGTTTTGTGCGTACTACACTTACCCTGACTAGAGTGTGGGTCCCTTCTTGGACAGGGTACACACCTCTGCCAACTAGAGACCCCGTTTTTAACAGCTATAATATCGTCGGCCATGGGACAGCTAGTTTGATTGAAGTATAAAAATCATCCGCTATGTATTTTGCAAAAAGCTTTCATAGGCGTCAAAGAGAGCAATGAGGCAGTAATGTTTTCGATTCCTTTTTTATCATTTTTTATATATGGGAAGCATTACAGTCACTTTTCATGAAGATGGAACGCTGCCCGATTCTTAGAGCCATATAAATAGGTTATGGTGTATTAAGCTCCAAAGACAGGGATCAGCTTCAATCAGAATCCCATTCGGGCCAGCTGCTTTCAAAGACTGAGATTTCTTAATCAATGCTTCTAATTCCATTTGGAAAATTGGCAGAACATTTGAGTAATTAGAAAGATCAGGAGTGGTGAACATAATGCTAGCATAAAGATCATCTATAAGTGACTTCCAGGTATCATAACATATTAAATTATCATCATCTGCTCTATGGGACCCAGTGCTACAACCATTTAGTGGTGGCGGATCAACTCCTCTGCTGATGGAGGTGTGCCATTACATTTATCTCTGCTACATTACATTTAATTAATTATCGTAGCCAGTTTACCCTCGATGGGGGCTCGGCTCCCTTCCAGTGCATTGCAATCACTTGCTTCCCTAGAAAGGGCCAGATCTATGAATCTTCGGTCAGGAGAAACACCCAACAGGCACACAGCTGTGAAGTACCGGGTTTTTAGAACCAAGCGGTGCAGGGGAACACACCCTAAGACTTCGGATTCTTCCTGTTTCAGACCCACAGAAACACAGAGTCTTCTAGGTGAATTCAAAGAACGTCTTTATTGGCTGCAGACCAATCACAGATATCCGAGAAGTACAACACGATGTATGTTCTCAGGAGACTGCTCCCGTTACAAAACCAGTCTTCTCCTTATATACAAAATATCATGCTTCAGGCACACATTCCTCGTTTTACGATATGGTCATTCATATGTATTCATTACAAACGAAAAGGTAGAGTCATGATGACCATCCCACATTTCAGTTCAGCCAGCCCACAATTATTTACCCAGCAAGGCTCAGATCCCTCATCAGATATCAGCAGACCCCAATAAACACGGGCACCTCCTGCTCGTAAAACAAGCCATAAAGTAGGAAACAGAGTCAGGTGTGAAAACAGCTTAGTCAGGGATCGTGTGCGAACAGGGGCTTTATGATGGGTCGAGCCCTGATGCAAATCACATTAGGCCGCGAGAAAGGAACCGGCCGGACAGGATTGACCTCGGGCAGCGGAGTCGGCTTGCACAGGTCAGAGAGAAGTCACCGAAGGTGTACGTGTCCTTTAAGCCTAGGCATGGCCTTAGTGCGCAGCCTATGTGAGGGCAACCACAATAATGGCTACTACTGTAAAATGGAACCCATGGATAGTATCGTATACACGGTGAATGCATCAGTGGAACATGATGAAAACACTCATACATACCGCGTTGCTCATTTGCGGTTCGCTGATACCAAACTTGGCATGGTGGGACCATGCCACCTACATGGTTCCGATTTTTACAGTACCACAGACCCTCCTTTTGCCCTTACATAGGCAAGAACTATACTAATCTGAGTCCAAGTCTACATTCATGAAGTCATGGAGATGTTGCTGTACCATCATCCTATTGCTTAGCTCGTCCTTCGATATAGGTTTCCTTACACATGATGTAACACAGAGGCTACACATTACAGGAGCACACTGTATACATAAACAGAACAGGAAAAGAATGGCTAAGATCATTCCAATGACTATTAGAATCTTCCATCCCCAAGCTGATATCAGTCCCCAGAACCACCCCATCAGTGACCAATCTCCTTTGTCTACGTGAATGGATTCGGAAATCTTATGCAGTTTGGAAATGGCCTGGTAGACTGTCGGAGCGTTATCCGGTATGAAAATACAACAGCTTGATTGGATGACCTTGCATACCCCACCACGGTCTGCAAGTATGACGTCTAGAACCATACGGTTCTGTAACGTCATGAGGCGATCCGCTTGAAGCTCAGCTGTCAAGTTACCAAGGGCACCAGCCGTCACATTAACAGTGGATTCAACTACACGGGTCAGTTGTCTCAGGTTCCGACTATTGACCATTGGTCCCCAAAACGGCAGGAAACCCAGGAAAAAGTCTCCCGCTTCCTGACCGTCAGTATCCTCCTTACTAACAACGCCTCTCACAACTCTTGTCTTGTGATAATCAGAGGCGGCAGTAAATGTTGGCGGTAGCAAATTCGCAACATAGCATGTGCCCGAGAAATCAGGGGGCAACCATGTATATGCTCGATCATTGCAGATAAAGTATGTACCCTTGGCAGCCAAAAACGCAGGGGAAAACTGTGATGGAAAAGTGTATGTTTCAGTACAGTTCCTCTTCCCTAGTTGAGCTCTTGGATTCTGAACATTACCTTGTAGACAGAACCGACCTATGTGGGGTACGACCCAAATCGGAGATGAACTTTTGCGCTGTTTTTTACCCAAACTGATGCTATACCCAGTCGCATTCCAACCTACATAAGCTCGCAACTCGTCCTTGGGAATAGATGTATATGCATCGATATCTCTACTCATATCTGCAACTCCTTTCATCAAGGCTTTATTATTCGAGTTAGGTCTAATGGAACACGGTGGTCGCTGGGAGTAGGTTTCAAGCGCAAAAAGAAACATGGTCTGGAATGCCCATGATGAACCATTATAGCTGAATGGCAGTACTAGAGATGGGATGCCCTTATTAATGGTGTGCGGCATCAAACCACACACCCAGCAGTTCGTTGTATTCATAACTAGTTGGTGCTGGTGCAGGAGTTGAATGAACGAATTGTTTACAAATTCAGCACGTCTAGCTTGTTCGTGTTCTGGCAGAGGGTGGAAAGAGTGTTGGGAAACAGTAGGAAGTGGTGTGGGCTGTACAGTGGGTGCAAGTAACGCTTGGAAAGATAATAATACGCAACCTACAGAAAACATCATTATGCTAGAGAGTACAAACAGACATAATACTACAAAACATTTGTTATTCATTATTTTACATATTCTGCTCTTGAAATTAATTTCCTCGGTGGGCTTCTTCATCCTGAAAAACTCCATCCTCTAATCGTGCTGCTCGCGGCGGATGAGTATCTTCTGCTAAGGAGTACACCTGTCAGTTCAGGGAACGCCCTAGACCAACCAGAACCGTTGACCTAACGTCTTCGGCTTGTACGCCAAAGTCTTGGCACCGCGACCCTGCAGCTGAACCCGGATGGTGGTTCGAAAAACAAAAAGTCGAAAAGTTTCTCAGATGAGAGCTGCACTTTTGAAAATATCAAAGGAAAAAGGAATTTTTATTTGTCCATAGTTCTTGGCCTCAAATTATACCTATTTCTGCCAGACACTGTCTGGTCTTGAAACAAAAGTTCAGGCTCTGTGGTATCCAATCGAATTGATGGCGATATAGCTTCCTGCAGAATGTCGTCACTTTCTCGCTCTGTATTTGTCCCCTTTACAAGTGCATCGCTAAATGGCACAAAACGAGGCACAGTCTCAGCCTCGGAGTCAGCGATCCCCTCCTGGACCCACCGATCATACGGTAGGGGCAAAGGGATCCTTTTACAGTGTATGCCGTGTATCCAATTCTTTTTCCCTTTCACTCGAACTGCCGATCTTGTTGATAGCAGTACTAGGTAGGGGCCGATCCAACGGGGCTCATCATTCTTTACACGTTGAAAATTTTTAGCTAGGACCCACGTTCCAGGATTAATAGGGTGTCCTGGAGCTTCAGAGGCCTGGGGCAGAGTATCGTGAACCTGTTGGTGTAAGACACGCAATTTAGCCGTCAATTCATACAGGTAATCAAGCAGTACTGGATATTCAATTTCACTGAACTTTGTCGGCCTTGGCACTCCCCATAAATTGGCCGGACGGCCAAACACTATCTCATAGGGACTAAGTCCCACTCGCGAATGTACAGTCATTCTTGTTGACAGGAGTGCTAAGGGCAGAGCGTCAGGCCATTTAAGGCCGGAGCTCGCCTGAATTTTGGCCAATTTAAGCTTCAAGGTGCTATTGTAGCACTCTACTAATCCAGCTGATTGGGGGGATTTGCAGCGGGAAACTTTTGCTTAATGCCTAGTCCCTCACACACATTCTTCATCACTCGGCCTACAAATTCACTCCTGTTATCACTCCATACCATCCTTGGCATTCCGAACCTAGGAAAAAATTCTTTAACTAGGGCTTTAGCTGTGGATAAGGCAGTATTGTATTTTAGGGGATATGCTTCTATCCATTTTGAAAAGGCACAAATAACAACCAGTACATATTTCAAATTGTTGCACCTTTCCATGTGGATGAAGTCTAGTTGCAGAACTTCAAAAGGATATGATGGAGGCGCAAAATGACCAGGTGGAGTTGGGGTTCCCCTACCAGGATTGTATTTCAGACATACCATGCAATTTTTGACTACATTCTCTGCACATTTAGGGATTCCAGCATTCTGCCATACTGGAGCCAACAACTTACAAATCCCTTTCACACTGATATGTGCCATTCCATGCGCCATCGTAACCACTGGAAGCACATACGCATCAGGTAACAACCAACGCCGGTGTTCTGACAAATCAATCCAACAACCGTTTTCATCTAATTTACCCTTACTCTCTTTCCACACACTTAATTCTTTTTCTGTGGCTTCAGCTTGAAGGGACTTCACACTCCCTATCGTGTCTTCACATATTCCAACATCACCAACCCATCTTGCGGGGCCGGCGACATACATTCGGGTTGTCACATCTTTTGCTGTTTCTTTCGCGATCTCGTCAGCAAATGCATTACCACGCCCAACATCATCGGTAACCTTCTTGTGTGCGCTGCATTTCACAAACGTAACTTGTAATGGCAAGGTCAGTGACTCAAGGAGATCATTCACTAACTCACCATTCTGAATCTTAGCTCCATGCGAAGTCAGGAACCCACGTTCTTTCCACAAACGCCCAAAACTATGGGCCACACCAAACGCGTACTGACTGTCAGTATATATGTTCACTTTCATTCCTTTCGACAACACGCATGCTCTTGTGAGTGCAATTAATTCTGCTGCTTGAGCCGAATTATGTTGTATGCGTGCAGTTTCAACAATCGTGTGCAGAGTCGTGACAGCATACGCAGCAGTCGTATCACCATTCGGAAGCTTGAAGCATGAACCATCCACCCACAAGGTACCATCACATTCAACCAGCGGAGTATCTTTAAGATCCACTCTCCCTTTTGTTTCTTCTTCTGTTCTGAACAGACAATCATGCTGTTCAACCTCATCTGTGTCTGCTGAAATTGGCAGTAATGTGGCTGGATTCAACGTATTGCACCTCTTTATGTGTACATGACTCGCTAGCAGCGTCAACTCGTAACTTGACAATCGAGCATTAGTTAAATGCTGTGTCTTGGTCCTATTTAACAATGTGTCCACTACATGAGGAACCATTACAATCAATGTGTTATTCATCACTAGTCCAGCAGACTGTCGAATAGACGCAGCTGCTGCCGCTGTAGCTCTTAAACAACTTGGCAATGCCCTCGCTACAGGGTCCAAAGTCGATGAAAAATACGCGCATGGGCGCGGTCTGTCTCCAAAAGGCTGTGTCAGTACTGACAATGCACAACCGTCTCTTTCATAAACATACAGGGTAAAAGGCTTACTATAGTCGGGGGTACCCAACACAGGAGCTGAACATAATGCCTCTCGTAATTCCACAAAACTTTTCTGACACTCTTCAGACCATGGGACAGGATTTGGTATATCTTTATATGTTAATGCTAGCAATGGTTTTGCCAATAAAGAAAAACTCGGGATCCAGTGCCTGCAATATGAAGTGATGCCCAGGAAAGCACGCACTTCTCTCTTTGTCTTTGGCACGCTTAATTGTGCAATGGCTTGGATTCTTTCTGGGGTCAGCTTCCTTCCCTCCTTCGAGAAGAGATGACCTAAATAAGTCACCTCTTGTCGACAATATTGCAGCTTAGAGAGAGACACTTTGTGATGGAAGGTAGACAAATGACGCAACAATGATGATGTAGCTTGCTTACAAATCTCCTCAGTATCTGCGGCGATTAGTAAATCGTCAACATACTGGATAAGGGTAGCACCTTTAGGTAAAACAAGGGCATCAAGCTGTGCTTTTAAAGCCTGACTGTATATTGATGGGCTTTCACAGTAGCCCTGTGGAGCACGTTTAAAACGGAAGCTTCGACCTCCTAAACAAAAGCCAAAAATATCTCTGCTCTCCTCTGCAATCGGGATACTAAAGAAAGCATTCTTCAAATCAATTACTGAGAACCAAGTAGCGGAAGCTGGGATCATAGTCAACAAGGCGGTTATATCAGGGACCACTGGAAACTGTGGCACAACAACCTTATTGACCTCTCTAAGATCGATCACAAATCTATAAACAGGTGGCTGTGAAGGGTCAGTACGTTTCAAAACAGGCAGAACCGGACTATTGCAAACGTTGCCTCTTGTCTCTTCCATGACATCCTTCTCAATTAAATCATAGATAATTGCTAACAACGCTTTTTCACCTTCCTTAGAGATCTTGTACTGGGGAATGCGGGGCAATTTAACATTGGCTTTTAAAGTGACAACGTAAGGCGGTATTTCCAAAAGGCCCACATCGTTAGGGCCAGTGGCCCAAAGGGCATCTAGAAGAGACGTCAATTCGGCTGGCAATTCATTCTTTGACAAATACATGGGAGAAATTACTTCCTTACCCAGCGTAAGTTGTACTCCTGAGGGAGAACAATATAATGTCGCATGTAATCTCTTCAACAGGTCTAATCCTAACAAGTTTTCATTACATCCTGTCGTTAGGATGAGGGGTGCTTTCAGCTCACAAGGTCCAACAGAAAGGGCCATAGGACTTGAGATCGGGTTCCTAACCGGGGCGCCAGAAAAACCTACGGAAACATTCATTTCACCAGACAAAGGCGCGCCAGGGAGTTTGGAGCGCATAATAGAACTTTTTGCAGCACCAGTGTCCAGCAGAAAGGGCTCTGTTATACCCGCTGTAGTCACCTTAACATACGGTCTGCTCTGGTCCACTGGCACTGCAACAACTCCCTCTCTCTGTCTACGGCTGTCCTAGTAATCATCCCCTTCCGTATTATCATCTTCTGCATAGTAGTCATTATTACAGTACTGCGCTGTCTTGCCGGTCGCATTGGCTTGCTGATCAAAACTATTCATCGTATTTTGAGGCGGAAGAGGACACGCGTTCTGGGGAACATTTCCACGCCCTCTACCTCTTGGGGCTTGCTGGCCACCTCTACCTCTTGTGCCATAAGCATTATTCGTGCGTTGTAACAATCTGAGACAATTATTTTTAAAGTGACCCTCCTCCTTGCAATACGAACATTGATTGGGATCGATAGGGACACGTGGTTGATAATACCCATACATTTGCTGATTATTCTGAAACTGTTGGGGTTGCTGATAGATACCCTGTGTTTGCCTATAATTATTCTGACCTGCACGTGGCGGATAAGCCTGCTGTAAAAGAACCTTCGTTTTCAACTCTTTCGTTTTCTTATCTGCTCTATCCTTCTCATCTTTATCCCTATTTTCATAATACTGTGCAGTAGCCAGTATTTGTGCTGAGGAGGAAACTGCCCAAGAACTCTCCGAATCTTTTAATTTCTTACACCACTCTGGAAGCAAATTATGCACAAATTTATCGACAAATAACCGTTGGCCACCTTCTGTACTCATGTCCTGACCACTGTGGTCGACAAATGTTTCTTCAAACCTAGTGAAGAAATCGGACACTGTTTCATCTTTCTTCTGTTTGCACGCGGATAATTTATCCCAATTTACACGTATCGAGGGCATTAAAGTTTTCATATAATTAATTATTCTACCAGGGAGTTCTGCTACCACGGGATCAGGCTTGGCACCACGACCTGTCCATTGTCCACATTAGTCATATTATCCCATGTGTCACCTAATTCTGCAGCATGATCTGCATTGCGAATCAATCCCCACAAAGGCTGCGGAACAACATTTCCGAACAACATATCTATGTCTGCCAGGTTCATGACACACGATTCTGCAGTCTGTGATAACTCCTTATAATATCCTGCAGGGTTCTTACGGGGGTCAGGCAATGTCTGTTTAAGGGCTAAAACTTCAGATCGTTTCCAGGGAACATGTACCCAAACACGCTGAAAATGTGCCAGAACAGGTGGATTAGCATTCTCATCACCAGGTCTCCAAACTGGAGGAACCTCACGCATCGGATATTGTCGCGCTTTTACTTGTTTCCCTTCAGGGAATTCCAGTCCAAACAACGATTGCTGACAATCCCCATTCCTGAAAGACAGCAGTGTCGCAACTGCTTTCTCAACATCAGAACCCACAATCGTACCTTTTCCAAATTCAAATCGCACTTGACACAACTCTTGCGGACTGGAGTCTACATCATTATCTTCCAATTCCTCACATAGAATTTCACACATTTTCTCAAAAACGTACCGCTGTTGTGGCGCTTCCCACTGATGAAAAACATTAACAACAGACTCTACATCATATCTAGAAGGATAAACAATCCATCTACGTGCCATGCTGTCCAGTTCTTCTTTCTCCCTAGGACCAGGTATTTGACTATGTAACTGCTTACGCTGTGGACCAGGGGTCGTAGTAGACGACCCGAAGAGGGGTGGTATAAGGCTAGTGACTGCACTAGCTATTCGCTGTCGTGCAGAAGGAGAAGTCGAGGCAAGAAAAACGGGTGCAGATACAGATACAGGGGTAGCAGTAGGTAGGGCACCAAGAGAGGCAGCTGATGTGCTCGGAAAAGTCGCAAGGGGCGCAGAAGTGGTAGGTAGCAAAATCGGCGGCCCTTGGGAAGGCTGTGCTACCGGGACAGGAGCTGGCTGGGGAGGAGCTGGCGGCTGCGGGAAAGCTTGCTGCACATTGGCTGGAGGCTGCACATTGACGGGCTGTGGAGGCGCTGTAGCATTTTGCGCATAAGGGGGTGGCGAACTTAGCAAATGGGACATTAGGGAATCTTTCTCTTTCTCTTTTGACTCATCTTGTTGAAGGGGTGGCAACACTGGGTAACATTTATCAATGACTAGTTTGCGTTGCCTATGCAACTGCTCATCCATTCGGTCCTCTTCATTATCCTTAAACTGCAAAGCTGCTTGCATGATCGACATACCTCTCTCTCTTTTATGTTTCTTTGCTAATTTAATTTCTTTTTGTTTGGCTTCCTTTCGCCATAGGCAGAAGGAATCAAACATTGCCGGCCGGGCTTTCTTCTTGAACAATTTAACTTCTAAATTATCTAGAATCTCTGTGTCGAAACTACCATTTTGGGGCCATTTTAAAACACCATCCTTTCTGGTGTATCGGACCCATACTTCATTATACGTAATGGGGCCCACGCCATGTTTCACATAAAGCTCATAAGTTGGAGTTCCAATTGGAGGAACCGGACACAAATCCTCCAATCGGGAGTCCCTTTTACAACCAAAACAAAACAAATTTCCAAATATACTAGAACCAGGCATCTTTGCTCACTAGTCTAGTTTCAAACTTCAAAGGATTATCGAATACGATAGTCTCGTGAATACACGAGTCCTCTGGCTTTGGCACTTGCAAGACCCAAATCAAAGCGATCCCGAAGGATACCAAAATCCCGAAGGATACCAAACAAACTGGGAGACGCTCCACTTATACTTAACTGAGGTATCGATGACTTCACCAGAAGACTCTCTCAATTGTTTCGCTCTACCAAATCGTCAAGGGTCCAAAACAGGGCAGCAGTCCTTAGTAGCCGTCGGGACGCGGAGAACCTCGCAGAAAACACTTTCGGACCACGTCGACATGCAGGGGTCGATGAAGTGGTGGCCTTCCACCAGAATTTCCACACGAACCTCTGGCTTGGACCGGTACCACTGAAATCGCCCCGAGTTGGGCGCCAACTGAAGTACCGGGTTTTTAGAACCCAGCGGTGCAGGGGAACACACCCTAAGACTTCGGATTCTTCCTGTTTCAGACCCACAGAAACACAGAGTCTTCTAGGTGAATTCAAAGAACGTCTTTATTGGCTGCAGACCAATCACAGATATCCGAGAAGTACAACGCGATGTATGCTCTCAGGAGACTGCTCCCGTTACAAAACCAGTCTTCTTCTTATATACAAAATATCATGCTTCAGGCACACATTCCTCGTTTTACGATATGGTCATTCATATGTATTCATTACAAACGAGAAGGCAGAGTCATGATGACCATAACACATTTCAGTTCAGCCAGCCCACAATTATTTACCCAGCAAGGCTCAGATCCCTCATCAGATATCAGCAGACCCCAATAAACACGGGCACCTCCTGCTCGTAAAACAAGCCATAAAGTAGGAAACAGAGTCAGGTGTGAAAACAGCTTAGTCAGGGATCGTGTGCGAACAGGGGCTTTATGATGGGTCGAGCCCTGATGCAAATCACATTAGGCCGCGAGAAAGGAACCGGCCGGACAGGATTGACCTCGGGCAGCGGAGTCGGCTTGCACAGGTCAGAGAGAAGTCACCGAAGGTGTACGTGTCCTTTAAGCCTAGGCATGGCCTTAGTGCGCAGCCTATGTGAGGGCAACCACAATAATGGCTACTACTGTAAAATGGAACCCATGGATAGTATCGTATACACAGTGAATGCATCAGTGGAACATGATGAAAACACTCATACATACCGCGTTGCTCATTTGCGGTTCGCTGATACCAAACTTGGCATGGTGGGACCATGCCACCTACATGGTTCCGATTTTTACAGTACCACAGCTGCCGTATTAAACAGTGGACTGACAGACATTTCAGTCAGCAGTGTAAGGATAGTAGTCCAGTAGGGAACAATGCGTGGGCAGTCCCACACCATGTGGAAAAGATCTGCCATCTCAGTTCAACATCTAGGGCATTCTGAAGGGAGCCCTGGATATATATTAGCCAGATGTGCCAGGCATAGGTAGGTACAGAGTGAATAATTGAGTTACGACTATTTGAACCATGGTTTCTGTTCACTGTTTTAGTATAATCCAGTACTTTCCACCATTCCTTGTCTGATATGGCATGTCCAAGTGTTTGTTCCATTTGAGTGTCAGGGGTTCCAGCAAAATTGAGAAGGAGGGAGCTAGGGCATGGTGCACATATGTCACTGCCCTGTGATGTGTCCCAACTGTCAGGAATACAGTTAGAAACTCCAAATATGGCCGTTCCACCACTTCTGTGTCCCATAAATGTTAGAGCGCACCACACACTGTTCACTGCTTCGAAGGTTAGGGACAGTCCTCTGTGCAGGCCAAGATCGTCCAGAAGTGTTTCAAATATAAGTAGTTTACCGCCACAGTAAATGTCACCCAGTGTGTCCATGCCCATCTATGTCAACATCTGCGTAGCGTGGTGATCTGGTACGTCTGATAATCCCAGTATCAGCCACAGTGGAAGGTAGGGGAAGGATAAGTTACTTACCTGTAATCCTAGTTCTCTTCCAGGTGTAAACTCATCAAAGTCATAAGCACTGAATAGTCCCGCCCAAGTGCGGGGACCCCGGAGCAATAGCCAATAATATGCATATATCTACATATACATATATATATATACATAAATACCCATATATATATAGATAATATGCATATATATATACATACATATGCAGCCTGAAAACATGTTACTAGGCTCAAAACTGCCACAATTGCATTGTAAATCTTTTACATTTGAAACAATAAAGACATATAAGTCATGACATACTTATGATACATATAAAGAAAACTGCCTTGAGTTTGCTTTGAAACACACAACCTTTATTTTCAAAGGTAAAAAGGCAAGATCATAGAGGCAGATTAGCCTAGAAAGGCTGCATATAGAAACAATTGGAAAACTGGCGCCGTGCCTTTAAAACCTCCAGGAACCCCCAGGCTCCCATCATGCACCACAGGTGACAGTTAGGTCAGTTCTTTTGGACCGCGTATAACAGTTTAATCACAGAATGGGTAACAGATACATATATATGGTCATGGTATTCGTCCGGGGAGGAGGGAGGGTCGCTTATGACTTTGATGAGTATACCCCTGGAAGAGAACTAGGATTACAGGTAAGTAACTTATCCTTCTCTTCCAGGGGATACTCATCAATAGTCATTAGCACTGAACAGAGTAGTAAGCCCATCCCCGTACCCTGCGGACGAATACCAGCATATCAAAACCATGTTACCAAAACATATACTACCCAAACAAATTTCTCAAGGATGCTTGACCAAATTGAGCATCTGCTTGAGTGTCAGAATCAAGGGAGTAATGGCGTACGAAAGTATGGACCGAACGCCATGTGGCTGCTATTCAAATTTCTTGAATAGGTACATTCCTAAGCATTGCTATCGTAACAGCTTTGCCTCTTGTAGAATGCGCCCTCGGCTTGCCCAGGAGCTGCTTATGTGCCAGTTGATAAGATAACATGACATATGACATTATCCATCTAGAAATGGACCTTTGAGAGGGAGGGAAACCAGTGTTCAATGGACCATAATTCACAAACAGTTGGTCAGACTTTCGTACACTTTTTGTTTTGTCAAGATAGAATTTTAACACTCTTTTTAAATCTAGAGAGTGCAGAGCTCTCTCCGCAGGAGTGACAGGGTTTGCAAAGAAAGTAGGAAGAGTAACCGACTGGCTGATGTGAATCCCCGCGACCACCTTAGGAAGGAACCTCGGGTGAGTACGTAACACCACTCTGTTTGCGTGAAAAACGAGATAAGGCTCTGTAGAGCATAAGGCTTTTATCTCGCTCACCCTGCGGGCAGATGTGATTGCCACGAGAAAAGCAGTCTTCCACGAAATATACTGAAGAGAAGCTTTGTGAATGGGTTCGAATGGGGGAGGAGATGGAGACCTAACGAGTGGGTAGACCTTTTTTAGACCCTCCAGGAAATCCTTAACAACTGGCATTTGAAAGAAAGAAGCCTGAGTGGGAGATTTTCTATATGCTTTTATCGCTGCCAGGTAAACCTTTATGGAGGAGTATTGCAACCCTGGTTTGGCCAAATATAGTAAGTATTGTAACAGTACCTGTTCCTGACCTCGAATAGGATCAAGACCCTCAGCAGTACACCACATGTAAAAAGCTTCCACTTAAAAGGATAAGACTTCCTCGTAGAAGGTCTCCTAGCCTCCTTCAAGATCTGCATGCAGTCTTGAGAGAGACCTAAATGTCCATATTGGATGAACTCAGAAGCCATGCTGCTAACCTCAGGGATGGCAGGTTGGGATGGAACACCTTGCCGCCCGCCCTGGTCAGCAGATCCGGATGACATGGCAAACTCCTGTGTGGTACTTTGGACAGATGAAGAAGGTCCGTGTACAACCACTGGCGAGGCCACTCTGGAGCAACCAGGATCATCTCTGTCTTGGAATAGTACAGTTTCCTGATCACCATGGGAATGAGGGAAATTGGTGGAAAGGTGTAGAGTAATGTCTCTGACCAGTCTATCAACAGAGCATTCCCCTTTTTGCATTTTGTGCGTCCACGAAGAGATCGATGTCTGGTGTTCCCCAGTTGTGGAAGATGTCTTGCGCCACTTCTTGTTTTAGCACCCAGTCGTGTACTTCTGCGAAATTCCTGCTTAGGCCGTCCGCTTGGACATTAAGGACGCCTAGTAAGTGAATTGCGGAGATTTTCATGTCTCATGCCAGAAGCCACTTCCAAATCGCCTGTGCTTCCAGCGACAGGGGTCTGGACCTGGAGCAGTCGATTTGATGGAAGGAAAAAATGCCTTGAGAGCCAAATGCACCGCTCTGAGCTCCAGCATGTTTATGTGGTATAGTTGCTCTTTCTCTGGCCACATTCCTTGGATCTGTAGTGGTCCCATATGAGCGCCCCATCCCTGAAGGGACGCATGCGTCACCAGAGTCTGCTTGGGCAGCTCTTGTTGAAAGGGGACTCCTACGATGAGATGAGTCTGTCGCATCCACCATCTGATGGAGAGCCGGACAGACAGAGGTAGAGTTAAAGTGTCCTCCCAGCGATTGGAGATCTGGGACCACTGATCCTCTAGAGTCTGCTGTAGAGGTTCATGTAAAGTCTGGCATTTTGAACTAGAAAAATGCACAAGGCCATCGAACCTAGTAGAGATGCGACCTACCTGGCCGTGGGCTGGGGTATCTTTAGGAGAGTCTGACACTTGTGGAGAATGGATGACAGTCTCTCCTGTGAAGGATACGCTCTTGCATTTACTGTGTCCAAAGTTGCGCCCAGGTAATGTATCCCCTGTGTTGGATTGAGGATGGATTTTTTTAAATTGACATGGAGACCCAGCTGATGTAGTTGTTGCATGCAGTACGCGAGGTGCTGCTGTAGAAGAATTGGAAATGCACTCTTGAGAAGCCAGTCGTCTAGGTAAGGGTAGACGAAAATTTGCATCTTCCTCAAGAAAGCAGCTACTACTGCCATGCGCTTTGAGAATGTGCGAGGAGCCGACTTCAGACCGAAGAGCAGGACATTGAACTGGAAGTGGTCTGACTGGATAAGAAACCTGCTTTGAAGAGATTGGGATGTGGAAATAGGCATCTTGAAGATCTATAGAGCACATCCAGTCCCCTTGATGTAGATGCGGAATTATTTGATGTAATGCCAGCATTCTGAACCTCTCTCTCTCAGAATGAACTTGTTGAGAAGCCTGAGATCTAGTATAGGCCTCAACTCTTTGTTTGGACCTTTCTTTGGGAGTAGATCCCCTGTCGACATTGATGCCATGGGACCTCCTCGATGGCCTCCTTTAGGAGTAGAGAGGACACCTCTTCTCTCAGAAGATTTATGCGATGGATGAGGAGGAATAGAAGGTGGAGGGGACTTGAACCTGATGGAATACCCATTCCTCCCAATATGGAGCACCCACTTGTCTAGTGTGATTTTGGTCCACTCTTCCAGGTAGAAACGGACACTTCCCCCC
Organism: Triturus cristatus; assembly: GCF_964204655.1. NCBI lineage: Eukaryota > Metazoa > Chordata > Amphibia > Caudata > Salamandridae > Triturus > Triturus cristatus. The sequence continues at coordinate 1,136,011,635 of NC_140594.1, read as the reverse complement.
AACGAAGTGGGTAACGGAGATAGGGGAAGCAAGCACTCACTGCTTCTGTTGTTGCTTGGCAGCAGGTGTGGACTGTCTGGAGTTCCCTCCTCGACCTCTACCCGGACGACGCTGGTAGGACTGTGATCTTCCTTGATGTGGCTGGGAGGACCACTGAGGGGTTTGAACCCTCTGTTGGTATTGGCGCCGATCGTAAGGGCGGTAGCGTCGCCTGAGGTCCTTCCTCTTTTCGACCCCAACCGCCTTCACTGTATCCAGTTAGGTCTTCATCCTGGACATTTCGTCATCAGCATGAGAGCCGAAGAGCAATGTGCCATTGAAGGGGAGATTGAGAATACGATGTTGTGCCTCTGGCTTCAAACCCGTCAATCTCAGCCAGGCAGAGCGACGGGCAAAAATCCCATGTGCATAGCCATGGGCAGCTAAGTCACCTTCATGAAGGATTTCCAGGAAATCTTGCTTGTCTTCTTTTGGGAGCTTCTCAGTGAAGCGTGAAAGGGAGTCCCACAAAGAGCGGTCATACTGACCCAGTAAGGCCGAGGCGCTGGCTACCTTCATATAAGATGCCGAGGTGGTGCACATTCTCTTGCCAACCGAATCCATGGCCTTACTGTCTCTATCCGGGGGTACCGCAGATGATGCTACCCCCATCTGGTTCTTCCGTGAGTCTGGTGGAGGATCAGCCCTCAGAAAAAAGGGGTCCTTTTCAGGAGCCTTGTAGGAGCCTTGTACTTTTTAGTGATCCGAGATTGGGCTACCCCCACTGATGCTTGAGTAAGAAACTTTTGAAGAGCAGACTCTAGCAGGCCAGGCACTAGGGGAAGCAATGGTCTAGAGGAAGCACTTTAGTGAAGTGTTTTGAAGATGACTGACATTTTAGTGGTGGAAACAGGCATTTCAATCTGAAGTTTCGTAGCCCCTCGACATAGAACCTCATTGAAGGTCAGGATATCATCAATGGGCGATATTCTACTCGGAGGAGAGGAAGAAAGAGTAGGAGAGTAATCTGCCTTGGAATCTGAAGACCACGAGGAAGATCTATGGCTTCGTCTTCTAGGAGAGCGGTGGCGAGATCTGGATCCCCGACTCCTGGGAGAACGTGATGAGCACCTTCTCAAAGATAGGGACCTTTGTGGAGTGGCAAGTCACTCATGTCTTTCAGATGAGCGTACTGATTGAATTATAGGAGATCTAGATCTTGTAGAGGAACGTGGCAGTCTTGTAATCCTGTGAATCTTCCACTCTCTTATGTCCCCTAGCCATCTCGGGGAGATATTAGTTGCAGGGGCTGGAGTCGGCACTTGTGAGGGTTCAGGAGTGACTTGCAATATCTGAAGTCCTGGGGAAGAAGAGGCACTCCTTGACGTCACCACCTGGGCGTCCCGCGTCGAGCGGTCTCTCGACGCTACCCTAGGTCTCTTTGCAGGAGGAGATCTCCTTGACGTTAATCTCTTCGACGTCGACCTAGATCACGATCTTCTTGACCTCCTAGATACAGAGGGTGTTTTTAGAGATCTCGATGGTGACCTTCTCGACGTCGACCTCCAGGGCGATGGATGCGTCGATGCGATGCGTCTCGACGGCGAATGCCTGTGCTGGTGCGTCGTAGGCGAACGACTGTGCCTCACCGACGTCGAGGCCCTCGGTGTTTGGCTTGACATCGATGCAAGTGGACCTCTCGACGTCGGGCTTCGACGTTAATTGGTCAAAGTCGAGCCATGGCCTCTTGACGTTGTGGGCGAGCCAGACCTGGACCGCCTATGCATTGGTTTCAACTTCGTCCTATGGGTCTTCTCGCCTGAAGTCGGTTGCTTTGACGGCGAAGGACACCTCGACGTCGATTTCGACGCCGACTCGGAGCACAAAGGTATTTTGAATGTCAATCTGTCCCTCGACGGCGTGTGAGACCGATGTTTCCTTTTCTCACCTTTCTCTTTGCGCTCCAGCCTTGGTTGAGAGGAGGGCTTCTTTGAGGGATGTTCTTCTCGCCCACTTGCTGTTTCTTTTCCTCTCTCCTGCATGGAGTGCAGCTTAATCGTTTCCCTTTCCCTAAGGGTTCTTTTTGAAAACTTGCTGCAGTGGTAACACTGGTCTGGCTTGTGAGATGAAGGTAGACAAGCAATACAGACTGAGTGAGGGTCTAACTTAGCCATCTTTTTTCCACAGGCTGGGCACTTATTAAATAAGGCCGGCATTATGACAGGAAAAAATAGCCAAAAGCCAGAAAAAACAACAGAATTAGTAAGCTAAGTACTAAAGACGTCGAGTGAAACAAAAAAAGTTCACATCAACCAGAAAAATAGTGATAAAAAATCACTAACTGGCAAGCTCAATGCACCTCACGTTTGTATAGGAGACACTTGCGCGGCAATATGACATTTTACCGCGCGTAGGCTGCGATTATTATGTTCATTTGATACACTTGCTGAACATACCGCAATGTATATGAATTTTCGCCCGGAATGAACAAAGATGTTATAAACAACAAATTACCATCAGTCAAGGGGAGGGGAGGGTGTTGAGTTAAGGTGTTTATTTAAAAAGAAACCTAGGTGTCCCCAATAGGGAGGTGAAAACGAGAAATGACATACCCTAATGTAACATTTGTTAAATAAAATGCACTGCTACTTCAGTATACAGTGATGCCCAGCCTCCGGGATGTGGGATAAGCTGAGGGGAGACGCGACCTTCAGTGCTAATGCAGCCGGCCTCAGGGTTGTAGGCGCACCCCTTTTTTGATATAGTATAAGCACGGCGGTTCAGCCGAGGGATCTTATGTCTTTTCTATCCCTTCTTTTTTAATTTTCCTTTCCTTTCATACACGAGGCTTTAATTACCCCTTTTTTGAAGGTGAAACTGTCTTCGGAACATATGTACAGTCTCTCACACCACAGTTTCCGCTACAGGTTGCCATGACAGCATGCCTCCTAGCGGTACGCTCATGCGCCGGGGAGTAGTTTTTCCCACATGCGCATGCGCTCCACAGGCGAGTTCGCCTACATGCACTTCCGTTACAGGAATTATGGAGCGCCAAGGAAGGAGGGACCGCCCAGGCACGTACAGTCCTGACCTTAAGTAGTCTGTGTTTCCGCTGCTATTCTGGCATTATTGGCTGGCGGTTGGACAGGTTAGGTGTAAGAGTTGAGGCACCTGAAGAATACTGTGAGTATGTGTTGGACATTGGGGAGGAAGCTACGGAGCATATAGCTCTTAATATTACGATTGCCTTGTGGCATTCGTTTGCTCATACTGACTTCTATTATATATCCCCGACCAGCCCGGCAAGGTGCGGGCGCCCAACCTGTACAGTCATTTGGAGCTACTTTCCCTCTACTAGGAGGTAAGAATACTGTGAGAGATGCTGGTCCTTACTTACAGAGTTATGGGGTATGACTTCCTGGACACTTTTGTGTTAATGAGGCCACTTTGCTTGGTAATAACGAAGCTATGCATGCACTTCATCTTGTCCATCACGTGGGTTCCACTGTGATTTGATCTGCCCTTACACGGTCTTTGGCCATCCCAGATGTCCTGAGCTCACCAAGGACACGCTCTTTCCCCCAGAGGTCTCGTGTCTTTTGTCTCTTCTTTGTTCAATGGTATGTAGTGCACACGACTGTGGCACACTATGCTGCATTAAGCAACGCTAATGCACATCCGTTGAGTTTCTCATTTTCTTTTCTGTCCTAGGTCTTGTTCAGGAGCTGCATAATGGCCCGCCCTGACATGCATTGTGGGTATTTACTCTTACTTTTATTATTATGTGCACTTCACCACATTTTTAATCCCGGTCCTGAAGAAACGCCAACGACCTTTAGGGCAACACAGGCGTGAAACATGTTGACCTTTTTACGTTATTTAGGCACATTGAGCCTTTTTGGGATTAAACCTTAGTCTTGGTTTTTTTATTTTGTGAAGGTTGTTACCTCGTTGAATTATCTTTTTGAGGTCACCCCTCACTAGTTATTAGTATGCACACACTTGTTGACCCTCATTAGGACCTAACCCCCCACACACCCGCATGCACCATCCGGCTTACCTCAAAAGAACTCCGATAAAGTGACCCTTCGGGGGCCCCGTTGGGAATTGCAGCGCCGGCCCAACGAGGAGCAAAACGCCCGATGATGAAGCATGACACCCTTTGGGGTGTGTGAGGGCAACAGGAGGTAACACGTGTCCCTCCCCCTGATTTATGTGTCCATCTCACCTAGGATTACCTTTTTTCTTTTTCTGTCTTCTTCTTGAAAGCGCAAGTGTGATTGTGTGCACTCTGCCCTTGGAACAGTGTCCCGTTTTTGTCTTGGTATCATTATTTGGAGCATGGACACTGGACCTTTAACTGGCTCTCAGATCCCCCCCCCCCTTTTTTGATATAGTATAAGCACGGCGGTTCAGCCGAGGGATCTTATGTCTTTTCTATCCCTTCTTTTTTAATTTTCCTTTCCTTTCATACACGAGGCTTTAATTACCCCTTTTTTGAAGGTGAAACTGTCTTCGGAACATATGTACAGTCTCTCACACCACAGTTTCCGCTACAGGTTGCCATGACAGCATGCCTCCTAGCGGTACGCTCATGCGCCGGGGAGTAGTTTTTCCCACATGCGCATGCGCTCCACAGGCGAGTTCGCCTACATGCACTTCCGTTACAGGAATTATGGAGCGCCAAGGAAGGAGGGACCGCCCAGGCACGTACAGTCCTGACCTTAAGTAGTCTGTGTTTCCGCTGCCATTCTGGCATTATTGGCTGGCGGTTGGACAGGTTAGGTGTAAGAGTTGAGGCACCTGAAGAATACTGTGAGTATGTGTTGGACATTGGGGAGGAAGCTACGGAGCATATAGCTCTTAATATTACGATTGCCTTGTGGCATTCGTTTGCTCATACTGACTTCTATTATATATCCCCGACCAGCCCGGCAAGGTGCGGGCGCCCAACCTGTACAGTCATTTGGAGCTACTTTCCCTCTACTAGGAGGTAAGAATACTGTGAGAGATGCTGGTCCTTACTTACAGAGTTATGGGGTATGACTTCCTGGACACTTTTGTGTTAATGAGGCCACTTTGCTTGGTAATAACGAAGCTATGGATGCACTTCATCTTGTCCATCACGTGGGTTCCACTGTGATTTGATCTGCCCTTACACGGTCTTTGGCCATCCCAGATGTCCTGAGCTCACCAAGGACACGCTCTTTCCCCCAGAGGTCTCGTGTCTTTTGTCTCTTCTTTGTTCAATGGTATGTAGTGCACACGACTGTGGCACACTATGCTGCATTAAGCAACGCTAATGCACATCCGTTGAGTTTCTCATTTTCTTTTCTGTCCTAGGTCTTGTTCAGGAGCTGCATAATGGCCCGCCCTGACATGCATTGTGGGTATTTACTCTTACTTTTATTATTATGTGCACTTCACCACATTTTTAATCCCGGTCCTGAAGAAACGCCAACGACCTTTAGGGCAACACAGGCGTGAAACATGTTGACCTTTTTACGTTATTTAGGCACATTGAGCCTTTTTGGGATTAAACCTTAGTCTTGGTTTTTTTATTTTGTGAAGGTTGTTACCTCGTTGAATTATCTTTTTGAGGTCACCCCTCACTAGTTATTAGTATGCACACACTTGTTGACCCTCATTAGGACCTAACCCCCCACACACCCGCATGCACCATCCGGCTTACCTCAAAAGAACTCCGATAAAGTGACCCTTCGGGGGCCCCGTTGGGAATTGCAGCGCCGGCCCAACGAGGAGCAAAACGCCCGATGATGAAGCATGACACCCTTTGGGGTGTGTGAGGGCAACAGGAGGTAACATGTGTCCCTCCCCCTGATTTATGTGTCCATCTCACCTAGGATTACCTTTTTTCTTTTTCTGTCTTCTTCTTGAAAGCGCAAGTGTGATTGTGTGCACTCTGCCCTTGGAACAGTGTCCCGTTTTTGTCTTGGTATCATTATTTGGAGCATGGACACTGGACCTTTAACTGGCTCTCAGATCCCCCCCCCCCCCTTTTTTGATATAGTATAAGCACGGCGGTTCAGCCGAGGGATCTTATGTCTTTTCTATCCCTTCTTTTTTAATTTTCCTTTCCTTTCATACACGAGGCTTTAATTACCCCTTTTTTGAAGGTGAAACTGTCTTCGGAACATATGTACAGTCTCTCACACCACAGTTTCCGCTACAGGTTGCCATGACAGCATGCCTCCTAGCGGTACGCTCATGCGCCGGGGAGTAGTTTTTCCCACATGCGCATGCGCTCCACAGGCGAGTTCGCCTACATGCACTTCCGTTACAGGAATTATGGAGCGCCAAGGAAGGAGGGACCGCCCAGGCACGTACAGTCCTGACCTTAAGTAGTCTGTGTTTCCGCTGCCATTCTGGCATTATTGGCTGGCGGTTGGACAGGTTAGGTGTAAGAGTTGAGGCACCTGAAGAATACTGTGAGTATGTGTTGGACATTGGGGAGGAAGCTACGGAGCATATAGCTCTTAATATTACGATTGCCTTGTGGCATTCGTTTGCTCATACTGACTTCTATTATATATCCCCGACCAGCCCGGCAAGGTGCGGGCGCCCAACCTGTACAGTCATTTGGAGCTACTTTCCCTCTACTAGGAGGTAAGAATACTGTGAGAGATGCTGGTCCTTACTTACAGAGTTATGGGGTATGACTTCCTGGACACTTTTGTGTTAATGAGGCCACTTTGCTTGGTAATAACGAAGCTATGGATGCACTTCATCTTGTCCATCACGTGGGTTCCACTGTGATTTGATCTGCCCTTACACGGTCTTTGGCCATCCCAGATGTCCTGAGCTCACCAAGGACACGCTCTTTCCCCCAGAGGTCTCGTGTCTTTTGTCTCTTCTTTGTTCAATGGTATGTAGTGCACACGACTGTGGCACACTATGCTGCATTAAGCAACGCTAATGCACATCCGTTGAGTTTCTCATTTTCTTTTCTGTCCTAGGTCTTGTTCAGGAGCTGCATAATGGCCCGCCCTGACATGCATTGTGGGTATTTACTCTTACTTTTATTATTATGTGCACTTCACCACATTTTTAATCCCGGTCCTGAAGAAACGCCAACGACCTTTAGGGCAACACAGGCGTGAAACATGTTGACCTTTTTACGTTATTTAGGCACATTGAGCCTTTTTGGGATTAAACCTTAGTCTTGGTTTTTTTATTTTGTGAAGGTTGTTACCTCGTTGAATTATCTTTTTGAGGTCACCCCTCACTAGTTATTAGTATGCACACACTTGTTGACCCTCATTAGGACCTAACCCCCCACACACCCGCATGCACCATCCGGCTTACCTCAAAAGAACTCCGATAAAGTGACCCTTCGGGGGCCCCGTTGGGAATTGCAGCGCCGGCCCAACGAGGAGCAAAACGCCCGATGATGAAGCATGACACCCTTTGGGGTGTGTGAGGGCAACAGGAGGTAACATGTGTCCCTCCCCCTGATTTATGTGTCCATCTCACCTAGGATTACCTTTTTTCTTTTTCTGTCTTCTTCTTGAAAGCGCAAGTGTGATTGTGTGCACTCTGCCCTTGGAACAGTGTCCCGTTTTTGTCTTGGTAGCATAACTGTGTATGTCATCATGTTTTATCAGTTATTAAATAAAATTAAAAAAAAAAAAGAAATTACCACCAGTCTTATTTACTAAGAGATACTGAGACATCGTGGATGCAATCTGTGTTCACTTTCTATGAATTTGAGTGTCACATGATTTGTATTTAACTTTATTGTTTTCTTTTGCCCACTACCCGTGAACCCGTGATGCTTCGTAACGCGTTGGGTGATTTCTTTTCCGTGATAATAAACTCACGTTTGAAGCAGATATGGGCTAAGGTGTTGTCTCTGTGATGTGGTAAAGGCAATTTTCGTTTGGATATATATATATATATACATATGCATATTATCTATATATATGGGTATTTATGTATATATATATGTAGATATATGCATATTATTGGCTATTGCTCCAGGGTCCCCGCATTTGGGCGGGACTATTCAGTGCTTATGACTATTGATGAGTATCCCCTGGAAGAGAAGTATGGCAATTTCACTCCCAATCTCTTGTTTATTTATTTGTCCCAGCAGACCTTAATGACCCTTACTGCTCTAGGGTGTGTCTCTGTTTAGTCCTGTCGCAGAGTGGTTTCAAGCGATTCCCCTCCTCTATTAGATGTTCTAGGTCCTGTCGTTCTGGGTTAGTCTCTATCGCCAGCCATCTCATGATCCACCCTAGCTGAGAGGCTATGTAATAGACTTCTGGATTTTGTACTCCCATTCTGGCACCATCCAGGGAATGCATGGCCTTATCAAGTGCCAGATGTTTATTTTGTGTCCCTCATATCAGTTCTGAGAATAAGGATCTCAGCTCCCAGAAGAATGTCTTTGGCAAGTGATAGGGGTAGAGCCATAAAGAAATATTGTAGGCAGAGAAGAACAACAATTTTTATGGTGGCCCTCCGGCTAAAAGGAGAGAATGGCACCTGGAGCCAGAACGGAAGGGCGTCAAACACCCCTGCAATACATTTATCAAAATTGCAGCCCTTCAGGTCCGATTCTGTATGATAAACCTGGGTACCCAGATATTTGAAAGTGGTGGGTTCCCATTGTAGAGTGCCCCCAAGATATGGAGGTATGTCTGCCATTGGAGGCTTTCTCAGCAGGTATACACAGGTATTTTCCCAATTAACTTCAAGTCCCAATGCCTGTCCAAATTCTGACAATATCAGTAATAGTAGTGGCATCAACCGCTCCGCGTCCCTCAGAAATATTAATGTATTGTCTGCATGCCACACTGCTGTGTGATATTTGTTCCCCAGTGGCATTCGGGGCCCTTTGCTCTCATTAAACAGGCCAGTGGCTCAAAAGCAAGGACAAACAGAATTGGGTATAATGGTGCCCTGTTGCAGTTGCCACCTGTCTGAATAAACCCTGCCTGTGTGGACCCTAGCCAGAGGTTGAGCATACAGTAAGTGCAGGGCTTTAAGAGGACTGGATCCTGCTCAGCACTGGCAATTCTTAAAAGCAGGTGCTGAGATGGGTCTCTATCGGGCTCTCCATTTCTGTCCTCACAGTCAGGGTGAAGAAATTTTTTTTAACTGCAGAAGTACCACTGTTCAAAGCCTTTCATGTAACTTCAAAGAGACTCGTTTTAGTTCTTTCACAGTCTTATCATTTCAGAACTGAAACATTTTCAATATTATATACAACAAAGCCATAGTTGTTGCTTATTTATCCTATGCAACTAACAACCATTGACAAAGCCAATAGTCCTGGCTTGTTGTAGGTATAATGTCACTTGTTGTATCGTATATCTGGATCAGACCCGGCCCCAGGAATTTTCATCTAGGTGGGCCAAGTGTGACTTTGGGTGTGCTACGGCAAGCCCGATTTTTGGCCCTTATGGAGGTAGCTTCCAAGTCCTAGATCGCATCATATCTACATCCAAACAGGCAACACGAAACAAACGGTAGATTCTGTGTATATACAGAGCATATAGAGGGTGAATTAGTGGTAAACTGAGCTAAGGTTCATTTTAGGGTTTAGGAGTGGGTAGTGGTACAGGAATGTAAGCATTGTGTGGGTTGTAGTCTTAGTTTGCTTCTATCAAATTAATTAGACAAACACTGAATACCAATGATTTGTGAGTTTGAAGTGTATGACTGGAAACAATGTCTGTGTTAACATGGTGGGAAGTTATCATCCTACACACAAGCGAATGCTTCTGGTACCTCCAGAAAGCTTCCTAAATGGAATGACGTCTAGAGATAATTTCTGGAATTGGGACTGAAATTACCAATTTTTCTGGCTGCAATCCTCATGTCCTTTGCACAGCTGTTTGGCGACACCATATCACGTGGAACTGATAAAACCGCAGTTCAACCATCTCAAATAATTGAGTAAGAGGAGTAAGGAAGATGAGCAACAGTAGGTTAAAATAACAGAAAGCTACAAGAACAGGTGGCAAAGCAGAGACTCAACAAGTGAATATGTACAGAAGAAAGTCCTCAAGATCGAACGTTGAGAGTTCAAAAGAAGATAGTGAACCCAATGGTCTACCTCGGCAACAACGCTCAACATACTGTGATTCTGAGCAAATCACTTAATCTCCTTGTGCCTAACAAAAATGAATTTGTTCATCTGTAATGAAACGGGTGCTCATGTAAAAAGAGCTCTGATACCTGATTTCTTCGGGTCGAGTTTGAGCTATATAAAACAAAAAACAGAGTTTGAGCTATATAAAAAAAAAAAAAAAAGCTCCTATCCCATGAGATTCATTAAACTATAAGCCATTTAATCATAATTTCAAGATGAGGCCCTTCAACAAGATGCCACCTTTCATCCCAGACAGAATGAAAGCTGGTTGCGGGCAGCTTAGCACACAGCCATCTGATGCATGGTAGCTTTTTCTGGGTTAATCTTTCATTTAGTCTCTTAGTGCAACTACAAAAAACACTTTGCAGTGATGCTGGCTGTGGAGTAGAGCCAAAAGCAACTCATCAACACAAGCATCAGGCCTGCAACTGGCTTGCAGGTCAGCTTACATCAACTTTAAGGTGCTTGCCTCTTTCACAAGAGTTGGCTGCCGCTTAATGTTGGAGATCAAACACTATGCCCCTAAGCAGGAGCTAGGATCCTTCTTCCAAATTCGAGCAACCACCTCCAATATACAATTACATACAAATGGTGACAACTGATAATGATTTAAATGATCTATGCCTCTCCACCAATCAAAGTCCAAAAAGCTGATTAAAATGTGTCTATTCTCCTTATCACAGTATGTTAAACATTTCATTGATAAACTCCAATTTCCTTTTGTAATTTACATTTGAGAGCTGTGTCCCAGAGCACCTTAATTCTGCATATTTCTACACTGGTTATAGCTTATAATAGAATGCTCAGAGTTGTAACAAGGCAGCCTTTTGGTGCAGCCCCCCACAAAACCCTCTAGCTGGCCTTTCAACCCTTCAAAGGGCCCCAGTCATCCCAAGGCCAATGAATATCTGTGAAATATGGGCAGCTCAGAGGCCCCTCATCAAAATCTGCAAGAGGGCCCAATCATTTTAGGGTAAGCCATTGGGAATGATCTGGCTCCAGGGTCCAGGCGATCCCACTACACCAATCTGCCGACCCCTCTGCAGTCTTAAGAAAGGTGCACTGTGTTTGCACGTCATGAGAGCTTCAATAGTTCAGTAAAAATTACAGTGTTCGGCTATAATATAAAACTCGAAACACAAATGTAAAAAGCCTCATGTTAGACCTGTCAGCCCTTTGGGTGGTCCCTCCTCATCATTATTTATTTTGTCCCACTTTTGCCTCAAACCCTGTTAGCATTTTTTCCTTTTTGGGAACCACCAGACTTTTTAGTATTGATGCAGATTCAGGGAGCCATTTTATCTACCCCTGGAACTTCTGTCTGAGGGCCTGGAGCACAAAATGGTGGCCACCTGTGACATCATCAGAACCCACTGGAACCTACCAGCACCTTCCAGAACATTCCAGAACCCTGTGACAGTTGGAGGCGGTTTGGAATGTTGGGAAGCTAAGCCAGAGTTGACAGTTGGAGCTGGCAGTTGGCACCTGACTGGTGAAGAGAGAGCAGCAGAAACCTGAAGGAGGAAGGAGTGAGGCAGCAGGGGTGGAAACTTGTGCCTGGAGTGGGGTCCATAAACCCACCCTTGATACTAGTCCCTACTGACTGAGCCCAGCCTGGAGCCCTGTGTGGGAGAAAGCAAGAAAAACCATCTTAAGGACCTGGACAGCAGGAACAGGCCTTAGAAGTAAAGAAAAGCAAGAATCTGACCTGTTTATTGGTTTCCACGGAGTCCGACGTCGAGAAGCCTGAGACCTGGAGCCCGAGGTGGAGAAGCGGCGCTGACTGGAAAGCAGACGTCGTACCCGGAGCCGCCAGAGGTCGAGAGAGGGCGCCGACGGAGGTCGTGAGGAGTATCAGAGGTCGAGGAGGAAGTCACCCGAGGTCGAGTGAGCGGCGTCGACGGGGGAGTGAAGTCCGCCCTCCGGAGTCGCCGGAGACCGAGGTGAAGCGTGCCGGAGGTCGGGAGTGGAGATCGCACTCCGGAGTCGCCGGAACCTGAAGAGAATCGTGCCGGAGGTCGGGAGTGGAGGTCGCACTCCGGAGCCGGCGGAAGTCGACATCGAGCCAAGACAGCCCGACGTCATCGAATCGGAGGTCGACATCGAGCCGCGGCCGCCGACATCGAACCGGAGCTGCCCGAAGTCGACATCGAGCCAAGACAGCCCGACGTCATCGAATCGGAGGTCGACATCGAGCCGAGGCCGCCGACATCGAACCGGAACCGCCTACCGGCGTCATCAAGAACTGACATTGTGCCGAGGCCGCCGACATCGAACCGGAACCGCCTCACGGCGTCGACACGACTCCAGCGGCGTCGGAGCTTCATAAAAAGGGCAGTAAGTGGAATAGAGGGCGCCTAAGGCCCTGTGGAGCTCTAAGAGACCATCCTAAGGGATAAAGAGGTGTTAGAACCAGCCTGGAAGTGCCAGGGGTGGACTGAGACTGATACAGTGACCTGTGTGAGGGGTTGTGTAGTTTGGGAGAGCCAGATTCCTAGATTACCCTTGATCTACCTCAGTTTTAGCCTCAGCCTTACCCAAGCTAGGTGAGACACCCTCAGGCCATCCACCTAACCACAAGCTGTGACTGGGCCAAATCAGCCCATAGTATTTTAAATGTGATCTGATTCTACAAATGTCATTGTTGGCTGGTATTATTTATTGAGGGTACTGTATTTATTGTATTTATCTAAATTATTCCTGTAATGTATTTATTGTCCTGAGCTAACTTATTCCTGCACAGTATTTATTTGACCTGAACCTATTTATTGCACCTGTAAAGTGTTACTATTTATTTGACCTGCACTTTTTAAGGAGAAGCTTGTGTACTGTGATTGTATTATTATTTATTCAATCAGCAACTAAGAGAAAAGAAGATAAACACAGAGATATTTTCATAATTTTTAAGGTGTAGTGTCGTTTTTGGAACGGATGCACGCATGGTTATTGTGTGGGTATTGCGTATGCTTAACACGGTGCCTGACCCCTGACCACTCGATCAAGGGTAATCTAGGAATCTTTCCTCTCAGTTTGACCTACATATATTTTTCCGCAGGGGCATTTAATGGCATATATACAATTAGTCGTATCGCAAGTGCTAGTGTGATGTAGAGCTATGGAGTAACCTTTTGTAGGGTGATTGAATTTGTTGCCGATCATTACATTACCACAGTAAACTGAGAGGAAAGTAAAAATTCGCATCTCAGAACACAAGAGCAACATCAGAACTAATAATTTAAAATCATCTGTGGCATCACATTGGATTGAAGCTGGTCACCAAATCTCCCAACTGCGTTTTACAATACTTGAAAAGATCACACAACGTCGAGACATGGATCCTGCAAAACAAAGACTAAGGACTGAATACTTTTGGATTAAAAAGCTAAATTGTTCTCACCCGATTGGGTTGAATGACCGCATAGAATATGCTTGTTTTCTCTAGTCTGCTGATTACAGTTGCACTGGTAAATAGTGTTATCCGGTCCCGTAATTCACTGTTTATAATTCATTAATTATGTCACGGGATGATGATGTTTATTCATATATTCTGTTCTCGTTTATATTTTTCACTTATTATTTTCCATTTCTATGTATATTTTCCTTTCTCAAACTTTTTCTTTCTTCATTAACTTTATTGAAATTTTGGTCTTTTCTTTGGGTTTCTACTTATCTGGCCGCTTCATTGGCCGTTTGCGTCTTCATTTCTGTCAGCCCGACGCTCATTCGTTGTGATTACGTTAACACGTAACCGATTGGCTTATACTGTCCATTCCCACATCACGTCACTTCAGCTCATATATACTGACCTATCACAGGGTGATTCAGATCTGTTATCAAATTCGACGTTGAACTTTCACGCCGTCTGCAGAGCTTTAGTCATGTGAAAACCGTTCGGTTTCCAGTAAGTTCACGTCAAATACGCTCTTTCCGGGTTTTAAAGGGATCTTTCGGTACATTCTTCCACTCGTTTCATGCTTGCGGGTTTTTTTCTTACTGAATTTTGGACTTGGGTTATCTGCATTTTTCCTTAGTACACGCTTCGTTATTTTCTCAATTATACATTTATTTCCCGCATGTTTTGTTAACTTTCTTTCATTTTCTGTTCTCTTGCTTAAATATTTATTTCCCGCACGTTTCATTAACTTTCTTCTATTTGGTTTGTCTTCATTATAGTTTATGTATTGTGGCCTGTATGCGTTATTTTGTATGCATTGATTTTACTGTCTAGAGTTGTTCATTTGTTTGGGATAGTGAACTTAATGGTCCTGTTTCATTTCATTTGTAGACCCCTGAAGAAGGGTCAGATATTATTGACCCGAAATGCATTGGGTGGATGTCTAATGTGCTCAAGAAGAACAATTTTTGTTATGTATGATTACATTTGGAAATGATATTTCAACGAGAGACTCAATCGGATGAATTTGTCGAAACTCAATCTATGAAGTAAATAAATTGTTGAAGAAACTCTATCAGTTTCATGGTTTACTGAGTGCCCTTGTCTTGCGAGAAGGTGATCCTTCTCACTACACACGAATTATTCTTTTAAAGACGCGGGAGGACTCCGCGTGACACAAGGAGCACCAACATAAATTCTTTGAACCTTGTCTAATCGTTGAGAGTGCACAGGGATAACACAGTGGTTTTTAAGGATCAATATAGAACATATGAAAAATCAACATACAACATATATATATATATATATATATACACTAAATTCAATATACATAAACAATCACAAACATATCTGTACAGAAATATATACAATTCCTGTTTACCCTATTATTGTGGATGCAAAACCAGATTTTTCGGAACACAATAATTATCTTTTGCAATCCGTATTAACGAAGATAGCCCATCTATATAGGCATAACAAGAGAGAATATTCGTAAACCCTCTTTAATCATTAGGCTGTGCTAAACAATTCCTTTCAGCACTTAATTCAATTATTTTGGGGGCTTCTCCAAAATGTGCTGTCGACACATTTCAGCCCCATTAGTTAGGGCCTCATCAGGACGGGTAAAAGGAAACCTACAATAAACAAAATGTATTCCTTATATTTACAAATATACACATAGACATATATATTTTATAGAGGGAGACAAAAATATTTACAGAGGAAAAAGAGGGATAGCTTGGTAAGTGTATCAACTTAGGTAACAGATTCCTATCTTGGCGCAGCAGTAAGCAAAGTATGTATACAAAAAAGGTGAAACGAGAAAGTAAATACAACGGAAGAAATAATCATGGTGGTAAGCGTGCGTATCTAGTCCGAAAATTGCATACATTGTATCAAAACAGTGAAATAAGTGAGTGCAGGGTGAGCAGTGAGAATGAGAAGTGAGTCGCCTGAATGCAGGATGTACTTGGAGTAACTCAACATGTTATTGATGGTTGGAGAGTAGGGTTTTGGATATGTTAAACTATTGCTATGATGGCATCAACCAGGGATGGAGGGTGAAGGAAATAAATAGTTAGCTGATCTTGCAACAAACACAATCTTGTGACTAGGGTTGCCGGCTGACCGGATCTCTGCCGGCACCACCACTATTTTGATGTCCTGGCCAGTAAAAATAGCACAAAAACTGGCATTTTTAACCCTTATCTGTGCATACTTCAAACAGCACATATAAATAGAAAGTACTTTTATATGTGTTCTGGAGCTGCATTAATGAGCCATAACTAATAATTAAAGAAAACACAGACAGAAGAGTCATGTTACAAATGAATACATACGATTTTATTTACAGCCCTATTTAGTAACAGAACTAGGCCTATGCAGACACTTTAAACAACAAATGGTCGATATTTTTCTCTTGGAAAGGTGGTAACACTACTGCTGATATGCCTTTTCACCTAATGCATTCTCCCTCTGTGGCAGTAAAAGCAAAATAGAAATGTTAGGACTAGGCAGAGTGGGGACTCAAGGGATACTGGAACCAGTGAAAAGAAAAAAAAAAAAGCCTCGTTAACCAGTTCACAAGGGCATGAAGTTGGCCTTTTAAAGACCTGTGAAAAACTCAGGTGTGGCTAGATAGAACGCCAGGCACTGCCCAGCTGCGCCCACAATGGCTCAAGAGCACCACAACGCTCGGCCCGATAACAAAAAGAAAGAGGAATTTAACATGTGCATTTTGTAATTGGTCTGGTCCACCCTCTAGAACAGGACCTGATCTGGATGCAATGACAGAAACAGCAAATACCAGTCGGGAGACACACTATTCTAAGCACAGGTTTTTAGCTTATGTGTTTTTAAGCCACACCCTCCATTACATTGGCCACGCCCCTTTGAAAGACCCCCACCCAGTTTTTTCATCCCACTAAAAGCCCTGACTAAGTGGATCCACCTCAAGAAGCCATCTCCGACCCCCATAGTGGGCTGCACCAGTTAGGATAGCATGCGTGAGACTTGACATGAAAAAGTTTTGTTTTCTTAATGATAACATTTTTTGATTAAGAGTGTCTTTCCACTTGCTCAGTCGTTAATCTATTGGAACTTAAAGTGCTTGTTAAATAATGATCTTCAATCATCCTAGTTTTATAGTAATAATGCATACATGCCAACCGTCCTGATTCAGGCAGGAGACTACAAATTTCAAGGCTAGTCTCCCGCCTCCTGATTCCTGCATGCAAGCCCGATTCCTCAACGGGCTTCATCCAACAGGGACTGGACTTGTGTGACTCAGAGTTTGCACTGCCTGTAACTCGCTCCTGCGAGCCAGTGCACAACATGTTTGTCACACTCAATCTGCCTGCCATAGCGCTTTCTCCATGCGCCGGACAGGTAAGGAAAAAACGTATATTTGTATTTCTCATTTCAGAACCCGAAGAAGCACACTAGAACGTCTCATACATGCCAATAGGCCTGATTCACACCTCAATAGAAGTCAATAAGAGAAATACATTCTTCTGATTGCATTTTTTAAATTTCCCAATTTTCTCTTCTAAAATGTTGGTAAGTGTGATAATGTTATTTGTTGTGGGTTGTTTGTCCCTTCATTCAATTTAATCATTTTTACACAAGGAAAAGATAGTATAGTGTTATAAAGTAAAGTTTATGTTTTTCCTGTTACAGGCTATTATCCTTTATACAAAACGAGCATGCGTAGATTAAAGCGGTCAACTATCCAATGCTCTCTCACTCCATATCCTATTTGTGCACTGACCTTTGTTACCCTGGGCTTCTACAGTTTTTGTGCCTTTTGTTAGGTCGTAGCTTGCTGGTTTAAATGCTGTTTTTGTCAAGCGTTGAGCAATTAACTGTATCTGCAGCATTCCATGTGGGCCCCTGCTTCCAGCCCAAGAGACAGACCTAGCCTCCACACCGTAGATGAAAGCCCTTTTACCCGCTTCTGAGGCCTTTTGTTTTTAGGTCGAGCCTAGAGTAGCGCATGCGCTGCTTGCTCGACTTTAGTAAGGGGCTTTTCAAAGTGCTACCCGCCGGCCACCAGCTTGCGGTTACGTGCACAAGCACGCGCGCCTCGCTTGACCACCTCTCCAATCATTGCTGCACTCGCATCCCTCGCGTGCTTAGCACGTCATCGCGATCACTTTCGTTCTCACCGCGATCGGGATGACGTGCTAAGCATGCGAGGGATGGGCGCGCAGCAATGTCCCCTGAAAAGTAACATTTTTATTATTCTGATCTCAAGTTACAGCAGCAAGGTGACCGCGTGTGCCCCGTTTTAGTTTTTATTTTATTGTGCTTATTTATATAACGCAGGTTACTTTAAAGTAAAATTATATTAAGTATTTGTAGCTTCTGATCTGCAACATTAAGAATTCTACATATCTGATCTGCTTTCATGCGAAACAATGTAAAACTATAATTCCGCTACTTATATTATGAAACTGAACCTTTTGGAATTCAAATGTCCATGAAACTTGCGTTTGCATCCCCAGCAGCAGCAGCAGTGTGTCGTAAATGTGTTTAGCGCCTGCAAAATGGGTCGTCTCTGTGGTGTGAATTGTGTCCGGGAGAGATCAGACCACTCAGACCTCACCAGGAGGTGTTTGATGCACCCACAAAAGATCGTGTTACATACATCCCATCAGACGGTGGTGAGAATACAGCGATCTTTGAGCGTGAAAGGCCCCTACTGGTGCACACGTGGTGGTGCGAAAGCTAGAGGCGCACAAATGCCTCTTGTTTGTACACAGCGCTGCTATACAGAGTGCACTACAAGAGGCGCCTTGTCATCTGAGGGCTCAGTGGCTGTTAAAGTGACAGACCACTGGAGTGACATACATTAGTGAACTCTCACCTATGGAGCCTGGGGAAACATGTCCACATGGCAGGTTCTCCTCCTCCAACATATGTGGCCTGCCTCCAGGGACCTCTGCAAGCTGACCATGCACATAACGAGTGTCCCCTCCAACCCCATGTGTGACCTGCCTCCAGGGGCCGCTGCAAGCTGAGCATGCACATAACGGGTGTCCCCTCCAACCCCATGAGTGACCTGCCTCTGGACCTCCTGAAAGCTGCCCATACTCAGAGGCAGAGGCACCGCCCTGATCCCCAAGTACACTCGTGCGATGTTCTTTCGTGTGTAGGTTACTGGTGTCTTCACGGTGAAGAGGCCGATCCTTTCACTGTATCCAGTGACAAGCCGAATCCAGCAGTGAACATTCACATCCGATATGAACAGAGCCTGGCAAATCCTGCCATGTAACCGACTCAGCTTCGAGGAAGTGACCCTATCTGCAAATGTACCATTATAGGGACAGACCTGCAGGTTCCAGGTTGCAGATTAGTGGCATATAAGCCCAGGTTTGGCTGTTTAAGTTACACTTGACTTGCGGGGCTCGTCAGCAGCTAAGGAACAGATGCACGTTCTCAACAAGAAATAGAGAGAACATGTGAACAGCGCATCCTACAGCATGGTTGAAGACTGTGAAACACTCTTGACCTTGAGGTTTGAGCCCAAATTCAATTTATTTCGGAAAGACATGCAAACAGAACTATTTACACCTCCTCTTTAATCAAACCAGGTAGGGAGTAGGGGTCTAGATCGAAAAATGTTAGACTTTGGTCTCGTCATCTTTCTTCAAGGTGTCCATGTGCTGAATTCCATAGATCTCCATGGTAATCAAAAGATAATATATTGCACTCTATAAAGCTGTAAATCAGTATAAAATAAATAAGTGTCTCCAAAAAATCCTTCAGATTGCCAGTTTCAGTTATCTGTGGAAGCCCTAGGATACAATACATTAAAAGTTGGGTCTTAACTCATGGCTGTAGCTTCGCTGCTTACATTCCAAGTCTAGCCAACTGGGAAAAATGTCCTCAAGGTGAATACTTTTCTTTTCTACTTCAGATATGCAGCTAAGAACTTAATCCAGTATTGGTAACAATCCATTTGGGTGAGCAAGGTACTTATTCTAAAATTTGCTATCAAATGATTAGGCCAGAGCAAATATTTTTTACACAATCATATTCCTGCATAAATCCCGATTATTGGGCTTCACGTCATTTGCGTTTACACTTTTTCTCAAGTAGAAAATGTCACTCTGTCAACCAACCCAATGCATTGAGATGGTATCGTACATGATTTTGTACCTGAGGGCACATCTCTTATACATTTAAAAGAGGGCACATCTATTATACATTTAAATATTGTCCACGGTCGCTTCCATCGTGATGGTTTAAAATGTGTCACTTTTTACGCATGGAGCACGTGAAGTTGCCTTGGGCAACTTTCCAGCTTTCATCTTTTTGCCATACAATTGGCCCTTGTGTCTTCAAAGATTCCAAATGTTAGGGCCTTAAAATTAAAAACTTACCGCTTTAATTCCATTTGCATGCTCAGGGCCACACTAATATATAATTGAAATCAGAGGTTTGAAAGCCAGTGGGCAGGAATTAGGGAGGGACTGGGATAGAAACTAGACCTGGGCACCCAAAAAAAAAAGTGCCCCCCATTAGTGAATTAGCTAAAAAAGTGACCCACATTTGCACGACTGGGCTGTTTTGAACTTGTAAAGACATGGCGCATAGGCGGTTTGGCAGGTATGGCAGACTGCATAAATGTGTCCACACACTGACCTTTCAAAGCAGGTTGTCCAGTAGGGCATCTTCAACCTGGCAGCAACCTTTGTAGTATGTAAAAGGCAAAGATGTGGTACATGTAAGCACTAAATCGATTCTAGGGCTTAACAACCCTATAATGTTGAATATTAAGTAGAGAGATCATATACTGTTTTTGGTTACTTAAGGAACAAGCATTGGCATAGCCAATAGGTCTCGCCTTTGGGACCTTATAAGTATTTAGTTATGCAGCACAATATTCTTGGTGCAACTACATAAACTGTTGCATGGCTAAACACTTATAAGGTCCCAAAGGTGAGACCTATTGGCTATGCCAGTGCTTGTTAGTTACAGCCTCTGTTACCTTTACTGGGGGAGTCTGTAACTGCTACGCCAGCCCCCACCTCCATCACTTCTAAGCTGCTGGTTCCGTAACTCAGTCTCCAGTGTCCCATCAGCATACCTGCTAGCTTGAAGAACAATCTTACAGTTTGAGGAGGGGCGGGGCCTTGAAGGGGGTGGGCCCTCGTGCCGAGAAGTAATTAGGAGGCACTTTTGAACCCCCCAGCCACTCCTCCCAAAAACAAGCTTGCTGAGGCTGGTGCCGATGTCCTGGGGTGTTTTCACACCCCTTAATGGACGTCGACAGTTCAAAGCCTCTCAAAAACGTGGTGGAAAAACACTATGTACAGTGGTTTTCAGCTCGTTTTCCGTGCCACAGTGTGATATCTTTTCCTCACCGGGTGAGCGTGTGATGTGAGCCGATATCGCATGTCACACTGTGGACCATGTGAGTTAGCAGATATGCACCAGGCACCTCGTGCACTTGTCCTCAGGCTGCGCCATCCCACCTTGGGCTCCTGGCAGCTTTCAGTCGCATTCCATCCGGGCTCCTACTGCCCTCACCATCAGCGCAGGCCTGCACTCACGCACACATAGGGTTTTTTCACAATGAAGGATAAGTTACTTACCTGTAATCCTAGTTCTCTTCCAGGAGTATCCTCATCAAAGTCCTAAGCACTGAATATTCCCGCACATGTGCGGGGACCCCGGAAATAATAAAAAATATATATGTAACACATATATATACAGCTCTATATACATATATCATTTTTCTCATCCCAATGCAGCCCCCCTAAAGGAGGCTAAACAATGCAATAATAAATAACAGCTTTTGTAATCACATATTACGTATATACATAGACCAAGGAAGGCAAGTATAACTTGAACTCTTTTTAATGAGTAGACTCATGAAAACTGCAAAAAAAAGCAAGCATTGTTAGCCTACAGGCTGCATTGGAAACCAATGACATAGAAAATGAAAGCAAATGTAACACAAAAACTGGCACCGTGCCTTTAAGGCAGCCATGTCCCCTAGCTTCCCATCATGCCTCAGGGGTGACAGTTAGGTCAGTTGTTCTTTGCGGAGACCCAAAGGTCAGTGCACGAAGATATAGCTTAACAGTAAAACAGCCTCATTTGCCTTGGGAGGTGGGTGGGTTGCTTATGACGTTGATGAGGATACCCATGGAAGAGAACTAAGATTACATGTAAGTAACTAATCCTGCCCTTCCAGGGGATTCTCATCAATAGTCATAAGCACTGAATAGAATAGCAAGCCCATCCTCCGCCTGCGGGCAAATGAGAAGGAATGACCCAACAAAAAAACAGAATTAACCAGTGTTGAAACAGATTCCTTAAGGAGGCCTGACCCACTTTGGTGTTTGCGCGATGTAGGAAGGTGGAATCTGACTATATGGTTGCCCCCAACTTTTTGCCTGGTATTTGGATGGTTTTTGACTAGTCTGGCTGGGATCCTGCTATCCAGGACCCCAGCCTATCTGCATCCTCCCTAAAACTGATGTGAGTACCCTAGGTACAACCCAATTGGATACTGAGGATACCCTGTCAGCCCTTGTAGATGGTACCCTAGGTACCCAGGGCATGGGTCCCTCAGAGGCCTACCAGGGCTGCAGCACTTATTGTGCCACCCTGGGACAGCCATACCAAATGACACCACCAGACCACTACTGTAGTCTGGGTAAGGTGGTGCTTGCACCCCCTTACAGGGATACAGGTACCCTGTATCCCACCTATGTACAACACATGTATTCTCATTGGTCACCCCTCAAGCAGGCCTTGCTAATCCTACAAGGCAGGGTGCTGGGATATGTGTGAGGGGGGACCCCTACCTGAATAGGGCCCCTCTGCAACCCTCGTAAAAATCATTGCTGGGTTGTTTGTAGTGTAGCCATACCATATGCTCTTAACCGCATTATAAGTATATCGCAATAGCGTGATAACTTGAGAATGGCTACACAGAACCATATCGTGTTTGGTGTCAAACATGTAGGATTCATTGCCTAGGAGTTTTTGTCATTACTATTCAAGTCCCTGTCCTAGGAATTGAAACTATCCATTGTTCAGGGGGTCTTTGTTTTTTCTCATTTATTAATGAATAGTTGATCAGATTTCCTAATCAATTTAGACCTGTCTAAATAAAATTTTAAAACCCTTTTTAGGTTTAAGGAGTGGAGTGACCGCTCAGCTGGAATAAAGGGATTAGGGAAAAAGGTCGGAAGTAACCCTGGGCATAGTTCGCGAGATACGCGTAGCACTGCGCGAACTGCGTAGTACGCTGTTCGCGATGATAACACAGTGCCGGATGCTTGTTCGCACTGTGCAATCATTGCAAACGGCATCTTGCACAGTGCAAGCGGTCGTTTTCTGCCGCTCGAGTAGATTTTTCCTCGAGCGGCAGCTTTCTCAACGCAGACTGGTTTCTCATCGCAAGCGACCACTCGCAATGAGAAACCTGACCTCCCCGCATTGAGAATCTCGCCGGGAGGTTTATTTTCTACGCTCGCGATCGGCAACTTGATGTTGCTGATCGCAAACGAGGAAAAAGTCTGGCCGGGATGTCATTTTGCTCGCTCGCGGTCGCCAACTTGACGTTGAGGACTGCGAGCGAGCAAAAAATGCCAACTACGCTACGCGATTTTGCACTGTGCTACGTGCAATTCGCGTAGCGCGAAGTAGCACAAACTACGCAAACTTCGCGAGCGTAGCGTAGTTGTCCGCCCAGGGTTAGGCGGAAGTCAAATGGTTTGGTTGACATGGAAATCTGACACCACCTTCGGAAGGAAGGAGGGATGGGTTTCTCAAAACAACTCTATTGAGATGGAACAATGTGTATGGTTCTTTTGAGCAGAGAGCTTGGATCTCGCTCACCCTGCAAGCTGAAGTAATTGCCACTAGGAAAGCTACCTTCCACGTAAGGTGTTGCAAAGTTGCTTTGTGGATAGGCTCAAATGGGGGACCCATCAATTTAGATAGAACTAAGTTCAGCTCCCAGGGAGGTGAAGGAGGCCGAACAGGAGGATAGACCTTCTTTAAACTGTGCAAGCTGTCCTTTACTACCTGCAGCTGAAAAAAGGAAGGCTGAGAAGGAGAACGCCTATATGCCTTAATGGCAGCTAGGTGTACCTTGATGGAAGACAATTTTAGGCCTGCCTTAGCTAAATTAAGCAGGTGGGCAACATCACTTCCTCCTGCCCCTTGGTAGGATCACAATTGTTTTGTACACACCACAAATAAAAACTTTTCCATTTACAGGCATAGCAGTGCCACTTAGAGGGTCTTCCAGCTTCCTTCAAGATGGTCATGCAGTCCAGCAGAAGACCTAAATGACCAGACTGGAGGACCTCAGGAGCCATGCTGCCAAGTTCAGTGAGGGAAGGTTGGGGTGGTGAATGCACCCGCTAATCTTGGACAGCAGGTCAGTGTGAGAAGTTGGCCTGGTATATGCTGTCCACTAGTCATGGTGGGCACCTGGCACCAGTCCAAACGACCCTTATTGATAATTAGGTTAAAGACAACCTTTATTGATAGCTATGGAGAGCAGCCTTCAGGCTAAGTCTCAAAGGAATGTAAAGCAGCTTAGTTTACCAGATGATAACCTCCTGAATAACCAAATAAAAGGAGAACCACACAAGATATATATAAAATATATGTATTTTATACTAAACCTTCTATACTAACCTCTTTATGAGATTAGAGCACAAGATACACAATATTAAAACACTAGAACGACAGTAAATAGCACAATACACAGTGGGCCCCAGAGGGAGACAAAACCATATATTAAGAAAGTGGTATAACAACCACGACTTGACTAGACACAGTGCCTAGAGCACGTAGAATTGCTGGGACCCCAAGGAACCACCCAAGGTAGTGACACAAGGGACCCATGGGGGACACTTGCAGTGTGAGAACACAGCTGCGAGCTCTGTACAATCCTATGGGAAAGTCGCGGTTGGAATTTTAAAGATTAAGGATACTTAGGAGAGGACTTTGAGCAAAGCCTTTCAAACTTAGAAGGTTCTAAGGCCAGCACCCATGTGAGCACCAGAGTGCTTGTGTTACCTAACCCAGGGAAGCCGGGTACATAGGTGTCAAATGGTCTCGGGAATCTTTGTCGTTTTCGATTGCGTGATGCTGCAAAGTGCTGCTGCCAGGAAGATGAGAAGTGTCCGGTGTGATCCAAGCCTGGATCAGAGCTGAGAAGAACCTAAAAGCAGAGGGGACAGAGTCTGGGTCACTTCAGGGTGACCAGGGGCTTGGTAGACGAATGCCCACCGATGTCGGGTGTTTCAGGTGAGATGAGGTGAAGCTTGACTCTGCAGCCAAGGGGACCAGGAGACATTGACGATGACCAGAGTCCACAGGCGAGCTGTCCCACGAAGGATTTCGAGTGCTGGGGGGGGTCAGTGTCTGGATTGGAGACCAACAAGCCTTGGCAACTGCAACCCACGCGTTCAGATAAAAGATGCTTCGGTGTGGACCAGCAAGGTCCTGGGGACTACCCATGTGATGGAGAGTCAGGGCACATCTGGAGCAACCAGGAATGCCCACTGAAAGTTAAAGTACCCTTCTCAGGGACCCACAGGTCGACGGACCAGGGATCGCAAAGGGACCTCGAGAGGAAACACAAAATACCAGTCCAGGGAACACGCGTGGAGTGTAGGCCAGTAATCATTGGTGGAATCACTGCTCGGAGTCGGGACTACAAGTAGCCCAAAGCACAGCCTTAGTGTGTTGCCAAAAAGCATATGCTGCTGCAAATGTGCACGGTGTCCAGGGGTTCGGGTTGCATGGTCCCCACGAGGGCTGCTGGTCTCAGGTTTGCTGAGAGCACTGGTTGGCCTCGGAGAAGCTTAGGAACCCACCTCCTGTGTTGCAAAATCTTCGGAGTCCTTCAGGAGCTGCAAAGATGCAAACCGGTCAGATGCGTCTTTGGTGCCTGCGTTGCAGGGGAGTACCTCCTTTACTCCAAGGGAGATTCTTCGGTCATCCAACTTAGTGTAGATAGTTGAAGTACTTGGTTTCTGTAGCAGAGTTTCGTCCAGGTAAATCTAAAGTCCTGTAGCCAGGGGTTCCTACTTTATACCCTAGGAAGGGGTGGGACAAACTCTGGGGACCCACCTATGAGAGGGTCAGGACAGAGGGGTGGCTACACCCATGTCCTTTGTCCAGTTTCGCACCAGAGCACGGGCTGAAAGCCCCCTGCAGCCGGTTTGAGCTGGACTATGCACAGGGACACCAAATGTGCCACCAGTGCAGACATCAAAGCAGCCTCAGAGTGCACCCGCCCATCCCCAATACACTAAAGCCTGTCTGGGAGGTAGTCACACCTCCCTGTGGCAGGAAACCTATTGCCCAGCTGTCCCCTGCTGGAGTTTCATCCAGCAGAAGGAGGGCAGGCTGATTGAGAGGGAGGAGTCTGACGGAATGGCACCCCTACCAGTAGAATATCCTGCTGCATCCACTATGGAATGGATGCTCAGGCTGCTTTTGACAGCTGTATCCTGTCGTCCCACTGAGCCGTTCGTTGATCCCACTTGTCCTCCAGATATTGCTGTAAAGGATGCATTCTCAGCCTGGCATTGGGGACAAGAAAGATGCAGGATGCCATAATCCTAGGAGAGAGGCAACCTGACGGACCGAAGGCAAGTTGCTGTGTAGAATCTGCTAGCCATTCAGTGTGATAGATAACAGTCTCTCCTCTGAAGGAAACACTTTTCCTATTGCGGAGTCTATTGTTGAACCCAGATAGTGAATTTTTAGTGTGGGCTGCTGAGTCGTTTTTTCGAAGTTGAAGTGGAGACCCAGCTGCTAGCAGAGTTCTAGACATTGTTGAAAATGTTTCCTTATGCTCTGAGGAGAGGGACATTTCAGAAGCCAGTCGTCGAGATAGTGGTACACAAAGATGCCTCTGTGCCGGTAGAGAGCCTGCCACTACTGCCATGCACTTTGTTAATATTCGAGGAGCTGACTTCAACTCGAAAAGCAGAACCTTGAACCGATAATGGGTTGATCCCACCAGAAAACACAAGAATGTCCTGTGATGTGGACTGACCGGAACGTGAAAGTATGCATCTTGCAGGTCCAGCGAACACATCCAATTTCCCTGCTGCAGATGTGGATATATTTGATGGAGAGCCAACATGCAAAACTTCTCTCTTTTGATGGATTTGTTGAGGACCCGAAGAACTAGAATAGATCTGTATTCTGATTTCCGACCTTTCTTCTTCACCAGGAAGTACCTTGAATATACCCCTCGACCACGTTGTGATATAGGAACCTCCTTGATGGAAACTTCGTGTTGCAGTATTTTCATCTGGTGGCACGTTGTTTTTACTGGAGGGATCGAAGGAAGCCAATGCTGAAAACATAGAGAGTACCCATTCTGCAGCGTAGCTAACACCCACTGGTCTTTTGTGATACCACGCCACTCTTCTAGATGGTTGGCAATACTTCCCCCCACTGGAGTGGGAAACGGCATTGGGGAAGCGGAAACTCATTGCTTAGAAGGTGTCTTCGCTGAGGCGGTAGATTGACGAGGGGTTCCTCTTTCTCTGGGGGCACGACGTCTCTGGTAATGCGATCACGATTGGCCCGGATGATGTTGTTGTCTCTGCCAGTGAGGGGTTTGAACCATCTGATGGAAGGGCCGCTGATCTATGGCCTGTAACGGCGCCTAAATTATTTCTTTTTTTCAAGCCCGACCGCCTTCAGGGTATCAAGCTCCGTCTTCATCCTTGACAATTCCTCATCTGTGTGAGTGCTAAACAAGGGTGAGCCTGAGAAAGGAAAGTTGAGAATTCGAGACTGTGCTTCTGGTGTTAGAGCAGTTAGTCTGAGTCAGGATGACCCTCAGGCACAGATTCCATGCGCGTAGGAGTGTGCCGACAGCATTTCTCCATCAGCTGCGGCACAGATAACCTGGTTCGCCACCAAGCTGCGTTCCTGCAATATCTTCTCAAAATCCCTGCAGTCTTCTCTGGGCAGCTTTTCTGTGAATCTTTGGAGCGAGCCCCACAAGAATCTATCATAGCAACCTAGTAGTGCCGAGGCGCTAGAGACCTGCTGCATGGAGGCTGACGTGCCACAGACCTTTCTCCCCCATGAATACTGTGCTTTGCTCTCCTTATCAGGTGGGACTGTTGATTAGGAGGCCACTGCATGGGTCTTTTTAGCAGCAGCAATAATTACAGAGTCCGGAGGTGGATCAGATCTGAGAAATAATGGATCCTCTTCAGGGGGTCTATATTTCTTTAAGATCCTTGCAGGTGCGGTCTTGAGAGTCGCCGGCGTTAGACAAGTGTCCATCACCGGCTGAAGTAACCCCGGCACCAATGACAACAAAGGTCTGGCTGCTGACCTCTGACGCAAGGTTTCAAAGATCACTGAGGATGAACTCTGCTGAGTAGGCATAACGATGTTCAGGTTATTCACCCCTCTGGCCAGAACGTCCTGAAAGGTACTGACGTCATCCACCAAAGAGACCCTCGACGGTGGGATGTCTGTAAGCATAGGAGAGTAGTCCATCTTTGAAGAATGGGTGGAAGAGGGTAAACGTGTAGGAGATCTGTGTCTACTCCTCCGACCTTGAGACCTGGATCTCCTTCTTAAAGGAGGGTGCAGAAGCATGTGTGTGATCTCAACCCCTCGATGGAGTAGAAGGAGAAAGATCCACCGCCTGCACCAGCCGGGTTAAAGGGGATCTGTGTAGAGGACTGGAGTAGTCCTGATTTCCTTGTACTTGTGCAGTACCAGATTTTTGCAGTGGTGTAGAGGCAACATCCATCTAGCAGAGAGGTGTATAGATGGAGATTTCTGCCTCTCTTCCTGTGCATGAACTTCAGATGAACGGGACGTTCAGGGGAAGACGTTGGACTATTCAGCGTTGAGATAACCAACTCCAGTGATCTTGAGGATGACGACGAAGAGCGTCTTAAAACAGTGCGATGGGTCAATGCCGACTGGTGAGAGTGTCTTGACGTTGAACGTGGAGTCAACAAGTAAACCAGCACTGGAGATTCCACCCTTGTTGTCGTGATGGAGACGAGAAATGCTCAGTGGACGTGAGTCGGCTCAAGACTGATGCCTCGAAGTCAATCTTTCTCTAAGGGTAGATCTGTGCCTCGACCACGTTTGCAGCCTGGTCGAAGACGACGGAGGAGTTCGTCTCGACGTTGAGCGTCTCTCTGTTGACACCAACAGAGCCCTTTGTCTCGACGTCGATTGCCTCTGCGGTGAGGTCTTGTGCCTCGGCATTGACCTCTTAAGAGACGACACCGATGAAGTCTTTTGCTTCGACGTCGGCGACGGAGACTTTTTCTTTGACGCTGAGCCTGTAAGCAAAGCTGCGAATGGAGTCTTATGCCTCGATGTCGATCGTCGCGACAACGTTGACAGAGACTTGTGCATCGTCGTCGATCGTCTATGAGACGACATCGGCGGATACTTGTGCCTCGACGCCGATCATCTATGAGACGACGTCGATGGAGACTTGTGCCTCAATGCCGATCGCCTGCAGGAGAGCGCCGACGGAGTGTCGTGTCTCGATGTCGAACGTTCACCCACCGCTGACAGAGACCTGCTCCTCGACGTTGATCGTCACCGGGTTGACGTCAACGGAGGGTCCGTTACCTGGTGACTCAAAGTTGGAACCGTTGTCTTCAGTCTTGAAATCAAGTGGTGTGCCTGCACCATGAAAGACTTCGACGCCAACCTCTGTTTCTTCGCCGCTAGTAAGTTCGACGCCGACCCCGAAGGAGAACAGACTGGAATTTTGCTTCTCGACGTTGATCTTGCTCTCTTTTTCTTCTGTCTCACTGGAGACCTACATCCTTCAGAGAGCCCATAAAGGCGGATTCTTTTTCTGTCTTTGAGGGTTCTCCTGGACAGCTTCTAGCAATGCTGACAGGTCTCTGGTAACTGAGAATCAGGGAGGCAGAGAATACACACACAATGTGTGCCAGACCTGGCCTTCTTCTTGTAAGACAAAAAAGGGTAAAAAGTTCCTCAGATAAGTAAAGAAAAAATAGTAGTGATTTCAGCACAAGTTGTCGTTTGCCATGAAAACGGAGGGGGAAACCCTTTAGTTGGAACTAGGGCCCTCACACACCCAGCAAGCTAGGTGTCATGCTTCATCATTTGAGCCTGCCCCTCGTCAGGTCGGCGCTGCAATTCCTGACGGGCTCCCAAGATTGGGGCTCTTTGGCGGGGATCTTTTGTTCCTGCCGAAGGGTGCTGTGGGGGTAAGGGGCCCTAGGATGTGTAGATGTGGTGTATGAATAAAATAGGTACTGTTAGTCCACAAGAATTGTGTTTAATAAAGTGGTAAACAGCCTAATTAAAAGGAAAGTGAGGTGGGGATAGCTACTAGTGATTATGATTCTAGTTGTGTATGCCCTACTCTCTGGAGGATCGACATGTTTCTTGCCCTTCAGGCCAGTAATCGGTCACGGCAATTCATCAGGATCAGGGAAAACTATCTACAACAAGGTATGTGTGGTCTACGTACCGAAGAGGTGCTCAGGAGTCACCTCTGTTGTAAGCAAGGTAATCTTGCAACAGTCTCCGGCGGGTATAAAGGACTCCTAACGTGGGTCCTGCGTCAAAGGACGCGTAGGAACGAAGACCTACCCCTACCGCCGGACCTGGCCTTCTTCTTGCCACAGGAAGGGCAAGGGTCAAACAGAGATGGCATTATGACAGAAAATAAATAACTTTCTGTCAAAAAAATGGCTGTACCTCACTCTAGAGCCTAAAAGACGTAGAGTGAAAGGTAGAAAACCACAATCAGAGTAGAATTATTTGACAAAAAAGTCAAAAAGTCAGAGCTGTGAATTCCAGGGTCCTGACTGAAGGAGCCGGAAAGAACACTTGACCTAACTGTCACCCAAGAGGCATGATGGGAAGCTAGGGGTCATGGCTGCCATAAAGACACGGTGTCAGTTTTTGTTACATTTGCTTTCAGTTTCTATGCTATTGGTTTCCAATGCTTGCTTTTTTGCAGCTTTCACGAGTCTAATCCTTAAAAAGAGTTCAAGTTATACTTATCCTTGGTATATGTATATAAGTAATATGTGATTACAAAAGCTGTTATTTATTATTGCATTGTTTAGCCTCCTTTAGGGGGGCTGCATTGGAATGAGAAAAATGATATATGTATATATATATATATATATAGAGCTGTATATACATGTTTTTCATATATACTTTTTATTATTTCCGGGGTCCCCGCACATGGGCGGGAATATATAGTGCTTATGGCTTTGATGAGGATCCCACGGAAGAGAACTTGCTTTCCCATAATTTGTCCAGTTGATTTATTTTGTTAAAAAATAGCCAATTTCGTGAAGTTGGTGAGGTTTTAGAAAATAGCTCACAAATATGGCATGTTTAGCTTTAATGAAAGAGGTCGGTTTAGCAATCACCGCAGCTGGTCATATATTGTAAGTTATCTGCTTTCTCAAACATTCTAGTACTTTCCATCCAGCAGGTGAGATGGCACACCTTTTGCCATGGGTTTGCTACTGGCTGCAATTGAACTAGCAAAACTGTTCTCCAGCCCTTGGTCAAGCAGATTCATTCTGGTCCAAGCAATATATACAAGGTGCATGGTTACTCTTTACTTGTTCATTTGGCTCGCACATTTTCTGGGTGCACAAGTCATTGTCATGTCATTGGCTGCCCATCACATCACTGACAAGGGATGGTCAAGAGAGAGCAGGACTTTGTTCCTTAGTTTTAGTTTTAAAATTGCACCACATGGCGGATGGAGGTGCCTCTTGTGCTCCATGGGGCCTACTAAAATTGATACAGTGCCATCCTGCAACAGGAGGCACCTGAAACCCCAGACAGGGTGTGCAACCTACTCCACTTCTCACCTGCATGAACTTTTGTACTAGCAGAGGCAACCATCTGTGCATCAGTCCAAACATTAGTACAACTGTTTCAAGAGGGCGCATTCTTATAACTGTTTTCACTCTTCCCCCACACAATTGCCCTTCCCTCACTGGGTCTCTGGTTCGGCCATGGAAGCTAAGGGCTAAAGCTCCAATTTGCAGATCCTCTGTTAGGACCTAGCCAGGTACAAGCAGCCTGTGGCCCATACAGCTCTTGCTACCACTCAATAATCTAGGTACGCTACAAAGAACATAAGGTGTTATTCAAAGAGGTCAAACACAGCTCCCCTCCACACCCTCATCCTTCATTCCATAGAGAAATCAATTGAAATGAATGAATAGTTTATATAATAAATCCACACAATCAGATTTAACATTGGGGAATCCCCCACAAATGCTACAAAAACTCAGTCACTCTTCTCTCAACTTACCTCACCCTGGCAGTCCTTCAAACTCTTGACAACACAATACTTGAGGATTAGTCTAAGATCGCTAAAAGCATTTTCGTGTGCTGACGAACTGATTGCACAATGTATTATAAAATACCTGCCTTCTTATGCTTGTGCACATGACTTGGACATCATAAAGTCCTCTCTTCTCACAGGTAGCTTTCCCTTATTCTTGAAAACTGGTAAAAAAGGCCCTCCTAAAAAGAAATACTATCTAGTCCTCGGTAAGTTTACTAGTTATTGCCCCAATACACCGTTTCCCTTCAAAGAGGACGTTTTTGAAAGGGCAATAGCTGATCAGCCTCATGAGGACCTTGAGCCTCTCAGCCGCCTCCTTCTCAGCTCATTTGCATTTTACCCTCACAGCACCATCCTGATAGTAGGTAACATTCTATCAATCACTGATAAGAGTGTACCTGGTATGTTGGTGCTATTTGAGCAGTCAGCTTCTTTTGATATTGATGACCACCAGGTCATATTTCAAAGTCTCTATTCATACAATGAGCACCAACAATTCCGACTTGCATTAGTTCACCTCATAAGTCGCTGGCAAAAAAAACTATTTGTACAGGTTGAATCTTCCATCCCTCTATTGATTCCTATCTTCTGCAGAGTTCCACAAGGATTGATCCTCAGTCCCATAGCATGACATGTAATCTGAACCTACAGGCTCTGGAAGTAAAACTCAGCCAAGTCAGCACTGCTATCCCCAGTATGCTGAGGATGCCCCAGTATACTTTGCAGTGTCATTGTCAAACCATCCTTAACTCAGATTCTCCCTGAATGTCATTCAAACCTCTGAGTGCTTATGTGTATGAAGCCAACAACTCATACCAGCAATGAATGAGTTGTCATTATAAATGGAGGAACCCCCAAGTCCCTCATCCAACAGTGGCACAATAATATAAACCTAGCAAACACAAGGAGATGATGGAGGGAGCCTGAAACTTTTCAGACACTTACCCCCAGTCACAGATCTGAGTTGAATCCATCATCGTTCTTTAGCTCACTTGGCCACCCCAGTTCAGACCCAGCCATAAGCAAATCAGTCTTGAGCCTGTGTCTCATGGGAACAGCCTGGCCCAAACTGCCAACCCAGGCCTTCCCTGAACCAGAAACAAGCATCCTGGGACCGGTTTTAGGTTAACACCCCTCACCAGCCAGGCTAGCTTGAATCCAGTGGGAAAGTGAGCAAGGGAGCCAAGTCTGGGCATACCCTGCCAACTTAGGGCGAACAAAGAAAACACAAGGAGATGATGGACGAAGTGCTGAAATCTCCTTGTGTTTGATTCAATAATATAAACCTACATGACAACTTCCCATCTGCCAGTCGATAATAAAAACCCTCAAATCTTAGCAGAATCTCTACCAATCACCAACCAAGTAAGTTTGAGCAAATCTTGCCTACCCAAAAAATAATCGGATTTGCTTCCTCTTTCTGCCAGAATCCACTTCAGTCTTATATATATATGGCTCTACCTAGCTTCTAAATACAGTGTGCCCAGTGTCAACCACACTGTTAAGGGCACTTCAATTGCCAGGCTGGATATCCAAGGCTCTCAAACAATGCACATTCCAACAGGTCTTTTTTACATGCATGTGTGTGTGTGATGACTCTTGAATGATCTCCCTTTGCACCACAACCCTTCTCCTTCAGAGTTGTAAAGCAGGAAAAGTCTCAGTATGTCTCCTGCTGGCCATCTTTTTCAAATCCTAGCTTGTACATTTCCCTTATCTCATCATCATTGTGTGTATATTTTAAATTTTCATCGGCCTCTCCCCCCGCATACTCGCATCTTAAAAAACAGATTCACTCACCTGCTGCTTAGAGCGGGACCCCACCCTCATTTGCGCTTCGCGAGCGCCTTTTTGGGACAGTCTGGGATTGAAGTTAGGCACCATATTGGTGTGTGCGCTAGTACTCCAAGGCGGCAGACTATATAAACAGGCCAATGCAAGCGCGCAGCGCGCGCGTGCAGCGGGCGCACCGATGGCGCGCCAGAGGCAAGCCCGTCTGAGCCCGTTCGCGTCCCGGACGAGCCCAGGACGATGCGCGGCGTTTTTAAAAATAATAAGGTATGTCATTCCTATTCTAGAAAATAGCTGCTGGAGAAAGGTAGCAGGACAGAAATTGATGTCGCTGCCTGTACTGAGATGGTTGACAATGCTACCGACTCGGGATTGGGTATAGGAAGTAGGGGTATGAAGACGCCGAACTATCTTAACTGTGGGTTGATAAAAAGTAGATCATTAGTAAAGCATTATACTGAAATTGCGCTATTGATCGATGATATGAAGCTCGATGCTCTGTTTCTCACAGAAACTTGGATCAGAGCAGAATCAGCTGTAGAGATTGGCCTCGCCTGTCCTGACGGATTTAAAATTATACATAAACTCAGGATGGGGGGCATAGGAGGAGAGGTGGGATTGATTTTTAGGGAGGAACTTAATTTCACCCTCTTACAGGTAGATGATTTAGAAGGATTTGAATTGATGGGTTTTTCGCTTCACGAAGCTAGAGGTAATCTTTTTACAGGACTGCTTTGCTATCGCCCCCCAGGGAGCAACACTCCACAGCAGCCTCTCCTGAACACTATTGCTAACCTATCTCTATCACATTCTAAAATGGTCATTTTGGGCGACTTTAATTGGTGGGAGAACGCCAGTATGAAGAATCAGTTGAGAGATTTGAAGTATACATGTAAAAATCTCGGTCTCCAACAATTAGTCACCTCCCCGACTCATCAGGGAGGTCACATACTTGATCTTCTCTTTGCAAATGAATCTGAGGCGGAACTCTTAAACATCACCCCCCAAATCTGGACAGACCACTACCTTAGACCACTACCTTAGACCACTACCTTATCCATTTTAAAATACAGTTAGCCGATTATCCTGTCCACGCTTAAACTGCTGGTAGGAAAGGTAGGAACTGGATTAAATTAGCAAGGACAGGTGCCCTCTTAACACCACCCACAGTGAGCCCATTTCAGGCCTCTAGCACGGTGGAGGCAAACTATAACACCTATAAGGAGTTTATCACTGATGCTTTAGATCACTTAATTCCGTTGAAAAAAATAAAAAATAGGAATAAAATCTCAGCGCCCTGGTACAATGAAGACCTGAGACAGCTAAGGCTACACTGCAAAAAGGCCGAAAGGAAATGGAGGAACGGATATTTGGACAGGGACAAGCTTGTATTAAAGTCAGCACAAAGCAGGTATAAGCTGCTTATTCTGGAAAGTAAGGCTAATTTTTATGCCAAATCCATTGTGCAAGCACCAAATGGGGTTAAGGAACTTTTTAGAATCGTAAGAACTATTTCGGCGCCAAATTGCCTGGAGAACAAAGTAGTAGCCTCACAAAAGCTGTGTGACGAGATCGCCACTCACTTCAAAGATAAAGTGGCAAAGATCGTCGACCTTTTCAAGGGCAACCAAGTGGCTGCTCAGGATTCTGATAAAGAAGTGACCAGGGAGATGTCGGGTCGGCACTGTTCCCTGGCTACCTTTCCCTTTTTCACGGATCTTACTTTCGACACTATGGCTTATAGTATCTCCTCTGGCTCACCCCTTGACCCCCTGCCTCAGAAAGTGTGGAAGTCATACAGCCACCTGACCTTTCCTTGGTTGCGTCAGATCTGCAACCAATCTCTGGAAGTGGGTTCAGTTCCAGAGGGTTGGAAGCAGGCGGTGGTGTCCCCCCTTATTAAAAAGCCCACCCTGGATCCAACTAATCCGGCTAATTTCCGGCCTATCTCTCTCCTCCCTTTTCCTATTAAAATTCTGGAAAAGGCTGTGAGCAGATCCCTCTCAGATTATTTAGAGGAACATCACTTGCTGGATAGGGACCAGTTCGGCTTCCGTCCCGGTCACGGGACGGAGTCAGCCCTGGTCACTATGATGGACAACATGAGAATGCGGGCCGACAACGGGAGCACCGCTGTTTTGGTGCTCCTGGATATGTCAGCCGCATTCAACACAGTAAGTCATCCAATTCTGCTGGAGCGTTTGGAGGAAATAGGGGTAAAGGGCCGGGCACTGCAGTGGCTCCGCTCCTATCTGGTGGGAAGACATCAAGTGGTAACTCTGGGGTTGTTCTCCTCTGGAAAAAACCCCCGTAGCTTTTGGAGTACCGCAGGGCTCCAGCATCAGCCCCATTCTTTTTAACATATATTTACAGCCACTATTTTCGATCATCAAGGCGTTCGGGGTTGATCTAGTTAACTACGCAGACGATACGCAACTGGCTTTCTCACTGGAAGGAGAACAGGCAGTCTCCCTAGAACAATTTCAAAACTGCATGAGCCTGACTATAGACTGGCTACGGAGAAACTGCCTGCAGTTCAATGGAGAAAAAACTGAGCTATTGTACTACTCGCCGCTAAGGCAAATTCAACATCTACCGGAGGATCTCAGGCTCGCTCCGGATGAGGTCCCACTGGTTCCAGCAAGTACAATACGTAATCTCGGCTTTCTGTTTGACAGTAATCTCCAATTGGACTTGCAGGCAAGTAAGACAGCCAGCGCATGTTTTGGGCTACTACGGCTATTACGCCGGATCCTTCCGCTTCTGCCCGAAGACATGCGAGCCACGATCATAAGGAGCACGGTACTAAGCAGAATGGACTACTGTAACTCTTTGTATTTAGGAGCCCCCCAATACATCCTGCAGTGGCCACAGAGAGTTCAGTCAGCTGCAGCGAAGCTGGCGTTAAATCGTAGGCGCGACTCTTCCTCCACTCAGGCGCTGCGAGAGCTTCACTGGCTGCCAGTCAGAGAAAGGGTTCTTTTTAAATCCCTTTGTCTGGTTCATAAAGCAATACACGGGATGCGCCCGGTCCCTCTTCAGGAAAGATTTACATGGTATCTCCCCCCGAGACAGTTGCGCTCCTCCAACGCTAACCTGCTGGCACAACCTAGATTTAAACGGACTAGGATGGGTGGGAGGGCTTTCAGTGTGGTGGGTGCTCGGATGTGGAACGAGCTCCCACTGAGGATTAGACAGATGGATTCTTTAATGGAATTCAGAAAGAGCCTTAAGTCCTGGCTCTTTCCAGCAGCTTGATGGCCCCCGACCTGCCCCCTCCCTCAGCATTAGTGATATCTGTTTTGTCAGAGCGCCAGGATACCCGTAGGGTGATAGTGCACTATACAAATACCAATACAATACAGTACAATACAATCTTTTTCAAATCCTAGCTTGTACATTTCCCTTATCTCATCTTCACCGCAGGCACAGCCGGTGCAGGTAACAGCAGTGGGGTGGAGGGGATTCTACATACGACGACGAGGGAAACTTAAATTTAAAAAAAAGAAAACCATGGTTTTCTTTTTTTTTTATTTAAGTTTCCCTCGTCGTCGTATGTCAACTCCCTCCAAACCCCCCCGCCCACCTCTCTTACCTGTGCCTGCCTCACCTACCCATCCCTCTAGCCTCCCATGTTTGCTTTGTATGTGTTTGCTATGTACAGCATCCTGCGGCCCTTTGAGGCAAAGTTTGTGATGCACAAATACCCCCAATAAAGAAGAAAGTGTGCTTTAGTAACTAATGTCCAACACTGTGAGGCTGTTCCATTCAAATGTTGAGTGTAGTATCATTTGATAAATAAGGGATGTACAGACCATGGGCAAAACCATGCCCAAATCCATACTTTTTGGAGGACATATATAAACAGTTCAGTCATATTGGTGTCTGATATACACATTGCCAGATGTCCATAAACATATGACTGTAGTTTAACAACTGCATTGTTTAGATTGGTTAAAGCTCAAATAACACTTATGCTTGCACAATCCTTTTTCGATATTTGCCACAATGCTTTTAAACCTAAGGGCCTGATTTTGATTTCGGTGGGACTGTCCCTGACAGACAGGTCCCACATAATGATGCAGGCAGTCAGACCCTTGTCAGATGGGGGACAGAACACAGCCTCCGATAGGATCTACTGATCCCCACAGGGTGGCAGTCGGAATCGCAATCTTTAATGACTGCGGTGCCGAGGCAGGCACTGCCGTCAGGATTATGATGTCTCTTTCCAACAGCCTTTTCATAGCGGTGTTACTGCCATAAAAGGCTGTCGGAAATGTTCTTTGGGGGCAACACAGGGCCACTGTGGGCACCTGTGAAGTGGCCCTGGGTCCCCATACAGATCCATGCACTGTGTGCCAGGCACCGCATGATGACTGACACATGGTGTATGGATGTGCAGAAAGACCTCTTTAACACTGCGGCTTGTGCTGAGGCCCTATTCTTGCCCTTTAACACTGCGGCGTGCCCTGTGCCACTATTCCTGGGCCGCAGCACAAGCTGCAGTGTTCAAGTGCACTTTTTGAACGCCAGCATGGCGGTCGCATCCTAATTTGGCGGTCGGACTGTCGACGCTTGTCGGGTGGTCATCTGACTACCGCAATAGCGGTTGGCGGTCCAACCAGCCACATTGAAAAATGCCCCTAAAACTCCTGAATGCAAATTTCAAAGTGCTGTAGGCTTTAGTAATTCACATCCAGGACACATAACTGCACTTGTTTAACAAGTGCAAAGTACAAAGTTGAGTACAAACTTGTTGTGCTTTATTAGCACTTTTTCAAACAAAAAAAACACATTACATGGGTTAACTATTTAATATACATAGCCTGAAAATTGTACAACCCTCACAGTGCCTTTGTGTTCATGGAAAAACCATGCAGTCCATATGTTAGAGATGGTTACACGTGGATTACCAAAGTTCCACCCTCTTTTTAACAGCAGAGTCTATGCTATAATTTGATCAGTGACCACAGTAAAGTGGCAGTCTTTAGCTGTCCTGTTGGGCTGGGAACACAACCTGATCCCACAATATGCTTCTACATTCTTAACACACCTAGGGCCTCATTTAGAGTTTGACAGAGTGGCACCATAACCGCAAACCAGCTGTGATCCGGCCTGCCACACTCACGGTTCCTCTCCTCTAATTTGAGTTGGGCGAAGCATTGTGTTCACAGTGGCAGAGCTACTGTTGTCTCTGCCAGCATAAATCTCTGATGTTGACAGTCATCCACGCAATATCCACTAGATCACAGTGACAACTGTCCATCCTTATTAAGGTGTTACGGCTGGCCATCCTCGAAGGGCCACATAACACCTTATTTATTGATTCCAAATATGCTGCTCTTACTTTTGTATCAGAAAATAAGATGCATTGATAGTAGTTGGGGTTAGATAAGGTGTTGCAAACTTTATGCATACATATGTAATATTCTGTATAACTGAATATGCTAAATGATATATGCTATGTCATGTTTGAATTCTTATAACAAAAAAATATATATTTAAAAAAAAGAAAATCAGATGCATTTGGTGTTGAGGTGGATTTATGTGGTTGCGACAATGAGGAAGGACTCTGGGATTCATTAGCTGCTTCCACCTTGCAGATAGTTCTGTCAAAAAGTCTAGATTTTCAATATTACAATTTCTCAAGTTCTCAGAGAACCACAATTGCACTTGAAGAATATGCTCCTATTCAGGAGTTACAGAGCGTGTGAATGCCACAGTTCTGAGTCCCTTCAACATGATGGGAGAGGAGAGGGGAGACTGGGTAGTCTCTAGTGCATCTCCCACTAGTAACTATTGCATATCTCTCCCCAGAGAAAATCCAGAGAGAGGTTGATGACATCCTTGAACCCAACAAAATCATCCAATATGAACACAGGATGAAGCTGCCATACACCAATGCTGTGATACATGAGATACAGCGCTACAGAAGTATTGTTCCTCTTGGCGTACCACATCTGTGTGTGAAGGACACCACTATTCAGGGCTTCCATCTAAAAAAGGTAATGCCATTTGTCCTTGAGTTGTCAGGAAGGTTAGTTCTCCTTGATTGAGTCATGCCTTTGCGTCTGTGTCTTTGGCTTTGCTCCGCATATTTTATGACTCCACAGTTTGGTGACAGATCATTCACTCAAAACATTGGGGTGCTGATGTACTGTAAAATCTTCACATTTATGGAAGAAGTGCTAAATCCAGAGGGCAAAACATTGCTTACACAGTGTGAAAGGGACACACCAGTTTGCTCAAACTAAAGCTTGATTCTGATTTCAGGCAAATGCTTTAAAGGAGGATCCACCGGTGCATTTTCCTCCATTGTGGAAATTCCACGGGTGGATTCTTCCCTGGATCTACCACCTCTTCAGATATTGGAGGGTTTATCACTATTATCCAACTCTGAATCATGCCCTGCCGTTCTAGATCAAAAAGCAGAGCAAAAATATCTGCTCTACTCTTGTAATAGCAGCAAAATGAGTCCAAAGTTAGCCTATTCTATTTTTGCCCCAGCAAAAAACTGAAATGTCAAAAAGTTCTGATGTGCCTCTCAGACTTTGGTAACTACAGATTTGTGTGTGAGGAGAAATGGATTTATCCCACATCAAATTTCCATCCATGTGATGATCAGGTCCATCAGGGGATTCCTATACGCAGGGACATTCCCAAGAAGGCGATTCATGCCCCTGCAGCACAGGAAGGCATTTTCCATTTATATTCTGGGGCCAGTGGTTGTACCATGATTCAGCTGCATAACCAAATTACTTCCCTTATGCCCTTTTCTCTACCAAGGGTAGGAAAAAAGGGACGCTCAACATCCTGTGATTCTGGCCAAATCACTTAATATCCCCGTGCCTAACAAAAAAACAAAAAAAACAATGTGTTCGTCTGTAATGCAACTGATGCTCATGTAAAGTGCTCTGATACCTTTGTTGTCAAGTTTGCGCTATATAAAACTCCGGGGAAAAAAGTGAGATGTCAGTAGATTTAATATCTAGTCAGTCTGGCTTGCAGTGTAGAAAGAAGCCGACAAGGGAGGCTTACGTGTCCCTACTGCTGGTTCCAGTATTTTGCAGTTTTCTTTGGGAAGACCTGATACGGCTGCAAGTATAAATTTCATTTTACAGGATTGTCAGCTGCTCTAAGCAATGATTGATGTGATGAGGAGTTGAAGCAGGGGAATCTGGTAGCAGGAGGCTGGAAGCAGAGGCCTGCAGAAGTGTCAGGGAGCACGTGTGCCCCTTCGGACCTTTCCCCCCGAAAAGTATACTGCAGTTTGCTACTGATGCTGCCACCACCCACTACTTGCCCCCAGAAGGAATTCCATACGTAGCACTAATCACTGCCTATTGCTGCCTACTGCTGTCCACTTCTGCCCGCCATAGTGAGTCATGGCAGACCGTGACAGGTTACGGGTGGTGGTGTTGGAAAGCGAGGGAGGTGCAACACAGTTTAGTGCAATGGTAATGGCAGGACATGATTCAGAGTTGGATAATAGAGGAAAACCCACCAATATCTGAGAAAGTGGTAAATCCAGCAAAGAATCCAACTGTGGAATTTCCTCCACAATAACATTCCCACTCGCCGTCTTCCAGGAGGGAAAGCGCTCGTACAGCATCATAGAGATTTTTTTTCCAGGTGAGAAGGGCAGGACAGGCAAGCAAGGAGGGGTAAGAGGGCAGAGCTACAGCAAGCAATGACGACAAGGTGGAGGGGCGTGGCAGCAACATGGAGAAGTGTTGGGTGTTTGGAAAAGCAGTTTTTGCGTATGTCTCTGGCCTCCATCACCACGGTTGGGGCACCAACCACTCCAATGACCCAGTAGGTTAATTATTAGATAACTCCCCTCACCTCAATTCCTAGAGCACAAAATCTCACATACTTGCATTCTGACAATCAGTTTGTCTATTTCTGCAGAACTACCAAAGAAACAAATTCATGGCTCCTGTCTCTGTTTTTTCCAGCAATTAGCGGACGACCTTGAGCCTTCCAACCACTGGCTCTATTAAGCTTGTGTTCTACATGCCTTGCAGCAAATCTGTTGCTGAGCCAATGATAAAATCAGAACATGCCTCAAGGACATATACAATGGAAGTGGTATGTGAAAACGCAAATGTATGGGTCGTGTGCACATGCTGAACAACAGAGTTAATTATTTCAACAGGAAGAGATGGCAAAAACAAGCAGCGGCACCATAGCTTTGGCAGGGTGTGTGTTCCTCCTATGGAAGACATATGTTCTAGCTTAACAGTACACAAATCACAACTGGAGAAGATATAGGGTCTTTTACACAACTTCGATCAAAACAAAAGCTGACAAAAGAGGTGGGCGAGCCGGGCCATGCAGAACAAAAGAAAAGCGCTGCTGCCTTACTTGAAAAGATCATGGGAAACTCGACAACTTCAGACGGATGACAACCAAAGTTGCAACCACGGCTAAATAAATAATTTTAAAAAGAGTATGCCAAAACTAAACATATGGCCATTAGTAAAATGATCCATATAGCAATGGCAGTCTCCAGGGCGGGAACAAAACAGCCAAAGGGTGGGACAAATGTAAACTATTCACCGACAGTAAAGTAATTTTGAAAGCCAGGAGTAAAACAGCCAAAAAGTGGGACAAATGTTATTCACAAACAACAGCAAAGAAATGTCGAAAACCAGACGACACAACCAATGAAAATCGCTGGGTGTGTTCAAAGCCAACAGAGTGAATACTGCATGTCTCGAAGACAGCAAATGTGCGCTGCCAGGCTCGACCTAAAAAGGAGGGCAAAAGGAGAGGTGAGAGACAGAAGCGCCAACTGCTCTTGTCCCACACTCTTAGACAAATTAATAACCCTCCCAGAGATAGTTCTAGGCTCAAAGCAACGCATGAAAACGAGAATAGAGCTAAGAAAAAGCTCAGCCCGGGATGAAGACAACCACAACAAAATAAGAAAAATTACAATCAGCACAAAGGATATGCTACAATAATGAGAATGGTGTACCCAACCACATATTGTCCCTGACATGAACCACAGGCGGGAAATAAGAAGTAAAAGAAATAGCTGCCCAGGGAACAACGTTACATACTGACTTTAATAAACAAGATATTTACTGACATCTCATGATGTAGGTACTTCAGAAATAATCAGCAAATATTTCACCAATCTGATGAGGGGACAGGTAACAATTTAAGTGCCCCGGCAGTCGAACTAAATGTAGCCCATCTTAAATAAAGCGTCACACAGAACATATCAAAGTCGTCACTAATAATAGCACAATCTCACCTGGAAACCAGCAGTATCAAAAACAGCAGAATCAGCCGATCCCAGCTATAGTGAGATCATAAACCAGTCACAGGTGCTACTCAACTTAAACTCACTGACAAAGAAAGTGGCTGACGTCACAATACAAACAGAGAACTCTGACTGGAAGGAACATTAGTTTATGGCCTTTGGAAACAGAAGGTGCAAATGACAATGTAATAGAATGCAGAAAATCCAACACAGTGGATTTAACAAGAACCAATTCATTTCCATCTCAATGTACACGTTAAGGGGTAGCTAACAGAGGCAGAAAGATAACCACACATACTAAGTGAAGCCCTAAGAAAACATATCCCTCAAAGATAACAAGCATTGTCATAGCCAATAGGTCTCGCCTTTGGGCGCTTGTAAGTGTTTAGCCATGCAGCACATCGGGGTGCTATAACATAAACTGTTACTTCACGTGCAACTGGTGAACGGCCACACACATGCAAGGTTGGGCTTTCGTCTCTATTTAATGAACACTGGAAATGTGCTTCATGCCCAGATAGGACAAGTCTGCAACCTAAAGGAATGTAAGTGATGAATAAAGATAATGCTATTCAAATAATGCCTTCACTAACTGCACCAGTCGGTGATGCAATGAAAGCAAACCTTTACTGATTAATGGCAGGAGTGATATCATGCATGTTACTTGATTATTTTTGCAACTTCTTTCTGAAATGTGCAAGTAAATATACGATTAATTTATCTTATTCTTTGTAGTTTCAACATGCTTACTGTAATTTAGCATTGTGTTTAATAGTCGTTATTAACCAGGTTTTACCATGTGCAGGACCTAAAGGGGCTCTTTTCAACTTATAGTGTGCCATGGAAGAGTACTTAATAAATTCATCAGGCAACCCAATGTGTCACAGCCTAAAATAATTAAATGAAAACGGTCTGATAATCCTCAGCTACCTTCAGGAGAAAGTCTGGAGCACATAATGAGCTCGTGGCACACTTAAAACAAGCATTGGCATAGCCAATAGGTCTGGCCTTTGGGACCTTATAAGTGTTTAGCCATGTTGATGTTGTTGCACCAAGGATATTGTGCTGCATAACTAAATACTTATAAGGTCCCAAAAGCGAGACCTATTGGCTATGTCAATGCTTGTTTAATTGTTAATAGCGGGGCTCGAAGATGACAAAGTTGGATGCCAGGGTACTGTCCTGTTTGAGATCTGTATCTTGCAACTGAATCAACTGCAGTAAATCAAGAGAAAACAAATCCCCGCCATAAAAGCAGATGCCGCGCTGGAAAATGTATAGTACCCCAAAAGAAAGCAGCATCTAAGGCACCAAACTCTTAGCTGCAGCAGCATGCCATGTGTTAGCTGTAGAAGCAGCACTAACAAGGAGGAGGGGGCGTGGTCCGTTGGCCAGACTGCCGAATTTGGTGCTGGAAACCAGGGTTCGAGCCTCGGGGTCGCGTCCATATCCTGTAAATCTTGGCAAATCACTTAATCTCCCCGTGCCTGAATGTGTAATGTAAATACGGGGCTCGTGTAAAGTGCTCCAATACATTCTGGTCGAATTCGCGTTATATAAATATGCAACAACAAAAAAGAAAACTGGACAAAGTGCTGGAGTGGTTTTAACATGGGTGTATAATGAATACTGCCATCTTGAGCCCAGGCTGCTGCTGCTGCGAGGATTAGGTATAACCAAATTAAAGCGCGCCCTCATGTACTTAGCTTCATTACACCGAAGGTCAATAAACTTCAGG
Source organism: Triturus cristatus (assembly GCF_964204655.1). NCBI lineage: Eukaryota > Metazoa > Chordata > Amphibia > Caudata > Salamandridae > Triturus > Triturus cristatus. The sequence goes on along the minus strand of NC_140594.1, from coordinate 1,135,966,981 downwards.
GCAAAGGAATTACGTGGGAGCATGAACCCTCCTTAACGTGCGTAGCAGAAGTCTGTATGGGTTAGAGCTATGTGCCTACATTTTTGTAATGAAAACCAGGGGCGGGGCTCAGGGCTGAAAGCGAGGTATGGAGAACAATGCTTTCCAAGCCTGGTGGAAGAAATGAACGTTCCAGGAAGGCGCACATGCGGCCTTTGGCGCAGAGTGAAACAGAAACAAGAGAACGAAGCAGACACTGGAGAGAAAACATACTAGAACGCTTACCTTTGACAGCAAGAAGATAGCCACAAAGAAATTACGTAAAGAGCAAGAGACAAACAAAACAAGAAGTTCCACAAAAGCGGATGAAACACACAAACAAAATTATAAGTAAGGGCAGTATGTAAAGCCCCTTTTACAATTAATAGAATTAACCTGGATGGTGAAATAGGGTAAACATTTTCAGTTGTTTTCCTTCGTTTTCGAAACGTAAATTGAGTACGAACTTTTTTGTAAGGTTTATACTGGCTTTTAAAACATAGCTCGCAAACCTATGTCTATTAATCCTATGTTGCCTGGAAGTATTGCTACACAAGCTCTCCTTGAGTATTTGCAAACGGCATGTCCCACTTGTGAGAAGTGGGCCTGATATATGATGTCACTAGTTCTAGTGTACACCTTGTATCAGTCTAAACAACCCTTATGGTGATTGGTTGTAAAGTCAACCTTATAGACCAGCTATCCTAGTGGTAGCATGGACAAGAGCAGTCTTAGGCTAAACTCTGTATGGCATGTGAAGCCAGCTGTTATACCATTTGCAACCCCTTGAATACCAAATGAAAGGACACCACAACAGATATTATAAAAATAGAATGTATTTATTCTCGTCAAAACACCCTCAGCACTCTTTATGAGATTCGAGGTAAGTACAACACAGTCTTAATCAAGCATACATAAGTCACACAGGTAAGTAATACAGTTGGGCCCTAGGGGCCACGCAAACCATATACTAAGTAAGTGGTATAAGGACCACTGTCACGAACACAGGCTAGGCCTAGGCCTAGGGAATCGCTGGGGCTACACTATCCTATCAGTTGCTAGGCAGTGGGAGGCCCACGGGATTCAGGTGCAGAGTGGAAACACTCACGCGTAATGCGTTAAAGTCGATAGAAATAGTAGTATTTAGTAATTGCACTGAGAGTGAAGTCACGTGGGGAGAGCGGCCACAGCGGTGGGGGAGCGGAACGGAGCAGAACCGAGACTGTACGGGCCCTGCACGGAGCCTGCAGAACCCGCGAAGGTCGCGGGCTCGGCGGCTTGGGCAGTGGATTGGCCACGAGACACGGGTGAGTCCCAAACCCCAGGCTGCACTCCTGCTACACTTCAATTTCAACCGAGGCACCTCCCGCCGAGGCACCCCTGACCAGCTGGGAGCACTGAACATTGAACAGCCTCAGCCTAAGTTCAAAGCCCGTAGCTTAATTTAACTTATAGGACGAGTTACCGGTCCCGGGTCGAGAGTGACGGAGACGGATTGTGTGTGCCGCAGTGTGCGAGGCTGCGAGGCTAATACATGCCTAACTACTGCCTAACTACTGCCCCCCCAGATTTGTTAATTCTACCACGCTATTCTACTCTTCCCCCCACCCTCCGGAGCAAGAACCGCACCTACAGCTACACTACAGGAGCTGCATTACCGGAGCCCATTAGGGACAGGGCGACCCCGGTCATGTGACTTTGATACGGAGTGTGCAGACAGTGTGTGAGCAGGCTATTGGCGTAGCGGCCACGGAGTTGTGAGACCTGTTGAGCGAGAGAGCGAGGAGGGTCTCTGCAGGATTCTGTGTGTTGAGACTGGTGGTGGAAGGCACCGACGTGCCCGGGCGGATACAAGCGAGGAAGACCTGCGGAGCTTGCCACCCTCCACCTCTCCTTGTGGTTTGGCTCGGCTCTGCTCTTTACGCCGCCAAAGACCCTGCCAATTGATCCCGCCTAATCTCGCCAATCCCCTTGCTAATCCTACAATTTCAATTAGCTGTCTTATATGGAGTGAGAAAGTCCGTTTTGGAGGTCTGCTAGAGGTTTGTTGAAGATAGATGCTGAAGATAGAGGGTGCTGACAGTGACTTTTTGGTGACAAGTGCAGCTGCCCTTTAGTGGGCGGTCACAGCAAGTGCCTGCATCACAGCCTTGGGAACCTTGGGAGCCCCGCTCGACTAAGTCCTCGCTCCTGCTTCAGTCCTTCACAATTTCAAACAAAAAAACATTGCTACACTACATTTGCCCAGCTGTATTTATATTTATATACTGTCATAGATCTGGATTCTCTGTAGTTTTTACGTTGCTGTTTTATAGGCCAGGTGCTTTGATTCCTGTTTGCTTCGCTCCACGCCTGTTTGGGACCTGCATACTGAGGAGGGCGGGACTGCGAGGACCAGCTTCCCTAGCGCCCGGAGCACCATCGGCGCAGCTGGGTCCTCTTCCCAGCCACTCCCCTTGACCAGCGCAGCGACTCGCGGCCCCCGCTTCGCGGGAGCTGCTCGTTGTCATAAATTGCTGCTGACTTTTGGCTCTTGTGTGCTTTGATTCCTGTTTGCTTCGCTCCACGCCTGTTTGGGACCTGCATACTGAGGAGGGCGGGACTGCGAGGACCAGCTTCCCTAGCGCCCGGAGCACCATCGGCGCAGCTGGGTCCTCTTCCTAGCCACTCCCCTTAGCTATTTTGGCTTACGTATATCGCAGCAACAGTCGCGCCAGCGGAACGCGCGCGGAACGAAGAGCGGGGCGAAGACCGGGCAAAGAGCAGGCCGTTTGAGGCCGTTCGAGGCACGGCCAAGGCCTCATTGAATCACAAATTCCAGCACTTACTATCGGAAGACTTATACGAGAATGTCGGCCAGAGAAACTAGAAGCAGATCCTCCCGGGCTGTAGGAGCGGCTAAAGGTACTCTTGACACTTATTTTGCCAAAGCCGGCTCATTAATAATTGATGAAATATCCATTCTTGAAAGGCGAATATCCCAATGACTGGGTTAGAAGATCTTCACTGGGTCCCCTTGCACTTGCTACCACGCCTGAACAAACTGGTGCTCCTAAAATGGTAGATTCTAGGGGGTCAAATGTTACTCCTGAATTAGCCGACCTGTGCAGTCCTACTCCAAATACTACTGATTGCGAGATGTCCGCTATCACGGAGCTAAGCATTTTACCTCTCCCTTGTACCAGGCCACCATCACTTCCCTCGAATGCTACTCAAACCCTCCCTATTGGTGATACAATTACCGAGTGCCCCATTTCTAATTTAGACTCATCACAGAGGACGAGGGAAGGAGCAATTCCCAAAAGGAAAATTACAAAAAAAGTTGGCTCAATTGGAGGACGCAAGGTGAATACTCTCAAACGCAATCCTAAGAATGAGTTGATTCACAAGACTTCCAAAACTAAGACACCGAGCCAATACGGGAAAAACAGGTTATCACCCGCTCTAACTACGTCTGAGCTATCCCCCAGTCTTAATTGTCCAGCAGGGAATGAGCCACCCTCTCTCTTGGACATTCGAGTCCTCCTAAGGGAAATTCTTAATCCCTTGAAGGATCGCATCTCCAAGATAGAATCACTTTTATTGAAAATCCACACGGGTCTTCTATGCACAGCGGAGGGGAAGGAGGTATCTAGTGCCAAGACTAGCAAGGAGAGGGAGAATAAATCTGAGCCCCCCCCCCCAAAAAAGGCCCATTTCCACCTCAGCCCATTTTAATACAAGAATCCCCTGTAAGTGAATTAGAGAATCCACCATTACCTAATCCAACTTGTGTAAACATAACTCGCCAAGAAGCCTCGGTCGCACCTCCTGCAGAGGCGCCAATGATGGATCCTCAGCACAAGATAATTAATCTTCCACCCCAGGCCATCCCTTATGTGGTGATTCTGGCAGGTATTCCTGAATTAATCCCCCCAGCCAGAGAACCAGTGGGTGCACTAAAAAACAAGATTATTCATTGGCTGTCCATCAATAGACCCCTGCCCGAGGGCACACATAGCGAGGTCCTTATGGTAAGAAGAGTCCCCTGGGTAGGCACCACTAGGAAGTCTATCCAGGGTGACTGTGTTGTGATCAACTTCAGGGACCCTACAACTGCCAAGTACATCTGTAGCTGGCCTCGGAATATGCACGGGTCGCCCATTCAAACTCTCCCCCTGTCTTTTTTCTACCCCTTGGTGGGGCACGAGGGGGAGGGAGGGGGTTGGGAACTCGTGCCTACTAGCAGTAGGGATCGGAGGTGGAGACCCAATGTAAATAAAATTTACTCTAACCCTAGAATCATGGAGGATAATTATTTTCCCACATATAACAGGTTTAGTCACCTAGATAGGGTGGACTGACTGGGTAGGCAAAGCCTTGGTGAGGCTTTGGATCGTAAAAGGCCCACATCATATGATGTACAGTTAGCTACTTCTATACAGAACAATGGACCCCAGCAGACACAAACCGACCTGGAATCCTGTGTGGTGGCTCCCATTCTATCTAATGGTGCAGTATTGGGGGGCCTAGCACAGGATGAACCGTCTGCTAATTTGAAGGTCCATCCTATGGCCACTGTACAGACATCTCCTAACCCTGTGAGGACCTCAGCCCCCCTTCTAAATATTCTATCTTGGAATGTGGCGGGCTTGTCCAATAAATTAAACTGCCCGGCTTGGAACATTTTCATAGAGAATAAGAATATATGTCTGTTCCAAGAAACCTGGATGAGGGAAGATCTTACCCGCACTGGCTTCGCCGTTTTCTCTAAGAATGCTAAATGGAGTGGCAAAGGCCGCCCTTCTGGTGGTCTTGCAATCTGGATAGCCATAGAATTAGGTTGTAGGGCTGCCCCTTTGCTAGTAAATTCAGAGAATATTTTGGCTGTATTACTGGAGTGGCCAGGTTCGCATCGCCTCTTGGTAATAAATGTCTATTCGAGGCCAGTTAGTATCTCGAAAGAATCTTGTACTATCGATGAGCTCGATCTTGCCCTTAATACAATTTCTGAGGGCACCCCTTATATAATAGGTGGAGATCTGAACTGTCATTTCGAGCCACTCATGGGTCCATTGGATGGTTTGACCAAGGAGGAGGATCTTGCCTGGTCTATACCACCCTCCCAGCTACCGGCCCCAAGAGTGTGGTCTCCTCTGGCGGTGCAAATCACATCTCTTACTCTTAAACACGGACTCAGGGCCTATAATGGAAGGCTACCATCAGATATTCCTCCAAAATGCACCTTCCACAGAGAGAGCAAAACATCAAGACTTGATTACATTCTGGTCCCACTGGCCCTGTGGTCACAATTAAGTGATTTTCGCATACTGCCAAGAGAAGATAGTGACCATCATGCTTTGGAGCTTGAGCTACACTGCTCCGGTCTGGAACCTAGGGAAAAGAATAGGGAGCCTCCTGTTGTGGGGCTATCTCTCTCAAATAATAGACGCAGAATAAAATGGGAGAACTTAGTAGCCAAACAAGGGCTGTTACCTAAGCTATACACCCTACTTACTCCCATGCTAGAGAAGGCCCAAGTCCTAAACACCCAATCTAACATGCTGGGATTATTTACTAAGTTGGGCCAGCTGCATGCAGATCTTATCACATCTATATCAGGAATTTTAACCAGTAAATCCAAAAAGGCCTGTGGGTTCACTCCCGGTCCCTCCTGGTATAATTCTGCATGTAGGAAGGCTAAAAGCGATCTTCTCTCTACAATTAAGACAGGACAAGGTCGGATAGAAATTAGCGAACGAAGACTGGCATACAAATCCCTAATCAAGAATGCAAAACTTGAATGGGAACATGAAAAATGGGAGAAACTAACGAAATTCTTGGCATGCAGAGAATCACGAAAATTCTGGCGTTGTGTAAACACAGGTTCAGAGGAGTTGGTCTCTGCAGTTGAACCTAACATCTCAGCCAAGACCTGGCAGGACCATTTTCAGTCCCTATATATGTCACCTGAGGGGACTGGAGCGGATCCTGTCCAGGTAGAAACAGACATACCATCGGCTTTGTCTCTCTCTTTTTCATTCAAAGAAGTCAAAATAGCTATCATGGGTCTGGCGTCAGGAAAGGCACCGGGTTTGGATGGCCTGCCGGGAGACCTATTCAAACAGGAACCCGAAGTCTGGGCACCCTATTTTTTGCTTTTATTTAATTCTATTCTAAAGGGCATGGAGCTGCCCGACACTTGGCTGGGCACAGAGATTGTCCCAATTTTTAAAAAGGGTTCGCCTCTGTTCCCAGCCAATTACAGACCAATCAGTCTTATTGATGTCTCCCAAAAACTATTTGGCAGACTCATTCTCAATCACCTACAAGACTGGATCGAGTAATCGAACATTATGAGCACATACCAGGCTGGTTTTAGAAGAAAAGTCTCTACCATTGACCAGATTTTTCGTTTAAATTGCATTCACTGGAAGACCGTTTTAATAGAGGGCGGCACTCTATATACGATTTTTGTTGATTTACGTGCCGCGTTTGATTTAGTGCCCAGGGATAAATTGTGGGTCGTCCTGGACGATCTTGGTGTCCCAAATGATATATTAGGTATTTTAAGAAGATTGCACCTGGGTAATTTTGCAAGGGTGAGGTTTGGAAGGGGGGGCACCCTTACTGATCGTTTCCCCGTTGACAGGGGGGTTAGACAGGGTTGTGTGCTGGCACCGACTCTTTTCTGCCTTTTTGTCAACGGGGTGATCAGCCATTTGAATGCACTGGAAAATATTGATGCTCCTAGGCTTGGAGGCACGGGGGTACCTGCTATTCTTTTTGCAGATGATACCCTGTTGCTCTCCAAGTCCCCTATGGGCATCCAACGGATCCTCGACGGATTCGCAAATTTCTGTGCGATTCGGGGGTTGGAGATCAATGCTTCTAAAACCAAGTACATGATCTTCAACCCCCCCCCGAAAACACGCGCAAATCCTACTCTTGGGCCCTCTAGGCTGGAGAGGGTCTTTACATTTGAGTACTTAGGGATAACATTAAATGAGTCTATGACCTGGGATTCGCATCGCACCAGGGCGAGACTTAAATTAACTCAAATGACAGGAGGATTGGCAAGGATGTCCCGTGGATTGTCTTACCAGCCGTTTTCCCCTCGTTTACAAATCTATAGAATGCAGGCAAAAGGGGCAGTGACCTATGGAGCTGAACTTTGGGGGCATTCTGCCACCCAGACCATGCAGGTCACTGAGAATAATTTTATCAGGCAACTAACGGGCCTTCCGCCTAGTACCCCACTTTTACCACTGAGATTGGATTTAGGCCTTAGACCAATCACAGAAGAATTGGGCCTTAAACCCCTAATTAATTGGCGGAAACTATGGTCGGTACCAGAATTGTCTAATTACAGATCTGAGCTTCAGGAAATCATGAGACTATGTAATCCTGCACGGTTCCCTTGGCTCAGACATATTAAACTAACATGTGAGGCAATAGGCAGACAGAATCTATGGTCTGATCCAGAAAATACCTGCCCTAGAACTTCACGACAGTCCCTATCAAAATCCTACTATGAATATCATTTGTGCACTCACATTAATAACACTGAGGAGAGGTCCCTAACGGGTAAATTCTTGGGGACAAAAGACTCATATCTCCAGGAGCTTGTATATGATAACATTGGCCCCCCGCTTACTAGGAAGCTTTTTATGCAATGGCGGTATGGCACCCTTCCTCTTAAAGTGCACACTGCTCGCTGGACAAATTCTGAGACTTCACTACAATGCCCAGCCTGCGCCTACGCGAAGGAGTGTGACTTGCACATAATATTCTTCTGTCCAGCATACAGAAGAGCAAGAAACTACTGGCTCGTTCCAATACTTAAAAATCTGGGTTTCAGGCGCTATCTTCCTGCTTATAGGATCCTGAAAAGAGATTTGTCGGCCCCAATTGTATTTGCAGTTGCAAAATTCTTAACATCAATGTGGCACAGCCGTAATCAATGCATTAAGTCATCATCAAACGAATGATTGTTTTATATTCTGGTCAATTGATTGTAAATTACAAATGTATTTTATCTTCATGAGTTGTTTTATGTTGTAACCCTTTTATGGTCCGTGTGACCGAAATAAAGAATAAATGAGTATTAAGAGTTTTAGGACACTTCGGAAGGAACTAGGAGTTAGAGACTTGGAAACTAGACACTTGGATAGTCAATACCCTTGTGAGCACCGGAGTACTCAAGTTACCTAGCCCACGGACTACGGGTGCATAGGTGTGAACTTGCGTCGGGTTTCGTCGTCGACTCCTATGGATGCCTGAAGAAAGTTGCTGACAGGCAGTCAGTGAAGAGTGTCCGGTGGATTCCAAGGATGGAATCAGGAAGGAGGATACCTGCAAGCAGAGGGGACAGAGTCTAGGTCACCAGCCAGGAGCCGGGAAGGAACCAGGAAGGAACCAGGTGATGTTGTGAAGATGCAGGTGAAGAGGTGAAGCTTGTCGCAGCAGCCACGGGTACCAGGAGGCGTCGAGGACGACCAGAACCAGGAGGCGAGCTGTCCCACGAAGGCTCTTGCTGTCAGCGGCGTCGATGTCGAGTTAGGACCCAACAAGCCTTGGCAAGCGTAACCCACGCAGGATGGAGGACTTGCTTCTGTCGCAGACCAGGAATGTCTGGGGTGCTTCCCTTTCACAGGGGAGCGAGTGCCAGTCTGGAGGAGCCGGACCAGCAAAGCAAAGTTAAAGGTTCGTCGTCACAGAGGTCGCTAGCCAACGGGCCAACAACCGGACAACACGTCGAGCAACTCAGGTGCAGAAGGGCCCCACGCAGAACATGTGAAGTGCGGGGAGCTGATCTTCTTTGCAGATAGTGCTCGAGATTGGGGCTTCTCAATTCCCCAAGCACAGCCTCGAGGAAGCCTCAGAAGCCGCGCTAGTCAGTTACTAGCCACTTTTCCCAAGTCGCCGGTCCCACATCCCTCGTCGACTCCACGGGTCTCAGCTTTGCTGTAGAGGTGGATCTGGTTCAGAGGTGTCTGGATGTCAAGGCGCTGGTCAGTCTCTGCAGTCGTCCCTCATAGGATCAGTCGCAAAGCAAGCAGCGGTCGCTAGATGGTGCCTGGCTGCCCAGGGTGGTCACCCCTTAGCCACAAGGGAGATTCTTCAGTCTTCTTCCGTAGTCGAATGTCGAAGGTCCAGAGTTTCTGTTCAAGATGCACGTTCAGGATAATCCAATTCTGCAGGGCTCAGCTACCTTCTAATATACTAGGCTAGTGGGCTGGGCTACCTGCAAGGTCCCTCCTATGGGTGGGACCAGGAAGGGGGGTGGCTACACCCCCTTTCCTTTGTCCAGTTTCGCGCCAGAGCTGGGGCTGGAGTGCCCCAGCACCGGTTTGAACTGGACTATGCATGGAGCACCTTGTGTGCCCCAGGCATGTCTCATTCGATTCAGCTCTCCCTGTCCCAATACACTAAAGTCTGTCTGGGGAGGTGCTAGCACCTCCCCAAGCAGGAAACCTATTGTCCAGGCCTCCCTGGCTGGGAGGGCTCCCAGCTGCAGGAGGTCAGACTCGTGTCTGTGGCAGCTGCATCCATTTTGTGATGCTGAGGCTTTGGTCAGAGTTAAACAGCAGCCTTTGACACGGTCGACCATGATATTCTGGTCGACCTTGTCACAGCCCTGGGGATAAACGGTATGGCTAGAAATCTCATCTCATCTTTTCTTGCCTACCGTACCCAGACAGTGAAGTTGGGTAACTTCTATTCTCCTGTCTCTGCACTCCCCTGTGGAGTCCCACAGGGCTCCTCGCTAAGTCCAACGCTATTTAATATCTATGTAGCAGACTTAGCGAGGGTAATAAAGGCCCATGGGCTGCGACTTACATCCTACGCAGATGACACCCAACTGGTTCTGGCAATACACAAGGACGGCCCAGCGGTGGCAGCTAATTTCCAAAGCGCCATGCTTGCTGTCAGTACCTGGATGTCCTCCAACTGTCTGAGGCTTAACTCGGACAAAACCGAGGTCATGACCTTTGGTAATCTCTCCCCGGTTTGGTCTTCTGTCTGGTGGCCTGACCAGCTGGGCTCTCCTCCTGTCCCAGTTGATAAGGCCAGAAACCTGGGAGTCATTTTTGACAGCAAGCTGTCATTCAACCTTCATGTCAACAAGGTTGTGTCATCTGCGTTCTTTATTTCAAAGAAAATTAGGAAAATACTGCCTTACCTTCCCACCTCAGCTGGGAAGACCCTGGTCTCTACCCTAGTGTTTTCCAAAATCGACTATGGGAACGCCCTCTTCCTTAATACTCAGAAACTCGTTCTATCTAAGTTGCAGTCCATACAAAATGCTGCAGCAAGAATTCTTCTTGACATCCCCCGCCGCCAGCCAACTACTCCAGCCATTCGTCACCTGCATTGGCTAAGAGTAGAGGGCCGCATTAAATTCAAGGCCCTCTGCATTGCCTATAAGGCAGTGCATGGCGTCGGTCCAAAGTTTCTGATTGAAGCATTCCAGTTGTATAGCCCCAAGAGACAGCTGAGATCCGCCAACTCCTGCCTGCTTCCGTTACCTCGCACGAGAACGGCAACCTGGGGAGACAGGCGCTTCCTGGTTGCCACACCTAAACTCTGGAACCTTTTGCCACTCACCATAAAAACTGCCCCCAATTTGATAAGCTTTCGTAGGCTCTTAAAGACATGGCTGTTCAATCAGTAATCCTGCGGCTCGGTCTCTCGTTTTTGTCACATGCGCCGAGACACCTTCGGGTATTTGTTTGCGCAATAAAAATCGCGAAATAAATAAATAAAGTAGGATTTTAACATGTCTCTCCCTCTAGAAGGGAGGAATAATATCCTCCTCACCAGAAATGGTATGGGTGTATTATTCCAAAGTGTTAGACACCTTACACAACATGTTTTGGTGAAGCCAAACCATAGTTACCATAACCGTTTAAGATTATAAGGCACTTTAAGAGTATATGGTAGGCGATATCATAGAACAGCTATAAGGACATGGTTCCGAAAGCTGCAGACAGGCTCAGCTCATGCTGGAGCACCATCTCACATGTTACCAAGCACTCTGCCTCCAGGATTGTTAAGGCCTGCCATAGGAGCGGCTCACAGGTACACATGTGTCTATTTTAAGGGTAGATATAGGTATACTATATCTAAGCAAGGGGTGATTACACGACCTTGCCCCAGCTGAGTGATCAGCCAGTTGTGTCTGATTGGAAGGCCAGGCCAGGTGTGGCATAATACATGCCGCAGCCCCTGGGAGGCCTAGGGTACACCGATGCCCTGGGTACCTAGGGTACACTGTACAGGGTCCAATAAGGTGACCCTTACCAATTGGGTATGTACCTAGGGTACATGGAGTCCATTTTAAAGAGAGAGCAGACAGCCTGAGACCCTGAATGGCAGGATCTCAGGCCAACTAAGTCGAAAAACCAGCTAGACACTAGGCAAAAAGTTGGGGGTAACCATAGTCAGATATCCACCTTCCTACACCACTCTTTCACAAATCCAGGTTAACTGGGTCAAAGGCGGAAGATGCTCACCCTGCCAAAACATAGAGAGCTCCCCTCCCTCTCTGCCTTCCCACACCTGGGAGGCGAAACAGAGGGCAGTATTACATCCGCAGTGGTTCACGCAGCCTAATTTAAAGGGCTCTCATTACAGCCCTGTTTGGGAAGTCGATATGTCCTGCGGTACCACTGGCAGCGAGTTACAGGGCTGCCAAATTGAAATAAAGATTTGAAACACCACACTTTTCTCTCCCGCGTCTGGTGCTATGGGAATTTTGTAGTTTTTTCTGACACAGTTCCATTCCAGAGAGCAAGCGTGTCTTTAATAAATGTTACGGATTACACGAAGCCGAGACTATTCATTAACAAGCGCGTTCCTCGCGCTAAAAGGAAGCACCAGGGGGAGGGGTGAGAGGAGGGGGCAAGTGAAAGCGTTTCACTTGGGGAAGCGTGCAGCGCCAGGAGCGATAATTGCTACCATATGGCGCTGCGTGCTCCCGCAAGTGAATCTCCAGACGTGCACGCGTTGCCATTGAAGGCAATGGAACGCGTGAACGCTTTTGACGGAAAAGGTCTTTTTGCCTATGCATCGCATGCGCACTGCATAGGCGAGACCTAAACAGCATCAATACATTACAAAAGTGTACTGAAAAGATGTGCAGTTAGAACACAACGCAACATATCTTTCCAGGAAGGCCAGATTTCTCACATTATTATGCTAGTATCATAAATATATTCCTTTGAAATGCTTGCTTTTTCTAAATGGTTTGAAAAAATTATTTCTGTTTCATCTCTTGATGAACTTGTGAAGTGACGGGCAAGCATATTAAGTCAATAGAAATACCACACATGCCCAGGACTGGAAATAAGGTATAATTACGACAAACAGTGAGTTCACAAAGGCATCTACTGCACTTACAGCTGGCATAAGAACACTCTCTTTTGGACAATTCAGACACCAGAGCACAAATTGAGGAACTAAGTTTAGAAAAAAATCCAACTACATGGTGCTGCCAGGTACTGCATTGTATTTTAGTTGTTTTATATAGTACTTCAAACCCCAGATGAGGCATCGAAGTGGTTTCAGTGGATGGGCTGCATGCTATCCATTTTGTGTTTTACCTTGAGATTGCAGTCATGGAATAAACAAGGACTTTGATTTTCTGTCCCCACTGGATAAGAAAATGCCATTGCAGGACATATCTTTGCTAAGGAACTGATACAAGTGCTAAGTAAAAGAAATTAAAGCGATACAAAATAATCAACATGTTCAAAAACACACTGAAGTATATAATGCACTCATAGTTGTGTATATTCTCCTATGGTGTACACGCTCTAGAGCTGCCACGGCCAAGGGATACATGCCATGTGTGACATTAAGGTGAACTTGTCCTAATTATTGATTTTACCAAGTAGAATGTTACAGGCTAATACTTTTAAATTACAAGCAACATTACAAGACCTAAATGCAATATAGTGCCTGAAAGTGACACAAGTCATGCAGTCACTTGGCAAGCACGTTTCTCTGACTACAATAACTCGCTTGGAAGAGCTCTTTCAACTTTGCCTTGAATACATTTTGGCAGGGACATACACGTAAAAAATATACTTATAGCATCAAATCACTGTGACATCACAGCATACTGATTAAAAACCATACACAAATGGTAGGTCAATGTATTACACACATGCATGACAAGGTTATTAACATGTACGATGAAGCATCCTATCAGATCAAACTCACTAAAATAGAACCAGACCTGATTGATCGCTTAAGATTGGATTACCACAAAGTAAAGTGCCACCAATCAAAGGGCATTAGCACCTCATAAAGGGTACTAATCCTTATACAAATACGCACATCATTAAGGCCCATTCAAACAGTCAGAACCTGACAAGTGTCCTCAACAGCCAAATCACTGTGCCAGGTGGACAATTCCAGCAATTACAGCTGGGTTTTATCCTGTGACATGAAGTCATTCTGAAAAAAAGGGTTTAGACGGTTTCCAAGAAAAAATGCCCACATCCCAGAGAGGCATGCAGTCCCCGTTGCAAAATCAATTACCTGCACTAACAACTGCTGCTCTCCTCCTAGTCTAGCACTAGAACGACAGTAAATAGCACAATACACAGTGGGCCCCAGGGGGAGACCAAACCATACATTAAGAAAGTGGTATAACAACCTCGACTTGACTAGACACAGTGCCTAGAGCACATAGATTCGCTAGGACCCCAAGGAACCACCCAAGGCAGTGACAAAGGGGACCCACGGGGGACGTGTGCAGTGTGAGAACACAGCCGCGAGCTCCGTACAATCTTATGGGAAAGTCGCAGTTGGAATTTTATAGATTAAGGGCACTTAGGAGAGGACATTGAGCAAACCCTTTCAAACTTAGAAGGTTCTAAGGCCAGTACCCATGTGAGCACCAGAGTGCTCGTGTTACCTAACTCAGGGAAGCGGTGCATAGGTATCAAATGGTGTCAGGAATCTTCATTGTTTTCAATGGCGTGATGCTGCAAAGTGCTGCTGCCGTGAAAAGGAAAAGTGTCCGGTGTGATCCAAACCTGGATCGGAGCTGAGAAGACCCTGAAAGCAGAGGATACAGAGTCTGGGTCACTTCAGGGTGATCAGGGGCTCGGTAGACGAATGCCCACTGATGTTGGATGTTTCAGGTGAGATGAGGTGAAGCTTGACTCTGCAGCCACGGGGACCAGGAGTCGTCGACGACAACAAAAGTCCACAGGCGAGTTGTCCCATGAAGGATGTCGAGTGCTGGGGGGGGGGTCAGTGTCCGGATTGGAGACCAACAAGCCTTGGCAACTGCAACCAACGCGGTCAGAGAAAAGATGCTTTGGTGTGGACCAGCAAAGTCCTGGAGATTTCCCAAGCAATGGAGAGTCAGGGCACATCTGGAGCAACCAGGAAATCCCACTGAAAGTTAAAGTACCCTTCTCAGGGACACACAGGTTGACGGACCAGGGATCGCAAAGGGACCTTGAGAGGAAACACAAAATACCAGCCCACGGAACACTCGTGGAGCGTAGGTCAGTAATCTTCAGTGGAATCACTGCTCGGGGTCAGGACTACAAGTAGCCCAAAGCACAGCCGCAGGGATCACCAAAAAGCATACGCTGCTGCAAATTTGCACAGTGTCCAGGGATTCGGGTCCCACGGTCCCCACGAGGGCTGCGAGTCTCAGGTTTGCTGAGAGCACTGGTCGGCCTCGGGAAGCTTAGGAACCCACCTCCTGTGTTACAAAATCTTCGGAGTCCTTCAGGAGCTGCGTAGATGCAAACCGGTCAGATGCATCTTTGGTGCCTGCCTTGCAGGGGAGTAACTCTGTTACTCCAAGGGAGATTCTTCGGTCATCCAACATAGTGTAGATGGTTGAAATACTTGGTTTCCGTAGCAGAGTTTCATCCACGTAAATCTAAACTCCTGTAGCCAGGGGTTCCTACTTTATACCCAAGGAAAAGGTGGGACAAACACTGGGGACCCACCTATGGGAGGGTCAGGACAGAGGGGTGGTTACACCCATGTCCTTTGTCCAGTTTCGCGCCAGGGTAGGGGCCGATAGCCCCTGCCACTGGATTGAGCTGGACTATGCACAGGGACACCAAATGTGCCCCCAGTGCAGACATCAAAGCACTCTCAGAGTGCACCCACCCAGCCTCAATACACTAAAGCCTGTCTGGGAGTTGGTCACACCTCCCTATGACAGGAAACCTATTGTACAGCCGTCCCCTGCCGGAGTTTCGTCCAGCAGCAGGAGGGCTCGTGTCTGTGGCTGGCTGCATCCATTTTGTGATGCCAGGGTTTGTAAAGCTGGTACCGAGTGTACCGGTGTAGTCATATTTCTCTCTCTAGTAGGGTGGAATCATACCTCCCACACCAGTTACTGGTGTGGAGGTATGATTCCAAGGTGTTTGACACCAAACACGACATGTTTCCATGCAGCTGTTTAAAAGTTAGCATTTGCCGCGAGGTTATAACGCACTTAAGAGTAAATGGTTGGCTGCATCACAAACAACCCCGGAATAAAGGTTCTGAAAGCAGCAGCGGGGCTCTGCATATGCATGGACACCCTCTCACATAAAACCCAGCACCCTGCCTTGAGGATTGATAAGGCCTGCCATAGGGGTCACTGATAGGTTTATATGTGTAGTGATTAGGATAGATATAGTGAACCTATATCTAAGTAAGGGGTGCATGCACCACCTTACACAGGCTGCTGTAGCAGACCTGTGGTGTCATTTTGAATGGTCTCCCAGGGGTGGCATAATACATGCTGCAGCCCCTGAGAGTCCTCTGGGGTACCTATGCCCTAGGTACATAGTATACCATATACTAGGGACTTATAAGGGTACCCCAGAATCCAATCGGGAGTGTACCTAAAGTAAAAGCAATCAATTTATAGGAGAAAGCAGCTAGGCTGGGGTCCTGGATAGCAGGATCCCAGCCGGTCTAAGTCGAAAACAGTGAAACATCAGCAAAAAAGTGGGGGTAACTATAAGAAGCAGATCCTACTCTCCTACAGCCCTGCCATACATTTATGTTTTATTGGGATAATTAAACATTATAAAAAGGGGAACAAAACAGTGATGACGAAACAATATTCAGAGTAGGGGTGCTACCAGCTACATTCTAGTTGGGAAAAACGCAAGAGTGTAGGATAGTATGATCTTGCGCCTGGTGTCAGTGTGTTTTGACTGTGGTTTACTGGGATCCTGCTAATCAGGACCCCAGTGACTGTGCTATCCCCTCTACATTTGCTTGGTAAGAACTTTGTACACCCTTTGAGCTGTAGCATGTATTATGCCACCCATAGGTGCCCATGCAAACTGTGTCTGCAGAAGAAAACAAGTTACTTACCTGTAACTACAGTTATCCAGTATTGGTATCTTTCATAAATTCACATGCCTGAATCATTCCCCGTCGCCGAGATGGGAGTCCCATGGTAAAATACAAAAACAGTGCCATAAGTAATAAATAGGCCAAACCAGGCCAACGGCTATATCTTAGTAGCCTATCTATGTCCTTATAGGAAAAGGACTCAAAGTCAGCTCCAACCAATCAGCTATCAACACCCTCTAGAACACTCCCAACAGAAGCAGTTCTCCTCAAATTTTCCAAGCACAAGTGGGAAGTAAATATCCCTAAAATCCCTGAGAACTGGCTCCATGGAGAGGAGGGTGGGTGCATGTGAATCTATGAAAGATACCAATACTGGATAACTGTAGTTACAGGTAAGTAATTTGTTTTCTTATCCAGTATTGGGGTATATTTCATAGATTCACATGCCTGAATCAGAATAGCAAGCAGAACCCAAATTGTACTGTCGTTAGTGGATGGTGGCAGACATGTAATTTAAAACTCCCAATATACATCCACAACCTTGAAATATTGCAATGACAAAGCAGAAAAGCAATAATCATATGAAAAAATATAGTGGATATCAGCATGAGAAACATTTAAATTGAGAAAAATAGGAGCATGAATACTGTAAGCAATGTAGCAGTAAAGAAAGCTAATAATAGACAAGCGTTAAAGAAATGTAAAGAATCTGAACTTCGTGAAAAAGATGGCGTAACACAGCTTGTCCATTGGAGGCAGTAGTGTCTTGTGAACATGTGGACATTCTTCCATGTTGCAGCACGGCACATCTTGTCCAATGTAACTCCAGCAAACAAAGCTATAGATGCAGCAACAGTTCTGGTGGAGTGTGAGTTAGTCTTCACCTTGAGAGGTTTGTTGGCTTTTTCGTGGCAGAATTGAATGGCAGATACGACCCATCTGGCTAGTGTGGCTTTTGTTACAGCTGTTCCCTGTTTTCCTTGACCGTAGGCAACTAACAGTTGATCCATCTTTCTAATATCCTTTGTCTTTTGAAGATAAAACTTCAAACACCTTTTTACATCCGATGAATGCAAGTTCCTTTCAGCTGGACTGGATGGATTCGGGAAGAAAGTTTGTAGCATTACTGGTTCATGCAAATGAAATTGCGTGGGTACCTTTGGAATGAATTTAGGATTTGTCCACAGGATTCCGTAGTCCTGTATAAAGCATAAGAATGGTTCTTTGATCGTAAAAACCTGAATCTCACTAAACCTCCTTGCAGAAGTAAGAGCCAGTAAGAGGGCTACTTTCCATGTGAGTTATTTGAGTTCTGCTTTATGGACTGGTTCAAATGGTCGTCTCATCAGTTGTGCTAAAACCACATTGAGTTCCCACTCCGTAGGAGGTGAACGCACAGGAGGGAAAGTGCGAAAAAGAACCCTCATGAATTGTTTTACAAAAGAAGATGAACATAAAGAAGGAAGCTGCAGAGATTTCCTGCACCTGGAAAGAGAAGCCAGGTGAACCTTGACTGACGAAAAAGTGAGTCCAGACTTGGCCAGTGAGAGTAAATAAGGTAAAATCTGTTCAGCAGGGGTTTGAACTGGATGAACTTTATTGGTTTCACACCAACAACAAAATCTTTTCCATTTTAAACGATACGTTTTGACAGTGCTTTCAGCACGGGATTTATACAGTATGTTCCGACAGTCCTGTGAAATATTGAGATCTTTGAACTCTAGGAATTCAGTAGGCCTGGGCAGTAAAATCCATTCTGCTTGCGGAATTTGCAGAATTTGGGTAATTTCGCATTCAGCGGAGAACGCGGAATTGCCCAAAAATTCCACGATCCGCGGCTTCACGGAATCTTTGCTTGTTCACGCTTTCAATATGCGTGTTTGCCAGATATTTTCCCCCGAGCACGCAAACAGCGTTCGCGAACAGGTAAAAAGCATTGCGAATGTGCGGAAGAAGCAATTCCGCATGTTCGTGGAACTCTGCGTGCTCGCGGAGATTATTTACTGTGTCGCGGAGCTTTGCGTAGCGCGACTATGCAAATTCCGCCCACCCCTAGAATTCAGGAGCCATGCGTACAAGTGCAGGGATTGCGGATCCGGATGGACTACCTGACCCCTGTTCCGTGATAACATGGTCGTTGTTGGATGAAGGAGAATGGGTCTGTCTTGTAACAACAGAAGAAGCTCCTGGAACCAATACTGTCTGGCCCAACGGGGTGTAATCAGAATCAGGTGGCAGCCGTGCAGTTTCAACTTTTTGAGCCCCGTGAGGATTAATGTAATGGGGGGAAAAGCGTATGCTTAGATTCCGGACCATCTCATTGAAAGTGCATTCCCCTTGACCCCGGCTGAGGGAACCTGCTGGCGTAATATTGGCATTTCTTGTTCTCCTGTGATGCAAACAGAGCCAGAGCTGGTTTGCCCCATGTCCGAAAGATCTTGTTCACCTGAGTTTGTTCCAACTCTCACTCGTGGCAGCCTGATTGAGACCTGCTTAGTAAATCTGCTAGGGTATTGTGCAGACCCTTGACATGCTCGGCCTTCAAGGATATTCCGTGGAAAGTTGTCCATTCCCACAATTCCTGCGCTTCCTGGGAAAGCGTCACGGACCTTGTTCCTCCTTGTTTGTTACATGCTGGTCGTATTGTCGGTACGGACCAGCACTGAGGGACCTGCTATCCTTGGAAGGAAAGCCTGAAGAGACAAAAATATGGCCCGAAGCTCCAAACTGTGGATGTGTTGCTGCTTCTGTATCTGAGATCACTTTCCCTGGATTTGCAGATCCTGCAGATGACCTCCCCATTCTTCCATGAAGGCGTCTGTTGTCAATATGAAATCCGGGATGTTTCGCAGAAAGGTGAGACCTTGGGCAAGATTTGCTGTTTGGGACCACCAATGGAGTGCGTCCACCATAAGTGCAGTTATTTGGATAACATCCTTGAAATGCTTGCTGCCATTGTTTCTGTAACTCTTCTTGAAGAGGTCTCATCTTGAGCCGTGCTAAAGGGATCAAGTTGATTGCTGAAGAGCACATCCCTAGGAGCGATTTGAATGTTCGAACAGAAACTAACTTTCTTTTTGAAATGGTTGTCGCAAATTTTTAAAGGCGCACTTGACGGTCTTGAGACAAGAATGCTTTGCACTGGACAGTGTCCAGGGACGCTCCTAGGAATAAAATGTTCTGAGTTGGAAGCAAATTCGATTTGCCCTTGTTCAAAGTGAGCCCCAGCATATTGAACAGATGGAGACAAGTTGTTTTGGCAATATTGGCTTCATGTTCCGACGGAGCTTTTGAGCAGCCAATCGTCGAGATATGGGAAATCTTGGATCCCCCAGGATCGTAAAGTCGCTGCTACTGTTGCTAAGCACTTGGTGAAAATATGTGGCGCTGATTTTAGGCCAAACGGGAGCACCTTGTATTGATAGCGGGTGTAGATATTTTGGATATTTTGGATGGATAGGGATATGGGAGTATCCATCTTCCATGTCCAGAGAAGTCATGAAATCCCCTTTGTTTAAGCATCCCAGAATATTGGAAAGTGTTACCATCCGGAATGTTTGTTTTTTGAGAAACGTGTTGAGTTTGCGGGGATCCAGAATCAGTCGCCATTCTCCTGACTTCTTTTTGATTAGTAAGAAACGAGAATAGAAACCTGTTTCTCTCTGTGTGGATGGTACTTCTTCTATCGCTTCCTTGAGGAGCATGATCAAGACTTCTTTGTGCAATAAGTGAAGACGAGGGGGAGGGGGACCCCTTGGCGGAGTGGTAGGTGGTTTCTGGACAAATTCCAGTGTGTGACCCCTGGTGACTAGGTCCAGTACCCAGCGGTCTGAAGTGATCACGTGCCACCACTGTGCATAAGCAGAAATTTTCGCACCCATAGGTAGTGAGTTAAAGTTGACTGGCACCCTCAGAAGCTCATTGCTTCCTGACAGAGTCACGACCCTGTTGCCATGTTCGCTTACGACCTCCCTGGCAAGAGAAACCAGCCGTCGATGACTGACGGTAAGACGATTGGTTGTAAGACTGGCGATATTGAGGCTGGTATTGATGATACTGTTGATTCGACTGATAGCCGCCCCGATATGTAGTGAATCCGCACCCTCTGGCTCCTCTGAAAGGTATACGTCGATATTGTAGAGCACCTAAAGACTTTGCGGTGTCCGTGTAATTTTTAATTACTAAAAGAGCATCATCAATATGTTTCCCGAACAGTGAATCCCCATCGTACGCCATGTCCAGGATCTTCGTCTAAACCTCGGGTCTAAAAGTAGTCGCTTTAACCCAACCCTGGCGTTGAGGATCTGCTGCCCCAGCTAATTGCCGAAAGCTCATGTTGGCGATGTCCAACGCACAATCAATTGTTTCCGATGCAGCTCGCTCACCCTCTAATAAAATCTTCCGGGCCTCATCTCTTTGTTCCTCCGGGATAAGATCTATCAATCCCGCTATATCGGACCACATTTGGCGGTCATAGCGGCCAATGATTGCCAAAGCATTTGCAGCTCTAATTGATGCCGCTGCCATAGAAGAGAATTTCTTCCCCATAAGGTCCATACTACGTCGCTCTCTGTCTGGAGGAGGTATAATAGGTGTTGCAGGGCTTTTCGAACGCCTCTGTGCAGCCTGAGATATGACCGAATCTGGCCTCGAGTGTCCTACGAGGCAAGATGAACTGTTCCCTGGAGTGCAGTATTTTTTCTCTATACGAGGTAGCACCGCCAGTATGGATGCTGGCGTCTTCATGATATTTACGCCCTCCTGCCAGATGTAATTGATGATAGGAATAGAGCGTATGATCTTTCTAGTATCCTCCTTAAAATCAGGCAAAAAACAGTCTGTTTGTTTGACAGTAATAGGGAGCTGGAACCTAGTGGCTGCTCTCTGCATCAAATTATGAAATTCTCCGATGTCTTCAGGAGGAGAATCAGAGGGTAAGTGAGGAGGCGGAGATGGTGTTTCGATTATATAATCGTCCCAAGGATCTGGAGCATTTGCCTGATAAGGCAATTCATCTTCCTCAACTTCTTCATCTGAGGAGGAAGTGTCTTGGTGTCCAGTGTCAGGTGGACGCTGTGCAGGAGCCGGTGTACTAGGTAAAGTAGGCTCTGGTACTGGAACAGGAACCTCTACTTGCGGAAGTGGGTTCTCTGTCGTAATTTGTTGAGGAGCAAATTTTAGACGATAATCCTCCAACATAGCCTGTAGGTCTTGAATAAGTGCTGAAGGAAGATGAGCCATTTCTCTATGATAAGATTCTTGCCTGTGATGGAACTGATAGGCATGATGTGGAGCCATATATTGTTCATGATAATAATGCTCTTCCTGGTAATTATCATCATCATCAATGTCTTGGCATTTAACGTTGAGCTCAGATGGACTATGAGCCACTCTGTATGGACCCTCATCCTCCTCATCATCATAATCCTCATCTTCTACGAAGCCCTCTAAAAAGGTGGGATGGTAGTAGAGGAGAGACTTTACTATGGTCCTGAAAAGGCTGTTGAAAAGGCCTCTGAAATGTCTTCAATTGAGAAACTCTTGTCGACTGGGGCGTCAACGGTGCAGAAATAAGTATGGTAGGAAGGTCTCTCGTCGATGGTCCTGTCGTCGACGGTGGTAGGATAACAGGCACGTTAATAGACGATGTCGTCTGCGGGCTCGTCGTCAACGGGCTCGTCGTCGGTGGAGCCGTTGTCGATGTCTCTCCTGGCGACGGTGTTGTAGTTGACGGGCTCGTTGACAACGGTGTCGTCGTCGGAAGTGTCGAAGGAATCTTCGTGGACAGTAGCCTCGTCGACGGTTTCTTCGTAGACGGTGGGTCGTCGACAGACTTCGGCGATGGTCTCGTAGTAATTGTGATCCTCGTCGATGAGATAGGAGAGGAAATAGCCGTTGTCGTAACAGTTGCTGTCGACGATGGCGTCGACGACGTAACACATATCGTCGACGATGAGGTAACAGTTGTCGTCGACACAGATTTTCTTAGGTGTTTTCTACTTACAGAGTCTGTAGAAGATGATCTTGGACGCTCTGTGAGTGGAGTAGAAGGCGGAGACGTGGTAGGCTCAGAGGAATGTTTAGAACTCCTCTCTTTATGAACAGGTTCATCCTGGGAAGTTTTAAGATGTTTCCTTCCCTCACCTGAGGAACTTTCTTGAGATCTAGCCCTCTTGCTAGATGTGGAAGCTCGGTCCTCTTCCTCAGCCAAAGAAGGAGGACGTTCTTTAGACTTAAGCCATAAGAGTAATCTTGCCTCCCTGTCCCTTTGAGTCTTGCTGGGAAAGGTACGGCAGATCTTACAGTCTTTAGCCTCATGTTTGGGGTAGAGACAATAAAGACAATCTTTATGATGATCATCAACATGGACCCTCTTCTTCCCACAGGTCCTGAAGGAGTGGAAGAGGCCGTTTTTGTCAGACATACTTGCTTGAAGAGAAGAAAACTGAGTAGCACTCAGGGAGACTCCCTTACACGACGTGCGGTGAAAATCTGAGGAGAACTGCTTCTGTTGGGAGTGTTCTAGAGGGTGCTTATAGCTGATTGGTTTCAGCTGACTTTTAGTCCTTTTCCTATAAGGACGTAGATAGGCTACTAAGATATAGCCTTTGGCCTCTTTTGGCCTATTTATTACTTATGGCACTACGTTTGTATTTTACTGTGGGACTTCCATCTCGGCGACGGGGAATGATTCAGGCATGTGAATTTATGAAAGATACCCCAATACTGGATAACTGCCATTGCAATCTGCATGGCAGGGGGCATGCACCCTTCACTTCAGATATATGGTTCCCATTATATACCGGTCACAGAACTTAAAACCTTTAAGTCACCCCTAAGGTAGGCCCTTGAGTGCAAGGCCAGGGTGCATGGTTCTAAGTGTGTGGGTACCCCTGCATGAGTAGAAGTATCCCTACAAATCCTGGACTCAATTTTATGGGCTTTGTAAGTGCGGAACAGCCATTATAAGGTATGTAGTGGACACTGGCAAGTTGAGATGTCTAACTCCATAATGTCTGCCCCAAACCTGGTCGTGTTTGATATCAAACCAGTTGAATTCATGCAACTACACCGATTCCAGTGTTAGTTGCATGATACCATGTACTTTGGGGCTCCTTAGAGGATCCCCCAATACCTACATATGTAGCCTTACAGGGTCTGAGTGCCAGCCCACGCTGCTGCAAACCCTAGACAGTGTTCTGCCCCCCCTGTTGATGAACTTCACTCGGGCAGGGGAAGCTGAACAAAGGATATCCTGCAAATGAGAGGTGTGACCATCTCTCCTTTAGAATTATGTAGGTTGGGGCCATTCCGAGCACCACGAGACTGCATTAAAGTGCACATTTGGTGTACTCCTTGCATGAACCAGTTTGGCCCAGTTCAGGAGCCCTTGGCTCCCACTCTGCGCGAAACCACACAAAGGACAGGAGAGTGACCACTTCCGTGCCCAGCTGTTCCCTAGGGTGGTGACCCAGAGCTCCTCCAGGTGGCCACATGATTTTGCCATGTTGAATCTTGGCCTCTGGGAGCATCTGACTGGATAGGACATCCAGGTAGCGTCTCTGATCCCCTTCAATAGGTGGGCCGCCAGAGAAGAGGTCCTTCCCCTTTATCGAGTTACTTAAGGGCTCCCCTGAGGGTGGGTCTTTAGATTCGTCCCGACAACATCTTCTGAAACTGACTGCCTGTCATCTGAGGATTGTTTAAAGACTTTGGTGCTGGTGGACACTGGAACACTGCTGTTCTTCAAGCCAGGAACTACAAAAAGACTGTTCTTGGTAGGAAGAATCCTGCTGCATCTTTTTCCCTGTGATTTTCCAAAGATCTGCAACTCTGTGGCCGTGCATCCCCAGAGGCACCAAGGACTCAGCCTGCATCCCTGCCTGAAGGAATCTCCCTTAAAGTGAAGGAGTCACTTCCCTGCATCCGCAGGGACCTCAATGTGCATGACCGGTTTGCTGATCCTGTTGTCCCAAGGACACCGCCCGAATCTGCAACACAGGTGGTGGTTTGTTGGTTCTTCAGAGGTCTGACCAGTCTTCCCTGCAAGTTGGAAGACTGTAATTCCTCTCCAGCCAATGTAGACCGTCTCTCTGTGCACCACATCTGTTTGTCATTGCCAAGGATTGCTGGCTCCCTTCACAGAAGATCTTCAAGCTTCAAGTAGCCCCTGCCTCCAGCACTGCACAGCTCCAAGAACCTTATCCTGCCTGCATCCTCTGCATCATGGGCCTTCACCTTCTGTGTGCTGCTGAGGCTTCCCTGCGACTCCCTGTGTCTGCTGCCAGGAGCTCCATCGATTCCTGGTGGCTCTTTTGCGTGCGTGCTGAGGGCCGGCCCTGACTTACTCTTACTGGGTTAGTCCCACAGACCTCGCTAGTCTGCAACCAAGCATCTTCTCCCACAAACCATTGTTTGCATTTGCCAAGGCCATTGAGCTCCCTACACTCGTCGACCAGCATGGGACAGCTCGTGAAAGGCTCCTGGGTTTCTGCAACATCGCTTGGTCTCCATATCTGCTGTCTCTTCTTCAACGTGCAACAGCAAGAACTTCCCACCAGGGCTGGTATTGTGATCCTGTGCCCCCTGGTCGTCTCTGCATGGTTTGGACTCTGCCCTCTTTGCTGTAAAGTTCTTCTTGCCTGGATTCATCATTCTGGTTCCATTGGCCTGATCCATGAGATGCTGTAGCTGCTGAATTTGTACGACCCTCCATGTGTGTCTATGGAGGTTTCTGATACCACTTCACCCCATGCACCCGGGCTCCCACTTGCAGGTATCTGACTCTTCTGGATATCCATGGGTCGGTGACTCTCCAACTTTCCTTGATTCAAGTGGTTCCTACGGGGTCATTTGGGAAGGGCCCTAGAACTCTGTGAAAAGCTTACTGATTGACTATATTGGTACATGCAATTGCTTTACACCCTCCAGGATAAGTATTAGCGGCTCTCCACTGCTACCCCTTGAGAGCTTTCGTTTTCAGGGACCTATACACAATCACTAAAGGTTGCCTGGACTCAGTGCACAGTGCCTCACCATGTGTGTACACTATATACTGAGCCAGCCTCCTACAAAGAGTCACAAAAAAGAACACAGCTGGTCGGCAGGAACATATTCCCTGGCGGGTGCCCCATGGACACCTGAATGTCATGGAATGGAAAGCGCCTCTCTCTAGAGAGCAAATACCAGGCAAGCAATGTGGAAGTGCGGCGAGGAGAGTTGTGTAACAAGGATGGAGAATCGTGAACACTGCATTAATTAAGTTACGCTCCCTTCAATTGGCCTCGCACACTGAGTTTGTGGTGTTCAGAGGGTAATTACACTACGTGCCCTGATAAACGGGAATTAAGCGGCTGCCTGACATTGGAGCAACTGGAAACATACATTGCTTGTGTGCAGTGCTCTTACACAAAGGAAAAAGTAGTCACTTTTACAGTTTGCTAAAATGGGACAAGTGAAAGCCTATAAGTAATGGGGCCTGCTCCGTGGGAGGGAACAAAAAATAAAAAAGGAGGGACAAATGGGAAAAATAACCACTTAGAAGCAAGGATTTTAAATAACACTGAAATGAAACGAACAAATGAAAAACAGTCGGTGGGCTCTAAGCCCACAAAGTATATTCTACATGTCTTGAAGACAGCACATGAGCTGTCTAGGCTCAACTTAAAAAGCCACACGTCATTTCTGTCCAACCTTTCTGGGGCCAAAGGCCTGAAAGTACAACTGAGTAAAGAAGCTATTAGCTCATCAATGGTGTTAATAATAGAATTAACTGGAGGACGGTGAGTCTGCCCAAACAGAATACAGAGGAAAACTGGCCCTGCCTGTCAAAGGAAATAAAGCCTAGTTCCTGAACATGAAAAAGATAGTAATGATCTGACGACTGCACATTACCTCATGGAATTTCAGTGGAGTACCAAACATACACACCATTTCTGTCCTGTGGGATTACATCAAAGATCACAACATAGTTTGCTTAATGGAAACTTGGTGTGCGAAATCCTTCCCCTGTGGCGAGTTTTAGTAAAATCTCCATTTCAGCAGAAAAAACTAAACAGCGGTCCCGCCCCAGAGACCTTACAATATAATAATAATAATACCGACATTTATAAAGCGCGAACAGCTACTTCAAACAGGTGTCCCGGCACTCTATCAGTAGGCGGCACACCAAGGTGACCAGAACAGCAGACCCTAAAGACACTAGCCTGAGCTAAAGAGACAAGTTTTCACAGCTTTCCTAAATAGTGGCTCTGATTCAATATGATACGTATTATTAGGCAAAGAGTTCCAAAGTTTGGTCGTCCTTACAGTGAAAGATCTACCAACTAGGCGAGCTTTCATAAATCGTGGAGTACAAAGCAGATTTTGAGAGTTGGACCTCAGGGAACGGTTCTGCTTATAGCGGCATAACCGTTGCTTCAGGTAGCTAGGACATTTACCATGAATTGCCCGGAATGCCATGGTCAAAGCCTTAAACTCGATTCTTCTTGCCACTGGCAGCCAGTGGAGCTCTTTGATATGCGGAGATATATTGTGACAAAATGGTACACGTCTAATCAGTCTCACAGCCGCATTCTGTACCATCTGAAGTCTTCTAACTAGGTACACTGGCAGGCCCAAATAGAGGCCGTTTGCATAGTCCAGTCTGGATGTCACAGTGGCATGGACTATGACTCTGCAGCAGTCCTCCGGTAGCAGGTGTAAAACTTTCAGCAGATTTCTCAATTTGCTGAAACACGATGCTGTCACCTGACGAGTTTGAGCTGAGAAAGTAAGATATGCTTCCCGCGTCACTCCCAGATTTTTTGCTGTGGCTGCTGGGACGGCTGTAGAAGATGATCTTGGACGCTCTGTGAGTGGAGTAGAAGGCGGAGACGTGGTAGGCTCAGAGGAATGTTTAGAACTCCTCTCTTTATGAACAGGTTAATCCTGGGAAGTTTTAAGATGTTTCCTTCCCTCACCTGAGGAACTTTCTTGAGATCTAGCCCTCTTGCTAGATGTGGAAGCTCGGTCCTCTTCCTCAGCCAAAGAAGGAGGACGTTCTTTAGACTTGAGCCATAAGAGTAATCTTGCCTCCCTGTCCCTTTGAGTCTTGCTGGGAAAGGTACGGCAGATCTTACAGTCTTTAGCCTCATGTTTGGGGTAGAGAAAATAAAGACAATCTTTATGATGATCATCAACATGGACCCTCTTCTTCCCACAGGTCCTGAAGGAGTGGAAGAGGCCATTTTTGTCAGACATACTTGCTTGAAGAGAAGAAAACTGAGTAGCACTCAGGGAGACTCCCTTACACTACGTGCGGTGAAAATCTGAGGAGAACTGCTTCTCTTGGGAGTGTTCTAGAGGGTGCTTATAGCTGATTGGTTGCAGCTGACTTTTAGTCCTTTTCCTATAAGGACGTAGATAGGCTACTAAGATATAGCCTTTGGCCTCTTTTGGCCTATTTATTACTTATGGCACTACGTTTGTATTTTACTGTGGGACTTCCATCTCGGCGACGGGGAATGATTCAGGCATGTGAATTTATGAAAGATACCCCAATACTGGATAACTGCCATTGCAGTCTGCATGGCAGGGGGCATGCACCCTTCACTTCAGATATATGGTTCCCATTATATACCGGTCACAGAACTTAAAACCTTTAAGTCACCCCTAAGGTAGGCCCTTGAGTGCAAGGGCAGGGTGCATGGTTCTAAGTGTGTGGGTACCCCTGCATGAGTAGAAGTATCCCTACAAATCCTGGACTCAATTTTATGGGCTTTGTAAGTGCGGAACAGCCATTATAAGGTATGTAGTGGACACTGGCAAGTTGAGATGTCTAACTACATAATGTCTGCCCCAAACCTGGTCGTGTTTGGTATCAAACCAGTTGAATTCATGCAACTACACCGATTCCAGTGTTAGTTGCATGATACCATGTACTTTGGGGCTCCTTAGAGGATCCCCCAATACCTACATATGTAGCCTTACAGGGTCTGAGTGCCAGCCCACGCTGCTGCAAACCCTAGACAGTGTTCTGCCCCCCCTGTTGATGAACTTCACTCGGGCAGGGGAAGCTGAACAAAGGATATCCTGCAAATGAGAGGTGTGACCATCTCTCCTTTAGAATTATGTAGGTTGGGGCCATTCCGAGCACCACGAGACTGCATTAAAGAGCACATTTGGTGTACTCCTTGCATGAACCAGTTTGGCCCAGTTCAGGAGCCCTTGGCTCCCACTCTGCGCGAAACCACACAAAGGACAGGAGAGTGACCACTTCCGTGCCCAGCTGTTCCCTAGGGTGGTGACCCAGAGCTCCTCCAGGTGGCCACATGATTTTGCCATGTTGAATCTTGGCCTCTGGGAGCATCTGACTGCATAGGACATCCAGGTAGCGTCTCTGATCCCCTTCGATAGTTGGGCCGCCAGAGAAGAGGTCCTTCCCCTTTATCGAGTTACTTAAGGGCTCCCCTGAGGGTGGGTCTTTAGATTCGTCCCGACAACAACTTCTGAAACTGACTGCCTGTCATCTGAGGATTGTTTAAAGACTTTGGTGCTGGTGGACACTGGAACACTGCTGTTCTTCAAGCCAGGAATCACAAAAAGACTGCTCCTGGTAGGAAGAATCCTGCTGCATCTTTTTCCCTGTGATTTTCCAAAGATCTGCAACTCTGTGGCCGTGCATCCCCAGAGGCACCAAGGACTCAGCCTGCATCCCTGCCTGAAGGAATCTCCCTTAAAGTGAAGGAGTCACTTCCCTGCATCCGCAGGGACCTCAATGTGCATGACCGGTTTGCTGATCCTGTTGTCCCAAGGACACCGCCCGAATCTGCAACACAGGTGGTGGTTTGTTGGTTCTTCAGAGGTCTGATCAGTCTTCCCTGCAAGTTGGAAGATTGTAATTCCTCTCCAGCCAATGTAGACCGTCTCTCTGTGCACCGCATCATTTTGTCATTGCCAAGGATTGCTGGCTCTCTTCGCAGAAGATCTTCAAGCTTCAAGTAGCCCCTGCCTCCAGCACTGCACAGCTCCAAGAACCTTATCCTGCCTGCATCCTCTGCATCATGGGCCTTCACCTTCTGTGTGCTGCTGAGGCTTCCCTGCGACTCCCTGTGTCTGCTGCCAGGAGCTCCATCGATTCCTGGTGGCTCTTTTGCGTGCGTGCTGAGGGCCGGCCCTGACTTACTCTTACTGGGTTAGTCCCACAGACCTCGCTAGTCTGCAACCAAGCATCTTCTCCCACAAACCATTGTTTGCATTTGCCAAGGCCATTGAGCTCCCTACACTCGTCGACCAG
The DNA here is from genome assembly GCF_964204655.1 of Triturus cristatus. Taxonomy (NCBI): domain Eukaryota; kingdom Metazoa; phylum Chordata; class Amphibia; order Caudata; family Salamandridae; genus Triturus; species Triturus cristatus. The sequence goes on along the minus strand of NC_140594.1, from coordinate 1,135,937,367 downwards.
CATGGGACAACTCGTGAAAGGCTCCTGGGTTTCTGCAACATTGCCTGGTCTCCATATCTGCTGTCTCTTCTTCAACGTGCAACAGCAAGAACTTCCCACCAGGGCTGGTATTGTGATCCTGTGCCCCCTGGTCGTCTCTGCATGGTTTGGACTCTGCCCCCTTTGCTGTAAAGTTCTTCTTGCCTGGATTCATCATTCTGGTTCCATTGGCCTGATCCATGATATGCTGTAGCTGCTGAATTTGTACGACCCTCCATGTGTGTCTATGGAGGTTTCTGATACCACTTCACCCCATGCACCCGGGCTCCCACGTGCAGGTATCTGACTCTTCTGGATATCCATGGGTCGGTGACTCTCCAACCTTCCTTGATTCAAGTGGTTCCTACGGGGTCATTTGGGAAGGGCCCTAGAACTCTGTGAAAAGCTTACTGATTGACTATATTGGTACATGCAATTGCTTTACACCCTCCAGGATAAGTATTAGCGGCTCTCCACTGCTACCCCTTGAGAGCTTTCGTTTTCAGGGACCTAAACACAATCACTAAAGGTTGGCTGGACTCAGTGCACAGTGCCTCACCATGGGTGTACACTATATACTGAGCCAGCCTCCTACAAAGAGTCACAAAAAAGAACACAGCAGGTCGGCAGGAACATATTCCCTGGCGGGTGCCCCATGGACACCTGAATGTCATGGAATGGAAAGCGCCTCTCTCTAGAGAGCAAATACCAGGCAAGCAATGTGGAAGTGCGGCGAGGAGAGTTGTGTAACAAGGATGGAGAATCGTGAACGCTGCATTAATTAAGTTACGCTCCCTTCAATTGGCCTCGCTCACTGAGTTTGTGGTGTTCAGAGGGTAATTACACTACGTGCCCTGATAAATGGGAATTAAGCGGCTGCCTGACATTGGAGCAACTGGAAACATACATTGCTTGTGTGCAGTGCTCTTACACAAAGGAAAAAGTAGTCACTTTTACAGTTTGCTAAAATGGGACAAGTGAAAGCCTATAAGTAATGGGGCCTGCTCCGTGGGAGGGAACAAAAAATAAAAAAGGAGGGACAAATGGGAAAAATAACCACTTAGAAGCAAGGATTTTAAATAACACTGAAATGAAACGAACAAATGAAAAACAGTCGGTGGGCTCTAAGCCCACAAAGTATATTCTACATGTCTTGAAGACAGCACATGAGCTGTCTAGGCTCAACTTACAAAGCCACACGTCAAATCTGTCCAACCTTTCTGGGGCCAAAGGCCTGAAAGTACAACTGAGTAAAGAAGCTATTAGCTCATCAATGGTGTTAATAATAGAATTAACTGGAGGACGGTGAGTCTGCCCAAACAGAATACAGAGGAAAACTGGCCTTGCCTGTCAAAGGAAATAAAGCCTAGTTCCTGAACATGAAAAAGATAGTAATGATCTGACGACTGCACATTACCTCATGGAATTTCAGTGAAGTACCAAACATATTTTTCACAAACAGAGAGTGAGAGAATAAACAACGTAGTTGCGTTCTCCCAAATCAACTTTTTTTCACAAAAAGCAACCACTGTTAAACTGGCAGAATAACCAGATCCAAGGATGTGTTGGAATGTTATTCAACTACCTACTTCTCAGGTGGAATATCAAAGATATTGAAGTAAAAGCCTCACTCACATACTAGTGACATGCTTCATCATAGGCAATTACTCCACACCCAGAGAAGATGGTACTCTCTGGGCGGACTCAACCAAAGATGTAATGGGAGTGCTTAGATAAATGAGTAACTGGTTAGGCAGGGAACCAGATCAGATTTAAAAATACCTATGAGTGTACCCTTTTCTGAGTCCTTTATTCCTGGGCACTCATGGTATCACTAAAAACTTATTCTTGGGGTTGTTTTGAATTTGATTCTGTTCAAATATACCCTCAGCTGTGTGCCAACATGTTTCGGCCCATATGGGTAGCCCAGTCGGGTCTGAGGGCCTTCGTCAGGGCGTTATATCTCTGTACCTTATTCTATAAGGTCCCTGCCGTGTAGCCGTGCATGTGTTACATGCAACCCATCAAAACGTGAGGCCTAATGCACTCACCTGTCCGTGTATTACCTCCAACTTCAGTAGATTTTCTACTGTTTGATGCCTACTAGCATCATGCAGCTCTCATGTGTTCAGGTGCTGTCCTGTAGTCAAACATTCGTCAAGGACACCACACCGCCGTTACACCTTGTCAAACACATCGTCCGCCGTCGGAAGTACCAAACATACACACCATTTCTGTCCTGTGGGATTACATCAAAGATCACGACATAGTTTGCTTAATGGTAACTTGGTGTGCGAAATCCTTCCCCTGCGGCGAGTTTTAGTAAAATCTCCATTTCAGCAGAAAAAACTAAACAGCAGTCCCGCCCCAGAGACCTTAAAATATAATAATAATAATAATACCGACATTTATAAAGCGCGAACAGCTACTTCAAACAGGTGTCCCGGCGCTCTATCAGTAGGCGGCACGCCGAGGTGACCAGAACAGCAGACCCTAAAGACACTAGCCTGAGCTAAAGAGACAAGTTTTCACAGCTTTCCTAAATAGTGGCTCTGATTCAATATGACGAATATTATTAGGCAAAGAGTTCCAAAGTTTGGTCGTCCTTACCGTGAAAGATCTACCAACTATGCGAGCTTTCATAAATCGTGGAGTACAAAGCAGATTTTGAGAGTTGGACCTCAGGGGACGGTTCTGCTTATAGCGGCATAACCGTTGCTTCAGGTAGCTAGGACATTTACCATGAATTGCCCGGAATGCCATGGTCAAAGCCTTAAACTCGATTCTTCTTGCCACTGGCAGCCAGTGGAGCTCTTTGATATGCGGAGATATATGGTGACAAAATGGTACATGTCTAATCAGTCTCACAGCCGCATTCTGTACCATCTGAAGTCTTCTAACTAGGTACACTGGCAGGCCCAAATAGAGGCAGTTTGCATAGTCCAGTCTGGATGTCACAGTGGCATGGACTATGACTCTGCAGCAGTCCTCCGGTAGTAGGTGTAAAACTTTCAGCAGATTTCTCAATTTGCTGAAACAGGAGGCTGTCACCTGACGAATTTGAGCTGAGAAAGTAAGATATGCTTCCCACTTCACTCCCAGATTTTTTGCTGTGGCTGCTGGGACGGGTGGAGCTCCTATTTTCTCCTGCCACCACCAATACGCTGCTGGCGGTGAGTCCTTGCCGAAGAACAACACTTCAGTTTTCTCAGCATTGAGTTTAAGTTTACTGTTGTTCATCCATAGGGCATTGTCTTTCAGACAGCCCTTAAAACTCTTGAAAGAATCCTCCGACTGTTCTTTAAAAGAAAGCACCAACTGGGTATCGTCGGCGTATGATATCACCTTCACACCCCAATTGGCTATAAGTGAGAACAGCGGAGCCAGATATGTTTTTAAATTTTATATTAGAAACAATCTTCAATATAGTTATAGCCAAGTGGGTTGGTTAATTACGTGTTATACATAAGAATCGACTTTCCTAACATAATCAATAGTGTCACCAAAACAGAAACAATGGTCATTTGTAACATCTACAAACAACCATCTGCAGTAAGTAAGAAGATAAACCTGAATTCTCTCCTGGACAGTTTATGTAAATTAAGAACACATTATGCAAACAGTCTTTTACAGATCCAGTGTTAGTCAAGACCTTTAGATTTTCCTAAAATTATATATATAAAATATACATAATTAAGGGGCGTTCAGCCAGGCCTTTTAATCCATTGTTCTGTTGTTGTGTCATTCACATTTAGCCTCCGCCCACTACAGCATGCTGCATGAGGCAATGGGTCAGCCTACTTCAGCCACTGGCTACCGTCATTTTGAGTAGCTCATTTTGCGCCTTCAGAAGGGGCACATCCGTCCACAAGATAGTTCCATTCAGTGCAAGTGTTTTGTTTATTTTTACTTTGGTGCTGCCTTTGTGTTCGCATGTGGAAGCAGAACACTTTCTACTAGATATGGGCAAAGGGCACATTCCACCTTATCAGTTCCTGTCTCTTGCAAATGCTGTTGTAAATTCCTTTGGATCAGGCTTTGTTTGCCTGACTGCTGCTATTTCTGCTATTTCACAACATACCAGAGTGTGCCCTTTTAAAACTGTTCTATATAAGTGTATACTATTATCAATGCACACACAATGAAGTGCATTTATATTTGCACTCTTGTACGTCATGCTGGTATGCATTTCAATTGAACACTGCAATTATACTTGTAAACCAATTTTGGCCTGCTGTATGACTTTCGCTTTTGCTTTTAGTGCTCTTGATTGCCATGCACATATAGACATTTAACTAATATATTTCTAATTGAAGCTGTGCCTTTGATTCAAAATTTCTGATCCATCTATCTATCTATCTATCTATCTATCTATCTATCTATCTATCTATCTATCTATCTATCTATCTATCTGTCTGTCTGTCTGTCTGTCTGTCTGTCTGTCTGCCTGTCTGTCTATCTATCTATCTATCTATCTATCTGTCTGTCAACCATACTACCTGTCTGTCTGCCTGTCTATCCAACCCTATCTGTCTGCCTGCCTAACTACCTGCCCTTCTAACTACGTGTCTGTCTATCTAGCTGTCTGTCTATTCAGCTGGCTGCCTGTCCATCGAACTGCCTGTCTATTTACCAGTCTGTCTACCTATCTACCCGTCTTTCTATATGTGGACCTCTCTTACTGTCTAGCTACCCGTTTATCTATCAACCTATCTGTCTCCCTACCAGTCTTTCTACATGTCTCTCTACCCCTGCATTTGCCTATCTACTTGTCTGATCTATCTATCTATCTATCTATCTATCTATCTATCTATCTATCTATCTATCTATCTATCTATCTATCTATCTGTCTGTCTGTCCGTCTGTCTATCTATCCTTGAAAAACTGTTTATCTATACAACCCTCTCTATCTGGCTTTACAATCATCTTTATCTAAGTTTTCAATCCTCTTTAGCTATTTGTTATACAGATTTACAAACACATTAGTAAAGAGAATTAGCAAAGGCAAGAGATGGGCAGCCAATGCCAGACCAATTGTCCCTTTTTTTAGGTTTGTTGCTATCCAAGACCTTTTGATTTTACTAAAATTATATGTATAACGCAGTTAGCTACATAGGTTTTCAGCCCATCCATTAGTCTGTGGTTGTGTCCATTGGTCTATGGTTGTGTCATTCACATTTTTCTTCCAGCATGCAGCATGGGGCAATAGGTCAGTCATCTTCAGGTCTTGGCTGACTTCACTGTTAGTTATGGCATGCTACCTTTTCACAAGGAGCACATCCACACACAGAGTAGTCCTCTTTGATGCCAGGGACTATAGCAATGAGCTTTTTGGAGACCACAAATTTTTTTGCCTGTACCCACTTCTTTAAGGTTGATGAGGGCATGCCAGATTATCCAACAATAAAGCTTTAAAAACTATGACAGAACATAACAAGAATGTCCACAGCCAAAAGGCTGGCGCCCAGTACCCTGTTTATTGGCTTTGCCAGTGCTTGTTTGATAACTCAAGAGTTCAGTTTGAACCTTTTCAAAGAAAGTGAAAGTGAGGTCTACTGGAAGATTACCAGTTAGCTACTCCTACCTACAGATTGGATAGTATAGGTAAATATTTGGGGCCTCATGTAGGTAGCGAAATACCGGTCGGTAACGGCCGATTTTCGGTAAATATGCCGTTACCGACCGGTATTCAGACAAGTGAGATGTAGGAGTCCAAAAACCACTTTTCGGTAAATATGAGGCGGTAAATACCGATTCATAGTTACCGAATTCCAAAATACCGATTCATGTTTACCGAATACATAATTAACGAATCGGTAAATATGAAGTGGTAAATATGAAGTGGTAAAAACTTAAAATGACATGTAGGAGTAGGCGGTAATTAAGAAATCCAGGAAAATCGGTAAATAAGAGTCGGTAATTAACACGGATTGAAAGCAGGTGGTAACCATCAACAATGCACATAAGCAATCCCAAAATGCAACAGCGTGGACAACATGGCCGCCATGTACGTCATTGCAAGGCGCCTACGTCTACAGGCAGCAGGACTGAGGGTGTGGCGACGGGAGGAACAAATCTACAGACAGCGCATCACACTATTACAGCTGACTGATGCAGAGATACATGAGAGGTACAGGCTACACCCCGAAACCATCATGGACCTGATAAGGGACCTGCACCCACTCCTGGACCAGCCAACAAGAAGGGCGCACGCCATACCACCACATGTGCAGGTGCTCTGCAGCCTACATCTACTGGCATCCGGCAGTTATCAGGTGGTGATAGCTGCGGTGGGTGGTGTATCCCAGAGTTGCCTGTCCCGTTTCTTCAGGAAGTTCCTGGATGCCATGATGCAGAGAATGCACCACTACATAAGCTTCCCAAACACACAGGCTGCACTGCAGAAAACAAAAACAGACTTTTATCACATGGCACAGTTCCCCCATGTCATCGGCTGTATTGATGGTACACACATCCCAATCTGTCCACCAGCTGATACAGAGCACATCTACAGGAACAGGAAGTCCACCCACTCCATCAATGTGCAGGTGATCTGTGATGCAGGGAACATCATCACAGATATTGTTGCAAAGTTTCCTGGGAGCACCCACGACTCATACATCTTCCAGAATAGTGGGATCTACACACGACTGAGTGCCCGCGAATTCGGAGAGGGATACCTGCTGGGTAAGTAACAGTGACGCCCCTTGAAACCTGCAAATCAGAGTGTATAGAGGCATGTAACTGATGGTTCCCTCTTACTCATCCAGGCGACAGTGCATATGCATGCCGTTCATTCATCCTCACTCCCTACCTACACCCAGCAACCCAGAGTGAGAGACGATACAACGTGGCCCACAAAACAACACGCAATGTGGTGGAGCGCACGTTTTGACTACTGAAGAGCAGGTTCCGCTGCCTCCACAAGAGCGGAGGCGCACGCCAGTACAAACCCATCACCTGCTGCAAGATTATTGCCACTTGTGCAATGCTGCACAACCTTGCCACGAAAAAAGGTACAGATGTGGAACTAACATATGTTGAGGACAACGAGGATGAGTCAGGCCAGCCAGAGGGCAGCGCAGCTAGAGTGCCAACTGCAATCGATGGGAGAGAGAGACGGGCAGAGATCACATGCAACTATTTCTGAGTAAGTGAGGGGACACAGCGAGTTGTGAGAAGTCATGACGTAGTTTAATGTGGCACCACGCCATGAACACATGAACAGGCCAATCTGGCAATATACCATCTATACAAGGAGTATGTCCAGGGTTACGTCACCCAATGGGAAGTGGCTAAGCAGGGCCACATCAATGTTTGCGCATACGCGCTGCAGTGGTGGATTGCACGGCCTGTGCATCCTCACTAGAGCCAACCCCAAGCCGCCTGCTGCTCCTGCGTGCTTCTGGGACGGGGGGTGTGATGCTGCTGCTGGTGTCGATGCGCTCCGCAGCATCCCCTGCAGCAGTTGTCGACGCCTGACTAGTCAATAGCACCCCTAGTGCACTTGTCACCTGCACCATCCCCCGAGACAGGTCGCTGCAGCACTGTGTTAGGCCCTCCTGCATCGTCACAGAGCGCCGGCAAAGTAGGGAAGTCGCAGTTGCCAGACGGTTGAGTGCCCTGCTGGTAGTGTCCCTTCTCTGGCGTTCCCGGCGCCGTGCTTCGATGTCAGCATCTAATTTGCTGCACAACTGCTGGATTGACTGGGACATGTCCCGAATGCCCGCAGCCATGCCGCCAATGTTTGTGTCCATGTTGACTAAGCTTGTCTTCATCACCCGCATGTGCCTCTGGACTGACATAACTGCCTTTGATTGCAGGCGCTGTTGCTTCAACATTTGGCCCTCGAGCCCCAAGAAGACACCATGGCCGTCAGTGGGTGCTGGTGGACTCTGGACACGCGACCTGCGGCGCCCTCTTGCTCCCGTCTGTGCTGCCTGTGAGGTGTGGGGCACAGTGGGATGGCTCCCTTCCTGGTGCCCGGTGCGGTCTTCTGGGCCCATGCTGTCGTCTGACGAGGTGTCGAAGGCTCGTAGCCTGGCTGCTGGACGCCTCCTCATTCTCACACCTGCAAGCGGAGATGTGGCCGGTGATTCGAACATGAGTGGCGATGCTGGCTGTGGTTGTGGTGATGCTGGCTCTCGGTGAGGTGATGCTGGCTCTGTGTGCGGCGAGGCTGGCTGTGTTGGTGGTGCGGCTGCCAGTGGGCCTGCTCCCTGGTCTGAACTCGTGCTGGCTAGAGGTGATTTTTGTGGCAGGTGTGCCGTCTCCCCTGCAGCATGCCCTGTACTGCATGATGTCACATCTGTGGACAGAAAAACAACATTGGCTCAGTGTCCCCGAAGGGCTGCATTGCAAGCGTCACAATAAATCATTTCACATTCCAATCTGTCCTCTGTCTCCTTGTGCCTCGAGTGCGTGACATGCCCTGTTGCCCTGTGACATTTACGTCATGGTTAGTGTTGCCCTGACTACATCTCCCGGAATGCATTGCCTGTCTGCACTGACACGTGTGGACTGCAGTGTGATTCTCGTTTCACAATGGGGGATGTGGGATAGGGGTAGGGGGGGCTACATTGCTGTGCTTTCGTCTTACCTTGGTGTGTTGCGGCTCTGGCAGAGCTGTCGGCGTCCCCAAGACCCACGACGCTCTCTTGCTCGATTGTGGCCGCCACCAGCTCCTCCAGTTCGGTGAGGGCAGGTGCCCTGTTGGTTCCACCTCCGGTCTGGCTGGCCTCCTTCTGGATGTCGCCCATCTTCCTCTTGGTCACAATCCTCAGGTCATACCAGCGCTTTTTGAGGACCTCAATGTCCCTGTGGGTCACTCCCACAGCATTGACCTGCGCCTGGATGGCCAGCCATATGTTGCGCTTTTCGGCCTCAGGCACTTGCAGGGATTGCCTCCCAAACAGCTTCTGGTGCTGCTTCACCACCTCCTCCACCAGCCCCTGGAGTTCCTTGGGGCTGAATTTGAGCTTCCTCCTCCTTTCCCCTACGTCTTTCTGTGTTCTCTGGCTGGACATGCTGTTCGTTTCCCGCTCGCACATGCAACTGCTCCCTGCCTCTCGTCTGCACTCCAAGCCTCTCCAGGGTCGGCTAATTATGTACACCTGCCTGGGTGTGGCCACGTCGGCTAATTGTGTACACCTGCCTGGGTGTGGGCAGTTCCTGGTTGGGTGGGCTGTCGTTGCACAGGATTAGCTGTTTCGTCAAGTCATGTGATGTTATTTACCAAATCCGTACATACCGATTCGGTATTTTCCGATTCGGTGGATACCACCTCGGTATTTTCCGAATCGGTAGATACCACCTCGGTATTTTCCGATTCGGTAATTATCACCTCGGTATTTACCGATTCGGTGAATTCCGATTCGTATTTACCGAATGTTACCGAATCGGTAACTGTTACCGAATTTTTACCTACATATAACTTACCGATTCTAATTTACCGATTCGGTACGGCTCGGTATTTAAGAACCGGTAAAATTTATTTACCTACATGAGGCCCTTAATGTTCTTTCTCAATGCACTGAGCCTCATGGGAAGAAGTAGTTAACACCCTGGACTGGTGAAAAGGGATTATGTCTCTCGCACTAGATAGCTTGACAGGTGATGCTAAACTGAAAGTACAAAGTGGATGTCTGATGAAAATTCGATCTTCAAATGAAAGAAGGGCTCTAAAGAAAACAGCTAACCAGTTACTTAACAAAGCAAAAGACTCAAAATAGAAAAACCAGGAGCTTGATATAAGAAATTTAATCTGGGAAGAGATACATAAAAAACACCTGCATGGAACAAACAACGGTCCTTTCTTGTACAACTAAGATTTCTGAGCAACAGGTGGTTGATATCCCTAAAACCAAAATAAAAACTATTTTCAATTCTCAATGATTTGGCACCAGGCCATAAGCGGATATGCTCTGCTCTGTAAGGGCAGCATAGATTCTTGAGCAGGTATATTAACACCTTTGGATACGAACAAGTTACTTACCTTCGGTAATGATATATCTGTAAGAAACATTAGTTAGTTAGATTCCTTACCTTAGAATATCCCCAGGCGTCAGGCTGGATCGGAAAGATTTTTCGTCAGCAGTACCCTTGCGCGTCGGTAGGCGTCGTCTGCGACTCCGCGTCCGTCGTCGTGATCGTCGGGATGACGTCGTTTAAGTACTTAGACGCCGCCCTCGAGCGCTGACGTCAGTTCTGTACATAGCTTTCCGCGCCAGGAACACAGAGCCATGCAAGATACCGACACTGGTGCCATGAAACTAGGGCCCTGAAAGGGAGGACCTTAACTCTAGATATCAGTTCGTAGAACGGGTGGATGGGTGGGGCGGTAAGGAATCTAACTAACTAATGTTTCTTACAGATATATCATTACCGAAGGTAAGTAACTTGTTCATCTGAAAGAAACATGTTAGCTAGATTCCTTACCTTAGAATAGATACCCCAGCAATACCAACCCCGGTGGTGGGTCTGCGAACCAAGATCACACCGGGAAGTACTGGAGAACGGAACGGCCAAAGAAGCAGTCTCTCCAGGCAGTAATGTTTGGCAAACGTGTGCAGCGAGGCCCACGTTGCAGTCTGACAAATGTCCTGCGGAGGGACTCCCCGTCCCAAGGCAGCAGTAGCCGCTGTGGCCCGAGTGGAATGGGCCCACAGGAGGATCCTTCTTAGCCAAGAAATAACAGGCCTCAATGCACAAAACGACCCACCGAGAGATGGTCCGCTTGTGCACTGCCCGTCCCTTCTTAGCGCCCACGTAGCCAACAAAGAGTTGGTCGTCCACCCGGAACTGTTTTGTGCGGTCCAGATAGAAGGAGAGCGCACGTTTTGGGTCCAGACGGTGGAGCCTCTCTTTCGAGGGATGCGGAGGCGGAGGCGGAAAGAAGGTGGGCAAGGTAACAGACTGCCCGATGTGGAAGGCAGTAACCAGCTTAGGAAGAAAAGAAGGGCGAGTCCTCAGAACAACCTTGTCCGGATGGACAGAGAGGAAAGGAGTCTTAGAAGAAAGAGCCTGGAGCTCACTCACTCTTCTGGCAGAGGTGATGGCAACCAGGAAAGCAGTCTTGAGAGTCAGAAGACGGAGAGGACAGTTATGAAGTGGCTCAAAAGGAGCGCACATCAGATAGGTTAACACCTGATTCAAGTCCCACTGAGACATTACAAAGTGGACAGGAGGAAACATGTGAGTAATGCCTTTTAAGAATCTATTTACAACAGGGGACTTGAAAAGAGAAGGCTAATCAGGAAGCCGTAAGAAGGCAGAAACAGCTGAAAGATATCCCTTGATGGTGCCCAGAGCAGAGCCCTGCTGGGCAAGGGAAAAAGAAAGAGGAGAACCTCAGAAAAAGGGGCGGAAAGGGGATCCACAGCCTTTGCTGTGCACCATGCTACAAATTTGTTCCACCTGCAGGCGTATACCGTTTTAATGGATGGACGCCTGGCTGCCAGAATGACATCACTAACTTCAGGAGGCAAATCAAATGTCATCAACTGCCGCCGCTCAATCACCACGCATGGAGGTGGAGGCTGGACAGGTTCAGGTGGAGGACCCTCCCCTGCTGCTGCGACAGAAGGTCCTCCTGAAGAGGCAGTCGAATCGGGGGATCGATTGACAGACTGAGTAGCTCGGGATACCAGTATCTTCGTGCCCAATCCGAAGCCACAAGGATGACTTGGGCCCGGTCGCTCCTGATCTTCAGCACTCTGGGCAGAAGTGGTATAGGCGGAAAGGCGTACAACAGACCGCAACTCCACTCGTGACGAAAAACGTCTCTGAGCGAGTGTCGCCTTGGAAATTCCAACGCGCAGAACTGATGACATTGCACGTTCTCTTCGGTGGGGAATAGATCTAACCAAGGCTCTCCGCACTGCCGAAAGAGACCTTGCGCCACGCCTGGGTTCAGACGCCACTCGTGATTCATCATGCACCGGCGGCTGAGTTTGTCCGCCCTGGCGTTCAGAGAGCCCGCCAGGTGTTGAACCACCAGGTTGATGCCCTGATGTTCCAGCCATGTCCAGAGGCACAGAGCCTCCTGACAAAGGGTCCACGACCCCACCCCGCCCTGTTTGTTGCAATACCACATGGCGGTGGTGTTCGTGAACACCTGCACTACACTTCCCCGGACAGAGGGGAGGAATGCCATCAGTGCAAGCCAGATCGCCCGCAGCTCCAATAGGTTGATATGGAGCCGGGACTCCGCCGGAGACCAGAGGCATCTGATCTCCGCCTCTCCCATGTGGCCCCCCCATCCCAGGAGGGATGCATCCGTCACCACTACGTGCTCCGGTTGGGGTAGGGAGAGGGATCTGCCACTGACCCAATCGTGGTCTGTGAGCCACCACTGCAACTGTCTTGCAGAGCCCTCCGAGATCAGGACGTGGTCGGACAGGTTGCCCTGATGTTCAGCCCACTGGAACTTCAGGTCCCACTGCAGAGCCCACATCCGCCACCTGGCGTGATGTACCAGCAGGATGCAGGAGGCCATCAGACCCAGCAGCCGTAGGGCCATCCTGACCGAAACTCTGGATAAAGGCTGAAAGATCGGAATCAGAGCCTGAATATCCCGAACCCGCTGTTCGGGAGGACAGACCCGAAACTGCGTCGAGTCCAGAACCGCTCCGATGAAGAGGAGCTTCTGGGAGGGACTCAGATGTGACTTCGGCACGTTGATGGAGCACCCCAGCAAATGCAGGAGGTCGGCCGTAGTCTGGAGGTGGGAGACAACGGTTCGAGGCGAGCCCGCCTTCAACAACCAGTCGTCGAGATAGGGGAAGACTGGAACCCCTAATCTGCACAGTTGAGCTGCGACCACCGCCATCACTTTTGTGAACACCCGAGGGGCACTGGTTAGGCCGAAGGGGAGCACGGTAAACTGAAAGTGCTCGTGGCCTACTGTGAACAGCAGGTAACGCCGGTGGGCCGGCAGGACGAAGATGTGGAAATAAGCGTCCTGCAAGTCCAACGCTACCATCCAGTCTCCAGGGTCTAGGGCAGCCAGAACCTGAGCTAAAGTCAGCATCTTGAACTTCTCCTTCCGGAGGAAGACGTTGACGCTCCTGAGGTTCAAGATAGGGCGTAGGCCCCCTTTGCCCTTCTTGGGAACCAGAAAGTAGAGTAACAACCCCGTCCTACTTCTGGGCCAGGAACGAGCTCGATGGCCCCCTTGGCCAAGAGGGCCGTAACTTCCTCCTGCAGAAGTCGCAAGTGATCCCCCGACATGAGGTGGTACTGCGGTGACATGGCAGGAGGGGTCGCCTCGAAGGAGAGGGTGTAGCCCCTTTGGACGATTTGCAGAACCCACCTGTCCGAAGTGATGGTACGCCAGTGGAGCAGGTGATGGCAAACTCTGCCTCCCACGTTTGTGGACCTCAGCCAGGCGTGACGACGAATTGCCACAGTCATCGCAATCGCTCTACCCAGCGAGTCCGTGGTGTCAAGTCCACATCGAATGGAGTACCGTGCTGCGTCCTGCCCTCAGCAAGAGCCTGGGCGAGCCGTGTCCTGGCCCCCTCCGGACACTGGGGCAGCACGTCCGCCACCGTATCCCACAAAGAGTGGGTGTAACGGTCCAAAATGCACACAGTATTACTGGACTGCAACCCCAGACTGAGGGAGGAAAACAGTTTCTTTCCAAACTGCTCCAACCTTTTGGATTCCCGATCTGGAGGTGCGGACGGGAAGGCGGTTTGGGACGTAGAGGTCTGGATAACCAGACTCTCAGGGGTGGGGTGTACCGACAGAAAGCTGGGGTTGCCCGGAAAAGGGCGGTGGCGCCGGGCCACATTCCGATCCACAGGAGAGACTGTGGAGGGCTTGGACCACGTGCCCATCAGAACGTCCGTGAGGGCCTCATTAAACTGCAGTAGAGGCTCCGAAGAGCTTACGGGCGGTTGAAGCACCTCAGTGAGGAGGTTAGTCCTCACGGCCGCTGCAGGGAGCTCCAGGTGTAGGGCCTCGGTAACCCTGTGCAGCACCACAGAATAAGTCGCACCCTCCTCCGTAGCCACGGAGGGAGGAGAGATGAAACCAGTGTCAGGCGAAGTGTCTAGACCACTGACATCCCCCAACTCGTCTGCCCTGTCCTGAATTAACTGGCACTGCTGTGCCAGAGGGTCCTCAGACCCCTCCCAGTCCTCCCCTTCATCCGTCTCCTGGTAAACAGGCAGAACGTACGGAGCCGGGTTATAGATGAAATGCTCACCCAGCAGCGCCGTTCCGACGCCGGACCCGGACTGAAACTAGGGACGGCGTTGTCCGAAGACAGCGCTGGGAGCGGCAGCATGGGGGTCGGCGCCGGTGGAGGGGTCGTAAGGTCAACCGGTGTCAACCGGGATTCAGGCCTGGATCCCACGGGGACCTGCGGCGTCGGGACCGAAGTCGACGACGGTGCCGGGGCCGAAGCTGCCGGCTCGCTAGGCCCCCCAGTCGGACCTGCGGGGCCCGGAGGTGCGCCGTTAGGCCTCGACGGCAGAGCGAGACTCCTCATGGCCACGAGGATGTCCCGAATCTCACCCGGAGTCGCATGAGGCCCAGGGACCGGAGGGTATGGGGCCGGATGCGACTCTTGCGGCTCCGGCGGAGCCGCGCGGGTGGTGCCACCCGAACCCTCAGCCGAGTCGCGCGACCGGCGAGGGGAGTCAGAAGAGCGATGTCGCTTCTTCAACTTCTTTTTACTGTGCCTAGACTTACCTGAATGTGAGAACTTCGATCCCGAAGAGCCTTCGAGGTCAAGGCCCGGCAGTCGGGGCACGACTTGTCATCGTGGTCGACCTCAAGGCAGTAGAGACACCGATGGTGGGGGTCAGTAACCGACATCAGTCGGTGACAGACGTCACGCGGCTTGAACCTGGGCATCCCTACCGGCACCAGGAGTCGAAGTCGACTCGAAAAGGGAGACAAAAATGTCCAAAAAGTTAGTCAAAAAATGACTAAGGGTACGCTCTTCCCGGATATGCGCTTACTGGCGCGGAAAAAAGAAAAAATGACGTCAGTTCACGAGGGCGGCATCTAAGTACTCCGATGACGTCATCCCGGCGATCACGACGCCGATGACGGACGCGGAGTCGCAGACGACGCTTACCCACGCGTAAGGGTACTGCTGACGAAAAATCATTCCGGATCCAGCCTGACGCCTGGGCATATTCTAAGGTAAGGAATCTAACTAACGTTTTTCTTTCAGATGTATTATTTAAAAACTGAGAACCTGATTTACAAAGGACCTCCGCAGTCATGAGGGAGTCTCTGCACTCGGGCGGAATGTCCACAATATGAATTCTCATTACGGAGATTCCACCCGAGTGCAGAGACGTGCCCACGACTGCAGGGCCTCTGCCATGACTGCAGAAGCCCTTCGTAAATCAGGCTCACAATTCAAGATATCTGGTAAGGATCATTTCTGATGACCATTCACAAAAAGGACCATCATTTTTCTCAAAGTAATTATCGGCTAAAAGCTTTACAGGATGTAGATGGAAAATATTTTCCCAAAGCCTTAGTAAAGCATTTAAAGGAAAGGGCAGAGAAGGATAAGTTACTTACCTGCAATCCTAGATCTCTTCCAGGGGTATCCTCATCAAAGTCTCATAAGCACTTGAATAATTCCGCCCATGCGCCGGGGAACCTGGAAAATATATAACAATTATATGTGAAAACATATATGTATATATATATATATATATTCACAGAAAAAACCATAGGTTTCAGGCACGTTATAGTTAGGAATTAGCATTTAAAAAACCTCAGAAATTCACTGAAAAAACCATAGGTTTCAGGGGTGTTATAGTTAGCTGGACTTTTCACTTGTACAAAACCATTGAAATTCCCCCGTTATAGTTAGTTCAGCTAACTATAACTCGCGCGCCCGCAATGCACTGCTGATGATGTCACATATTACATCACTCATGACATGGTCAGTGACATCACTCATGACATCACTGATGACATCTCAAATGACATCACTGATGACATCATCCAGTGAATGTGTGTTTTTCTGAAAATTGAATATGTTTTAGATATGTATATCTCAAGGTCGATGGAAGAATAAATGGGTATATAAGTGTCTAAATGGATGATTTGTTTTTGAAAAATTGATTGTGTAACTGACTGATTAAGTGTATCATAGTGAATACATGGCTTAGTGAGTAATGTTTAAATATGTAAATATCTGTATCAGTCTCTCACTTTGTGTATAAGTGGCTGCATGGGTTGGTGAGTAGCTACATGGGTGTCGATATAGGTTATTAGTTGGTTTTTTGAGTATCAGTCTGAGTGTCTGCATGGTTCGGTGGGGGGTATTACGTAGTGCATAGGTGCATGAATGAGTGACTCACTCTTTGTATGTGTTGAAGACAGCATGTGTGCAGGACTGTATGGGTGGATGAGTGTGTGTATGGGTGTGTTAGTGAGTGAATGACTGTCTCAATAGTGTCTTTATGAGTAACTACATATGTTTTAAACTAGTATATGTGACTATTGGTGTATATAAGTGAGTATATGTGAGAGTGAGAGATTGAAAGAGTTCCTGTATGAGTAAGTATGTGTTTCTATAAGTGATTGTTTAAAAGACTAAGTATGTGTAAGTTTCCGTAGAAGTAAGTGTGGTGGTGTGTGTATAACTGTATATGCAAATAAATGTATGTTTGATTCTTTATTAGCATGAGTGACTATGTGTGTGAGTAACTCTATGGATGAGTGGCATTGTGTAACAGGATGTATAGGTGTATGAGTACATATGATGAGTGAATACATGTATGAATGACTGTATAGGACTGTTGGTGAATGAGTGGATGTGTATCTTAGAATTACTGAAGAGGTTGTTGTAACTGGTATTGGTATGTCCATTGTTTTGAAAAGTTTAGTCTCTATTTTTGAATGTGTGTATCAAAGGTTATATTAGGGTGAGAGGAGGTCTGCCACTCTATCACAAGGATGATGTCATCAGTGATATCATCAGTGATGTCATTTGAGATGTCATGAGTGATGTCATGAGTGATGTCACTGACCATGTCATGAGTGATGTAATATGTGACGTCATCAGCAGTGCATTGCGGGCACGCGAGTTATAGTTAGCTGAACTAACTATAACGGGGGAATTTCAATGGTTTTGTACAAGTGAAAAGTCCAGCTAACTATAACACCCCTGAAACCTATGGTTTTTTCAGTGAATTTCTGAGGTTTTTTAAATGCTAATTCCTAACTATAACGTGCCTGAAACCTATGGTTTTTTCTGTGAATTTCAAAGGTTTTTTAAATGCTAATTTCTAACTATGCCTACAGAGATAGGACATGTGAAGAAAGAAGAAAAAATGCACAGAAAGAAAAAAAAGAAGTGCAGAAAGAAGCAACAGAAGTCCTCAAAGACGAAGGAAAGTGCAGGAAGAAGGATAACGTGCAGAAAGAACAAAAAGAAGAGCAGAAAGAAGCCTTGTTGCAAAATCATCCTGTACCCTCAACTTTTTCAGACGGATACTGCTGGTAACTGAGTCTGACTAACCAGTCCTAGAGCCAGTGCTATGTTAAAAGACACTTAGAATTCAGTGAAAACACCTACATACACTAGGGAACATTATGCGTTGGGGTCCCCCTGTGATTAGCATGGATGGATTTGGATTTGGATTTCTAAAGCGCGTAGCTACCCTTGGGCGTCCCAGCGCTGATACAGCCTATTACTCCAAGTGGGGAGGGGAGGAAGGGGCTTATAATGGGAAAAGCCAAGTTTTTAGCTGCCTACGAAAGGCAAGCAAATTGTGTTCTCTTCTCAGGGGGAGTGGCAGAGAGTTCCATAATTTAGAGGCGTTATAGGAGAACAGCCGCCCCCCTGAGCGGGCCTTTTTTATTCTGGGGACTTCTGCCAGAGAAAGGGCGTCTGATCTGAGATGTCTGTTAGACAGATGGGGTTTGACAAGGGATCTCAAGATTGGAGGACCTCTACCTTGTAATATTTTGTGGGTAATACACAGGGTCTTAAAAGAGATCCTTTCCCTAATCGGGAGCCAATGCAGGCTTTTGAGGGCAGGTTTGGCCGAGCATCTCAGCTTGGTCCCGGTTAACATTCTAGCAGCTGCGTTTTGGGCGCGTTGCAATCTGCTGATGACCGATAAAGGGGCTCCAAGGTAAAGAGCATTACCAAAGTCCAGTCTGGAGTTCACCAGCCCTTGCATGAGCAGTTTCCTGGATTGGAAGGGGATAAGATGGAGGATCTTCCGTGCTGTCTGGATTAGGCCGAAGCAGATGCCTGTCGCTTTTCTAGCCTGTACTTTAAAGTTAAGCTCTTGGTCCAACCAAATGCCCAGACTCTTGACTTCCGGTTTGGGTGTGGGGGGTGATCCCATGCAGGAAGGCCAAGAGAGGGCAGGGGGGCGTATGTGTGTATTTCCTAGAAGGAGGATCTCAGATTTTTCTCCGTTTAATTTTAGGCGTGAGTCACACATCCAATGGTAGATGCTTTCTAGGCATGCTGCCAGGTTGTCCAGGCTTTTACTTGACTGATTGATGGATACGACCAATTGAGTGTCATCCGCGTACATGACAGTTTTTATGCCGAATGGGGCAGTGATGTCCACTAACGGGGACATGTATACATTAAAAAGAGTGGGGCTAAGGGAAGATCCCTGGGGAACCCCACACTGTAGCGGGATCGCTCTGGATGTGACTGTGCCATCTGACACCTGGTAGGTTCTGCTGTCCAGGAAGGATTTAATCCAGGTAAGGGCGGTCCCAGACACTCCTGTCAGTTTGAGCCGGTGGGTCAGTATGTCATGATCCACTGTGTCGAAGGCAGCGCTGAGATCAAGGAGGATCACTGCCACTGATCCTCCTGCGTCTATGATGGTTCTTGCTTCCTCGACCACGGCTAATAGTGCAGTGTCTGTTCCCTGCCCTGGTCTGAACCCAGTTTGGGATTGGCGTAAGAGGTTATTAGTTTCAAGGAACAGGGATAGTTGCTGGTTGACAATTCGCTCGGCCACTTTACTAAAGGCCGGGAGGAGAGAGATGGGTCTAAAGTTGGAAAGGTCAGATGGATCGAGATGAGGTTTTTTAAGGAGTGCTCTAACTATAGCTCTTTTCCAGTTGACTGGGACAATGCCTGATGCAAAGGAAGCATTAATCAGGTGGGAAAGGGACGGAGCTAACGTGGAGGCGACCAGCTTGAGTTTGCTCATCGGGGCCGGGTCTGAGGGGCACCCGCTTTTTACATATTGTATGGTTGAAAGAAAGTGCTCCGTGGTGACCTTGGTGAATGCCTGAAGGCAGGGGACATCTGGGCCTGGGGGGGAGGTATCAGGAGGTTGAGACGTGGAGGACGGGGGGAGGGAATTCAGGATTTTATTGATTTTTGTCGTGAAGAACTCAGCAAGCTGGTTGCATCTCGTGCCTAGTGGGTCTGGTAAGGGTGGGGGGTCGGGGATTTTGGAGAGGAGGCGGACGATACGATAGGTTTCTTTGGCGGAGTTTGCTGCGGTCTGTATTTTCCCCTCGAAGAAGGTAGCCTGAGTATTTTTTATACAGGTTTTGTAGTGTTTTAAGGCGGACCTATAATCAGCTTTGCTGTCAGTCGTCCAATCCTTTCACCAGAGGCGCTCGAGTTTTTTGCACTTTTTTCTAAGAAGGCGTAGCTCTAGGGTGAACCGAGGAGATTTGAAAGTCCTCTTCTTGCTAGGCAGATTTTTAACAGGCAAGATGGTATCGAGGGATAAATTAATCCAGTCGTGTAGTTGGATGTCCGCTCTGGAGGGATCTGAGTCGATCACTGGTTCGGTGGCAGCCAGTACTTGGGCCCATGAGGTAGGGTCCAGTTTGTGCCACGGACGAGATGGAGCTTGGGGGGGTGGTTTCTTCGGGGTATCCACCGAAAGTTGAAGTTTAAAAGAGATAAGAAAGTGATCTGACCAAGGGATGGGTATAGGAGTGTTCACTGTTAGTCTCGTAAGGTTTGTGAATATCGGGTCTAACAAGTGGCCTTTCGCATGCGTGGGCTCAGAATTTTTTAAGTGAAGATTAAGGGAGGCTAAGTCATCTTTGAGATCCATGGCTGTATTATCAGTAGGATCATCGAAGTGAAGGTTTAGGTCCCCTAGGACCGTGAAGTTAGGGGTTTGACACGCAAGGGCAGAGATGGATTCCACAAGGGAATTACAGAAACATCGCTGTTGACCTGGTGGACGGTAAATAAGTATCCCCGAGAGGGTAGTAGAGGGGGGCAAGTGAATGGAAAATTGGGCATTTTCACAGTCAGGGATTGGGCTGTCCTTAAGATGGCACGATAATTGGTCGCGGTAGATAATTGCAATCCCCCTCCCATTCCGGAGGGCCTGTCCATGTGTTTTATACGGTAGCCCGGGGGGAGTGTTTGAATGATATCTGGGTCCGAGTTTGGATTGATCCATGTTTCGGTGAGAAAGAGAATGTCGATCTCAGACTCCAGGAGCAACATATGTAATTCGACTTGGTGTTTCGGGAGGGATCTGCAATTAAGCAGAGCCATATTCAAAGAACGTGGCTTCGGGGGGAACTGAGGAGTAAGTGTGTAGGAACAGCTTGTACATCCTGAGTGGCCATCAGGAATGGAGATACTGTTATAGCAGGAAGGGACGGGGGATTTCTTGAGTGAAAGTAAGGTTTCCCTAGAGTATCTCAGAGTTGCCGGGGGTGATGAGGCAGGGGTCCGTGGCACGAGGCACGGTCTGGCGCGGACGGGCGCAGACTGGCTTGCCATAGGCGCTCCCGCTGCGCTCGTCCGCTGCGCTTCTGGTAGTAGCACATGGTATGGGCACGGGGCGTGGCCTCAGAGGGGAGTGTCCAATGAGCTCTCCGGAATGGCGTTTAGGGATGTCGGTGCCCTGGTAGCTGTTTGTTGGGGTAAGTGAATTAAAAAGAGATTTAAAGGTACACAGCAGGTGCCAATACTCAATTCAACACAAAGTATAATTATTTAAAAAAAGCAGGCAAGATTCGAGCATGACCTCCTCTGTAAGCCCCTAGTATATAATAGGGCAGGGGGATTAGAACTACCTCTTAAAACAGGCCACAGGGCGTTTTTGCACATGTTAACTCAGGCCCCGTCCCCTCCCTTCACCACTGTGTAAACACGCCCTGTGTCCGTTTTTAGTTGGGAGATTAAGTTCATTTGAATCCTGAGGGTCCCTAGGGTCCAACTAGCCCACTAGGTACCTCCAGTAAGTGCCACAGAGCTGCGTTGCAGAGAGGTGTAAAAAGTGGCACGGCCTGGACCACCTCTCTGCAATGCAGCTCAGTGGCGCTTACTGGAAGCACTTGGTGGGCTAGTTAGCCCCCAGGGGCCCTCAGTATTGAAGGAAAATTATATCCCCAATTTAAAACGTGCCATAGTGCGTGTTTGCACACGTCACCTCAGGCCCCGTCCCCTCCCTTCACCACTGTGTAAACGCGCCCTGTGGCTGTTCTAAGTTGAGAGATTAAGTCCCCTTGAATCCTAAGGGTCCCTAGGGTCAAACTAGACCACTAGGTAC
Source organism: Triturus cristatus (assembly GCF_964204655.1). Taxonomy (NCBI): domain Eukaryota; kingdom Metazoa; phylum Chordata; class Amphibia; order Caudata; family Salamandridae; genus Triturus; species Triturus cristatus. The sequence continues at coordinate 1,135,915,852 of NC_140594.1, read as the reverse complement.
CTCCAGTAAGCGCCACAGAGCTGCGTTGCAGAGAGGTGTAAAAAGGGGCTTGGCCTCAGAACACCTGTCTGCAGCGCAGCTCCCTGGTGCATACTGGAGATGCCTGTTGGGCTAGTTGGCTCTCAGGGACCCTCAGTATTGAAGAGGAATTAATTCCCCAACTTACAACTCGCCAGGGGGCGCGTTTGCAGAGTGCTGCAAGGAGGGGGCATGGCCTCCGGCACGATGCCAGTCTTTTATTTATTTTAATTTTTTAAGAAGGGGGGCTGTGTGGTTCCCCTTCTTATTCTAATTTATTGGCCCTGATGACCCCATCCCCCAGGGCCTGTCTCCTAATTATATTTTTTTGACCCCAATCCCCAGGGCGAGCCACTGTTTTTTATTATTTAAAAAAAAAATATATTTATAGACACACCTAGGACATGCTGGACAAACCGTACGTACATATCACCATGACGATTTGCGTGATATTCATTAAAAGGCGACTATGCATACAATGAATCCGCGTGGAATGTATTTACACCACTAGTGAAGCTCTGACATGTCTGATGCCCTACCGTGCCTAATCCCGGTAGACACCCTTGTCGTTTATTTATACAAACATGGGTAGCTATTGACGGGCACATTTAATACACATGCACACCAAGCCATTCAAAGGGGATTCGACAAAAATTCGACCAAAACTATGCAAGAAACCCCCCTCACGGTTAATAAAACACACATCCACTGCCGGATGTGTAATACTTTTTATTTTACTCTCTGGAAAGGGGACGAATATCACTTGAGAGTCACAGCGCGCTCCTGGCAGAGCCCAATGCTGTGTTACACCCACCATTGCCTGCTGAGTGCCACACACCTCTGTGTTGTATTCCACTAGCTAGTGCATATGCTATGACACTCTCTAGCCCATGTGCACTGTAACACCACCCCGTGAATATGTCATGCCACACTTGTCTTCGCACGGGTTATATTACCCCATCTAACGTGCCTTCCTCGATGCCTATGTTATAACGCACAGTGCTATGCCATACATATTACAATCTGGGATCCATATCTTTGTCACAGTGCATATGCAACGTTACACTCCCCAGCACATATTTTATATTACAACTTTAGAGACTAGTTAGGTTACACAACACTGCCCTGTGCATATTACACTCCAAGGGGCATATCGCATAGCACGCGCTAGTGCCTGTGCTATCTCGCGCTCTCCAATGAATCTGTCATTGCGCACAATGTATTGCATATTATATTTCACGCCCGGTTCATCTTATATCACACTTTTTGGTGCATAGTTTATACCATACACTATATCTAGTTTTCATTTTCAATCGTGCTCTCAGGACTATGTTCTATATAACACTGTGTTCACTTACCCTTTTCACGGGCATTACATTTTGCGATAGGGGGTGGAGGGTCAGGGGGTGTTTCTGCCAAGTGAGCCCGGAGTCACAGTCACAAACGTCCTCTTCTTCCTGAATAAAAGTGAGATTATGCTGCATACTTGTTCATATTTTAAGTAGGTCGCACAGACACATGTTTTAAAAACAATAAAGTTCCTAATACCCGCCTTCTCTGAACAGTTAGCTTGCTGCCCCATCCCCCTCCTCCCTATCCTCTGTTGTGTGAATCTATGGACTAGCCTCCTCCCTCCTGCCATGCATGGTCTGATGTGCTGCCACTGCCCTCAATTTAGTATGATGTACCAGTCCACTCCTCCTGCCCTCCATTGCCCAATTCTATGCCCCATCATTGACCCCCTGCTTAAACTCTGTGCTTAGCTTGCTGCCCCTATTCTCCTTCCCCCAGCCCTCCGATGTCTTTGTGTATGCCCCTGCTCCATCCTTTTTGCCCACCATGTTCCATGGACCTGCCACTCCTATCTACTCTGAGTGTTCTGTTGAGCTGCCACTCCCCTCCCACCTGCCTAGCATTGTCAGATGACTGTAACCTGTCCCTGCCACCTCCACCCTGCCTGTCCACATGCCATGCCCCTATCCTCTTCCTCCTGTCCTACATGGTCAATTGTACTGCCACACCCTTCTGCCCTCCCTGGTCTGTTGTGCTGCAACTGCTCCTCCTGCCTGCCCCGTGCGGTCTGTTGTGAGGCCCCTTCCCCTGAACTTTCTTGTCTGTGCACAGGTCCTGACCCTCCCTTCTATCCTCCATCGTCCTTTGTGCATGCCCCTGCACCCTCCTTATTGCCCATCATAGCCATTGTGCTACCACTAACCCTCCCACTTGCCATGCATGGTCTTCTGTCCTGCCATGGCCCCTCCCACCTTCCCTGTGTGGTCAGTTAGCTGCCCCTGAACCCCTCCCACCTTCCCTCCATGGTCTGTGTGTATGCCATCACAGTCTCACTGTTGCTCTTCATGGCGTGTCTTGCTTCTAGTGCCCATCCTGCCTGACCCCCATGGCTATCTTGCTGCTCCTGCCCTGCCCCCTTGCCCCCAGCCCTCTGTTTACATGTGCAGACCCCTACTCTCTCCCTCCTGGCTTGTCTGTTCCATTGTAATGCCCCTGATCCATCCCTCCTGCCCTTTATGGTCTGTTATGCTGCAGCTTTCTCTCCTGTCTGTCCATTATGGTCCTGCCTCTTGCCCCTCTGTTCTCTGTTGTCCATGTGCATGGTCCTGTCCCCTCCCTCTTGCTTTGTATGGATTGTTGTGCTGCACTCCCATCCCGCATGCCCTGTGTGGTGTATTGTGCTGCTGCAAACCCTGATGCCTGCCCTGCAGGGTCAGTTTGGTGCACCTCTCCATGTCCCTCCTGTCCTCTGTTATCCAAGTCCATGTCCCTACCCCATTTCCTTCCATGATCCAATGTACCATACTTGCGAACGTTTTGAACTTGGTAAGAGGGAGATTTTGAAAAAAAAATGGGGTATTGATTTTCCCCTTTGAGTTACATTGAAAAAGAGGAGATTGTAGACAGGAGACAGATAAAATAAAGCCCATTTGAGCTTAAAAACATTGCACGTTTCCTGGCTGAATCGGGTCTGTTGGCATGTATGGTTGTACTACCATTGCCTCTTCCTTCTGCCCACAATGGTCTATTACATTGCCACAGCCTCTCTTGCAAGTCCTGTATTGTTGGTTTGTTGCCCCTGCCCCCCTTTCCACTGCCCTCCATAGTCTGTTGTGCTGCCACGGCCCTTCCTGCCTGCTCAGTGTGGTTAAATTGTTGCCTTTGCATCCTCCTACCTGCCTTCAATTTTCAGAGTCCGTGCCCCTGGCCTCTGCCTCTCAACAGTATCATAATGAACAACTAGATTGCTAACATTCTATATTTATTACAAAAGTGTGGAACGCCTGACGTCATCTTGATGTAATCAAAACTGTAATACCTAGAGCATTTCCTTTAGAAATTACATATATGAGAGGGTCTTATTGGCATCAAAATTATGGTTAGTGCTCTAAAAGACTAAAATAAGGACATATTTTCTGAGTTTTCAAATAGCGAGAAAGCACTTTTAAATTATTTGTTAACTTTATGTTTTTTTATCCAGTTGACCACTTGATTAAATGTTGCACTTAGGGGAGAGGATGTGGTGTTACTTCCAGAACTGCAGACTTTGCAACTGGGGAACCAGGTTGGAGTTTCTGCTTCAGCTCGACATTCTGTGATTCTGGTCAAATCACTTAGTCTCCCCATGTCTACAACCAAAATGAATTTGTTCTTGTGTGATGTAACCAATGCTCATGTAAAGCACTCCAATACCTGACAAGTCTGCACTATATAACACTGCAAACACACAAAATAATAAGTGTTTTGCACACTTCTGTCATTGAGCTATATTTGGGCTACATCTGGGTGATATTTGGGCTACATTTGGGCTCTTTTGTCTCTGGTGGCCATCTTGGGAGACTTATTTGTTATGAAGTTTCCTAATTTCCTCATTTACTGCAGTCTCCTCAGTAGGAAATGCTTTCAGTTTTTTACTTTGATTCCATCATGAAGGTATTCAGATATGTCACACATTTGCCATAAATTCTGAATGTTAGCACTCTAGTTGCTCATTAGATCACTGTAGTAAAGCTACTGTTCACCATGGAAGTCTGCTCCTGGTATTAAAAGTGCATGTTTCAGTCTGCATGTCAGAATTTTTTTATGAAATAGAAGAGGATTTGAGAAGTCACTAAAAATGTGCCCTCATTTTCTTTCTTCAGCATTAATCATAATTTCTATGGCAAAATGAACCCCCTCATTGTGTTCCTTTTTAAATTAAATGTTTTAAGTGTTACCAGTTTATTCCAATCAAGATGGCTTCAGGTGTGCCATACTTTTGTCATAATGAAGACAGTAAGCGCTCTAGTTGTTTTTAAGAACACTCTGGGACATTCTGTCATTGGGCTATACTTGGGCTACATCTGGGTGATATTTGGGCTACATTTGGGCTCTTTTGTCTCTGGTGGCCATCTTGACAGACTTATTTGTTATGAAGTTTCCTAATTTCCTCATTTACTGCAGTCTCCTCAGTAGGAAATACTTTCAGTTTTTTACTTTGATTCCAAAGGCATTCAGATGTGTCACACATTTGCCATAAATTCAGAATGTTAGCACTCTTTTTGCTCATTAGATCACTGTAGTAAAGCTATTGCTCACCAGGGAAAACTGCTGCTGGTATTGAAAGTGCATGTTTCAGTCTGCATGTCAGAATTTTTTAATGAAATAGAAGAGGATTTGAGAAGTCACTCAAAATGTGCCCTTATTTTTCTTTCTGCAGCACTAATCATACTTTTTATGGAAAAATGAACCCCCTCATTTTGTTCCTTTTTAAATTAAATGTTTTAAGAGTTACCACTTTAATCCAAGCAAGATGGCTTCAGGTGTGCCATACGTTTATCATAAGTAGGACTGTTAGCGCTCTAGTTGTTCTTTGGAACACTCTGGGAAGCTGCAGTAGAACACAAAGGAATCAACTGACAGTGTCTGCCCTTGTTGGATGTACATGTTTTACTGAGAATGTCAGACTTCATTCTCACATGACTGAGAAAGATAATGTGAATTTACAGAAAATAAGCTCTCAGTTTAGCTTATAGATCACCTTCCAAACCTCTGTGGGAAAAGCATGAGAAAATATTTTTCTCTCAATCATGATATCCCAGCAGAAGGCTTTTTCACATGGTGAAATCACCTTAGAACATACCACAATTCCTAAAATGAGTATGGTACCATCAACAAATGATTTATAATGTAACTAAAGTCTTAAAACCTTCTATTAACTGCAATGCTTTTTAATGAGGTGCTATCATGTATATTGGTCCCAAGATGGCTGCCAACACTTCTTGGATGAAGTGCTGACAGCCAATCAGATCTCAGGATGAGATGTGTGGTTAGGCTCCGCCCACATATATATATGATTTTACTTTTGATTTTCTCAGGAACTACTGAACAGATTGACACCAGACCTGCAAAAGGCACATCCCTGACCTGAGGACTAGGCCTGGGCGGTAAATTCCGTTCCGTTCGCGGAATTTGCGGAATTTTTGTAATTTCGCGTTCCGCGGAGAACGCGAAATTGCCCAAAAATCTGCGTTCCGCGACTTCGCGAAATTTTTTGCTTGTTCGCGTTCTCAATATGCGTGTTCTCGAGATATTTCACCCCGAGCACGCAAACAGCGATCGCGAACAGGCAAAAAGTATCGCGAACAAGCAATTCCGCGTGTTCGCGGAATTTCTGCGTGTTCGCGGAGATTTTTTACCGTTTCGCGGAGATTTGCGTAACGCGATTACGCAAATTCCGCCCACCCCTACTGAGGACTACCTCTCTGCCAAATTTCAAGTAATTCTGTTCAGCCGTTCGGGCTGTACCTTGGACTAAAGGTCCCTATGGAAAATTGCATGGGGAAAACGCGTTTTGGGACCCCTCTTTTTTCTCAGCCCCCGCTTGACGAATCCCCCCGAGACTTTCAGGGTAGGAGCGGAGCAGAGCGCCCCACCTATTTTGAAAATTTCGCGAGGATTCGTCGACCGGCGCCAAAGTTATTCCAAATAGAATGTTGCGGATTTCCTATGGAAACACGGTCCTAACTATAACTATCTACTGGCGACCGCCAGTAGATAATATATATATATATATATATATATATATATATATATATATATATATATATAAACTCCAAGGAAAACGCTCCTTCCGATTGCTGGGACCCAAGGGAGCTGGCGCACACGCCGGCGGAGCACACCGGAAATTTAGTGTTCCAAAATACTTAGATACCGTGCGCTCTCAGGAACAAACAGTTCAACACAAATAGCGGAGAAACGGGTGTTTATTCACTACGCGTTTCGACTTTCACAAGTCTTGATCACGTGAATGTCAGTGCTACAGTGATAACAAATTAAATAAAGTAAAAAAAGGGCTGTGAGTACAAACAAAGGACCAAAAAACATGGTATCAATAATGCAACCCAATGCAGCAGCCATCTTGGAGTGGTCAAATTACCATCTTAAGCATAGATGTGGTCACTTGCATGTTGTCAAAATGCGGCATAACGATCAAATTGATGAAATTAACAACAAATCTTGTAAAAAATAATAACTTTCATATGATATGGCAACGTAATAACTGGCAAGTGCCTATGACGTGTTGTTCAAACCACCCCCTGTAACTCCAATTGGAGGGACAAATGTAATGTACGGAGGCAGAGAACTTCAACCGTATGTGCGAGATGTCTAATATCAGACGAGCAGAGCAACAGTAATGTTAATGTACATTATCCAGACAACAATCAAAAAAGGTTGTATGTGTTCCCCAAGTGGGGCTAACCGTGTTGACCAAGAGATGGACCAAAGTTTCTCACACGCCCATGTGTCCAGAACTGATGATGACATCGGTGAAATGAAGGGGGAAAGAGGGTAGGCTGCCCGTGCAAAGTGAGTGTCAGTGTTGGGGCCCCTTCCTCTCCTCCTGAAAAGAAGTAAACAGAATCAAAATAAGAAAACATTGTTAAAAAACAGATGCATTTGAATCTGCATCTTAACAGTTCTAGTACATGTTCTAAAATTGGAAGAAGGGAAGAACTTGCACACTGGTTGCAAAGACATGACATAATGCAACCCTAAAGACATCGTATACAAACAGGCCAGCGACAGGATCTAAATTCATCACTCTCTAAGGTGTATGGCTAGTTCTTCGTCCTGATTGAGACCGCCAGGATCCTTACTTTGAAAGTCAACAATATATTTGGATTCCCTCTGTCTCAACCTCAGTACCCTATCTCCTCCCCTGGGATTGCTGAGGACTTGTTCCAAGATAAAGTATCTGAGTAAAGTGGAGTCAGAGAAATGATGGTCCCTGTAGTGACGTGCGACAGGATATTTTTCGTCTCTATGTGTTATGGCTCTACTATGTTCAAGTACCCGTTTTTTAGCCTGGAGGGTAGTACTCCCTATGTACCACTTGTTACAAGGACATACGATCACATAGATGGCAAATGTGGTGCTGCATGTTAGAAATTGCTCTATCTCCTTGTCAACTCCATTATACGTGGTCGTTTTGAGGTATGTGCTCTGTTTACACGCCTTACAATGGCCACAGGGAAAAAATCCCTGAAGCCCATGTGTGTGTCTTTCCGGGTATATTGTCACATCACTACGTACCAACATGTCCCTAATGTTCTTCCCCTTCCTATACGTGATACTAGGTCGTTTAGGGATACTGGTGCCAATAACATTGTCAGTGGTGAGAACGTTCCAATGCTTAGTCAGGATGTGTTTGATGTTATCGGAGTTGGTGTTGTAAGTCATAATGATGCGAGTAATATCGTCATCATCCTTAGATGTCTGAGTGGGTTCATTTGCCAACGTAAAAGTTCTGGAAATACCGTTGGCCCTCTCTCTGGCTCTATCGAGTACCCAATTGGGATAACCTCTGTCCCTGAAACGTTCAAACATCTCCTCACTCACTTGCAAATAGGCTTCTTCTGAATTACAATTTCTTTTGGCCCTCATGAGCTCACCAAAGGGGATGCTCCATTTAAGGGTCTCTGGGTGACTACTCAATGCATGCAGGATGCTATTGCCAGCAGTGGCTTTTCTGAAGAGAGTGGTGCGCAGTTGGTTGTCAATGATGTCAATCTTGACATCCAGGTATTCGGCCCCTGTATTGCTGACATGCCCCGTGAGAACAATATTATTGGAATTCCGATTGAGGCATTAGATAAAATCCAGGGCTTCATCTTCATCACCCTCCCAGATAATAAACATATGTGAGGGATACTAAAGATTTTCTCACTAAGATCCAAGACATCGAGTGGGATGAGAAATTCTTTCTCATCACACTTGATGTACAATCCCTCTATACTATTATTGATCACAGACAAGGATTGAGGGCCTGTGAACATTTCCTCAACGAAAGACCTCTTAGACTTAGGGAACATAGCAGGATGCTGTTGGGGATGATAGAGTTCTGTCTCTCCAACAACGTTTTTCTATTTGATGGCACACTCTACAGACAAACGACAGGTACCGCGATAGGATCTTGTTTTGCCCCTAGCTTTGCCAATTTATTTATGGGTCACTGGGAAGAGACCATACTGGCTAAGCAGGAACTTGCCCATCATTTCGCGCATGTCATTAGATGGATGCGCTATATTGATGACCTGTTTATTATCTGGGAGGGTGATGAAGATGAAGCCCTGGATTTTATCCAATGCCTCAATCGGAATTCCAATAATATTGTTCTCACGGGGCATGTCAGCAATACAGGGGCCGAATACCTGGATGTCAAGATTGACATCATTGACAACCAACTGCGCACCACTCTCTTCAGAAAAGCCACTGCTGGCAATAGCATCCTGCATGCATTGAGTAGTCACGCAGAGACCCTTAAATGGAGCATCCCCTTTGGTGAGCTCATGAGGGCCAAAAGAAATTGTAATTCAGAAGAAGCCTATTTGCAAGTGAGTGAGGAGATGTTTGAACGTTTCAGGGACAGAGGTTATCCCAATTGGGTACTCGATAGAGCCAGAGAGAGGGCCAACGGTATTTCCAGAACTTTTACGTTGGCAAATGAACCCACTCAGACATCTAAGGATGATGACGATATTACTCGCATCATTATGACTTACAACACCAACTCCGATAACATCAAACACATCCTGACTAAGCATTGGAACGTTCTCACCACTGACAATGTTATTGGCACCAGTATCCCTAAACGACCTAGTATCACGTATAGGAAGGGGAAGAACATTAGGGACATGTTGGTACGTAGTGATGTGACAATATACCCGGAAAGACACACACATGGGCTTCAGGGATTTTTTCCCTGTGGCCATTGTAAGGCGTGTAAACAGAGCACATACCTCAAAACGACCACGTATAATGGAGTTGACAAGGAGATAGAGCAATTTCTAACATGCAGCACCACATTTGCCATCTATGTGATCGTATGTCCTTGTAACAAGTGGTACATAGGGAGTACTACCCTCCAGGCTAAAAAACGGGTACTTGAACATAGTAGAGCCATAACACATAGAGACGAAAAATATCCTGTCGCACGTCACTACAGGGACCATCATTTCTCTGACTCCACTTTACTCAGATACTTTATCTTGGAACAAGTCCTCAGCAATCCCAGGGGAGGAGATAGGGTACTGAGGTTGAGACAGAGGGAATCCAAATATATTGTTGACTTTCCAAGTTAGGATCCTGGCGGTCTCAATCAGGACGAAGAACTAGCCATACACCTTAGAGAGTGATGAATTTAGATCCTGTCGCTGGCCTGTTTGTATACGATGTCTTTAGGGTTGCATTATGTCATGTCTTTGCAACCAGTGTGCAAGTTCTTCCCTTCTTCCAATTTTAGAACATGTACTAGAACTGTTAAGATGCAGATTCAAATGCATCTGTTGTTTAACAATGTTTTCTTATTTTGATTCTGTTTACTTCTTTTCAGGAGGAGAGGAAGGGGCCCCAACACTGACACTCACTTTGCACGGGCAGCCTACCCTCTTTCCCCCTTCATTTCACCGATGTCATCACCAGTTCTGGACACATGGGCGTGTGAGAAACTTTGGTCCATCTCTTGGTCAACACGGTTAGCCCCACTTGGGGAACACATACAACCTTTTTTGATTGTTGTCTGGATAATGTACATTAACATTACTGTTGCTCTGCTCGTCTGATATTAGACATCTCGCACATACGGGTGAAGATCTCTGCCTCCGTACATTACATTTGTCCCTCCAATTGGAGTTACAGGGGGTGGTTTGAACAACACGTCATAGGCACTTGCCAGTTATTACGTTGCCATATCATATGAAAGTTATTATTTTTTACAAGATTTGTTGTTAATTTCATCAATTTGATCGTTATGCCGCATTTTGACAACATGCAAGTGACCACATCTATGCTTGAGATGGTAATTTGACCACTCCAAGATGGCTGCTGCATTGGGTTGCATTATTGATACCATGTTTTTTGGTCCTTTGTTTGTACTCACAGCCCTTTTTTTACTTTATTTAATTTGTTATCACTGTAGCACTGACATTCACGTGATCAAGACTTGTGAAAGTCGAAACACGTAGTGAATAAACACCCGTTTCTCCGCTATTTGTGTTGAACTGTTTGTTCCTGAGAGCGCACGGTATCTAAGTATTTTGGAATATATATATATATATATATATATATATATATATATATATATATATATATATACACATATAATTTTCTTTTCTTTTTTTAAACAATCAATGCAGCCTTCCAGACACAATAGACTAAGCAATGCTGTAAATTCTTGTCTTTTGCACATACACAAACAAACCAGGAAGACCATAAGACACTTGATATGCTTTTAATGAACAGCAGAAAAGTAGTCCTGCAAAGAGAAAAGCAGGCATTGTTAGACTATCGGCTGCATTGTAACTCCAATAGCATAGAAACTGAAAACAAATGTAGTGAATCAAAAAACGGGAACCGTGCCTTTAAGGCAGCCATGACTCCTAGCTTCCCATTATGCCCCAGGGGTGACAGTTAGGCCAGTTGTTCTTTAAGGAGACCCGGAGGTCAGGGCACAAAGAGATGACAATTTTGGATCATTTGCCCAGGGAGGTGGGTGGGTTGCTTATTACTTTGATGAGGATACCCCTGGAAGAGAACTGGGATTACAGGTAACTTATCCTTCTCTTCCAGGGGATCCTCATCAATAGTCATAAGCACTTGAATCGAGTAGAAAGCCCATCCCCTCTTCCTGCGGGCAAATGAGTACCATAAAAGACAGTAACATCAAAGAATGTGTTGGGTGTTCTAGTATAGTGTTCTGGCCGGGTTCTCTGCACGGAACCTGGAATGTAGGTTCCGTGCAGGGAATGTGGAATGGACCGGGATGGCAGTTGCTGCCGGGGGAGCTGTGTTGCTGGACTGAAATAAAGGAGCTCATCAATATCTACGTGCCTTCTTCTTTTCATTGGCGACGAGGATTCAAATGACTTTAGCATTGAAATAAATTCCTCAAGGAAGCTTGGCCTACTTGAGTATCTGCCCTGGAATCAGAATCGAGACAATAGTGTCATGTGAAAGTATGTACCCATTTCCAAGTGGCTGCCTTGCAGATCTCAGCCATCGGTATATTGTGTAGAAAAGCCACTGTAGCTGCTTTTCCTCTAATGGAATATGCTTTGGGAGGAGCCAGAAGGGGTTTGTTTGTCAAATGATAAGCCAGCTTGATGCAAGACACTATCCATCTGGAAATTGAATGCTTGGAGGCTGTTAAACTTGTTCTGATGACACCATAGTTTAGAAATAACTGATCAGACTTTCTAATGGTCTTGGACTTATCTAAGTAGAATTTCAGAACTCTCTTAAGGTCTAGGGAGTGGAGAGACCTTTCTGCTGGTGGAGATGGATTGGGAAAAAAAGAAGGAAGAGAGATCGTTTGGTTGGCATGGAAATCCAACACCACCTTTGGAAGGAAGGAGGGGTGGGTTCTTAAAACTACTCTGTTGTGATCAAAAACTGTGTACGGTTCTTTCGAACATAGCGCCTGAACCTTGCTTACTCTACGAGCTGAAGTAATCGCCACCAAAATTGGCTTTCCATGTAAGGTGCTGAAGGGTTGCTTTGTGAATAGGTTCAAAAGGGGGACCCATCAGTTTGGAAAGAACCAGGTTCAACTCCCAAGGAGGAGAAGGAGGCTGGACAGGGAGGAAAACTTTCTTTAAACCCTGAAGGAAATCCTTAACTACCTGGAGCTGGAAGAAAGAAGATTGATTTGGAGACTTTCTGTAAGCCGTAATGGCGGCCAAGTGTACCTTAATGGAAGTATTTTAGACCCGATTTGGCCAAATGTAGGAGATAAGGTAAAAGGACCTCCTCTTGCCCCCTGGTAGGCTGTAAACCATTAAGTATACACCACAAATAAAACCTTTTCCATTTAAAAGAATAGGAATGTCTTGTGGAAGGTCTTTTGGACTCCCTCAAAATTTTCATACAGTCTTGAGGAAGATGTAGGTGGCCGTACTGGAGGACCTCAGGAGCCATACTGCTAACTTCAGCGAGGGAAGGTTGGGAAGATGGGTCCTCCCATTGATTGTGGACAGAAGGTCCAGTCTGCATGGAAGCCTCCCGTGTGGACACTCCGATAGATGTAGCAGGTCCGGGTACCACCACTGCCTTGGCCAGTTTGGTGCTTCAGAAACATTCTCATCCTGGAGAGTGTGAGTTTGGCTATAACCTTCGGGATGAGGGGAAGAGGCGGAAAAGCGCAAACAAAGGTTCCTGACCAGTCAATCAAAGAGGCATTCCCTATTGACCCTGGTCGGCAAAACCTTGACGCGAAGGAGTGGCATTTTTTGTTTGACTTGTCCGCAAAGAGATCACGGTTGGATGACCCCATTGTTGAAAAATGTCCACCACCACTCCATCGTTTAATACCCAGTCTTGTTGATCTTCGAAGTGACGACTTAGATTGTCTGCCTGTAAATTCTGTTCCCCTGGCAGATGGACTGCTGTGATTAGTGCTGCCTGGCCAGGAGCCAATGCCAGATCACCTGAGCCTCCAGGGACAGCGAGCGAGAGTCAGCTCCCCCCTGCTTGTTTAGGTAGTACATTGTGGTCGTGTTGTCCATTTGTACTAATATTGACTTTGACTGTATCGACGGGTAGAACGCCTTGAGGGCTAGATTTACTGCCCTTAGTTCCAGCATGTTTATATGATATGTTTGTTCTTTGCTTAACCACCTGCCCTGAGTATACAGAAGACCCATGTGTGCTCCCGAACCCTGAAGTGAGGAGTCTGTGATCAAAGATTGCATCGGATGAGGTTGGTGGAAAGGGACTCCCAACAGGAGATTTTTTCGATGAGTTCACCAGAGAATTAATGCTCTCGCATACTGGGAAAGAAGAATCTGGTCTTCCCATCGTGCTGACGTCTGATCCCATTTGTCTTCCAAGTCATGCTGCAGAAGTCTCGTTCTCAGTCTGGACCAGAAAATGAAAGATGCCATCGATCCCAGTAGTGATACATCTTGCCGAACTGAGGGCTGAGGACTTGAAGAAGGAGATTGCACTTCAGCTTGATTGATAACAGTCTCTCCTCCAAAGGAAACACTTTTCCTGTGCTGGAGTCCAGAGTAGCCCCTAGGTGGTGAATTCCTTGAGAGGGGCTGATGGATTGATTTCTCCATATTTACATGAAGGCCCAAGTGTTGAAGTAAGTTCAGGCAGATTTGATAGTGGTTTTTCACAATTTGAGGAGATGAGCCCTTTAGAAGCCAGTCGTCGAGATATGAATAGGCGAACAGACTTTGGCGACGTAAAGTAGCGGCTATCACTGCCATGCACTTTGTGAATACTCGAGGTGCAGATTTCAGGCCGAACGGTAGGACTCTGTACTAATAATGCTTGGAGGCTACCATGAAGCGCAGGAACTTCCGGTGCCGTGGTGCAACTGGAACATGGAAATAGGCATCCTGGTGGTCTATCCAGCACATCCAATCCCCTTCCTGAAGATGTGGATATATCTGATGGAGTGCCAGCATACTAAACCTTTCTTTCTGGATGACTTTGTTGAGGGAACGAAGATCTAGAATAGGCCTGAAAATCTCTTTTTGACCCTTCTTTTGAACTAGGAAGTATCTGGCGTATACCCCTTTTCCTCATTGTGAAGGAGGAACCTCCTCTATGGCCAATTTCTGTAGGAGAGTGGATACCTCCCGACACAACAACAGCAATTAGTGAACTCTTGACTTTATCCTGGGGAATGCACTTTGGAGGAGCATGAAACATAGTGCATATCCATTCCATAGTATATTCAGCACCCACTGATCGTTTGTTTTGTTGCGCCACTCTTTTACATATCCAGCGATACTTCCTCCCACTGTAGTGGACAACGGCATCAGAGGAAGTGAATGTTCATTGTTTGCCGGTGTTCTTGGCTGTTGCAGAGGACTGTCAGGGCGATCCTCTACCTCTGGAAGGCCGACGTCCCTGATAGTGAGACTTGGACTGGTGATACTGCCTTTGAGACCATTGAGGGACTTGAACCCTCTGATGGAACGCCCTACGATCGTAAGGCCAGTACGGACGTCTGAACTCCTTCTTTTTCTATACACCCACAGCTTTAAGAGTGTCCAGTTCAGACTTCATCCTGGCCATCTCTTCATCAGTGTGAGTACCGAAAAGGGAATTTACAGAAAATGGAAGGTTCAGGATGCGCTGTAGGGTTTCCGGTTTTAGGGCTGTAAGTCGCAACCAGGAGGATCGTCTTGCACATATGCCATGCGAGTATGAGTGAGCAGCTAGAGATGCGCCATCAGCTGCCGCATTGATCATTTGATTAGCAACGAGGGCTCCCTCCTGGAGAATCTCCCCAAAATCCAGGGGGTCCTCTTTGGGTAGTTTTTCTTTGAAACATTCTAGGGAGTCCCACAACGCTCTATCATAATGGCCCAACAGGGCTGGAGCACTAGAAACTTTCAAAGTTGCAGCTCCAGAGCCGCAAACTTTTCTCCCCCAAGAATCTTGGGCTCTGTTCTCCTTGTCCGGAGGAACTGTCAAAGAAGAAGCCACTGCATGGGTCTTCTTTGCAGCCGCAATAATCACCAAATCTGGTGGAGGATCTGACCTGAGGAACAGGGGATCTTGTTCTGTTGGTCTATATTTCTTTAAGATACTTGCCGGAGCCGTTTCTATTGTTGCTGGGGTAAGGAAAATGTGCATGACTGGTTGTAAAAGACCAGGACCAATGCCAGCAAAGGCCTCGATGCGGACCTCTGATGCAGAGTCTCATATATAACAGATGTAAATGTCTGAGGTGCGGACATCTCTATGTTTAACTTTTGTGCTTCTCTTGAAAAGACATCATGGAAGGTGTTGATGTTGTCAACAGGTGACACTCTGGAGGGTGGACTGTCCCTTATAGTGGGAGGATGATCTCTCTTGGAAGTGCAGGTCGAGGACGACAACCAAGAAGGTGATCTTCGTCTCCTATGACGGCCATGAGGAGCGGATTTACATGATGGAGACTTGTCCCTATGGTGAGGGGACCTCTGGATGATGTGGTGGGTGATCGGTCAACTACCTGCACCAGCCGAGACAGAGGAGATCTATGCAGAGGACTTGAATAGTCCAAAGGCTGCAGCACCTGTGCTGAAGTCTCTTTCTGCCAGTGATGGACTGGGGGAAGCCACCTGGAAGAGAGATGAACAGAGGGAGATCTATGGTCTTCTCGTTGCGTAGGCAGAGGCGTGATCTGCAGGGTGGATTTCTGCACCTGCCGTTCTGGAGACGGAGAATACAAGCTTATGAGCTTCGAATGGCTTGTGGAGGTCCTGCAGTTGACACTGAAGGTCCTGAGAGGTCGTTTGACATGGAATGGTGGCTCCCTGAGGTAGAATGATGTGACAACGTTGATAATTGTGAATGTGTCAACATCGAGCAGCTATGCGCCACTAAGACCTGGAGTCCATTGAAGGAGACCTCGGTCTCGACGTTGGCCGTGTAGATTCCTTCTGCTTCAATGTCCACCGATGTACCGTCGACAGAGACTTGTGTTTCAATGTCAGAAGAGGAGTACCGAATGGAGTACCAAGCCTCGACGTCGTTCGAGGAGAAGGTGATGGTGAAATCCTTCTCGACGTCAAATCTCTCGACATCGTCGATCTCGGTCTTGACGTTGAGCGTCTTGTGGGCTGCAATGGAGGAGTCCACCTCGATATTGAATCCCTTCTCGACGTCGCAGAAGATCTGGGCCTCGACGTTCAGCTCCGTCTTGAGGGATGCAACGGAGGGGTTTGCTTTGACGGAGAGCCCTTCATTGACGTTGTTGATGACCTAGGTCTCGACGTTGACCGCTGCCTGGTTGACAGCAATGGAGGGCTGCGCCTTGACGTCGAACGCCGTAGCGACGGCAATGATGCAGAGCGATGTCTCGGCGTTGGGCGATCCCGCACCAATGGAGAGCAACTCCTTGATGCCGACTGTCGCCGGGTTGACGGTGGCGGAGGATTCGATGCCGATGGGATTGTCGTCGACGTTTTCTTCACCAGTGGAGGCATTTTCGACACCGAGTCCGACGCCGATTGGGATTTTGCTTCTGGTAGATGATCTTGGTCTCTTCTTCTTCTGTCTCACAGGAGACCTGCCTCTAGAAGTAGAAGCTTTACCTTTTTCAGAGAGGCCATAAAGGCGAATCTTCTCTCTGTCCTTGAGAGTGCGTCTTGATAAAGACTGGAAGTGTTGGCAAGTCTCAGGACCATGAGCAATCCGGAAGGCAAAGAATACAGACAGAATGAGAATCTGTTTTGGCCTTCTTTTTGCCACAGGAAGGGCAAGGATCAAACAGAGAAAGCATTTCTTAGAGAGAAAGAATACCAAACTGCCTGATAAAAAGTAAAGGAATACCCCAACAGGTGTTAAATGTTGAAGTAAATGGTTTTAAGTGAAAATAGTAGATCATTTCTGACACAAAATTCAAAAATCTGTGGTGAAGATTAACCAGGGTCCTCACTGATGGAGCCGGAAAGAACAACTGACCTAACTGTCACCCCTGAGGCATGATGGGAAGCGAGGGGTCAAGGCTCCCTTAAAGGCACGGTGCCAGTTTTTTAATTCTCTACATTTGCTTTCAGTTTCTATGCCATTGGGAGTTACAATGCAGCCTATGGGCTAACAATGCCTGCTTTTCTATTTGCAGGACTACTTTTCTGCTGTTCATTAAAAGCAGTTCAAGTGGCTTTCGTTCTTTCTGGTTTGTTTGTCTATGTGCAAAGACAATATTTTACAGCATTGCTTAGCCTGCTGTGTCTGGAAGGCTGCATTGATTGTGTTAGACCTGGCACCTTGGCGTGAGTCTCCCTTCCACTTTTTGTCGCTCTGCCTCATGTGTTTTTATGGTGTTAGCCGCTCAGAGCACTGTGCCACTGCCAACCAGTGCCACAGTGCAAGTGCTCCCTATTTAAAAATGTATATGTTGGTTGGATTCCATGATTGGCTTATTTGGTTTACTGTCAGACCCCAGTAAAGTGCACCAGGAGTGCCCAGGGCTTGTAAATATAAATGCTGCTGGTGGGCTTGCAGCACTGGTTGTGCCACCCACAGAAGCGGCCTAGTAAAATGTGTCTAAGGTCTGCCATTGCAGAACCTGCGTGCAGTCTGGTACTGTCATGCTGACTGGGCAAGTGCACCCACTTCCCAGTCCCTAAACCTTCCCTTAACTTCATATTAGTCACCCCTATGGTAGGCCCAAGGGCAGGGTGCATTGTAAGCATAAGGTAGGACAAGCCCTGATGTGTGTGGCATGTCCTAATAGTGAATTACAGCCATTTTTGTTTTTCACTATTGTAAGGCTACCTGTTCTCCATTGGCCAGAATGGGCTGTTAGAATTGTTACATCCTATGATCCTAACAGACCCAGGGACCATGGTAGAATATTGAGTTTAGTATGCCTGAACTCAGAATAATAAAATATATCTTTTAGTAAAGTTTATTTTAGTATTCTGTGTTTGCAAATACCACTTTTAGAAAGTTGGTATTTGCTTGCCTAACCATTTCAGCCCGCCTCTGCTATGATGTGTATCTGGCTGTCTGGTTTGTGTGAGTGACAGGGCTGGGGAAACCCAGAGGGGCAGGGCTAGGTAGCCTGGTGGTGAATGGAGAGATTGACATCCAGATGGGTGGGAGGAGTGCACCTGGACTCTGAATAGGGCTGTGCTCTGCCACCACAATGCTGGCTCCACCTCCTGTGGAGCGGCTGATGTCTCTGCCCTGCACCCTGAATAGAAAGGCAGAGTCATGTCAACAAAGTGCTCAAGAACTGGTTTGGACTGGGCAAAGGCCCCTCTACCCCAGAGGAACAAAGGAATTAGGGGTATAAGTATTGGGACCCTGCTCCCAAGAAATTAGATCCTGCTTGACAAGAAGAACCTCTGCCTGAGGAGAAGGAACTGGGAA
This sequence comes from Triturus cristatus, assembly GCF_964204655.1. Lineage (NCBI taxonomy): Eukaryota > Metazoa > Chordata > Amphibia > Caudata > Salamandridae > Triturus > Triturus cristatus. The sequence goes on along the minus strand of NC_140594.1, from coordinate 1,135,897,456 downwards.
AGCTATAAGGAGGAGTACTGTCCCTGACCTGGGGGATTGGCCTGCAGTGGTTGCCTTGCTGCTGAAAGGAGAGGAGAAAAGACTACAAAGACTTTAATTCAACTTGTGCTTAAAAGATCTCCAAGGGCTTGTGCTGAGCTTGCCCCCTGAACGAAGTCCCAGGACCAGTGGACTTCACCCCCAGCTCCCCAGAGTATTTTGGAAGTGCCTGCTGCTGTTGTTGGGTCTTCTGAGGGACTGCGTGTCACAAGGAGCTGGAATCGCGACTCGAGAAGGGGAAGCGTGCCGCCGTCAGAGCTGTTGCCGTCGCATCTCGCAAAGGGTGTCGCCGCTGCAGCATCGCATCGAGCGGAAGCGTCTCGCATCATTCCGGAAGTGTCTCGCAACGCCGAAGAAGCGTGTCGCCATCGGATCCATCGTAGCTGACGCATTGCACCGCATCAAGAGAAGAGTCTCGCATCGAGGAAGAAGCGTGTAGCCATCGCAGCCATCGTAGTTGTCGCATTGCACCGCATCAAGAAAAGCACCTCGCATCCACGGAGAAGCGTGCCGCCGTCAGGGCTGCTGTCGTCGCATCGCGTAAAGGGGTGACGCCGCTGCAGCATCGCATCAAGCGGAAGCGTCTCGCAAACGTCGGGGAAGAGTGCCGCTGCCAAGGCCGCTGTCGTCGCATCGCGTAAAGGGGTGATGCCGCTGTAGCTGACGCATCGAGCCGAGTCTTCTCGCAACATCGGAGAAGCGTAACGCATTTGGAAGATCTTCACGTCTTTATTTCTTTGCACCAAAAACTTCATCGCATCAGCATCATTGCAACACTTTCGTTGCCCTGCGTGTCGCATCTAAGGTACATTGACTTAAAGTGTCGCATTTAAGAACTTAAGAGAACTAAGCAAACTTCTACCATCTAAAGTAACAGTAATGTGTATTTTTGTCGTTTAATGGTCTTGTGGTAACTCTATATAAAGAATCCTTATTTTTAATATAAAAACCTGTGTGGTGTCCATTTGTAGTGTTGTCACTTGGTTACTGCATGTGTTCACAAATGCTTACCTATAACGCTCTGAGATAAGCCTTGGCTGTTCGCGCCAAGCTACCTAGAGGGTGAGCAGGGGTTATTTTAGGAGTGTAACCCCTTACCTTGACTAGAGGAAAGGTTCCTTGCTTGTCACAAGTACCTACCTGTGCCAACCAGAGAACCTGGATTCTAACATTGCTGGTCAGCGGTGAGGATTCTGGACTTGCATTTGTGACTCATGTACAGTAATTGGTGAACACTACTTAGTGAGTGCAGAGCTTAAACGCAACCAATACTTGTTGGTAGATTTCTTTTGGGACTGTCTATTTTTGAGCACTGCCAAGCTAAACCATGGTGGAGAAAGCAGCATCCATAGTCTCTGTCAATACTGAATTTGAATGGGAAGAAGAGAAATTGGATAACTACACTGCAAAGCAGCTGAAATTCTTCTGCAGGAAATGTAATGTTTCTACAACTGGATGTAAAAACAAGGCAGAGTTCTACAAGGCGCTGAGGGCCTGGGTAGAAGCAAGGAATGCCACTGATGATGAGAATGCAGATGAGCAGCTGGATGGGCCAGTGGGTCCAAGAGGAAGGAGATCCCCTTCCCCTGCAGGTAGCAGTGTTTCTAGTAAAAGTTTATCTCCAGAGGAGTTGGCAGACAGGAAGGGAACCAGAGCTCATGAAATAGAGATGGCCAAACTAAATGGAAAACTGGCAATGGAATAAAAAAGGCTGGAAATGGAAGAGAAAAAAATCCAAATGGAGCATGAAATGAAAATGAGGGAGCTGGAGTTGAAAGCCCAGGGCTTGGGAAGCACTCCCTCTGGTGGCAGCACACCCCCAGTGCAAGTAGAGTCCAGAGTGTACATACCCAAAGATGTAGTGAAAGAATAAAAAAAAAATGATGACATAGGGCAGTGGTTCAAAGCCTACGAAGTAGCCATGTCCTCCCACCGGGTCCCTGAGAAGGATTGGGGAGCGGGGTTGTGGGGACGGTTCTTGAGTGAAGGGCGGGACACACTGCTAGATTTGCCCTCAGAAGTGTATAACTCTTACCCCCATATGAAGGAAGCTTTAATAGCTAGGTATGGGTTAATCCCTGAAATGTATAGACAGAGGTTCAGGGGTTGCACTAAGATTCCCAATAGTACGTATGTGGAGTATGTGACTTTTTTTTGCAGAGCACTGGATGGTTGGGTGAAGGGTAGCAAGGTTGATAATTTTCAAGGGCTTCTTGATTTAATGGCATGGGAGCACTTGTCCAGTAATTGTTTTCCTGAGCTACGCCAGCACCTGATTGATAGTAGGCTGACTAACCCTAGGAAGCTTGCTGAGGAGGCGGACCGCTGGGTCTGTACCAGGGTCCACAAGGGTCCCGTGGGAGACTCCGCCAAAGGTGGGCAGGGTCCCCAGCAGAAGAGCGAGGGGGACAAGGGTAAACAGAGGGAGTTCCAGAGGAGGCCCCAAAGTAATCCCCAAGGGAACCAAGGGAAAGGCTCTCAGCCTCCCCCACCCCAGAAACCGACTGGGGCCCCGACAGGTACCCCTGTTCAAAGAGGGCCCCCAACCTGTTACAGATGTGGTGAGCCGGGTCATTTTGCCAATGATCCCAAGTGTTGCCAGTTTGGTAAACCAGCAACCCCTGGTGCAACCCCCCGGCAGACGGCTAGTGTAGCCCTGGGTGGAGAGATGGGTGTCCAAGGTGGGTGGGGTTCAGTAGAAATGTCCCTGGTCTCATTAGGAGACCGTGAAGTGGTCCCCAAAACCCAGCTGCCTGAGAACACTAAAAAATACAGGCAGTGGATGACCATAAATGGCCATAGGGTTGAAGCTCTCAGAGACACAGGAGCCAGTGTGACGGCTGTCAAGCGCCACCTGGTGTCTCAGGAGCAGGTTGTCCCAGGAGCATTCTATCCGGTTGTTGCCGCCGACAACACCGAGAGTCACTGCCCGGTGGCTCAGGTTCCCTTTGAGCGGGGGGGGGGGGGGGGTGTCTCTGGTACTCTTCAGGTAGCTGTGAGGCCCGCCATGCCTGTAGACTGTCTGTTAGGGAACAATCTGGAGAGCTCACCTTGGGCTAAGGTGGCGCGGAGTGCTCACCTGGAGATGTTGGGTATGCCAGATTGGGCGTGTGTCACCACACGGTCCATGACAGCGAGTAGAGGTGCTCAAGAGGACCTGGAGCCTGAGCGGGAGGCCCAGGAACCGGCATTAGGAAAAAGAGGCAGGGGGCGCAGGAAACCAGCCCCCGAAGTTCCCACGGTCCAGGAGGAAGCAGGCCTTGAGGGGGATGCCCTGGAACCTACAGGGGAACAGATAGCTGAACTGGGGGACCTGCCTGAGCTGACCCATTGGCAGCAAGAAGGAGGACCCTCCAGGGAGGAATTCTGCAGGGAGCAGAAAGAATGCCCTTCTCTCGTGGGTATGCGGCAGCAGGCTGCAGACCAGGCCAACGGTGATCAGTCTGGAACACATTTCATTTACTGGGAGAACGACCTCCTGTATTCTGAGCCTAAGGTTGCTGAGCCTGGGTCAGCCTGTGTGCTGGTGGTTCCCCAGCGCTTCAGAGCCTTCCTACTGGGGCTGGCTCACGATGTACCATGCCTTCTCTTTGCTTACAGAGAGGTGCCTCAGAAGTCTCTAGGGTTCAGTCCCTTTGAGCTGCTGTACGGACACCCAGTGAGAGGAACTCTAAGTCTGGTCAAGGAAGGCTGGGAGCAATCTCCCAGGAAACCTCCCCAGAATGTATATAGCTACATGCTGGCCTTCAGAAACCAGACTAGGCGTTTCAGGGAACTTGCTGAGACAAACCTGGAAGCCAGCCAGGAGGAGATGAAGCGGTGGTACGACCAGAATGCCACTCTGGTAGAGCTTCAGCCTGGACAGAAGGTATGGGTCTTGGCCCCAGTGGAGCCCTGTGCGCTCCAGGATAAGTGGACCGGTCCCTTTGAGGTTGTGGAGCGCGAGAGCCCTGTCACCTATTTGGTGAACTTGCGCTCTCCAAGGAACCCCTTGAGGGTCCTTCATGTCAACCGCCTCAAGCCCCACTTGGAGAGGTCCCAAGTGGGCATGCTCTTAGCGACAGATACTGGGATGGAGGAGGAGACCGAGCCTCTTCCTGACCTCCTGTCAGCCAAGGAGCAAGATGGGTCAGTAGATGGTGTCATCCTCTCTTCCACCCTGACCCCTGAGCAACAGAACGATTGTCACCAGTTACTGGGACAATTCTCTGACCTGTTTTCCCTGATTCCCGGTGTCACTGATTGATGTGTCCATGATGTGGACACTGGGGATAGTACACCTGTGCGGCACAAGGCCTACAGGGTGACTGACAGGGTAAGGGCCTGCATCAAGGAGGAGATCTCCAAGATGTTTGCCCTTGGGGTAATTGAGTCCTCAAGCAGTCGTTGGGCCAGCCCAGTGGTCTTGGTCCCAAAGGGTGCAGCGCCAGGAGCCACACCCGAACTCCGGTTCTGTGTGGACTACAGAGGACTCAATTCGGTCACCAGGACTGACGCACACCCCATCCCCAGAGCTGATGAGCTCATGGATCGGCTAGGGGCTGCCAACTACCTCAGCACGTTTGATTTGACGTCTGGGTATTGGCAGATCGCCTTGACCGATGGGGCCAAAGAGAGGTCAGCATTTTCCACCCCTGATGGGCATTACCAGTTCCGAGTTATGCCCTTTGGGATGAAAAATGCCCCTGCCACCTTCCAGAGGTTGGTCAACCAGGTGTTGGTTGGGCTGGATTAGTTCAGTGCAGCCTACCTGGATGACATTGCAGTGTTCAGCTCCACGTGGGAGGAACACCTGCGCCACCTCTGGGAAGTGTTGATGGCGCTGCGGAGGGCAGGCCTCACGATCAAGGCGAGTAAGTGCCAGATCGGGCAGGGTTCAGTGGTGTACTTGGGGCACCAAGTTGGGAGTGGCCAGGTGGCACCCCTTCAACCCAAGATAGAAACCATCCTGAATTGGGAGTCGCCCAAAACCCAGACAGAGGTGAGAGCCTTCCTAGGTCTCACCGGGTACTACAGGAGGTTTGTCAAGGGGTATGGCAACATTGTTGCCCCCTTGACTGCGCTGACTTCAAGGAAGCAGCCCAGGAAGGTGATTTGGACTGACACCTGTCAGAAATCTTTTGAGGCCCTGAAAGCTGCTATGTGCACGGCGCCCGTGCTTTTGGCTCCCAACTTCTCCAAAGAGTTTATCGTTCAGACAGACGCTTCAGAGCATGGTGTGGGGGCTGTTCTTTCACAGATCAATGAGGAGGGCCTAGATCAACCTGTAGCCTTTATTAGCAGGAGGTTACTACCATGGGAACAGAGATGGAGTGCTATTGAGCGTGAGGCATTTGCTGTGGTCTGGGCGCTGAAGAAGCTAAGACCTTACCTGTTTGGGTCTCACTTCCGGGTTCAGACAGACCACAGGCCCCTTAGATGGTTGATGCATATGAGGGGTGAGAATCCAAAGCTGTTGAGGTGGCCAATTTCCCTACGGGGTATGGATTTCACGGTGGAACATCGCCCTGGTACAGATCACGCCAATGCTGACGGTCTGTCCAGATTTTTCCGCCTTAGTGATGAGGAACTCCCTGGGGTAGGGTAGTTCTCCCCACTTTTCAGCTGGAGGGGACACGTGTTAGACCTGGCACCTTGGCGTGAATTTCCCTTCCACTTTTTGTCGCTGTGCCTCATGTGTTTTTATAGTGTTGGCCGCTCAGAGCACTGTGCCACTGCCAACCAGTGCCACAGTGAAAGTGCTCCCTATTTAAAAATGTATATGTTGGTTGGATTCCATGATTGGCTTATTTGGTTTACTGTCAGACCCCAGTAAAGTGCACCAGGAGTGCCCAGGGCTTGTAAATACAAATGCTGCTGGTGGGCTTGCAGCACTGGTTGTGCCACCCACAGAAGCGGCCTAGTAAAATGTGTCTAAGGTCTGCCATTGCAGAACCTGCGTGCAGTCTGATACTGTCATGTTGACTGGGCAAGTGCACCCACTTCCCAGTCCCTAAACGTTCCCTTAACTTCATATTAGTCACTCCAATGGTAGGCCCAAGGGCAGGGTGCATTGTAAGCATAAGGTAGGACAAGCCCTGATGTGTGTGGCATGTCCTAATAGTGAATTACAGCCATTTTGGTTTTTCACTATTGTAAGGCTACCTGTTCTCCATAGGCCAGAATGGGCTGTTAGAATTGTTACATCCTATGATCCTAACAGACCCAGGGAACATGGTAGAAAATCGAGTTTAGTATGCGTGAACTCAGAATAATAAAATATATCTTTTAGTAAAGTTTATTTTAGTATTCTATGTTTGCAAATACCACTTTTAGAAAGTTGGTATTTGCTTGAATAACCATTTCAGCCCGCCTCTGCTATGATGTGTATCTGCCTGTCTGGTTTGTGTGAGTGACAGGGCTGGGGAAACCCAGAGGGGCAGGGCTAGGTAGCCTGGTGGTGAATGGAGAGATTGACATCCAGATGAGTGGGAGGAGTGCACCTGGACTCTGAATAGGGCTGTGCTCTGCCACCACAATGCTGGCTCCACCTCCTGTGGAGCGGCGGATGTCTCTGCCCTGCACCCTGAATAGAAAGGCAGAGTCATGTCAACAAAGTGCTCAAGAACTGGTTTGGACTGGGCAAAGGCCCCTCTACCCCAGAGGAACAAAGGAATTAGGGGTATAAGTATTGGGACCCTGCTCCCAAGAAATTAGATCCTGCTTGACAAGAAGAACCTCTGCCTGAGGATAAAGAACTGGGAAAGCTGTAAGGAGGAGTACTGTCCCTGACCTGGGGGATTGGCCTGCAGTGGTTGCCTTGCTGCTGAAAGGAGAGGAGATCTCCAAGGGCTTGTGCTGAGCTTGCCCCCTGAACGAAGTCCCAGGACCAGTGGACTTCACCCCCAGCTCTCCAGAGTCTTTTGGAAGTGCCTGCTGCTGTTGTTGGGCCTTCTGAGGGACTGTGTGTCGCAAGGAGCTGAAAGCGCGACTCGAGAAGGAGAAGCGTGCCGCCATCGGAGCTGTTGCCAACGTATCTCGCAAAGGGTGTCGCCGCTGCAGCATCGCATCGAACGGAAGCGTCTCGCATCATTCCGGAAGTGTCTCGCAACGCCGAAGAAGCGTGTCACCATCGCAGCCATCGTAGCTGACGCATTGCACCGCATCAAGAGAAGAGTCTCGCATCGAGGAAGAAGCGTGTCGCCATCGCAGCCATCGTAGTTGTCGCATTGCACCGCATCAAGAAAAGCGCGTAAAGGGGTGACGCCGCTGCAGCATAGCATCGAGCGGAAGCGTCTCGCAAACGTCAGAGAAGAGTGCCGCTGCCAAGGCCGCTGTAGCTGACGCATCGAGTCGAGTCTTCTCGCAACATCGGAGAAGCGTAACGCATCTGGAAGATCTTCACGTCTTTATTTCTTTGCACCAAAAACTTCATCGCATCAGCATCGTTGCAACACTTTCGTTGCCCTGCGTGTCGCATCTAAGGTACGTTGACTTAAAGTGTCGCATTTAAGAACTTAAGAGAACTAAGCAAACTTCTACCATCTAAAGTAACAGTATTGTGTATTTTTGTCGTTTAATGGTCTTGTGGTAACTCTATATAAAGAATCCTTATTTTTAATATAAAAACCTGTGTGGTGTCCATTTGTAGTGTTGTCACTTGGTTACTGTATGTGTTCACAAATGCTTAACCTATAACGCTCTGAGATAAGCCTTGGCTGCTCGCGCCAAGCTACCTAGAGGGTAGGCAGGGGTTATTTTAGGAGTGTAACCCCTTACCCTGACTAGAGGAAAGGTTCCCTGCTTGTCACAAGTACCTACCTGTGCCAACCAGAGAACCCGGATTCTAACAGATTGTTTAAACTTTTTATATATTTTCTGGGGTTCCCGCACATGGGCAGGAATATTCAAGTGCTTATGACTATTGATGAGGATCCCCTGGAAGAGAACAATAAATTGATACAAATAATTGTGGAGTGGTGTGGCTCACTGGTTAGAGGCGACAGATCCGTAAGCAGAGAATCGGCCAGGGACCAGGGTTCAATTCCTGACGCGGCAGGGTCGTGGACCAGGGTCAAAACAGACTTGATAATTCTTGCCTCGATACCTACTCTAACCAGGAACACACTTGGCAACTCTGGGCATTAAGCTTGCCTCATCTCTACAATGGCCCCCCGAGGATGCCTGGTTTCACATTGGAGATACCCAGAAAGGGACCATCTCACAGGGATAGCCAGGACGGGTTCCCCAGCAGTCTATAGCGCCGGGACACTTCCGAGTAGCTGTGTGCTAAATAAATTAAAATAACATAACATACCTATTTACCAAACGGGATTCGACATTCGAATATTGTCATTGCTGTTATTGCACTTTGACTAAACTATCAATAAATCAGCTGGTATTTTGTATGCAGCTTATATTTATTCAAATAGTGTTTGAGTCTATGGTAAATTATGGGGGAAGCCAAAGCAAGATGGCTGATGCACAAAGCAAGAGTTACGCTGGCTGTCCTTCTGGATTCTTCAGTATCCTGAACTGTCCCCAGATAATCAGAGCAGATATGGTATGCCCCACATCCGTACATGCACTTGAGTCAATTGGAGACCAGGGGAGTCCTGAACTAGAATGTGGCACTGGGAGAGGAGGCGAGGCATGGTCTTGCTGTGGATCAAGATGCCACGGATGAATTGAGAAGTGTCAGCGCTGGCTCCGTTGTGAGGAGCAGCACCAGAGACTTGCTGGCAGTGTGTGGCCCAGCGACAGAAGAAAGCACTGTGAACCGGGGGCTGTAAGGAGCTGTGGCGGCGACAGGGCAGGGGTTTCCCTTTGACCCCCTCCGTGTAGGGTTGCATGGCGCTGGACGTGCCCGGAGCCAGGGGACTGGTGCCCCCTGCCCTGACAAGCATACGTCCTGAGACAGCGCCATGGGCCAGGTGGCCTGCTAGTGGCCCAGGGGATTGCCGTGATGAGAAAGTAAAGCACTTACCTGGCCTGAAATGGACCAGAAAGCGAAGTAGAAGGTTAAATGATGGGTGTAGAGCGGCGGGGGGCCTCCTCATCTCCCCACCCATCCTGACCTGACTGGTAGGCCTTGGGGGCCTGAAGGTGACCAGTGTTGAATGATTCCCCACTCCTGTGCAGGATCCTGAGCGGGGTTGAAGACTACCGCGTATGAAGGTGCTGCTGCGACGGCTCCACAAGGTGCAGGGATAGCAGTGAGGTCAGTCGGGGACTTGACTGAAGATTAAACGGGCTCTGGGTGCAGATGGTGCAATGCATTGAGGAGGCAGGGGCACTGAGGACCCTGGGCTTTGATAAACCTGAGAGACTGGAGGTAGGACTGGGGCCCATCCAACACGACACAAGGGAGTAGAGGAGATGGTATACACTAGATACCTTCTCCTGGGCCTTGGTGGGCTGAGCTTGGTCGGCAATGGCCTAACATCCCCACCAGCCAACTGTATCTTAGGGAGGTAGAGTGGCACTGAAGTTGGTTGAGAGCCGTCAGAGGGGAAAGCGCCCTCTCCCTGATCTTCGCACGACTGCTGCTGCAACATAGGTGCCTGTGGGGGTGTTTTGCCACCTACCATGCAGGGAGTGCCTTAAGCAGCTGGACTGACGCTGAAGATGAGTCGCAACAGAGCACCACGCACAGGACAGGAAACCAAGATGGACAGATGTACAGAGCAGATTGGAGTCCCTGCGCAACTGGACTATGACGAAGATACAACACAATCGCCGATGCAAACTATGGCCTCGAATGGTCAGATATAGAGAGCCACTGCGCAACTCCAAGACACTAGAAGAGCAAATGGATGCACTATCTGTATATGTGAATCTCTTGGCGGTCCGCAACCTTACAGGCAAAGCTGCATACCAGCATGGAGAATGCAGAAGTATGGGCACAGAGATGCAATCTTAGATTAGTGGGCTTTCCAGGTGGTGCGAAGGGAGTGGCACCACAACAGTTGTTAGAGGGATGGCTCAGGGCCACATTCTGACTGGAGGAACTTTCTCTGCTGTTTGTTATGGAGAGCTCATCGAGCCCTGGTGCTTCAGCCCCCCCTGGAGGAGCAGCCTACAGCCATGATTGCTTGGGTCCTGAACTACCGGAACAGAGATGCTATACTGAAATAGGTCCGAATGCAAGGGGTCATCCGGTTTGAAAGAGCTCATCCGCATTTTCCCTGACTACACTAAGAGAGTGCAATTGGAATGGAAATCCTTCCTCGCAGTAACACGAAAACTGAGGCAGTTTGCATTTTTCAGCAAAGCTACATGTAGTATACAATGGCTGGACACATTTCTTTAGAGCCCCAGGGGAGGTGTGGGACTGGTTTGAGGGCACTGACCGCAAAGGTGGAACTGAGCCACGTATATGCTGGGAGATAGTTTCTGGGAGCAGGTGCTGGCAACTGAGCTGGAGGAGAGGTGCAGGTGGGGCATGGTGACGGAGCATCCTGGCTCTTGAGTGGAGGTGCAACCAGATGGTACACTAGCGCTCCCAGATACCTCGGAACCAGAACTGACTGCAACAGATGCCACTATGAGCGAAGAGAGGACTGAAGTGGACATCCTGGAGCAGTGATCCGAATGAACAAAGTCAGAGTGTGGATGTACCCATTCTGCACTAGGAATGGTCTGTAATCTGTAGATTAAATGTATGTAAGCTATAAGGCACTGCCTCAGTTTTGGTAGGGAGGAGGCATGTGTGTCACACACCCCTGTGCGCAACTTGCTATTTTCACACTTTTGGTGGGGAGGACCTGTAGCAAACAACAATGGTGGGTAATTGAGAACATGAACTGCTGAGGAGCGGGCTGGCCGGTGGGAGCGGTACACAGTGGCAAGCTTGTGGACCTGGATAGTGAGAGGTTTCACTAGACCTGGGAAAAGCCGGTAGGGATGTGGCTGTAGCCTGGCCGCTGCAGTAGGCAGGTGATTGTTGGACAGATGAGGTGGTCACATGACTTCCTACTTTTTGTCTGTTAATTAGGTGGTTGCTGTTGGGCTGCATTGTAATTACCATACACCTGTTGTAGTATCCTGTGTTTGGGAATAATATGGGGAAGCACCAAGTCTCAATTTTATGGGTGTTTACCTGGGTAAGGTACGGGGAGAGAGGGGAACACATGCACACCAAATGGAACCCAGCTGAGGGAGTGAAGGTGGAAATTGATTCTGAATGTGGCACAACTGGACCCCCTCTCGACTATTTATAATGGCGAGGTGAGATGGGCAGCATGCAGGATACCATCAGGCAATGGCTAATGAAAGCACTAATATGCTACACATAGCAACTTGGAATGTCAGGGGCCTCAATGCATACACAAAATGTTAAGGGTGCAGACTTACCTTTGCAGACATGGTATATGTATGGCCCTGCAGCAAGAGACATACCTTACTGAGAAGGAAGCACGTAAGCTGAATAAAAAATGGAGGGGTCAAATGAATCCCTTGACATATTCCTCCTTTGCAAGGAGAGCTCTGATTTAGTTGGCCCCAGGCATATCATTGTTATGTTCATGCGGATGTGGAGGGCCAATATGTGTTCTTCTATGGTCTGCTAGATGATAGGGAGATATGTTTCCTGAACTCCTACGTGTCCAACACAGACGACAAGACATTCTGTTGGTATTTAATGGATCTTTTACTCCTGTACATCTCATTTGGGGGGTTGACTTTAACTGCATACTAGATGGGACTGTATATAGGTGCCCCCCATAACACAATACAAAGCCAGGGATGATGTCAGCATTGACAGAAATAATGACTCGATTGGGATGTATAGACATATGGTCCACTTTATACCCCACACATATGCAGTACTCCTGTGACTCAGCCACCCACCATACATATACTAGGTTGGACCACATATTGGCAACCTTGGCCCACAGGTACATGCAGCACAGTTTTCAAACAGATTTCTTTCAGGTCACACACCACTGCTGATAATGTATGTGGCATGCAGTGAGGTGTCCAGCTCTTTCTTGTGGCAACTGCCATCAGAGGCGCTGATGGATCAGCTGTTTCAGGAGGACATTAAAGTGGAACTGGAGGATTACCTTGGGCTTAACTGGGGATCAGAACAGACAAAGGTGACTGAGTGGGAGGTGCTGAAGGCAGTGGTGTGGGGAGAATTCATGTCGAAAACATATGGTATTAGAAAGCACATGACGCATGACCTAAAACAGAAAGAGGCATGTCAGATGGAACTGCAGTGCCAGAGTGGAACTGACCGGCCCCCATTGAAGCCCTTTATAGTGCTGCATGGGGAGATTGCGGATCTGTGGAACACCTTAGATAAACACACTATTCGTGACTATAGACAGTGACTGCATGCAGAGGGGGACTAGTCGGGCCGAATGCTTGTGTGGCTCCTGCAGCAGGAGGACCAACACCATCTGATTCAATCCCTAAATAAAAGCAGACGGGACAAATGTAGCGATGCCACCAGATATGAACGCAGAACTGTTGAAATATCTGGTGACTCTTTATAAGAGACCACTCGACACTGACCACAGGTGGGATGTGGGTATTCTGGATGAGCTCTTCATGGCGACACTCCCAGCCACAGACAGAGCATGGATGGAAACTGCGATCACACAAGAGTAAGTGTTGGCTGCTATTCAAGGCCTGACAATGGGAAAGCTACCAGAGAGTGATGGCTTTCCCCCTGAATTCTACCAGGCCTATGAGGACATGCTCACGGATCGCCTCCTGGAAGTTTACATGGAGGCGGTACATGATGGCAGTCTCCCTTCAACCATGCGAGAAGCCATCATTATTAGGGTACCCAAGACAGACAGGGACCTGGCAGAACTAACCTCACATAGATCTCTTTCCTTATCAAACAGAGACATGTAGATCTTAGCTCAGGTGCTAGTCAACAGGCTCCTATCTACCCTAGTCCTTAGTGGATGAGGACAAATGCGGGTTCATACCAGAGCAGAACACCATGATGAACCTGTGGCACATTAGACACATCCTTAAATATGCATGAGATACCCTTTGGGGTAGCACTCTAGTGGCCTTAGGCATTGAAAAGACTTTTGATTGCCTCACTTGGGATGACATGATCGAGGTCTTGACCAGGAGGGGATTTGGACTGCAAATCCTAAAATGGTTTGGCTTTTATATATAGCCCCATGGCAAAGATCCACACAGGCAGACGGCTCTCGCCGGTATGGTCCTTGGAACGCAATACTATGCAGGGATGTCACCCTATTCCCACTGCTTTTTGCTCTAGCAATGGAGCCTTTGGCCATGAGACTGCACACCATACTGAAACTTTGGGGCATGAAGGTGGGAGGCATGACACATGCTGAATTCATATATGCAGACAACACCCTGATGACCCTGGTCCGACCACAGGAATTTTTGCCGATTCTGTTTCTAGAATTGGCTGCTTTTGAAAAACTCTCAGGCCCACGCGTTAATTAGCAAAAGACTTTGCTTTATCCGTGTGTGGCCCTGACTAGTATCCCAATTGCTGAATTGACTGAGGTGGGGATACCCTGGAAATATGGCACATTTAGATATCTTGGCATCTGGATGACTGATGAAGTGCCATGGTATCACAGACTAAACATGTAAAGGACACTGCAGGGGCTTCGGTCTTCCATCGCATTTTGGAATATATTCCCCTCTCCATAATGGGACTGGTGGCGCTTGCCAAAATGGTTCTGCTTCCTAGGTGCCTTTATGTGCTCCAAAGCACACTGCATCCAGTCCCACGCTTGATCTGCTGGAGCTAGACTAACTCTTAATCATCTTAGTGTGGGCCGGGGGACAGAACAGGTTCTGATTGGAAGTACTGAAGCTGAGCAGAGACAGGGAGGCTGGGTCTGTCGGATCTTGAACTGTATCATATTGCATCACAGCTGCAGCATGCAGTGATGTGGTGTGCATCTGAAACCAACTGGAAGACATGTCTCCTGAGTAGCTTGATAGTGGAGAGTAGCTTGATAATGCGAGATTAGAGACAGACCGAGGGGTTGCAGGTGATGGTGGTCCGTGGAGTGCTTGGGCATTCACCATTTAATAGATCCCTCCCGCTGGACTGATTACAGCCATACCAACAAATTGCAGACATAATGACACTTAGGGAGTGGACGACGGGGTCTGCCTATTGTTAGGAGACCTCTATCCAGCGGAGCGATCATCATCTTTGAGGAGGCCATGGAGAGCTTTGGGGTTACAGCAGGGTCTGACTGCAGATCGACCGACGCCAATGATTAAAGCATGACAAGCATGGGATACAGACTTGCAAAGTCCCCTAACTGATGCGCAATGGGCAATGGCTTCAGCTCAAGTGAAAAAAATTGCCAGTAATGCATGGTTTAAACTTACTCACTTTCACAGGACTTATATGGCCCCAGATAGGCTACATCTATCATAAGAGGTAGTCAGATTGTCCTAGATGTCACAAATCAGAAGCCACATTTACCTACATGACGTGGATGTGCAAGATGTTGTTGAGATACTGGGACGAAGTGACTGAGAGACTGGCACGAATGACTGGAATAGGTATCCAACTGACAATCCAACACTGTTTGCTAGGCACAATCACCAGACCCAAAAATATGGCGATGTAACATAGATTTGTAAAGCTACGACTTCTGCTAGCATAACAGTATGATGCGCTGGGTGGCCATTATGGGGCTCATGGTGGATAAATGGCGACCGGATATGTTGGAGTGCACACTGGCGTAAAAGGTCCACCTCAAGGGGGTATGGGTGGACGAAGAGGAAGACCTCAGGGACTGGATGGACATGCTGCACTGCCTAGCTGGTGGAAAGGAGTAAGTCTCGATAGAGGACAGCCAGTACTCGGGGGGGGGGGGGGGCGGATGAATATTAATGTAGAGAGCACCAAAAGGGGAGTGTCAGAACATACACTGCACATTAAATATGGATAAAGGGAAGAGGGTAGAGAGGACAGGAAGGTGTAATCGGTAAAGTACGTGAATGGGCAGCTTCGTTCCAGGGTATGGGTTCATAGGTGTACTTGATGTGGTTATAATCTGACTTTAACTTGTGCTGTAGTTTGTTAATGTGAGATTGGTATAGTACTGGTTGGAGGCAGCCCAGCTGTTGTACTGCATTGTCGGGTGCATTATGCATTTGAACTGCACCACATATGTACTACCACCATGAATCTTTGTGTAACAGATGGACATGCTCACATATATGAAATTGTAATGAATAAAGCATTAAAAGAAATATGGGGGAAACTGCTGGTCTGGCGTATCCCCACAACGTTTCTGAATACCATTAACACCTTGTACTCGAGCACTTAGGTGAAAATTAGATTGGCCCCTGACATGACTACCACAGAGAAGATGAGCATATACAAGGGATTGAAACAAGGCTGTGTGTTAGCCCCCATACTCTTCCATTTGTACATAACCAATTTAGGAGCAGCCGTTGATGATATGGTCCCTTAACCTCCAAAATTATTTGGACATCCACTTAATATACTACAGTACGACAGTACACAGATGTGTCATCTTAGACAAAATGGAAATAGCCTTGCAAAGAAACTAAATGAGCTGAGCAAATTCTGTACAAATCATAACTTGAGTATTGACAGTAAGAAGACAAAAGTGGTATTCTTCAGTTGAAATATTCTCAAGAAAGTAAACTGGTAAGTAAATAGTAACCAACTTAACTGCACCTCAGACACAAATATCTAGGTATACGGCTAGATTAGGAGGTCATAGGAGGCAGTTAGCAACTATGAAGACTGACAAAATCTTACCCTGAGCATATGTCTATTGCAAAGTAAATCCAGCAGCCCGTAGTTATGGTAATTTATTTGTTTTATGCCAAACGTCAGAATTCCAAATAGGTATTATCACAGCCAGTCAGAACAGAATGCTGACAACACATGTTTCCTCTCGTGGATAATTTCCACCGACTTCATCGGGTCTAATAAGTTATAATCAAGCTCAGTCCTCGGTAGTAAAACATAGATTTTCGCAAGCACCTTTATACCAGTACTTAATGCCATAATATCTCATTATTTTTAAATCCAGCAGTCGGCAATTCATGTATCTGCAAACAATGGGGAGAGAGCTCCTCATGGTATCTCGGCTTCTAGACTATGAAGACAGCAGCTATGGCAATAAAAACATCCTTTCTCAGGCTACTTAGTAAACTCTCAGGCCCATCCCTCAATCCATTCCTGCAAGTGATCTAAAGCAAAGTCATGCCCACATTAACTTTTGGCCAGAAAGTTTTCCATGGGAAATGCATTGACATCGCTAGATTTAGCTCAGTGCATGCATATAGGCAGCTTTTCAGATCACCAGACTGCTCATCACAAGTCCAGGTGCGACAAGAATTCAATCTTTTTAAACAAGAGTATATCCTGAGAGCCTTTTCCTAGCCTATTGTGCAAAGATAGGAGCAGCTCCAGCAGGATTTCCAAACACCTACTGTGGCAATCAATCAAGGTCTTAAAAAATAAGACTCCATGGAGCAAATACCTGGAAGACTCTTTGGTATCCTTGCATTTTAAAAACATCTGCAACTTCACTTTACCAACTAAACAAACATTACAAGTAGTGTGAAAGCAAGCAAAATAAATCTCTCTAACATATGATTGTTCTATCTACGAAATGAAACATAGTTGGATGATGTTGAGAACGTATGAAAACAACTCAAGACAAAAACTTTGTTTTTGTGTTCCCCAAGGAGGGGTATTTCCAAGACCCTACTGCTTTCCTGAAATGGAGAGAAAAGAAGAAAAATCTTCAGAAAGTACAGTACATGCAATGGAGCCCAGCCTTCTTGTGTATGCAAACCATCAGAGAAAGAATTCCTCACCTCACCCAAGAAGTAGCGTTCGGCAGTCCCTTCATGTGTCCTCACACATACTACATCATTCTTCAGTAGGGAACTTCTTGATGGGACAGTCCACCTCCAAGGGAATCTTGCCAAATGTTCCTTCTTCTTTAGTTTGTCGAAACAAGTTATGCAGTAGTGATGAAGGGTCAGGTTCGAACAAGTGTCTAGTGCTGAAAACGGCTGAGAAAAAGGCATGATGGCAGAGGATGTTTTTTGGGGGTTTCAACATTTCCTTTAGAGGCTTCATCCTCTGCTAAAGAAATTAATGTTTAGATGGAGATCAGAGCCGATAAGGGTAGGTGATGTCATAGTGGCACACGTTGTGGAGCTACATCAGATATTTTCGGTGAAGCCACAAGAGGTGCCAGGAACAATCTGGAAGCCCCGTTTGAAGACGGTAAAGAAGAGCGTGGCACTGGAGATCCCACATGAATGCTCTGTTTGTCTAGTGTTTGGAAGAATATGACCATATATGTGGGTTCGGCTTTATGGGAATATTTTTAGGTTAAGCAGATGCTGGGTATTGTCAGCATACATCTAACAGCAGTCTGCTTTCTCTTTGTTCATATGTACAGGCCTCTTCTTTCATTCATATTCCCATCCTTTTATTCTTGCAGCCAACTAGTCATCTGCCTATCCTCCTAACACCTACTTATTGCTTTCTTTTTTTAGCACTATTTCCCCTGTCTTTATATTCCATTGCTCTGTCTAATGACCAGTGGCGGTGCGTCCATTGGGGGCGTTGGGGCGTTGCCCCACTAAGCTGGAACAGCCCCACGCCAATGGACGCACCGCCACAGCAGCTTCTGTGGTTGAATAAATTTTGCAGCCGAGCATCGCAGTCTGTCTGTGCCTGGGTCGGTGTGTGTGGGGGGTGGGGGCGGGGCCGGGCTGCTGCTGACGTCACATGGATAGCGGTGCGCAGTAGTCCAGCAGACAGCAGTGCAGTGGTGGGCAATGCGCATGTCATGTTTTGGGCTCTATTCTGGGATCCTGGCCCGAACATGCGCAGACGACGTGTGTGTGGCACTTAATTTGACTACTACACGACGTGACTGGGACCCGAGGGTGCTTCTCCTAGTCCTAACGCAGGCCCCCGGGTCTCATTATGGGCAGGGACTAACCCTGCTCTTAAGCCAATCCTGGCGCTGCTGGCACAGTGGCGCTGGTAATGCAGCGCCAGGATTGGCTGAGTTTATTCACCGCGGTCCGCAGCGCGCGCAGTGCAGCAGTTGAGGAGTGAGTCAGTCATGGTGCGCCGTGCGTATGGTATGGCCAATCACACTGCGGCAATGTGAAGCCATGCAGTAGTGATTGGCCATTCCAGTCTCTATGCTGTTCGGCGCACCACGTCACCGCGCCAGTGCCTGTTGTTGCCTGCCACACGAGACGGAGACGACACGACGACCACGAGGTGCGAGGCGAGGAGTCACGGTCAGAGACTAGAGAGACAGAGTCAGAGAGAGTCACACATTCACACGACGAGGAGTCGGAGCGAGCACGTCCGACGACGAGCAGAGACGAGACACAGACACAGTGAGTGAGTCACCGCAACCATGCTACAGCCTAAGCCCCAGCAGTTGTCTATTGTGGAGTCACCTGTGGAGAGCAAGGCAGTGCGGCCCTAGTGTGTATTCTGCTACCTCAGATGTCCAGCAGTCTGGTAGTTTGGTTAGCTGAGAGCAAATTGGAGACCTTGGTGAAGAAAAGCTAAGCAGTATAGAGCAGAGCTGGTGTGCGTGAGTGAGTCCCTCCCCCGTGGTGTGCCTTGATTTCTGACGGTAACAGTGAGGGGAGGGGGACTCTCACCTGTTTTTCTTCTTTTTTCTATCAGACTTTCTCATATTTTTTCAACAGAGTCGCAGGTATCTATTATGCACTCAGCATAATCTGCTTGCCTGCTCCTACCACCACTGTCTTGTCTACAGGGGAACACCTTTGTGCTACAGTTGAATATACTACACATTTCATTTTTTTTGGAGGCTCCTAGAGGTAGTGTGCAGGCTCTGTTTTAGTGTTTATTTGATTTGAGGAGTTTTATATGGCGCTAACATAACCCATATCTGTGCACTGTACAAACAGTCAACAGAAAACATGTTAAACATACAAATGTAAAAAGGAATAAGCAAAAAACAATGCATGTGTGATGGAAATCCTTTCTGGCAGGCATGTAAGGGGGGTGCATAATACATAACATGTATTATGTAGCAAGTAACTCTGTAGTATTTATTTGATTTGAGGAGTTTTATATGGCGCTAACATAACCCGTATCTGTGCATCTGTGCCTTTCTTCATTGCTTTATTAACCTTTCTGCTTTCTCAAATTTGCTTGCAAATGCACCATTTTTCCACTCTTTTTTCAAAGTTTTCTCGGGGGGGAGAACCCCCCCGAATCCCCCTTAGGTTGTTCGGGCTCGCTAGGTACGCTCGCTCGCTATGCTGAAGTATGCCAAACATTTTACGCCCCACCACTTTCAAATGTCACCGTCCACCGCTGCTAATGACTTGTTCAGTGTAACCTGTGACTGCCTGCCCACGTGCCTGGGCACCTGCTGCCCTCTGTGCGTCCATTTATCTGTCCAGTAGCCTGCCCTCCAAGCATCTGCATTCTGTACAGCTTGCCTGTACTTTTGTCTCGCCCATGCCTTTGAGTGTACTCGTCTGCCAGTCCGTCCTCTATTTTTTCAATTTGCCCATCCCATTTGCGCACCAGTTGCCCGTTCACTGACTGGTTAGGTTACTCATCATTCACCCAGTTCATCCAACTCCTTTGAATAAACAAACTTTTGTTTTCTGTTTAAGGGCACCATTGTTATCTCCAACCTCTTCTCTGCCCTTCATGACCACACTATTTGGGAGGTTCCTGAAGAGTTTAACCCAAGTCGCTTTCTGGACAAAGAAGGAAACTTTGTGAAGAAGGAAGCATTTATACCCTTCTCTGCAGGTAATGATATCTTACTTGACAATTATCAGCATTCTCTATAATATCGGTTGAATGTATCACAGTACAGCCAATAGCACCATCCGGCGTCTGGTGGCTCTATGAACTAAAGCGCACACTGCTGAGATTCTGTATTTGACCCCAATTGTCCCAGGTTCAAGCCTTTCATCCTTCTGATGTTGATAATATGAGTTCCACTGATTTGTATCAATACACACTCATCTGCCAATAATACAGAGCTATGTTAAGGAATGTTGACGTTTAGTTAGGCCCTAAGAACTATCTTTACCTCCTCTAAGTAGAGATGTTTAATTTTGTCGTTCAGGCTCCCAGACAGCCGGTGCAGTCGATTCGAAGGATCACAGGAGAGCCGATAGCAGGCTGCCAATGCCATGTCTTTATTCCCAGACATCCTTTAGAGGATTCTCTTCCAAGTCTCTTGCCTCTATGAACAAAGAGACCACATGTGGGACATCCAAATTGAGTGTCAGCACTTGCCTCTGACCCTCAGATCTACAGAAGTGGCACTGTCTGACATGAGAGTGAGAGACCAGATGAGTATGGTGACAAATAGGAAAGAGAAGCTGCTTCTGTGCTCTTGTTAGCTGTCTGCAGTTCGGTTTCCACACAATGGGGCTGTAGTGAGGAGAGGCAGGCTGGGTGATGAGAAAGACCCTGCAAAGATGCCAGCATCTACTACTGAGCATCGCATGATTTCCAGAGTACTGAGCTGCACAGTGCATTTCCCATACTCTCTGCCAGGCTTCTCGTCAGTAAATATATTTAATTTCGAATTGTATAAAGCATTCAAAATGTGTCCCCAAAATGTTATTTCACAACTCTTCTGACCACTACATGGACACATATATGTATCCTATGGTTCCCCATGAAGTCCATTATAATGAGCAGTCTTGAGAAGTGTGTTCTATATGATCTACCTGTATTTCTGCCTCTTATGACTGAATTTACTGGCCTGCTTTAACTTTGAGCACTGGGAAAGTGCTAAATAGTTCCCAGTGTATGTGCCCCAAACACTAAACATGGTGAAGGATCAACTAAACCCAGTTGGCATAGTTTACTTTTAAATAACGTTACTGTATTATGGCGCAGGATTTGCACCAATGGTTTAAAAGGTAAATAGCAGAGGTGGGCTACAGGGTAGATTTACACCACCCCAATTGAATTTAAAAGCATGAATTAAATCCTGTCAGTGCAGGTCTGAGCTTCTGAAACAAACCTGCAGCAAGTACATGTGAAAGGGAAGCAGTTTTGACCAGTTTAATAGCCTGCTTATTCTATTAGTTAATTCACTTTAACAAGTGCTGTAGGACGTGGCCCTCTTTGCAGGATCACCTCCAAACCTTTTGCCTACACATCTCCTGTTTGCTCAATACGTTTTGTTGGCATTAGAACTCTGTGAACTTAATCACTGCTCACCAGTGCTAAAATACTTGTGCTCTCTGCTTCAAACATGGTAAAACTGGTTTACAGCTATCTGGCTAGAAAAGATAGAGAAGGTTAGAAGAGAGTAGGAGGCCTTGCTGTCAGTTATAAAGAAGAAATAAAGGCAAAATGTAAACCTACAACTCTCCCGGGGTGTAAGTGTTCAGTGTAGCTTCATGCTAGAATTGGCACCTACCTCCACCTTCTCAAGGCTCCTCATATATCACCCCCCCCCCCATCGCTCATCCCCCCTCCCTGGCCCCACCACTCAGGTTCTAGATGCCCTTCCTGAAAATGTGGCAGAATACAGTTTATAATTAGCCAACTTCTCTATCCTAGGAGTCAGTGATCTACACTTGGACAACAAGAAGGTTGACACTATCAAAAATTGCATCTTTGATCTCGAAGCCTGGCTCGCCCCTTGTACCCACTATCAAGATTATTTATTAGATCACATCTTTTCCAACTCTCTAACTCTCCAGACCTAACATTAGGAGTTCCAATTGAGGTTCTCTGATCAGACTATAATTTAATACCTTTTTGCTTAATTAAACCCAATACTGAAGCCGTCAGATTCCATAAGGCCAATACCAGGCGCAACTGGTACAAGCTTAACCTGAGAGATTGATAAACTTTACTTGCAAATACCAACCAAGATTTAGAGGGTTGCAATTGGAAAAAGAAACTAAGAGATTAGAAAGAGCTTGGAGAAAAAACTCCTGATGGGACCATGAAACTCACTTACAAGGAAGCAGTTAGAAAATATCCTTATGCAATCGGATGCCAAAACTTGATATTTCACAGCAAAAATCGAGACTGCCCCACACTTTTCAAAATAAATATT
The DNA here is from genome assembly GCF_964204655.1 of Triturus cristatus. Taxonomy (NCBI): domain Eukaryota; kingdom Metazoa; phylum Chordata; class Amphibia; order Caudata; family Salamandridae; genus Triturus; species Triturus cristatus. Next base: position 1,135,875,356 of record NC_140594.1, on the reverse strand, counting down.
AAGCCTGGGTGGAGTCCACGGAGTTATGCTACACGGATCTCTGCGAAGTGCAAAACAAACTCTTCCGCCCTATGCGAAGCTCTACGAGCAGCGCAGTGCGTTAGATAAATGCCGTTCGCGGTGATTTTCAGTGCCAGGTGCTTGTCCGCACTGTGCAATCATCGTGAACGGCACCATGCTCAGAGCAAGTGGCAGCTGCTTCCTTTCTGCCGCTCAAGTCGATTTTTACTCGAGCGGCAGCTTTCTCATCGCGAACAGATGGTTTCTCAACGCGAGCGGTCGCAGGCATACACGACCACTCGCAATGAGAAATCTGACCGCCCGTGTTGAAAAATCTCGGAGGGAGATTGATTTTCCCAGCTCGCGCTCGCCAACTTGATGTTGACGATCGCGAATGAGGTAAAATCTCTCTGGGAGGTGGATTTTCCTCGCTCGCCAACTTAACGTTGACAAACGCGAGCGAGGAAAAAACTCCGCTTTCCGTGAAGCTGAGTTTTTCGGAGCTCTGCAAGCTCCGCGTACTGCAGAGTGTGGAAAACTCTTCAAACCCCGCAAGCGGAGCGGTGTTCACCGTCCAATCTTAATAAATATATAAAATAGTAAATAACCTAATGACAACTCCTCAGAATATCAATAGGCCTTTGCCATCAGAAGATCGCTGTAATGAATTAGCATTTTTGTTTTTCTGAAAAAGATTAATAAAATGCGTCAAACCCTGGAAGGAGTCAAAGAGAATCTACTTACACACCACCCAACTCATGGGAAATGGTGTACATTTTTAGAAATGATGGTTGAGAAAACAACAGAGATTCTCTCTTTTCTCAGATCAGGGTCACCAATTAATCCAGCTCCCCCAAGACATTTTATTTAAAGGAGGCGAACTACTCCTATGTACCCGTACCAATATTTTTAACTTTTCCCTTAATTCAGGCACTCTACCTGTAGCATGGAAACATGCCATAGTGAAGCCATTGTTAAAAAAAGGCCCACGCTAATCCACTGACAACTAAAAATTACAGCCCGATTTCCCTTTTCCCAGGACCTAGTAAAATTCTGGAAAAATATGTAAATCATACCTTGGCTTCCTACCTAGAGGAAAAGAATACCCATCTCAAACTGGTTATAGAGTAGGAAATAGTACTGAGACAGCACTCTTAGCGCCCTCTGAAGACCTTAGAGCCATTTTAGATAATGGAGGATCCGCAGCCCTCATCAGGCAGGATCCTGAGCACAGGCTATATCAGAAGTTGAGGCACTCATATGTGCTACCACAGATCTCCTGCTCCTGGTTAATATTACTGTTAAATCTGATACTCTAAAAGTTGAAAAGGTCGCAAGGGCGTCTTTACCCTTCATGTGGATAGGTACATTTTACTTGCAGTTGATTGACATCCTAATAAGTCATTAACTAAACCTGAGAGCAGCACCCGCCGCAATGTGAAAATGCCATGTTGTGCATTTCACAGCGTGCCTGCCATGTAGTGCTGTGAAATGTACCCCCCAAGTGCACCCTCACCTCCGCCCAACACAAGGGGGTCCCGCAACGGGCCCCCGTAACAAATCCCCACCAGCCTTTCCATGGTGGCATCATCGCCATGTAAAGGCAGGCTGTAGCCAGCATCTTAATTTGGTGGACAGTGCCAGGCAATCTTTGAGACTGCTTTTGGCGGTCCCGTGGTAGACAGTCTTTGCGTCCGCCGCGGTGCGAGCTCGATTCCCTCTGCCATCATAATGTGGCGGAGGGAATTTCGCGGTCCGATTGCGGAAGGACCGCCACCACATGGCTGGCGGGGACGGGCCTTCCACAATCGTAATCAGCCCCTAAGTGCCTGAATACGAGTTCGGCGGATTGTGAACTGCCGTACTTTCGGTCATGGTCCAACTGCCATATTACGAGAATGTTGGATTGCCTTTGCACAGACCGCGGTTGAACCACCAACACATCTGCCAACCACCGCCGCGGCAGTCGGGGAAAAGCAGCTGCCATAGGGCGGTATTGAGGAGTCTGAAGGTCAGCGGAAACAAAGGATTTGGGGGGGGGGGCACACTTACCCCTTTCCTATTCTTCCCATCAGCGTTCGACGCCGACCACTTTCTTCATGTCCCCCCTTCACAGCAGCATCTTTACCCCGAAGAATACGACCCTGTTTGCTGTGATGTACAGGTAAGTCCTTTTTGTACCATATGCACATTGCCTGGCCTGCCCACATATGGCCGAACTCCGGCAGTAAGTAGGTGGGATTTTTTCACATGTATCATGCATATGTGCATTCGGCACATATGAAGTCAGAATGCTCACACAGACATTGATATACATGGAAAACCAATCACCACCTCCGCAAGACCTCTGCAGCCACACCGCGGGCACCACGGTCAACTTGTAATACGACGGTGAGAAGATTGCCAGCACTGTGGTCTTCTAGAGGCTGCGGTGGTCAGGTGGTCGGACCGCCGAACTCACGATCAGGCCCTAAGTTCCGAATATGCCACTAACAGCCAATACGCCTGTGAAGTGAAAAAAATTATTGCACTAGCCGATGTCTCTGTCACAGAGGTAGTCTACCACTATAACTTACTAATTGAAAGCCCTATCTACCAACAAAATGAAGATAAACTCTCCCCTAATGGACTATTTCGAAGATACATGTGTTGGCAGACTGCATCGGTTAGGACACAGACGCCAAGCACAATTCCGGGTACTGTGGTGGAATGTCTACAACAGCACCCTGGCACAGGAAGCGAAAAAAAGCCTTAAAACGAGGCCGCGGGGCAGCTGCGTGCAGCGAGCGCACCACTGGCATACCGATGGCATGCCAAAGGCAAGCCCATCCACACCTGAACTGTACCAGGGGCCAGGAAACCAGTTCCTTCTGTTTCAGAACCTGGCTGTTACCACTACTACTCCATGGAAAGGCTACTTGAGCTAGCCAAGCCCCTGCTATACAACAAGGTGTCTTGTGCTAAAGCCTCCACAAGAGGCATGGAGGGTCCTTTCTCATGCCTCAGTTGCAAGTGGAATGAAGTCATGCCTCTATGACCATAGATTTCGTTACATTGATTTCAAACGTGGGAAGAACCTCTTTCCTACATTGTTGTTAAACTAATGAACAGTTCATTAGTTGAACAACAACTTAGGAAAGAGGTTCTTCCCAAGTTTGAAATCAATGTAACGAAATCTATGGTCATAGAGGCATGACTTCATTTCAATGAATTCTAGATTCCAGCCTCTATGTTCCTTAACTGAATCAATGCCCATAATTTTAAAAACTCAGTTGCAAGTGGGACAGCAAGCCACTGACAGAACTGTTACACAGAAAAACTGACAGCAAAACTGGGCTCCTACTGAACTGCATTTACGTTAACTCAAGGTCGCTGCCCAAACACTCCCTTGAGATCTGGGACATTCTAGCAGAAATAAAACTTGATCTAGCCTTCATCAGAGAGACCTGGCTAGACGCTAACAATTCTCCCGATATCGCTGCCACACTGCCTGCTGGATACAAACTACTAAAACGGGATAGACCGGGACGGATGGGAGGAGGAATAGCCATTCTTTTTAAAGACTGTTTCACCTGTCTTCCCGAATCAGTGACTCCACTAGGGGAACACAAGATTTCAGCATTTCAAGTATCCAGTGGTGACCACAAACCACTTGGAGGAGCAGTAATCGAAAGTTCCTCAGGATATAAGCCGGAATTAAGTGCTCAACTGCTATTCCAACTATTCCCCTCATGCTTAAAACATAAGCACTTCATAGTAATAGGCGGTTTTAACGTCCATTTTGAGAACACTGCTAACCCTGTGGGCAAACATTTGGAAAATGAAATGCAAATCCTGCAGGTAAAACAGTGGATTAAAGGACCAACGCACACCGCCAGGCAAACCCTTTCTCAAAGTATTAATATTTACTCTCCCTGGGGTAAGTAAACGTTACAAAGAAAAATCTGTTTAGATGCACTTACTGTACAGCTTAGTACCACGGTAACTAACCCCAGGCAGGATCCTGAGCACAGGCTATATCAGAAGTTGAGGCACTCATATGTGCTAAACCAGATCTCCTGCTCCTGGTTAATATTACTGTTAAATCTGATACTCTAAAAGTTGAAAAGGTCGCAAGGGCGTCTTTACCCTTCATGTGGATAGGTACATTTTACTTGCAGTTGATTGACATCCTAATAAGTCATTAACTAAACCTGAGAGCAGCACCCGCCGCAATGTGAAAATGCCATGTTGTGCATTTCACAGCGCTACGTGGCAGGCACCACATGGTGCCTGCCACGTAGTGCTGTGAAATGTACCCCCCAAGTGCACCCTCACCTCCCCCCAACACAAGAGGGTCCCGCAACTGGCCCCCGTAACAAATCCCCACCAGCCTGTCCATGGTGGCATCGTCGCCATGGAAAGGCAGGCTGTAGCCAGCATCTTAATTTGGTGGACGGTGCCTGCTAGGCACCACCACCATTTTGGGCTATGTGGTCCGTCCGCCAGGCAATCTTTGAGACTGCTTTTGGTGGTCCCGTGATAGACAGTCTTTGCGTCCGCCACGGTTCGAGCTCGATTCCCTCTGCCATCATAATGTGGCAGAGGGAAGTTCGCGGTCCGATTGCGGAAGGACTGCTACCACATGGCCGGCGGGGACGGGCCTTCCACAATCGTAATCAGCCCCTAAGTGCCTGAATACGTGTTCGGCGGATTGTGAACTGCCATACTTTCGGTCATGGTCCAACTGCCATATTACGAGATTGTTGGATTGCCTTTGCACAGACCGCGGTTGAACCACCAACACATCTGCCAACCACCACCGCGGCAGTCGGGGAAAAGCAGGTGCCATAGGGCGGATTTGAGGAGTCTGAAGGTCAGCGGAAACAAAGGATTTGGGGGGGGGGGGGGACACACTCACCCCTTTCCTATTCTTCCCATCAGCGTTCGACGCCGACCACTTTCTTCAGGTCCCCCCTTCACAGCAGCATCTTTACCCCGAAGAATACGACCCTGTTTGCTGTGATGTACAGGTAAGTCCTTTTTGTACCATATGCACATTGCCTGGACTGCCCACATATGGACGAACTCCGGCAGTAAGTAGGTGGGATTTTTTCACATGTATCATGCATATGTGCATTCGGCACAAATGAAGTCAGAATGCTCACACAGACATTGATATACATGGAAAACCAATCACCACCTCCGCAAGACCTCTGAAGCCACACCGCGGGCACCACGGTCAACTTGTAATACGGCGGTGAGAAGATTGCCAGCACTGCGGTCTTTTAGAGGCTGCGGTGGTCAGGTGGTCGGACCGCCGAACTCACGATCAGGCCCTAAGTTCCGAATATGCCACTAACAGCCAATACGCCTGTGAAGTGAAAAAAATGATTGCACTAGCCGATGTCTCTGTCACAGAGGTAGTCTACCACTATAACTTACTAATTGAAAGCCCTATCTACCAACAAAATGAAGATAAACTCTCCCCTAATGGACTATTTCGAAGATACATGTGTTGGCAGACTGCATCGGTTAGGACACAGACGGCAAGGACAATTCCGGGTACTGTGGTGGTATGTCTACAACAGCACCCTGGCACAGGAAGCGGAAAAAGCCTTAAAACGGGGCCACGGGGCAGCTGCGTGCAGCGGGCGCACCACTGGCATACCGATGGCATGCCAAAGGCAAGCCCATCCACACCTGAACTGTACCAGGGGCCAGGAACCCAGTTCCTTTTGTTTCAGAACCTGGCTGTCACCACTACTACTCCATGGAAAGGCTCCTTGAGCTAGCCAAGCCCCTGCTATACAACAAGGTGTCTTGTGCTAAAGCCTCCCCAAGAGGCATGGAGGGTCCTTTCTCATGCCTCAGTTGCAAGTGGAATGAAGTCATGCCTCTATGACCATAGATTTCGTTACATTGATTTCAAACGTGGGAAGAACCTCTTTCCTACATTGTTGTTAAACTAATGAACAGTTCATTAGTTGAATAACAACTTAGGAAAGAGGTTCTTCCCAAGTTTGAAATCAATGTAACGAAATCTATGGTCATAGAGGCATGACTTCTTTTCAATGTATTCTAGATTCCAGCCTCTATGTTCCTTAACTGAATCAATGCCCATAATTTTAAAAACTCAGTTGCAAGTGGGACAGCAAGCCACTGACAGAACTGTCACACAGAAAAACTGACAGCAAAACTGGGCTCCTACTGAACTGCATTTACGTTAACTCAAGGTCACTCCCTTGAGATCTGGGACATTCTAGCAGAAATAAAACTTGATCTAGCCTTCATCAGAGAGACCTGGCTAGACGCTAACAATTCTCCCGATATCGCTGCCACACTGCCTGCTGGATACAAACTACTAAAACGGGATAGACCGTGACGGATGGGAGGAGGAATAGCCATTCTTTTTAAAGACTGTTTCACCTGTCTTCCCGAATCAGTGACTCCACTAGGGGAACACAAGATTTCAGCATTTCCAGTATCCAGTGGTGACCACAAACCACTTGGAGGAGCAGTAATCGAAAGTTCCTCAGGATATAAGCCGGAATTAAGTGCTCAACTGCTATTCCAACTATTCCCCTCATGCTTAAAACATAAGCACTTCATAGTAATAGGCGATTTTAACGTCCATTTTGAGAACACTGCTAACCCTGTGGGCAAACATTTGGAAAATGAAATGCAAATCCTGCAGGTAAAACAGTGGATTAAAGGACCAACGCACACCGCCAGGCAAACCCTTTCTCAAAGTATTAATATTTACTCTCCCTGGGGTAAGTAAATGTTACAAAGAAAAATCTGTTTAGATGCACTTACTGTACAGCTTAGTACCACGGTAACTAACCCCAGGCAGGATCCTGAGCACAGGCTATATCAGAAGTTGAGGCACTCATATGTGCTAAACCAGATCTCCTGCTCCTGGTTAATATTACTGTTAAATCTGATACTCTAAAAGTTGAAAAGGTCGCAAGGGCGTCTTTACCCTTCATGTGGATAGGTACATTTTACTTGCAGTTGATTGACATCCTAATAAGTCATTAACTAAACCTGAGAGCAGCACCCGCCGCAATGTGAAAATGCCATTTTGTGCATTTCACAGCGCTACGTGGCAGGCACCACATGGTGCCTGCCACGTAGTGCTGTGAAATGTACCCCCCAAGTGCACCCTCACCTCCCCCCAACACAAGAGGGTCCCGCAACTGGCCTCCGTAACAAATCCCCACCAGCCTGTCCATGGTGGCATCGTCGCTATGGAAAGGCAGGCTGTAGCCAGCATCTTAATTTGGTGGACGGTGCCTGCTAGGCACCACCACCATTTTTGGCTATGTGGTCCGTCCGCCAGGCAATCTTTGAGACTGCTTTTGGCGGTCCCGTGATAGACAGTCTTTGCGTCCGCCACGGTGCGAGCTCGATTCCCTCTGCCATCATAATGTGGCAGAGGGAATTTCGCGGTCCGATTGCGGAAGGACTGCTACCACATGGCCGGCGGGGACGGGCCTTCCACAATCGTAATCAGCCCCTAAGTGCCTGAATACGTGTTCGGCGGATTGTGAACTGCCATACTTTCGGTCATGGTCCAACTGCCATATTACGAGATTGTTGGATTGCCTTTGCACAGACCGCGGTTGAACCACCAACACATCTGCCAACCACCACCGCGGCAGTCGGGGAAAAGCAGCTGCCATAGGGCGGTATTGAGGAGTCTGAAGGTCAGCGGAAACAAAGGATTTGGGGGGGGGGGCACACTCACCCCTTTCCTATTCTTCCCATCAGTGTTCGACGCCGACCACTTTCTTCAGGTCCCTCCTTCACAGCAGCATCTTTACCCCGAAGAATACGACCCTGTTTGCTGCGATGTACAGGTAAGTCCTTTTTGTACCATATGCACATTGCCTGGACTGCCCACATATGGCCGAACTCCGGCAGTAAGTAGGTGGGATTTTTTCACTTGTATCATGCATATGTGCATTCGGCACATATGAAGTCAGAATGCTCACACAGACATTGATATACATGGAAAACCAATCACCACCTCCGCAAGACCTCTGCAGCCACACCGCGGGCACCACGGTCAACTTGTAATACGGCGGTGAGAAGATTGCCAGCACTGCGGTCTTCTAGAGGCTGCGGTGGTCAGGTGGTCGGACCGCCGAACTCACGATCAGGCCCTAAGTTCCGAATATGCCACTAACAGCCAATACGCCTGTGAAGTGAAAAAAATGATTGCACTAGCCGATGTCTCTGTCACAGAGGTAGTCTACCACTATAACTTACTAATTGAAAGCCCTATCTACCAACAAAATGAAGATAAACTCTCCCCTAATGGACTATTTCGAATATACATGTGTTGGCAGACTGCATCGGTTAGGACACAGACGGCAAGGACAATTCCGGGTACTGTGGTGGTATGTCTACAACAGCACCCTGGCACAGGAAGCGGAAAAAGCCTTAAAACGGGGCCGCGGGGCAGCTGCGTGCAGCGGGCGCACCACTGGCATACCAATGGCATGCCAAAGGCAAGCCCATCCACACCTGAACTGTACCAGGGGCCAGGAACCCAGTTCCTTTTGTTTCAGAACCTGGCTGTCACCACTACTACTCCATGGAAAGGCTCCTTGAGCTAGCCAAGCCCCTGCTATACAACAAGGTGTCTTGTGCTAAAGCCTCCCCAAAAGGCATGGAGGGTAATTTCTCATGCCTCAGTTACAAGTGGAATGAAGTCATGCTTCCATGACCATAGATTTCGTTACATTGATTTCAAACGTGGGAAGAACCTCTTTCCTACATTGTTGTTAAACTAATGAACAGTTCATTAGTTGAATAACAACTTAGGAAAGAGGTTCTTCCCAAGTTTGAAATCAATGTAACGAAATCTATGGTCATAGAGGCATGACTTCATTTCAATATATTCTAGATTCCAGCCTCTATGTTCCTTAACTGAATCAATGCCCATAATTTTAAAAACTCAGTTGCAAGTGGGACAGCAAGCCACTGACAGAACTGTCACACAGAAAAACTGACAGCAAAACTGGGCTCCTACTGAACTGCATTTACGTTAACTCAAGGTCGCTGCCCAAACACTCCCTTGAGATCTGGGACATTCTAGCAGAAATAAAACTTGATCTAGCCTTCATCAGAGAGACCTGGCTAGACGCTAACAATTCTCCCGATATCGCTGCCACACTGCCTGCTGGATACAAACTACTAAAACGGGATAGACCGGGACGGATGGGAGGAGGAATAGCCATTCTTTTTAAAGACTGTTTCACCTGTCTTCCCGAATCAGTGACTCCACTAGGGGAACACAAGATTTCAGCATTTCAAGTATCCAGTGGTGACCACAAACCACTTGGAGGAGCAGTAATCGAAAGTTCCTCAGGATATAAGCCGGAATTAAGTGCTCAACTGCTATTCCAACTATTCCCCTCATGCTTAAAACATAAGCACTTCATAGTAATAGGCGATTTTAACGTCCATTTTGAGAACACTGCTAACCCTGTGGAAAAACATTTGGAAAACTAAATGCAAATCCTGCAGCTAAAACAGTGGATTAAAGGACCAACGCACACTGCCGGGCACACACTGGATCTTTTGTTTTCTGTTCTTTTTTTTTTTATTATCGATTTTAGTGATTTAATGCAAGCCAGTTACAATACAAACAGTAAGCCCTTAAGCCGGAAAGCATATACAAACAACCAGTAAGAAAATGAATCTGAATATACATATATAGACAATATACAAACATACAGGAGCCAAGAGAAATCTGAAAAAAAAGACCCCCAAAAAAATATGCTCAACTGGGTAGGGGACAGGCAGAGGACCAAAAGTTAACCCACTTCCCCCTGAATCCATTGCAAGACTGGCATCCAGATTTTCATTCCTATAGCTTTTTTTTTACTCCCCTTTGTTCTATAAATAGCCTGTTCCAGATTATACATTGCTAGTAAGCGTGCCCTCCAGGTGCAAAAGGATGGTGGTTCTGGACTTATCCATCCTTGAGTAATACACCCCCAAAAAAATTGCCATGGAAATAAATACCAGTTTTCTGTTATTCTCATTCGGTATTTCCGAGGATACTCCTGTCAGTACTAAATCTGGTGTTATTGTAAATGCAGATCCAAGTACTACAGTAAGAAAGGATTGGATTTCATATAACAGAGATGTTAATCGTGGACAACGACAAAACATATGAATTGCGTCAGCAGCAAACAACCCACATCTACTACATGCAATTCCCGCTGTTGACCCCCATTTCGATATTTTTGCAGGGGTATAATATAAATCAAAAATAGCCATGTAGTGCTGTGAACGCATTCTACCCATCAACAAAACAGAATTAGCAAGCAAGATAGAACTCTTAAACATATTATTATCGCAGTCTATCTTCTGTGCCCATCTCAGTTGAACCTCTAGCATATCATCTGGGCAAAATGATAATAATAGATTGTAGTGAATACCAATCCTTTTTTTAGTATATAAGGAGTCAATAGGAGAGATCTCCCCAAGTCCAGAACAAACAAAAGAAGTCATATTCTTTAAAAAACTATGTAGCTGGAGGTAATTAAAATAGTCAGCGTTTATAAGATTAAACTGAGATTGTAATTCTGTAAATGTTATGATATGATTATTGTGCCATAAGTCACCTAAAGAATTGATACCACTATTCCGCCATCTCGACATTGTATAATCTCTAAAAATAGAAGGAAAAATGTGTGAAGACGTCAAGGGAGTATATCTCGAAATTTGAGGAATCCCTGCATGGTGCCGGATTAAATTCCAAGCAAAAAACACAGCTTTCAAAATCTTAAATTTAGTTTTTTTATAATAACTAGGCTCTATATTTTTTAACAAACATCCACGTGCCTCAACTCCCAAACCAAAGTCATAGATTGACGGGGTATGGGATTCTAGTATCTGCGTCTTAGCACCAATTATTAAGGGGGAAATAAACTGCAATACAGACGCCAGATAATAGAACAAAAAATGTGGTGTGCTCCACCCACCCCTATCCTTGTCATGTCATGTCATGTCAATAAGAATTTGTAAAGCGCACGTTCACCGGGGAGGTTTCATGGCGCTGAATTAAGCCGAAATCTGGTCCAGAAAGAACAGTTAGAAAGCCTGTTGGAAAAGCCAGGTCTTTAGCAGGCGTCTGAAAATGAGAAGAGAGGGAGAGAGACGAATTTCAGAAGGGAGAGAATTCCAAAACGGGGGGGCCAAGGTCGAAAACCTGGTGCCGCCGGTGCGTTTGAGTTTGAAAGTGGGAGTCAAAAGAAAGTTTTTGCGAGCAGAGCGCAGATGGCGCGCAGGGGCATATTTTGTAATCATGTTATTGACAAATTTAGGGCTGGGTCCATTAAGTGATTTGAAAATGAGGCAGCCGATCTTGAAAGCACTACGCTGAGTAATAGGCAACCAATGAAGATGCTTCAAAACGGGGGTGATATGGTGATGCCTAGGTTGGTGGGTGATTAGACGCGCTGCCTGGTTTTGTATAAGCTGGAGCCTTTTAGATAAATAGAGGGGAATGCCAAAGTACAATGAGTTGGCGTAGTCGATATGTGACATGACCATGGCAATGATGACTTGGATGCGAGCATCATGGGTAAGGTATTTGCAAATTTTCTTGATTTTCCGGAGTTGGAAAAAAGGGTAAGTTACTTACCTGTAATCCTAGTTCTCTTCCAGGGGTATCCTCATCAAAGTCATAAGCACTGAATATTCCCGCCCATGTGCGGGGACCCCGGAAATAATAAAATTATATATGTAAAAAACATACATATATACAGCTCTGTATATGTATAAACATATATCATTTTTTCCAAGCAAATGCAGCTCCCATAAAAGGCTAGGCAATGTAAATATACACATCCAATAACACATATATATATATATATATAAAGGTATAACAATACACCTAAATCTCTTTTTTTTTTTTTTTTTTTTAATGAGGTAAACACTCATGAGAAAGCAAAAAATAAAGAGAACAAACTGTGGAAAAACACAGATGTATAACACATTGCCAGCCTGCAGGCTGCATTGCAATACAATACCATAGAGACTAAAAAGCCCTGTACAGGTAAAAACTGGCACCGTGCCTTTAAGGCAGCCCTGACTTCCATATCCCATCATGCCTCAGGGGTGACAGTTAGGTCAGTTGTTCTTTGCGGGACCGTAGTCCTAAACACAAAGATATACCCTTTCCATAATGAATAATACACCTCTTCTCATTTGCCTGGGGAGGTGGGTGGGTTGCTTATGACTTTGATGAGGATACCCCTGGAAGAGAACTAGGATTACAGGTAAGTAACTTACCCTTCTCTTCCAGGGGATCCTCATCAATAGTCATAAGCACTGAATAGAGTAGCAAGCTCCCCTTCCACCAGCAGGCAAATGAAACTAAGGTTGTATCACCCATGGAGAAAAAGAATCATGAAAATGATTATGTTTGGAACAGATTCCTCAAGGAGGCTTGTCCTACTTGAGTGTCTGCCCTGGTGTCCGAATCCAGACAATAATGCCTGGTAAAAGTGTGGACAGATCTCCAAGTGGCTGCCTTGCAGATCTCGGAGAGTGGGACATTATTGAGAAAAGCCGCGGTAGCCGCTTTTCCTCTTGTCGAATGCGCTTTAGGGCGCGCCCCCAATGGTTTCTGAGCCAGTTGGTAGGCCAAAGTAATACTAGAAACAATCCACCTAGCAATGGAACGTTTGGATGCAGCAAAGCCCATACGGACAATCCCATAGTTCACAAACAATTGGTCAGATTTCCTGATATTCTTAGTCCTATCTAGGTAGAATTTCAGGACCCTTCTGACATCTAGAGAATGCAACGCCCTCTCTGCCGGAGAGGAGGGGTTGGGAAAAAAGGTTGGTAAGGAGATGGCTTGGTTTACATGAAACTCCGATACCACCTTGGGTAGGAACGAAGGGTGAGTTCTCATCACCACCCTATTTAGATGAAAAACAGTGTAGGGTTCTTTAGAACAGAGGGCCTGTATCTCACTGACCCTCCGTGCTGAAGTGATGGCTATTAAAAATGCTGTCTTCCATGTGAGGTGCTGTAGGGTAGCCTTATGAATAGGCTCAAAAGGCGAACCCATGAGCTTTGACAGAACCAAGTTTAGCTCCCAGGAAGGAGAGGGAGGTCTAACAGGGGGATAGACTTTCTTGAGCCCTTGCAAGAAATCCTTCACTACCTGCACTTTAAAAAATGACTGCTGTGAAGGCGAACGCCTGTATGCTGTTATGGCTGCTAGGTGAACCTTTATGGATGAAAATTTCAACCCTGCCCTTGCTAAATATAGAAGATAGGGCAAAATTACATCCTCCTGGCATTTAGTGGGATCATAATGATGCTGAGCACACCATATATAAAATCTTTTCCACTTACAGAAGTAGGAGTGTCTTGTCGAAGGCCTCCTGGCTTCCTTCAGTATGGACATACACTCTTGAGGGAGGTTCAGATGGCCATACTGGAGGACTTCAGGAGCCATGCTGTTAAGCTCAGCGAGGGAAGGCTGGGATGGTAAATCTTCCCCTGCATCTTGGATAACGAGTCCGGCCTGCACGGCAGCCGCTTGTGGGGGCGGATCGACATGTGTAGGAGATCCGTGTACCACCACTGCCTCGGCCAGTCCGGTGCTATGAGTATCATCTTGGCAGATGAATTCTGTAGCTTGGTCACCACCTTGGGAATTAGTGGGAGAGGCGGAAAAGCGTACACAAATGTCATTGACCAATTGATCAAAAGGGCATTCCCTAGGGATCCTGGTCGATGGTATCTTGAGGCGAAGCCTCGGCATTTTGTGTTTTGCTCGTCCGCGAAGAGGTCCACTTGCGGGCGCCCCCATTCCCCGAAGATGTCTTCTAACACTTCGTTGTTGATTACCCAGTCCTCTGGCTCTTGAAAATGCCGACTGAGCAAGTCTGCTTGCACGTTGAGTTCTCCTGGTAGGTGCACCGCTTTCAATGAGATGTTCCTTGCTAGGATCCAGTGCCACAGGGACTGAGCTTCCAGCGAGAGCGTTCTGGATCGAGTACCCCCCTGCTTGTTCAGGTAGTACATTGTGGTGGTATTGTCCGTCTGTACTAGAATGGTACTCGTCGTTATCGCAGGTAGGAACGCTTTGAGGGCTAGGTGGACCGCCCTGAGCTCCAGCATGTTGATGTGGTACAACTGTTCGCTGCTGGACCACCGTCCTTGAGTTTGCAGAGTCCCAAAATGCGCACCCCATCCCTGAAGGGATGCGTCGGTGATTAAGGTCTGAGTTGGGGGCTCTTGATGGAAAAGAATGCCCACTTGCAGATTCCTTGGCTTCAGCCACCACTTGATTGACTGTTTGGCTGCAGAGGAGAGGCAAACCTTTTCTTCCCACAGAGAGTTCCTTTGATCCCATTTGTCCTCGAGATCTTGCTGGAGAGGACGCATCCTTAGCCTGGCATTGGGCACTAGGAAGATGCAGGATGCCATGGCCCCTAGCAGAGATGAGATTTGCCTTGCCGATGACAGATTGCTGGTCATAATCTGTCTGCCTTTTAACATAATGGATGACTGTCTTTCCTCCGAAGGAAACACTTTTCCTACTACGGAGTCTATAGTTGCACCCAGGTAGTGGATCCTCTGCGTTGGTGAATAATTGGACTTTTTGACATTCACTCTGAGACCCAACCTGCGACATAAGTTCAGGCATAGCGACAGCTGTGTCCGCACATTCTGTGGCGATGAGCCCTTTATTAGCCAGTCGTCTAGGTAGGGATAGACGAAGACTCCTGCGCGCCTCAGAGCAGCCGCAACTACTGCCACGCATTTTGTGAATACTCGAGGAGCTGACTTCAGGCCAAATGGGAGGACTTTGAACTGATAGTGAGCGTTGCCTACCACAAACCTGAGAAATTTTCGATGATTCCTTAGGATGGGAATATGGAAATATGCATCCTGAAGGTCCAGTGAACACATCCAATCGCCCATCCGGAGAAGAGGATATATTTGGTGGAGCGCCAGCATGCGAAATTTTTCCTTTCTTATGTGCTTGTTCAGTATCCGTAGGTCTAAAATGGGTCTGAACTCCGCCTTCACACTCCTCTTTTGGATGAGAAAATATCTGGAGTAAACTCCCTTTCCTCTCTGGTTTATGGGCACTTTCTCTATTGCAGATTTGAGTAGTAGCGTCGCTACCTCTTCTCTGAGCTGCTTTAGATGCTGGGATGACTTGACAGGAGGAATCGATGGGGGGTGACTTCTGAAACGAAGCGAGTACCCATGACGCAGTATATTGAGTACCCACTTGTCCTTTGTGATTGTCTGCCACTCTGGAAGATGATGCGCAACACTTCCTCCCACCGGAGCGGTGGACAGCATCGGAGGAAGCGGTTTCTCATTGCTTCCCCGGTGCTTTGTTTCCAGCATTAGACTGCCTGTTGTTACCTCGTCCCCTGGATGGCTTGCGGGACTGGTATTGCTGTTTCTTTTGACCTTGCTGGTCCTGGTTCTTTTGCCAATGAGGGGTTTGAACCCTCTGTTGGTAATTGCGCCTGTCATTTCCCTTGCGGCGTCGAAACTCTTTCCTCTTTTCAAGCCCGACTGCTTTCATGGTCTCCAGCTCTGCTTTCATACGGGCCATTTCCTCGTCTGCATGGGACCCAAAAAGAGAACTACCGGAGAAAGGCAGATTTAAAATTCTTGCCTGCGCTTCCGGTTTCAGGGCCGTCAATCTAAGCCAGGATGATCTTCTGGCTGTGACTCCATGTGCATATTCATGCGCTGCCAGTGTTGCCCCATCCGCCGCTGCACTTATGATCTGGTTAGAAACCAGACTCCCCTCATGCAAAATCTCTTCAAAGTCCCGTCTGTCCTCTGATGGAACTTTTTCAACGAACCTCTGAAGAGAGTCCCATAGTGACCTATCATAGCGCCCCAGAAGCGCCGAGGCACTTGCCACCTTCAAGCTTGAGGATGCTGAGCCGCAAACTTTCCTCCCCCAGGAGTCTTGCGTTTTACTGTCCTTATCTGGTGGCACCGTTGAAGATCCAGCTACTGCATGCGTCTTTCTGGCAGCGGCGGTGATGACAGAGTCCGGTGGAGGATCTGTTTTAAGGAATAGCGGATCCTCCGGAGCTGGACGGTACTTTTTTAGAATTCTCGCCGGCGCCGTTTTGGTGGTTGCTGGCGTGAGAAAGATATCCATTACCGGTTGTAGCAAACCGGGGACTAATGGCAACAACGGGCGTGTCACTGTGCGCTCATGAAGAGTTTCAAAAATTATGGATGTGGTGGTCTCCTGAACCGGCATAGGGATACTTAATTTTGTAGCTCCTCTACACAACACTTCTTGAAATGTAGAAATGTCATCTACCGGAGATACCCGAGAGGGTGGCGTCTCCGAGAGTGTCGGTGAATAATCCCTTTTGGATGATCTGGAAGAAGGGGAGGTAGAAGGGGTCCTACGGCGCCTTCTCTCTGATCTGGTCGACTCTCTTCTGAGGGAGGCAGACCTGGATCGCCTTCTTGGTGCTCGAGAGTGACTTCGGGATTCTCTTTCTCGAGATCTTGGTCTGATCGGTGTCGCTGGGAATACCACGCCCCTTATTCTTGTTAGCGATGCCTTTATTGTGTCTGTCATAGCAGGGTCCTGAGGCATCTCCCTTACGGGACTTTGAGGCACAGCATTGTCCTCCTCCTGCGAACTTTCTCTTGCAGGAACTGGAGATTGATGTACAGGCTCTGGTGATCCTGACCTTGAACCTGAGCCCTCTGACCCTGAAGGCGAGATAGAAATGATATGCGGTGACTCCGGAGCTGTATATATCAGTCTATGAGGAGATTTTCGCCTTGAGACTGGTCGAATCGTGAGGCGAATATGTGAAACCTCCTGCGTACCCTCAACAGAGGGCTGCCTCGACGGTGATAGGCCTATCACCGGAGATCTTTGACTCGAATCTTCGAGGCTCCGAGCTTCCTGTCTCGACGTCGAGATTATCTTCGACGGAGGCTTCATGTACCTCACCAAAGCTTTGGAGACCTGTGAGGACGGAGGCACCTGCCTCGACGTCGACTCCAACGGAGGCACCTGCCTCGACGTCGACTCCGACGGAGGCCTCTGCCTCGACGTCGACTCCGACGGAGGCTCCTGCCTCGACGTCGGCCCTGACGGAGGCGTCTGCCTCGACGTCACTCCTGACGGAGACTTTTGTCTCGACGTCGAATGCTCCGACGACGACGAAAGTCTCTTCGCCGTCGAACGATGTTTCCTCGACGGCGATCTTGATCTTGACGGCGATCTTGGTCTCGACGTCGACTGTGGAGATCGCCTACGTACTTCTCGCGACGTCGAATGATGTCTCGCCGACCTCGACGTCGAACGATGTCTTTCTTTCGACGACGAACGATATCTCTGTGCAGACGTCGATCGATCTTCTCTTGACGTCGACAGATGCTTTTTCGACGTTGAACTGTGGCGCCGAGACCTCGACGCCGAGCTTTTAGACGCCGTCGACGTCGAACGCCTCCGTTTCGACGCTGAATCTAAAGTCGACGACGATTTTCTCTTTGCAACATGACTTCCCCTTGACTCCTCACCTCTCCGCGACGATCCCGCCGCTGGAGTCTTCGACGCCGAGCCCGACGTCGATGGGGAGCAAACAGGGACCAACTGCTTCGACGTCGACCGTTCTGCTAGGCCATACAGCCTAATCCTCTCCCTCTCCTTTAAAGTCCTTTTGGAAAGGTCTTCACAATGACGACATGTTGCTGGAGAGTGAGAGTCCGGCAGACAGATGATACACACCTCATGTGTGTCTGACGCAGCCTTCTTTTTTCCACAAGATGGGCATGGAACAAATAAAGAAGGCATTTTTCTGACAAAATGGTTGAAAAATCAGTCAGAAAAACACAGGATACTGACTTCCTCACAGAAATTGTAAGAAGAAGTCCAAAAAAAATCTTAAAGTTGTTATAATTCTTGACTAAAGAGTCAAAAAAGAAGAGAGCTGAATTCCAGGGTCCTGACTGAAGGAGCCGGAAAGAACAACTGACCTAACTGTCACCCCTGAGGCATGATGGGATATGGAAGTCAGGGCTGCCTTAAAGGCACGGTGCCAGTTTTTACCTGTACAGGGCTTTTTAGTCTCTATGGTATTGTATTGCAATGCAGCCTGCAGGCTGGCAATGTGTTATACATCTGTGTTTTTCCACAGTTTGTTCTCTTTATTTTTTGCTTTCTCATGAGTGTTTACCTCATTAAAAAAAAAAAAAAAAAAAAGAGATTTAGGTGTATTGTTATACCTTTATATATATATATATATATGTGTTATTGGATGTGTATATTTACATTGCCTAGCCTTTTATGGGAGCTGCATTTGCTTGGAAAAAATGATATATGTTTATACATATACAGAGCTGTATATATGTATGTTTTTTACATATATAATTTTATTATTTCCGGGGTCCCCGCACATGGGCGGGAATATTCAGTGCTTATGACTTTGATGAGGATCCCCTGGAAGAGAACAGGTGGATACCACAGAGCTAATCTGGGGCTTCAAAGTTAGGTCTTGACTGATATGCACCCCCAGGCTTTTAGCTGTGCTGGAGGGGATGGGAGGTTGACCCAGTTCTCCGGGCCAGAAGTGGGGGCCCCAGGGATTTTTAGCAGTACCACCAGTTAAGATGATTTCTGTTTTATCCGGATTAAGTTTCAAGTGATTTTTGTTCATCCAAGTGCTGATAAACAGCATGGTGGATTGAAATGCTTGGACCGATTCAGGGGTGTTACTAATGGAAAAGATAAGTTGGAAATCATCGGCGTAATTGAAGGTGCAAACTTTCCGCTCCTGCAGGGAACGGACAAGAGGACGGAGATAGAGGTTGAATAGTAGAGGGGAAAGAGAAGAGCCCTGGGGGACGCCACAAGAAGTATGGACACTGCGAGCAGTGAACTGAGCTGTTCGAACTGCCTGAGAGCGGTTTTCCAAAAAGGAGATGATCCAGCTTAGGACGGGGCCAGAGATTCCTGCTTCCCTGACACGATCGACCAAGAGGTGGTGGTCGACCGTGTCGAAAGCAGCCAGCTTGGTGGGGGTCGAGGAATTCAGATCTCTCCAGAAAGTCGGTGAGGCAGCTAGTAACATGGGCTTCCAGTAACTTGGCCAGGAAAGGAAGAAGAGAAATGGGACAATAGTTGGTGAGGATAGCGGGGTCTGAGTCAGTCTTTTTCAGAAGAGGTATAACAATGGCCTCTTTGAAAGAGGCAGGGACGGTACCTTGAAGAAGGGATTTATTTAAGAGATTGAGAACGGGATGTGGGAGTGTAGTGAAAATTTCTTTCTGAATGCTGGGGGGGCAGCAATCAGTGGGCGAGCCAGATTTGACTTTAGAGAGGAGTTTGGCGAGAGTATGGTCCGTTAGTAAGGGGAAATGCAATAAGGAACAGGAGTTAGTACTATGAGGAGAAGAAGGAGACAAGTCTAGGGTAGCAGGGATGCTGGACTTAATTTTCTTAATTTTATCAATTAAAAAAGTGTTTAGAGAATTACAGAAGGTTTGAGATGGTGGGGAGCTACATAGAGTTCTTTCAGGATTAGAGAGCTCGTTGACAATACGGAAGATCTCCTTAGAGCGGTTGGTAGCAGACTGGATTTTTATGGAGAAGTAGGTAGATTTGGCCGTAGCCATGGATTTTTTGTAGGAGTTCCGAAAGTTGAGGTATAGTAGTTTATCTTCAGGTTTATAGTCGCAGCGCCATTTCCTTTCTAGTTGCCTGAGGGTAAGTTTAAGGAGTTTAAGTTCATTGGAGAACCATTTTTGAGCGTCATGAGGACGGAGGGAAGGGGACTTCCTAAGGGGAGCAAACTTGTCAGTGGCAGTCAAAAGCAAACTAGTAAGCTGATCGCTGGCTGCGTCAAGGATGGGGTTGTCCAATGGGGCGGTATTCAGAAGAAAATCGAAGAAAAGAGATTTCTCCAGTTTGTTCCAGTTTCTTTGGGCGTGAGTGGCTAAGCCGGGATTTTTAATCCTTAGGGAGAATCCTCTTCTTATATGCTCTGGGTTGACGTTTGTAACTTCACAGGAATCTGGTCGTCATTCTCTCAAGTTGTTTAAAGAAAGTGAGAGGAAATTCTAAAGGCACAGATCGGAATAAGTTTAAAAATTTTGGGAGAATTAACATTTTCAACACATTATTCCTCCCATATTAAGACAAGTGCAAATGGTTAATATGTTCCAGTGTAGAGTTAGCCTCTTCAAGAACTGATTTGTAGTTGAGTTCCGGGATGGCAGACACTGGAGCAGTAATCTTAATGCCCGAATATGTCGCCACAGGAACAATATTAAGATGAGCTGGAGGATTCTGGCCCACTAAAAGAATTTGCGTTTTAGACATATTAAGTTTATACCCAGAAAAAACACCGAACTTGGTTGCCAGCTCTTCCACCTTTGGAATAGCTTTTTCAATATCTGTAGTAATCACCACCACATCATCAGCATAGGCAAGAGCTCTATAACTTACTCCCGCAACCAGAACAAGAGATAGATCCTCAGTTTGATTCAGCTCTTTAAGAAAAAGATCAATATAAATGGCAAAAAGTAGCGGTGAGGCTGGACATCCCTGTCTAGTTCCCCGGTGGATAGAAAACAGGGCAGATGAATTTATCCCAAATTTAATACGAGACATGGGGGATTGATACAAAGCTTTCAAAGCCATGATCATCACAGGTCCAAACCCCTTAAAAGAGAGCATATCCCAAAGATAGGGCCAAGCCACCCTGTCGAATGCCTTTTCAGCATCCAACAGGGTGATTGCTATGGGTTATTAGTGCCTTGAGCCCAATCCATTAAAGCAATAACCCTACGAACGTGATCCGTGGTATCCCGCTCAGGTATAAACCCATGTTGCCACCTGGAGACTATGGTAGAAAGTATCCCTGATATTCATGAGGCTAAAATTTTTGAAAAAACTTTACTGTCTGCATTAATTAATGATATTGGCCTATAAGAGGCCGGGTTGGTTGCAGGTTTATCTTTTTTCAAAAAAGCCATTATTGTCGATTGTCTCCAGGAAGGTGGAGCTATCCCTTTCTGTACTTCTAAAAAAGTGGCCAACATATCTTGTTTCAGTAAATGCCTGAACATTCTATAGAACTCCAGAGGGATGCCGTCTGGTCCCGTCGCTTTACCAACAGCAAGGGATAGTAAGGCCAGCTCAATTTCATCCCACGTAATATCAGTATCCAATGCCTGACTTTGGACAGTGGTTAATTTTACGACATTATCCAGAGAGGAATAGTTCAAAAATCGCTCATTAGAATACGGTAAAGCATCTTGCTCATAGAGCTGTGAATAGAACTGCCGAAATACCGCTAGAATTTCCTCAGAATTATTATAGATCTGACCAGTGTCATCCTCTATGGCAGTCACGGCATTCAAAGCCGCTTTTTGTCCAATTTGTTTCGCCAGAATCCTGCCTGAATTTTCCCCCATCTCATACATCTGTGATCTAAATATTGCTGCCTGCTCAGCCACTTTAGTTGCTAGAACCTCATAAAGTCTAGCTTTATGTATATCTAAGATGGTTTTAATATGCTCTATATCTTGTGATATGCTAATAGTAGTAGTTAATTTTTCCTCCCATTCCTGTATTGCTTTATAATAGGTATCTAACTTATTCCGAATGTTTTTTTGCTTTCTAATCGAGTAAGACAATGTCTCCCCAGACTATTCGAGTCGAAACACTCCCTCTATTAAACTCCAGAAAATACCTGATCCACTTCCCCATATGTTCTATGTATAAGGGATCCGCAAGTAGCTTCCGCTCAAAAGACCAAATTCTCGTCGAGGGTATGCCTGGCACAGCTATTTTAACCTCTATCAACACCGGGTTATGGTCGGAGATTATTCGAGGAAAAATTTGAAACCCGGTATTGTTATTAAGCCCTAAAGTGACAAAAAAATAGTCCAGACGGCGGAGCTTCTGGTGGGGGGCAGAGAAAAAGGTGTACCCCGGTGACAAAGGATTTTTATCAAACCCCACATCACACAGACCAAATTCCAAAATTAAAGCTCTTAATGCCTTAAATGTCTTTTTTTTTAGGCCTAAATATGTTGAGGTGCCCCGTATATCCAGGCCCCCTTCCAAATGAATATTTAAATCTCCACAAATAATTAAAGGAGACGGCCAATCAGCTAATTCTAAACTTAAAAAATTCAATATATCCGGATCATCAGTATTTGGAGCATATATTGAGCATATAGTCCACACTTTACTATCAATGCAGATCTCAATGATCACCCATCTGCCATACTGATCTACTTTAAAGCGTTTCAGACCACCCATGCCATTCCTCATAAGATCTTTTGTTTTCTAATATAGAATCTACCAATGTCTCGGAGGTCAGGCCTCTTTGTTGGACCGACCACTTTTTAATTTCCTTTACCCTTAGTCTGCCGGAAAAATTGACTGGCCCGATTACATCTTCAACAGTGGTAAAAAGGGCATGGAGACTCATCACTCCTAATTCGTTCATGTCCCACTTCTCTTTAAGAGATTCAAGTGCCTCAAGGACAATCTCTGTGCAAATGGAAGCTGAAAGCCTTTAATCTGAGATCACTAACACACTGGATCAATGTCCCCCCAGATTAGGAAACAAACCTAATAGGAAAACACCATCCAAGAAATGGCATTCGCACAAACGTAGGCTATTAAAAAATAAAGTGTAAAGCACTAGAACATAAATGGAGACTGTCTAAATACGACAAGGATAGACACTCATATAAAGCAGAGATGAGAATGTACCACAACCCCATCAAATGTGCTAAGAAAACCTATTTTGTGAAGTGAATAAATGATAACAGGAATTCACCCAAAGAGCTTTACAAAATAGTAAAGGAACTATGCAAACCAGCCAGCATGTCACAAACTCTGCCCCCCTCAGTAGACTACTGTGAGAAAATCAGCAACTTCTTTGCTGACAAAATCTCTGAAATCTACTCATGATTTAGAAACCAATCCCCCTCAGCTGAGCCAGACTGGGAAACTCTGGCTCCTCACCCTGAGGCACGTTCCCACCTCAGTAATTTTGCCGCCTTCTCAGAATAGCAGGTTGCTAAAGCAATGAGCGACGTCAAGTTGGGATCCCCGGTTGACCCATGCCCACACTTTATTTTTTCTTGGCTTATACCGGTCCTATGTCCTCATGTAACTCAATTATTCAATAAATCCCTAGACTCTGCTGTGTTCCCGGGGATTTGGAAAGAAACCATTGTATTTCCACTACTAAAAAAAGCAGGCACACACGTCCACAATCCAGCTAACTACCGGCCAATTTCTCAGCTCCCATATCTATCCAAAGTACTGGAGAGGCTGGTTAACAAACAACTGTCTGACTTTCTAGAAACTAATGAGATTCTGGACCCATCTCAGACTGGCTCCAGAGCCACTAACAGCACAGAAGCCACCTTATTGGCGGTCTTAGATAATATCAGATCCCTAATTGACCAGGGTAAAGCCGGCGCCCTGATCCTTCTGGACTTGTTGGCGGCCTTCGATACTGGCCTCCTGCTGAGCACCTTACAGGAAAAGGGTATACATTCCAAAGACCTTCAATGGTTCAGCTCCTTTTTAACTAATGGCACACAAAGAGTGCAAATGGGCCCTTTCGCCTCCAACCCAAAAACTATTAATTATTCAGGGAGCTTCCTTCAGCCCCACCCTCTTTAATGCCTATCTATCCTCCTTGGCCAAAATTAGCAAGAAATGGGGCTTTATTATCTGCTCTTATGCGGACGACACGCAACTGCTGATAGCCCTCGCAGAAAGGCATGAGGACACTAGGAAAAAACGGATTAACTGCCTTTCAGAAATGGCAACTTGGAGTCAGACCATTGTTTGAAACTGAACGCTGAGAAGGGAGAGATTTTACTCTTTGGAGGAGCTCACCTAATCTGGGATGCAACCTGGTGGCCTCAATCATTAGGATCTGTCCCGAGCCCAAACAGGTCATAAAAAACCTGGGCATAGTCATCATCAATGCACTAACCATGCAGGACCAAGTTCGATCTCTGTGTGGGAAAAGCTTTGCTACACTAAAATTATTAAAAAGATTCTTCTTATGGATCCCCCTGGATTGCAGAAAAACCATCACTCAGGTTTTACTCTTAAGCAAATTTGAATATGGGAATGCGCTCTATCGGGGCATGGCAGACTACCTCTTCTCTCGTATGCAGGTAGTCCAGAATGCAGCTGCCAAGCTTGAGTGTAACAAAGGCAAATACAGCTCGGCATCAGAATGTCTAAGGGTGCTCTATTGGCTGCCTGTGCGCCAGAGAGCCAAATTCAAGCTCTTGGGTTATGCACACAAAGCTCTACACAAACATAGGCCCAGAATCCTGCAAGATAAAATCAAATTCTTTGCCCCCACACAGAAATTGAGGTCATTCTACCAGGCACTGGCTAAAACCAGATGCATTAAGAAAGCTAGAGCGGGGACCGCTCTTTTTCCAATCTGGTAGCAGCTCACTGGAATTAACCTCCTCTGGACTTTCATGTTACTGATGACTATATGTCATTCAGAAGTAAACTGAAAACCTATCTGTTCCCCAGGTTGTAATTGTTGACACAGAGGCCCCTAATATCACACCACCGTCATTTATGTCATGGCTTTTCTAGCACTGTGATATCCTTTGGATGAATGTTGCGCTTAAAAATAAATACAAAAATACAATAACAAACAACGCAGTGGAAGGATGGCATAATGCCTTCCAATCCTCTATAGACAGAACTCAATGTACATTATACAAATTTATCGAAGCATTACAAAAAGAACAAGCTACCAAGAACTGAGAATGGACCAAGCTGTTACCGAAATTGGCCCTAAACGTAACCAAACTAATAAAAAGGTACAAAATCCTACAAAGTAAAGTCTGAATTTACATAAATAACAACAGACCCCCCCAGGATATTGCAGCATAAATTTGCACATTTTGCGGCACAAAAATTGAAATACTTCAGCATTATTGCAACCCTTTATTTTACTTGTAATCATTCCTTTTCAGCCTTAAATCATGGAAACTGTTTTAGAAGTTTTCCACTTTGAAATAGGCTGGTTTAAAGTGTCTGAATTTTTGTTAGCTATATTCTCCTTAGTGGTAACATTCTGGATCATAGGTTAAGCCAAGCACAATAGCACAGGGTTGCTAGTCATCCTATTTCTGTGCACTGTGCTGACTTGGCACTAGTGAGTCCAAGCCCAAAAGGGAAAGAAGTAGCCTGTAGGCGCTTGGTGCATGTACAGCACGTCTGCAGACTCCTCAGAGGGCAGCCTAGCATCAGGTGGGTGATAGAGCGTGGAAGTGGGACAGATGGAAGGGCCCCTTGACTTGCGAATGAAGGGCCAGCCTAAGGAAGCCTGGTGCATGCAGAGCATGTCTAAAGGCTCCTCGGAGTGCAACCTGGCATCAGGCGTGGGTGATTGAGGATGGAAGTGGGACAGATGGAAGGGATCTTTAAATTAGGAATGAAGGGCCTATCGACGTCTGGTGCATGCTGAGCACGTCTACAGACTCCTCGGAGGGCAGCCTGGCATAGGGCATGGTCTGTTGATAGTGGCAGTAGTGGGTAGGTGGAACTGTCACTGGAAGGGAAGGGACCTTGGACTTGTAATTGTAATTGCATTTATATAGCGCTTACTACCCCAGGTGAGGCATCAAAGCACTTTTTTCAAATTGCTGGTTACTCCGGAACCCAAAAAGGATTAGTGGTGAATTAATATAGGGAAATAAAGGAATAATTTGAGAAGTGCACAAGTGAGTATTAGTTGGATTGAAAAGGATAGTAGAGGGATAGATAAGGGAAGGATCTAAAAAGTGTTTATTTGGAGATGATAGCAGTAGGAGGTGTTTTGGGATGATTTAAGGAGAGATGGAGGAGGGAAGATTCTCTAGAAGTGGATTAGGGAGAAAGGTGAGGTATTGGATGAGTCTAGGATGGATACAATACGGAAGGATTTAGGAAGGCTTGTTTTTATGGCATTAATACGTGTATAGCAGTACTTGAAAATAAGCTCAGCACAACACAGTACCTGAAGATCTTAAAGGAATCAGTTTTATTTTGTTAAAGGACACGGGCAAGCTCCTAACAACTTTTGCCCATGTAACTCATCTTGCAAATGTGCCATCCTTAACTGATCATCTTCTGCCTCTCCAAACTCCTGCAGCAAGAGCAAATTCTTGGCAAATAAACATCATGCCCCTAAATGTTCTGTAAGGACGTACATGATTTTCAGTTCTCATTTAAAAAAGGGATGCCCAAAAACAAATGCAATAGAACGTAAAAAAAGATTGGCAACCACCTTTGGAAGAAGTCTAATAACCCTATTGAACAGGATTAAAATGACCATTTGAGCAAATATTTCCCTTCTTACAGCGACTTACAAACTGCTAATGTATCTCACATAAACCAACACATCAACAGATTAAATAGAACAATGGCAAGTAAAAGAATGTAATCACCGGGGCAGGTACAAAATATCGAGTTGCATAAATATCGAGTTGCAAATATCGTGGGTCAGAAATATTGACAGCAAGAATATAGAGGTCAAGAATATAAAATTAAGTTAATTAATATTGATTTTAAAAATACTGAAGTGTTTAATATCGTCTGCAAAATATATAGTTGTTAAAAATACCGTTTTTTATTATATTTTATATGTATGTGATGTATTCTTTTGTGTATAAGAATTGTTTGTATTTTTAATATATGTGTTTGTTTAATTAGTATTTTATAGTGTTAAATGTGTAATTTATTATTAATTAATTAATAGTTAACTATTTTAGTTAATTAATTGTTAATGAATTATGGTAATTGTGTAATTAATTTTAAGAGTGTGTTGTGGTGTTTATAGGTGTAAAGCGTGGGAAGTAATTTATTTTTAATTTATGAATTAATAATTGGTTGTTAATTAACTTTGGTAATTGTGTAATTAATTTTAGGTGTGTTTTGTGGTGTTTATAGGAATTAAGGGTGGGAAGAAATTGGTGTTTAATTAATTAATATTTAGGTGCCGATTCGGATCCTGGAAAAAATTTCCCCATACGAATCGTATCCGGGATTTTTACCGTACGAATCGTACAAGTAGCGTACAAACTGGCAAGTACAATTCGTATGGGAAAAAGTCCATACGAATCGCATTGGGAAAATATCCCCACACGTCCTCGGGTCGGAAAATGTGTCCGACACATCCTCGGACGATTTACCCTACAAATCGGAAAAATGAAGTCTGACCGTGCAAGTACGATCCGTCCCGTCCTTCCAATTTTACAACCGTATGGAAAATACACCGTACGGACCAAACTGCAATAGCAACCATGGAAACATGTGCCCGCATACGCGCCAAACCCCCCCCCAGACCCTGCGGATGTACGAGTCGTACCCCCACCCATGTATGTACGAGTCGAACCCCCACCCGTGTATGTACACCCGTGTATGTACGAGTCGAACCCCCACCCATGTATGTACACCCGTGTATGTATGAGTCAAACCCCCACCTGTGTATGTACACCCGTGTATGTACGAGTCGTACCCCCACTCGTGTATGTACGGTGCATACCCCCAGCGCAGGGTACGCACCGTACATACACGGGTGGGGGTACGACTCATACATACACGGGTGTACATACACAGGTGGGGGTTCGAATCGTACATACACGGGTGTACATACACGGGTGGGGGTTCGACTCGTACATACACGGGTGGACATACACAGGTGGGGGTTCGACTCGTACATACACGGGTGTACATACACGGGTGGGGGTTCGACTCGTACATACATGGGTGTACATACACGGGTGGGGGTTCGACTCGTACATACATGGGTGTACATACACGGGTGGGGGTTCGACTCGTACATACACGGGTGGGGGTTCGACTTGTACATACACGGGTGGGGGGACCAATCTCTTACATACACGGGTGGGAGTACGACTCGTACATACACAGGTGTACATACACGGGTGGGGGTTCGACTCGTATATACACGGGTGGGGGTTCGACTTGTACATACACGGGTGGGGGTATGACTCATACATACACGGGTGGAGGTACGACTCGTACATACACGGGTGTACATACACGGGTGGAGGTTCGACTCGTACATACACGGGTGGGGGTTCGACTTGTACATACACGGGTGGGGGTTCGACTCGTACATACACGGGTGGGGGTACGACTTGTACATACACGGGTGTACATACACGGTGGGGGTACGGCACGTACATCCGCGGGGTCTGGGGGGGGGGTTCGGCGCGTACCGGGCCCCCAATTCCGCTCGCATCGCGCCGTACTTCGCTTTTTGGGTGCCGTAAAAATATTGCCGTCCGGATTGGTGTTGGTACGATTCGTACTTCCTGGTTCGTGAAATGCAGCCTGCATGCGTCCCGACGTCACATCGGCGCTGTCCCGGATCACATTGGTATGTGTTTTTACAGTCGGTCTGTGTTTTTTCCGACTCGTACGGAAATGGTGTTTCCGTACGAATCGTACTTGCAAGTTTGTAGGGTTATTTTACCGGGTACGAGTCGGACGGAGAAAACCCTCCGACCGACGGTTCGTACCCGGTTTTTCCAGGATCGGAATCGGCACCATAGTTGTTAATTAAGAGATAATTATTTTGAGAATCTTTTTTGTTATATTTATTTTTAAAGGAGTAAAGGGTGGGTATTAAATACATTTTAATTATTTAATTATTAGTTGTTAATAGTAATTGTTTTTAATTTTAAAATTGGGGTCCTATTGGGATAGCGGGCGGCACCCTAGCAGTGCTGGGACCGGCCGGCAGTGGTGCGGCAGTCCCGCACCAGCAATTAGGATGCCACCGTGGCATCCCCTATTCCCGGAATTGTGGCGGGCAGTGATCACAGCACCGCCCACCACAATGCTGGGAATGCACGTCGTGTATTGGCATGCACAAGGTGACAGGCACCGCGAGGTGCTTGCCACTTTGCCCATGCCAATGCCCCCAACTTCCTGGGTGCCCACTACGGGCCCCCAAAAGCAAAGACTGCATGCCTTTTCCACAAAAAGGCTGCTTCCCGCTGCCATCCTAATATGGATGGCGGTGTCTAGCAGACACCGCCACCATATCAGGCCCCTTTTCCGCCCGGTCACCTATGTGACCGGCGCAAAACCGTCGGACGGTCTTTCCGTCCGCCGGGGTCTCCTCTGCCATACTAATTATGCATGGGGAAATGGCATGCGGACGGAGGAGAATGTCAGGCGGATCGCCACCACCATGTGGGCGGTGGTGATCCACCCGACTTTCTAATAGACCCCTTGGTTTTAATTGTGTTTTATTATTTATAGTTTAATTTAGGTTTGTGTTGTGGAAATTTTAGTGTTAAAGTGTGTGTAGTAAACTAATGTTTATAGTTTTTTTATTACCAATATTCTTTAAATTGATTAATAATTATGTTAATTATGTAAATAAATGAAAATAAAGAATTGTTTTGTTATTGGTGTGGTGTTATAGTTTGTTTGTATATACTTTCTAGTTTAAAAGAAAACATTTTTTTTAAACGTATTTATTATTTTATTATAGAATTTAAAAGTTTTTGTTATATGTAATTAATATTATAATATGTGTTCTTTTTATATGTTTAATACATTTTATTTAAAAATAATTTAATATTGTTTATTAATTTTTTATTATTGTTTTGATTTTTTTATATAGAATTTTTTTTTTAAGTGTTGATGTGAATAGTAATATTTTTTTTAGGGTATCCAACAGTTTCCCTACTGTTGCACTCACTGGAGTAGGAATAGTAACTTTTACCCCTCTGCTATCTAGTACTTTCCCTACTGTTGCACTCACTGGAGTTGGAATGGTAATATTTACCCCTTCGCTATCCGGCACTTTCCCTACTGTTGCACTCACTGGAGTTGGAATAGTAATGTTTACCTCTCCGCTATCCAACACTTTCCCTACTGTTGCAGTCTCTGGAGTGGGAATAGTAATTTTTGCCCCTCCTCTACCTAACACTTATCCTACTGTTGCACTCACTGGAGTGGGAATAGTAAATTTTACCTCTCCTCTATCTAACACTCATCCTACCGCTGCACTCACTGGAGTGGGAATAGTCATTTTTACCTCTCCGCTATCCAACACTTATCCTACTATTGCACTCACTGGAGTGGGAATAGTAATTTTGACCTCTCGGCTATCCAACACTTTCCCTACTGTTGCTCTCACTGGAGTAGGAATAGTAATTCTTACCCCTCTGCTATCCAACACTTTCCCTACTGTTGCACTCTTTGGAGTGGGAATAGTAATTTTTACCTCTCCGCTAACCAGCACTTATCCTACTGTTGCATCCACTGGAAGGGAATAGTAATTTTTACCCCTCCGCTATCTAACATTTTCCCTACCTTTGCACTCACTGGAGTGGGAATAGTCATTTTTTCCCCTCCGCTATCCAACACCTTCCCTACTGTTGCTCTCACTGGAGTGGTAATAGTCATTTTTACCCCTCCGCTATCCAACACTTTTCCTACTGTAACACTGCTTGAATTGGACAATTTAAGTTTACATTTTTTGTAGAATGTTTTTTTCATATTTTTAATTATTTATATATATGTATTATTTTTCTATAATTTTAAAGTTTTTAAATAAATGAGAGATAATAGTTTATCAATTATTTGAAAGTCGATATATATATATATGTATAAATTATTATGTTTGAGTTTATAAAGTTTATTTGTAATATTTTGCAAAAAATTATATTGAATGTAATTAATTTTGTTAAAATTAATAATAATATTTAATATATTTAATATACATTATTTTATTTTATATATATTTTAACATCGATATCTATTACATCTATATTTTTAACATCGATATTTTTGATTCAATATTTTTGTACTTACCTGAGTAGGTATGGTTGTCGATATTTTTTAATTCTAACTTTTTTTTTCAATATTTGTTATATCGATATTCTAACCACCATAGTCAACCTTGAATTGTGCCAGAAATACAATTACTGTGCTGGTCTGTACACGATTCGAGAGGGTATGCAAATTTGAAATGTGAATACTGGACTGGGATACACAATCACTTTTCGGCTGAGATGACCCCAAAAATTACAAAACATAAATATGGGCTTCCACGCCGATACGTCCTATGCAGGAAAGAGATAAACCACGTTTACTGGAAAAGTTGATATTTTGACTAAAATCATGGATCACACTTCTCCCTCTTCTGCCCCAAAATCTCACTCCTAAATGTGTACCCAACCATCCTTCAGTCCCACAGCATTATCTCTAGTCGACTTGCATGGGCAAATACTTTTATTCTGAATAAAAAAGACATTTTCAAAAACTGTAAAAGTGAGGTAGGAACCTGGAGATAAAATTGTCAGTAATAAGAGAAATTAATCAGAAAGTACAGGTGCTACACAGTTGAGAAAAAAATGAGTTACTTGTTGCTTTTAATCTAAATCACTGTCACAACAAAAACAAAACATGACCTGTGCCCGGTGCACTCACCTTAAATATTATTTTATTTGCGACCTTGTAGATCCCCTTCATATTACTAAGCGTTTCAATGCCGAAAGCAGTGCTGTTTCACAGGGTAACACAGCTCTCAGCTAAAATGACTCGTAAAGTTACTCAGGTGTATTTTGGTGCTTGCTTGAGGTTTTCCGTATCAACCAATTGAAACTCAGTCCTATAATCGCTCTCGGTAGGATAAAAGAGCGAGTTAGCACAGCTCAAAATAAAATCTGGTCACATACAGACAGACCTCTTTCCAATGAACTGGCCTAACCTGCGACCTGCTCAGCCCCATTATACACATCGGAAGGCGAGAGCAGGATCAGGCTGCCTCGATGCAAGAGGAAGCAGTTCCAACTAGACTAGACTCTGTTCTACACAGTTTACAATGGTGTTTGTGCCGCCTTCAAGAACATGTTTTGCATGCAGAAGAGAAGGTTTCTTGGATGCCGGTGGCTCGGATTGTTGATGTGGTGCGTTTGTTTTTAGAAATGCTGGCTGTGCGTTGTTTTTAACATCTTACATGGTACGTTAGGAGAGAGATGGATGCCTCAAAATGTAGAAATACTCACATATTACTGAAGCACGAGGACCTAATTGAAACCGGAATGAGTGGAGTTATAAGTGAGTCTCAATTTGCACAGAAGGGAGATCTGCCTGCCACAGAGATGTGTGCAGGCTGCTGCAGTTGATCTTTGGATCTAACTCCGCCTTTCATCTTTTCAACTGTGCGAGTTAAATACAGTGCAGTGAAGCTGCAAGACATTGTCATGAGTGCTATACTGGAAGCACGTTGTTGGTTGTGGTTGCTGTAATGCAGCGCTATAGAAGTGTGTGCTGTGAGCCCAGGGCCTCTACTCACTAGAGGGTCTGTTAGGATGGCGGGCGGCCATCCGCCCGCCATCGAAACCCGGAAAAACGCCCGTCCGATTAGCATCGCGGTCATGATCGCCGCGGTGCGATTTTCCTCCCACCACTTTTCCGCTGGTTGCAGTCCGCCCGCTTGACTGGCGGGCGGAGCTGGACCACTGCAATTGTTGCAGATCAGGGCCAAGCACCGCCGGCACGATTATGATGCCGGCGGTAGCCAGCCATTCTGCTGTGGTGGAACCGCCATGGAAAGGCATGCAGAGAATGTCTCCGGGGGCCCATTGCGGGCCCCCAATGTGTTGGGGGGGTAGGTGCACTGGGTGCGGTTAAGGGAGGTCCCAGATGATGAAGCATGCCACTTCGGTGGGTGATGGGACTTGGTCCCTTTTAAAAGGACTTTTGCATATTTGAATTTTGCTGGTGCGTGGCTCTCGTGATTCAGGTAGACTGTTGTAGACCCGCGGACTTCTGTGTTGTTTAAGTCTCAGTTATTTGGGGATTTGTCCGCGCAGGTCTTTAAACTCCCTTAGACCCTCTAACTAATTGTGTTTTTTGGCACTGGGGGGTACCTATAGTACCCCCTACATGTCCCTGTACCTGGTGGCAGGCACTGTGCAGTGCCTGCCACGCAGTGCCGTGACATGCATGACATGCTCCTTTTCACACCGCGGTGGTGCTGCTGGCAGCAGTAATCGCCGCAATGTTAATCGCAAGAATCCGACCGCTGCGGTCAGATTTCTACTGCGGAGCATCCTAATTGGACCGGTGGTTATGCCGCGGTCCTTGCGGGTGGTCTTTTCCGACCGCCATCCTAATAGACCCCTAG
Source organism: Triturus cristatus (assembly GCF_964204655.1). Lineage (NCBI taxonomy): Eukaryota > Metazoa > Chordata > Amphibia > Caudata > Salamandridae > Triturus > Triturus cristatus. Next base: position 1,135,842,144 of record NC_140594.1, on the reverse strand, counting down.
GTTGGTGTTTAGTCCCGCCCAGGTCACATTAGCCAAACTCAGACGAGTTTATCTTTCAGGCTTGGTGTCAGAAGCCCGCCTTTAACAGTGCCCCCATTTGAAGGTTAAAGTCTCACTGGAGCCATGAGGTGTCCTGACCCCTCTAATCCATAAGGCTTGTTCAGTTATTCACCACCTCTAAGTTCGCTAGTACGTACAGCCGATCAGATGTCACCATTTTTTGGCAGTCTGCCGGAGACCATTTTTTTGTGGCCAAAACATTAAATAATGCGGTCATCGCGCTCCTCTGCTGATTTTGCGTTGTTTTGCAAGATAAATATTAATCTACAAAAAACCCAAAAGACTTTAACATACTCTAACACAACAAACCAATTATATATATTTTAATAATAATATATTTTATTACATCAGTGAAAAAATTATATAAATAGAAGGATTATTAATCGCTGGTATAATAAAAATATATATTTTTTTTAACGTTTCAAATAGTTCCCAATAGTAGTAAAGAACATGAAACAGATAGCCAACAGAGCAATTGAGAATCAAAGCGTCAAGTCTCAAAATATGATGTCACAATCATGACTGTTTGTAAAGCCAGAAGTCTCCGATCCCACATGCAACTCTTGTACTTCAGATCTATTTGAGCACATATCCCTGAAAATAGACCATGTGGACACGGCTCCAATTGTATACCCCTGTATCCTGCTCATTTTTCACCTGTCTTCTGGTGTTTCTGGTGGCACCCTTTAGCCATGCAAATCAGGCATTCCATGCCATACAGAAATCCATGCCTTTTGCCCACCACTCAGCACCCTTCCAGGCTTGCGCAATATTATGTTTTGCGACTATCAAACCCAACCAAAGCCAAGCCCTCTGATACCGGTTTCCCTCTAAACTGTCCATAACATGAAGGAGAATACATTTGTTGTTTCTAAGTATGTTCCAGCCCAGCACCTCCTCCAAGCATCTCAACACCCCGTTCTAGAAATGAGAAAGTGTGAGGCAAAGCCAGAATTTATGAGGTAGATTCCCGTTTGGGTTGTCACACCACAGGCAACATCCCTTAGAAATCAATCCCATGCGGTGCAATCCAACTCTAGTCAGATACTTGCGGTGCAGTAATTTGAGCTGTGTTAATCAAAATTGAGGGGCTATAATTGCCTCTCTGGGGGCCTCAACCGCCTTCTGTCAATCATCATCGTCCATTGGTTGGTTGTTGCCCTCCCATGCCGTCCTCACCCCAGTCATCGGATCTGGTCAATTTTGGAGACGCACTGTATAATTGTCAGATAGTTTATGGTCTTGAATTTCGTAAGGAGAATTTTTGCTTCAAGAGGGGCGTATTCGAAGATGTCTTCCTCAGACCGAAAAATCGGAAAGAAGGCATGACGGAGCAGGAAGTATCTAAAAAATTGTGTGTGGTGCATGTGATATTTTGGTTGCAATTCTTGAAAGGACTTCAGTGCCGCTTATAGTAACACATCACACAATGTAGAGATGCCAACAGTGTGCCATGCCAAGTAACCTCGGACAGCCACGACTTGTGGAAGTCTGTTACCTTGCCACAGTGGAGTTTTCAGCGTCAGCCCAACTCATGGATTTCGCAGCCAGTGCAGTCCTCTTGGCAGGGGGCAGGTTTTGCGGAGGATCCCCTCTTCAAAGTAAGTGAGGGAGGTTGCAGTGACACATCGCCCATCCTTCCATAGCATATGCTGGGTCATCAAATCCTTCAAACCACCATTCATTTATTATGAGCAAGTGTGCTGCCTTATATTACAAGAGAATCTCGGGAGTAGCGATCAATCCATCGAATACAGGCCAGCAGCATTTCCCAAAGGATATTTGAAGAGGAACCCCACCCCATTGCATGCCACTAATTTCAGGAGACCACTGGAAGACCCTGAACAGCACATCCACCCACAGTCATGCCACCTAGGGGCAAGCAAGTGAGATAGAAGGCAGCCTTTTCGGGTGACCTTTTCAATCGGAAACCAGTGTAAGTCACCCCTATGACACACACCCTGGCCCTTAGGTTAGTGTATAGTAGACAGACATAACTAGTACATTTTGGCCAGATCCCTAGACGAGGCAGAAGGGTAAATAAATACTCCCAGTCCACCAGGTCAAAGGCTTTCCTGAAGTCCATAGGAGCCTTTGAAAGATGCTGTTGTGGGACCACCACCCCGCCGCCCACCAACCACAATTTAGCTCATAATCTGGTGGGCAGGCGGAGGACCTGTTTGGCGGTCTTGGAGTGGGGCGATGGCGGCACGCTCAAGGACCAACAAACTCGTAATCGGGCCCAGTATCACCAAAACATAAGTAATATTGCATATTTTAGCAAAATACATAATCATACATTAATAATACATTTTAAAAAACCTGACACAACATAGTGCAAAGCAGTAACAAAAACCCAATTTTTAAACATCCATTCTGCATCCCCTCTACCCTCAAAACCCTTACAAAAGCCCTAAAAAAGGACTTCCCTGTTCCAACGAACAGTAGCACCTAACTGCGACTTGCCTCCTATAAAAACAACCCAAATACCACCAATAACCTGCAAACAGAATCTAGCAGTAAAAGAAATGGCAACTAAATGAAACAAAAAGAAAAAACTATCTCCTTATAGACATCAGTGGGAAATATAGTAAAAATGTTTAATAAAGGTTAAACAAAATGTACAAAATTATTTAAAAATGTTCAACCTGTCAAACAATGTTGTAAAGAATATTACAAACATTGAGAAGTATAAATTAATAATAGCATAACATATACACAATTATTTCATATATACTAATGATAAATATGTTTAAATAATGTATAAAAAAATGAGTAAAAATTATATTGTCTGTAAAATAACGTAAGAATGTACAGTATACAAACATGTATAAACTTCAGTTTTTTACAAATATATAAATTAAATATTTTATTTACTTCACTTTAAAATTGCTATTATCTTAAAAATATATTTGACAAAATGTAAAAGTATACAGTAATATAAATTGTCAAAAGATAAAATTAAATTTAAAAAGAATGACATCTTTTTATTATACTAAATGTGGGGAAAATCTTAAACACTAAAAGGGGTGACATTTACTATTCCCGCTCCAATCTAAAACAACTCAGGGAAGGTATTTGACACTAAAAGGGTGACATTTCCTATTCCCACTCCAATCTAAACCAACTTGGAGAGGTGTTGGACACTAAAGGGGTGACATGTACTACACCACTGGAGCAAGAGTCAGTGGAAGGTCACACCACTTGAGCAAGAGTCAGTAGTAGTCGCACCACTGGAGCAAGGGTTAGTGGAAGGCCACACCACTGGAGCAAAGGTCACACCACCGAAGCAAGAATTATTCCATGATCCCCAAATATGGGCTGCTTTTTTCAGGCCCGGACCTATGTTTGGTCCCAATCTGACCCTCACATTGGAGATTTTCAAGTTATGGCTGAACCTACAGGAGATGATGGAAGGCAAAAAACGGTGTGTACTAGGATGCATTGAATTGTATTGCAATTGTATTTATATAGCACTTACTAGCCCTGATGAGGCGTTGAAGTGCTTTTTGGCAAGTAGCACGCTACTCCGCAACCTAAAGAGGATTTGTGGTGGATTAGTATAGGGAAATAAGAGTTGCTTTTGAGTGATGGACATGCAAGTCTGTTAGTTGGATTGAATAGGATAATACAACGGCAGTAAGCAAAGGTGCGGGTGGAGGCAAAAAACAGGAAAGGCCAACAAATAGCAGATATAGCAAATAACAAAGGAATCAGGTAAACCAAATGATGCAGAGACACACTCTATTCAAATGAAAGGGGTTAGGCAGACACAGGGCATCTATCATTTAACTGTATGCTTGGACTTAGAAATATTAGCCTGTAAATCGCTGCTTGTTAAACAAGCATTTGCAATGCAATAGGTCCAACATTAGGGAACGTTTGAGCAATTGGCGTTGCAAATGTTAATTTTTGTTGTTGTTTGTTAAAAAATATACTAGCAGTAGCATTATAAGTAATAAATGAAAAGGCATAACACAATGAAAGTGCGCAGTAGTATAAGCTGTTAGTATGTGTTTTTGTGGAGTTGTAAAGGCAATTTTATTAGTGTTATAAGGTACTGCATTATTAATTCAATTATAAAGAGAAAGATTGTATTAAGGCTGCAGTACTTTATGTGACAAATAAAGGTAGTTTTATAACTCCACAGGGACAATTAATTATACCTCTGTTTAGCCAGTTTTATAAGAAAGAGAAGGGGTATAGGAGTGCACCGCTTTATCTCCCAGCACAGTTCGCCTCATAGCATTATGGTAAGTGCAGTTCATAGTAAATGCTTACTTGAATGTTGGTGCAGGTTAGTGCTGTGTATTTATAGACACAGGTGTTTCTGGATATTATCCGTTATCAGTATAGATACATTTTTTATCGGTGCATTGTGACAGCTTTTTAACCCTTGATGAAATTCTATTACTATAATGCTAGGTGGTGAACTGTGCTGGGAGGTGAAGCAATGTGCTCCAATTTATCTTTATTTTGGTCCATATTTTGGAACTTAGCAGCATTTTTGCATTTTCTAAGGGCCACATTTGCTCCTTATTGTGGGGGTGCTTGTATGAAAGGACTAGGCAGCCACCAGTAGTGGAGGACACATAAAGCAAGAAATATAAATACAACTAAATATAAAGCAGGTGAATGGTTTTTGAAATATCTATATAAATGTGCCCATAGTCACATATTAAGTCTGATAAAAAAGCAGTAAAAATGCTACCTTGGGGGCGTGGTCTCGCCAGGAATGGAGTAGGACGCAGGTCGCGGCCGCTCCAGACCACCGCTGTTGTAAACTGCCACTTACAGCGGTGTGACGGCGACGCTTAGACCGGGGACACAGCCCGGGGAGAGCGGAACACTGGGGGCACCGGTCTGGGCGATCGGCGGTGGCTGTTGAGGCTGGCATATACCGCGCAGACGAGGAGCCGGGTGCCGGCCAGGCTGGCCGCCATTTTCTTTACACCCGATCTGCGAGTCCGGAGCTGAGGAGGCGTCGCACTGGTGACTGCTGCAGGCTCCTTGCTGGAAGGCACCGATAGTAAAGGACCCCCCGACCCCGGACGGCGTGGGTGATGAGAGTGACGACTGCGAGGCCCGAGCGGAGGCGGTGATCACCGGCGTCAGATCCTGGTAGGCCGGGACGCTCCCGGGTGTGTTGGGGGCTCGCTGCGGGCCCGGAGACGGCTGCTGATGGCGCTGGGTGTGCGGAGCGACCCGAACTTGAGGAGGGAGAGTGACGGCTTCCTGAGGGGGACGCCTGGCTGGCTGGTGTGACTGGGGGCGCAGCGTAGTAGCTGAAGAGCGCCCGCCGCCATTTTCTCTGCTACGTGGATGCGGCCTGGTGGTGAGGTTGGCGCACGAGGCGGCCTGGTGTGGCTGGCGGCTGAGGGAAAGCATCGCCCCTGGTGAGCAGGGCTCCGGTGAACTGGCGCTGGCTGCCTGCTGGGCCTCTACCCTGGGAGTGTCCGGTGCCCTGCCTCACTGCACCCCAGTTGGCGCCTGCTGCGCTGAGCCCAGGAGACCTGCGATTAGTGGTGCTCGGGGGAGAGCTGAGACGAGAGAGCAAGCTGCTGGAGAGGGATCACGGAGCCCCGCGCTGCCGCGCTGTCCCTGGGGGCTGCTCTGGGACCCCCGACCGGCTCGTATTGAGGCCTAATTGAAGACGGCGGGAGTGCGCCTCTGCCTGGGGCGCGGTGGCCTAGACCTGCTTGGAGCCTGCCCGGACTGGTGGGGGCGGGGAGAGAGGCTAGCCTCCGCGTGAAGGCCCCCCCCGGCACGGCTGATGGACTGATCGGGGCCCCACCGGGTGGACCGGGACTGAAGCGGCGAGCCGTCGGGTGCTGCGGCGCCCCCACCGCACCTCCCCCGTTCGACTGAGCAGGTGGGACCCCCCTTGGGGGGCGGATCGCCTGTCCGGCAGCCAGGCACCACGCGGGGGCTTGAGAACCTGACGCTCCCCTTTCCCGGCTGCGCAGCGCCTGGAGGGCCATTTGAAACGGGGCCCCGCTGCCATTAATGGACTGCGTGACCTAGTGACCTGAGCTTTACGCTGAGTGTGCGTTCCGGAGTGCCGGGGTCCCTGCTCCCCCCTGTTGAGACGCTGCCCTCTGACCCTCTTACAGCATGACACGCACAAAGCCAGGGAAGGAGCCGCCCGCGGCCCCCAAAGACGCCTCGGTCAAGGATTTGTGGGGCAAGCCGAACGCACCGTCGACGAGTGCAGCACTATCGGACCTTGGGGCCGCTGCTGCGCCAGTCACGCAGTCCTTCATGGCGTCGTTCATGCAGGAGCTCAAAACAGAAATTGGGTCACTTCGCACGGAGGTCAAGGCCTGTGTCAGGGAGCTGCGGCGAGACGTGGGGGAGCTCGGTGGCCGGGTCGATGACCTGGAGAAAACCTTAGACGCACGTACGGAAGACCAGGAACGCCTATGGCAGCGGATCGCCACTCTAGAAGAACAACATGTCGAGCTGCAAATCAAGCAAGAAGATTTGGAAAATAGGGGGCGCCGAAACAACATACGCATACGGGGGGTGCCAACTGGAGCAGAAGGAGCAGACATTATGTAATTTGTGGCGGACCTACTCCAGGATATTCGAGGTGACGATGACACTTCACCGCCCACATTGGACCGTGCGCATAGGGTCTCAGGACCGTCTGGAAGGCCAGGACTCATCCCTGACATTTTGACGCGGGTCCACTTCTTCGTCGAGAAAGAAGCCATTCTCAAAGGGGCTAGAAGCAAACCTGAAATCCTCTGTGGGGGCAAGCCCATCCAGCTATTTCAAGACCTGGCCCCTACTACCCTCCGGCGCCGGCGGGACTTCCGGCCCATTACGGACAAGCTGAGGGAACTCAACATTCGATATCAATGGGCCCACCCCTTTGCCCTCATGTTCCAGTGGGAATCTAAGCGACGTGTGCTGCGTTCCTATCGAGAAGCGGCTCAGCTGCTTCAAATCCCGGACTCCCCGCCGGCTAGCCCATCGCGTCGACCTGCTAGTCTCCGCGTCCCTCTGAAGCCGCAGTGGTCCACGGTGCGCCGCCCTAGGCACCCCTCCTCACCGGATGGCAGCCGATCCTCCCGGGACAAGCAAGACATCATAGAGCACATCAAATCCCTGGAGGGCGGTCCGTCACCATCTGGTTCGCAAGCGCTCGCCTCCAAATGAATGTTTCTTGGTGGTACCTCCTTTCTGGTGGCAGCTTGGACACTGAGATGGCTGTGGGCTTGGACTACTTGTGGCGGCCCTGGCCCTGCCTCTCACGACGCCCGGGGAGTCCCCCTGGGGGGCGCACACCTGCCTGGTCGCTGGCGTGACACCTGTACGGCTGCGGCGGTGGTCCGGAGCGGACCCTCGACATCATGGATCTACAGATAAGCGATGATTCACCCCCACTCCTATTTCTGGGAGAGTGACATCTCCGGGACAGCCTGTGCCATTGTGCCTGGCTACTCCCTAGACTGGAATAGGTCTTGCTGGCCCTGTTGGCCGATTAAGTGTTTTGGTTGTTCTTCTTGCCATGTTTCCCTTCTCTCCTCTCCCTCTCCTTCTGTACCCTTTTGGTGGGGGGGACAAACGTCTGAGAGGAACGACGGCATGAAAGATGTCTTGCTAGTGGTTCTGCGTCAATGACTGACTCGCCTTCTTGGAAGATTGTATCCCTCAATGTGAAAGGGCTTAACTCACCCAATAAGAGACGCCAAATATGGCGCTATTTGCTCCTGCAGAGCCCCGACGTCATTTTCCTCCAAGAAACCCACCTTCTCAAATCGGATGTGGTGCGAATGGCGCACCCCCGCTTCCCCCACCAGTTCTGGTCCTCGGCCAACACTAAGTCGGCGGGAGTAGCCATCCTCTGTAGGGCAGGGTTCCTCCGGGGAGACACTGGGGTCAGCAGAGATGCCGAGGGTCGGTTCTTGCGGGTGGAGCTCAGGAGAGGGAACCACCCACTGACCTTGTGCAATATCTATTCCCCCAACCAGGGTCAGGATGCCTTTATACGCGGGATCATTAGGGAGCACCTTGAGCCAGTAGACACCGACCTCATAGTTGGAGGTGACTTCAATTTGGTGTGGGACGTGGAGATGGATCGCTGTGGGGGGGCGTTCCACGGGACGGGGGCTATGTCTGAGGCGGTGAAGAGCTCCCTCACTTCCTTAAACTTGGTGGACACCTGGCGGTACTACTCGCCGGGACTTCGGGACTACACCTTCTACTCCCATGTACACCACTCATACTCCCGCATCGACCTTCTCTTTGCATCGCACTCCTTGCTTAAAGACATCATATCGGTGTCACACTCCAGCATTTCGATTTCGGATCACGCTCATGTGGAATTGCTTATACGGGAGTGTTCCACTCGCCCGACGCGATTGAGCCGCTGGAGATTCCCGGATCACGTCCTTCGCGACCCGGTGGATAGAGAGGAGGTCCAGGCGGCCATCCTGGCGTATTTCGCGGATAACGACGTGCCGGGGACTCCCCTCCCTCTCCTCTGGGATGCCTTAAAGGCTACGATACGGGGTACCCTTACGGCAATAGCAGCCGCCAGGGCGCGGGAAGCCAGGCTCTATGAAACCAAAATCGAGCGTGAAGTAAAGACGTTAGAGAAGCTGGACCAAGAGCGCCCGATGGCGTCGCGTAAGAGACGCTTGGCCGTCCTACGCGGGCAGCTCCGCGCGCACCGTACCAACAAGGCTGAGCACGCCCTGCTTTCACTCAAGCAGCGGTACTACGAGGGCGGAGATAAGGTGGGTGCTGTTTTGGCACGGCGCCTGCAAACACGAGCGGCCCGAGCCCATATCGCCAAGCTGCAAAAGACGGACGGGTCATGGGCCATTGCAGAACCGGCAAAGCTCCAAACGTTCCGCGACTACTACGCGGCTCTATATGCGAGTGACCCGCCGGCGGCGGCTCTGATATCGGAAACCGTAGACGCCTGTGGATGGGAACCGCTGAGCAAGCGGCAATCTGAGACCCTGGAGGACTCTATCACCCGCACAGAAATGGCAGAAGCCCTGAAGGATCTTCCGCTCGGCAAAACGCCAGGCCCGGATGGGCTGCCGGTGTCCTTCTATAGGGCCTTTTTGCCGCAATTACAGCCGTATCTCCTGCGCCTCTTCAACTCGTTCGCGGAATCAGTGGGGCCCTCGCCGGACATGGCAATGGCTGAAATAGCCCTCATCCCGAAGCCCGGGAAGGATCATACCCTTTGCTCCTCATACAGGCCTATTGCACTATTAAACACCGACTTGAAATTGTACACCAAAATCCTGGCTAAACGGCTTAGCACCCACCTCCCGAACCTCATCGATCCCGACCAGGTGGGGTTTATCCACCAACGCCAGGGGCGGACAATGTGCGCCGCATAGCGCACATAGTGGGGAAGGCCAAACACTGGAAGATCCCAGCATGCTTACTATCACTCGATGCGGAAAAGGCCTTCGACCGAGTGGACTGGAATTTCCTCAGGGCGGTCCTGCGGAAGGTGGGGTTGGGCCCTAAGATGGTGGCACGCATCATGGCCCCCTATATCTCACCAATTGCCAGAGTGCGGGTCAACGGCCAACTCACGCAGCCTTTTCCCATTTGCAGAGGTACTCGGCAGGGTTGCCCCTTGTCACCCCTGCTGTTCGCCCTTGTGGTGGAACCTCTGGCCATTAGGATACGCCAGTCGCCGGATATAGGTGGCATATCTCTTCGGGGGGTTGAGCACAAAATCGCTCTCTTTGCAGACGACCTCCTCCTTACTCTCTCCGACCCCCCGCGCTCGCTACCGGCGGTCCACTCGTTACTCCAAACCTTTGAAAGTGCCTCTGGGCTGAAAATCAATCATACGAAGTCCTGGGCCCTTAACCTTACGATTCCGGACGGGGAGCTTGCGGCGATCCAGGCCTCCGTTCCATACCAATGGGCGAGCAAGTCGGTGCGGTACCTGGGCCTTAACATAACTCCGGACCTGGATACTTGGACGCAGGCCAACTGGCAGGAATACAAGCTCTCAGTCATGGCCGACCTCCGAACATGGAAGGCCCTGCCCCTCTCCTGGCTTGGCAGGCTGAACACGGTTAAAATGACCATCTTGCCGAAGATATTATACCTTTTCCAAACCTTGCCGACTCCTATTCCGGAGCACTGCATTCAGGGGCTGCAGCGTGACCTCACCACATTCATATGGGGGGGGGAAGAAACCCCGCTTTTCCAATCGGATCCTGAAACTCCCTCGGGATCGGGGAGGGCTGGCCTGCCCCAACCTTTTAGACTACTACTGGGCGTCCCATCTCCGCTATATCTTGGAATGGGGGGCGTGGGAGAGTGAAAAAGTGTGGTTCCACATGGATCGGGCAGTCACTTGTCGTCCACTCTGGGACCATGCTTGGCTACCCCGGGAGGCTCGTCACCGTAGCGCTTACATGGCGGTTCCCACCAAAACGGTCCTTGAAATCTGGGACAAGGTGGCAGTTCGTCGGGGCCTGACCACTTTTCCGTCTCCCCACACCCCGATAGCCCGTAATCCGCAGTTCCCGCCGGCGGATCGCCCTCCATATTTCGCGAATTGGACGGAAACCGGCTGCAGGACGATTCGTGACCTGTTCATTGGGGACTGTCTCAAAACCTTCGCTCAATGTAAGCTGGAGTTTGGGCTTATGGAGAGGGACAAATTCCAATATATACAACTACGCCATTGGATACAGGGCTTTGCCTTGGCGCAGGCGGCCACGCGGCCCTACACCCCGTTCGAGCGGTTGGCGCGTACTTTCTGCACCTACAAGGGGCTGATTTCCCGCATATACAAGGTGCTCCAACACGCACAGCGACCGGATTCCCATCCCTACCAGGAGAGATGGCACAACGTCACTGGCTCAGGTGTTACCCCTTCCCAATGGTCTCGGCTCTGGAGCGACATTCCCAAGCTCCTACGTAGCATTCCCCAACAGGAATCGGCCTACAAGGTGATGACCCAATGGTATTACACTCCCGCTAGGCTCCAAAAAATGTTCCCTACGACATCCCCCCTCTGCTGGCGCTGCACTCAGGCGACGGGAGATTTCATCCACATTTGGTGGACATGCCCTCTCCTGATCACCTTTTGGAAGGAAGTCCTCAGTCACATAAAAAAGGTTTTGGGGTATCCTCTCCCGGAGGACCCGCTGGTGGTACTCTTGGGCCTTCGGCCGACGACTCTACGGGCCATGACGGGCCGTGACAGACACCTTAGCTTCCACATGCTGGGTGCTGCGAAACAAACAGTGGCTCTCTATTGGAAGAAGCCCGACACACCCTCAATCAATGTATGGTTTACCCGCCTGTGGCATGTGGTGGCGATGGAGTTCCTCACGGCACGCCTTCAACTCCTTGATACCAAGTATCGCCAGCGTTGGAAGCCCTTGATCGACCACCTGGGGAGACTAGAGCATACGAGACTGCAGCCTCCACGGCTCCGAGCCCTGAAACTCTTTGATGACGTGGTGGACCCTACTGATCCAGGGAATTTATGGAGGCAACCAAACAATTCGGGGTCTCCGACTCTTCCAGACACCCCCGGGTTAGGGGGGAACCTGCCCCTGGATGGCCTTGACCTTCGGCATGTGCCCTGTGGTACTGGTGGAACCCACACTCCCCCCCCCCCCCATGCTGAACCTCCTCCCCTAGACTCCACACCCCCTCTTTCTTACCCCTTCGTTCTGTCTCCCTTCCCCATTAGTTGGTTGGTCGCCTCTTTTCTATCCATTTGATGTAGGTGCGGTAGTGGATAGCTTTAACACGAACACAGCACGGGGAAGATGGACGGGCTCCTAATATGTTGTTACTGTGCCATGACTTGCATGCTGGTTGTTGCCCTATGCCATACCCGATACGACCCTGTTGGATGCTAGCGAGCCTATGCCACACAGCGCTTGGCGGTTGCCAGCCCTCTCATGCTATACTCACTGCAGGCCATAAATGGGGAATCATGGAAGGCGCGATGGAGGGTATCCCTACACGCTGTCCGTTAGACGGGCGGGATATGTAACAATGTACTGCTTGTCGTGACCCAACTGTATAATATACGAGGCGGACTGCATGTGTATGTAGATGTGTTTGCAGGGAAATACATAGCAACGGTGTCAAGTGAAGTCTCTAGAATGACAGGACCATTGGCCCCTAAGGACGTGCTTAGTATTGCTCGACTAGCTTGCCTCCGCTTAGCGAATATTGCAATGTTATACACTCTCTTGTCAGATGGAGGGCTTGAGCAGGGTATAGGGCCTCTACCGGGGATCCGGGCATGGGGCCGCCTGCTCATACACCTACCCCCGGGGCATCATGGAGTCCCCCAGGCTTCCCTGACTCTGAAATTGTTTTCTGCTGTGTGTAAGTTGTTCGCTGCCGGCCTATAAGGTTGTAGGCGCATAAGCTGTGTATCACCTCTGGCATGACCTGTTAAACAATTAATAAACGTTTGATAACAAAAATGCTACCTTGCTGAGATATATACATATTTAGCAAACTGTATTTGTTTTAAAAGTTCAGCAAAAATACAAAAGTATATACAAAAAAGCTAAATCTTCCCAACCATTGTCAGTCTAACCCAGTTAGTTTATAGTTAAAAATAACTGAAAACATTTGCGGCAGGTGGTAAACAGCACAATGTGTGAGTTAACATCTGAAGGTGACATTGAGCACCTTGGCAGATTTTAAACCATTTACACCTTTTGTTTAAACCTAGCACCAAGGTGGAGTCAGACGTAGGCCGAAATGGAAGAATACCAGCAGCTTTTGGTTTTTGCTTTGATACATGAGGCAAGACATCACCATAGCAATAAAGATATATACCGCGTTTACAACCTGCATATGTGCACTGTTTAGGAAGGAAGACAAAGTTAATTAGTACACATTACAAGAAGTTAACCTGCCATAGAAAGAAGAGATTAAGTGATTTGCCCAGAATCACAGGCTGTTCAGCTAACACCTAGACTTAAAGGTAGTTCAGCTAACACCCAAACTTAAAGGTGGTTCCCCAGCTTCAAGATTGACACCTTTGGCTGTGGCAGTTACCACACCCTAATCCCACACACTAATATTAAATCTTAAAGAATTATTCTAGGAGTGCATCGGAACTGTGTGCTTACATTAACTTAATGTTGTATCAGTACTATAAGCTTAAATTAGCTTTATGTTGGTGTGTTTTTTTAAAACATAGATATAATTGTGGGCGGCCATGATAACTTAAACACGGTGTATTATAGCGTAAGAAAAGAAATGTATGCATAAAGCAACAAATGCAGCCTTGGGATAGGGGTTTGTTTATATAAATTCAGCCGGAGTGACTTGGGGGCATATGTATCAAACGATTTTTTAGTCGCAAACGCTGCGATTCGCAAAATAACAGCGTTTGCGATTAAAAAACCGGTAATCGGGATGTATGAGACAAATCCCATCGCAAAATTAAGGAATTGCTAATTTAGCGATTTCTTAATTTTGCGGAAGCATTTAAGAAATCGCAAATTGCGATTTCTTAAATGAGATGTAAAAAGCACCCAAGTTGTGCGAATTATCCTTAAGAAATCGCAAATTACCACCAACTTCCAGTTGATGGTAATTTGCGATTTCCTTTCAAAATGCACTTTTTTAAATTTTACAAAGTGCCACGTGGCGCTCATACATGCCCTTAGGGCATGTATGTGCGCCATATGCACACACATGCTCATTTCAGGGGTGCATCAGGGTGTCATCATGACACCCTTGCACCTTTGAAATTATTCCCAAATTGCGATTAGCAAATTGCGATTCGCTATTTGAGAATTACTTCCCATTCATTCCTATGGGTCTCCTGGCCCATAGAAATGAATGGGCAGGTATTCCTTAATTGCGATTTCGCAATTTGCTAATCGCAATTAAGGAATTTTAAGAAATCGCAAAAAGTTTGCAATTTTTTGAATACATCCCGTTTTGCAATTCTCAAATAGCGATTCTTTAAAAATCGCTATTTGAGAATCGCAAATGGTGTTGTTGATACATATGCCCCTAGGTGATTTGATAACAAATGTAAAACTTATACTGTGGTCAGCTTTGTATAAAACATTATTAAAAAGGCAACTATATTAGCAAATAAAGTCCATATATTCTTTCTAAAACATTAGGAGAAGCACGCCATGGTGAGATGTATTCTTTATAGTTATAGTTTTAAATCCAAAAGTGTTGACTGAACCTTTTCTCCTTGTGAGGTTGATAAAATATTTACTGGTAGGCAATATTAAATAAGTTTTATTTAGCCAAAAATGCCCACGGGTGATTGTATCCTTTATTGATACATGAAACAGCTATATACAGAGGGATTGAGACAATACAGTTTGCACTTAACAACCAAATAAGTGGGGTTAATTCTTAATCTATGTGTGGTGCACAGAACCAGGAGTACAACCCTTCTCTACTCCAATTTGAAAGATACTTTCAAAACACATTTATCACTAGTGGACCAGCACTCACAGAATTGTGAACAATATGCCCGGTTTGTGAGAGTTCGGCATTAGTTCACCAATGATTTGTACTGAAGATATATCTAACTATTTGATACACAACGTAAATCAGTGCGTCTGACGAAAGTGTCTCAGATCAATTATTCCTGTTCTTCATTTAAAAAAACGCCATTGCAAAGTAGATATAGTAGCCAACACGTTTCATCCTACACGGACTTCTTCAGGGCTATAATAAATACCTACAAAATATTTACAAGATGTACAACTATATACAATTTTTTTTAAACAGGCATTGCTGTATTTCTACATACTTATTTTAATTTACTCAAAGTTCTATAAACAGAAAGTGCCACATATAAGTAGTCATAGGGTTTGTACAATACAAACCTATACACAGTAACACAACTAGCCGAACGTGCTATCAAGATTAGACATCTTCTCTTCATATTAATACTGGAAGCTCTAAACACAAATTTTATGCATGTTGGAAAACTTTCCTAATGGGTATTCCAAAGTCACATTTCTTTTCATACATTTCACATATTACAGTCAATGTTATTATTCAAGTAACTTTTTTTGAAAATTGTAGATAGGCATAGTTAATACATTTCAGAGAGAGAAGTCTTATATTGAATCATACCTCCAATATGTATACAAAGGTCTTTCATTACAATTTCGAAATATGTTCTGAGATTTTACAGTATTCAATCCTTCTGCGTGGTATGTTAATTCTATTAAAAAACAAAAAGTCCATTAATTGTAATACTAGGACATTGCATGTGACCTAATATTAAAAAGAATACACACTAAGAGTATATTTAGAGACACGACCAATTATGAATAAGTAGGGACCTATTACGCACAGTCAACAAGCGCCATCCTATAATGAGCTGTCACAAAGTGACTCAAGAAACGAGACATATAAGCAAAGTGTATCAATGATCATAGTCACTTCTGATACTGGCAGGTGCATTATATCTCTGTGAAGACCATCACCTAGTTTTCGGGCATTTCTATATGGCATTCAATGTCAGAGACTGAGTTTTTAAGATGTGCACAGACGCCAATATAAAATGGCCGGCATATGTAAACAATTGCAAAAACAACAGTTGATGGACAGAATGCAGAACAATGTCATACATTCACCCCAGTACAGAGATCTGGGCCTAAATCCATCGTTTTTTTGCTCACCATGCCATTCCAGTTTGAACCCAGCCATATGCAAATCAGTCTTGACCCTGTGCCTCATGGGAACAGTCCAGCCCGAACTGCCAAGCCAGGTCCTCCCTGGACTGGAACCAAGCATCCTAGGACCGGTTTCGGGTTTTCATCCCTCTTCAGCCAGGATAGCTTGATTCCAGTGGCATGGAGAGCACGGGACTCACGTCTGAGCATACCCGTCCCACTCGGGGTGACAAATGCAAAAACAACAGTTGATGGAAAGAATGCAGAACAATGTCATACATTCACCACAGTACAGAGATCTGGGCCTAAATCCATCGTTTTTTTGCTCACCATGCCATTCCATTTTGAACCCAGCCACATGCAAATCAGTCTTGACCCTGTGCCTCATGGGAACAGTCCAGCCCGAACTGCCAAGCCAGGTCCTTCCTGGACTGGAACCAAGCATCCTAGGACCGGTTTCGGGGTTTACACCCTCTTCAGCCAGGATAGCTTGATTCCAGTGGCATCGAGAGCACGGGACTCACATCTGAGCATACCCGTCCCACTCGGGGTGACAAATGCAAAAACAACAGTTGATGGACAGAATGCAGAACAATGTCATACATTCACCCTAGTACAGAGATCTGGGCCTAAATCCATCGTTTTTTTGCTCACCATGCCATGCCAAACCGGTCCCAGGATGCTTGTTTCCGGTCCAGGGAAGACATGGCTAGGCAGTTCGGGATGAACTGTTCCCATGAGGCACAGGGTCAGACTGATTTGTATATGGCCATGTCTGAACTGGGGTGGTGGAGTGAGCTAAAGAATGATGATGGATTAAACCCAGATCAGTTGACTGGGGGTGAGTGTTTGATTTGCTCAAACGCTCCGTCCATTATCCTCTTTGGTATCGCTTCGGCATATGTAAACAAGCATTTGCAATGCAATCGGTCTCGCCTTTGAGACCTTCTATGTATTTAGCTATGCAGCACATTAGCCTGGATGCTGGAACATCTACTGTTCTTTAATATGGACAGAAAGTAAGCACCAAACTGCATGACATGCCGGGGATGGGAACACATGGAGAGAAATATTGCCTTTCAGCGGGAAATGGTATAGTCCAAAGCTCTGTTTTTAATATAAAAGCAGGGCCTTCGGTGGTCATATCACTGAAAATAAAAGATTTGAAAAAAAGATTATTGTCTACGGGTGCTCGTGGAAGACAATTAATATGGACTGTAATCTAGAGAATGCTAAAGTGATTCTGGTATTTTACTGACCTCTGCTAGTCGTTTTCTATCAAGAAAGTTAAATAGAGTAAGTTGAACAGAAAAAAAAGTCCCTAAGCGGAAGCAGACAAGTCCTAGGGCTGATCTCCAGAGCCCACAAAGTACATACACATATAAGTATATACTAAAGTATTGACAAGAGGGCTCGAATGCTCGACCTAAAAAGAGAAGCTTAGTCAATATAATCTAAAAGTCCCAGTCTGACAACTTGAGCCGGATGGAACTAAATAAATTGTTCAAAGGATGAGAAGTTTTGGGGTTGAAGAAAACCGTCCTTCATACAGATCATTTAAGCGATGTTGCAAAAACATATAG
Source organism: Triturus cristatus (assembly GCF_964204655.1). Taxonomy (NCBI): domain Eukaryota; kingdom Metazoa; phylum Chordata; class Amphibia; order Caudata; family Salamandridae; genus Triturus; species Triturus cristatus. The sequence goes on along the minus strand of NC_140594.1, from coordinate 1,135,824,860 downwards.
TCAGACGCTAAAAATGCAAACAGGATGTGCCTTCAGTTCAAATCATTGGTGAACATATGCCGAACTCTCACTAACCGAACATATTGTTTACGATTCTGTGACTGCTGGACCACCGACTAGTGATAAAGCTTTATAAATACAGATTATAAAGACAGTGTCATCAAGATTTGTACCTTAATAGGTATGTTTAAATTGGCAACATTTATAGGACGATAAATAGCGTTACACAAAAAAAGGAAAATGAATGCATGAGATCAATTAAAACAAATACATGCATAAAGCCTGGTGTGTTTTTTTAAAACACAAGCAGATATATGATTGTGCTAAAATATGAAGAGTAGTGTATATTTTTTTTAATACACAAATAAATACAACCATGGTCACATATTGGGGCCGATTCCAATCCTGGAAAAAGGCTGTACAAATCGTTGTATGGAGAGTTTTTCCCGTACAACTCGTACCCGGTAAACTTTTCTTACAACCTAGGAAGTACGATTCGTACAGAAAGCCTCTTTCCATACAAATCGTACAAAAGACCATACAGCTAAAATAAACCAACAATTCTGATCCGGAACAGCTTGCATGCGACGTCTGTATGTATTTAAAAAGCGGTTTCCAGCCCAGCAAGTAAGATTTGTCCCTACGGCACTCCGTACGGCTCTTTTCTTACGGAAGCCAAAAACAGCTGTAAAAGCAGAGTCCCCAGGGTTACGAGTCGTACAGGCATACACCCCCGTGCGTTGTGTATGTACGGTGCGTACCCCAACATCGCGTATGTACTGTGCGTACCCCAACATCGCGTACCCCAACATCGCGTACCCCAACATCGCATACCCCAACATCGCGTATGTACGCACCGTATATACGCGATGTTGGGGTACGCGATGTTGGGGTACGCACAGTACATACGCGATGTTGGGGTACGCACCGTACATACACAACGCACGGGGGTGTATGCCTGTACGACTCGTACCCCTGTACGACTCGCACCCCGGGAACAACTTTTCCCGGGATACAAGTCGTACAAAGTTCGCTTCTTAGCGGGAAATGGCATTCCCCGTGTAAGGGACGTTTTCCGTACAAATCGTAAATCGGAAAGCCGGTCCGGATCGTACTAGTACGGTTGGACTGCATTTTTACAATTTGTATGGAAAAGTGTCCGGGTCCGTCTGGTACAACTTTTCCCGATCCGATTAAATCGGATCGGGAAAAGTTGTATTTTTCCCGTACGAATCGTACTTCACGGTTCGGACGGGACTTGTACGATTTGTATGGAAAAATTTACCGATACGAGTCGGACGGGAAAAAAAAATACAGGATCGGAATCGGCCCCAATGTGTTCAAATATTCTTCATGGCAGCTTGTATGAAGTAAAGTATTGTGATTTAAAATAATGTTGCCTAAAACTGATACAATAGTGAAAGATAAAAAAGGACAGCCATAAGGTATGCATTATGTAATGCAAAAACATAAAATTCAGACCTTGTGTATTCCCTTTAAAATATTACCAAATATGGAACTGTAGTAACAAATACATCGTAATGCATTTTTTTTTAAAGAAGTAATCGCAGGGTTTGGTGGTTTAGTGGAGTAATGTGCTCACTGTAGGGCCCTGTGTTTAACCTCATGGTCCTAGGTTCAAATCCTGACATGTTGACTGAGCCTTTTATCCTTCTAAGGTTGATAAAATAAGTTGTTCAAGTCCCGACAGGTTAAATGAGACTTTTATCCTCCTGATATTGATATAATAAGTACTGTTGGGTAATATTAAATATGTTTTATGTAGGCTAATATGCCCACAGATAAATATATGTTTTATGAATACAAATCATATAAACAGCGCTGCTAATATTACAAATGTAATTTGTTCTTTAATTTGGAGATACTTTTGGATTATGCAAGGGTAATATTTGCTCTTATTGTGAGGATGGCTGTATGAAAGGAAGACATGCTGTATTGATAATGTGGCCGCGTGAGAACGGAGTGTTGGGGAAGCATGCTGCTGATGTTGTGTTTGCCAGGGAGCGGGGCTGGCAGGGTTGTTATAATGGGTTTTCCTTGTGACCTGTTTTGGGTCATAAATAAATGCAACGTCTGTGTTGAGCTAGCTCCTGGCATGGGGAAATGGTGTGGGAGTTTGATATGCTAGTGTATGTGCTATAAAAGGTATGGGCTTTGGATGTGCAATCGGTGGGGGGGCTTTAAATTAGTGCCTAGATGCACTAGAGACAAATGGGCAGCATGGCAGTAAGCCTAGAGAGCATGCGCCATGGTGGGAAGTGGCTGCAGTGTATTTGTTTAAAATATCTAAATAAATGCGGCTGTAGTTATATATAGAGCCAAATAAAGTAGTAAAAATATAGTGTTGGTGATATATATACATTTTATTTTTATTTCTATTTTTCAAAAATACAGATGTAAAAACATAAAAAAGGCTAAATATCCCAAATGCTGTGCGTTTTACAGAGTTTACAGGTAAAAAACTAGGCTCGATCTAATGAAAAAATATTTCCAGCCACATATGACTGCTTCAAAAAACTTGGGCAAGGGAACCAAAACACAAGGTGGGGTACACCACGTTTAGTATCAAAGCTAGACACTAACTGCAGGTAGACCTGCTGGTGGTTTGCTGATCTGGGTTAAGACTAGTTTTGCTTGCAAAATCAAACACCTAGACATAGGTTCACAGGAGATCCTTGGCTTAGATCTGATATCACTTAAAGGGAATACCCATGTCAGATTAATTAATGTATACAACCAGTTTAGTAGCCGCCACAACCCCTCAGAAACTATGACAATGTTTTCTAACTTCCTTGACACTTCACAAAAAGAGTATTATCTCATCGTAGCCATTGACTTTAATACGACATATGAGCCCGTAGATCATATACAGGAAATAGTACAGGAGGAAGAGCAAGTCAGGAGTTAAAAGGCTTCAGATACCAGCCCTCAAAAGATGCACTAAGGTCGGACAGCAAGTACAATCGTTCACCCTCGCTTTTGGGGTGCGCGCTTGTAATGGGCGGACACCCTCAGATGCCGAGGCAAATTTCCCATTTAAGAGGGGGAATGTTAAAGTAGAATTGACTACATTATGGTAGAACTTGACCGTTGGCCAAAAGTCATTGATATTATTCTAAACCGTGAGGACAGTGACCATAATGTGTTGTTTCTGAGGTTATCTGGCCTTCGTATTCTGTACCCCCAGGTCACTCGGGCGTTGGTTCCTATTATTACCACTAATAACAATATGAGAATCAAATGGCCCCAGGTAAACTCTGTTGGGAAGCTGCTCTTTCATATCTACAAAGAGGTGACCCAGACTCTTATGGCACTGGGTAGTCCTAATGTTAACAATGATAGCATTATGACTGGCTTTCAGCATTTAACTAATAGTATTAAGCCCTATTTTTAGTAGACAGTGTAGCTTAACCAAACGGAATACTGTACCATGGTACAACGAGTATTGCAGGCGAGCCAGAACTGAGTTATTCATGACAGTAAAGAAAGGGTTAAGGCCAGATATAATATGCAAAAGAAGATCATATAAGAGAATACAGGTCGAAGCGAAAAGAAGCTAGGAGGTAGAGAATTGCCGTATTTTACTTGAGGCGTCTAGAATGAAGCACAGTCCGTTATTCTGGCACATTCTCTCTAAAGGGCCAATCCAGCCAGTTAATGAAGATGATTTTCATATTCAACCGCATGTCTGGGAAGAGTACTTCCAGGAATTATATTCTGGAAAGGACTGTGAGTCCGTGGGGGAGCCAACAGAGTTTGCTGGGGATAGTAACTCAGAGCTTGCAGTGGAAGATGTGCTCAGCTTTTCCCTAGAGGAAACTAAGAATGCAATTAGCTCACTACAGACAGGGAAAGCTCCAGGGTTAGACAGACTACCGGGTGATCTGTACAAATCTGAACACAACATAAGGGGTCCTTTGTTACATACAGTTTTTAATGCCATCATACGAGGGGGGGACATTGCCGCAACCTGGAAGGGTGCCGAAATAATCCCCAAAATTTAAAAAACGGGATAAAGGAGACCCTGCGAATTACAGGCCCATTAGCCTTATAGATGTATCCCAGAAAGTCTTCAGCAAAGTGATCCTGTCCCATCTCCATAGCTGGATAGAGGAAAACAGCATACTCTCTCATTTGCAGGCAGGTTTCAGGGCCTCCACAAGCACCCTAGATCAGGTGTTCTGATTTGTCCTGCTCATCTGGAAGGAAGTTAAGATCAAGAGGGGCCATCTGTATGTCGTATTTTTCGACCTTAAAACGGCATTCGATTCCATCGATTGCACTAGGCTCTGTGCTGCCCTTAAGGACCATGGACTTCCCTATGGCTTGCTCCAACTTCAGGTCCGCTTACATCAAGATAATTATGCGAAACTCAGGCGGAACTCCGATGGCAGTTTAACAAGTAACTTACTTATTGCCAAAGGGGTGCGCCAGGGCTGTGTGCTGGCCCCAACTCTGTTTACCTTGTACATGAACAGGCTCATATGTGATCTTTATGATTGTGGCGGTGATCCACCAAAACTAGCAGGCAAGTTGATGCCCTTTCTGTTATTCGCAGACGACACGCTGCTCATTTCTAAAACCCCAATGGGCATCCAGAACGTATTAACTAAGTTTGTAATAGCATACAAAGACTGGGGACTTGAAATAAACTGTTAGAAACAAAGTTTATGGTTTTTAATCCCTATAAATCCACCAAGGGGAAACTTAGGTTGGGTACCCAACTCCTAGAGCAGGTCAAGGTCTTTGACTATTTGGGTATTAGAATTAGCGCCAATATGGTATGAACTTCCCAAATCCAGAAGAGTGTGCTGACACTTCAGCAAGTGGACTGTGCAATAGTTTGGAGAGCTAAAAGGACTTTGACTATTTGGGTATTAGAATTAGCAACAATATGGTATGGACTTCCCAAATCCAGAAGAGTTTGCTCACACTTTAGCAAGTGGACTGCAGAATAGTTAGGAGAGCTAAACGTTCAGCCTTCTGTCCAAATTCTCCCACTTTAGAAAAATATTGGGTCAAAGGATTAGGAGCAGCCCTTTATGGTGTGGAGTTGTTGCGGCTGGAGCATCTTAATCAGCTAGAGGTGACGGAAAATACATTTATAAGATTGATTCTTAATCTTCCAGTGAATACACCTTTATTACCCCTATACCTTGATTTCGGACTAAGGTCTATTAACCACTTTGCTGTCCTCAAGGTGCTCATATTTTGGATAAGAATCTGGACTAGTAATATCCAGATTCCAGTAAAGGACGCTGTGGAAGAACTATTAGCCCTTCAAAGACAGTCAGGGCGTGTGGTTTGGTTTGAAAAGGTTAAGGGGTGTTTTTTTTAAATTGGGGCTGTGGACAATGTGGGATGATCCGCAGTTAATTACAAAAAAATGGTTCCCCAGATCAAAAAAAGATACTGGAATTGTATTGATTCTTCTTGCACTGATACTAGGTCACTTGGCACTTTAACCACCAGATTCTTAAATGTAAAAAGTTGTTTCAAGTTTGATTTTTACATGGATGATGTTGAACTGGCACTAGCACAAGCACTTTACTTACAATTTAGGATTGGGGTTCTCCCATTGAATGTTAAGAAAAGTAGTTGGGCGAACGCTACTGTAACTCCTTTGTGTCCATCCTGTAGTATTATCCAGAAACTATTGTCCTGCCTATGCTGCCCTGAGAAAAACATGGATTATCCCAGTTTATCGGTTGCTGTCATTCTCACGCCCCTCAGACGCTCTACGTGTATTTAGATCGGATACGAAAAGGCGGCTTGTCTTTACACTGTCCAGATATCTGCTCTATGCCTGGTGGCAGAGGTCCAAATTGGTAAAATAATTTAGTGGATCAAGACTCTGGAACCTATAGGGAAAGTATGCACTGAGGTTAGTCAGGGATTGCAGTGTAAAAATGACGGCCATGGCCTGATTTCTTATTGCTGATGCATTTTTTTATGTTTTAATGTTTACTCTAGGTTTTAAAGCAATTTTAAAAGTAATCTATTTTAGTTATGATCCTATAACACCATTCATGAATGATGTACAGGACTATGAAGATGTTGTCACTTTTTTGTTTTTATTATCATTGAATTATTGTATGTTATGTGTTTTTATGTATGTGTATGATCATGGTATTGATCGCATAAACTTGACTGACTATTTCCAGCAAGTAGTAATCACCAGAATTGTTTGATGTTATGGCGGGACAGGTGCTGTGTTCAGCGAATGCTAAAACATGAAACAAAATATACACATAAAGTCAGAAATTCAGCTGTAAGGTAGGGATTTCTTTTATATTAATTTACATAAAGTGACTTAAGGTGAACAACATTCTGTGTTTAAACCCATGAAAAGATGCAGCGGCTACGTTAGGCCGGTGATGCTATGGAGTGGGGGCTGAGTGGGGGTTTGCTACCAGGCACTAAAATATGCTACAAACGGATAGACAGCATAGCAGCATGCCTAAAGTGTGGGTGGCTTAATAACAGATGTACAGTGGAATAGTAACAAGCGCGCACTCGCCCCAACGGACCTTAGCAACAATTTTTACATTACACCAGACGAAATATACAATGAACACTGTTACGCAATAGAAGGAAAAAAATGCACTCACAAGTACATTACCAAATAAAGCCCATGTATTCTCACATCGGGTGAACATGTTTTGTAGCCAAAGTGCGTTCAGGTAAAAACAAACAAACAAAAAGAACATAAAAGCACTTGAGCAGCGTGCTCGTCCCTGCTCATTCCCGCAGCAGTACTCCATGGGAGTTAACTGGTAAGGAAAGGTGGGACATACATCAACCATCAGCCATTTGCACCCTTCCATTTTTTTTTTTTTTAATTTTTTTTATTTTGAAATAACAGAATCCAAAATAGCAGTTGGACATGCAGTTTTCCCCACAGTATAAAACAATACAGTACAGGATGCTATGGTCAATTCCACAAGAACATGCGCTTGAAAATGTACATCTTCTACAGCAACACCTCATACATTCACTCCGAGGCATCCCCCCATCAGTCCGAGTCCGAGGTTTCATCGTCTTGATCCGAGGGCGGATCACATATGTCACCTCTGAATTTGTTCCATGCCCCCCACACTTTACTCCACTTACGAGGGCATCCCCGCCTAATAAAGGCCGATCTTTCCGCTAGCATGGCCTCGTCCATGTCTTTTCCCGATGTGACTAACGTTGGTGTCTCCCCTACACCCCACTTTTGGGCTATATTGCGCTTAGCTATCATGATCCCCAACGTAGCCCAATTCTGTGCCTGGTGAGTGAGGTCATTAGGTTCCCATACATTCAATAGGCAGCGTCTAGGTTCCGGTACTAATGATACTCCCCCTGACTGCGCATCACTTGCCTCCAGTATTCTTGAATTAGAGGACATTCCCATATGGTGTGAAAAAAGTTCCCCACCTCCCCGCAGCCTCGCAAGCAGAACGGGTGTAGTGCGCTACCTATGCTGTGCAGAGTGCGTCTAGTGTAGTATGAGCGGTGCAAAATGCGGAGCTGTACCAGCCGGAGCCTTGAGGGTATACCCGCCTCTCGCGGCGACGCCAATGCCTCCCGCCATTCCGGGTTGTCAAACTCGCCCATATCGCGGGACCATTTCTCCCGGAGGGGACCCATTGGGTCGGCAGGTTGTTTACCAGTTTGTGGTATGTGAGTGACATGGCCTTCTTTGGCATGTGGTCCATCAATAATCTGTCTTCCAAAGGTGATGCTTCGGGTACTTCCATGCCAGGAGGTAGTTTCGATAGCAAGGCATGTTTAATTTGTGTGTAGCGAAACCATTCTGAGGGCGCCAGTTCGTATTGTTGCTGAAGATGTGTGAATGTAATTATTTCACTCTTGTGCAACATGTCTCCCACCGTAGAGATCCCGATGTTGTCCCAATTATCAAACCCCCTGGAGCCTCTGAGGTTTCCGAGTTGCTTTGTGTCCCACAAAGGTGTAAGTCGGGTCAGGACCCCGTGCCATCCCAGCCTGGCCTGCGCGGCATGCCAGATGGTGACAGTCTGTCTGAGTGGGCCGATGAGCGTTGGGGCCAGTTTAACATCATATAGGGGCGACAGCACACCCCTGGCGCCCAGTATATCCCTATCTGCCTTGAATGCGGGGTCTGTTTGCGGGGCGTGAAGCCATTGATTAATTACCTTCAGCTGCGCTGCCCAGTAATAGAGTTGGATGTTAGGAAGCGCTATCCCTCCGTCGTACTAGCCGCGGGTTAATTTGGCCTGCGCAATACGTGGCGGTCTACCACCCCACAGAAGACTAGTTACCTGCGCCGCAATTGTGCGAAAGTACTCGGGTGGTATGTGACATGGCGTATTTTCCAGTACGTACAAGAATCGGGGCAGGGCCATCATTTTGAATAGGGCCGCCTTCCCCAGCAGAGTTAACGGCAACGCACCCCAGTGGCGCACGTCTCGCCTAAGGCGGTCCATCAGGGGTTGCAAATTCTGTTTTAGGAAGTCTGTCGAATCCACAGTGACGCAAATACCCAGTTATTTAAAGGACCCCTCCGCTGTCTGGAGTGGGCAGTCTGCTGGGAGTAGAGGAGGAGGGCCGCGCAGTACGTACATTATCGATTTGGACCAGTTTATGGTATAGCCGGATGCCCTTCCAAAGATTTTGAAAATATTAAGCAGTGTCAGTATAGAGCGTCGCGGGGAGGAGATATAGAGCCCCACATCGTCCGCGTAGAGGGAGACGCGGTCTTCCCAGTCATTCGACCATTGGAGTCCACGTATCATGGGTTCCCAGCGTATCCACGCCGCCAAGGGCTCCAGTGCCAGGGCAAAGAGCAGGGGCAACAGGGGGCATCCCTGTCGCGTGCCCCGTGCCAAGGGGAAATCGTCAGACATGTGTCCGTTAGCAGTAACGTGGGCCCTCGGTTTGGTATAGAGGAGCCGGACCCAGGCACAAAATTTGGGCCCAAAGCCCAGGTGCAGCAGCACTGCAAACAGGAAGGGCCACTCAACCATATCGAACGCCATTTGCGCATCCAATGAAAGCAATACCGCCGGTTCCAGTAACCGTTCCGCTCGAGCCAGCACGCCGTGCAAGCGCCTCAAATTAAGGGCTGTACTTCTACCGGGCATAAAACCAGACTGATCCGGGTGTACGATCTCTGGCAATCGTGGTGCTAGCCTAGACGGCAGGAGTTTAGCGAGGATCTTTGCCTCTGCGTTGAGCAGTGATATAGGGCGGTAGGATGAGCACTTGGAAGCAGGTTTGCCCGGTTTCAATATAGCCACTATGGTGGCTGTTCGTTCATCCGGCGGGAGTGCGCCCACTCGGAGACTGTCTGTGAACATATTGAGCAAATGAGGGGCAATAGTTCCGGCTGTCCGTTTATAGAGCTCGATCGGTATACCGTTTGGTCCCACTGCTTTACCCGGTTGCAGCGCACCGATTGCCATTTGTATCTCTTCCACTGTAATGTCAGCTTCCAGAGCTCTCACCGCCTCCGGGGTAAGTCTAGGCATCGCTAAATCTTTCACGTACGTCCGTGCTTCATCCACTGTCATGGAAGAGGCGAAAGTGTAGACTGTTTGGAAGTGGCGTGCCAAAGTATGCACTATCTTGCACGGTTCGGTTGTCAGCTGACCCTCCCCAGAGCTAAACTGCGCTATCCATCTGGCGCCCGTATCCCGTCTATCCAGCCATGCCAGTAGCTTCCCCGTCTGATCACCGAGGTCATATATCTTGTGTCGCGTGGCTGCCAGCTGGTGCTTAGTGTATTCCATGAGGTACGTCTTGTATCGTGTTTGTGCAACATGTAGAGCACAAGAAGTGCCAGGGGTGGGGTCCCGGGCCTGCTGAGCCTCCGCCGCGCACAACACCTGTTCGATCGACTGCAATATCGCCAGTTTTTCACGCTTGTGCGCCGCGATGGCAGCAATAGCCTGTCCCCTAAGGACTGTTTTATTTGCCTCCCATAGGATTGTCGGTGAAGCAACTGAGGGGGCATTTTCCAGAAAATAAAGGTTGGTTGGTTGCTTTCATGAGTGCCTTACGGACCGCAGGAACCTGGAGATAGCCGGGGTGTATTGGAGGGAGACGTCGACGTGCGAGATGATAGTGCGTGTATTGCAGGAGTATCAGAGAGTGGTCAGATATACCTCTGGGTCTGATCTCTATGCTATCTATGTTACTAAGACTCCCAGCTGAGCCCAGGAAGTAGTCTATCCTTGTTAGACTATTATGCACTCCAGAGTGATATGTGTACTGCTGCGTTGTTGGGTAATCCAGCCGCCACAAGTCCGACAGACCCAGCACCTCGATAAAGCTCCCAAAGCGGGACACTCCTGCACCGCCCAATCGTGTAGGGTACCTGTCCAGCGACTCGTCTACAACTGCATTGAAGTCCCCGCCAAGGATCAGGTCTCCCGATGGCAGATCTAGGAGGAACCTGCTAAGCGCCGGCAGCGCTGTGGCGTGCAGTGCAGGAGGAATGTAAACTGATACTATGTTTAGGGGCCGCCCCTCCCATTGGGTGACTATCGCTGCAAACCTCCCTGCCCCGTCAGTTTTAAGTTGATGTATAATTAGTGGGCAGTGTTTTCGCACCAGTATACCTACCCCCCCTAGACCCCGAGGAAAATTCTGAGTGTACCACCATTTTGTACCCCCACCGGTCCATGGCTTTGCTAGTGGTGCTAATAAGATGGGTTTCCTGTAGCAAGACCACCGTCGGGGCACACCTCTTAAGACTATGTAGGACTAGACCACGTTTAATTTTGTCGCCCAAGCCCCGCACGTTCCACGTGAGCAGGGAGAGAGGCGGTATTCGGGCAACAGAGCCCGCCCCAGATGTCCCGCCTGTAGTATCAGACATTATGGCGGTGGGTGCTGAAAAGAATTGACACTGCAGAAGCAGCAGCACACATAGCACGTTCCACATTGGGGTATATACTGCATTTTGGATCATCACTTTCAACTTGAACAGTAACTTTTAAAGAACCCTTAAGAACTAATCCATCTCCCCCCATCCCCCTCCCTGCCTCCCTGCCATACGGACTCCAAACTGCCCGGCAATCATTCCCCCCTACCCTGCACCTTTTCTGATAAAGGGTGGGCGGACAGCGCCTCATTATCAAACTTCCTGACTCGATCGTTCCTCATCCTCCACGCTGCGGTCATAGTCAGTAGGGACCTCCATCCCCTCAGGAGGCCGCTTTCGCCTGTCCGAGCGTCCAGAGCTCTTCACCTGCTGCCACCCCTCAAGCCATTCGTGGGCCTCCTCGGGCGATTCGAAGAACCGAGTTTGTTTATCCGCCACTACCCGTAGTCTGGCCGGAAATATCATGGAGTAAGGCAGTTCCCGGGCTCTCAATTGTTTCTTAACCTCTAGGAAGCTTCTTCGGCGCGCCGCCACCGCCGCCGTGTAGTCCGGGAAGAAGGACACCGCCGAGTTCTGTATGCGCAAGGGCGGCGCCACCCGGGCCGTCTGGAGAATGGCATCTCTGTCGCGAAAATTGAAGATGCGGGCTAGGACTGGCCGGGGAGGGGCCCCGACCTTAGGCCTGCCCCCGGGCACCCTGTGCACCCGTTCCACCGAGAAACAGGCAGAAAGTCCCCTGGGCTGCATCCCGGTTTTTATGAGGTTTTCAACGTACAGATCCATGGCCGTATTCCCTTCGCTCTCAGGAATGCCCGTGATGTGCACGTTGTTGCGGCGGGATCGCCCTTCCTGATCATCAAGCATTCTCCGCCATGCGCTTGTTTTCGGCCTCCAGTTGCGACACTTTTTGGATCAGGAGACGAGAATCCTTCGCCAGGGTAGCCGTTGTCTGCTCAACCTCCGTGACTCCAGCAGACATCTTCTGGAAGTCAGCTCTGAGGAAGGTCACATCTGTGGAGATAGACCCCACCGTCGTCTGTATGCTATGGAGGGCGGCCATGATATCCTCCAATGTCACTTTCGGCGTTACTGCGTCATCCGAGACCTTCTCCGTACGCCCAGCGTGGTCTGGCGTTAGGGGAGAGTCCTTAGCATAGGCATACTTGGCCAGTGTTCCTTGTTGGTGCGCCCGATTCCCCTTGCCGCTCATTATGAGGCCGGTTAGCAGTCTCTTTATTTGTCGGGGCGCACAGTAGTAATGGAGCGCAGAACCCCAGGAGGGCGACCTCGCACCCTGCTCAGAACGATGTGCAGCCACTCCAGAGACGTTAGCGCCGCTGTTTTTCAGGAGGCTCGCTCATAGGCGCCCCTCTGGGTCATTCACTGGTCCTCCAAGGCCCCCACAGCTACTCCTGCACGTGCGCCTCTCCTGAACGTGCCCTACGCAGCAGGGGGGGGAGGGCATTCAGGATGTCACCTCTTCCCAGGCCACCTCTGCTCCACTCCGCACTTAAGCCTCGAGGGTGGTGTGGGCGCGCAGTGCAATGTCAAATCGGATCATCTCGGGCGCCGTCGAACTCCAATGCCTCGCACAGCAGCGTCTAATGTGTCATACAACGCCCTTCTGTTGTTTCTTGCCGATCTCTCTGCCCAGCACTCACTGCTATTATGCCGCCATTCAGTCCTGCACCGGGGCTCCCATCAGGGCTGCAGACCCTCGGCACCTCCCTCAGGCCGTCGAACTCCAATGCCCCGCACAGCAGCGTCTAATGTGTCATGCACCTTCCTTCCGTTGTTTCTTGCCGATCTCTCTGCCCAGTACTCACTGCTATTATGCCGTCATTGAGTCCTACGCCGAGGCTTCCATCGGGGCTGCAACCCTCGGCACCTCCCTCAGGCCGTCTCTAGGCCGCCGAGTAGTCCGCTCCTGTTTTAGACTCCTCCGCCGCTTTTCCGGGTTTCCGGCACTTTTCACCCGGCGGCCCCGGGTCTCGCGCACATCACCCGGGCCGCGTCTCCAAAATCGAGGCCCCGGTTCCCGGCCGAGGGTGCAGGCCCCAGCGGATGATCCGGCGGGGGCTGTGTTGTGGGTCACGGGGGGACAGCCAGATCACATCAATCGGCACCGCTTCGATTCGGTGTCATGCGCTTGGACTTTGCGCTCGTTTTGATTGCGGATTATTGAGCGGATGGCGGGGAAATCAGCCTCACCCCCGGAGCTCCGTTAGGCAGCAGCCATCTTGTCTGGCAGCCAGCCACGCCCCCCCAACCCTTCCATTTTTAAATGGCACACACAAAAGCCATTACTAAGCAAAAGAGAAGTCAGACCCCACAAAGTAGATACAACAGACCGCCTGACAGCACAAGTGATTTTTAGGCTCGACCTAAAAACTAGGGTAGCGCAAAGTGAAATTAGCACAATTGTGAGTCAGATACAAAGACACCTCCCGTTTGACTGAATTACCAGCAAATTGCGAATGTAACCAGCAAAGCTTACTGCCCTAGGGGCTCTGTATCCACGATTATCTACTCCACCTTCATCTCAGAATCAAAAATAAATAGTAAAAATAACACCGTTGCATTCTGTTCAGATACAGTTTCATTGCACACTTTTCTTCACACAACTTTCATCACCAGAGTTGCCAAACCACTGGGTCATTTCACAAAAACTGAGAACAATTGGATTTGCCAATTCTTGTCAAGTTAATCCCTTCTCCCTTTTTACTTAACCTCAACTATGTTTTATTTCTGCTCCTTTCTTCTTCTTTTCACTTCTAACATCTTTGTTATTTCAATTGAATTATATGGAGATTTTTGTATCCTGAGGTAATGAAACTTAAAAAAATACATCTCTTGGCATGAGCATGATATAACAAAATAAAAGTCACTCACTAGTCATTTGGGATGGACTCTGATATCTCAGCCGATCACATGTGTTCAGGTCTGACCACGATTGCCAATTCTTTTTGCAGGGCTTCGTATCTGCCTGGGAGAACAGCTGGCGAGGACTGAGCTCTTCATCTTCTTCTCCAATCTTCTACGACACTTTAAGTTCCACTTGCCGGAGGGGTTGAAGACAGTGAACCGCGACTTCATCATGGGAAGCACATTGCAACCACTGCCTTATCAAATATGCGCTCTTCCAAGGTGTGCTCCGAGTCACCACCCTGCAGAAGAGCCTCAGTAGAGGGTCGCTTCCATCTAACTTCATTGCCTCAAAATAACCTGAAAAAGCCGAGGGGTGAAACGCATTGGTATTGAGCAACCTTGCCAATAAACTTATGAAGCAGCCCTGAGCGTCCTGGAATTTTCTTGTAACAGAAGAAATTGTGCTCCATATATTCGATTCACTGGGCAGATGAGTACTACGGAAGTGTCATTTTTAGACCTGCGAGTATTTGTAGAGAACATCACATTACATACTGCACTCTATAGAAAGAGAACAGCAGGGAACTCTATATTACACAGAAAGAGCAGTCACCCCGCTAGTTTGATCCGGAGTATCCCCTACGGGGAATTACTTCGAATTAAACGGAACAGCTCTAGGGATGAGGACTACATGATGGCAGCGTCAGAGAGCCTTCAACGTTTCAGAGCAAGGGGATATCCTATTGATATTCTAAGAATGGCTGAAACTAAGGTAGCCCAAAAAGAAAGGTCCGAGCTCTTGGTTCAGGAAAGTGTACGAACGAGAAAAACAGATGTTGAGAATAAATTTCGCATGATCACCAGTTACTCAAATGCTGCATTTGATATCAAACGTATCTTACAGAGTAATTGGAAAATTTTGAGATCTGACACTATCATTGGCAGAGATCTACCTATGAAACTAAGTATCAGCTTCAGGAGAGCCAGATCTCTAAAAGATGAGCTAGTAGAGAGCCATTTGGGAACCAACAAATCTGACACAGGTCTACAGAGATTACATGGCTCCTTTCCCTGTGACAAGTGCAGAGCCTGTGCCACGAGCAAACGAGTCACGACATATAAAATTTTGAACGAATTGAGACAGCGAAAGATTAACAAATTTATGACATGTAGTACCCCATATGTGGTTTACTGCTTGGAATGTCCGTGCAGTTTAAGATATATCGTGAGCACTATAAATCCTGTGAAGATGAGAATTTTAGAACACCAAAGGGCAATAACTAGTGGAGACACGAGCTATCCGGTTGCACGCCATTTTGCGAGCAAGCACAACAGTAATAGATCTCTGTTGCAATTTTTCTGTCTCGATCATGTCCCGAAGAGCATCAGGGGAGGTTACAGAGAGAGGAGTCTGAGGAGATTGGAATCTCGCTATATTATAGACCTACAAACAAAACATCCGGGTGGTCTTAATAGTGGGGAGGAACTTGCAGTTCATTTGTGATGTGAATAGAAATTGGTTACGCACACTCTGTGCAATTTTGCATGCGATTATTGAACTGGAAAAGATCTGGTCATACTGTACAAGAAATAATGCCGATAAGACCATAGAATGCCCATATAGGGCGATATGCAGACACCAGTGGACTAAGAAACATAAGTGACACTATACGCTATGTGATAGATTGATCACGGCTAATATATGTATGTAAACATGTCCCAAGAGGAAGCTTGAACTTTTAACGCAAGCCCATCTAGGGCGTTATTTTGTTATTCATAAAATGTAATTGAACCACACAACTTTATTGCGCCAACACAAAAAGTTTGAGAAAGATTCCTCTAATTAATTATGTGCTAGATCTATCACAATCGAAACGTATACGCTAACATGTTATAAACTGGTGCTTGAAGTGATAGCGCGAGCCCATCTAGGGCGAAATCTTGTCATCTATAGAGTACGAGCAAATTGTATAATTTTGTTTAATTTATGCGCTAATACAAATGGCTTGTGAATTAACTCGCTAATTAATTTGTGGTTATGATTGAATTACTGTATAATCTGACCAGATGATTACATTTAGGTTGAACTATTTCAAGGCATGATATGTGAATAATAACATATTCTAAGATGGCGCTCGAAGTCGAGCAGAAGTCCTTTGTCCATTGCACGCAATTGTTTTGAATTTAAGTTGCCACGACAACGGCGCTCGTCGACACTGACGAAGGCTGACGCCGAAACGCGTTTGTTGTTATCATCGAGTCTCGTTAATAAATCTTAATGGTTTATACCTAACGTGAGTGCTGGCCCTAATTTACTGTGCAAGTAAGGAGCTTCATAAATAGCGGTTTGCCACCGCTGGACCGGGCACCCGCTCACGAGTGCGGCAGCAGGCAAGACCTACGGAGCAGCGATATATATATATATATATATACATATGTTTATGACCCGTGAGAAAGGAGCGACAGCTTCGAAACGCATCAGGCGATTTTGCCATTTAGCTAATAAATCATTTGAATCACGCTGACGGATCTGGGCTCGGTTTTCTTTGGTGAGGAATATAATACCGAGGAGTGGAGTGCATATATATCTTTATTTATTTATTTTTTACTCCGTACACTCTGTAACAACAAAGTGTGGCGCACATTTGAGTCTTTAAATATCGAAATTACTTTATTCTTGTCCCATGGCTTGATAAACGCGTTTCGGCCTCACGGCCTTCGTCAATGTCAATGCAACAATTGTTTCATAAGGTTTAAAAACAAGTCATTCACTGGTTATTTTCAACAACATGGAAAACGGACTTTCAAAGGAGCATGTTACCAACAATGAAAGTGGCGGCCATCTTGGAGAGGGTAATAGAATATGCCTATTCCATATACACAATGAGTATATCTCTCCATTATCCGTTATGTACTATCTCATTAGTACATGGATATCAATAAATATCAATACAAGTCATAAATATCCAAGACAACATTAATATCAATAATATCATCCTATATATATATATATATATAAAGGTCCTATGGAAAAATGCATGGGAAAAACGCGTTTTGGGACCCCCCTTTTATCTCAGCCCCCGCTTGACGAATCCCCCCGAGACTTTCAGGGAAGGAGCGGAGCGTAGCGCCCCACCTATTTTGAAAAATTCGCGAGGATTCGTCGACCGGCGCCAAAGTTATTCAAAATAGAATGTTGCGGATTTCCTATGGAAACGTGGTCCTAACTATAACTACCTACTGGCGACCGCCAGTAGGTAATATGTATATATATATATATATTCAAAAAAGGTTGTCCCCCTGCGAGGCTGCACTTGAAGAAACAGGCAGGTCCTGCACTTTGAGGCAGTTTCCTTTATTTCTCTAAAACCGAACATCACTGTGCTCATTCAATTAAACAGCCCTACGCGTTTCAGAGCTCCTGCTCCTTGCTCACGGGCTCCATGCGATGTCTGTAAGCTGGAAATTAGTGGAAACCGAGTCACTTCATTGGTCTTTTTGAACATCCTTCTGGTAGGTTACGCCCTCTGGTGGGTCTCAATCAATGACAGTGTTCTGGGACTCGTAGTTTTTCCACTAAACAATTAAAATCCTCGAGTGGATTCCGCCGACTAAAACATCAGTCTTTGCAAAATCATGCTCTCAGGTGAGCCACAAGTACAGGATTCCGGTTTGCTTTGTCAGATACCTGTTTAGTCCCGCTAGCTCAAACACAAACAATTCGTGTGAAGCAGCCCATCATTTAATTTGGTGGTAGTGCAAGCCTCCCGGCCGGGACTGGCCGGATTAAATCTTCAAAAAAGGTTGTCCCCCTGCGAGGCTGCACTTGAAGAAACAGGCAGGTCCTGCACTTTGAGGCAGTTTCCTTTATTTCTCTAAAACCGAACATCACTGTGCTCATTCAATTAAACAGCCCTACGCGTTTCAGAGCTCCTGCTCCTTGCTCACGGGCTCCATGCGATGTCTGTAAGCTGGAAATTAGTGGAAACCGAGTCACTTCATTGGTCTTTTTGAACATCCTTCTGGTAGGTTACGCCCTCTGGTGGGTCTCAATCAATGACAGTGTTCTGGGACTCGTAGTTTTTCCACTAAACAATTAAAATCCTCGAGTGGATTCCGCCGACTAAAACATCAGTCTTTGCAAAATCATGCTCTCAGGTGAGCCACAAGTACCGGATTCCGGTTTGCTTTGTCAGATACCTGTTTAGTCCCGCTAGCTCAAACACAAACAATTCGTGTGAAGCAGCCCATCATTTAATTTGGTGGTAGTGCAAGCCTCCCGGCTGGGACTGGCCGGATTAAATCTTCAAAAAAGGTTGTCCCCCTGCGAGGCTGCACTTGAAGAAACAGGCAGGTCCTGCACTTTGAGGCAGTTTCCTTTATTTCTCTAAAACCGAACATCACTGTGCTCATTCAATTAAACAGCCCTACGCGTTTCAGAGCTCCTGCTCCTTGCTCACGGGCTCCATGCGATGTCTGTAAGCTGGAAATTAGTGGAAACCGAGTCACTTCATTGGTCTTTTTGAACATCCTTCTGGTAGGTTACGCCCTCTGGTGGGTCTCAATCAATGACAGTGTTCTGGGACTCGTAGTTTTTCCACTAAACAATTAAAATCCTCGAGTGGATTCCGCCGACTAAATATATATATATATATATACCAGCAGGCTTCTTAGTTTTCACCAAGCACGAGCCACACCAATCCAAATTTGTGAAAATATTTCTATTTTACCGGGCAAAAAAGATGCATTTCGAGCTATCCAGCTCTTGGTCACATGACCACAGTTCAAAGTTCAAGGTTTATATATAGTGAGGGGAAAAATAAAGAAAATACTCTGGATTTACATCATCATCCAGCTTTAACATGAGTATTCCTATACATATAATTGTGGACAAGTAATACTAATTTTTAAGAAAAGAGATCTTGTGCAGGGGTGCCTACGTTTAGTACCATTTATAATAACCTATTACATGTTTAGACAGTGGATGTTTTTTTGTTTTTTAGACTTTTGAACCCGAGTGTTGTACCCATTGGTTATAGATTGAATCATCTATTATGCTTTGTATTTAAAGAACACAGTCTGGGATGGGTGGAATACCCAGCATTTACTACAGGATAGATTAAATGCCTTTTTTAGGTATAGTACCTATAGTGTAGATGAAACTAAGTAAATATAGAAATAAATATAAAATTCAATTGTGTTAAATGTATTAATAAGTCAAATAACTGATTATAACGTATCTATAGTAGAGTTGCCCAGAATAGTGTCTATCAAAGGAGAACGTGGTTGTATACACAAGCACCTAAAACTCAGCGCTCGTAGCTTTAAGCAGTAGTTGGTGCCCCACACACTCCATCTGGTCCAATCTATATTAATGCAAAAAGGGAGATAGAGAAGGTTAGTTATATTTTGTCTCCAGACTTATTAAAAAGAGATCAAGTCTCATAATTATACTTATTATCATTATATCATTCAATGATAGCTTTTCAACTATTAAGCACTCAAATAACATTTATAAGCACAAAATTGAAAAAATTTGTACATTCAGTTTAGTCAAAACATGGCTCGAGTTTACGCAAATACTGCATGAAACATGTTAAAACAATTTTATGAAAAAATACATAATAAAGATGGTATGCACTTTGTGAAAATACACAGTATAAGGTGGATATAGATGATACATAAAAGTGAGTAAATCCAAATTAAAAAACCTATTTGGAACTTGAGTTCCCTAAGTGCACAGTGGGAGGTACTAAGTGCATCTCTTCATCATTGTTCATCCTGCGCGGAACGACACTGCCAGCTTGTAGGATGAATCTTGATTCTGATCTACGTAGGGCTAGGACCCTATTGCCACCTCTGGGATTTTTGGGGATAGTGTCTAGTGCGAAGTACTTCACCTTGGTCCAATCACTCTCATGATTTTGAAAGAAATGTCTAGCTGTACTATAACTGAAGTCTTTGTTAGAAATGGCTCGCCAGTGTTCTAGTATCCTTTTCTTTACCGGGAAGGTAGTTGAACCTATGTACCATTTACAGCATGGGCACGTGATAACGTAGATTACAAATTCTGTGCTGCACTGTATGTTTTTTCGAATACACCATTTCCGGTTAGTTCTGTGTAGTGTTACTTCCCTCACATTCTCACTGTGACTACAAGCTTTCCATTTCCCACATTTGTGGAATCCTCCCCTCTTTTCAAGCCAAGTGAGTTGCTGAAGTTCCATGTGACTCCTCACTAATCTGTCTTTGATGGATTGGCCCTTCCTGTATGTTATGGCTGGATGTGGGCCTAGTTTATCCTTGTGTGATTTGTCCTGTAAAAGGATGTCTCATGTATATTTATAAAGGATGCATGCATGCAAATATCATCCCTTGGACTCTGAGTTAATGGTGTAGGTCGTAGTCTCTGGCTTCTTGTGTAGTTATGGCTCAGCCACATTTGCCATTGAAAAGTCATTTCTTGATTTGCTTATAACATTTGACCACGTGGATGGATGTGCACGGAACTTGCCGGTATACTAATTCAGTCAGCTTTGTTTAGGTATGCCAAGTTTCATTAAAATTCGTCTACGGGAAAAATAAGCGGGTGTGAAACTGTACCATTTCCAATTTTAGCTCCCATAGGACATTTTTCTGAAAGATAGGAGGAAAAACTGCTGAACAGATTTAAACCAAACTTGGCATGAAATTAAAACTTCTCTCAGAAAGCGTGCTTTGTTAGATTTCATATAAATCTGTTCCCTAGTTTTTTTAAATATTCACATTCAAGAAAGGTGATAGTCAGGATTTAAAATGTCAACACTTTTGATCTTGTCAGTAAAAGCCATTTATTAATTTGCTTATACCTTGATACCTTTTGAAGAATATGCTTAAAATTCGGCAGACACTAAGGAAGTTCAAATTATTATTAGTATTTTCAACTTCGTGCATGTCCATGAAGGTGGGGCAATTAAAGGGGGGGGGGGAGTTTTAATTTGCTAATACATTTTTGGACTGTGTGTTAATCTGCACAAAGCTTGGCAGAAGCTAGGAGGGATTAATTTTCTATTGCAAGTTTATTGCCAATCCATATGGGGGTGGACATAGAAAAAGGGGGTGGGTCAATACAATGTTCATTTGCTTACAACTTAGCGCTGTTTGATCAATCTGTGTGAAGTATGCCAAGAATTTATCAAGTGATGCCCAGAGCAGGTACATCAGGTTTCCAATCAGAAGCTACGTTAAAACGGGGTATATTTTTGATTTGCTAATAACTTTGGCACTGTTTAATGGAGCTGCACTAAAAGTAGCAGGGTCTTCCCATGTTTAACATTCTTTTAGTGTTTTTAAGCTCATGCGGATCCACCACGAGGACCCAAGTTATAAATGGGGGGGGTCAAAAAAATATTAATTTGCTAATAACATTGGCACTCTGTGATGAATCTGCACAGAATTTGGCAGAAGCTAGAAGCTGTGGATTTCGAGTGCAATGTCAGGTTTTGCGCTAATCCATCAAGGGGCAGAGTTAAGGGGAGGAGGAGTAATACAAATTTCAATTGCTTATAACATTAACACTGTTATTAATCTGCACCCACTGTGGCAAGCAGTTAGAAAATTACAATCAGTGCAGGCATTTCTGGTTGTGTGCAGATCCAATGGGGGGGTTGAGCATTTAAAGAGGTGATCAACGCATTATTTTGTTTACTACTAACCTTGACCCCATCTGATGGATCTGCACAAGATGTGGCAGAGACTTAACATGTTTAGCCTACTTTTGGTTTTCTAGATTTCAGCAGGACCATCAAGGGAGGGAATTTCAAGGAGGGGTAAAAGAAGTGTTCATCTGATTGTAAAATTGACATTGTTTGATGAATGTGTACAAACAAAATGTGGCACAAGTTTAGTGGGCTTAGCTTACTGTTGGTTATGCCAAGTTTTGAGTAGATCCATCAGGAGCGTGGGGCGGAGATGAATGGGTCAGGTTAATTAGAGTTTCCCCACTGACAACTTGGATGGCATACAATTAAGCTCCATGACGTTTGGCAGCTAGTAAACAAAGCCCAATACAAGTCCAGAGAAGCTCTGCAACCAACCCCGCTGCACACTATTAAAGGTAGTTGGGCAAAGGGCCTGGCCGAAGGCTCTGCAGCAAGCAGATTGGGTACATGGAAGGTTGTGTGCTGTGGGGGTTGGGCTCGACGCAGGACCTTCTCCTGCGCCATTCCTAGCAGTGCACAGCAATAGGAGATGAGCAGCATGCTTAGGATGGCGGAAGTGGGGCAGAAACAGAGCCTGAATGCTAGCCCCACTGCAGCGGGTGAATCATAAGAAAAAAAATGAAATTCAGTTTAAAAAAACACTTGTTGTTGTTCTTTTCATCACTATGTTGTTTGTTACTGTACCTTTGCCTAACTGGTATTTTGAGCATGGCAGGTAGTGCAATTTATGGCATGTGTTGTGAGCGATACCATTTTTTCTTTGCTGGGAACCAAGTACCCCACTGTAGTACTTGACTCTCTCAGGCTAGTGAAGCAGAGCAGTCGAAGGCCTACTCAGGGGAGGTAGTGTGGGCTAGGAACCGACAACTTTGTTATAAAAAAGGAAAAAAAAAATATTACACACACCATTAAATACTATGCATTAATTACAAATATATATAATCAGGTAGATTACATATTTGGTGCAGTTCACAACCCCAGCAAGCACAGAATACATAATTATGAATCCTTCCACCTATAGTAGATACAATAAAACACCAAAAGGGGTGCCATAATCAATAAAGTGGCCGACTGGCTCTGCCAAGGTGTCACCACACTAAAAATCACATGTGGTAATTTACTTTGCAAGTATTTAAAAATAATAATGATAACACTAGTTTGATGTTATTTTAAAGACAAAAGGGGTAAATGTGCAGGTAGATGTAAACGGTTAGGGGTGATTTTAGGGTTAATGGGTGGGTAGAGGTTAAGCGTGGGGTAAGGGTCTTTTTAAGGGTTTTGGGGTGGTTAGAGGTGGGGTGTTTTTAGGGTTAAGGGGTGGGTAGAGGTAAATGGAGATATGGGTGATTTTAGGGTTAAGGGTTGGGTAGAGGTAATATGGGTAAGAGGGATTTTAGTGTTAAGGGATGAGCAGATGTAAATGAAGGTTAGGGTGATTTTAGGTGTAAGGGGTGGCTAGAGACAATGGGGGTATGGGTGGTTTTGGGGTTAAGTGTTGGCTATAAGTAAAGGAGAGTAAGGAGGAATGTAGTGATTAGGGCTGTACAGAGGGAGGTACAGGTGTAATTTTAGGGGTAAGGCGTGGGTAGAGGTAAAGGCGGTAATGGTTTATTAGAGTTCAGCAGGGGGTCAAGGTAAAGGAAGGTATCAGGTTTTTTTTTGTAATGGGGGCTTGGGGTAGTTGCCCCCCAAAACAGGCCAAATGAAAGGGGGTGTTTGAGAGTAACACTATAAAACAAATATATATAAATACATATGTGTGTGTATGAGAAGAATCTGCAGCCATGCTGAGGATTTAAAGAGATGTCATGATGAGTCTGTATTTAGATTTATGGAACGGGGATACCCGAGAGATTCCTTAGAGAAAACCGTGGTTCCAGTGAATCAGAGGAGTAGAGTTCTTACTTTTTACAAATACACATCTGAAAAAAAATTAAGAAATGTTGTCCAGTTATCAGATTAATAAGTACATACAGCACACAGGAAAGGGAGTTGTGAGTTGTCATCTGTAAACACAGGCATCTAATCCATGGGATTACATTTTTGGGCCCATTACCCCCAGGTCACCCTCTACCACTTACAGGAGAGAATACTTCATGAGGGATGCCCTGGTTAAGAGCACTCCAGAGGTTATAGAGCAGAAATGCTGGTTACAACAAGATAACGGCTTCCGTAAGTGCAAGAGATGCAAAGCCTGTGGTTTTGGGATAAACACCGTAGAATACATGACTCCCTTCCACGATAAACCAATCAAGATTGTTGTTTTCTTAAAATTGTAAGACTGATTTTGTGGTCTATGTATTTTCGTAAGAGAGCAAATTGATTGGTAGCACAATGCTGCAGGTACTTAAAAGAATCCTGCAGCACCCGAGGGGGATTAGAAAAGAGATCACTCCTACAATTCCAAAACAACTTAGAGGTGGTAATTGTGAGCGGTTGCTTAGGCAATCAGAGAGAAGGTACATTATCAGCTTAGACTACCAGTCACCAAATGGTTTAAATCTTGGAGAAGAGCTATAAACGTTTTTGTAATTTAGAATTTGCTGTATTCACTATCAGTAATAAAGTGCCTGATTATGGTTGTTGGCAGGGATAAGAGGAGAACTGGTTTTGTTAATTTAGATTTTGTATTTTGGGTTCTAATTTAGTTTCTATTTTGCGTTAAGATTTTGAGATTGTTTTTTAAATTAGAGGGTATTTTGGTTCTGTTTGATTATAAATCCTGGAAATATGCACTTTTATCAGGGATTTCACATTTTTAGAGTGTAAAGCCCACTGGTGCGTAATTGTAGAAACATGCACTTTGCCTACTTGGCCTATATTTTCTTGTGATGTTTACAGAGGTGAATGACACCGAGACATAACAGAATGAAATATTTGCATATTATACGAATCAAGAATTGAAATTAATGTGCTGAAATTGATGTGCTAAATGAGAGAAAAAAATCATCAGAAATCATGATTTATTTGCATTGTTGTAA
The DNA here is from genome assembly GCF_964204655.1 of Triturus cristatus. Classification (NCBI taxonomy): domain Eukaryota; kingdom Metazoa; phylum Chordata; class Amphibia; order Caudata; family Salamandridae; genus Triturus; species Triturus cristatus. The sequence continues at coordinate 1,135,800,438 of NC_140594.1, read as the reverse complement.
ATGAGCTCTAATTGTTGAAGTTGAGAGACAAAATTCATTTGCACTAAAAATGTTTTTGCACTATTTGTAACAGTTGAATGAAATGCTACACTAGAATTCGGCAGTGTCTTTGAACTATGAAAGGTATAGTCTTTGTTTCATCACATTTAGTCACATGGGCACTGCTTAAATGGAATAATAATGGTGTTGCGCATATGTGAACAAGGTCAAATGTTTTGGTCAAAACACATCAGGGAGGATTGTGGCGAAATCGACTGATTAAATTCTGGAGAGTGATCTGGTGTTTGCACCTGATCCTTTTGATTCCTTCAGTGTTGTATGTATATATGTTATAAATGAAATAAAGTCCAGTAGTCCAAGTGTGGAAAAGGCAACATACTTTATTAAGATGTTAAGATCCAGAGCCCCACCAGGAGCAGGCTTCCTGCTGCTCAGCCCATTCTCCAACTGACTCTCACATTCAACATTCCACAGCATCACCACACACCAACATTCCACGCCTCAGTCACATTGGCTGAGCAGCAATTATAACACATCTGCTTTCTTTAGAGGAGCAAGAATAACATTGCTTCTACCCCATGCATCTCACAAGTGCATATCAAGAGGGAAAGACCCTTGCATAGAAATATCAGATGTACAGGCATGTAACATGTGAAAAATTTAAAGATGATAAAAGAGGACATGCATGCAAAATATAGTTCAGGAAACATGCATGTAACTTATAAAATGTAAAGATGGTAAACGATCATGCATGCACAGGAGCAAGAATAACATTGCTACAACTTCATGGATGCCTCGCATGTTGAGGTAGTAAATGTAAGGATGGTGTATGTTGACATATATAATGTAACGGTGGTAAAAGACTAGCAATGCAAATAGAGTAAAAACATATAAATAACATATTAAATGTAAGGATGGCAAATGTCAACAAATTAAATGCAATCTAATACAAGTAAAGATGGTGAAAGTCCAAGCATGCAAAGATAAATATAAAAATCAGGACATGAATAAAGCGCAATGTAGCCTAACATAACCCGCAAGGTCTTTACGTAAATAAACACAACAACCCTCACATCTTCTCCCTTTCCACTAAACAAAAAACAAATCACACACTCTACCACACCCCACCTCAACTACCAAACCCTATATGCCACACACATACCAGCTGGCCAGGCTGGCACGGAAGACACCGCCAAGAGAACCAACCACCGAAGGTGCAGTAGGGACCAACACAAATTTCAAACTTGCAACACAGAAGGGTTACGCCCTCATGATCACACCACACCAAAATATCCATACAGAACATAAAGCAAAAGGATGACCTACACATCCCACACAACACACAGAAACGGGCGACTTAACCACGTACAACACACCATAAATGGTGACTCAACAGTAACACCTAGAAATGTGTGAGCTAAACGCAGTCATTTCAACTGCAACACCTAGAAGTGAGTGGTATATACATGCAGTCATCTCAAATGTAACACCTGGAAAATAAGTGACCTATACACACACAGTCATTTCAAGCGTAACACCTAGAAATGAGTGAACTATACACACACAGCCATCTCAACCGTAATACCTAGCAATGAGTGACCTATACACGTACAGTCATCTCAGCCATAGCACCTAGAAACTGTAACACCTAGAAATGAGTGACCTATCCAGGCACAGCCATCTCGAAAAAAAAAACAAGAAAATGGGTGACGTACAAAGACACAGCTACTCCGCACACAAAATAAAGGGTATTACAGAACAAATTCAGTAGCCACACCATGAACTACAAAACGCACATAAGCTTCACTCTGAAATGACTCTGAGCATGAAACATGACTCCAGCTCATCTGCTAAAAGGCACAAAATGAACTGCAAGGTCAAAAGGAGACATCACAATAAATTTGATACACCAGCTTTGTTCAAAGTCATATATTCCTTCCAAGACTCACTACCACAGACAATAGCCCCTAAGCGTGGTAAGCATAAAAAACCAGGAAACTTCATGACAATATGTACAACAATTTCATGGCATTAGATATATACAAAGTCACTACATTCAAATATTAAATGAGCGACTTCTCACCTGAAGCGCCCCAAAGTCACTGTACTTCGAAAATATAAATTATTCACCTCGCAAAATAAATGAAATACCTAATGTGCGTAACACATGCCACTGAGCTGACTGACTGCATTTGAATCAGAGAAACTGACAGTCCACTGCATGTGTTCAAAAGGTGCCCCCTGGATGATTTCTCAGAATAGCGCGGGACATATCCCCCGCTGGGTACAGCATCGGGGAAGAAAAGGAGAAAACTACTAGATGGCAGCACTTAGGTAAAAAAAAGGACATATCCCGGATGGCTCCGGGCATGTACTTGCTGCAAAAATGCTGCACTCCTGGAAACGAAGAGGAGGATGCCGTCGAGCTCACCGCAGCACGCTCACAACTTCAAGCGACGCCTTGGAAAATGCGCAGGTGCGCAATCCACCCACATCTCACGGCCGTGTAACTCCGCCGCAACGGTTGGTCAGGTAGAGTGCACAAAACAAGAGTAGGCAGGAAAAATTAACATTCTATGTTGCAGGCGGAAACCGTCCACAAGCACAATTTTGAATTACAAACAACTAGAACACGGTTAACTCTCCAGCGCATCAGGCCGGAGCAACTGACTCAAAATTAAATCAAACCCTCACTGGTGCCCGATCAATGCACCCGAAGGCCTTGTACTCGCGAACAAAAGCAGGCCATATACTCCAAAGTAATAGTGCAGGTTCAGGATAAGTGAAAACCCTCCTTACCTCAGTCCAAGTCACGTAGAATGAAAGTGAAGCACTTGCCGGTTCCCCCATTACAATAGCTGCCAGTTCAGAGCTGATGCACTGCGCATGACTGCTGAGATAGCACGCGAATGCAGCAGGTTTAAAGTTAAATACATGCTGTAGGAATACCATCACCTGCACGTACTTATTTGACTCAATGATTGAGATGAAAGCTGAAAGCCAGAACGCCAGGAATAAGGGTTGATCCTAACCCGGTTCCCGAATTCTTTAATAAAATTGATAATACTGCAGGTCTCCTCCAATAATGAGTGCCTGCTGACCCATAGGCAGCTGATAACAAAACTTGAGCAGAAACAGTTAGCGTGGCTGCTAACAGAGTCAACTATGTGGATGCCTGTACTAATACCCTAGAGGGAAGGCTTTTAGATGAAATATAACACTGGTGGGGCAATCACCAGAGCAAAGTAGGTTTATGCAGGCTCCACTATCTTGATACTTTTCGCATTAAGAACAGTTCTCTTGAATATTTCCTTGTAGTCTTTTCAGTTCCTCTTTGTAGGTTAGCTTCATTAAACACCTTGCACACGTAGTTTCTTTGGCAAATTGTCGCCAAAATGTTATAAATGAAATAAAGTCCAGTAGTCCAAGTGTAGAAAAGATGTTAAGATCCAGAGCCCCACCAGGAGCAGCCTTCCTGCTGCTCAGCCCCTTCTCCAACTGACTCTCTCACAGCCAACATTCCACAGCATCACCACACACCAACATTCCTCGCTCCAGTCACACTGACTGAGCAGCAGGTATAACTATATATATATATATATATATATATATATATATATATATATATATATATATATATATATATATATATATATATATATATTCACGCTCCGTAGCCAGTCCCACCAGGTGAGCAGCACTCGAACACGCACTAAGGTGGCAAGCCTTTAATTCAGGGTACAAGCAGGTTCAGTTTGCAGTTTCAATCAAACAGCCAGAAAGCGATTCGCCTGACGCGTTTCGAAAGTCAATCTTTCTTCTTCAGAGGCAGTCGCTGTAATGAATGTGTGCTCCGGTCTCCATGCTTAAATGCCAAAATCACGCCCCCAGATGGGCCGGCCAAATGACCCTCGGCATTATGGGTGATGGAGTCCCGGTCAATCAGACCTCAGATGGTGCACTAATTTCTGTTAAAATATTTTCAGCCCACAGATGAGCCACCGCAAACAGTGCCTGCCATAAATCCCAAGCGCATGCTCCCACTTTACGGCTTGACAGATGCTCTGCCGTGTGGCCCCCTCTCTTCACGGGGTGGTGCAAGCTCGACGGCTGCGTCGCCGCCTAATATTCACGCTCCGTAGCCAGTCCCACCAGGTGAGCAGCACTCGAACACGCACTAAGGTGGCAAGCCTTTAATTCAGGGTACAAGCAGGTTCAGTTTGCAGTTTCAATCAAACAGCCAGAAAGCGATTCGCCTGACGCGTTTCGAAAGTCAATCTTTCTTCTTCAGAGGCAGTCGCTGTAATGAATGTGTGCTCCGGTCTCCATGCTTAAATGCCAAAATCACGCCCCCAGATGGGCCGGCCAAATGACCCTCGGCATTATGGGTGATGGAGTCCCGGTCAATCAGACCTCAGATGGTGCACTAATTTCTGTTAAAATATTTTCAGCCCACAGATGAGCCACCGCAAACAGTGCCTGCCATCAATCCCAAGCGCATGCTCCCACTTTACGGCTTGACAGATGCTCTGCCGTGTGGCCCCCTCTCTTCACGGGGTGGTGCAAGCTCGACGGCTGGGTCGCCGCCTAATATTCACGCTCCGTAGCCAGTCCCACCAGGTGAGCAGCACTCGAACATGCACTAAGGTGGCAAGCGTTTAATTCAGGGTACAAGCAGGTTCAGTTTGCAGTTTCAATCAAACAGCCAGAAAGCGATTCGCCTGACGCGTTTCGAAAGTCAATCTTTCTTCTTCAGAGGCAGTCGCTGTAATGAATGTGTGCTCCGGTCTCCATGCTTAAATGCCAAAATCACGCCCCCAGATGGTCCGGCCAAATGACCCTCGGCATTATGGGTGATGGAGTCCCGGTCAATCAGACCTCAGATGGTGCACTAATTTCTGTTAAAATATTTTCAGCCCACAGATGAGCCACCGCAAACAGTGCCTGCCATCAATCCCAAGCGCATGCTCCCACTTTACGGCTTGACAGATGCTCTGCCGTGTGGCCCCCTCTCTTCACGGGGTGGTGCAAGCTCGACGGCTGGGTCGCCGCCTAATATTCACGCTCCGTAGCCAGTCCCACCAGGTGAGCAGCACTCGAACACGCACTAAGGTGGCAAGCCTTTAATTCAGGGTACAAGCAGGTTCAGTTTGCAGTTTCAATCAAACAGCCAGAAAGCGATTCGCCTGACGCGTTTCGAAAGTCAATCTTTCTTCTTCAGAGGCAGTCGCTGTAATGAATGTGTGCTCCGGTCTCCATGCTTAAATGCCAAAATCACGCCCCCAGATGGGCCGGCCAAATGACCCTCGGCATTATGGGTGATGGAGTCCCGGTCAATCAGACCTCAGATGGTGCACTAATTTCTGTTAAAATATTTTCAGCCCACAGATGAGCCACCGCAAACAGTGCCTGCCATCAATCCCAAGCGCATGCTCCCACTTTACGGCTTGACAGATGCTCTGCCGTGTGGCCCCCTCTCTTCACGGGGTGGTGCAAGCTCGACGGCTGGGTCGCCGCCTAATATTCACGCTCCGTAGCCAGTCCCACCAGGTGAGCAGCACTCGAACACGCACTAAGGTGGCAAGCCTTTAATTCAGGGTACAAGCAGGTTCAGTTTGCAGTTTCAATCAAACAGCCAGAAAGCGATTCGCCTGACGCGTTTCGAAAGTCAATCTTTCTTCGTCAGAGGCAGTCGCTGTAATGAATGTGTGCTCCGGTCTTCATGCTTAAATGCCAAAATCACGCCCCCAGATGGGCCGGCCAAATGACCCTCGGCATTATGGGTGATGGAGTCCCGGTCAATCAGACCTCAGATGGTGCACTAATTTCTGTTAAAATATTTTCAGCCCACAGATGAGCCACCGCAAACAGTGCCTGCCATCAATCCCAAGCGCATGCTCCCACTTTACGGCTTGACAGATGCTCTGCCGTGTGGCCCCCTCTCTTCTCGAGTGCTGCTCACCTGGTGGGACTGCCTACGGAGCGTGAATATTAGGCGGCGACCCAGCCGTCGAGCTTGCACCACCCCGTGAAGAGAGGGGGCCACACGGCAGAGCATCTGTCAAACCGTAAAGTGGGAGCATGCGCTTGGGATTGATGGCAGGCACTGTTTGCGGTGGCTCATCTGTGGGCTGAAAATATTTTAACAGAAATTAGTGCACCATCTGAGGTCTGATTGACCGGGACTCCATCACCCACAATGCCGAGGGTCATTTGGCCGGCCCATCTGGGGGCGTGATTTTGGCATTTAAGCATGGAGACCGGAGCACACATTCATTACAGCAACTGCCTCTGAAGAAGAAAGATTGACTTTCGAAACGCGTCAGGCGAATCGCTTTCTGGCTGTTTGATTGAAACTGCAAACTGAACCTGCTTGTTCCCTGAATTAAAGGCTTGCCACCTTAGTGCGTGTTCGAGTGCTGCTCACCTGGTGGGACTGGCTACGGAGCGTGAATATTAGGCGGCGACCCAGCTGTCGAGCTTGCACCACCCCGTGAAGAGAGGGGGCCACACGGCAGAGCATCTGTCAAGCCGTAAAGTGGGAGCATGCGCTTGGGATTGATGGCAGGCACTGTTTGCGGTGGCTCATCTGTGGGCTGAAAATATTTTAACAGAAATTAGTGCACCATCTGAGGTCTGATTGACCGGGACTCCATCACCCACAATACCGAGGGTCATTTGGCCGGCCCATCTGGGGGCGTGATTTTGGCATTTAAGCATGGAGACCGGAGCACACATTCATTACAGCGACTGCCTCTGAAGAAGAAAGATTGACTTTCGAAACTCGTCAGGCGAATCGCTTTCTGGCTGTTTGATTGAAACTGCAAACTGAACCTGCTTGTACCCTAAATTAAAGGCTTGCCACCTTAGTGCGTGTTCGAGTGCTGCTCACCTGGTGGGACTGGCTACGGAGCGTGAATATTAGGCGGCGACCCAGCCGTCGAGCTTGCACCACCCCGTGAAGAGAGGGGGCCACACGGCAGAGCATCTGTCAAGCCGTAAAGTGGGAGCATGCGCTTGGGATTGATGGCAGGCACTGTTTGCGGTGGCTCATCTGTGGGCTGAAAATATTTTAACAGAAATTGGTGCACCATCTGAGGTCTGATTGACCGGGACTCCATCACCCACAATGCCGAGGGTCATTTGGCCGGCCCATCTGGGGGCGTGATTTTGGCATTTAAGCATGGAGACCGGAGCACACATTCATTACAGCGACTGCCTCTGAAGAAGAAAGATTGACTTTAGAAACGCGTCAGGCGAATCGCTTTCTGGCTGTTTGATTGGAACTGCAAACTGAACCTGCTTGTACCCTGAATTAAAGGCTTGCCACCTTAGTGCGTGTTCGAGTGCTGCTCACCTGGTGGGACTGGCTACGGAGCGTGAATATATATATATATATATATATTACCTACTGGTGGTTGCCAGTAGGTCGTTATAGTTAGGACCTATTATCCATAGGAGATCCGCAACATTCTATTTGGAATAACTTTGGCGCCGGTTGACAAATCTTCGCGAAATTTTCAAAACTGGTGGGGCGCTCCGGTCTGCTCCTATCCTGAAAGTCTCAGGGTGATTCGTCAAGCGGGGGCCGAGAAAAAAGGGGGTCCCAAAGCGTGTTTTCGCCATGCAATTTTCCATAGGAACCTTTAATCGCAGCTGCAGCCCGAACTGCTGAACGGAATGACACCAAATTTGGCAAAAAGGTAGCCCTTGGTTCAGAGTCGTGCATTTTGGTTAAATGGTGTAAATCCGTTCAGTAGTTCCTGAGAAAATCAATAGTAAAATCACATATATATCTGGGCGGAGCCTAACCACACATCTCATCGTGAGATCTGATTGGCAGAAACAGTTAGCGTGGCTGCTAACAGACTCAACTATGTGGATGCCTGTACTAATACCCTAGAGGGAAGGCTGTTAGATGAAATATAACACTGGTGGGGCAATCACCAGAGCAAAGTAGGTTTATGCAGGCTCCACTATCTTGATACTTTTCGCATTAAGAACAGTTCTCTTGAATATTTCCTTGTAGTCTTTTCAGTTCCTCTTTGTAGGTTAGCTTCATTAAACACCTTGCACACGTAGTTTCTTTGCCAAATTGTCGCCAAAATGTTATAAATGAAATAAAGTCCAGTAGTCCAAGTGTAGAAAAGATGTTAAGATCCAGAGCCCCACCAGGAGCAGCCCTCCTGCTGCTCAGCCCCTTCTCCAACTGACTCTCTCACAGCCAACATTCCACAGCATCACCACACACCAACATTCCTCGCTCCAGTCACACTGACTGAGCAGCAGGTATAACTATAGATATATATATATATATATATATCTATATATATATATATATATATATATATATATATATATATATATATATATATATATATATCTATATATATATATATATATATATATTACCTACTGGTGGTTGCCAGTAGAAACTGGTGGGGCGCTCCGGTCTGCTCCTATCCTGAAAGTCTCAGGGTGATTCGTCAAGCGGGGACCGAGAAAAAAGGGGGTTCCAAAGCGTGTTTTCCCCATGCAATTTTCCATAGGAACCTTTTATCGCAGCTGCAGCCCGAACTGCTGAACGGAATTACACCAAATTTGGCAAAAAGGTAGCCCTTGGTTCAGAGTCGTGCATTTTGGTTAAATGGTGTAAATCCGTTCAGTAGTTCCTGAGAAAATCAATAGTAAAATCACATATATATCTGGGCGGAGCCTAACCACACATCTCATCGTGAGATCTGATTGGCTGTCAGCACTTCATCCAAGAAGTGTTGGCAGCCATCTTGGGACCAATATACATGATAGCACCTCATTAAAAAGCATTGCAGTTAATAGAAGGTTTTAAGACCTTAGTTACATTATAAATCATTTGTTGATGGTACCATACTCATTTTAGGAATTGTCGTGTGTTCTAAGGTGATTTTACCATGTGAAAAAGCCTTCTGCTGGGATATCATGAATCATGTTTGAGAGAAAACTATTTTCTCATGCTTTTCCCACAGAGGTTTGGAAGGTGATCTATAAGCTAAACTGAGAGCATATTTTCTGTAAATTCACATTATCTTTCTCAGTCATGTGAGAATGATGTCTGACATTCTCAGTAAAACATGTACATCCAACAAGGGCAGAGACTGTCAGTTGATTCCTTTGTGTTCTACTGCAGCTTCCCAGAGTGTTCTAAAGAACAACTAGAGCGCTAACTGTCCTACTTATGACAAAAGTATGGCACACCTGAAGCCATCTTGATTGGAATAAAGTGGTAACACTTAAAACATTTAATTTGCAAAGGAACAAAATGTGGGGGTTCATTTTGCCATAGAAATTATGATTAGTGCTGCAGAATGAAAAATTAGGGCACATTTTGACTTCTCAAATCCTCTTCTATTTCATTAAAAAATTCTGACATGCAGACTGAAACATGCACTTTGAATACCAGTAGAAGACTTCGCTGGTGAGCAGTAGCTTTACTACACTGATCTAATGAGCAACTAGAGTGCTAACATTCAGAATTTATGGGATATGTGTGACATATCTGAATACCTTCTTGATGGAATCAAAGTAAAAAACTGAAAGAATTTCCTACTGAGGAGACTGCAGTAAATGAGGAAATTAGGAAACTTCATAACAAATAAGTCTCCCAAGATGGCCACTAGAGACAAAAGAGCCCAAATGTAGCAAAAATATCACCCAGATGTAGCCCAAGTATATCCCAATTACAGAATGTCCCAGAGTGTTCTTAAGAACAACTAGAGCGCTTAATGTGTTACTTATGACAAAAGTATGGCACACCTGAAGCCATCTTGATTGGAATAAACTGGTAACACTTAAAACATCTAATTTAAAAAGGAACACAATGAGGGGGTTCATTTCGCCATAGAAATTATGATTAGTGCTGAAGAAAGAAGAATTAGGGCACATTTTGAGTGACTTCTCAAATCCTCTTCTCTTTCATTAAAAAATTCTGACATGCAGACTGAAACATGCACTTTTAATACCAGCGGCAGACTTCCGTGGTGAGCAATAGCTTTACTACAGTGATCTAATGAGCAACTAGAGTGCTAACATTCAGAATTTATGGCAAATGTGTGACATATCTAAATACCTGCTTGATGGAATCAAAGTAAAAAACTGAAAGAATTTTCCTACTGAGGAGATTGCAGTAAATGAGGAAATTAGGAAACTTCATAACAAATAAATCTCCCAAGATGGCCACCATGGACAAACGAGCCCAAATGTAGCACAACCATCACCCAGATGTAGCCCACATGTAGTCAATGACAGAAGTGTGCAAAACACTTTTTATTTTTTGTGTTTTTGCAGTTTTGTATAGTGCAGACTTGTCAGGTATTGGAGTGCTTTCCATGAGCATTGGTTACATCACACAAGAACAAATTCATTTTGGTTGTAGACATGGGGAGATTAAGTGATTTGACCAGAATCACAGAATGTCGAGCTGAAGCAGAAACTCCAACCTGGTTCCCCAGTTGCAAAGTCTGCAGCTCTGGAAGTAACACCACATCCTCTCCCCTAAGTGCAACATTTAATCAAGTGGTCAACTGGATAAAAAACAAAGATAACAAATAATTTAAAAGTGCTTTGTCGCTATTTGAAAACTCAGAAAATATGTCCTCATTTTAGTTTTTTAGAGCACTAACCATAATTTTAATGTAAATAAGACCCTCTCATATATGTAACTTCTAAAGGAAATGCTCTAGGTATTACAGTTTTGATTACACCAAGATGACGTCAGGCGTTCCACACTTTTGTAATAAATATAGAATGTTAGCAATCTAGTTGTTCATTAGGATACTGTTGAGAGGCAGAGGCCAGGGGCACGGACTCTGAAAATTGAAGGCAGGTAGGAGGGTGCAGAGGCAACAATTTGACCACACTGGGCAGGCAGGAAGGACAGTGGCAGCACAACAGACTATGGAGGGCAGTGGAAAGGGGGGCAGGGGCAACAAACCAACAATACAGGACTGGCAAGAGAGGCTGTGGCAATATAATAGACCATTGTGGGCAGAAGGAAGAGGCAGTGGTAGTACAACCATACATGCCAACAGACCTGATTCAGCCAGGAAACGTCCAATGTTTTAAAGCTCAAATGGGCTTTATTTGATCTGTCTCCTGTCTACAATCTCCTCTTTTTCAATGTAACTCAAAGGGGAAAATCAATACCCCAGTTTTTTTTTCAAAATCTCCCTCTTACCAAGTTCAAAATGTTCGCAAGTATGGTACATTTGATCATGGAAGGCAGGAGGAATTGGGGTAGGGACATGGACTCGGATAACAGAGGACAGGAGGGACATGGAGAGGTGCACCAAACTGACCCTACAGGGCAGGCATCAGGGTTTGCAACAGCACAATACACCACACAGGGCATGCGGGACGGGAGTGCAGCACAACAATCCATAGAAAGCAATAGGGAGGGGACAGGACCATGCACATGGACAACAGAGAACAGAGGGGAAAGAGGCAATGGTAGGTAGCTGACCATAATGGACAGACAGGAGAGAAAGCTTCAGCATAACAGACCATAAAGGGCAGGAGGGACAGATCAGGGGCATTACAATGGAACAGACAAGCCAGGAGGGAGGGAATAGGGGTCTGCACATGGAAACAGAGGGCTGGGGGCAAGGGGGCAGGGCAGGAGCAGAAAGATGACCATGGAGGTCAGGCAGGATGGGTACTAGAAGCAAGACACACCATGTAGAGCAACTGTGAGACTATGATGGCATACACACAGACCATGGAAGGAAGGTGGGAGGGGGTCAGGGGCAGCTAGCTGACCACACAAGGAAGGTAGGAGGGGCTTTGGAAGCACAGAAGACCATGCATGGCAAGCAGGAGGGTTAGTGGCAGCACAATGGCTATGATGGGCAAGAAGGAGGGTGCAGGGGCATGCACAAAGGACCATGGAGGATAGAAGGGAGGGTCAGGACCTGGGCACAGACAAGAGAGTTCAGGAGCAGTTGCAGCACAACAGACCAGGGAGGGCAGAAGGGTGTGGCAGTAAAATGGACCATGAAGGACAGGAGGAAGGAGATAGGGGCATGGAATGTGGCCAGGCAGGGTGGAGGTGGCAGGGACAGGTTACAGTCATCTGACAATGCTAGGCAGGTGGGAGGGGAGTGGCAGCTCAACAGAACACTCAGAGTTGATAGGAGTGGCAGGTCCATGGGACATGGTGGGCAAAAGGATGGAGCAGGGGCATGCACAAAGACATCGGAGGGCAGGGGGAAGGAGAATAGGGGCAGCAAGCTAGCTCAGAGGCTAAGCAGGAGGTCAATGATGGGCATAAAATTGGGCAATGGAGGGCAGGAGGAGTGGACTGGAACATCATGCTAAATGGAGGGCAGTGGCAGCACATCAGACCATGCATGGCAGAAGGGAGGAGGTTAGTCCATGGATTCAGACAACAGAGGATAGGGAGGAGGTAGATGGGGCAGCAAGTTAACTTTTCAGAGAAGGCAGGTATTAGGAACTTTATTGTTTTTAATATGTGTGTCTGTGCGAACTACTTAAAATATGAACAAGTATGCAGCATAATCTAACTTTTAATCATGAAGAAGAGGACGTTTGTGACTGTGACTCCGGGCTCACTTGGCAGAAACACCCCCTGACCTTCCACCCCCATCGCAAAATGTAATGCCCGTGAAAAGGGTAGGTGAACGCAGTGTTATATAGAATATAGTCCTGAGAGCACGATTGAAAATGAAAACTAGATATAGTGTATGGTATAAACTATGCACCAAAAAGTGTGATATAAGATGAACCGGGGCGTGAAATATAATATGCAATACATTGTGCGCAATGACAGATTCATTGGAGAGTGCGAGATAGCACAGGCACTAGCGCGTGCTATGCGATATGCACCTTGGAGTGTAATATGCACAGGGCAGTGTTGTGTAACCTAACTAGTCTCTAAAGTTGTAATATAAAATATGTGCTGGGGAGTGTAACGTTGCATATGCTATGTATGGTATAGTGCTGTGCGTTATAACATAGGCATCGAGGAAGGCACGTTAGATGGGGCAATATAACCTGTGCGAAGGCAAGTGTGGCATGACATATTCATGGGGTGGTGTTACAGTGCACATGGGCTAGAGAGTGTCATAGCATATGCACTAGCTGGTGGAATACAACACAGAGGTGTGTGGCACTCGGCGGGCACTGGTGGGTGTAACTCAGCATTGGGCTCAGCCAGGAGCGCGCTGTGACTCTCAAGTGAGGTTCGTCTCCTTTCCAGAGAGTAAAATAAAAAGTATTACACATCCGGCAGTGGATGTGTGTTTTATTAACCGTGAGGGGGATTTCTTGCATAGTTTTGGTCGAATTTTTGTCAAATCCCCTTTGAATGGCTTGGTGTGCGTGTGTATTAAATGTGCCCGTCAATTGCTACCCATGTTTGTATAAATAAACGACAAGGGTGTCTACTTGGAGAGGACCCTCCGGCGCGGGAGCCGGGATTAGGCACGGTAGGGCGTCAGACACGTCAGAACTTCACTAGTGGTGTAAATGCATTCCACGTGGAGAAATTGTATGCATAGTTGCCTTTTAATGAATATCACACAAATCGTCATGGTGATAGGTATGTACGGTTTGTCCAGCATGTCCTAGGTGTTTCTATAAATATATTAAAAAAATTAAAATATAAAACAAAGGCCATGTCCCGGGGGTTGGGGTCCTGGGGCCGATAAAGGCCTTGGGAGGGGGGCCACGCGGCCCCCTTCCAAATTTTTTTTTTTCTAAAAAGAAATTAGGGGGCAGGCCCTGGGGGATGGGGTTCCCAGGGCCAATAAATTAGAAAAAGAAGGGGAGGGGGGGCACACAGCCCCCTTCTTAAAAAAATAAAATAAAATAAAAGACCGGCCCGCCCCCTCCTTGCAGCTCTCTGCAAACGCGCCCCCTGGCGAATTGTAAGTTGGGGAATTAATTCCCCTTCAATACTGAGGGTCCCTGAGGGCCAACTAGACCAACAAGTATCTCCAGTATGCGCCAGGGAGCTGTGTTGGAGACAGGTGTTCTGAGGCCACGCCCCTTTTTACACCTCTCTGCAAAACAGCACTGTGGCGCTTACTGGAGGTACCTAGTGGGCTAGTTTGACCCTAGGGACCCTTAGGATTCAAGGGGACTTAATGTCTCAACTTAGAACGGCCACAGGGCGCGTTTACACAGTGGTGAAGGGAGGCGACGGGGCCTGAGGTGACGTGTGCAAACACGCCTTGTGGCGTGTTTTAAGCTGGGGAAATAATTCCCTTTCAATCCTGAGGGACCCTGGGGGCCAACTAGCCCACCAGGTGCTTCCAGTAAGCGCCACTGCGCTGCGTTGCAGAGAGGTGTTGCAGGCCGTGCCCTTTTTTACACCTCTCTGCAATGGCACTTACTGGACGTACCTAGTGGGCTATTTTGCCCTTAGGGACCCTCAGGATTGAAGGGGACTTAATCTCCCAACTTAAAACGGCCACAGGGCGTGTTTACACAGTGGTGAAGGGAGGGGACGGAGCCTGAGGTGACGTGTGCAAACACGCCCTATGGCGTGTTTTAAGTTGGGGAAATAATTCCCCTTCAATCCTGAGGGCCCCTGGGGGCTAACTAGCCCACCAGGTGCTTCCAGTAAGAGCCACTGCGCTGCGTTGCAGAGAGGTGGTCCAGGCCGTGCCACTTTTTACACCTCTCTGCAACGCAGCTCTGTGGCGCTTACTGGAAGTACCTAGTGGACTAGTTGGACCCTAGGGACCCTCAGGATTCAAATGAACTTAATCTCCCAACTAAAAACTGCCACAGGGCGTGTTTACACAGTGGTGAAGGGAGGGGACGGGGCCTGAGGTGACGTGTGCAAACACGCCCTGTGGCGCGTTTTAAGTTGGGGAAATAATTCACCGTCAATCCTGAGGGACCCTGGGGGCCAACTAGCCCACCAGGTACTTCCAGTAAGCGCCACTGTGCTGCGTTGCAGAGAGGTGGTCTAGGCCATGCCCTTTTTTACATCTCTCTGCAATGCAGCTCTGTGGCGCTTACTGGAGGTACCTGGTGGGCTAGTTGGACCTTAGGGACCCTCAGGATTCAAGGGGACTTAATCTACAAACTTAAAACTGCCACAGGGCGTGTTTACACAGTGGGGAAGGGAGGGGACGGGGCCTGAGGTGACGTGTGCAAACACGCCCTGTGGCGCATTTTAAGAGGCAGTTTTAATCCCCCTGCCCTATTATATACTAGGGACTTACAGAGGAGGTCATGCTAATCACAGGGGAACCCCAACGCATAGTGTTCCCTAGTGTATGTAGGTGTTTTCACTGTAGTCTAAGTGTCTTTTAACATAGCACTGGCTCTAGGACTGGTTAGTCAGACTCAGTTACCACCAGTATCCGTCTGAAAAAGTTGAGGGTACAGGATGATTTTGCAACAAGGCTTCTTTCTGCTCTTCTGTTTGTTCTTTCTGCACGTTATCCTTCTTCCTGCACTTTTCTTTGTCTTTGGGGACTTCTGTTGTTTCTTTCTGAATTTCATTTTTTTCTTTCTGTGCGTTGTTTCTTCTTTCTTCACATGGCCTATCTCTGTAGGCATAGTTAGAAATTAGCATTTAAAAAAGTTTTGAAATTCACTGAAAAAAACATAGGTTTCAGGCACGTTATAGTTAAGAATTAGCATTTAAAAAACCTTAGAAATTCACTGAAAAAACCATAGGTTTCAGGGGCGTTATAGTTAGCTGGTAAAAGCGGTAATTGAGTCTCTACTGTGGGTTTTTGTGCACAGGCAGCACTTGTACTGGCTAAATCTTTGATTATTGGCATTCTTGTCGTTTTATTTCTTTTAAAAACTTAAAACTTAAACCTAATTTGCGCCGCTTTATTTAGGTTAATTTTCATATGCTGGGGCAGTCTATTATTGTTTGAAGCACAGCGCTAGCACTCACTTTATGTCTAGCCCGCATTTCCTCCCCGTTCCACCGCAGCTCGTGCTGATTGTAGTCGAGGGATTGGCATTGCGATACATTTCATCCTCACTTCCGGTTGGCCATATCTGGGGTAGCCATTTGGTGAAGTGACGGACTAGTTCTCCCTACCCACTGCAGACAAAAAAATTGACAATGGCGCCGACGCACAGCGGACATGCGCAGTCGGCACGCCAAAGGCGCACCTAAGGCAAGCCCGCCTGCGCCCGTCCGCGACTCGTTCGCGTCCGGCGCCGGACACTATGTTGATGCAGGGGTAGAACATTCCGCTGCTCCTGCTCCCAGAGAACTGTTTGCATCTTCTCAGGTAATGGGAGCACAGGTCGAGGTTGAAGGGGCTGAAGGGGATGCTCAACTAGTGGGTTTAGTAGGTGCAGAGACGGAAACTGATCCGACTGGAACAAGTTCCTTAAGATGTGGTCTGATTAATGTCAGGTCTCTTTGTAAACATCACTTAGAAACACAGATGTTGCTGGAACTCCATGATTTGGATGTTTTGGTAGTGACGGAGACTTGGACCCATCTGGATTCTGATCTAGAACTCGGCCTAGCCTGCCAGCAGGGCTATAAAGCTTTCCATAAATCTCGTCCAAGCGGTAGAGGCGGAGGGGTCGGGATTTTCTTTAAGGAGTTCTGGAATGTGTCGCCCATAGATATTGACATGGTTGAAGGGGTCGAATTACTGGGCTTTGCCCTAAACACTCTTGGGCACCAGGTGTTGACTGGTATTATCTGCTATAGGCCGCCTGGAGTAGCCAGTCTCTTGCAACAAAAAAACCTGGTAGATGTGTTTTGTAATATGGCTCTTGCGCATTCTAGGCTCCTTATACTGGGGGATTTTAATCTATGGGCCAATGGAAGTATGGATCCAGGATATAACAATCTTTTACAATCATGTATGGATTTGTCCCTTACCCAGTGGGTGGTGGAGCCTATACAGGGGGTGGGCATATCCTGGATCTGATATTTGCCAGGGAAGACTCAATGGAAGTTGTAAGTGTGACCCCAGTTGGCTGGTCTGATCATCATTTGATAAAATTTGATGTGTTTAATATTAACTGCAGTAATATGGCTAGGAAGGAGGTAAGATGTTTTTTTGGCAGGGACTGGAAAGGCCTGTTGAGGAATATTAGCTCCTCCCCGATATTCCGTCTGGAAGGTCTGTCCGATCCTAGAAAAGATGTGGATGATAATTACACTTCTTTCTGTCTACATATAAAGAATCATCTTGATCGGATCGCTCCGCAGAAAATGATCAGAAGAGGTGGTAAACCCTCTGCGCCCTGGTATAATATTGCCCTGAAAAAGTTAAAATTGGGATGTAGACAGGCTAAGCGAAAATGGAGGAAGGGGTATTCAGATGTAGACAAAATTCTCTGGAAAGAGAACATTTCTAGTTACAAGGAAAGTATTGCTGCTGCTAAAGCTGAGTACTTTGCTGAGATAATTTTGAAGGCTCCAAATAGCTCCAAGAGCATTTTTAATATTCTGAACGATATTGCTAATCCGATATGCACAAAAAATAAGGTCCTTCCCACACAGGAACTCTGTGACAGCTCAGCTGACTTTTTTAATGATAAGATTAGAAAAATTATTGAAGGGTTGGAAGAAAATAATAGGTCTGCTAAGACCGATGGTCCCATACAGGATAAACAGGAGGAAACAAGAGCGCTGAGAAAGGCTCCGGTTGTCATTTCCGTTTTGGACCATTTTGATGTTCTTTCCACGGAGGTATTTGAGCAACTTGCTATGGGGGTTTCTTCCGGTTCACCCTTAGACCCTTTTGCACATAAGGTCTGGAAAGCGTTCAAATCTGAACTGTTTCCTCCACTTAGACAGCTGTGTAATCAATCCCTGTTTAATGGGACGGTCCCTTCCTGCTGGAAGCAAGCAGTTGTCTCCCCCCTCCTGAAGAAGCCTTCACTTAATCCGGAGTGTCTCAAAAACTACAGACCTATCTCTCTCCTCCCTTACCCAGTAAAAATCATGTGAGTCGAGCACTTTCCCAGTTCCTTGAGGCAAATAACCTACTGGACGAGGTCCAGTTTGGTTTCCGCCCGGGGCATGGGACAGAGACTGCCCTTCTGACCGTGTTGGATGATCTTCGTTTGCATGCAGACAAGGGTCATCGTGCCATCTTGATCCTATTAGATCTGTCTGCCGCATTTGACACAGTCAATCACAGGGTTCTTCTGGAGCGGTTGGAAGGAGTGGGGGTGACTGGTCTGGCATTGAAATGGTTCCACTCATATCTTTCGGATAGAAGCCAGGCCGTAGCTCTCCCCCCCTTTCAGTCTAAGTTCACCAAAATCCAGCATGGTGTACCGCAGGGGTCTGCAATAAGCCCCATTCTGTTCAATGTCTACATGCGTCCCCTGGTGGATATTATTAAATCTTATGGCATAGGTATGGTAAACTATGCAGATGATACCCAGTTGATTTTATCACTGGAGGGAGAGCAGTCATCTTCCCTGGAGAATTTTCACGCATGTATGCAGAGTGTGGCTTGTTGGCTAAGAACTAATTCGCTGCAATTTAATGCAGACAAAACTGAAATCCTTTGTACTAAGGGTGGGAAAGTTCCCTTTCCCCTCCCGGTCAACTTCTGGCCTCTTCCTGCAGACCCCCCATTACAACTTGCTGGGGCAGTCCGCAATTTGGGAGTCATATTTAAGGAAAAGCTGTCTTTGGAATCACATGTCAATAAGACTCTGGGGACTTGTTTCTCTCTTGAAAGAATCTTAAGGAAGATTCTCCCCCAGCTCCCAGCTCATGTGCGCCCCTTGGTAGTTAGGAGTGTGATCCTGAGCAGATTGGATTATTGTAACTCACTATTGCTGGAATCCCCTCGATTTGTGATCGGGAAATTGCAGAGAGTTGAGAATATGGCAGCCAAGTTGGCACTGATGCACCCCCGTCATTCTTCCTCCAATCAGGCCCTTGCGGAGCTGCATTGGCTCCCCATAGCACAGAGGATTTATTTTAAGTCCCTCTGTGTCGTGTTTAAGGCACTGCATGGTCTGGGTCCCATACCATTGCAGAGTAAATTTCGCTGGTATACACCTTCTCGATGCCTTCGATCCTCCACAGCCTGCTGCGTGGGAGTACCTCGAATTAATAGAGCTAGGCTTGGGGGTCAAGCTTTTAGTGTCGCAGCTGCGAGACTCTGGAATACACTGCCCCTGGAGCTGCGGCAGGTGAAAGACCTTATGGTCTGTCGTAAACAACTTAAAACCTGGCTCTTTCCTAAAACTTAATGCCCTTCTATCTGCTTTTTAATTCCTTGCTTTTCCCTCTTTAGCGCCAGGATGCTCGTTGAGTTGCAGTGCGCTTTATAAGACACTATTACATTACATTACATTACATTTTCACTCGTACAAAACCATTGAAATTCCCCCGTTATAGTTACTTCAGCTAACTAGAACTCGCGCGCCCGCAATGCACTGCTGATGACGTCACATATTACATCACTCATGACATGGTCAGTGACATCACTCATGACATCATTGATGACATCTCAAATGACATCACTGATGACATCACTAATGACATCATCCTTGTGATAGAGTGGCAGACTTCCTCTCACCCTAATATAACCTTTGATACACACATTCAAAAATAGAAACTAACATTTTCAAAACAATGGACATACCAATACCAGTTACAACAACCTATTCAGTAATTCTAAGATCTACATACACATCCACTCATTCACCAACAGTCCTATACAGTCAGTCATACATGTACTCACTCATCATATGTACTCATACACCTATACATCCTGTTACACAACGCCACTCACCCTTAGAGTTACTCACACACATAGTCACTCATGCTAATAAAGAATCAAACATCCATTTACTTGCATATACAGTTATACACACACCATAACACTTACTTCTACAGAAACTTACATATACATAGTCTTTTAAACAATCACTTATAGAAACACATACTTATTCATACAGGAACTCTTCCAATCTCTCACTCTCACATATACTCACTTATATACACCAATAGTCACATATACTAGTTTAAAACATATGTAGTTACTCATAAAGACACTATTGAGACAGTCATTCACTCACTAACACACCCATACACACACTCATCCACCCATACAGTCCTGCACACATGCTGTCTTCAACACATACAAACAGTGAGTCACTCATTCATGCATCTATGCACTACGTAATACCCCCCACCGAACCATACAAACACTCCGACACTCATACTGATACTCAAAAAACCAACTAATAACCTATATAGACACTCATGTAGCTACTCACCAACCCATGCAGCCACTTATACACAAAGTGAGAGACTGATACAGATATTTACATATTTAAACATTACTCACTAAGCCATGTATTCACTAAGATACACTTAATCAGTCAGTTATACAATCAATTTTTCAAAAAATAATCATCCATTTAGACACTTATATACCCATTTATTCTTCCATTGACCTTGAGATATACATATATTAAACATATTTAATTTTCAGAAAAACACACATTCCCTGGATGATGTCATCAGTGATGTCATTGGAGATGTCATGAGTGATGTCATGAGTGATGTCACTAACCATGTCATGAGTGATGTAATATGTGACGTCATCATCAGTGCATTGCGGGCGCATGAGTTATAGTTAGCTGAACTAACTATAACGGGGGAATTTCAATGGTTTTGTAAGAGTGAAAAGTCTAGCTAACTATAACGCCCCTGAAACCTATGTTTTTTTCAGTGAAATATATATAAATATATGTGTGTGTGTGTATATATATATATATATATATATATATATATATATATATATATATATATATATTATCTACTGGCGGTCGCCAGTAGATAGTTATAGTTAGGACCGAGTTTCCATAGGAAATCTCAAAATTCTATTTTGAATAACTTTGGCGCCGGTTGACGATTCCTCGCGAAATTTTCAAAACTAATGGGGCGCTCCGCTCAGCTCCTACCCTGGAAGTCTCGGGGTGATTCGTAAAGCGGGGGCTGAGAAATAGGGGGGGTCCCAAAACACGTTTTCCCCATGGATTTTTCCATAGGGACTTTAGTCGCAGCTACAGCCTGAACGGCTTAACATAATTATGTGAAATTTGGCAGAGAGGTAGCTAAAAGGTCCATGAAGTGCCTTTTGCAGGTTTGGTGTAAATCTGTTCAGTATTTCCAGAGAAAAAAGCATTTAAAACAATATATATATCTGTAAGCGCGCAGCGTACGCGCTGGGTGCGCGTACTCGGCAGAGCGCGAGCGCACTTCTGATTGGTTGTTAGAAGTAAGTAAACATTCGAATCAGTGGAAATCAGGAAGCGGCGGCCGCCATTTTGTCTCTCGCATAAAGAGGGGGTGAGAAACAAAGGGGGAGAACGTGTAAAGGGGGCAGAGTGGGGAGATATTGACCCACTAGGCATTGTAAGGGGGTCACAGTAGGACCTTGTAGGGCAAAAAAAAAGATTAATATTTTTAAAAAAATTCGCCGAGTGCGCGCACCCAGCGCGCACCCGAAAAAAAAACTAATAAAAAAAAGAATAAAAAATCGCATTTAAGTGTTTAGATATAAGGTGGCTCTAAAAAGAGCCCTTGTGTTCATTGTGTGTTTTTTGGTACCTACAAGTAAGTACCGATGCAGAGTCTAAAGTTCAAGAGGAAGACTCTGTTGCCTTCATCAGTGAAGTGTACACCATCTCCTCTATAAATGTCTTGCATGTTGTAACGCAAGTTGTTGTGGTATATAGAACCCATACCATAGTCTCTGAGGAAAGCAGAAATAGATTTGTTGACGTGCTTCCTTGCTTTGTCAATCTGTGGAAAAAATTGGTTGGACCAGTTCCACTTTTGCCTTTGGCATATATTAGAATATACAAAGGCAGTTTGTGGAAAAAGCGACATCAATTGCACAAAGGTGTCCTTAATAAGCATTTCCAGACCTACCCCAGTTAGAGTGCCTAGGTCATTACCACCACAGTGCACAATAATAACGTTAGGCTGTGGGAGATGTAGAAAGGTTTTCACCAAAGGCATTAATTGGTGCCACTTTAACCCTCTCTGACCAATCCATTTAATGTCTACATTTGGCAAAGCAAGGTCTCTCACCATACCTCTTTTTTCTGCAAACTTTTCACTCCAGAAGACATAGCTGTGACCTACAATCCACACTGTGAACATCTTCCAAGGAGATCTGGATGCACTCAGGAGGTGTCTTTCAATAGAAAGGCAATATGAAATGAAAGACAGTTGTAAAATGGAGGCATACATATTTTTTTAACATAAAAAGAACACATTGGCTGATTCAAATCTTTTAACAGAAAAAGTAGGCTGTATGTGTATATTTTTAGAAGCATGTTTTGTATTGGTTCAGAAAATTGTGTTCCCACAGAAGATTAGATTGGATTTGCTGTTAGGTTGGACAGGTGAACCACTCTTGCTCTTTGGATTTGAAACATTGTGTGCTGAACTTCTGACCTCTCTCCTCACAGCAGTGTTCCATGAGCTGTTGCTATGGTAGCAGGCAGAAGTCAAGTTGGGGGAAGGGTACATTTGGAAAGGGGTTGAAGTTTTCAACCAATAGAAATGTGTGATTTCATTTGAAAAAAAGTGGGAAGCACTGAGATTTGAAATTAACATGTATATGTGTGAAAAAAGAGAGGGAAACATTGCCATTTACTGGTTCTGGAGAGAGGAGAGAGGTGTAGAGCTCTGATATTCTGACTCTGATAGTCTGCTGTTTGAGTGGCACATTTCTTTCACAACTAACTAATTTTAAAGGTGAGTTATGAGTTTGAGAGGGGAAGTATGTGGTGATTTTTTAGATAAATATTAGAATTGTGAATCTTCTTCAAAAGTTATGTTTTACATTTTGAGGTTTGGGAGATATTTAACTGTCTTTAACTAGTTAAATATTATGGAGTATGTTTTCACCATAAGTTAATGTGTAGTGGTAACAATGAGGAATACTGTTTTGTGCCTACCATCAAACCATGAGTCTGTGTGCAGAGAAGAATTGTTGACAGAGATTTAATTTGTGTTGCTGTTGAAAAGTAAGACTTGCAGTTGAAAGAAAAGGACAGCTTTTTTTTAATTGTGATGGTTAGGATTTAGCAGAAATCACTTTGAAAGAAAAGAGAGGAAAATGGCAACACATTTGAAATTAGCATTAGTTCTGTAAGAATTGGAGTCCCAGGAAAGGGGCAGTCTGTGTTTTGTGCCTACAAACACAGCATGAGTCTGTGTGCATATAGGAATTGTTGTCTGAGATTTAATTTGTGAAGTTGTTGTTCTGTAAGAATTGCAGACCCAGGAAAGGGGCAGTCTGTTTTCAAAACACAAATTAACTCTTACCACACATGCACTGTTACATACATCCCAGCAGTCTTCATGCAGTTTTGGAAGTCTCTTTGCTCATCTGTCTTGCACCAGACAATACACAGTCTCCAGAAACACACTCTTGGCACACACGCAGCAGCTTCTCCAACACTCCCATGCGTAGTACTCAGCTCTGTGTGCTGTTTCAGATAGCACTGTGTAACGCAAACACATTCAACGTCACCAAGGCTCATTTCCTTTGCTCTAGTGTAGTCACTCACCCAGGTTGCACATGCTCATGGTATCAAGTAGCTGTTAGGACATGTGCTCTTTTCTGCCTCTGTAATCTACAAGGAAAATGTGTCAGGCTGTAACAGTAATTATCACTTGCTCTACCACAGTAGTAAATGTGCTTTGAAATTGCCAATCAAATTCTGTTTTCTGCTTAGAATCACACCATGAGGCTGTGTGCGCACAGGAATTGTGGCCAGAGATGTAATTTGTGTTGCAGTTGTTCTGTAAAACATGCACTTGCAGGAAAGGGACAGCTTGTTTTCTTCAAATGTGGTGGTTAGCACTCAGCAGAAATCACTAAATCGCAAATGAGAGGCAAAAGCTAAAACATTTGAAACCAACAGGGTAGATTTTCCTTTCAAAATAGCAAAGGCACAGGTAGTTGCCATATGTTCAAAACTGCAAATAACCCTTAGCACACATGCACTGTTACATACATCCCAGCAGTCTTCATGCAGTTTTGGAAGTCTCTTTGCTCATTTCTCTTGCACCAGACAATACACAGTCTCGAGAAACACACTCTTGGCACACACGCAGCAGCTTCTCCAACACTCCCATGCGTAGTACTCAGCTCTGTGTGCTGTTTCAGATAGCACTGTGTAACGCAAACACATTCAACGTCACCAAGGCTCATTTCCTTTGCTCTAGTGTAGTCACTCACCCAGGTTGCACATGCTCATGGTATGAAGTAGCTGTTAGGACATGTGCTCTTTTCTGCCTCTGTGATCTACAAGGAAAATGTGTCAGGCTGTAACAGTAATTATCACTTGCTCTACCACAGTAGTAAATGTGCTTTGAAATTGCCAATCAAATTCTGTTTTCTGCTTAGAATCACACCATGAGGCTGTGTGCGCACAGGAATTGTGGCCAGAGATGTAATTTGTGTTGCAGTTGTTCTGTAAAACATGCACTTGCAGGAAAGGGACAGCTTGTTTTCTTCAAATGTGGTGGTTAGCACTCAGCAGAAATCACTAAATCGCAAATGAGAGGCAAAAGCTAAAACATTTGAAACCAACAGGGTAGATTTTCCTTTCAAAATAGCAAAGGCACAGGTAGTTGCCATATGTTCAAAACTGAAAATAACCCTTAGCACACATGCACTGTTACATACATCCCAGCAGTCTTCATGCAGTTTTGGAAGTCTCTTTGCTCATCTGTCTTGCACCAGACAATACACAGTCTCCAGAAACACACTCTTGGCACACACGCAGCAGCTTCTCTAACACTCCCATGCGTAGTACTCAGCTCTGTGTGCTGTTTCAGATAGCACTGTGTAACGCAAACACATTCAACGTCACCAAGGCTCATTTCCTTTGCTCTAGTGTAGTCACTCACCCAGGTTGCACATGCTCATGGTATGAAGTAGCTGTTAGGACATGTGCTCTTTTCTGCCTCTGTAATCTACAAGGAAAATGTGTCAGGCTGTAACAGTAATTATCACTTGCTCTACCACAGTAGTAAATGTGCTTTGAAATTGCCAATCAAATTCTGTTTTCTGCTTAGAATCACACCATGAGGCTGTGTGCGCACAGGAATTGTGGCCAGAGTTGTAATTTGTGTTGCAGTTGTTCTGTAAAACATGCACTTGCAGGAAAGGGACAGCTTGTTTTCTTCAAAAGTGGTGGTTAGCACTCAGCAGAAATCAGTAAATCACAAATGAGAGTCAAATGCTGAAACATTTTAAATTATTGAAAAGCTAAAAAAAAAATTAAATGAATTATAATTACAAAAAGGTATTTTTTTTACAGTTTCTTGCAGGTATTGCTGAGCAACAGTGAAAAAATAAAAAAATGCCTTTAAGGACAAGAAAGAGGAAAGAAAAGCAACAACAACTATATCTGGACAAAACTGGAAAAAAAAAATAGGAGGAAAAGCTGGTGATGGCAAAAAGAAAAAGTCTACTGGTAAGCAGAGTAGAGATTTCTTAAAAAAGATCTTCAAAAAACAAAAAAATGGAAAAAATAAATGTAAAACAAACAGTGTTTTAGGTACAAAGCAACAACAGAGTCAACAGCAAAAAACAAAAGCTAATGTACAATCAGAAGTAAGTAAAAGTGATTTAACACGAAAATTAGATTTTAAAAACATTTGTCGAAAAATGTTTCAGAGAAGAGTGATGTTAAATTTGCTAAAGGATGTGAAAAAATATAAGAAAAAAACAACATTTATTAAGAAAAAAAATTTATAGAAAATATTGTAAGTAAGGCTTTGGAAATAAAAAGAAAACTTTTTATTTTAATTTTGAATAGGATGCGTAGATTAGATAAATTAGTCAATGCAATGAAGTCACAAAGCAAAAGGAAAAGAGAAGTGAAAAAAAGTAACTTTTGTAAAGTGTTCTTGGGAGAATGGAAGCACAGATCAAGTACTGAACCATTTTTTAATGAAGAGAGTTATCTTCAAAGTAATAGCTTGCTGCTTGCAGTTGACACCAATGGTAGAGCATATGAAGTTAGAGATGGTTGTGTGATGGAAAAGGAGAAAATGGTTCCAAGAAATGAGGAAGAAGTGATGGCTGCTGAGGCTATGGGGAGACGTCCAAAAGCCCCAGTGTACACTTGGAATTGTAGTAGTATTTGTACTGTGCGTCAGGAATCTATTGATAAATTACATGAGTTTCTAAAAGAATATAGTAAAAAGAGTGTAAAACAGAAGATTAAGGTTCTTCAAAGACTAGATCCATGCAGAGTGAGAGAGAATACTGGTTTGCAAGGACATTCTCTGGCTTGTCTATCTAGGAAAGTGTGTCAAAGGGTTTTTCACCATTTTAGGATGCTGGCTGTTCATCATACTGAAATGAGAAAGTTTGTGAGAACATTGTATTTTGCTAAAAGTCCAGCAGTAAAGTTAAATGAGTTAAATAATGCTCTGTTCCGTGGATCTGTATCAGATGTAGTGAAGGTTACTGATGAGATTCAGTTTTGTTACTTCGGTCCAGAACAAGAAAGTGCAGAAAAGGACACAGTTAATGAGGAAAATGTGGAAGAGAATGTAGAACTCACTGTTACTAAACATTTTGAAGATGAAATGACAAAATTTACTATCATCTCCAATGAAAGACCAAATATTACTTGTATTTGTTGCCGGAGAAGCCATTACAAAATTCAAACAAGGAATGTTGATCTGTATAAAAAAAGTGAAAATGAAGATAATTATAAGTGGAAGGATTTTGCAACATATATATTTCTGGAAAATTGTTTTGAATTGGGTGAAGATCAGCGTATTTGTAAATACTGTTATAATAAGTTAGAAGAAAATAGAATGCCGACCAGAGCTGTACATAATAATTTAGAATTGGATGCTATTCCTGCCGAACTTTCTGATTTAAATACATATGAGTCTATACTCATTCAATGTGTTCATCCGTTCCAGACCATAGTACGTATGGAGCCCAAAACTGGTAAATTACCTCCTTCAGATTTAAATGAGAGGTTTAAAAGGAAGAGTGGTGTATTTGCCATTGGATTTGAAAAAAAATATGGAAACTATTGATGTAGATAGTTTGGAAACTGAACCATTAGTTATTCTGGTTAATGGTGTACCTACAAAGAATAAGAAGATTTGGCAGGAGCTGGTAGATGTACGGAAAGTACAAAGAGCAAAAGTATATTTGAAAAGGAATAATAAATGGTATGAATCAATTTATATAGATGAAGACGAAGAAGATTTACAAGAAGACACAGAAACACCAACTGGGCAAATTGAAAAAGTGGACATGTCAAAAGAAGAAGAAATTTATGAACATTTTAGCATACATCCTCTTCATTCTAAAGAAGTTATGGGAGACACTATTGATCTGTTTCAGATGAAGAAAGCAAAAGGAACTCCCGTTAGTGTATGGGAGAAGAGCTTGGAAGCTCGATGTTTTCCCCAGCTGTTTCCTACAGGAAAAGGTGGACGATACGATGATCGCCCAGAACAGATTCCAGCTTCTGAGTATCAGACTACAAGATTATATGCAGAAGATTCAAGATTTCTTCAAAGTATTCCTTATTTGTTTCATCTTTTATTTGAAAGCGACTTGTCTGCACTATCTTATGCAGTAAATCACATTTTAAAAAGTGGAGTACATCTACATAATGTGTCTGCTAAGGATTTTATGGACAAAGTGCAGCACCGAGATGATCATTTGGAAACACAATTGATCAATCTGATGGCTTGTCAGCGTGGGACGAATGAATATTGGTACCGACGCCATGGAGAATTAAAATGCATGTTACGGAATTTAGGAACTCCAAAATGGTTTCTTACCCTAAGCTGTGCCGAGTATGCTTGGGATGATTTACTGGATTTTCTTCGAGAGGCAAATTCTAACATTAAAAACATCCAATACAAGATAGCAGGAGAATTGTGCTCATTGGATCCGGTTAATGTTTGCAGATATTTCAATCACAGATTTGAGGCTATGATGTCTTTCATCTGCAATAAAAAAAATCCACCTCTTGGAGAAGTTATGGATTTCTTTTGGAGAAAAGAGTACCAAGCAAGAGGTGCTCCTCATATTCATATGCTGTTGTGGATCAAGGATGCCCCAAAATTTGGAACAGATGCAGATGAAGCAGTTTTAAGCTTTATTGAAGAATATGCAACATGTGCTATACCTAAAAGCACACAAGAGAAAAAGTTAAAAGAGCAAGTTCTACGTTTTCAAAATCATCGGTGTGGAAAATACTGTCGAAGAAAGTACAAGAGCAAAGAAAAATTCTACACAAAATGTCGATTTGGATTTCCAAGACCTGTCCTTTCAAAAGGAAGGGTAAACAGTTTTATGTCAGCTGTGCAACATACTATTACAAGAAAATCGCCAAAAAATACCTATAACCTAAGAAGAAAAGAAGAGTCGAAATACATAAATGACTACAACCCAGTCATTTTATCCATGTGGAATGCTAACATGGATATTCAGTATGTGGCAGACAATTCTATTGCTGTTGCTCGGTATGTCACATCATACATCACTAAATCTGAGAAAACAGAATTGAAGGAAATGTGGGAAGAGATTTCTCATGAGAAGACTGTCAGTAAGAAGCTATACA
Source organism: Triturus cristatus (assembly GCF_964204655.1). Taxonomy (NCBI): domain Eukaryota; kingdom Metazoa; phylum Chordata; class Amphibia; order Caudata; family Salamandridae; genus Triturus; species Triturus cristatus. The sequence goes on along the minus strand of NC_140594.1, from coordinate 1,135,771,827 downwards.
GTTTCAGTTTAAAGATGTTATCGCATCGAGAAATTGGATCCTACGAATGTTCAGATAGGTTATCATCTGCAAGTGTTTACTCGAAATCCAGAAGAATAATTTGGGCAAGTGTAGGTCTTGCAGGAATGCGAAATCGGGTACTGAAATATATTCGAGAAATTGAATATCTAGCAGAGTTTGAACCAGAAAGTACAGACATTTTAAGAACAAACATGTTGGACACATATTACCCACAAAGAAGTCATCACCTTGAGAACATGTGTCTCTATGAAGTGCTGCAGAACTTTATGTTTAAACGGAATGTCACAGAAGATATCAACAATGGAAAATATAAAGTCATTGGTGAGGAAGGATGTTTGGTGAAGCAAACAAAAGGAAGTTTGATAAATCACCGGAAGCTGAGTTGCGACACCCCTGATAAAAAGGAATTTTACTACTTGGCACTTTTGCAGCTGTTTAAACCATGGCGTTCAGAGGACGAACTTCTTGGAGAATTTCAGAGCCTTGAAGATTCCTTCAATGCTAGGAAAGACAGCATCGAATGTAGTACTTTCACAACTTATGTTCAAATGTTAAATGAAGAAATTGAACAAGAAGCAACAATTGCAGCTGAAGTAGCTAGAGACAGTTCTCAAGACAGTCAAAGTTCTGGGACATTCAGTCAAGATCCTCTAGGACAACCGATCATCGAAAATGAAGCAGCAATAGCTATGAACGAAGTGGAAACAGCTATGAATCAAGCTCAAGAAGATTTAGTAGACTTAACATATTTGGAGGAGCAACTGAATGAAGAACAAAAACAAATTTATGAAGAAGTCAGACAATAAATTGATCACGGATTACTACATGAAAATAAAGAGTGCTCATGTACATCTTTTGAACCAATGAGAATGTATGTAAGTGGACAAGCAGGAACTGGAAAAAGTTTCTTAATTAATGTAATTAGAAGCTACCTACAGAAGAAAATGGAATCCATTTTGTCTTGTGTTGTTACTGCTCCAACTGGGTTAGCAGCGTATAACATCAAAGGAGTTACCTTACATCGTTTGCTAATGTTACCAGTAGAGCATGAGAACAAAATACAGTACCACAAACTAGCAGGAGAAGCATGCTTGGAAGTTTCAAGAGTATTGAAGAAAATGAAAGTACTTATTATTGATGAGGTAAGCATGGTATCAAACTTAATGCTTGCCTTTGTGCATTTAAGAATGCAGCAAATTCTGAAGACAGACTTTGACGTCCTATTTGGAGGAAAACACGTCATAGTTTTTGGAGATCTTTTGCAACTTACTCCAGTTAAAGGACAACCAGTATTCCATACTCTTACACATGAAGACACGAAAAAGTCATTAGGAAGTATAGGCAATGTAAATATTTGGACATATTTTGAGTATAAGGAACTCATTACCAATATGAGGCAAGCCAATGATGAGGACTATGCAAGTATTCTGAAAGATATAAGAATTGGACTACTCACAGAACATGGCAGAAAAGCATTACAGAGTCGATTGCTGAGTAATTTGTTTCCAACAGAACAAATAGTTCCAGAGAAAATATACAAGGAAATTGCGGAAAAAAATACTGTAATCTGCTTAATGCCAACACTACATGAATGCTCTGTATTCAATGAAGAACTTTTGAAATTGGAAAATGAAGAGATCATAAAACTGGAAGCTGTGGATAAAATAGAACATGAACGAATAACTGTTATATTGACAGGCAAATTGGGTACTAAATTGGATTCTCTGGAGAAAAACATTTCAAAAACAGCTGGTTTGGAAAAGAATCTTTATGTGTGTATGAACTGTAGAGTAATTTTAAGATGTCATTTGGATGTAGAGAAAGGTTTAGTGAATGGAGCTATGGGAAGAGTTGTGGGTTTTATTAATTACCAGAAAAAAGTTGGAATTGAATGTTTAAAAATAAAATTTGATCAGACACAAAAGGTTAAAGACATTTGTCGTTGTTCAGTTCGTTTCTTGCTTGTGAAAGACTTATATGTGCGTAGGAAGCAGTTTCCGTTTTCTCTAGCATATGCTGTAACTATTCACAAATCTCAAGGATTAACTGTTGACAGTGCTTTTGTAAACATTGGATCTACTGTGTTTAAAGAAGGTATGGCATATGTTGCTTTGTCACGCGTGAAAAAATTATCTGGGTTATTCATGATAGACTTTGATGATTCAAAAGTAAGTGCTGATGCAAACTGTGTAAAGGAGTATAATAGATTAAGAAGGAGCTATGCTCCTCATTTAGGTCAGTATCCTGTGTTTGAAAAACGTGTTGTTTGTCGGAAAAGGAGATTTGAGAATATCTGTAATGAGGATGTACAGAAGAGAAAACAAAAAGAGAGTGATGAGACTGCAAGCAAAAAGAAAAAGGACAGTGTGGAAGAGGTTGTTGGTTGTCATTTTGAAAATAGCTCTGGTGTCAACTGCTACGCAAATGTAGTGCTGAATGTTGTATTTTATCTTGATTTTTTGCAAGAGCAGATAATACTAAATCATGAAAAAAGATTCTGTTCTTTGCTGAGTCTCCTCTATGAGAAGCTGAGTAATGATAAAACTAAAATAGAAAGTGCTTCTGATGTTAGAAATCTTTTAGATGTATGTTCAGGAAGTACACAGTTTAGTCAAAATGTCCAGCAAGATGCACAGGAATTCTTAATATATATGCTGATGGTACTTGAAGATGAAGGAGTAGAAGTAGAAAACTTATTTGGTGTCTCTTATAAATGGGAACATTGCTGTGAAAACTGTATGAACACATGCAGTAGTAATGTTGATTCTGAAAGGTTCATATATTTACCATTACCACAAAGTAAATCAGTGACTTTTAGTAAATTAGTTAAAGATGCCAATCAGAACATGGAATGTTCTGAATGTAAATCTGACATGTTTTCCACGTTATTTTTACAGAAATACGGTCAGTATGTTATTTTAATGATGCAACGTTGTAGAGCTGATGGTTCTAAATTGGATACTTTAATAAAGAAGTTTATAGGACAACAATTATCAATTTCTGGAAAAACTTTTGTTACAGTTGCAATAATTTTTCATGAAGGACCTACTGTAACTTCGGGACATTACACAGTTTATCTTAAATGTGAAAAAGGCTGGACATTGTGTAATGATTCCCAATTGATTTTCAAGCAACGTTTGCCTTATGATTTACCCAATTCTTACTTAATTTTTCTGAAACCTAAATTTTAAAAAATAAAAACTGCATCTGAAGAAAGCATTTTTTGCAATTTTAAAGGATTATAATTGAAGATATCACTTAAAAAGGATTTTGAAATTACTATTTGGACTAAAGGAAAAGTAATAAAAGGATTTTGAAATTACTATTTGGCCTAAAGGAAAAGTAATAAAAACAATTGTGGACTTCTTTGATAGATATTATTTTGGCATATGTGCTTTTGCAACAAGGTTTAAAGACGGAATATCTAAAAAAAAAATATTAATCTAGAAAGGTTTTTGCCCGCTGTTAAATGATGAATAAAATTGTTTTCACTATTTTAAGTGAAAATTAAAAAATTCTGAAAACAGAAAAAAAGGGCACAAAATTGCTTTGTAAAATATGTAAAAACATGTACTGCTTTATAAAATGTATGATTGAATATTAATATTTTTTTTCTTTTTTTTTCAGAACTTGAAAGAAAAATTAAAAAATGAAATTCTGTTTCCTTGCAAATTATTAAAAATGTTTTTATCAAAATAAGTTTTTTTTAAAATAAGATAAGTAAAAAATATTTGTATTTCTTAATCCTTCCTTTTCATGATTCCTTTTCTTCACCTCTCTTTGTTCATTAAAATTAAAAAAAAAAATAATAATTTTAAAAAACCTCCTTGGGTGCGCGCAGTGTGCGCGCACCCCAAAAAAAAAATTTTTTTCAAAAATCCCCCAAAAATATTTTTGGGCTTAGTTTTTAGGTGGCTCTGAAAAGAGCCCTTGAGTTAATGTAGGGAAACAGGAAGAGAAAAACGAAAAAAAGAAAAAACATCTATGGCCTAATGCAGTGATGCGCATCAAATTTTCGTTGAAGGAGATCAAGACTGGTCTCCCCCACAGAAATAAGACTACCGCAATCAGTGCACCGTGTAGACAACCTCGCCAAACAAGGTGGACCAACAAGAGGAGTAGAAAAAGGTGAAGGCACCATCGCAGTAGAAGTTCTTGCCTGAGCTGCCTAAAAAGTGCTCGGCTGAGCTGCTGCAGATGTCATCGGCTGAGCAGGTGAAGGGTTTGCTCCAGAAGCTCGACGAAAAGATACTGGATGCATTGCCTCAACATGCCTCGTCATTGTGTGTATGCTAAAAGAATACTTCTTGTTAGCATTCCCACATGATAAGACTTTTTGACACAATACACAAGTAACTTTCGGTGCATTCACTTTTTTTTGTCCCTCAGGGAAAGTAAAAAACTGCCATATAAAGCTGTCTTTCTGCTTCCTGTTCCTCTGTTTCTCAAGAGTGTCTGAAGATGGTTGCTGCTCAGCCATTGTCTCTCAACAACAGATTAGCTCCTTCTCCAAGGGAATCAGAACTAATAATGAAGAAAGTGGGAGTGGTGTTGAAAGAATCTGGAACTGAAAGTACTTCAAACCAATCAAAAGTCATTATTGTGGATCACATGACTTGCAATGAGGGGATTGGGTGTGGTGTTGAAACAATCAGAAACTGAAAGTAATGAAAACCAATTAGAAGTGTTGTTTTATTATGAACATAACCCGAGGTGCGCGCACGGAGCAAGCTCGGAGCGCGCACCCGGCAATTACGCATGCGCAAACGCGTACGAGCGCATGCGCATACGTGGTATGCGCGTACGTAACGCGCATACGTAGCACACGCGTATACGCGAACGACAGCGCGCGTACTCTACGCGTATACGGAAGTGTACCGCGTGGAGCACGTACAACGCACGCACGCATGCGTACGTACGCATACGTACGCACGCATGCGTACGGTCGCATGCGTACTTACGCGTACGTACGCATGCGTACTGGGTGCGCGCTCCGAGCGTGAAAGAAAACGTATGTATGGGTACGTAACTAACGTAAAACAGAATTCTTAATAAACTTACGCAAACGTACTAGGTGCGCGCTCTGAGCGCGCACCCTAAGAAATAATAAAAAAAAAACAAAAAAAAGGACATAACCTAATAGAAAATATTAACTATGCTGTTCAACTTTATCCTAATTGTAAATTTTTTAAAAAATGAGCCAAACAAAATTAAAGGATAAAGATAATATATAAATGAATACATAGGAGTTTTTTTTAAAAACAAATATTTTAAAAATATAAATAAAAAATACATAACTTAGCATTTAAAAAACCTTGCAAATTCACTGAAAAAACCATAGGTTTCACACACGTTATAGTTAGGAATTAGCATTTAAAAAACCTTGCAAATTCACTGAAAAAACCATAGGTTTCACACATGTTAGCTGTACATTTCACTCGTACAAAACCAATGAAATTCCCCTGTTATAGTTAGTTCAGCTAACTATAACTCGCGCGCCCGCAATGCACTGCTGATGACGTCACATATTACATCACTCATGACATGGTCAGTGACATCACTCATGACATCACTGATGACATCTCAAATTACATCACTGATGACATCATCCTTGTGATAGAGTGGCAGACCTCCTCTCCCCCTAATATAACCTTTGATACACACATTCAAAAATAGAAACTAAAATTTTCAAAACAATGAACATACTAATATCAGTTACAACAACCTATTCATTATTCTAAGATCCACATCCACTCATTCACCAACAGTCCTATAGAGTCACTCATACATGCACTCAGTCATCATATGTACTCATACACCTATAAATCCTGTTACACAATGCCACTCATCCATTGAGTTACTCACACACATAGTCACTCATGCTAATAAAGAATCAAACATCCATTTACTTGCATATACAGTTATACACACACCACCACACTTACTTTTACAGAAACTTACACATACTTAGACTTTTAAACAATCACTTATAGAAACACATACTTATTCATACAGGAACTCTTTCAATCTCTCACTCTCACATATACTCACTTATATACACCAATAGTCACATATACTAGTTTAAAACATATGTAGTTACTCATAAAGACACTATTGAGACAGTCATTCACTCACTAACACACCCATGCACACACTCATCCACCCATACAGTCCTGCACACATGCTGTCTTCGACACATACAAACAGTGAGTCACTCATTCATGCACCTATGCACTACGTAATACCCCCCACCGAACCATACAGACACTCAGACACTCGTACTGATACTCAAAAAAACAACTCATAACCTATATAGACAATCATGTAGCTACTCACCAACCCATGCAGCCACTTATACACAAAGTGAGAGACTGATACAGATATTTACACATTTAAACATTACTCACTAAGCCATGTATTCACTAAGATACACTTAATCAGTCAGATATACAATCAATTTTTCAAAAACAAATCATCCATTTAGACACTTATATAGCCATTTATTCTTCCATCGAGCTTGAGATATCCATATATAAAACATATGTAATTTTCAGAAAAACACACATTCACTGGATGATGTCATCAGTGATGTCATTTGAGATGTCATCAGTGATGTCATGAGTGATGTCACTGACCATGTCATGAGTGATGTAATATGTGACGTCATCAGCAGTGCATTGCGGGCGCGCGAGTTATAGTTAGCTGAACTAACTATAATAGGGGAATTTCATTGGTTTTGTACGAGTGAAATGTCCAGCTAACTATAACATGTGTGAAACCTATGGTTTTTTCAGTGAATTTGCAAGGTTTTTTAAATGCTAATTCCTAACTATAACGTGTGTGAAACCTATGGTTTTTTAAGTGAATATATATATATATATATATATCGTAGCTCCAAACCTTTGCACTGGCTTCGTGCACTCAAGAACGGGTGCTTTTCAGCGGGAGGTGCACCCGCTATAGTAACCGCTTCCAACCTCGCACTCTTTAGTACAAAGGAAAAGCATTCACGGGGGTGAGTCCAAAATCCATTTATTTACGGACTCCTTTCTCGATGGTAACCAGGCGCGCCGGAAACAGCCATATTAATGTCAATTTCATTAGTATTCCAACATGGGAATTGACAGTGTTAAAGGACTTAAATTTACATAAAGTCCAGCGCCATCTTGTAACATGCAACAATTCATTAATGAAATACATATCGGCATTTCAAACTGTATCAGCCTTCTTATCAGTCGGCAGAGGTATTTCAACCTGAACATTTCCATATTTGCGATCTTTTCAAAATATATTATATATATATATATATATATATATTCACTGAAAAAAACATAGGTTTCAGGTACTTTATAGTAAGAAATTACCTTTTAAAAAACCTTAGAAATTCACTGAAAAAAAATAGGCTTCAGGGATGTTATAGTTAGCTGGACATTTCACTCTTACAAAACCATAGAAATTCCACCGTTATAGTTAGTTCAGCTAACTATAACTCGCGCACCCGCAATGCACTGCTCATGACGTCACATATTACATCATTCATGACATGGTCAGTGACATCACTGATGACATCTCAAATGACATCACTGATGACATCATCCAGTGACTGTGTGTTTCTGTAAAGTTTAAATATGTTTTATATATATTCCAAGGTGTATTGAAGAATGAGTGGGTGTATAAGTGTCTGGATGGAAGATTCAGTAGGTGCGTGACTAACTGTATAAGTGAGTGATTAAATGTGTCTTACTGAATGCATGGGTTAGTGACTAAACCGTGTGAATCTCTGTATCAGTCTGTCTGTTGTTGTGCAAGCTGCTGCATGGGTTGGTCAGCAGCTACATCAGTGTCTATATAGGTTATTGATTGGTGTCTGAGTATTTCTTCGGGAGATTGAGTGTGTGTGGGTGGGTGGGAGGTGTTTGACTCTGTGCATAGATGTGAGTGGTTGATTCACTGGGTGTATGGGTTCAAGAGTGCATGTGGAAACAGCTGTATGGGTGTGTGAGTGTATGTATGGGTGTATTGGTGAATGAATGGATGTCTCAGTGGTACATGTCCAAGTAACTACATATGTAAAAGGCAGTGTATCTGTGAGTTGAAGTATATAAATGTCTATACATGATAGTCAGTGATTGTGAGACTGGCTGGATGGATGAGTGTGTACTTGTATCACTGATTATATAAGAGAGTAAGTATGCGTTCGTATCTATATGAATAAGTGAGGTGGTGTGTGTATAATAGTATAGGTGAGTAAATGGAAGTGTGATTGATTCTTTGCATGACTAGGTGTGTGAGTAACTGCATGGATGAGTGGCGGTGTGTGTGTCTGTCTAGGTGTATGAGTGCATATGATGTTATTATATTGATGAGTGACTGCATGTATGAGTGGATGTGTGTGTAGACCTAGGAATCAGTGAGTGTGTATGTAGTAACTGGTATTGGTGTGTTAATGATTTAGAAAATAGTAGTCTGTATTTTACAGTGGGTGTATCAAAGGTTATATTAGAGTGTGAGGAGGTGCATCAGATTTTCACGAGGATGATGTCATCACTGATGTCATCAGTGATGTAATTTGAGATGGCATCAGTGATGTCACTCACCATGTCATGAATGATGTAATATGTGATGTCATGAGCAGTGCATTGCGGGTGCGCGAGTTATAGTTAGCTGAACTAACTATAACGGTGGAATTTCTATGGTTTTGTAAGAGTGAAATGTTCAGCTAACTATAACGTCCCTGAAACATATGGTTTTTTCAGTGAACTTCTAAGGTTTTTTAAATGCTAATTTCAAACTATAACGTACCTGAAACCTATGGTTTTTTTCAGTGAATTTCAATGGTTTTTTAAATGCTAATTTCTAACTATGACATCCCTATTAAGTCCCCTTGAATCCTGAAGGTCCCTGATGGACAAGTAGCCCACCAGGTACATCCAGTAAACGCCACAGAGCTGCCCCTTTTTACACCACGCTGCAAACGCGGCTTCTGGTGCACTGCTGCTTAGAGGATTAAGTTCACTTGTGTCTTGAGGTCCTCAGGACACAAGAGGACCTTATCGCCCCACCAGCAGTGCACCAGAAGCCGCGTTTGCAGAGTGGTGTAAAAAGGGGCGTGGCCTCGGAGCACCTCTCCACAACGCAGCCCTGTGGCATTTACAAGAGGTACCTGGTGGACTAGTTGGCCCCCAGGGACCCTCAGAATTGAAGGGGAATTAATCCCCCAACTTAAAACACGCCACAGGGTGCGTTTGCACTGTGGTGCAGGGAGAGGGGTGGGGCCTGATGTGACAAGTGTGCAAACGCGCCCTGTGGCACATTTTAAGTTGGGTGATTAAGTCCCCTTGAATCCTAAGGGTCCCTGTGGGCCAACTAGCCCACCAGCTACCTCCAGTTAGCGCCACAGAGCTGCATTGCAGAGTCGTGTAAAAAGGGGCGTGGCCTCGGACCACCACTCTGCAACGCCAGTGGAGGTTCCTAAGCTGTGGGGAGAAGTGAGTTCATTTAGGCAGGTTGAGGATGAGTCTGGCCTTTGAGTTCTGTATCATCTGCAGTCTCCTCATGAGTTCGATGGTGGTTCCTGCCTACAGTGCATTGCCGTAGTCCAGCCGGCTGGGGACTCCGACTTGAGTGACAGTTTTCCTCATGTCGATGAGGAGCCATTGAAGATTTTTTGGAGCATGCAGAGAGTGTAGAAGCAGGCGGAGGAGACTGTGTTTATCTATCACTTCATGGTGAGCTTGCTGTCCAGGTTAATGCCGAGGTTGTGGGTTTGATCTGTCTGTGTGCGAATGGGCCCGAGTTTTGCAACCAGAAGTCATTCCAAGAAGAAATTTTGATGCCAAAGATGAGAACTTCAGTCTTGTCAGTGTAGTGCTTTAGACAGTTGGTCTTCTTACAGTTGGCAACGTTCTTCATGCAGTTATGGAAGTAGGTCTTCTTGGTTGTGGGGTCTGCAGAGAGCGAGAGGATGAGCTGGGTGTCTTCGACGTAGGATATGATGTTGAGGTCATGGGTTCTGACAATTTTGGCTAGAGGTGTCATGTACTTGTTGAAGAGGAAGGGGTTGAGGGGTGAACCTTGAGGGATGCTGCAGGTGGTGCTCTTGGGTTCTGAGTTGAAGGGCATTAGGCAGATTTTCTAAGTGCTGCCCGTGAGGAACGATGCAATTAATCAGAGGGCGTATCTTGGATTCCCAATGTGGTGCAGTCTCTTGATGAGAGTGTGGGGGAATACGATATCAACTGCTGCAGACAGGCTGAGGAGGACCAGGGGTGCCGATTCTCCCCTGTCGAGGAGGGTGCAGATGTCATGAGAGGCTGTGTTCAGGGCAGTCTCAGTGCTGTGGTTGGCGCTGTAACCGGATTGTGAGGCAAGCAGGTTGTTTCTTTCCAGGTGTTCTGTGAACTGCTGGTTGATGGCCTTCTCGAGGACTTTGGTGGGAAAAGGGAGTAGCGATATGGGGCTGTAGTTCTGGAGTTCGCAGGGGTATGCAGAGGGTTTCTTAAGGAGAGGTCTGACTTCTGCGTGTTTCCGTGAGTTGGGACTGGTGGCTATGGCGATGGAAGCATTGTGGATGGTGGTGAGTGTGGCTGATGTTCTTACCTTTGAGGTTGAAGAGGTGGTGGGGTAGGGGCCATGGGTGCTCCCAAGTGGACGTAGTTCATGATGGCTGTGGTGTTCTGTGTGGTGAGCTGTTCCCATGCGGTGATTGGCTGGTCGTGGGAGGCTTCTGAGGAAAATGTAATGGGTGGATTTGATGGCCAGAGGGGAGATGAAGTCAGTGATGTCATTGCAGGAACCGGCACGTAGTCCTGGGGGTCTGTAGGCAACGTTGCCTCTGATGATTGTTCTATATTCGGTCTGGAATTCAAAGTTGAGGTGCTCCATAATTGGTGTGGTGTCGTCTTCAGTGATGGTGCAGCGGATTGTTTCTCTGTGGATGATGGTAATGCGTCCTCTGTGTTGGCGTGGTCCCGGTGAGTCATCTTGTAGCCGTTGGGCATTACGATGGCGATTGCAGAGGAGTAGTTGAGCCAAGTCTCTGTAATGAAGGTCATGTTGGGGGAGAGGGTGGAGATGGTGTCCCAGACTTCGGTGGAGTGTTTGCAACGTGATCCGGCGTTGAGCAGGAGGCGTCGGAGTAGTTCAGGGGAGGTTGCAGTCAGTAAAGTGGGCGTGGCACAGGTTTCTCTGAGGGCGGGAGTTCCTGAGTTGCCGGCAAAGAGACAGCGGTGCCAGGTGAATGGTCCTGCTGCAAAGTGTGAGAGTATGAGGCAGCAATTGTTGAGGTGTCCGTGTCCAGGGTCCAGGGCTTGGAGTTCTGCAGAGGAGTATCTGTGGGTGGCTGGAGGACCAGGGTTCCTGGTGCTGGGTGCGGTTCAGGTACAGACGGGCATGCCTTTGGTGCACATTTGGAACACCGGCAGTGTGGCCACACTGCAGCCTCCATTAAGTAGATCCTGGGAAGGGGGCATGGTGCTGGGTGGTGGGAAGCAGGAGGCGGGAGCTGAGTGCAAAAGCGGCATGAGAAAAGAAATGCAAAAAACTATTACACAGGTAAATGCAGCACAAGAGCAGGAAAATAGTACACAAATACACTCAGAAAATCAACAGGATGAGCTAACTAATACAAGAATAGAGGCTGACTGACTGACGCTGTGCTAGACAGGAACAGAGGGCTGTTGTAGTCCGGCAGCAGCAATACTAATCAGCAAAGGCAGCGAACGGAGGTGAGAGAGAAGAGTGCACAGCGGTGCACAGGGTGCCAACACAGGGAAGAGACAGAACCGATAAATGGAGTGGGGGGAGCTGGCACAGGGCTTGGTCTGACCTGGCTAGAGAACTTTCATGAGAACATTTGTTTTCACCTCCATGGTGGGGAGCAAGAGGTCGAGGACCTTGGTCGTCTTCTGTGGCTGGGCCAGCGGGGGAGGAAGAGGTGTCTAGAGCAAGGTGTCAAGACAACTTGCCTCTTGCAACTCCTCAAACCAATTATCCTCGGTTTAGGGTTAAGCCAAATCATCCCCTGGGTCGTAGTCGTTATCTGAATCTGTGCCAAAGAGTTAATGCAAGGAATGGTGCCTGCCTTGTGGGAAATTAAGGGGAGTCAACTGCACCTCGGTCAGAATCAAGCACAACGTCAGTCAGATTCGGAGTGGGGTTGACTCGACTTCAGATGGGATAAACAGGGCCACCTTCGCAGGGGAGGAAGTTGGTATCAGCATCAAACTGTGTGTCTGAGGTGGGAATAGGCACCGGGCATGGTGTCATAATAGGATTGGAGGGTCCAGCTGGCACCAAAGGAAAACCCTCTGGCGGTAACCCAGATGGAGGGCCCCTCAGATCTGGTGGAGCCCAAAGGCATGCCAGAGGGAGTCAGAAATATCCAAAGAGCCCCAGCATGGCTGCGCAAACCTCTTCAATCTGGTGTAGCATGGCTTAAGGCCCCAGGAAATTGGGTCGTGCTGGAACCACCTTCGGAATCAGCTCCGAAGTCACCGGCCCCTACGAAACGTCAGGGGAGTGAGATAGAAGGGAAGGCTTTATTGTTCTTCCTGCACTTACCCAAAGACTTTGAGCATGGTCAAAAATGGCCTTGAAAGCTGCCCCTGTGACTCCAGGAATGAGATGAGGGCGGGGTCTTTGACTTGTAGCGGGACTTGGTATGGATCCGATGCAATGTTTTTCTGTGTGCTTGGCCACCTAGAATTTCCCCTTGCATGTCCTGATGGCCTTGGGATCCATTGACACATAGTCTACGCAGGTCTTGTGTCATGGTCCGTCTCCAAACACCACAGGAATACCTGGTGGGAATCTATCACTGACATCTGCTTGCGACACTCCCTACAGGGTTTAATAGCTGTTGATTTTGACGTGACATCCTTTGCACCCTGAATAGAAATGAATTTGAATTTTTGTGGAAAAAATGATGAGGAAACAGTCTCTGAGAGATGAGAGATGCTCCAGATCTATATCTGGTGACGCGGAAAGAAAGGAACTGATATCAAGCATGCATGAGTGGTACCTGTATTGGCCATCAAATAACTACTGATCAGGACCACATCAGTCGGCCTTTACAACGTGGGATAAAGGTATATGTTGTAAAGTTCTGCCAGGTATTACAATAAGTTGAAAATATCAACGAGCTGTAATACTCACACAGCATGCCGGGTAAAGACCTGCTCTGTAAAGACTGATTTTCAGTGTAACCAAATGGGAGTATACCATCATTCAATACTACTCATTGTAATATAAAAACTTGTATTGCCAATCATCAAGACTGTCAATACAGCGTTATATTAAATAATATGTGCACAAGAGTCTTATTTATACCTTTATACTGCTGTTACTTCAGCTTAAGAACTTACCAACAATGGTACCTGCACTCCAGAGCCCATGTCTGGAAATGCAGGCTCATGGAGAGCTTTACATCCAATCGAAACATCTAGTAGCGGCATAATTGTAAGCCACTGGGAGATTTAGGGCCACTTTTAGGGTAATCTCCTGGGGTCTGCAGTACCTCAGACAGCCACTCTAAACGAACTTTCAAACCATTGGTTATCTCCCTGTCACTCTTGGGGCACCACAAGAAGCAAGTAGTCACACTTTGGAAGCACCCCAGAGGATTCTGGGGCTCTCATTTTTCCTCAACAGTAAATAACTTATTGGCAGCATCACCACAGGCATTTGTTTTCTACTGCACTCATGTGACATGTTCCTTTATTGGGGTAACATGCATGTGCTTGCTCTTCAGCAGTGTGGATAGTCTATTCCAGCACTGGCCAGCCGGGTCCCTGCCCAGCTATCTTTACACTGTGCTGTCGCAGGAACTACCTGCCCCTTTCCAGACACAGGCACCAGCGGGGTGGGAGAGCACCTGCATTGCTCCTAGGTTTCAGGGGGATGGGGTTTCCCAGGAAATTCTTGATGCATTGGGCCCTGCATTGAGAATTGTACCTGGCAGACCCCATCTTTTCAAGTGTCTCTCCCATGTAGAGGGTTTTTTAAATGGGAGTGGAAAATTCTGGAAGGTCGGCACCTCTGCCGAACCTTAGGGTGCCACATTATCACTCCTCCCCTATCCTAACCCTCATACACAGCATTCTGGAACATTTAAAGATGGTGACTTCAAGTGGTCTATCAAAAGACCCTCAGCCCTCTCCTAGCTGACACTATTGCCTGATATCTCCCCACTAAAACCTCAAAGGTGCGTCCCCTCCTGTGTTTGTCTCCAGAGGTCTGGCCTTCCACCTTTGTATCTGTGGGCTTGGGCTTGCCCAGGCAAGGTATAGTGTGAAGAGTAAATTAGCACAAGAAGATTTCCTTCCTGCCATTTCCTCTTCCAGGAATTGGCCAAGCACTACCAAATGGCGCTATTGTGTGGGGAGGCCATTGAGTCACCTGCTGCCCAGCAAATTAACTAACTAGCCCAGTAGAGGAGACAAACACCTGGAATCTGATTATGGCTGAACCTAGGAAATATGATAATTCTCAAACTGCTATATGGAATATAGTTATCATAAAAGTAACAGTGGGTCTGCACTCGGGCTACATGTTCACCCTAAGATTCAAACCAAGCAAGTACCTCTAGGCCTAAGTACAGCAAAATTGTGCAGTGGCACCGATTTCGCCCACAAGGTAAAATGCAGTGAGCACACAGCCTTTTCAGAAAGCACTACAGAACTACACTATGAATGCCCACTCACATTATAAGGACTTCAAGCCAGTGCATTACTTTAGGTAAAGAAACATAATACTCCACAGAACAGGTAACAAATAACACTCTGGTACCTGAGCTACCACACCTTTAACTCTACTTCAGCTTGCTGCTTCTCATGGACGTTCACCCTTTTAGTAAATGTAGGCAGGTCCTTCCACTGATTAATATACAAATTACCTAAGTTTAGAGTTTCGCTTGGTGTATATCCTGTCTAAGGTGAAGATTACCGTTTAGTTTAGTACATAGTGATCAATTAATCCAAAGGACCCTTTAGGATCAGTCTCATTACAGTGTGGAGTCCTTTGTCGATGTCTGGTGGAGACCTACTGCGTGTGTCTCTCTTATCTCTCACTTCTGGAAGAAGACATGCCTGCTGGAGGTACAGTCCGTGATCCCAAGGAGGGCCACAGCAGGCAAACTGTGGTGGGGGATACCATGTTCTTTCCAAAAGGCGCTGATTTCTGGATAAGCTGAGGACTTTAGTGGTCCATAGACCTACTTATGGATCTCACGTGAGGTGCCGAAGATAGGTCGCCAAAAGTTGTGCGTCAAAGCAGCATGAGGACGGCCACAGCAGGATCTTTGGTTGCAGCACCAGGGTTTACCTTAAGTGCAGTCCTTGGTTGTGGCAGAACAATCTGCCTCAGCCCATTTATTGAGGGTTGTGCCACAGTCCGCCTTGGGCATAGTTTTTTGGAAGTGGTATTGTCTGCCCCAGAAATAGTTCTTGGATGGGGTTTCACAATCCGCTCGGGGCACATTTCTTGTGCACAGCAGCAACAACTGCTGTCCTCAATTCCCACCCAGACCCACTAGCCCAGAAAGACTGCACCCACAATCCTTAGGACATGCAGATTGCTCTGCACAGTCTTCCTTCTTCTGGCTGACCCACACACCACCGGGGTCAAACTGCTGCTGACACTCCTTGAACAGTCACACCTCCTGCACGGCTAGCAGGCTGACTTCATGTTCCAGCAGGCAATCTACCTTCTAGGAACTTCAGATCAGAGGAATACATTCTTCCAGCCACAGTAGTCTTCAGGTGACACGCCCTCAGTACTCTGAAGAGCACTCCCTTTCTTGGTAAGCGAGAATTTGGAACTAGAACAACATGTGGATCAGTGCCTCCCACTTTTATACAGAGAAAGCAGACAGATGTGGATTCAATATCTGCATTTTCAGAACCACTTTGGGGTGGTTCTTCTTTCACGTGTCTTTTCCCGGCTGCTTGCCATACACTGCCTTTTGATTTGAGTGATGTTCCTCACTGCAGGGTATTCTCCAGCTTGGAGTACCCATAACAAAGGTGTGGGCATTCTCCTCTTGTCTATCAATAACCACACTGAACAGTGATGAATGAAGAGTCTAAAAGGTGGCCTCACCTGAAGGTAGGTGTCCCTTTTACCTTACCAACAGAGGACACAGTCCCATCCTTTACCCCCACCTTCTACCAAATGGCAGTGCTAGAGGAAGGCTAATCAGCAGCCCCTCTTGGCAAAAAGGCTTCATTGAATTTCTAAAGATGTCTAAGGGCCAGATGTATCATAAAAGCATTTCCCAAATAGCGATTATTACTGAATTGCTATTTGGTAATCGCAAACTGCAATGCAGGTAAAAAAGTGCAAAAAGACAGCAATTCGGTAAAATTCTTATTCGCAAATACAGATTCCGAATTAGCGATTCTGTAATAGCGAATTTGGTAAATAAAGAATAGCAAAATAGTGAATTTGCAAAGCCAATGCAGCTTGATGACCTCACAACCAGGAAGTGAGCAATCCCATGCTATTTCTGAGTGCCTGAGGCTGTGTAGGAGGCTGAGATCAGGAGCACACCATTCAGGAGAAGAAAACAAGTTACTTACCTGTCACTACATTTATCCAGTATTGGTATCTTTCATAGATTCACATGCCTGAATCATTCCCCGTCGCCGAGGCGGGAGTCCCACGGTAAATAAAAAAGTAGTGCCAAATAATAATAGTAGTAGTAGGCCACAAAGATAAGGCCTGAGGCCTAGATCTTAGCAGCCTATCTACCTCATTATGCCAAAAAAAACAAAAAATTGGTACCAACCAATCAGCTATCAGCACCCTCTAGAACACTCTCAGCAGAGCCAGTTCTCCTCAGATTTTCCTTACCACAAGTGGGAAGTAAGTGTCTCAAAACATAGAGAACTGACTCTACGGGGAGGAGGGTGGGTGCATGTGAATATATGAAAGATACCAATACTGGATAACTGTAGTTACAGGTAAGTAACTTGTTTTCTTATCCAGTATTGGGGTATCTTTCACAGATTCACATGCAAGCAGTATACCAAGTATACAGTCGTTTGCGGATGGTCGGAGACCAGTGCTGATAAACTCCCAATTGCATCCACAACTTGTTAACAAAAGGTATAATAAACCAAACTTCAGAATTCAAAAAACATGTAACATACACAGGGAAATGAAACATGCACCGTAATAACATTCTATGTCAGACATGTCATCATTGCAGTAAAATGTCAGCGTCATGAAAAAATGCGAGCCATAGATAGCATTTAAAAGACAGTAAAGGTACCTGAAACTGACCTCAAAGAAAAAGATGACGTAGGACAGCTTGTCCAACTGCTGCGTCGCCAGATGTGTAGATTGAAGGCTGTAATGTCTAGTGAACGTGTGGACATTCTTTCATGTCGCAGCACGATAGATATTTTCTAGAGTCACCCCAGCAAACAACGCTGTAGACGCTGCCACCGTTCTTGTGGAGTGGGCCTGGGCTTTCCTTAGCAATGGCCTGTTAGCCTTGTCATGGCAGAAATGGATTGTTGATGCTATCCATCTGGCAATTGTGGCTTTTGTGACTGCAGTTCCCAGAGTAGTTTGGCCGTAAGCCACGAACAACTGGTCGGATTTTCTAATGCTCTGTTTTTTGAAGGTAGAATTTTAAACATCACACTTCAAGAGAATGTAAGGCTCTATCCGTTGGTGTAGACGGATTTGGAAAGAAAGTCCTTAATTTTACCGGTTCATCGAGGTGAAACTGTGACGGTACTTTAGGTATGAAATGTAGAAATGGTTCCTTTATAGTGAAGGCCTGAATTTCACTCACTCTTCTAGCGGATGTCAGAGCCAGAAGTAAGGCAACCTTCCAGGTGAGGCCTTGTGGATTGGCTCGAATGGGTGTTTCATTAGTTGAGTTAAGACAGTGTTAAGTTCCCTCTCCGGTGGAGGAAGCCTTACCGGAGGAAACGCTCGGAAAAGTCCTTTCATGAATTGTTTGATCAAAGAGGATGAACATAAAGAAGCAAGTTGAGCACCCTTTCTGAATCTGGAAAGTGCGGCTAAATGGACTTTGACTGATGAGAAAGTGAGCCCAGACCTTGCCAGATGTAGCAAATAAGGAAGGATCTGTTCCGCAGGAGCTTCCACCGGCTGAATGTTGTTAGCCTCGCACCAACAGCAAAAACGCTTCCATTTTAGACGGTAAGTCTTAATTGTGCTGTGAGCTCGCGATTTTGTCAATATGTCACGACAGTCCAGAGGGATGTTAAGGTCCTTGAATTCTAAGAAATCAGGAGCCATGCGTGTAAATGTGGAGACTGAGGGTTCGGGTGAAGCACCTGACCTTTGTTCCTCGACAACATTGTGGGTGTCGGAATAAGACGGATCGGCTGGTCCTGGGATAATAACAGAAGCTCTTGGAACCAGTACTGGCGTGGCCACCGGGGTGCAATCAGGATGAGACGGCAGCCCTCCAATTTCATCTTGCGTATTACCCTCGGGATTAGAGGTATTGGGGGAAAAGCGTAAGCACAAATCCCTGACCATCGCATGGACAGGGCATTCCCCCTTGATCCCTGTTGAGGGTATCTGCTGTCGTAATATCGGCATATTTGTTGTCCTTCGTTGCGAACAAATCCAATGCCGGCTTGCCCCAAGCTCGGAACACTCTGTGCACTTGAATCTGCTCTAGCTGCCACTCATGGCAATCCGATTGGGACCTGCTGAGCATATTCGCCAGGGTATTTTGGAGTCCCCAGACATGTTCTGAAGGTTATGATGTGGAGTGTGACCCATTCCCACAACTCCTGAGCCTCTCTTGACAAAGTTGCCGATCTTGTCCCTCCTTGCTTGTTTACGTAAAACATGCTGGTGGTATTGTCGGTCCGAACCAGTACTGATGAACCTGCAATCCTTGGAAGGAAAGCTTGCAGGATAAGGAAAATTGCTCGCAATTCCAGGCTGTTGATATGTTGTTTTTTTGTACTCTGGAGACCAGTTTCCTTGTATCTGTAAATCTTGGAGATGATCTTCCCATCCTTCCATTGAGGCATCCGTTGTGAGAAGAAAATCTGGAATATCCTGTATGAAAGTGAGTCCTTCTGCTAAGTTGGGCATCTGTGACCACCGATGCAGAGCGTTTTTCATGCGTGGTGTGACTCTGAGGATGTCGTTGAAGGAACCCACGGCCTGTTACCACTGCAGGTGTAGCTCCTCCTGTAGAGGTCTCATTCGGAGTCTTGCCAAAGGGACGAGATTTATTGCCGAAGAGCACATCCCCAGGAGTGAAGCAAACATGAGGACAGAAACTGACTTTCTTCTGGAAATCAGAATTGCCAGCTTTTGAAGACGAACCTGTCGTTCGTGAGATAAGAACGCCCTGCACTGGACCGTATCCAGCAGAGCTCCAAGAAATGGAAGGACCTGCATCGGGCGTAACTGAGATTTGCTCCTGTTCACAGCTAGCCCCAGAGAGTTGAAAAGATGAAGAGACGTTGTAATGGCCATCTTGACTGCTCGTTCCGAAGGACCTTTGATTAACCGATCGTCCAAATACGGGAATACTTGGATTCCCCGGGATCTTAACGCTGCTGCTACAGGAGCTAGGCACTTTGTGAAGATCCTTGGAGCCGATTTTAGTCCAAACGGGAGCACTTTGAACTAATAATGGGTGCCAGCCACAGTGAAGCGAAGATATTTGCGATGTTTGGGATGTATTGGGATGTGGAAGTAAGCGTCTTCCATATCCAGAGAAGCCATAAAATCTCCCTCGTTGAGACAACCTAGAATCTCTGAAAGTGTGACCATGTGAAATCCTTGTTTTTTGAGGAATCTATTCAGATTGCGAAGGTCTAGAATCGGGCGCCATTCCCCTGATTTCTTTTTGATCAGAAAAAATCGGGAATAGAAACCTGTCCGTTTCTGATGTGATGGAACCTTCTCTATTGGAGCATCGTTAAAGCTTCTTTGAATAATAAGTGAAGACGAGGGGGAGTGGGTCCCTTGGGTGGAGTGGTGGGTGGCTTGGTGACAAATTCTAGGGTATGACCGTTGTTCACCAGGTCTAGAACCCATTGATCTGTGGTAATTTCTTGCCACTTGTCCACAAATGCTGACATTTTTGTGCCCACGGGAAGGGGAATAGGTGTGGTAGGCGCCCTGCGGAGGTCACTGCTTTCTGTTGGCGTCCCGTCCTTGATTTTGAGATAGTCTTCGACCGCCCTGATGAGAGAAACCAGACGTGTTGGATTGCCGGTATGAAGATTGGTAATTTTGTCTATATTGGGGCTGGAAGAGCTGTCCTGAGACCTAGCTCTCTTGCTGGATGTTGAGACTCTATCATCCTCTTCAGCCGAAGAGGATTTAAGCCATAACAGCACTCTCGCCTCCCTATCCCTAAGAGTCTTAGTAGGGAAGGTTCGGCAAATTTTGAAATCTTTTGCCTCATGTTTAAGGTAGAGGCAGTAGATGCAGTCCATATGCTGGTCATCAACATGGACTCTCTTCTTGGCGCAGGTTCTGCAGGACTTGAACAAGGCTTTCTTGTCAGACATCATGGGATAAAGATGAAAAAACTGAGTGGCACTCAGGGAGACTCCCTTCCACACAACGTGCGGTGAAAATCTGAGGAGAACTGGCTCTAGCTGATTCGTTGGTACCATTTTTTGGGTTCTTTTGGCATAATGAGGTAGATTGGCTGCTAAGATCTAGGCCTCAGGCCTTTTCTTTGGAGCCTACTACTACTATTATTATTTGGCACTACTTTTGTATTTACGTGGGACTCCCGCCTCGGCAACGGGGAATGATTCAGGCATGTGAATCTATGAAAGATACCCCAATACTGGATAACATCCAGAGTGCAGAGACAGGCACAAATACCCAGTATGGCTTCACAGGAGACGGCAAAGGAGGCTGCAGGACGCAAGAGAAAGCAAAATTTCAGAAAGAAGAAATAAGTTACTTACCTGTAACTGCAGTTATCCCATATTGTTATTTTTCATAGATTCACATGCATGAATCATTCCCCGTTGTCGAAGTGGGAGTCCCGCGGTACATATAATAAAGCAGTAAATAGTAAATTCCATAGGCTATCATGGAGGTAACCATGCACTCAATACCCTATCAACCTCCTTCTATAAAAAAGGACCAAACTCATAACACGACCAATCAGCAACCAGCACCCTCTAGAACATTACCAAGAGAGGCTGAATCCCACAGATTTTCCAGCACAAGTGTAGTTAGTAGTACTGTAATGCCAAAGGAGCCTCTCCGGGGAGTAGGGTGGGTTGCATGTGAATCTATGAAAGATACCAATACTGGATAACTGCAGTTACAGGTGAGTAACTTATTTATCATCCAGTATTGGGGTATCTTTCATAGATTCACATGCTTGAATCAGAGTAACAAGCAGTAATCTAAAACAAGTACCCTAAGTGGATGGTGGGTAGTAGCAATAGCATATCAAAATGTATTCACAGAAAGGAATGTTCTGTGAAAGCGCTGGTGTATAATTATATGCATATAAACGCATGGACATGTAGAATAAACATTTCTACCATAAACTTAAACATACATACCATCTTCTATAAACAATTATGGGACATTTTAAAATGTAGGTCAATATTGAAAACAGAAAAGAAATCCTCTAATTAAAGAGGCTCACCGTACTGAAACAAATGACGTAGCACTGTCTGTCTCATGGCTGCATCAGCACGTTGCGTTGACTTCAGACAGTAATGCTGCGTGTATGTCTGCGTTGTTTTTCACGTCGCAACTCTGCAGATTTTTTCTAGTGGCACCCCTGCGAACATAGCAGACGATGTAGAGACTGCTCTTGTGGAGTGGGCTCTCACTGGTTTTGTCAAAAGCTTGTCTGGCTTGTGTGGCAAAACTGAATTGTGGCTGCTATCCATCTTGCGATGGTAGTTTTAGTGCCCTGACGACCTTGCCCATAGGCTAAAACCAGTTGATCTGTTTTACGGATAGACTCCGTTTTTCGTTGGTAGAATTTATGACACCTGTTGATGTCTAGAGTGTGTATAGTTCACTCCGCAGGAGTAGTAGGATCAGGAAAGAAAGTTCTGAGAATGACAGGTTTGTTTAAATGGAACTGTGAAGGAACCTTAGGGAAGAATCTGGGATTCGATTCGTCCTGAGGATATTCATTTATTTGAAAAAAGAAGAAAATTATGTTTTATCGTGAACACTTAAATTTCACTAACCTTTCCGGTTGATATTAGGGCAAGTAGAAGAGCCACTTTACTCGTCAGGTATTTGATGTCAGCCCTATAGATTTGTTCAAAGGGTTGCTTCATCAATTGCGACAGTCTTAACAGGTGGATAAGTGCGAAACAAGCCCTCATGAATTGCTGTACAATTCTGGTAGAACAAAGAGACAGATGTTTATATCGAGATATAGCTGCTAGATGAACTCTAATTGAAGATTTTGCCAAGGACAGAAGGTATTGTAGGATATGCTCTGGAGCAGAGATACACTGATGCACGTTTTTTTGACGGCACCAGAGACAGAATTGCTTACATTTCAGTCTGTAAGTCTTGTTGGTGCTATCCGCACAAGACCTGGCAATAACGTCTTCATACTCCTGTGTAATAGTCAAATCTTTAAATTGAAAGAATTCAGGAGCCACGCATGAAATTAGTGGGGGCTATCAAGATGAGAGGACCCCGCTCCACTTTCCGGTTGCTGAGAACCTTATATATTAAACCAGTCGTTTTTCGGACTGTCACACATGAGCAGTGTGGTGTCCACTATTTTGTCTTATCAGGGTCAGACCCTTTTGATGTTACATCGTCAATTTAGAAATGGACGCTTGAGTAAGGGTTACCATTTGCGTATTTCATTTAGGACGTCACCACGACCGATTCACATCAGTCCCCATCAAATTATTGCCTGATATTTGGGGACTATGGTGTAATTAATTAAGAACAACAGGGCACGGATTTCAACGGATGCTTGAGGACGTGTTATAGCTCTTGACTCGCCAGTAATTTCGTGTGAGTTGCGACTTGTCTTTAGGAACTTACTGTACACACCACAAGACTATTCATACGGAGTACTCGTTTTTGCCTTGGACCTTTGGCTTGCAACATAGCTACATTGCCTTGAGAAAGTCTGAATACGGATATGTTCAGACGAAACATGTGTTGGCTTCAGTAATTGCTGGGAACTTTGTTTACTTCAATAAAATAATTTTTCTATAGAGGATGTTCGTGGATTACCCCTGAAAACCTGTATGGGAGTGGAATATACTATACTTGCCTTTGGACTTTAGTATTTGATCACGTATCTTGGATTTATTGTAACTAATAAGGGTGTGCTGTAATAGCGCTTTCATAATTATATATTAAAGGCATCAGGGAAAAGGTTAAACAGAGATCCTGGACCATGTGTCGAAAAGTTTTCCTTCATGATCATGGATGTGGATGACAAGTTGCATGGAATTGGCATTTGCGTGTTTCATTTGTTGCAAAGAAATCTAGAGCCAGTTTGTCCCAGAACGAGAAGATCATATTTGGTGCCGACCGATCAAACTTTTTTTCGTGGAGGCTGCTTCATTGCATGCTGGTGGTATTGCCTGTGCGAACTAACACCTAAGACTCTGCTATCATTGTTCCTTGGACTCCCGAAGTTCAGTCCGCCAACTCCCCGGTCCACCACGGGTTTTTCCCGGTTGTTGTGGAGGGAGTGAAGGCGGTACAGTCTTCTTCCGGATTAGAGGACAGGGGGCGGGACTACTTCTGCCTCGGTACTTAGAGGGCTCATGAGCGCGACGCGCAGCGGACGTGCGCCGAAGGCACGCCAAAGGCAAGCCCATCTGCGTCCGTCCGTGCCCGACCGGGACCAGGGGCCTCCCCCCCTGCTCGAAATATGCTTCCGCTTAGCTACTCGCAGGGAGATCTTATTAAATGGAGACCCAATAGCCACCAGGACTGTAAGTTGTTGAATCTAGAAAATTCTTCGATTTCCTGTCCTGGTTGCAGCTTCTCCTTTTCTCTGTATTCGCAAATGTTGAAAGGGAGTACTCTGTTGCATAACAATAACAATCTTCATGGCAAGCATAAAGAAAACACTACGTTCAGAGAATATCGATTTTTTAATATAAATTTTAGATCGTTGTCTTAACATAAAGAGGATATTCATGATCTAATAAATGAGCTCCAACCTGATGCCATTTTCCTGACGGAAACTTGGCTTAATGAGAGCTCTGGACCTGATATAGCCACTGCAATCCCGGTAAACTATACGATCATTAGAATGGACCGTAAGAATAGAATTGGGGGAGGTATAGGCATTATTTTTAGAAAGGAGTTCATCTGCAAATGGGAGGAATTACCGCTAAATAATTGTGAAGCCGGATTATTTAAACTCACTCCCACACCCCAGTTCACGCTCTCAGGGATGCTTATTTACCGCCCCCCCGGGTGCAGCAGGAGCATGGGTGGCTGCATTTCCAGACTTTATTGCTCCATATTTATTGGAAGCCACTAACTTCTCGATTTTAGGAGACATTAACCTTCATCTGGAGGACCAAAACTGCTCCACCAGTTCGACTCTTATTTCAGATCTTGAAGCTCTTAACTTACCTTTATGTAATCTCGGCCCCACGCATAAAGCAGGACATTTGCTAGACCCCGTTTTTCCAATGTTTACAACTTCATATGTGAACCAATGCCGCAGAATGTTGTGCTAGCTGGTGCCGATGTCACCTGGTCCAGAAATTGGAGAAGGCTTAACCTGGACCGTTTAAATGCTCAATTATTGAACTCAATGCCAGATTTAGATGAGGTTAAAGTTGCAGATATGAACATAATTAATAAGTGGTTAACTGATGCAACAGATACGATCATCCCACTAACTAAGAACAAAATAAGGTATTGTCATCCTCCAGCTCCTTGGTTTTCGGACTCACTTAAAACCCAAAAAAGTAGATGCAAGGTGCTGGAGAGGCAATGGAGGACACATTATGAACCGGTAGAAAAAGCGGCATATAAACAAGCTGTTAAGGACTACCAACTATCATGCAAGATGGCTAAAGCAGAATTTACGAAAAATAACATCTTGGCAGCACAAAATAATCTTAAACTCCTTTTTAAGGTGGTACAGGATTTGTCGGGCGCAACACTTCAACCAGAACCCCCTAAACTATCGGTAACCCAATGTAACCAGCTGGCAAAATATTTCAATGATAAAATCGCAAAAATTTACACTGACCTTAGGACTAATGAAGAACAGAGCTCTGTACCCACGCTCACAACTTCCATTGACATTAATGAGCTGGCAGAATCATCCGGGAATCTACTCACCAGTCGGCAACGGCTAGATCCAACATCCTTTTTGGAGAATTTAAAGAGCATTAAGTCAGGTTCCCCGATGGATCCTATTCAGGTAGGCATTCTAAATCAACTGAATTCACGCATATTAGACAAAATAAGGGAATTACTTAATGCCTCATTGGAGGTAGCAGTGATACCAGACTCATGGAAACACGCCATGGTCCTACCATTACTGAAGAAAGCTAATGGGGACCCAGAAGTTTTCTCTAACTTTCGCCCCATCTCACTATTACCGGCTTTTTCCAAAATATTGGAAAAACACGTGAATAGCCAATTGTCGGAATTTGTCAATGCCAACAATCTTTTGCACCTGTCTCAATCCGGGTTCAGAGTAGGTTACTCAACAGAATCTACACTCCTGGGAGTGACAGAAACGATTCGCTAGAGACTGGATGGGGGCGGCACGGTGGCACTCATATTACTGCATTTGAGTGCCGCCTTTGACACCATCTCTCATGCAACCCTTGTCCAGACTCTAGAATCTAAGGGTGTGGGTGGTTTCGCCCTGAAATGGCTAGTGAGTTTTCTATCTAATCGTTCCTTTCAGGTCTTCTCTAAGAATAACAACTCTAGCACTTTGATCTCCCCTTATGGAGTACCTCAGGGGTCTATCTTAAGTCCGCTGCTTTTTAATATATATATAAGTCCTTTGGCAACAATAGCAGAGGAAGCCGGACTTACTATATTTTCCTACGCAGATGACACCCAGCTTGTCCTCTCTTTATCGGCAGTTGACAAGACTGAGGTGTCGCCCCTTCTTAATGGACTCCAGAGGATTGCGAATTGGATGCACTCCAATAAATTGAAGCTCAACGGCGGCAAAACAGAGCTTCTGATCCTGGGCAAACAAAAAGAGCTTTGGGGCCCTATGCATTGGCCAATGGAAATGGGTCCTACCCCTCAACCAGTGCAGGCTGTTCGTAACTTGGGCATCATGATTGATGACAAACTGTCCATGCAACAACAAGTAGCAAAGACAGCCTCTATATGCTTTGCCATTTTAAAATGGCTGAGGAAAATCCTTTGGTAGCTACCAGAAGGGGCCCAAAAGACAGTAGTCCAGGCCCTTATTGTTTCCAGATTGGACTACAGGAACATCTTATACTTAGGAATCAACAAAGAGGTCACTCGTTGGCTGCAAGTAATCCAGAATGCCGCAGCCAGACTACTATTTTGCCTCCCTAAAAGGACCCATATCTCTGACTATTTACGCGACCTACACTGGCTTAAGATTAACACAGGAATAGCGCCCAGCTATCTCTGTAAGCTGGTCCAGAAATACATTCCTTCTCGTCATCTTCGTTCATCCAATCAGGCTAAATTTGTAGTCCCCAGATTTAAATGGGATGGGTGGCCGCTCCTTCGCTCAGTTGGCTCCTGCCCTGTGGAATTCACTACCTCTTCAGCTATGGTTGGAACAGAACTACGTAAAATTCCGTAAAGGTATTAAGACATGGTTGTTCAATCAATAATTCCTCCTGATCCCTCCTAAATTAGCGTTGGTCCAGAGCGCCGGGAAACCTACGGGTAGCTGTTGCACTATATAAGCTCACTAAATAAAATAAAATAATAATAATATCATTGGCAGGAAAGCTTGGAGACAGAGTTAGATGGATTTGAGCTCCAGGCGATTGATATGCATGTTCTTTTGGAGCAGAGACCACTTTCCTTGAATTTGTAGGGTCTGTAGATGACCACCCCAGCTCTCCAGGGAGGCATCCATAGTTATCACAAAGTGAGGTATTTGGGGTAAGAGCATGAGGTCCTCTAATAGGTGGGAGATCTGGGACCACCAGTCTAGAGTTTTCATCATACATGTGCAAAGATCACTAGGTCCCTGAACGATTCTTTAGATTGAATCTATTGTTTTGTAGCTGTTCCTGTAAGAGTCTAATTTTCTGGTGCGCAAGAGGGATCATTTTGATAGCTGAGGACAAGATGTCCAGAAGCTAATTGAACCACCGCACTGATTTTTTTTTTCTTCTTTTTTTTTAGTTTGAGAGCCAGTTGCTACAGCGTTAGTTGCTTGGCTTAAGATAAAAAGTCTTTTGTCGTGGACGGTATCAAGTGTTGCGGCCTAGGAACAGAATCTTCTGAGATGAATGAGTTGATGATCTTAGATAGTTTACAAGGGGACCTAGTTTGTGAAACAACTTTAGGCAAGCTTCTGTGGCCGTGGACGATTAAAATGCCTTCGGTACTTTAATCAACCAGTTGCCGAGGTAGGGGAATACCTGATGACCCTTCATCCTGAAAAAAAAACTGCCAGTAGGTAAAATGTAGGAAGTTTAAATGAAGCCAAATGGGAGGGCTTTAATGCGTGGGCGGAAATGTGGAAGTATGAATCCTATAAATTCAGAGTTGTCATGTGGTGTTGGAGAGGGTGACCACATAACAGTATTGGTTTCAGAAATACCTGATTTCCAGAGGTCTACGATGGATAGCCAATCCTTTATTTTTGTGCCTATGAAGAAAAAAACGAGAATAGAAGCCTGTTGTTTGCTTAAAAAGTATTCCCTTCTCTATGGAACCTCTAGTTAGCGTAGCCATCACTCCTTTGTGAAGCAGATGCAGATAAGGGAGGGGGCACCATCATTTGGTGGAGTAGTGGGCGGAATCTTGGTGAACTCTAACGTCTGACCATAAGTTTTGAGAGCCAGGTCTTATTTATCCGAAACTATTTTCCGCCATAGATGACAACATTTTGGAACTTTTTCTCCCACAGGATGGCGTAAGCAGCACTAGAACGTTGTCACTGTAGGTAAGCTAGCTTAAGGGCTACTGATAGCATTGTTGAGTCTGATACCTTTGGCATCCTTCTTGATACAGATGAGTATCTCTTTCACAAGTGCCTCAAAAGGGTGTTTCTTTTGAAATTGAATGTGACAAAAAATCTTGCGGTGTCAGAGTTATTCTTGACTGCTTGCAAGGCGTCGTCATGTGCTTGCTAAATAGAACATCGCCATGGTATGGTAAAAATATTAGATATATTTGCACCTGAGGTTCTATATTCAGAGGTCTTGAACCAGAATTGGCGTCTAAGGACCACTGGCCCTGCCAGTTGTGAAATACCTTTTGAGGCTATATCTATAGCACAATATATATTTACTGATAAGGAGGTTTCAACCCCTGCGGAATCTTTTGTATATATAAATATATATATATATATATATATATATATATATACACACATATATATATAGAAATAGAAATAGTCCAATCCGCTCTTCTCACGGCGGAGATGTAGGCACGGACCTCTCGCCTCCAATCCCAAAATTAGTCAGTCCACAATCAGAAGTGGGTAAAGCAAAGATTTAATACCCAAAGTTAGAAAACAAAGATAAATTCGGACCAGTGTCCTCCATGACGCGTTTCGCTCCACGCAGGGAGCTTGATCAAAAAAAATATATATATATATATTATTATTTTTTTTACCAAAACGCCCTTGCGCTCAGGCTTGCACTCGACCATGCTCCCTCAGTAATCTCCTCGAGGCTGCACAAATTACCACTGTCCTCAAATGAACCATGCCCGACGCGTTTCGAGGACAACGCCTCTTAATCATGGGCTGCACGTAGAGGCATGAAAAAGCTCACTTGTTAGTTAACTCCTTTTTATTATTGTTAAGAGCAACCTCCCACAGTGGGCGTGGCCTACAGTAGCTGCCAATGCAGTTCAACAAGTGAGTTACAGTGTCCATCCTAAGTAGGCTCCGTGACTCTACGCGTTCTTTATAGCGTTATAACATCCTTTAGTAGGGAGTGACTTATGGCTTTGTGTGCTCTCTTTAGCCCAGGAACATCGTACCATTCTAAAAGGCATTCGTGCCTTTCCCAGTCTTTCACAATAAGAAATGGTGCACCGCCTGTTATCGCGGCTCGGGGAGCCGCGCATAATTTTTTCCACCAAAACGCCCTTGCGCTCAGGCTTGCACTCGATGCTCCCTCAGTAATCTCCTCGAGGCTGCACACATTACCTCTGTCTTTAAATGAAACCATGCCCGACGCGTTTCGAGGACAACGCCTCTTAATCATGAGCTGCACGTAGAGGCATGAAAAAGCTCACTTGTTAGTTAACTCCTTTTTATTATTGTTAAGAGCAACCTCCTACAGTGGGCGTGGCTCACAGTAGCTGCCACGTTTGCATGCTGGTAATTGCAGTTCAACAAGTGAGTTACAGTGTCCATCTTTAGTAGGCTCCATGCCTCTACGTGTCCTTTACAGCGTTATAACATCCTTTAGTAGGGAGTGACTTATGGCTTTGTGTGCTCTCTTTAGCCCAGGAACATCGTACCATTCTGAAAGGCTTTCGTGCCTTTCCCAGTCTTTCACAATAAGAAATGGTGCACCGCCTGTTATCGCGGCTCAGGCAGCCGCGCATACTTCTTCCACCAAAACGCCCTTGTGCCCTATAACTCACGCGACCGCAATCCTCTGCTGATGACGTCAGATATTACATCACTGATGACATATGTGTCTTTATGAAAAATAAATATTTGTAATATATGTATAGCTAAAGATTAATGGAAGAAGACATGGGTAAATAAGTGTCTAAATACAGTGATGTAATATCTGACGTCATCAGCAGAGGATTGCGGTCGCGTGAGTTATAGTTGCCTGCACTAACTATAACGGGGGAATTTCATTGATTTTTTACGAGTGAAATGTCCAGCTAACTATAACATGTGTGAAACCTATGGTCTTTTAAGTGAATATAGATATATATATTTCTACCTAACTTTGCCCAGAGACGAAGCCGCACTCCGCATCAGGTAAGTGACACACTTTATTGATTCAAGGCATACAGCTTCTCATCCCGTTTGTCGTCTTTGGCCCTACGCGTTTCAAAGCCTCTTCGCTTCTTCGTCAGGGGCCATGTCAAAGGTCCATTATCACTGCTGCTACATTTTCCCACGTGTGCCTTTCGAATTTATGGCTTCCGGTGCGCCTTTGAGAAAGTCTCCATTTTCTGTTGCACCTTGGGAAATGCAGTCCATTGCATGCTCATACCCTCCAGTGGGCTGGAACTCTGGCACATGCTGAAAAGACAAATTAACCCTCCATTAGGCTATCGGATGGGACTCTGCACGCCTAAATTATTGTCCTGTTGCGCCCATATTCAAGTAAACAATTCACCATCAGGGACCCTTTCACTGGTGTGTGGGCGGTGCGTCGCTTCCGCGGCCTGGAGCCGCCGCGATTATATTTCTACCTAACTTTGCCCAGAGACGAAGCCGCACTCCGCATCAGGTAAGTGACACACTTTATTGATTCAAGGCCTACAGCTTCTCATCCCGTTTGTCGTCTTTGGCCATACGCGTTTCAAAGCCTCTTCGCTTCTTCGCCAGGGGCCGTGTCAAAGGTCCATTATCACTGCTGCTGCATTTTCCCACGTGTGCCTTTCGAATTTATGGCTTCCGGTGCGCCTTTGAGAAAGTCTCCATTTTCTGGTGCACCTTGGGAAATGCAGTCCATTGCATGCTCATACCCTCCAGTGGGCTGGAACTCTGGCACATGCTGAAAAGACAAATTAACCCTCCATTAGGCTCCCGGATGGGACTCTGCACGCCTAAATTAATGTCCTGTTGCGCCCATATTCAAGTAAACAATTCACCATCAGGGACCCTTTCACTGGTGTGTGGGCGGTGCGTCGCTTCCGCGGCCAGGAGCCGCCGCGATTGTATTTCTACCTAACTTTGCCCACAGACGAAGCCGCACTCTGCATCAGGTAAGTGACACACTTTATTGATTCAAGGCATACAGCTTCTCATCCCGTTTGTCGTCTTTGGCCCTACGCGTTTCAAAGCCTCTTCGCTTCTTCGTCAGGGGCCGTGTCAAAGGTCCATTATCACTGCCGCTGCATTTTCCCACGTGTGCCTTTCGAATTTATGGCTTCCGGTGCGCCTTTGAGAAAGTCTCAATTTTCTGTTGCACCTTGGGAAATGCAGTCAATTGCATGCTCATACCCTCCAGTGGGCTGGAACTCTGGCACATGCTGAAAAGACAAATTAACCCTCCATTAGGCTCCCGGATGGGACTCTGCACGCCTAAATTAATGTCCTGTTGCGCCCATATTCAAGTAAACAATTCACCATCAGGGACCCTTTCACTGGTGTGTGGGCGGTGCGTCGCTTCCGCGATTGTATTTCTACCTAACTTTGCCCAGAGACGAAGCCGCACTCCGCATCAGGTAAGTGACACACTTTATTGATTCAAGGCATACAGCTTCTCATCCCGTTTGTCGTCTTTGGCCCTACGCGTTTCAAAGCCTCTTCGCTTCTTCGTCAGGGGCCGTGTCAAAGGTCCATTATCACTGCTGCTGCATTTTCCCACGTGTGCCTTTCGAATTTATGGCTTCCGGTGCGCCTTTGAGAAAGTCTCCGTTTTCTGTTGCACCTTGGGAAATGCAGTCCATTGCATGCTCATACCCTCCAGTGGGCTGGAACTCTAGCACATGCTGAAAAGACAAATTAACCCTCCATTAGGCTCCCGGATGGGACTCTGCACGCCTAAATTAATGTCCAGTTGCACCCATATTCAAGTAAACAATTCACCATCAGGACCCTTTCACTGGTGTGTGGGCGGTGCGTCGCTTCTGCGGCCTGGAGCCGCCGCGATTGTATTTCTACCTAACTTTGCCCAGAGACGAAGCCGCACTCCGCATCAGGTAAGTGACACACTTTATTGATTCAAGGCATACAGCTTCTCATCCCGTTTGTCGTCTTTGGCCCTACGCATTTCAAAGCCTCTTCGCTTCTTCGTCAGGGGCCGTGTCAAAGGTCCATTATCACTGCTGCTGCATTTTCCCACGTGTGCCTTTCGAATTTATGGCTTCCGGTGCGCCTTTGAGAAAGTCTCCATTTTCTGTTGCACCATGGGAAATGCAGTCCATTGCATGCTCATACCCTCCAGTGGGCTGGAACTCTGGCACATGCTGAAAAGACAAATTAACCCTCCATTAGGCTCCCGGATGGGACTCTGCACGCCTAAATTAATTTCCTGTTGCGCCCATATTCAAGTAAACAATTCACCATCAGGGACCCTTTCACTGGTGTGTGGGTGGTGCGTCGCTACCGCGGCCTGGAGCCGCCGCGATTGTATTTCTACCTAACTTTGCCCAGAGACAAAGCGGCACTCCGCATCAGGTAAGTGACACACTTTATTGATTCAAGGCATACAGCTTCTCATCCCGTTTGTCGTCTTTGGCCCTACGCGTTTCAAAGCCTCTTCGCTTCTTCGTCAGGGGCCGTGTCAAAGGTCCATTATCACTGCCGCTGCATTTTCCCACGTGTGCCTTTCAAATTTATGGCTTCCGGTGCGCCTTTGAGAAAGTCTCCATTTTCTGTTGCACCTTGGGAAATGCATGCCATTGCATGCTCATACCCTCCAGTGGGCTGGAACTCTGGCACATGCTGAAAAGACAAATTAACCCTCCATTAGGCTCCCGGATGGGACACTGCAAGCCTAAATTAATGTCCTGTTGCGCCCATATTCAAGTAAACAATTCACCATCAGGGACCCTTTCACTGGTGTGTGGGCGGTGCGTCGCTTCCGCGGCCTGGAGCCGCTGTGATTGTATTTCTACCTAACTTTGCCCAGAGACGAAGCCGCACTCCGCATCAGGTAAGTGACACACTTTATTGATTCAAGGCATACAGCTTCTCATCCCGTTTGTCGTCTTTGGCCCTACGCGTTTCAAAGCCTCTTCGCTTCTTCGTCAGGGGCCGTGTCAAAGGTCCATTATCACTGCTGCTGCATTTTCCCACGTGTGCCTTTCGAATTTATGGCTTCCGGTGCGCCTTTGAGAAAGTCTCCATTTTCTGTTGCACCTTGGGAAATGCAGTCCATTGTATGCTCATACCCTCCAGTGGGCTGGAACTCTGACACGTGCTGAAAAGACAAATTAACCCTCCATTAGGCTCCCGGATGGGACTCTGCACGCCTAAATTAATGTCCTGTTGCGCCCATATTCAAGTAAACAATTCACCATCAGGAACCCTTTCACTGGTGTGTGGGTGGTGCGTCGCTTCCGCGGCCTGGAGCCGCCGCGATTGTATTTCTACCTAACTTTGCCCAGAGACGAAGCCGCACTCCGCATCAGGTAAGTGACACACTTTATTGATTCAAGGCATACAGCTTCTCATCCCGTTTGTCGTCTTTGGCCCTACGCGTTTCAAAGCCTCTTCGCTTCTTCGTCAGGGGCCGTGTCAAAGGTCCATTATCACTGCTGCTGCATTTTCCTGACGAAGAAGCGAAGAGGCTTTGAAACGCGTAGGGCCAAAGACGACAAACGGGATGAGAAGCTGTATGCTTTTAAGCAATAAAGTGTGTCACTTACCTGATGCGGAGTGCGGCTTCGTCTCTGGGCAAAGTTAGGTAGAAATACAATCGCGGCGGCTCCAGGCCGTGGAAGCGACGCACCGCCCACACACCGGTGAAAGCGTCCTTGATGGTGAATTGTTTACTTGAATATGGGCGCAACAGGACATTAATTTAGGCGTGCAGAGTCCCATCCGGGAGCCTAATGGAGGGTTAATTTGTCTTTTCAGCATGTGCCAGAGTTCCAGCCCACTGGAGGGTATGAGCATGCAATGGACTGCATTTCCCAAGGTGCAACAGAAAATGGAGACTTTCTCAAAGGCGCACCGGAAGCCATAAATTCGAAAGGCACACGTGGGAAAATGCAGGAGCAGTGATAATGGACCTTTGACACGGCCCCTGACGAAGAAGCGAAGAGGCTTTGAAACGCGTAGGGCCAAAGACGACAAACGGGATGAGAAGCTGTATGCCTTGAATAAATAAATGTGTCACTTACCTGATGCGTAGTGCGGCTTCGTCTCTAGGCAAAGTTAGGTAGAAATACAATCGCTGCGGCTCCAGGCCGCGGAAGCGACGCACCGCCCACACACCAGTGAAAGGGTCCCTGATGGTGAATTGTTTACTTGAATATGGGCGCAACAGGACATTAATTTAGGCGTGCAGAGACCCATCCGGGAGCCTAATGGAGGGTTAATTTGTCTTTTCAGCATGTGCCAGAGTTCCAGCCCACTGGAGGGTATGAGCATGCAATGGACTGCATTTCCCAAGGTGCAACAGAAAATGGAGACTTTCTCAAAGGCGCACCGGAAGCCATAAATTCGAAAGGCACACGTGGGAAAATGCAGCAGCAGTGATAATGGACCTTTGACACGGCCCCTGACGAAGAAGCGAAGAGGCTTTGAAACGCGTAGGGCCAAAGAAGACAAACGGGATGAGAAGCTGTATGCCTTGAATCAATAAAGTGTGTCACTTACCTGATGCGGAGTGCGGCTTCGTCTCTGGGCAAAGTTAGGTAGAAATACAATCGCGGCGGCTCCAGGCCGCGGAAGCCACGCACCGCCCACACACCAGTGAAAGGGTCCCTGCTGGTGAATTGTTTACTTGAATATGGGCGCAACAGGACATTAATTTAGGCGTGCAGAGTCCCATCCGGAAGCCTAATGGAGGGTTAATTTGTCTTTTCAGCATGTGCCAGAGTTCCAGCCCACTGGAGGGTATGAGCATGCAATGGACTGCATTTCCCAAGGTGCAACAGAAAATGGAGACTTTCTCAAAGGCGCACCGGAAGCCATAAATTCGAAAGGCACGCGTGGGAAAATGCAGCAGCAGTGATAATGGACCTTTGACACGGCCCCTGACGAAGAAGCGAAGAGGCTTTGAAATGCGTAGGGCCAAAGACGACAAACGGGATGAGAAGCTGTATGCCTTGAAGCAATAAAGTGTGTCACTTACCTGATGCGGAGTGCGGCTTCGTCTCTGGGCAAAGTTTTTTTTTTTTGTTTTGTTTTTAAAAAGAAACCTTTATTTGACTTCAAAGAGTTACAGACATGGGCCTACAACCACTTGGGCCGGCCGCTAAGTAGTACGAGAAGAGGTAGTTTATTGTTATACAGACATGTCAATCAAGAGATCCCGTTAGTCCGTCTGCACTCTAAGTGAAGGCAGCAGTTGTATCCGAATACCAATATAAAAACAGTTTCAACTTTTAATTTCAAAAACTTATAAACATTTCACACGAACAAGGCAATAAGAATTATAAGTATCTGGACGTGCTCCCCGGGGTAGGAAAGTCCCGCTCATATAGTAATCATGACTGGTCTGTGACAGAGGAGGGGGGGGGGCCCGGGAGTGGAGAAAAAGTCAAACTGTAACATACTCATGACATAGCGAATTAGGAATGTTCAGCTAGGGGGACAAAGGAACATCCAATACTATCACAAGAGGAGGGGCGCAGATGTCTCCGCGATAAGAATTCCACGGGCCCCACACCTTAGACCATTTACTGAGCTTGCCTCTCGCCACATACACCGTCTTTTCTCTAAACATGCACCAGTCCATATTCGCCTTCCATACCGAGATCGTGGGTGACCTCTGAGAACCCCATAACTGTGCGATGTCGCGTTTAGCCACCATATTCCCCAGAGTCGCCAACTGCGTCTGCGCCACATCATAATCATTTGGCTCCCACACGTTCAGCAGACACCTTCTAGCTTCTGGTAACAGAGCGACGTGTGTGACCTCTTCCATTACCGCATGCACCCGATTCCAAAAGCGAGCCACCTCAGGACATTCCCATATGACGTGAAGGAAAGTACCCAGCAAACCACAGCCACGCTTACACAGACCATCCACGGAAAGACCCATGCGCATCAGGCGGGGTCCAGTGATATACACTCTATGGAGTATCTTCAATTGTACGAGCCGAAGGTGGGCCGGAAATGCCACCTCCCTCGGGGAGGCCACCGCCGATACCCAGTCCTCATCGTCTGATACCAAACCGTCAGCTACCCAGACCTCCCTCAGGTGGGTCAACAGGTCCGCCCGGTCGTTTATAAGCTTTTTATAAATCAAGGAGATTGTGCTGTCAGGCACGTAGCCATCTAGCACCCTGTCCTCCAATGGGGAAAATTCCTGGATAGCAGTAGCATCAGGAAAAACCGAACACAACGCATGGCGGACCTGAGCATACCGGAAGTACTCCCTATCGTTCAGCTTATATTCTACTTTCAGCATGTCAAACGTTTTAAACAACCCTTTCACCCAAGAATCACTTACCTTACATATGCCAATCATATCCCATTTCTCAAATCCTTTTGTTTTCCACAAACGGCCCAGCCTTTCTGAAGCATACAGCGGGGTCGCTCGAGTCAGGCGGTCCTTCCATCCCATCGCAGCATTCGCAGCATGCCACACACGTACTGCTATCTTTGTTGGGCCTGTCAACTGCACACGAGGAGACTTCGAATAAAGTGCCCTATTGTAATCCCCACCAGGCAATAACATTTTATCGATCGCAAACGCCGGGTTCAGGGCCGGTCCGTACATCTCGTGATTCACCGCCGCCAATAGGGACGCCCAATAATATCGCTTGATATCGGGGAGTGCAATATCCCCATCATACCAAGGGAGTGTCAATTTTGTGAGAGCGATTCGCGATCGCCCGTCCCAGAATAATTGCCTCTACAAACTCTCCACCTCACGGAAATAGCGGGCCGGTATAACATCAAGCGTGTTTTGTAGTGCATACAGGAATCGTGGTAGTGACATCATTTTAAACAACGCCGCACGTCCGAGCGGTGAAAGCGGAAGCCGTCGCCAACCCAAAACGTCGGCCTTTAGTCGCTGAAGTGGGGGGAGCAAGTTCCGCTCATAACGGGCCACAGGGTCTAATGTTATGAAGACTCCCAAATATTTAAACCCCGATTGCGAAATCTGGATAGGGCAGCCACGCGGGAGGAGAGGAGCATCACCCGAGAGAACGTAGACGCATGACTTAGTCCAGTTGATGACCAAGCCGGAGTTACGACCAAATGAGTTTAGAACATCGACTAACACAAGTAAAGACTGCCGGGGAGATGTGAGGTACAGGAGAATGTCGTCCGCGTAAAGAGAGATGCGGTCCTCAAATTCAGGCGTCCACTGAATGCCCCGCAATGAGGGCTGCCATCGGAGCCAGGCAGCCAGAGGCTCCAAGGCGAGTGCGAAGAGAAGAGGCGACAACGGACAACCCTGCCGCGTGCCTCTTCCCAACACAAAGGGTGTCGACACTCTGCCATTCACTACCACCTGAGCCAATGGTTCATCATACAACAACTTCACCCAACCGATAAACCCAGGGCCAAAACCAAATTTCGCGAGTGCCGTCCAAAGATACGGCCATTCTAGAGTGTCAAACGCCATTGTCGCATCCAGAGAAGCCAAAATGGCAGGCTCACGTATGTGCGCCACTCTGGCGAGCACTCCATGGAGACGCCTCAGG
Organism: Triturus cristatus; assembly: GCF_964204655.1. NCBI lineage: Eukaryota > Metazoa > Chordata > Amphibia > Caudata > Salamandridae > Triturus > Triturus cristatus. The sequence continues at coordinate 1,135,734,180 of NC_140594.1, read as the reverse complement.
TTCAGAGCCGTGTTACGGTGAGGTATGAAACCAGACTGATCCGGATGGATCAAGTCTCCAACGACCCTAATCAGACGATTAGCTAAAACCTTAGCTAGAATTTTGGGCTCCGCATTCAACAGTGAGATTGGTCGATAAGAAATACATCGATCCCGCGGCTTCCCCTCCTTGTGAATCACGACTATTGTAGCAAGACGCTGATCATAGGGGAGGGAGCCCACTTCTCGTGCTTCAAGGAACATTGCACGTAGATGAGGCGCCATCTTGTCCGGACGCAGTTTATACAGTTCGATGGGAAGGCCATTAGGACCCATGGCCTTGCCGGAAGCGACCGAGCGAATGGCCAAAGCAATCTCATCAGGCGTCAACGTCGCGTCCAGCAGTATCCTGTCCTCCTCTGACAAAGACGGCAACGCAATATCTCTCAGCAGTAGTTGAGAGTCATCCTCAGAGCGATCCGAGACTGGAGAATATACTTCGCGGAAATAATCCGCGAAACATTCAACAATTTCCACAGGGTCAGTCACACGCGCACCATCCGCTCTCTCAATGACCGGTACCACTCGACTCGCTCTCTCTTTCTTGTCTAACCATGCAATCAACTTACCAGCCTTATCCCCCACATCGTATAAGCGCCCTTGTTGCTCTCTACTCATCACCTTGGCAGCATCAGTGACCAACGCTCTATAGTCAAGCTGCCTGAGACTGAGAACGTGCAACTTATCATTCGTAACACCCCGCTCCAGGTCCCCTTCCAACTCAGGTATTTCAGTCTCAAGGCGAACCACCTCCTCGATCTTGCTTTTCTTGGTGTGGGAAATTAGGGAAAGGGCTTGCCCACGGATCACCGTTTTGAAGGCTTCCCACAACGAGACAGCAGATGATATTGACCCCACATTTTCATTAAAATAGTGTTCGAGAGACTTAACCAGTTCCGCCCGGATTTTAGGATTACGCAGATACCAAGGGTTAATCGGCGCTACCCTCCCCTCAGCCCCGGGGGCGACCTCCATATGCAACAATAGTGGGGAGTGGTCAGAAATACCCCGGGCCAGATGTCTTACTTCCCTAACCATCACAGCTTGGGCCGCCGGCATAAGGACATAATCAAGTCTCGATAGACTTCCATGAGCCCCTGAGTGGAAAGTGTATTGCGCCTGACCCGGGTGCAGTAATCTCCAGCAGTCTATAAGTCCGAGGGTATCTATAAACCCACTCAGCCAGGTCTGCGCCCCAGGGAGATCCCTGGGGGGGGTGACGATCCGCTCTACCGGATACGACAGAATTAAAATCGCCCCCATCACCAGAAACCCCCCCCGGGAGTCCCAGGACCATGCGCCCTAAATCAGCAAATGTTACAGTCTGCAATCCTGGTGGGACATACACAGAAACCAGCGAGACAGTTCTACCCTCCCACCGTCCTACGAGTGCAGCATACCGCCCTCTGTCATTATGGATTATATCGTCCACCTCCAGCGGGAGAGAGGCTCTAACCAAGATGCCCACCCCCCTCGAGCCAGAAGTGAAACCGGAGTGAACAGCGAGACGATATCCCCGCCTATTCATAGCATGGCAAGAATTCCCAATTAGATGCGTTTCCAGCAGAAAGACAATGTCTGGCGAGAGCCGTTTCAAAAACTGCAGCACTACCCCACGTTTAAGCCTGTCCCCCAATCCATTCACATTCCATGAGAGTACTCTCAATCCCCTACCCCCCATCCCAGCCTCGCGCACAGAGAACACGACCCCAACCACCAGTCATATAGCGTTACGTTGCCTTGTAAAACATTCAAACATTCCCCAACCCCCCCCTCCCCACCAACATTCCCGTTACAACTCCCCCCTCCCTGCACCCCTGCGTGAGCCCATGTAGCCCCCCCAACTTGCAGTGTGCCTGTCGCCCTACCATTGACTAATCTACAAAAAGAAACCCCAGAAGAGGAAAGAGTCCCACTAAGCACCCCACAACGCCCGGGCATGTAAGAATAAGGCACTGAATAGAAACATCGAACCAAGGTATTGAAGTGTCATCGCAATGTTCAGTCACCGGGAACCTTCTGCCCCGTCAAGCCCCCTCCGTTCTCCTCAGTCTGTTCCTCTCGACTGCGTCGCTGGGTCAAAGTATCAAGCCAATCTCCAACCACCTCCGGCCAATCGAAGAAATGTGACCGATCATCAAACTCAACACGCAACCTGGCCGGAAAGAGCATCGCATATTTCAGCTCCATGTCCCTCAGGCGCCGTTTAACACCCATGAATCCCTGTCTCTGCTTTTGGACTGATTGTGTGAAGTCCGGGTAGAAACTTATATTAGTGTTCTCAAACTTCGTCGGCCCACTCACCCTCGAGGCCTGCAGGATAGCGTCCCTGTCCCTGAAATTAAAAATTCTGGCAATAATAGGCCGTGGGGGAGCGCCCGCTTTCGGCTTACCACCTGGAACTCTATGGGCCCGCTCGACCGCAAAAAATTTACTCAGCCCTTTGGGTGCAAGATGGTTGATCACGAGGTCTTCCACGAAGCGGTCGGCTGCAGGAACCTCCGATTTCTCCGGCACCCCTATTATGCGCACATTATTCCGCCGAGCCCTACTTTCAAAGTCCTCCAGCCGACGGACAAATAAATCATTGGATGTCCGCTGATTACGGACCTCGGTTTGCAGGTCGGACACGTCTGTTGTCAGGCTCGACGTTTGCAGATCCAAGGATTTGACCTTTTCATTCATTTTGGAAAGGTTCGCTCTGACTAGATTAACGTCGATCAAAACCGTGTCCAATTTATGGGCCAAGGTGTCGAATTGCTGACTAACCGCAGCTTTCATCTCGTCGATGGCACCCATGACCTCCTGCAACGTTAATTCTGTGGACGATCCCGGGTCCTCCTTGGATCTCTCCGGTGACTTATGCAGTCCACTAGGGGATCCTTTTGACTGAGCATAGCGGTCCATGTTATTTGCTTGGGTATAGCCTCCCCGCCTAGTCGTCTTGGATTTTTGTTTATCTCCGTCCGATTTAGCTGCCATTGTCGGAGGGCCACCAAGGTTGTCGTCCACCAACACGATCAGTAATCTCTGGACAGCCGATCTGATGAGCCTCGGCGATCACGAAGTGAAGGCCAGGCTAGTGTCCAAGATCCAGTCAGGATTCCCAATCTTCCCACTATCGACGTGTCGTTGACAAGCCAGGGTCTCTCGGCCAGTTTCAGCGAGGAGACCCAAAACCGAAAGTGAAAGTGCGGGGTGCACACCAGCCCAGGTCCTGAATGCCGTTGTTGTTCACTTTCTGCCCGGGCACCACGCCAATTCGAATCCGGGGCAAGGCCAGGAGTAGGCCGCCAACTTGAAGCCAATGCTATCCCGGTTCCTGAAGTCCGATTTAAATTTGGACAACGGGGATCACCTCCGCTTATGTTCGCCTATAGAAGCCCGTCGATAGAATCAGGATTTATTCAGGATAGACGAGAGAGGTTGCGGAGGCCCTCGGGAGCCCTGTGCCTACGCGGCCATCTTGGTAGCGCGCTAGGCTCCTCCTCGTCTCTGGGCAAAGTTAGGTAGAAATACAATCGCGGCGGCTCCAGGCCGCGGAAGCGACGCACCGCCCACACACCAGTGAAAGGGTTCCTGATGGTGAATTGATTACTTGAATATGGGCGCAACAGGACATTAATTTAGGCGTGCAGAGTCCAATCCAGGAGCCTAATGGAGGGTTAATTTGTCTTTTCAGCATGTGCCAGAGTTCCAGCCCACTGGAGGGTATGAGCATGCAATAGACTGCATTTCCCAAGGTGCAACAGAAAATGGAGACTTTCTCAAAGGTGCACCGGAAGCCATAAATTCGAAAGGCACACGTGGGAAAATGCAGCAGCAGTGATAATGGACCTTTGACACGGCCCCTGACGAAGAAGCGAAGAGGCTTTGAAACGCGTAGGGCCAAAGAAGACAAACGGGATGAGTAGCTGTATGCCTTGAATCAATAAAGTCTGTCACTTACATGATGCGGAGTGCGGCTTCGTCTCTGGGCAAAGTTAGGTAGAAATATATATATATATATATGTGCAGCCAATTATACACAAAGTGAGAGACTGATACAGATATTTACATATTTAAACATTACTCACTAAGCCATGTATTCACTATGATACACTTAATCAGTCAGTTACACAATCAATTTTTCAAAAACAAATCATCCATTTAGACACTTATATACCCATTTATTCTTCCATCGACCTTGAGATATACATATATAAAACATATTTCATTTTCAGAAAAACACACATTCACTGGATGATGTCATCAGTGATGTCATTTGAGATGTCATCAGTGATGTCATGAGTGATGTCACTGACCATGTCATGAGTGATGTAATATGTGACGTCATCAGCAGTGCATTGCGGGCGCGCGAGTTATAGTTAGCTGAACTAACTATAACAGGGGAATTTCAATGGTTTTGTACAAGTGAAAAGTCCAGCTAACTATAACACCCCTGAAACCTATGGTTTTTTCAGTGAATTTCTGAGGTTTTTCAAATGCTAATTCCTAACTATAACGTGCCTAAAACCTATGGTTTTTTCTGTGAATTTCAAAGGTTTTTTAAATGCTCATTTCTAACTATGCCTACAGAGATAGGACATGTGAAGAAAGAAGAAAAGATGCACGGAAAGAAAAAAAAGAAGTGCAGAAAGAAGCAACAGAAGTCCTCAAAGACGAAGAAAAGTGCAGGAAGAAGGATAACGTGCAGAAAGAACAAAAAGAAGAGCAGAAAGAAGCCTTGTTGCAAAATCATCCTGTACCCTCAACTTTTTCAGACGGATACTGGTGGTAACTGAGTCTGACTAACCAGTCCTAGAGCCAGTGCTATGTTAAAAGACACTTAGAATACAGTGAAAACACCTACATACACTAGGGAACATTATGCGTTGGGGTCCCCCTGTGATTAGCATGACCTCCTCTGTAAGCCCCTAGTATATAATAGGGCAGGGGGATTAAAACTACCTCTTAAAACAGGCCACAGGGCGTTTTTGCACATGTTAACTCAGGCCCCGTCTCCTCCCTTCACCACTGTGTAAACACGCCCTGTGTCCGTTTTTAGTTGGGAGATTAAGTTCATTTGAATCCTGAGGGTCCCTAGGGTCCAACTAGCCCACTAGGTACCTCCAGTAAGTGCCACAGAGCTGCGTTGCAGAGAGGTGTAAAAAGTGGCACGGCCTGGACCACCTCTCTGCAATGCAGCTCAGTGGCGCTTACTGGAAGCACTTGGTGGGCTAGTTAGCCCCCAGGGGCCCTCAGTATTGAAGGGAAATTATATCCCCAATTTAAAACGTGCCACAGTGCGTGTTTGCACACGTCACCTCAGGCCCCATCCCCTCCCTTCACCACTGTGTAAACGCGCCCTGTGGCTGTTCTAAGTTGAGAGATTAAGTCCCCTTGAATCCTAAGGGTCCCTAGGGTCACTAGACCACTAGGTACCTCCAGTAAGCGCCACAGAGCTGCGTTGCAGAGAGGTGTAAAAAGGGGCTTGGCCTCAGAACACCTGTCTGCAGCGCAGCTCCCTGGCGCATACTGGAGATGCCTGTTGGGCTAGTTGGCCCACAGGGACCCTCAGTATTGAAGAGTAATTAATTCCTCAACTTACAACTCGCCAGGGGGCGCGTTTGCAGAGTGCTGCAAGGAGGGGGCGTCGACTCCGGCACGATGCCAGTCTTTTATTTATTTTAATTTTTTAAGAAGGGGGGCTGTGTGGTTCCCCTTCTTATTCTAATTTATTGGCCCTGATGACTCCATCCCCCAGGGCCTGTCTCCTAATTATATTTTTTTGACCCCAATCCCCAGGGCCGGCCACTGTTTTTTATTATTTTTAAAAAATATATATTTATAGACACACCTAGGACATGCTGGACAAACCGTACGTACCTATCACCATGACGATTTGCGTGATATTGATTAAAAGGCGACTATGCATACAATGAATCCACGTGGAATGTATTTACACCACTAGTGAAGCTCTGACATGTCTGATGCCCTACCGTGCCTAATCCCGGTAGACACCCTTGTCGTTTATTTATACAAACATGGGTAGCTATTGACGGGCACATTTAATACACATGCACACCAAGCCATTCAAAGGGGATTCGACAAAACTTCGACCAAAACTATGCAAGAAACCCCCCTCACGATTAATAAAACACACATCCACTGCCGGATGTGTAATACTTTTTATTTTACTCTCTGGAAAGGGGACGAACATCACTTGAGAGTCACAGCGCACTCCTGGCAGAGCCCAATGCTGTGTTACACCCACCATTGCCTGCTGAGTGCCACACACCTCTGTGTTGTATTCCACTAGCTAGTGCATATGCTATGACACTCTCTAGCCCATGTGCACTGTAACACCACCCCGTGAATATGTCATGCCACACTTGTCTTCGCACGGGTTATATTGCCCCATATAACGTGCCTTCCTCGATGCCTATGTTATAACGCACAGTGCTATGCCATACATATTACAATCTGGGATCCATATCTTTGTCACAGTGCATATGCAACGTTACACTCCCCAGCACATATTTTATATTACAACTTTAGAGACTAGTTAGGTTACACAACACTGCCCTGTGCATATTACACTCCAAGGCGCATATCGCATAGCACACGCTAGTGCCTGTGCTATCTCGCGCTCTCCAATGAATCTGTCATAGCGCACAATGTATTGCATATTATATTTCACGCCCGGTTCATCTTATATCACATTTTTTGGTGCATAGTTTATACCATACACTATATCTAGTTTTCATTTTCAATCGTGCTCTCAGGACTATGTTCTATATAACACTGTGTTCACCTACCCTTTTCACGGGCATTACATTATGCGATAGGGGGTGGAGGGTCAGGGGGTGTTTCTGCCAAGTGAGCCCGGAGTCACAGTCACAAACGTCCTCTTCTTCCTGAATAAAAGTGAGATTATGCTGCATACTTGTTCATATTTTAAGTAGTTCGCACAGACACACGTTTTAAAAACAATAAAGTTCCTAATACCCGCCTTCTCTGAACAGTTAGCTTGCTGCCCCATCCCCCTCCTCCCTTCCTCTGTTGTGTGAATCCATGGACTAGCCTCCTCCCTTCTGCCATGCATGGTCTGATGTGCTGCCACTGCCCTCAATTTAGTATGATGTACCAGTCCACTCCTCCTGCCCTCCATTGCCCAATTCTATGTCCCATAATTGACCTCCTGCTTAAACTCTGTGCTTAGCTTGCTGCCCCTATTCTCCTTCCCCCTGCCCTCCGATGTCTTTGTGCATGCCCCTGCTCCATCCTTTTTGCCCACCATGTTCCATGGACCTGCCACTACTATCTACTCTGAGTGTTCTGTTGAGCTGCCACTCCCCTCCCACCTGCCTAGCATTGTCAGATGGCTGTAACTTGTCCCTGCCACCTCCACCCTGCCTGTCCACATGCCATGCCCCTATCCTCTTCCTCCTGTCCACATGGTCCATTGTACTGCCACACCTTTCTACCCTCCCTGGTCTGTTGTGCTGCAACTGCTCCTCCTGCCTGCCCCGTGCGGTCTGTTGTGAGGCCCCTTCCCCTGAACTTTCTTGTCTGTGCACAGGTCCTGACCCTCCCTTCTATCCTCCATCGTCCTTTGTGCATGCCCCTGCACCCTCCTTCTTGCCCATCATAGCCATTGTGCTGCCACTAACCCTCCCACTTGCCATGCATGGTCTTCTGTGCTGCCATGGCCCCTCCCACCTTCCCTGTGTGGTCAGTTAGCTGCCCCTGACCCCCTCCCACCTACAATCCATGGTCTGTGTGTATGCCATCACAGTCTCACTGTTGCTCTTCATGGTGTGTCTTGCTTCTAGTGCCCATCCTGCCTGACCTCCATGGCTATCTTGCTGCTCCTGCCCTGCCCCCTTGTCCCCAGCCCTCTGTTTACATGTGCAGACCCCTACTCCCTCCCTCCTGGCTTGTCTGTTCCATTGTAATGCCCCTGATCCGTCCCTCCTGCCCTTTATGGTCTGTTATGCTGCAGCTTTCTCTCCTGTCTGTCCATTATGGTCAGCTAGCTACCATTGCCTCTTGCCCCTCTGTTCTCTGTTGTCCATGTGCATGGTCCTGTCCCCTCCCTCTTGCTTTCTATGGATTGTTGTGCTGCACTCCCATCCCGCATGCCCTGTGTGATGTATTGTGCTGCTGCAAACCCTGATGCCTGCCCTGCAGGGTCAGTTTGGTGCTCCTCTCCATGTCCCTCCTGTCCTCTGTTATCCAAGTCCATGTCCGTACCCCATTTCCTTCCATGATCCAATGTACCATATTTGCGAACATTTTGAACTTGGTAAGAGGGAGATTTTGAAAAAAAACTGGGGTATTGATTTTCCCCTTTGAGTTACATTGAAAAAGAGGAGATTTAAGACAGGAGGCAGATCAAATAAAGCCCATTTGAGCTTAAAAACATTGGACGTTTCCTGGCTGAATCGGGTCTGTTGGCATGTATGGTTGTACTACCATTGCCTCTTCCTTCTGCCCACAATGGTCTATTACATTGCCACAGCCTCTCTTGCAAGTCCTGTATTGTTGGTTTGTTGCCCCTGCCCCCCTTTCCACTGCCCTCCATAGTCTGTTGTGCTGCCACGGCCCTTCCTGCCTGCTCAGTGTGGTTAAATTGTTGCCTTTGCACCCTCCTACCTGCCTTCAATTTTCAGAGTCCGTGCCCCTGGCCTCTGCCTCTCAACAGTATCCTAATGAACAACTAGATTGCTAACATTCTATATTTATTACAAAAGTGTGGAATGCCTGACGTCATCTTGATGTAATCAAAACTGTAATACCTAGAGCATTTCCTTTAGAAATTACATATATGAGAGGGTCTTATTGGCATCAAAATTATGGTTAGTGCTCTAAAAGACTAAAATAAGGACATATTTTCTGAGTTTTCAAATAGCGACAAAGCACTTTTAAATTATTTGTTATCTTTATGATTTTTTATCCAGTTGACCACTTGATTAAATGTTGCACTTTGGGGAGAGGATGTGGTGTTACTTCCAGAACTGCAGACTTTGCAACTGGGGACCCGGTTGGAGTTTCTGCTTCGGCTCGACATTCTGTGATTCTGGTCAAATCACTTAGTCTCCCCATGTCTACAACCAAAATGAATTTGTTCTTGTGTGATGTAACCAATGCTCATGTAAAGCACTCCAATACCTGACAAGTCTGCACTATATAACACTGCAAAAACACAAAATAATAAGTGTTTTGCACACTTCTGTCATTGGGCTATATTTGGGCTACATCTGGGTGATTTTGGGCTACATTTGGGCTCTTTTGTCTCCGGTGGCCATTTTGGGAGATTTATTTGTTATGAAGTTTCCTAATTTTCTCATGTACTGCAGTCTCCTCAGTAGGAAATGCTTTCAGTTTTTTACTTTGATTCCATCATGAAGGTATTCAGATATGTCACACATTTGCCATAAATTCTGAATGTTAGCACTCTAGTTGCTCATTAGATCACTGTAGTAAAACTACTGTTCACCATGGAAGTCTGCTCCTGGTATTAAAAGTGCATGTTTCAGTCTGCATGTCAGAATTTTTTAATGAAATAGAAGAGGATTTGAGAAGTCACTCAAAATGTGCCCTCATTTTCTTTCTTCAGCATTAATCATAATTTCTATGGCAAAATGAACTCCCTCATTGTGTTCCTTTTTAAATTAAATGTTTTAAGTGTTACCAGTTTATTCCAATCAAGATGGCTTCAGGTGTGCCATACTTTTGTCATAATGAAGACAGTAAGCGCTCTAGTTGTTTTTAAGAACACTCTGGGACATTCTGTCATTGGGCTATACTTGGGCTACATCTGGGTGATATTTGGGCTACATTTGGGCTCTTTTGTCTCTGGTGGCCATCTTGGGAGACTTATTTGTTATGAAGTTTCCTAATTTCCTCATTTACTGCAGTCTCCTCAGTAGAAAATACTTTCAGTTTTTTACTTTGATTCCATCAAGAAGGGATTCAGATGTGTCACACATTTGCCATAAATTCAGAATGTTAGCACTCTTTTTGCTCATTAGATCACTGTAGTAACGCTACTGCTCAGCAGGGAAAACTGCTGCTGGTATTGAAAGTGCATGTTTCAGTCTGCATGTCAGAATTTTTTAATGAAATAGAAGAGGATTTGAGAAGTCACTCAAAATGTGCCCTAATTTTTCTTTCTGCAGCACTAATCATAATTTTTATGGAAAAATGAACCCCCTCATTTTGTTCCTTTTTAAATTAAATGTTTTAAGAGTTACCACTTTAATCCAAGCAAGATGGCTTCAGGTGTGCCATACGTTTATCACAAGTAGGACTGTTAGCGCTCTAGTTGTTCTTTGGAACACTCTGGGAAGCTGCAGTAGAACACAAAGGAATCAACTGACAGTCTCTGCCCTTGTTGGATGTACATGTTTTACTGAGAATGTCAGACTTCATTCTCACATGACTGAGAAAGATAATGTGAATTTACAGAAAATATGCTCTCAGTTTAGCTTATAGATCACCTTCCAAACCTCTGTGGGAAAAGCATGAGAAAATAGTTTTCTCTCAATTATGATATCCCAGCAGAATGCTTTTTCACATGGTGAAATCACCTTAGAACATACCACAATTCCTAAAATGAGTATGGTACCATCAACAAATGATTTATAATGTAACTAAAGTCTTAAAACCTTCTATTAACTGCAATGCTTTTTAATGAGGTGCTGTTAGAAAAACCCCACTCCCACACCGGAAAGGGTGGTGGTAATGGGGTCTTCCCAGACATACACTGTGGTAGCTTGGCTCGAGTGGTCAGGGGTCAGGCACCGTGTTAAGCATACGCAATACCCATACAATAACCATGCGTGCATCCGTTCCAAAAACGACACTACACCTTAAAAATTATGAAAAATATCTCTGTGTTTATCTTCTTTTCTCTTAGTTGCTGATTAAATAAATAATAATACAATCACAGAACACAAGCTTCTCCTTAAAAAGTGCAGGTCAAATAAATAGTAATACTTTACAGGTGCAATAAATAGGTTCAGGTCAAATAAATACTGTGAGGGAATAAATACTGTACAGGAATAAGTTAACTCAGGACAATAAATAATACCAGCCAACAATGACATTTGTAAAATCAGATCACATTTAAAATACTATGGGCTGATTTGGCCCAGTCACAGCTTGTGGTTAGGTGGATGGCCTGTGGGTGTCTCACCTAGCTTGGGTAAGGCTGAGGCTAAAACTGAGGTAGATCAAGGGTAATCTAGGAATCTGGCTCTCCCAAACTACACAACCCCTCACACAGGTCACTGTATCAGTCTCAGTCCACCCCTGGCACTTCCAGGCTGGTTCTAACACCTCTTTATCCCTTCGGATGGTCTCTTAGAGCTCCACAGGGCCTTAGGCGCCCTCTACTCCACTTACTGCCCTTTTTTATGAAGCTCCGACGCCGCTGGAGTCATGTCGACGCCGTGAGGCGGTTCCGGTTCGATGTCGGCGGCCTCGGCACAATGTCAGTTCTTGACGACGCCGGTAGGCGGTTCCGGTTCGATGTCGGCGGCCTCGGCTCGATGTCGATCTCCGATTCGATGACGTCGGGCTGTCTTGGCTCGATGTCGACTTCCGCCGGCTCCGGAGTGCGACCTCCACTCCCGACCTCCGGCACGATTCTCTTCAGGTTCCGGCGACTCCGGAGTGCGATCTCCACTCCCGACCTCCGTCACGATTCCCTTCAGGTTCCGGCGACTCCGGAGTGCGATCTCCACTCCCGACCTCCGGCACGATTCCCTTCAGGTTCCGGCGACTCCGGAGTGCGATCTCCACTCCCGACCTCCGGCACGCTTCACCTCGGTCTCCGGCGACTCCGGAGGGCGGACTTCACTCCCCCGTCGACGCCGCTCACTTGACCTCGGGTGACTTCCTCCTCGACCTCTGGTACTCTCCACGACCTCCGTCGGCGCCCTCTCTCGACCTCTGGCGGCTCCGGGTACGACGTCTGCTTTCCAGTCAGCGCTGCTTCTCCACCTCGGGCTCCAGGTCTCAGGCTTCTCAACGTCGGACTCCAGGGAAACCAATAAACAGGTCAGATTCTTGCTTTTCTTTACTTCTAAGGCCTGTTCCTGCTGTCCAGGTCCTTAAGATGGTTTTTCTTGCTTTTTCCCACACAGGGCTCCAGGCTGGGCTCAGTCAGTAGGGACTAGTATCAAGGGTGGGTTTATGGACCCCACTCCAGGCACAAGTTTCCACCCCTGCTGCCTCACTCCTTCCTCCTTCAGGTTTCTGCTCCTCTCTCTTCACCAGTCAGGTGCCAACTGCCAGCTCCAACTGTCAACTCTGGCTTAGCTTCCCAACATTCCAAACCGCCTCCAACTGTCATAGGGTTCTGGAATGTTCTGGAAGGTGCTGGTAGGTTCCAGTGGGTTCTGATGATGTCACAGGTGGCCACCATTTTGTGCTCGAGGCCCTCAGACAGAAGTTCCAGGGGTAGATAAAATGGCTCCCTGAATCTGCATCAATACGAAAAAGTCTGGTGGTTCCCAAAAAGGAAAAAAATACTAACAGGGTTTGAGGCAAAAGTGGGACAAAATAAATAATGATGAGGAGGGACCACCCAAAGGGCTGACAGGTCTAACACGCGTCCCCCCCAGCTGAAAGTGGGGAGAGCTACCCAACCCCTTGGGAGTTCTCATCACTAAGGCGGAAATACCTTGAGAGACCGTCTGCATTGGCGTGGTCCACTCCAGGCCGATGTTCCACCTGAAAGTCCATTCCCTGTAGGGAAATAGACCACCTCAACAACTTGGGATTCTCCCCCTTCATCTGCATCAGCCAACGAAGGGGTCTGTGGTCGGTCTGAACCAGGAAGTGCGAGCCAAACAGGTATGGCCGCAACTTCTTCAGAGCCCATACCACTGCAAAGGCTTCACGCTCTATTGCACTCCACTTCTGTTCCCTGGGAAGTAGTCTCCGGGATAGGAAGACCACGGGTTGATCCAGACCCTCTTCATTGAGTTGCGATAACACTGCCCCAATGCCATGTTCTGATGCATCTGTCTGGACAATGAACTCCTTGGAAAAGTCTGGGGCCCTTAAGACCGGGGCCTCGCACATGGCTTGCTTCAGCTTCACGAAGGCCTGCTGACAAGCCTCCGTCCAGACTACCCGTCGAGGTTGTTTCTTGGACGTAAGCTCCGTGAGGGGGGCTACGATGGTACCGTACCCCTTCACGAAGCGGCGGTAGTATCCCGTGAGGCCCAGAAAAGCTCGGACCTCAGTCTGTGTCTTGGGGGGTTCCCAGGCCATGATGGCCTCGATCTTCGCCTGGAGGGGTTGCACCGCTCCCCTACCCACCAAGTGTCCAAGGTACACTACCGACCCCTGCCCGATCTGGCACTTGCTGGCCTTGATCGTCAATCCAGCTTGTCTCAGGGCCTGGAGAACAGCTTGCAGGTGACGCAAGTGATCCTCCCAGCTGTTACTGAAGACGGCTATGTCATCCAGATAAGCAGCAGAGAAACTCTCCATTCCGGTGAGGATCTGGTTTACCAGGCGCTGAAACGTGGCAGGTGCGTTCTTGAGCCCAAAGGGCATCACACAGAACTGGTAGTGGCCATTGGGCGTGGAGAAGGCTGACCTTTCCCTTGCTCCATCAGTCAAAGAGATCTGCCAGTACCCAGAAGTAAGGTCAAAGGTACTTAGATATTGGGCAGCTCCCAGCCGGTCAATCAATTCATCCGCCCTAGGGATCGGATGAGCATCAGTTTTGGTTACTGAATTCAGTCCCCGGTAGTCCACACAGAACCTCAGTTCCGGTTGGGCACCCGGTGGTGCAGCTTTTGGTACTAACACCACCGGACTGGACCAGGGGCTGCTAGAAGGTTCGATCACTCCTAGCTCCAGCATCTTAGTGACTTCACTGTTAATGCTGGCCTTCACCTTGTCTGACATCCGGTAGATCTTGGACTTCACAGGTGGGCTGTCTCCTGTGTCCACGTCATGGACGCACAGGTGAGTCCTACCCGGGACAAGGGAGAACAACGAAGAGTACTGCCCCAGGACCTGGCGGCAGTCCTCCCGCTGTTCAGGAGTTAGAGATGGGGAGAGAATCACTCCCTCCACCGACCCATCCTTCTCTTGAGACGCAAACAAATCGGGGAGAGGCTCGCTTTCCGCGTCCTCTGCTCCGTCAGTCACCATCATCAAGATGACTTCGGGCCTCTCGTGGTGGGGTTTGAGGCGGTTGGCATGCAGCACCCGCAGGGGCTGATGAGGGGTCTTCAGGTCCACCAAGTAGGTAGCCTTACCCTTCTTCTCCAACACCTCAAAGGGTCCTGACCAGCGATCCTGGAGGGCGCTAAGCTCTCCTGGTTCGATCACCCACACCTTCTGGCCAGGCTCCAACTCCACCGGGTGAGCATTGTGGTCATACCACGCCTTCATCACTGCTTGGCTGGCTTCCAAGTTGTCAGAAGCTTGCTTCCACAACTTAGCCATTTGGCTCCGGAAGGCCAGCATGTAGCTCACCACATCCTGGGGAAGCTTTCTGGGAGTTCTTTCCCATCCGTCTCTCACCAGGTTGAGAGGTCCACGTACAGGGTGCCCATACAGGAGCTCGAAGGGGCTGAAGCCCACTCCCTTCTGTGGCACTTCCCTGTAAGAAAAGAGTAAACAGGGTAGGAGGATGTCCCATTTCCTCCGCAGGCTTTCAGGCAGACTTCTGATCATGCCTTTCAAGGTTTTATTAAACCTCTCCACCAGACCATTGGTCTGGGGGTGGTAAGGAGTGGTGAACCGGTATGTCACTCCACACTCCTTCCACATCGCCCGCATGTACGCTGACATGAAGTTGGTCCCCCTGTCGGACACAACTTCCTTGGGAAAACCCACTCGGGTAAAGATTCCCATCAGGGCCCTAGCCACAACAGGTGATGTTATGGTCCTCAGAGGTATTGCCTCTGGGTACCGTGTGGCATGATCCACCAGAACCAGGATGAACCTGTGACCAGCTGATGTTGGCGGATCTAACGGACCCACAATGTCGATGCCCACCCTTTCAAAGGGGGTGCTAACGACAGGAAGTGGTTCCAGGGGAGCTTTCAGCTTCACCCCTGTTTTCCCACTGGCTTGGCAAGACACACATGTCCGGCAGTAGGTATCGGACGACACTTTCATTTGAGGCCAATAAAAGTGCGGAACAAGACGGGCGAAGGTCTTGTCTTGCCCCAGGTGTCCTGCCAATGGTATCTCGTGAGCCAACTCCAGAAGGAAGGCTCGATAACGTTGAGGGACTACCAAGGCTCGTGACGATCCATGTAGGGGTGCCTTGGGTTCACTGTAGAGGAGGCCATCCTCCCAGTAAACACTGTAGTTCCCTTCAACGTTCCCTGCTGCCTGGGCTTCGGCCTGTCGCCTCAGCCCCTCAAGGGTAGGGCACTCCCTCTGGCCCTGGCAGAATTCCTCCCTGGACGGGCCTCCCTCCACGTGCCACTCGGCCGGGATGGGTAGGTCCTCCAGTTTGGTATCGTCCCCCACCGCAGACTCCTGGTCCACCACCTCCGGTGGCCTATCCGTCCTACGGGGTGTGGACGCCGAGGCAGGCTCCTCCTGTCCTCGGTTCTTCCCTTGACTGGCAGCTGGCTGGGCCTTTGTTCCAGGCTCCAGCCGAAACGAACTCCCTCTCCGGGTAGTCGCGGAGCCTGTGCTCACACAGGCCCAGTCAGGTGTACCCAGCATCTCAGTATGAGTCCGGTATTCCACCTCCTTCCAAGCATTGTGCTCCATGTCATTCCCCAGTAGACAATCGACTGGCACGGCAGGGCTTACGGCAACTCGAAGTGAACCTGCAACCCCCCCCCCATTCAAAGGGAACCTCGGCCACTGGATAGTGGCCTGTTCTGCCGTCAGCCATCGCGGCTGGGTGGAGTACATCGGGAAGTACCTGCTCTGGAGACACCAGTTGGCTACGCACCATAGTCATACTGGCTCCTGTGTCTCTCAGAGCCTTCCCTCTTTGGCCGTTGATGGTGACCCACTGCCCATACTTTACAGTATTTGCGGGCACCTGGATCTTAGGAACCATCTCCCGTTCTCCCAGGGACACTAAAGTGACACCCGCCCACTCCCTTCCCTTAGTTAAGGGCATCTCCTCCCCGAGCACTACACTAGCTACTCCGGGGGTCTTTCCTCCAATGGGAGGGGGTGGTCGTTTCGGGCACTTCGCGTCTCCCTTGTAGTGTCCAACGCCACCGCACTCGTAGCAATGGACAACCCTTGGCTGCTGACTCTGGCCAGGATTAGGGTTTCTGGGTGGGTTAGCCCTAGGGGTGAATCCTGTTCCCTTCCCTTGGAAATTATTTTGGGGGCCTTTGGAGAACTCCTTTTTCTTTTCCCCTCCCTCTTTCTTCTGGGGGGCGCCCTGTCCGGCCTTTTGAGTATCCCCTCCAGTCCCCCTTGTGGACACCCGGGTACTAGCCCAAATGTCCGCCTCCTCAGCAAGCTTCCGGGGATTGGTCAGCTTGCTATCCACCAGGTGTTGACGCAGTTCAGGGAAACATTTTTCGAGCAGGTGTTCCTTCAGTACTAAATCAAACAACCCCTCGTAGTTCCTTACTTCACTGCCCTGAATCCAACCCTCTAGTGCCTTCTTTGCATAGTCCAGGAAGTCCACCCAATTCTGTGTGCCCAGTTTGTGACTACCCCGGAACTTCTGTCTGTACTTTTCGGGTGTTAGTCCAAACTTTCTTATGAGCGCCACCTTCATGGTGGGGTAGTGGGTCTGCTCATCCTCCTCTAGGGCCAATAAAGCATCCCTACCAGCTGGAGGCATGTACTTGTACAATCCCGCTCCCCAGTACTTCTCTGGAACCCCATGGGCCCTTAACGAGACCTCATAGGCCGCTAGCCACTTGGCGATATCGTCACCCGCTCCATAGCTAGCTACTATGTCCTTTGGCAGGTAGGGTTTTGGTTCCCTGGTGAACTCTCTTTCTTGGTCTTTGCTGCCACCATTAGGAACAGTGTGTGCCCCGACTCTTAGGATCTGAAGATCTATCTCTTTCAGCCTTAGCTCATGAGCCATCCTCTGTTCCTCCTTCTCTTTCTCCAGCCTTGCTAAGTCCCATGTGAGCTGTCTTTTCTCCCTCCGGTCTGTTAACTCCACTTCAGACAAGCCACCGCTAGAGGCACTGCTGCCCTTCCTGGAAATGGTTCTGGGCCCCGCTACTAGGTTCCCCACCTCAGGTTGGTACAAACCAGCTCCCTCACTGTCGGGCTCTCTATCCCTGTCCTCCTCCTCAGCCTTGCTTTCCCGTCGTGCCTCCCCCCAAGCCCTTAAGCTGGTTTGGAGTGCACCCTTCTTTGCTCCTGGGGTACAATACACCCCCTCCCGCTGACAAAACTCCCTGAGTTGGGCCACAGTGTACGTTTCTAGGTCTTCTAGCACAAACTCCATTTTGCCCACTCAGAACAGAAGACAGGTTTTTACAGAAGCAATGCAGGGGGGTACCTTTAATAATACCTCCTCCCACCACCAGAGTAAATTTGGAAAAAACAAAAACTCACAATTAGGAAGGCCGCTTTGAGAAAACTCCAGGTGTAGGCCTATGGACTACCCACAGTTATTGTCGAGTATGCGTAGGCACAGCTCTATCCCGCCGCTGAACACCAATTATGTTAGAAAAACCCCACTCCCACACCGGAAAGGGTGGTGGTAATGGGGTCTTCCCAGACATACACTGTGGTAGCTTGGCTCGAGTGGTCAGGGGTCAGGCACCGTGTTAAGCATACGCAATACCCATACAATAACCATGCGTGCATCGATTCCAAAAACGACACTACACCTTAAAAATTATGAAAAATATCTCTGTGTTTATCTTCTTTTCTCTTAGTTGCTGATTAAATAAATAATAATACAATCACAGAACACAAGCTTCTCCTTAAAAAGTGCAGGTCAAATAAATAGTAATACTTTACAGGTGCAATAAATAGGTTCAGGTCAAATAAATACTGTGAGGGAATAAATACTGTACAGGAATAAGTTAGCTCAGGACAATAAATAATACCAGCCAACAATGACATTTGTAAAATCAGATCACATTTAAAATACTATGGGCTGATTTGGCCCAGTCACAGCTTGTGGTTAGGTGGATGGCCTGTGGGTGTCTCACCTAGCTTGGGTAAGGCTGAGGCTAAAACTGAGGTAGATCAAGGGTAATCTAGGAATCTGGCTCTCCCAAACTACACAACCCCTCACACAGGTCACTGTATCAGTCTCAGTCCACCCCTGGCACTTCCAGGCTGGTTCTAACACCTCTTTATCCCTTCGGATGGTCTCTTAGAGCTCCACAGGGCCTTAGGCGCCCTCTACTCCACTTACTGCCCTTTTTTATGAAGCTCAGACGCCGCTGGAGTCGTGTCGACGCCGTAAGGCGGTTCCGGTTCGATGTCGGCGGCCTCGGCACAATGTCAGTTCTTGACGACGCCGGTAGGCGGTTCCGGTTCGATGTCGGCGGCCTCGGCTCGATGTTGATCTCCGATTCGATGACGTCGGGCTGTCTTGGCTCGATGTCGACTTCCGCCGGCTCCGGAGTGCGACCTCCACTCCCGACCTCCGGCACGATTCTCTTCAGGTTCCGGCGACTCCGGGGTGCGATCTCCACTCCCGACCTCCGGCACGATTCCCTTCAGGTTCCGGCGACTCCGGAGTGCGATCTCCACTCCCGACCTCCGGCACGATTCCCTTCAGGTTCCGGCGACTCCGGAGTGCGATCTCCACTCCCGACCTCCGGCACGCTTCACCTCGGTCTCCGGCGACTCCGGAGGGCGGACTTCACTCCCCCGTCGACGCCGCTCACTTGACCTCGGGTGACTTCCTCCTCGACCTCTGGTACTCTCCACGACCTCCGTCGGCGCCCTCTCTCGACCTCTGGCGGCTCCGGGTACGACGTCTGCTTTCCAGTCAGCGCCGCTTCTCCACCTCGGGCTCCAGGTCTCAGGCTTCTCGACGTCGGACTCCAGGGAAACCAATAAACAGGTCAGATTCTTGCTTTTCTTTACTTCTAAGGCCTGTTCCTGCTGTCCAGGTCCTTAAGATGGTTTTTCTTGCTTTTTCCCACACAGGGCTCCAGGCTGGGCTCAGTCAGTAGGGACTAGTATCAAGGGTGGGTTTATGGACCCCACTCCAGGCACAAGTTTCCACCCCTGCTGCCTCACTCCTTCCTCCTTCAGGTTTCTGCTCCTCTCTCTTCACCAGTCAGGTGCCAACTGCCAGCTCCAACTGTCAACTCTGGCTTAGCTTCCCAACATTCCAAACCGCCTCCAACTGTCATAGGGTTCTGGAATGTTCTGGAAGGTGCTGGTAGGTTCCAGTGGGTTCTGATGATGTCACAGGTGGCCACCATTTTGTGCTCCAGGCCCTCAGACAGAAGTTCCAGAGGTAGATAAAATGGCTCCCTGAATCTGCATCAATACGAAAAAGTCTGGTGGTTCCCAAAAAGGAAAAAAATACTAACAGGGTTTGAGGCAAAAGTGGGACAAAATAAATAATGATGAGGAGGGACCACCCAAAGGGCTGACAGGTCTAACAGGTGCTATCATGTATATTGGTCCCAAGATGGCTGCCAACACTTCTTGGATGAAGTGCTGACAGCCAATCAGATCTCAGGATGAGATGTGTGGTTAGGCTCCGCCCACATATATATATGATTTTACTTTTGATTTTCTCAGGAACTACTGAACAGATTGACACCAGACCTGCAAAAGGCACTTCCCTGACCTGAGGACTACCAAATTTCAAGTAATTCTGTTCAGCCGTTCGGGCTGTACCTTGGACTAAAGTTCCCTATGGAAAAATGCATGGGGAAAACGCGTTTTGGGACCCCCCTTTTTTCTCGGCCCCCGCTTGACGAATCACCCCGAGACTTTTAGGGTAGGAGCGGAGCGGAGCGCCCCACTTATTTTGAAAATTTTGCGAGGATTCGTCAACCGGCGCCAAAGTTATTCCAAATAGAATGTTGTGGATTTCATATCTATGTATATGTATATATATATCTATATATAAACGCGTCAGCGGATGTTTTATAGCCGACACATACCCCGTGAGTGCACCGGACCTTGGGAGTACCATGAACTCCTTGTTTTTGCTATATATATATATATATGTATATATATGTATATATATATATATATATATATATACATAAAATGATACTGACTCTCTGCACTTCCAAGCAACTGGCGAACAGAGACACAAACCCAGCGATGTGAGGCCAGATGATAATTTATTAAGGACCTCGAACCTGACGCGTTTCGGGTAACAAGTACCCTTGCTCACAAGTCATTTGAAACACGTAAGTCGCCATTTTTAAATGCATAACAGTGTTCAAGTGCCAACACCATGTGATTAAACAACATAGAAAAAATACTACTAAGCTGTTGTAAGGCATTTGCGAGTCTGTTTTTCAAACATTGCAGAAAACAGCCAACAAAGAATTCATAGTCTGACAAAAGACATACAATTGCTGCTTGGATGCATAAAATGTAATGTTAAAAGTATTGCAGTTTCTTTTCCAGGAAATAAATATATATTATAAATGTATAAATACATTATAAATAAAATATATATATAAAAACATATATACCTGAGCCATAAAAAATGCTTAAAAATTCACATTATAAAAGTGCAAATAAAGCAAACAGGAATCATGTACCCCATATTTAAATCTTAATAGAGACATGAAGCTCCTTATTTTTCATACAAATTATGGCTATGCAAAAAGCTACAATTGTTGTGTAAACATTATATTTAATACCCTCTTATTGCAATTTTGCATAGACCTGAGTTATCTTCAAATTGTAGCTTAAATGCTGGATATTGCCAAGTCTAATAATAGGGCTGGAATGTGCAAAACTCGCAAAAAATACTGCCTATGTATTCTAAAGTGCAAAGAAAAGATCCTAATAGATCCCCATAAAGTGCTGGTGCTTATAACTATATGTTAAAATGTGCTGCGGCTCAAATCACCTAAGTAAAAAAGGTTAAAACCCTATTCAACAAAGTTAAAAACAGGGCTAAAGCCATAAAAACTAAAGGTGTTTTTAATTCAGTCCTAATTCAAGAAACACAATCTAGCCATTCATATTTTAGGTGGTTCCTATGTCCATAAGAATGTTTTATAGGCAATGATACAGATCCTCTGTGTTATTGAGGCCATTCGGTGTTTTGCTGTCCAGCTCTAAAATCATTCTAGATTCTAACTTTCTCAACCTCCTTTCCCTATTCCCTCCCCGACGGGGTTTGGGAATGGCTGCCACGACAAAATATTGCAAGCAACTGAGATCATTGTTGTGCATAGATTTAAAATGCCAGGCCACTGGATACGTGGAATCGTTATTAACAATGGCCCGCAAATGCTGCAAAATTCTGACGTGCACCTGCAGATTGGTACTACCCACATATCTTAAGCCACAGGTGCACCTCAGAACATATACTGCAAACTCAGTTTTGCAATTGAAACTGCCCCGAATCATAACCAAGTCTGGACTGAAAGGAGTGGAATATGAGGCAGTATTAACACCGAACCTGCACGCTCTGCAGGAGGAACACTTAGTGCACCCCTGCTTTGGCTGTAACCATTTTCTTGCTGTAGCAAGTTCGGGAAAAGTCTTCACAATTTGTGTTGTCATGGAAGGTCCCTTCCTATGTGTGATCGTGGGCTGAGATGGTAGAATAGGAGCCAGAACTCCATCTGTCATGATGATGGGCCAATTACGTCTGACGATAGATGTTAGAAATGGCGATTTCTGGTTGGCTAAGGCTCGCGCCAAAGTCAGCCAGAAACCACCACTCTAGTCAGGGCAAGGAAGTTACACGCCAAAGATAACCCCTGCTCACCCCCTTGGTAGCTTGGCACGAGCAGTCAGGCTTATCTCTGAGGCAAGGTGTAAAGCGTTTGCGCGCGCACCCAGCAACAACACCCAAGGCCCACCACAAAGGAAACTCCACACAAGGTATTCTCTAAAAATAGCCTTTGTATTATACAAAACACATTAGATAAAAACACACACTTTACAATGTGCCAACAGGCACGGGCAGAATTTACAAGGGATTATATGTACAGGGGACAGGGCCACATGGACCACTGTCAGGAATTAGCCCTTTTTAGAAATAGCACTTAGAACATAGGAATAAAATTACTGTAGCACAAAATAACATATATAGCACACAACCAGTACTTACTGGTATCAGGTAAGTACCACCTACGCAACCCTAACCACCTTAGGAAAATGTCATGCAGGGAACTAGGACCTCACTAGCACCTCCTGTACTAGGAGAAAACAAACAACCACCTAAGTATCACAATACCTGTAGGGGTAAACGCACATTACACATGATGCCTAAAACATTCAGAGGTGTAGGGAAGGAAAACACATGATGCATAAAATACATTCAGCGGTGTAAAGAATGGCACATGACGCATGAAAACACATTCAGAGGTGCAGGTAGGAACACAATTGCGCAAGAACTCACATAAGCCACCACCTGTGGCAGTCCCTAGGCCAACTGGCCTTGTCGGGGCTAGGACGACCTGTCCAGTAAGGCTGCGCCAGTTGCGCCAGTTGCGCAAGCCACAAGCGTAAGATCCCAACCTAAACGTGGCAGCTGCCCACTAAGTGCTGGGCAGCTGAAGGCATGAGCGTGGGCACCACTGTGCCCTTCCAAACAAATCTGTCGCTCTCGTGGAGCCTCTCTGGGCTCCAGCCATGCAATAATCTGCCCCCTAGAGCCTCCGTAACCAATGTGGGGGCAACGTTGGAGCGGCCCGCTGCCTTCCGGGGCCGCTCTTCTCAGCAGAAAGGAAAATGCCCCCTTCGTTGGAGTCCCCTTGGACTCTTAAAACAATGTGCCCCGTTGGAGCCTCACAGGCTCTACCACGTACAGCCCCCCTCCGATGGAGCCCCACGGGGCTCGTGAGCACTGCCCCCGCACCCCCAACACATGCGCGGAGTCCCCCAGCCCTTCTGCACTCACCGGGCTGTTGCTCTGGAGACTCCCGCGTCGTCTGTTCTCGGTTGGAGGTGGGGGGGAAGACTCCGAGGCTTCTAGTGTCGCGGAGGGGCAGGCACCGACAATGTGCCTCGCGCCCCCTCCGCACCAGCTCCGGCAGCACTCCTCCCCACAGTCCAGCGCGGGGTGGGCTCCCGCCTGGATCCTCACTCCTTGCGCAGCTGCAGCGAAGCACGGGGTGGGCTCCCGTCCGCTTCTCTCTTGGGCAGAGTGCCCCGGGGCGCAGGGTAGGCTCCTGCCTGCTCCGGGGCTCTGAGCAGCCGCGACGCTTCGGTAGGAGGCGGGGTAGGCTCCCGCCCTCCTATTTTAAGTTCCGGTTGTCCCGGAGGCCCGCCCTCGGCCTGCCTGACTTCCGGCTGAAGCCCGGCTGCGGCGGTGATTTTCTCGGCAATGAGAGGGGTGGGTTCCCTCCGGAACGAGCACAACGGCGGGGTGGGCACCCGCCAAACTTGGCAGAAACCGGCAGAATCGCGGGGTGGGCACCCGCTGTCAGAATCAAAGCGCTCCTAGCGCTATAAAGCCAAAAAGCGCTCCCAGGCGCTTAGGGAGCACAAGTCCAGCAACCAAAAAGTCTTCAGAAGCAGGGGGGCACAGACTGGGCCCAGGGGCCAGCTCACGGGGCCCTCCAGCAGGGAGGCAGTCCCCAGTGGCGGTCTCTCCTAGCGCCCAGCAGCAGCAGGCCCCCTCAGATCGGATCCTGGAAGAGAACAGTTTCTGTGGGGACACAGCCCCATTTTTATACAGTAAAAAACCCTTTGTCTGAAGGTGCAGGGAAGGGGCGAACCAGTTACAACAGGTTCCTGAGCACTTTGTTTTGCTCAGCCCCTCTCCCTATTCACTGGACAGGCCAGGGTCATCAGACGCACCACAGGGGCCGGAGCCAGCATTGTGTGGGGAAAGCCCTGCCCTATTCAGGACCCAGGTGTACTCCTCCCCAGCCATCAGTATGCTAAGCTCTCTATTCACCACTGGGTGACTCCTCCTGACTCTGGGGAATACCTAGCCCGTCACATGACCTCAACCAGCCAATCGCCAGACAAGCCACACATTTCATACTGCACACCGAAGTGCCCACTTCTAGAAGTGGCACTTCCACACTAGGTACATGCACGCCGCACACATCATCGCGCAGCATTCAATCACACGAGTCCGCACATACCAAACTCGGGCCTGCACACCCCACGCATCAGAAACTACCAGGACACATACATTCCCCCATTCATTCCTATGGGAGGGCAGGCCAACCTCACTACACGCACGCACTTTACCCTGGGACACAGCGGTAAAGTGCGCAGAAACCAAAAATCACTACACCAGGTCACCAATAAAAAGCAAAAAGTTTCGGGGGTGAACCTGCCAGAAGGTCCAAGTCCAACACAACCCCCTTCCAGCCAAAACGCAGGCAGACCAATCACCACCGTGATGGTCTTTCCTGCTTTGGGCGATAAAACACGGACGCAGGCCCGCAACGGCAGGGACACTCTCCGGTTTTACGCCACTCTGAACTCACATGGTTTCCTCTGAAAAAACTCGGCGGACCAACAGGGCTACCCCCCTGGTACTCCTCAGCTGTCCGTGGCCAGGACCAGGCCCTAGACCATCTAGGCGCCACTGGTCCTTGCCCAACCACAGAGTGGGGGGTAGTAACCCCTGGCACATAGTGACCATTTTCCACTCTACCCCTCATCAGGGCAGTTCTAAACTGCCACTGATCCTCCAGCCTAGGGTCTGTACCCTCAAGCTGACCAAAAGTCACGGGCGAGGCTCTCCTCCCCCTACCTCTTCTTCTAGGGTTCCGCCCTCTCTTCCTCTGAGAGGCGACCCCGTAACGCAACTCACCTACCAGCTCAGGACCCCTCCCTGAGAACTGGTCTGCCAACCTAGGGTTTAACCCCTCAGGTTGCACCGGGGTCAGAGGTGGGCTCTCCCACCCTCTGCACCCCCTTCCAGAGTCCTGCTCCCTACCAACTGGGGTGGTACCTCTGGAAGAAGAACCGGTCAGGACACTGGTTACAGTCGTCCTACCCTTCAGGTCAGGCTGACCCTGAACCTGGCCTCCCAACCTCTGGTCTAGAACCTTCGGTGGAATAATTGCCTGGCACTCCAGGACTTCTGGGGACTTACACACCATCCCCCTGAGGCTGACACATGACCAATGTGTTGTGTGACTGTCTGTCTGGCACAGATCTCCCGTCTCCTGTCCACCTGACAGTGCGCGAAGATCCCCCAGAACAGAAGTGGCGCCACCCCGGTCCCCCCAAGAAGATCTAGCCCAACTAGCTAGTCCCTGGTCCACTGGTGCATCCACTGGGAAACTCATCCCCGAATCACTCCTCACGCTGGACTCCTGTACCCTCCCTACCGGAGCTGTACTGCCAGACTCTAGAACCACAGGAGCCCTGCTTACAGACGCTCCTGGTCCGCCATACACTAGGCGATCCTCCTTAAGTGGCCTAACAGGACAGCCTAGGCCCCCAACCTGGTGTTCCCTGAAGAAACCATCCAGGTTCTGAGACTGGGTTTCGGGCCTCTGGGGACTCAAAGTCACCCGCTCACTCCTACTCCACTGAGATAGGCCGTGAGCCCCAACACCCTTCTCACTACTCTGGGACCTAGCTGGGCTACTCTGAGCCTCCACCCCCATCCAGGACGGGAAGATACCTAAGCCACTGCTGTTGGAAGTACTCTCCCATACCTTATCAGGACCTTGGGCACTCTCCCAACGGTCTGCTTCATCTGCCAGCTCCCATGGGCAAAAAGAGCCATACCTCAACAGGTGCTGGCGCAACCCGGGATAACAACTACCGAGCAGCTGCTCTTTGATAACCAGAGCATACAGTCCGTCAAAATCCTGTTTCGTGTTTACCCTTAACCAATCATCCAGTGCATCCTCACATTCACCCACAAACGTTTCCCAAGACTGGTGAGGCAGTTTCTTACTGCCCCTGAATTTCAACCTACATTCCTCCTCTTGGAAAACAGGTACCATACTCTGGGAATGGGGAATGGGACTCTCTGCACTGGTCTCTCTATTGCTGCCACCACTGGACTCAACCCTCCCTGGGGAGCCCAGAAAATTAAAACTGCGCTCAGGGGACAACTTACCCTCCAGAGCTAACCTCTCCCTGGCGAAGGCCCTCTCAGCCTCCGCCATCCTCTCCTCCACCCCCAGCTGCGCCATCTCCTTGGCATGCTCTAACCAGAGCTTCTCCATGGCCAGCTGATGCTCCCTTTCCTCCCTCCTATCTATCCACTCCTCTGGGGACAGGGAAAGGGATGGGGTGCTGCTCCTGACACTGGACCCAGCAAGGGACTCCCTATCTATGGGTCTTCACTCTCTACTGGCGTCCCTGTCAGGTAATCTTCCTCCTCTTCAGATTCCTCAGGACTCCCCTCAGACCCACCACCCTCTCGGCGTGCGGCCCGGGCCCTATCTTCCTCACTGCGCTCACGTTCCCATTCATCCTTCTGGCAATTGATCAAGTTTTCCCTGAGTTTTGACTGGGAGTCTGACATACTCACTGCTATGTCTCTCTCCTCACAAAACTCAACCAACTCTAACCTACTGTATCTAAACAGACCACAGAAATTAAAAGCAGACTCCATTTTGGCAAGACGCTCAGGGACATGTGCAACACAAGGGACCTAGGTATCTGAGCTAACACAGGAGTACACAATTCACAAAGGACACCTTTAGGAGAGGAAATAATGGAACTCCAAAACAATA
Source organism: Triturus cristatus (assembly GCF_964204655.1). Taxonomy (NCBI): domain Eukaryota; kingdom Metazoa; phylum Chordata; class Amphibia; order Caudata; family Salamandridae; genus Triturus; species Triturus cristatus. Next base: position 1,135,707,383 of record NC_140594.1, on the reverse strand, counting down.
ATCCCTAAAATGTGATTATCTAATGCAGAGTTTTGTAGTGCAGCCAGTCGCTGCTGCGGTACAGCGCAAACGCAAGTCCAAATCCCACCGCTGATACCAATGTTAGAAATGGCGATTTCTGGTTGGCTAAGGCTTGCGCCAAAGTCAGGCAGAAACTACCACTCTAGTCAGGGCAAGGAAGTTACACGCCAAAGATAACCCCTGCTCACCCCCTTGGTAGCTTGGCACGAGCAGTCAGGCTTATCTCTGAGGCAAGGTGTAAAGCGTTTGCGCGCGCACCCAGCAACAACACCCAAGGCCCACCACAAAGGAAACTCCACACAAGGTATTCTCTAAAAATAGCCTTTGTATTATACAAAACACATTAGATAAAAACACACACTTTACAATGTGCCAACAGGCACGGGCAGAATTTACAAGGGATTATATGTACAGGGGACAGGGCCACATGGACCACTGTCAGGAATTAGCCCTTTTTAGAAATAGCACTTAGAACATAGGAATAAAATTACTGTAGCACAAAATAACATATATAGCACACAACCAGTACTTACTGGTATCAGGTAAGTACCACCTACGCAACCCTAATCACCTTAGGAAAATGGCACGCAGGGAACTAGGACCTCACTAGCACCTCCTGTACTAGGAGAAAACAAACAACCACCTAAGTATCACAATACCTGTAGGGGTAAACGCACATTACACATGATGCCTAAAACATTCAGAGGTGTAGGGAAGGAAAACACATGATGCATAAAATACATTCAGCGGTGTAAAGAATGGCACATGACGCATAAAAACACATTCAGAGGTGCAGGTAGGAACACAATTGCGCAAGAACTCACATAAGCCACCATCTGTGGCAGTCCCTAGGTCAACTGGCCTTGTCGGGGCTAGGACTCCCTGTCCAGTAAGGCTGCGCCAGCTGCGCAAGCCACAAGCGTAAGACCCCAACCTAAACGTGGCAGCTGCCCACTAAGTGCTGGGCAGCTGGAGGCATGAGCGTGGGCACCACTGTGCCCTTCCAAACAAATCTGTCGCTCTCGTGGAGCCTCTCTGGGCTCCAGCCACGCAATAATCTGCCCCCTAGAGCCTCGGGGGGCTCCGTAACCAATGTGGGGGCAACGTTGGAGCGGACCGCTGCCTTCCGGGGCCGCTCTTCTCAGCAGAAAGGAAAATGCCCAGTCCCCCAGCCCTTCTGCACTCACCGGGCTGTTGCTCTGGAGACTCCCGTGTCGACTGTTCTGGGTTGGAGGGGGGGGGGGACTCCGAGGCTTCTAGTGTCGCGGAGGGGCAGGCACCGACAATGTGCCTCGCGCCCCCTCCGCACCAGCTCCGGCCGCACTCCTCCCCACAGTCCAGCGCGGGGTGGGCTCCCGCCTGGATCCTCACTCCTTGCGCAGCTGCAGCGAAGCACGGGGTGGGCTCCCGTCGGCTTCTCTCTTGGGCAGAGTGCCCCGGGGCGCAGGGTAGGCTCCTGCCTGCTCCGGGGCTCTGAGCAGCCGCGACGCTTCGGTAGGAGGCGGGGTAGGCTCCCGCCCTCCTATTTTAAGTTGCGGATGTCCCGGAGGACCGCCCTCGGCCTGCCTGACTTCCGACTGAAGCCCGGCTGCGGCGGTGATTTTGTCGGCAATGAGAGGGGTGGGCTCCCTCGGGAACGAGCACAACGGCGGGGTGGGCACCCGCCGAACTTGGCAGAAACCGGCAGAATGGCGGGGTGCGCACCCGCTGTCAGAATCAAAGCGCTCCTAGCGCTATAAAGCCAAAAAGCGCTCCCAGGCGCTTAGGGAGCACAAGTCCAGCAACCAAAAAGTCTTCAGAAGCAGGGGGGCACAGACTGGGCCCAGGGGCCAGCTCACGGGGCCCTCCAGCAGGGAGGCAGTCCCCAGTGGCGGTCTCTCCTGGCGCCCAGCAGCAGCAGGCCCCCTCAGATCGGATCCTGGAAGAGAACAGTTTCTGTGGGGACACAGCCCCATTTTTATACAGTAAAAAACCCTTTGTCTGAAGGTGCAGGGAAGGGGCGAACCAGTTACAACAGGTTCCTGAGCACTTTGTTTTGCTCAGCCCCTCTCCCTATTCACTGGACAGGCCAGGGTCATCAGACGCACCACAGGGGCCGGAGCCAGCATTGTGTGGGGAAAGCCCTGCCCTATTCAGGACCCAGGTGTACTCCTCCCCAGCCATCAGTATGCTAAGCTCCCTATTCACCACTGGGTGACTCCTCCTGACTCTGGGGAATCCCTAGCCCGTCACATGACCTCAACCAGCCAATCGCCAGACAAGCCACACATTTCATACTGCACACCGAAGTGCCCACGTCTAGAAGTGGCACTTCCACACTAGGTACATGCACGCCGCACACATCATCGCGCAGCATTCACTCACACGAGTCCGCACATACCAAACTCGGGCCTGCACACCCCACGCATCAGAAACTACCAGGACACATACATTCCCCCATTCATTCCTATGGGAGGGCAGGCCAACCTCACTACACGCACGCACTTTACCCTGGGACACAGCGGTAAAGTGCGCAGAAACCAAAAATCACTACACCAGGTCACCAATAAAAAGCAAAAAGTTTCGGGGGTGAACCTGCCAGAAGGGCCAAGTCCAACAATAGATCTGATTTTTCTCTCCTGTTTATTAAAGGCAGTAATGAGTCTTGGCGTACTAATAGTGGTATCACTCTGTTCCACTTGGTCATTAGTAGATAGGAGTGTTTCCCTCGATTTCATATCTACTTTCTGTACTGCCTCTGCCAGGGTGGACTCGCTATAGCCCCTATCTCTAAATCTTTCTAGGGCCTCATGTTTGCATACAGCGCAATCCTCCTCTGTGCTACATATACGTTTGAGGCATATTAATTCTCCAAATGGGATACTTTTTATTGTGTGCTGAGGATGTGCACTGCTGGCGTGTAAGATAGTATTGCCAGCTGTGACCTTCCTATGAAGTGGTTGCTTTGTGTCCATTTTTGATGTAAATTTTAACATCCAAAAAATCCACTTGTTGTTTACTTATCTGTGAAGTGAATTTTAGATTGACAGTATTGATGTTAATTTTGTCAATAAAATCGCTAGCACTCTTCTCATTTCCCCTCCAAACAATAAAAACATCATCAATGTAATGCCACCATTGTACTACATGGTTACAGAACTCAGAATGAAAAGTGTGCTTCAGGACCTGTTCTTCCCACCAGCCAACATGTAAACATGCATAGCTGGGGGAAAAACAGGCCCCCATCGCCACGCCCCTCTTTTGCAAAAAGATTTCATTACCAAACATAAAGAAATTATTAAAAAGGCACCAAGTTGTTAAGTCTAAGACAATCTTGTTGTGAGTATATAGTACCAATGGTCTGGTGCCTAAGAAATGAGATAAGGCATTCAGACCCGTTTCATGCTTCGGTGTCTTTTATAAAAGTAGGAAGTTCTTTCACCAAATCTTGTAGAAAAAAGTCCACGTATTGTGTTACGTGGTCCCCCACGCTGCCAACTGCTGCTATAATAGGTCTACCTGGAACTGGGGTGTTTGTTTGTGGACTTTGGGAATTAAATACAGCCTTGGTAATATTGGGTGTTCTACATGTAAAAAATGGTATTCCTCAGATGAAATACACCCATCTCTCTTCCATTGCAGCAATTTTTTTTTTAATTGTTTTTGGCTGTATTGTATTTCTTCAAGTCTACTTTTTCATAACAAGACTGGTCCTCGAGATGTCTATGAGCTTCTACTTTATAGTCTTTTTGAGGCCAGATGTCAATGTTGCCCCCTTTATCTGATTTGGTAATTATAATTTCATGGTTGGTCCCAAGTTTTTTCATTAGCTGGCAGTACTGTACTTCATGATTGCTCTTATGGCGCTTTTTATGTTTGATTTGATGATGCAATTTTTTAATATCCTCTATTATAACCTCGTGGAAAATATCGATGGCATCCTTTGGCATCATCGGAATAAAATGTGATTTGGGCTTGAAAGGACTAATACCTGCTCCACTTTGTTGAATCTGAAATGAGGCAAGTCTTTCCTGTGTAGTTGGTGTTTCAATGTTCTCTGATACTACATTGGGCCTATCTTCAAACAAATTATGCAAGGTTAAAAGGGCAGGAACATCCTTTGCTTCGAGCTCCGCATTGACCTTGGTGATATTCTCATCGATTTGTCTTTCCTTCAAGCCCTCCTTTATGGAATAGAACTTTTTTAGTTTGAGCTTGCGAATGAAGCAGAAAATATCAACTCTGGTGCGAGTATAATTGAATCACTGATGGGACAGAATGAAAGTCCTAAAGCTAATAGTTGTTTTTCAGCTTCCGTGAGAGTTATGGTGGACAAATTGATAATAGTGTTATCGTTCATTTTCATTTTCTGTGCCAGTATGTTTTTTTTGGCGCTTTTGCGTTTCCTGTTTTTGCGCCTCTCCCTCATTCATATGTTTTTTCTCCTTCTTCTTTCCTTTTTGGTTGTCTCGGTCTTCGGGTCTGGCGATGATCCAGTGCTAAAAAATCCACCTCCTCTCCAAGATCTAACACTTTGTTGTGTGCTTGATCTTCCAGACTACTTCCTCTGTCGGATGAGACATCACTAGTCAGTGAGTCCACATCTGAAATGCATGTTAGTTCACTTGTTTCAATGTTGGGATTTATACTTGCGCCCTGTTCTTGCGGCTTGTTTCCTTTGTTATTGAACTTAACCTTTTTGGCTGTCTCATATTTTCGAGCAAAAGTGAAGATGCGGCCTTGTTCATAGTCAGCTTAATCTCTGGCAAATTTGGAAGCTTTATGGGCCTTCATTTTGTCTTCTTGTTTGATTAAACGATCTTTTATCTCCGCTCGTGTTTTGGAAATAAACTCATTGGGTTCTAATTTGCTCAAATTTTCGTTAATTTGTTCAATTTCTCACATGAGGGCTTCTCTGTCGATGTCTGCATATTTCACCAAAATTTTAACCAAGTTCATTGATGCCTGTAAGTTACTTTCACCCCATTCCCTTAACATGCTTGGGTTGGGGCTCTCGTAGCTCGGTGCCAATAAAATCCTTAAACTTCGTGGGACTCTTCCTGCCGCCACATATTTGGCCAAAACTTTTTGTTCCCACCACTTGGTATATATATATACATACATACAGCAGAGGAATACTCTGGATGTGCACCTCCCACACCACAAAGAAAACACCTCAAATGATCAAAGCCACTGGCTAAACATCACAATGGCAATAACCAAAACTTAATACATCTTAGCCCACTTCTGACCGGGGAAGTTCACAGCCGGGGTTCAGAGCTCAGCAACCAGGGTCACTCCGAGATAGACACCTCTGCCCTTGCTCGGATTCCAAACTCCCAGTTTCTCAGTCTGCAACCCTCAGCTTTAAACACACTAGAAGATTCGCAAAAGATTTCCTCCCGGAGCCAGAGGAATTTTACCAGAATTGGCCAAGTTCCAAGCAAGCATCCCCATGGCAGTAAGGAGCTCTCACGTCCCTTCCTGCATTCTCACTTCTTCCAGCCTCTATCTTGACGAAGCTCTCACAAGGCCTTCTGAAGTACATTAAACAAAAACAATCGCTCAGGAAAACAGCAAGACCTTGAATGTGAATAAGTCAAACAACTTGCAAGCACTGCTGTGCACGCAGAGAAACAAGGCAAAGTCAGACATGAGACCATGTCAAAGCCAATACTCAAAGTCAGAGAACAAGAGGACATGAAGCCATTCCAAAGCCAATAGTCAGAAATCATAATTCTCACCAATGTACAACACAATGCACGTGTGCACCACCGCTCACAACACTGCACTTCGAAACCGAAGAGTACATTCCACACCTCTCTCTCCCTCTCATGCTTTCAAATGCATATCCCAAATCTTCTATTCTTGGCAGGACTATTCTACTCCATGACAGTTCCCACTGAAAGACAGCAAGATTACAGGACAGAAGAGAAGCAGGCATATGCAGGACCGTCTCATAAATCCAGGCTAGGGTAAAATAACACACTAAAGTCAGTTAAAATGGTGGTAGTTGAAGGTCATCATAGGGTGTCAAACCACAAGAGTGGCTCTTTTATTACATTCCACCCCATGACCTTTGACTATCACAATTTACATATATCAAAAACTGAACCTCTTACCTAAAGACACCACTACTTGTGAAAAACTGCAATTCGTAACTGAAAGCAGAATAACTACATTTCTTAATTGAAAGACACAAAAACTGTTCAAAACTACATTTCCTAATTGAAAACACAACTACAAGTGAAAAACCTAATTTCATAACTGAAAGACACAAATATAAAACTATGAAATTATAAAAGCATGTGATAATCACTACTCAGCAAGAATACATGTTTTGATGGATACGCAAAATAAATGATGCAAGCATATGAACTCAGTAATGCTCCTAATGTCTCTAATGGTTAATACTGGAACTTCTACTGTTGAAGCAGCCAAACTTATATATTTTGTACCAAAAAATAAAAGCCACATCAACAGTTTCTTTTCTTTGTTGTCTCAAACTCAGAAAGCATTTTCTTCAATAGCAACACATTTTTGTCGTTCTCCTTCTTTTAAACAAATAGTCCTTCTGTGTGAAAGACACACAGCCTTCTCGCATTTTAACTTCATCGTCACTAAACAGTTCATTGCTCTGTCCGGTTTTGGCAACGTAAGTTCCCATCTGGTTCGTTCAGCCACAGGATGTCAGCTTTCTTCGTCCGGTGATCACTTTAGGCTTGAGGGGAGGGGAGGGTCCCACCAATACAGGGACACGGGCAGGCATATCAACACGTCGCAGTATGATGACCTGAAAAATAGACAAGCATCACTCTTCTTGAAAAGAACATTTTTCAAAAAGCACACGTTTTTCCTGTCCCTGTTTTGCATTTCTGAAAGTACAATATTATCATTCCTGTCGGCACGGTTCACTGCTGGCTCTGGGGAATTGTCTGAGAATTCTACCCATGCATTAGCCTCTGCATTCTTGATATTGGAGTGAAACTCTCTTTTTCCCTGCACAGTAAGAAGGGCTGGGGCAGTCTCCTTCCTGACGATTTCTCCACTCACTGCTGGATAAGTGCTCCCTTTATCAATTGGCAGAAGCCCAAGGCACTCCATCTTCTCTGTCTGCTCTGGTAGTTTTCATTTCTTTAACTCGCCCTTCACCTTCCATGAGACTGGTCTGGCTTGTGTATTCTGACAAACAGGACACTTTAAAGTCACAGTTTTAATCAAATCTAGCGGAATGTGTATCCCTCTATTCTCTGCCCACCTGCTACTAATCTGTTCTCCAAAGTGTCCGCACTTCTGATGTGCCCACTTCACAATCCCAGCCAAGTCAGAATCCTGCATTGTCACCTCAGCCTCTGAAATCTTAGCTTTTTCATCTGTGAGGGAATTAAACCAGCGGTCAAGTGAGTCAGTGAAGCAATGAGCATCTACATGATACACAGTAACAGTACTTTGAGTCAACATGGTCCAAAACTCTTTCCACAATTCCTTGCCCCACACCTCCTTTCAACTATGAGCATGCCACATAGGAAGCCAAGTTTCTAACCCATTGGCAGTGGACCACGAATCAGTGTAAATGTGACATGTTCCTGGCAATTCTTGTTTCAAAGCTTGATACACAGCATATAGTTCTGCAAACTGACTCTTCTTTCCTTCTCCAGTAGTAGTCAACAATTTCTGGGTCACAGGATTGTATGACACCACCTTCCAATGCCTCTTAGCCCCTACATACCTGGCTGCACCATCAGTAAACCACACATGCTTCTTGTCCTCCACGGATAATTCACTAAATGGCTGAACCCACTTTAAAGAAGACACCTGTATTTCAGGTACATCATGCAACACCTCGGTCTCTTCCATTAGCAGCTGCACCACCTGCTCATGCAACACCTCTCGGTGTCCCTGATGCCACTGAATACCCAAAAACTTCACACTTTGAGAGGGTCCTTGTAATTTGGCGGGATTTACCTCCCATCACTTGCTCTACAAATGCTCCACAATCCTGTCTAACTGAGTCTGCACTTGTGCATCCTGACACATAGAAATCATAGTTCTGAGTAAATCTAGGGGGATATGGATCCCTTCATTTTCAGCCCACCTGTTTGTATGGTCTTTATCTCATAGGTCCTCGAATTTAATCATGTACACCAAATCTGAATCGTGTGTCACCACATCTGTCTCCAAGATTTTAGCCTTTTCATCTGTAGGGAAATTAAATGTTCTGTCATAGTAGCTGCGCTTTTCAGTACAGTCTGCCACTCCACCGGGGAATTCTGTGTCTCAAACTCTACCCCTGGACCCTCTATTGAGACTTGCGCAAACTGTTTATACAAAACTACAGTCTCTGTCTGTATACACCATTTAATAACATTTGCTTCATCCCCTTGACAAATCACATTTTGTTTAATTGACCTCTGACCCCCACCCCGTAGGTACGGAGCGTACCACCACCCCTGTAGGTACGCTGTGGACCCCGCACCGTACATACGGGGGTGGGGGTACGCTCCGTACCTACGGGGTGGGGGTACGCTCCGTACCTATGGGGTGGGGGTACGCTCCGTGCCTACGGGGGTGGTGGTACGCTCCGTACCTGGGGGGGGTGGGGGTACGCTCCGTACCTACGGGGGTGGTGGTACGCTCTGTACCTACGGGGTGGGGTGGGGGTACGGTGCAGACATGGGGGGGGTGCTGGGGTACGGCACGTACATACGGGGGCTGGGGGTACTGCGCGTACATACGGGGGGTATTGACTGGGGGACAGTGCCTACATACGGGGGCTGGGGGTACGCACCGACCATACGGAGGTGGGGGCACACACTGTACCCCCAGCACCCCATATGTACGCGCCGTACCCCAAGCCCCCCCATGTACGTGCCCTACCCTCGGTTCACGTATGTACGGCATGTACCCCCAGGCCCCTACACCCTGCCCGTGCCTGTACGCACCCTACCCGAGGCCTCTACACCAGCACCCTCACCCAGCCTTGCGCATGTACGAGTCCTACCAAGCCATAGCAAATGTGAGCACTGTACAACAACATGGCCGATGTACGCACTTCACACACGCGAAAAACACACGTACTGAACCAGGACACTGCAAAACACCACAAAGAGAGTCAATTCAAATCGCACAACACCACAAAACACGTCCAACAAGCCCAAATACATCCAATACACTGACCTGCAACAGCCAAACAGGTAAACAGAGTCCCAAAACACAACCACTCCTTATAACACACCCACCCAAAGTTCAAACACAGCCACACCCACAAATGGACCAATACAAAGGGCCCACACACACAAGCCATGAGCCTTTGCAACAGACCCACTGCTGCCAGACCCCACACCTTACACTTGCACACTTTCACACAACCACCTTCACAAACACCCCCTCATCACATTCACACACACACCTTCACAACCACACACACACACCCACAACCATCCACACCCACACCCCACACCATGCCCACAGACAGGAATCCAAAGTTCACAACAGCGGAGCTGGAGATCCTTGTCAACTAAATCATCAGAGTCGAGCCACAGCTCTTTGGAACATTGGTCAGACAGACAAGCATATCCGAAAAATCAGCCATGTGGCAGAGGATCGTCGACAGGGTGAATGCTGTTGCGTCCATCAGAAGGACCAGGCATGAATGCCAAGCCAGGTGGTACGATCTGCGGAGGACGGTCCGCCGCAAAATGACAGACGAATACAACCAGGGGAACATCACTGGAGGTGGCCCGCCCCGCAGACCGGTACACTACCCTCCCTGGGAGGAGACGGTAATGCGCACGCTGCCGCCGGTGGGAGTACACGGAGAAGGAGGAGTCGCCGAGCCTGGTGAGTACACAAACAACTCACCCCACATGGGGGGAACCGCATCAACAACCCAACTCACAATAATGCACGCAACTACCCCAAAGCCATCACCGGACACAACCACACTCCAAAAACACGCACATGCCACTAGCGGCTCCATGCCCCATGCACCAAGCAAGGCCATGCCAAGTCACAGGCCACACAAAACACCAACACAAGACAGGATGTCCGTGATGACGGGAGGGGGGGCCTCCAAAATCACATTGTGCAACTCAGAAGCAGACACCAATGCCCTCAGCCCATATGGCCTAGGGCACAGCTATACAAACAGTGTGTCCCGACACTGTACTGTGTCGCCTGCAAATGGCGGCCGCGTTGCAGGATGACATGGGTATGAAGGCCCAATTTGCACATAACAGCAGCTAATGAAGACGCATCACTGTGAAAGAGTGTCAGCACACACCGCCGCTGCAGCGCAGACTCACAGACACTCTGCCCAATGGGGTCCGGGAGATTCTAAACAAAGCCACATGAACAAGCCAATGGCCTTTGAAAGACCTGCAAAGTGTGTGTGCCCAGGAAGCTGGGCTGAGGTGACAGAGGGTGACAGACAGACGGCGGGAGAGGGAGCGAGAGGGTGGGAGACAGAGGGCGACAGAGGGAGACAGACAGAGGGAGAGAGAGGGAGGGAGACAGAGGGTGATAGACAGACGGAGGGAGAGGGAGAGAGAGGGAGGGAAACAGAGGGCGACAGAATGCGACAGAGGGAGACAGACAGACGGAGGGAGAGGGAGAGAGAGGGAGGGAGACAGAGGGCGACAGAGGGAGACAGACAGACAGAGGGAGAGGGAGAGAGAGGGAGGGAGACAGAGGGCGACAGAGGGAGACAGACAGGGGGAGGGAGAGGGAGGGAGACAGAGGGCGACAGAGGGAGACAGAGGGAGACAGACAGACGGAGGGAGAGGGAGACAGAGGGAGGGAGACAGAGGGCGACAGAGGGAGACAGACAGAGGGAGGGAGAGGGAGAGAGAGGGAGGGAGACAGAGGGCGACAGAGGGAGACAGACAGAGGAAGGGAGAGGGAGAGAGAGGGAGGGAGACAGAGGGCGACAGAGTGCGACAGAGTGAGACAGACAGACGGAGGGAGAGGGAGAGAGAGGGAGGGAGACAGAGGGTGACAGAGGGAGACAGACAGACGGAGGGAGGGAGAGGGAGAGAGAGGGAGGGAGACAGAGGGCGACAGAGGGTGACAGACAGACAGAGGGAGAGGGAGCGAGAGGGAGGGAGACAGAGGGCGACAGAGGGAGACAGACAGACGGAGGGAGAGGGAGCGAGAGGGAGGGAGACAGAGGGCGACAGAGGGAGGGAGACAGAGGGAGACAGACAGACGGAGGGAGAGGGCGACAGAGGGAGACAGACAGAGGGAGGGAGAGGGAGAGAGAGGGAGGGAGACAGAGGGCGACAGAGGGAGACAGAGGGAGACAGACAGACGGAGGGAGAGGGAGAGAGAGGGAGGGAGACAGAGGGAGACAGACAGAGGGAGGGAGAGGGGGAGAGAGGGAGGGAGACAGAGGGTGACAGAGGGAGGGAGACAGAGGGAGACAGACAGACGGAGGGAGAGGGCGACAGAGGGAGACAGACAGAGGGAGGGAGAGGGAGAGAGAGGGAGGGAGACAGAGGGCGACAGAGGGAGACAGAGGGAGACAGACAGACGGAGGGAGAGGGAGAGAGAGGGAGGGAGACAGAGGGAGACAGACAGAGGGAGGGAGAGGGAGAGAGAGGGAGGGAGACAGAGGGTGACAGAGGGCGACAGAGGGTGATAGACAGACGGAGGGAGGAGGGTGACAGAGGGAGGGAGAGAGGGAGACAGAGGGAGACAAAATCACCCTTGGGTGGTGTGACAATGTCCCCTCATCAGCAGGTGGACTGTGTGCATGTTGACAAGGTCTGGCAGTGCGTGAAACACCCCTCATTCATTTGGAAAGCACTGGGCCATGTGTCAAACTGTGCACGAGTCGATCCTTACTGCAGGCACAAACCTAACCTCACACCCAGTATACCCACTCACTGTGTTTGTTAGAACCCAGTCACAAATGCATAAGTTACCTACCTGCATTCTCCAAAAGACATGACAAAGCAACATTTGGCCACGTACAGTGCAACACGTACGTCGGCTCTGCAGCGCTCGCTACGCACGCTTGCTACACTGCTCACTGCGTTCAAAACTGATACAACAACAAAGAGTGTGTCACACATAGGACAAGTGCTGACAGCTGTGGCCAAAGGACATGCCCATGCACCATGCACAATGCACAGGGACTTGCCAAGTACAGACAAGGTAGATGACACTTGGACCTGCTGTAGACAGCACAAGGCAAACCTGTGACCACTGTACAACTAAACACCAACTCCACATGCCACCTACCTACCACAGGAACTCACATTCACTGTCATGCCAGCAGGCACTATGAGGGGATAGACATATCACCTGGTAGACCCAATGACAAATCACACCACACCCAACAGCATGCCCGGTCACACACACCCCCCCCCTTACACAAGCACACGCAAATTGGCACTCCCACAATGGATATGTGACACAACAAGACCAATCCATAGCCAAATAAGCATCCCAACACTCATCAGACAGGCCAAATAACCAGGAGTACATATCAATCTGTCCCCCGCAACATACCCATCCACAAGTGCACTGTGAGAGGAATGCTAGACATATCCAACTACCCAGAGGAACTGTGCCAACTTGAATATGTATGAAACATGGATGACGCATGTAACACCATTAACATTGTCTCTCTCTCACACACAGGGCAACGTCGTCGCTCTCCCCCCAACACTGGGGGGGAAAAATCACAGGACCAGGCTCAGCGTGACGATGATCCCACTGGCAGCGACGACTCTCACCACACTGTGGATGACCCCGACCAACCTGGCCCCTCTGGTGCCTAAGCACCTGCAGCACCTGCGTCAGGTACAACTGTGCCAACCACCACCCCCATTCCTGCCACATCCCAGGATACACACAGGAGCCCTGCTCGCATACAACGCAGCCAGTCTGACCAGGAGGTACAAGGTACCCCGGGCACCCAGGAGGAGGCAGGCGACCCCGCAAATGCCATCCCTCAGGGGTCCCGGAGACCCGATGTGCCCACAATGGCAGGCCAGGCTCAAGTGCGCAGGGGTGGTGGGAGTGGAGGACGTCGGAGGCGCGAACCTGACCAGACAGCTGAGGAACCGGTTATGTCACACGCCCGCAACATCCTGGACACATACCGGCGTGACACCAGGGGCATCAGCCAGGCCGTGGAGGCCCTCAATCAGATTAAGAACGTGCAGGCCGAGCAATATGCCAGTCAACAGCAACACCAAGGACGGATGGAGGCAAGACTGGCTGAGCTTGTGGCGGTGCAAACGGACATGACCCGTGTACTCCGTCGGATTGCCGAAAACATGGGCAACCCTCCCTGTGCCACCAGGCGTAGATCACCACCAGCCACAGGGAGGGATCAGGAGGAGGAGGATTCGTCCGACGGAGCATCCCAGACATCGTCACGGCCTGCTTCTGAGGGTCCCCAGAGGAAGGTGGGTCGTCCACGCAAAAGACCGTGAGAGTCAGCGGACCATCACCATCTCCCAGGTCACCTGGCCTGGCACCTGGCCCTCTGGCGCTACAGCAGCACCTCATCCAATGACATTCTCTGCCACATGGACTTGCTGGTCACTGTCTGACCAATGTTGACAAAGACTGTGGCATGGACTCTGATGACTTCCAATGGCAAGGATCCCAACTCCCCCTGTGAACGTTGGATTACAGACACCCGGCGAGCACCACTTTACATCCCCCAAACACGTACCCCACCACTAATAAAAATCTTAGAAATCACGAGATGATGCCGTGATTTAGCATTATTCCATTACATGTGTGTGTTGGAAAGTCAAACCATGCCTGAGTTTTGAAGTAACTCCAACCATGCATACCCTGGGGACTGAGTCTGGCACAGGACACACATGGGTCACAATGTATCATCCAATACAGACATGGAGCACCATACTCACCCGTGATGGGCCCAACCAGCTGAGGGGGTGCCTGCACAACTGTGCGGACAGACCTATTTCGAAGAGCAACAGTCATGCGCAGAGGTCAGGGATCATGTGGAGTGTCCTGGGGTGGGAGTCCCAGGTATGTGTAGCCAGGTGGGAGAACTATGTCCTGCAAGCAGGAGTCAGGTGGATGTGGAGAATGGTGGCCAGGCCAAGGTTGGATGCATGGAGATGGCACAATGGGGTCTTGGATGACAGTGCCACAAGGTTGTGTTGGGGGCGTGGGCTGCATCCTGAGTGTGGGCGTGGATTGTGAAGGTCATCCTGCAGCTGACAGTGATCCATTGCAGCTATCTCTGTTGGACGGTGATGTGGCTGGGTCGCCGGATGTTGAAGCAGAGGTGTGCAGATGCACCCTGGATGTGGACAAGTCTCATGGGAGTTGTAACGTACTTCTCCCTAGAGTGCAGGGTAGGATTAGACACGGATGTGGAAGTTGACCTGGGGGATGGTGTGTCTTGCCTTGAGGTGGATTGAACTGTGGATCTTGTGCATAATGCAGAGTGTGCTGAAGCCTGAGGTACAGATGCTGGTGATCAGCATAGTACATGTGAGCAAGCATTCCATGATGCACACCAGCTTGTGTGCGTGGACACTGTGTGCCTGTGCAGGGCCCTTGTGGGTGGGACACAAGCAGTTGACCCAGCTGTAAGGGGACAATCCGCAGATGAACACCTCAGTCGTGTAGAAGTCCAGCACCAGGTGGCCAACGTGCAGCCATCTGCCAATGGATACCATGTATTATTCAATATGAGAACTGGCAAGGACTGCGTCTTTGGGGAGGGTGAGGAGCACCTGCCTGTCAATGGGACACCAGATGATGATGAGATGCAGTGCGCATGTCATGGTGTAGAGGGGGATCCTGGACACATTGTAGACTGACACGCTGAGACATGATACCTGTGCCATGTGTCCCACAACGACACCATACTACATGCAGAGGCCTGGAGTACCACTCACATGGCCATGTTGGGGTACAGAGCCGGTGGGGAGTAGGAGGGACATGACTTGGTTGGTGTGACAGGGCCTGGAAGGCGTGCCAGCGCTGTGTAGGCAGTTGGAGTTGCACACTCATTATGCAAAGGTGTTGTGTGGGCGATGAGTGCATGCCTGAGTGCATGCAACAGATGTATTGGATGGACATTGCTTGGTGGGTGGCCTCAACATCATGGTGTAGCGTGATGTGGCACATGCAAGGACATGAGGCACGTGCAATGTGCACGTAGCATGTGCAGACGGTCCAGCCTTTCCCACCGCAACTGTGTCACACACAAGCAGATTACACCAAAATGAATGGGTGGAGGGAGGAAGGGGGGTGCGCCTTAGAGGCGTGTGTGTGAGGGCAAATATAGAAACTCTGTGTGCCCTTGCTGCAGGGCCTGCAGCAGCAGGCACCATGTCCTGAAAACCATGCCACAAGTTGCACACTAACACAAGCATGTCAGAAAGGACTACTGCAAAAGGTGTATGAGAAGGGAGGAGTGTCTGGTTCAACATGGCACACACACAGACAATGGATGCACATGCAGCAAAGTGGCCGTTGTGGGGACTGAGATGCCAAAATACCTACACAGCCATGTACATCATGCACAATACATATCATAATCCCTGACAAACAGCTTGCATCTTGCTACTCTACACATAGACTCATATGCACAATCTGTGACAACTATGCCAGACATGCCGAATGCACAGTGGCAAGAGACCTGCATTGACAGAGATGAGGCACCTTGGAGGCTGGGGGACACCTTTATTAGTCATGTTTGCCGGAAGGCAAATGCATCTATATTAACAGATGCACAGGTCATGTGGATGAACATGTGGAACCTACACTGGCACCCCCCTTTGCACCACAGATGCAGGAAACCCATAGAACTGGCACACAAGTGACGGGTTTGAGGCAAACACCCCGTGCTGCTCACGGAGAGGCTGCAATTCACCATTGAGCCACTAATGGGGATGTCCCACACTATGTCAACCCGGTTCATCCCGTATGTTTCCAAGGGCAGTGTTACACACTTTGATGCCTTCATCACAATCCACAATCACATTACAGATGACTGTCACCAAGTGTGACTATCAATTCAGGTGAATCCAGCTCCATGTCATATGACCCATGGTGATTCTACATGTATGCTAAGTAACCAAACATGAATAGGAGCAGTGCACACACATTCCAAACAAATAGCACACCCAAAAAGCCGTGGTGCATCCCTTACCCTAAGGTGATTTTTCGACATGTCCGTGCATGTTACGCTGATTCAGCACACGTTGCTGTATTCATGAGGAATAGCAGGAGCACAACAATGCCACCAGCAGACAGCATGCGCAAATACCTGGGGATGAGAGACACATAAGAAGTGAGCCAAAAGAAGCACATCCGCATGCATGGGCATGTACTCGACATGTATAAGGTTGTCAACATGCTAGGTGAAAATAGTGTCTCAGGTAAAACATACTGTTATTACACCATCACTCGAGTGACACATCCAAACACACCTCTGACTCACTTCCCATACATGCAGATGGACCCACACATTGCAACACATGCCACACAAGGCTCAATGCGTGCACACTCAGACACTGCAACTCACCACTAAGCAAAGAAGTTGTGTATGAGCCGACTCCGGATGTCCTCTTCCTCCTCCTCCTCAACATCACTTGCCTCGTCACCAAGCCCCTCGTCCTCCACGGGTGGATGTTCCTGCTCATCCGGATCCAGGATGAGTGCCACAGCTTTCTCCACTGCCATGTTGTGCAGCATGCAGCACACGAGGAAGATTTTGCAGACCTTCACCGGTGCATATGGGAGTGCGCCGCCGGTCTTGTGGAGGCACCGGAATCGGCTCTTCAGGAGGCCAAAGGTCCTCTCTATCACTCGCCTGGTCTGCCCATGGGCGTTGTTGTACCGTGATCGGCAGCCGTTCTGGGGTTGCGGAGAGGCGTGATCAGCCATGGCATGTTGGGATAGCCAGAGTCCCCTACATGGAAACATCATGGACAGAAGTGGGTCAGGAGAAGCAGTAAGACAGAAATATGACGCTAAATACAGGAGTAACAGAGTATACCCACCAACAAGACATGCTCGTTCGTTGCGCAGCTGCAGCATCATTTCAGGCACCCTGCTACGCCTCATGATGTAGGCATTGTGTGCAGATCCTGGAAAACGAGCACAGACATGGGAAATCACCATGTTAGAAAGACACACCACAAGGGCATTAATGGAGTGGTAATGTTTCCTGTTTCTATAGGCTACCTCCTGTGCCTGTGGTGGTACCAAAGCCACATGTGTCCCATCAATAGACCCAATGACATGGGGCATCCCTCCCAGGGCATAGAAGTCACCCTTGACACCTGTCAACTGCTCAGGAGTTGGAAAATGAATGAACTCATCCAGGTGTAGCAACATGGCCTCTAAAAAATCATGCAGGACACGGCTGAACATGGTCTGGGACATGCCACCAACATGAGCTAAGGTCTCTTGAAACGTACCCGTGGCAAAGAAATGTAGGGCTGCCATCACCTTCATCTTGGGTGTCAGTGCAGTAGGATACCTGTGTAGCGGTTGGAGGTGTGGTGCCAGCCTTGCTGCCAAGTTCAGAATCAACCGTTGGGTGAAGTGGTAGCGGCGTATACAGTCACGTTCCCTCAGGGCAGCCAAGTCTGGGATTGGTCGGGGGAGAGGCGGAGCCCTGCAGTAATTTGGAAGGGACAACGAAGAGTGAGTACAGTACAACAACACTGTCAATGTACTGAGCACATGTTGAACAGCCAATACACATATGCTACATGCAGAGTCAGGTCTGTGCAATATATCCTGGACACGTATGCCAGGCAGGTGACACTTCTACCAAGAGCCAGCTACAAACGTGGATTCACAAGCTCAACATGACATGGCATGAAACTCGCTGTGGGCCAGTGTAAGTGAACAGGCAGATGCATTACAGGATTGACAGATATCCACATGTGTGCAGAAGAAGGATGTTTATCATACAGACAGGTTGCGGAACACTAGAGGCACAGGTCACATGTCCCTGAAAAAAGGAAAGACCACACACCTTGCCATGAAGGGGTACATGTCAAAACCGATCACACATACATTGATACTACTCAGATATGTCCTTGTCTCGCAAGTCCATGTTTGATGCATACATACACACGTTACGTCTGATTCCACATGTGTCCTGGTGTGCATAATAGTGTGCCATGCCCATCCACACACATGCACATGTTGGATGCAGCAACTGCAGATGCATTTGACGGAACACCAACAGCAAGCTTATGGGAACACATGACACACACATGACATACTCACATCGTGCAACGCCGGTAGTCACATGTCAGGTGTCATTATCCGTGTACCTGGCTTCAGGGGACAGTTGCGGGTGTTGGCGACTGTGCCATGCCAGTGACGCAGTGCTCAACAAGTCTGTACTACATGCACACATGTCAAAGGTGTGAAGTGTGGCACATAGTGCACCTTGACACATGACATGTGTACACAGCTCATCACACATCTATTGGGTTCAAACATGAGGAGATTTGTGCCACATCACAGCCTGACACACCTAGGCCAGAGACATGCTTGGCGAAAGGTGCATGCTCGCGCTTTCTGCTGCTAGTTAGTGAAGCGTGGTGCGCTTTTAATTTACATTTTAGACAGCGTTTTTTTTGTTTTCTGTAAAACGTTTTTTTTGCTTTTAAATATTGCAACTGCAATACTGCAACTACTCTGCCCACACTCTTGCATTTAAATTGTGCCCTCACCGCATTTTGCGGAGTCTGTAGTCCTCCTCTGGTAGCTCCTGTGCTCCTTCGCGTGGCGCTTGGCCGCCATCTTGGGGGGTGCTTTGTTTACTGGGCCATCGGCTCGAGCGCTCTAGCGCTTGCCAGGACTCCAGGTGAGCCGGTACTTAAGTCGAGCACTCGGTTAGCTCGCTCTTGGCGAAAGGTGCATGCTCGCGCTTTCTGCTGCTAGTTAGTGAAGCGTGATGCGCTTTTAATTTACATTTTAGACAGCGTTTTTTTTGTTTTCTGTAAAACGTTTTTTTTGCTTTTAAATATTGCAACTGCAATACTGCAACTACTCTGCCCACACTCTTGCATTTAAATTGTGCCCTCACCGCATTTTGCGGAGTCTGTAGTCCTCCTCTGGTAGCTCCTGTGCTCCTTCGCGTGGCGCTTGGCCGCCATCTTGGGGGGTGCTTTGTTTACTGGGCCATCGGCTCGAGCGCTCTAGCGCTTGCCAGGACTCCAGGTGAGCCGGTACTTAAGTCGAGCACTCGGTTAGCTCGCTCTTGGCGAAAGGTGCATGCTCGCGCTTTCTGCTGCTAGTTAGTGAAGCGTGGTGCGCTTTTAATTTACATTTTAGACAGCGTTTTTTTGTTTTCTGTAAAACGTTTTGCTTTTAAATATTGCAACTGCAATACTGCAACTACTCTGCCCACACTCTTGCATTTAAATTGTGCCCTCACCGCATTTTGCGGAGTCTGTAGTCCTCCTCTGGTAGCTCCTGTGCTCCTTCGCGTGGCGCTTGGCCGCCATCTTGGGGGGTGCTTTGTTTACTGGGCCATCGGCTCGAGCGCTCTAGCGCTTGCCAGGACTCCAGGTGAGCCGGTACTTAATGCTCGTACGGGCCGCGCAGCGGTAGCGCCTGATTCTCGCCTGAGTCAAGCCAGAGTCTGCCCGTCTGCGCCCGTCAGCGCTAAGGAAGTGCGGGGTGCGGCAGACTCTTACATCACCACTATGGCTACTTTCTCTCTCAGGTACGGTAGAGCAGACTTACTGACCGTACGTGACCATTTTCCCATCTGTCCACTTCCACTTGTAGCACCGCTAAGGGGCCCTTATCGGTGCACCTGTTGCTGCTGGCGCCTGCCTCCCCCGTCTCGCGCCCGCTCTATGCAAATTTTGTCCCGGCAGATTAACGTGTCGGGGGTGAATATTGTCAGTATATATAGCCTTAATGTCAGATCTCTGGTCAAACATCAGGCGGAGATTTTTGATATTGCCACCAATGACTCCCCTGATGTGTTTTTTATGACCGAGACATGGCTTCAAGATGCTGATACTGCGATTTTAAACCTCGCCTTCCCCCCTGACTATACCGTGGCTACTCTCAACCGTGGTTCGAGAGGGGGCGGAATTGCAATGGCGGTGAAACGTCGCTTTCCTTGTGAATGGAAAGAACTGAAACTCCCAGGTTGTGAATGTGCTCGTTTTAGAATCTCTCTGTCTCATTGCTTTAGCTTCTCAGGTCTTCTAATATACCGGCCTCCGGGCTGCGATGCGGCCTTTAGGGACGCTTTCCCGGACGTCATTAGTATAGAAGCTCTTGGCTGTACAAATTTTAATGTGGTAGGTGATCTCAACCTGCACTTCGACTGTCCTTCCCAATCCTCCATTAAGAGCTGCTTAGCAGATCTAGAAGCCTTGCAGCTCACACAGAGAGTGACGTCCCCCTCCCACTCGGGTGGACATATTCTGGACCCGTTTTTTTCCTCCTTAGAGGAGATTACCTTATGCCAACCTGTTCAGCTGACTTGGACAGACCATATGCTGGTGAAAGCAGCTCTCACTGTGGTAGATCCTCTTTTTGTGGCACTGAACAAAACGTCTGTTTCCCGCCAGTGGAGTAAACTAAAACTTGAAGACTTCTACCTTTTATTAAGAAAAACACCCCTACCTCTCCTCGCTGATGTTGACGGTGGGTATGAGTCATTCTGCACTTGGATTGGCACGGCCTTGGACGTCTTTATTCCTTTCGTACGTTCTAAGTGCCGGACCAAGGCACATAGCCCGTGGTATGATGAGACCTTGGCGTCTCTTAAGAGAGAGTGTAGGCAAGCGGAAAGGCGATGGAGGAAAGCCTATGATCCCGCGCTTAAGACCTGCTACCTCACTCTATCCAAGGCATATCACAGGGCGGTGTGTCGAACACGTGCCGCATTTTATGCGCAGGAGTTTCAGAACAGCCCTAATCCCTCCAAATTAATCTTTAAGGTCCTAAAGGACCTTATAACTAAGAGGGCCTCCGCGGCTGAAATCTGCACTGACTCTCATTGCGAGAGTCTGGCTCTGTTTTTTGTTCATAAGGTGCAAGCAATTTACCACTCTTTTCCAACTACCGTGCACTGCTTGGACTCACTTGATTGTCCTAAGTTCAATGATAGGATCCTGGATTTTTTGGCCCCCCTATCTGAGGAGGGCTTTGACTTTTTGAGCCAAAAAATTAAATCTGGCTCCCCTGCAGACGCCCTCAAACCGGCCCTATTTAAAAACATGCAGGCCATATGTCGTGCATCCTTGCATGCCCTTATCAATATGTCACTGGGTTCAGGGACTGTACCCACCAAGTGGAAGCAAGCGGTAGTCACCCCCATCCTAAAAAAGCCTACCCTCGACCCCACAAAACCTGAAAACTATCGTCCCATCTCTTTGCTGCCGTGGGCTGCTAAAGTCATCGAAGCCCACGTGAATGGGATCCTGGCTGACCATCTCGATAAAGCTAACATCTTGGATCCCACGCAAAATGGTTTTCGTAAAGCCCACAGCACGGAGACTGCCTTGTTATACATGGTTGAACATCTGCGCTCCGTGCTGGACACCGGACAAACAGCGGCACTCTTGCTGTTAGATCTGAGTGCCGCCTTTGATACGGTGTCACACGATATCCTGTTGCGGCGCTTAGAGGAAGCTGGGGTTAGGGGGTCGGCATTAGGCTGGTTCCGCTCCTTCCTTTCCAACAGATCCTTTCAGGTTGCGATACCTCCCGGTAAATCCACCTCTCACCCGCTCACCCTGGGGGTCCCACAGGGTTCATCTCTGAGCCCCACTCTCTTCAATCTTTACGTGAGGCCGCTGGCTGCGGTAGTCAAAGGCTGGGGCTTGACAATGGTGTCCTATGCTGATGACACGCAGCTGGCGGTCACACTAAGTGGGGACTCAGCTTTGGACGCCCTCAACTTCTGTGAGGGGTTGCGCTCGGTGGCCAATTGGATGAACCAGAATTGTCTCCAATTGAACACAAAGAAGACAGAGGTGATGGTGTTTGGGAAGCAACCTGGATGTTGGAATGACAGCTGGTGGCCCCCCGAGTTAGGAATGATCCCCTCTCCTGCTATGGAGTTAAAAAACCTCGGGGTCTGGCTGGACCCTTCACTTAGTTTTATTTGCCATACTAAGAAGGTGGCTGCGTCTTGCTTTGGCATTATTAGGAGCATCAGGCCGGTGCTTAAATTTTTTGATGCCAGCACTAGACAGCTCGTGGTCCAGGCATCGGTACTATCCAGGATAGACTATGCCAGTGCTCTGCTTGCAGGCACGAACAAGGCTGAACTTTTGCGGTTACAACGAGTGCAGAATGCCGCCGCAAGAGCGATATTTGGGTTGCCCAAGCGTTGCTCAGTGTCCGGAACACTGCAAACACTCCATTGGTTGCCTGTTGCGCGGCGGATCGAGTTTAAGGTGCTTTGCCTGGCCTTTAAAATCTTGAAAGGCCTGGCTCCACCTATTCTCATGAATCTCCTGACTCCATATATCCCCTCTCGCTCTTTGAGATCGATGGGCCAGAATTTAGCTGTTGTTCCCCGTTTTCTGTTGAGCAGGACTGGAGGCCGCTCCTTTCGAGTAGTAGCCGCCAAGCTCTGGAACTCCCTCCCTAATGACATCCGTGCTTTGGAAGACTTAACCAGGTTCAGACGTGTCATCAAAACGCTCCTTTTTAATAACATTAACTGACTTTGCTGCATTTTGTGATGTTGTGTTCACCTTTCTTGGCGCCAGGACGCCCCTTTGCTGGGGCAGCTGTGCGCTGTACAAAAACCATTAACATAACATAACATGTAGGACTGCACTGACAATGACTTGATGTCCAGCCTCGGCCAAGTATGACAGCTCAATTCCTTTCTGTGTGCCGCCTGTCACCAGTGTAAGGTGTGAAACGCACCGTACACACGCTCTGAGGGCGTGTGTAGGATCCTTATCACTATCGTTGTGTCGCCGTAGGCGTACGCCATAGGGATACGGTCCGTACATGCGTGTGTAGGGTCCGTATCCCTATAGTAGTGCAGCCGTAGGCGTACGCCCTAGGGATACGATCCGTACAGGCGTCTGTAGGTTTCGTACCACTATGGTTGTGTCGCCGTAGGCGTACGCCCTAGGGATACGGTCCGTACAGGCGTCTGTAGGGTCCATACCACTATGGTTGTGTCGCCGTAGGCGTACGCCATAGGGATACGGTCCGTACAGGCGTCTGTAGGGTTCGTACCACTATGGTTGTGTCGCCGTAGGCGTACGCCATAGTGAGACGGTCCGTACACGCGTGTGTAGGGGCCGTATCACTATGGCATACGCGTACGGCGACACAACCATAGTGAGACGGTCCGTACACGCGTGTGTAGGGGCCATATCACTATGGCGTACGCGTACGGCGACACAACCATAGTGATACGGCCCCTACACACGCGTGTAAGGACCGTATCCCTATGGCGTACGCGTACGGCGACACAACCATAGTGATACGGCCCCTACACACGCGTGTACGGACCGTATCCCTATGGCGTACGCGTACGGCGACACAACCATAGTGATACGGCCCCTACACACGCGTGTACGGACCGTATCCCTATGGCGTACGCTTACGGCGACACAACCATAGTGATACGGCCCCTAAACACGCGTGTACGGACCGTATCCCTATGGCGTACGCGTACGGCGACACAACCATGGTGATACGGACCCTACAGACGCCTGTACGGACCGTATCACTGGAGTAGTGGTGCCCTAGGGGCGTGGAACGCTCCGTACCTGTGTGTGTATAGTGAAACTACATAGGGGACACATGAGGAACAATTATAAGGGCTGGTTGTCATGGAGACCCAGTTTCAAGTTCAAATTTTTTCATCAGGTGGCCAGCAGAAGTCGGTTGGAGACAATATACAAAGTTGGAAAGTGGTTGTTGACTTGACATCATGCTCATTTTTAAAACATGCAAAGGCACCCACTGGGGTAGGTTTAAAGGGATTGGAGGAAACGTAGGATGCAAATGAGATTGACCAATCACTCTGTACTCCTGTAAATGAAACTGGCCAGCAAGGCAAATATAAGGCAGCCAGGCCCCATGAGAGAGCACTTGCCTGCACAACCTTTCATTCTACACCACTGCTGCTGCTCGTGATTCCTCTGGCACCATGTCCAGGTATGTGGAGAGGGCACAGCCATTCACCCAGGAGGAGAACCAGGCCCTGCTGGATGTGATCCTCCCACAGTACCCTTGCCTGTATGGGAGACCAGGGGAGCAGGTGAGTGCTGACTCCATTAGCTTAGACTGTGCCCCTTTTTAGGTCGAGCCTTCAGCAGCGCATGCGCTGTTGCTCGACTTTTGTAAGTGGGATTCAAAAGTGCTTCCCACTGGCATTTGCTGGCCTAATGATTGCGTTCACGCTCGCGTGAACGTGCAATTACTTTCACTTTGGGCGCTGCTGCGTGCGCACCACTCGCATGTTTGCCGGCGCGCGCACCTCCGCCTCTCTCTCCCACTGCAGCCCCGATCTTTATATTCCCCGCGACCAATGCTTGTTTGCTTCTGGCTCTGAGCCGGTGCGGCAACACTCCTCTCTGCCATTGTGGAGTAGTAACCCTTCCATGCGCTGTGGGGCATATCCAACGAGCTGATAGAGGCCCCATCTTCAAAGTACACAGTTGTCTGATATTTAATATTTTTTTATTTGATTAACTTTACTTAGTTTCTGATGCGTTTATTTGAAAATAATGCCTCCAATTGTCTTTGTCATCCACTTTATTTTGGCACTTGCTTTGTGTGCCTCTTCCGCCTCTGAGGTTTGTTTTTCTGGTAAGGTTTTTGTGCACTTCCTTTTCTGTTCATAACTGCTGGAAGGTGTTTCTTCTCTCTTCAGCCCCTGAGGTTTCCCCCTCTGTTTTGTTTGTAGCGTGCTTCATTTGCAGAGCATCAGTTAGCGACGGGAAGGTGTTTCTTTTGCAGCTCTCCTGGTCCTATGTTCTTTTCATGTCACTTCTGCGACTCTCTCTGAGGTCTGTCCTTCGCATTTCATGGTTTGCACCACTGGGTATGCTTTTAATTCTTCAGTCTTCACCCACTTTTTCCGTCATCAGATCAACTCCCACTCTCGGAGTTAGGTGATGAACGTTGCAGCTCCTACTCTAATTAAATTCCATTCATGCTGTTGCACAGGACGCTTGTCCCAAAATGTTGAATATAATAATAAGACTTACAAAGTAATGAGGCGAATAACAACTTTATAGTTCTACATCATCATATCTCAGATATCACAATGTACACCAGTGACTCTCCTTCCACCACTGATACTGTTCCCAGACAGCCTACAAGTCACTTAAACGTCCTGCTCACCAGCTCCACGGGTGCACCTCCTATTATTAACAAGCATTGCCATAGCCAAAAGGTCTCACTTTTGGGACCTTATAAGTATTTAGTTATGCAGCACAATATCCTTGGTGCAACAACAACTGTTGCATGGCTAAACACTTACAAGGTCCCAAAGGCGAGACCTATTGGCTATGCCAATGCTTGTTTGTGACTGTCACTTCTGGCATTGTGTCCAGGTGTGACAGACATGCAATGTTCTTTGGAGTGGTTCCCAGGGGGGGAATGCCTCATGTCTCCCATGCAGAGCATGCTGTAGTGCATGTCTGCACTCCTCACTTGCATAGTGCTTACTGTGACAATCACTGCATGGTGCATGCCACATTCAGCCTGGCTAATCCTCTTGGAAATGTTGTTTCTACAGTCCTGGTGTGATTCTGTGGTCCCCCCAGTGTGACAGGTGACTGTACCCACAGATGTGTGTGAGTTGAGTGTACCTGTGGTGAGAGTGTCTAAATGATGTGTTCGTCCCCTGGACATTGGTGTGTGTGTAAGTCCCCTGTCATGTGGGTGAGTGTCTATGTGGAGTGTTGCACCCCAGCTGCATGATGGATGCATATACCCTACCCATATGATGTGTGCAGGGAGCAGTGCTGTATGTCTGACGTGCTGAGCCTGCCCCACACCTGTGACACACCCCAGTCTAGTGGCACATGTGCAGAGTGATGTTTGTACCCGCAGTTGCCAATGGCAGGTGATTGTCCTGTGCCTGTGTGTGTCTGTGTACCCTGCTGAGGTTGCGTCAGTGGCCTGGGGCATGTGACTGCTTTGAGGTGCTGTACATAATCGTGGTGTAGCTTGTGATGCACAGTGTGAGCCGGGATCAGTGATTGTGTTGCACCCCTCATTCCACCTGTGTACTTTCAATGCCACGTAGTGCATTTGGCCGTCCCCAGAGGATGATGTCCCTATGACAAAGGTGCAATGAGTTTGCTGCATACTATGCCCTGTTCAAACCAGCCAAATTGTTCAAATGTGTGTCACTGTGACATGGAGCAGGTGTATTGATGTTGTCTCACTTTGTCATCCTCACAGGTAGGCGTCTATGCCAAGGGGGAGATCTGGAAGCAAGCCGTCAGTGCCGTGAGGTCGGTGGAGGGTCGGAGGCGGCGCCTGGCCCAGGTGAGGAAACGCTGGCAGGATATCCGGTGCTGGACCAGGAGGATCGCCCGGGTCCTGCTGGGGGACTCACCAGAGAGCCATAAGAACCGTGGGCGCCAGCGTCTGACCCACCAGATGAAGCGAGTCCTGGCGGTGGTCTTCCCTGACTTGGATAGGCGCTTAGCGGAGAAGCAGCAGCAGGAAGGGGGTAGGTACATGTGTGTTTGTTGTGTGTCACCAGCTTTTGGAAGTGCTCAGTTGCATGGATACACTGCCAGGGTTCATATGTGCAGTACATATCCTGTTCCCCCAAGTCAACCGCTGCTGTTCTTCCTCCCTTCCCCTCCTTGACATGTGTTCCCTGGTCTGTGTGTAGTCGCTCTTGCACAAGGTTATCTAGGCTGCCAGTTAATCCAAGTGCCCAATGCTTGCAGCATCATGTGTGGGGGTGGTGTGTAACATGTGTTGGGTCCTTGCCTGTGCCCTGGCCAGTTCAGTCAATGTGGGGTCCATGTTAGTTGGCACTGATGCTGTCCCGACATAGGAATGTGTCTGAAAAGTGTACTGCCTTACAGCATGCATGACCAATATTGTGCCCTCAGACATGATGTGCATGAGTGTGAGATATGCATAGTGCAGGGACGTTTGCTTCTGTTGCAGTCATATCCATCCAGGACCATGGAGGAGTGTGGCCACTACAGTCCCCTGGGGCACCTTTTCCTAGGTATCATGTGTGTCATCCAACAATGTGGACATTCTCTGTGTCTTCAGCATAGGTTGGGCTCTGTGGCATTGTACCCTGGCCCCATTTGTATTTACGTTAAGTGTGCTACATGTGTCCACTGTATAGGGTGACCCAATTTGGCTTGTGCATACTCACAGTGGCCGGTGCCTGTGTGTTTTGGTACAACTATCTGATGATGGTTGTTTGTCAATTATATGTGTGGACAGGCGCACGAGGGTTAGTTCGTGTACATTCAGGATTCATTGAAGGGCATTTTAGTAATCCCCGAATAAGAGGTGTAAGTACTTTCTCTGTGTCACTCACATTGTCTCAGGTAGGGGGGGGGGTTTGTGCGAGCAAGGCCTACATGTCCAAACCGTATGTGTCCTTGCCAGGTCTGGCCTGTGTGTGATGATTGTCTGAACATACACTCAACATGCAGTGACCCAGTCATGTTGGGCAGGGTTTAATTTATTTGCTAAGCAGCATGTGCCAAAAGTTAAAATACATGGTTCCTGCTCATCCCTTTTTTGGCTACGGTGTGTGCTCCAGATGCAGTACTCAACTGTCCCCAGAGGCTAGCTCCTCTGTCTAATTTGATATCAAGTTCTTTGCTGTTGTGTCATGCTCTCCATTGTTTCTCAGTAGCATGGTGGGTCAACCAACTGCGTGGTGCAGGGCCTACATATGTGCGTAGTATTGTAGATGTTACTCATGTTGCCTTTCATGCTTTGCACTGTGACCTATGTAGTTTTGAATCATGTGTCATATGTATACAGGTGTCTGATTATGTCCTGTCTCTTCACCTTGCCCACATTATCGTCGGGGGAAACCGAGGGAGACACTGGCACGGACCTTGAGGAGGGATCCAGCAGCGGTGCCACCAGTGCTGGCGAGTCTGGCTCAGCGAGTGGCACGGAGGCCGAGGGGGGTGAAGCGGAGGACCTGTCCAGTCCCACCACCGACTATGACGCTGACGGGTCCAAGGCTGAGCTCCCAGAGGGGGCGGATGCTGCTCCCAGAGCTGAAAGCAGCACTCCATCTGTCGCCGACCCCTCCATTCCCATCACCGGCCTCCCACTTGCTCGGGTCCCTTCCCTCCGTGCTAGGCGCCAACAGGTCTCCTTCGGGCCAGGTACCGCACCCCCTGCCCCTGTCGCCACTGCTGCCGCGAATGCCGAGTCTGTGGACATCCTGCACCAGTTGCAGGTTGGTCAGACTGCGATGCTTAATGTCCTCCATGGCCACACCCGTGTGCTCACCCAGATGGAGGCATACATGGAGGGCATCTCAGCTGCGCAGTCTGACCAACGACAGTTGCTGAGGTCCATAGACTCGACACTGACTGCAGCAGTGGATCTCCTGCAGCGCTGCGTCCCCCCCTACCCCTGCACCATCCACACTTCCCACTCCCATGCCTGTCCCACGCACACCCAGACGTCCCCATGCACGCACCCCACCAGACACAGGCAGCACACCACCAGGGAAGGCCAAGCGCACTCCTCCAGTCATGCACACAGGGGGAAGTAGGCACACCCACTGGGTCTGGGGGCAAACGGCAGGCACGCAGCCACAGTGGGAGTCCGCAGTCCTCAAGACCCACTTCCTCCAAAACCACTCCCCTTAGCTCCCCTGCCCAACAGTCGGACAAGGAGTCCTTCATGGCCAGTCTGTCCCTCAGCCCCAGTGTGACACCACCCCGCAAGCGGTCGAGAGAGTCCCCGGGCAGGGGAGTTGAGTCCCCCCCCTGTCCACACCCTCCCCCAGTAGCGCTGCAACCCATCCCTCCGACCCCCCCCCCCCTCCTTGGGGCCTGTGGTTCATTCGGGTGCAGGGGAGACGCTGGGAGACCTTGCCACCGTATGCAGCGCCATCCTCACCACCACCTTTGGCGCTGCCCCACCCCCTGCGGTGGAGTCGTCCGTCCCTGCACCCACAACACCTACCCTTGCCCCTCCTGTCCTTGCGGTGCCTGGTCCTTCCCCCCCCCCCATGATGCCCCCCCTTCTGTGGATGAAATGGAACAGTGAACTGTGTGGGCAAGCTAGGGGAGACACGTCCCTAAGTGTCCCCCACCAGGACTTTTCACATGGCCTGGCCTATGGGCCCTCTATATTCTGGACATTCATTTAGCAAATATTATTTTCTGCTGAATAAAGCATTTTGTTTTTCTTTTGCACACTAATGCTTTCCTGGACTTGCTGTTGGTGGTGCTGCTCCATGATTTGGGGTGGTGATAATGTGTTAGGTGTCTGGGAAATGTTGTAGTGTGCTGCTCATGGGGTGGACCCTGGTATCTGTGTGCCATCACAAGGGCTCTGCAAATAATCCTTGGTCATGTGTGCTCTTACTGTATGGTGATTTTGTCCCAAGGTGTGTTCCTTCCTCTGTGGACCCTGACATCTTCCCTGCAGGCTGTTTCCCAATTGTTGTGCTGAGCTGTGTCTACATATCCTGGGTGTGTGACGGATCCCTTCAACTTTGGCCATGCATGCTCAGCAATGTCTCCACCTGCATCATTTGTGGCATCCATGGTGGTCACTGTACTAGTGTATGGAGTATATTGACATGACTTCATGTGGACATGTTCCCTTTTACGCCCTATGCATGTGTGTACTCCCAGCCTCGCACACATGTGTTACGTGTTCTGCAGGGTCTTTGGCCACCTGACTGACAATTGTGGGCATTGTATCTGTGGGTACTCCACCCTTTTCCTTCCATGGGAGGCAACAACTTGTTGGCTGCCCCAGCACCTGTACATTCCTATCAGTCCTGGAATGTGCGTGACAGTGTGTGTTCCCTTTGGGTCTCTTAGTTTAGTAGGGTGGCACATGAGTATACAGTCTTGTTGCATGCTCTCATTCTGTGTATTGTGCTGCCAGCACCAGGGGTGGGTATGCATGTGTCATTTGTCATCACACCCACATGTGGTGTGTCATGCAGTGGGGGATGGACATCCACCCTCATGGGAGTGGGACACTGCTGTCAGTGATGTGTTGGCATGCCACTCTCAACATTTTCGCACTTTGTGTATGCCTTCATGCACCCATGGTGTTTTGCTAATTGTAGGATGGTGTACACACCACCATGTCTCTGTCCACTGCTGGGGGGACTCTGCACCCACCCCTCCTATGTCTGGGCACTGCTGGGAGTGATAGGCACCCACCCCTCCTATGTCTGGGCACTGCTGGGAGTGATAGGCACCCACCCCTCCTATGTCTGGGCACTGCTGGGGGGACTCTGTACACACCCCTCCTATGTCTGGGCACTACTGGGAGGACTCTGCACCCACCCCTCCTATGTCTGGGCACTGCTGGGGGGACTCTGCACCCACCCCTCCTATGTCTGGGCACTGCTGGGGGGACTCTGCAAACACCCCTCCTATGTCTGGGCACTGCTGGGAGTGATAGGCACCCACCCCTCCTATGTCTGGCACTGCTGGGAGAACTCTGCATCCATCCCTCCTATGTCTGGGCACTGCTGGGGGGACTCTGCACCCACCCCTCCTATGTCTGGGCACTGCTGGGAGTGATAGGCACCCACACCTCCTATGTCTGGCACTGCTGGGGGGACTCTGCACACACCCCTCCTATGTCTGGGCACTGCTGGGAGGACTCTGCACCCACCCCTCCTATGTCTGGGCACTGCTGGGGGGACTCTGCACCCACCCCTCCTATGTCTGGGCACTGCTGGGGGGACTCTGCACACACCCCTCCTATGTCTGGGCACTGCTGGGAGTGATAGGCACCCACCCCTCCTATGTCTGGGCACTGCTGGGGGGACTCTGCACACACCCCTCCTATGTCTGGGCACTGCTGGGAGGACTCTGCACCCACCCCTCCTATGTCTGGGCACTGCTGGGGGGACTCTGCACCCACCCCTCCTATGTCTGGGCACTGCTGGGGGGACTCTGCACCCACCCCTCCTATGTATGGGCACTGCTGGGGCTGATGGCCACACACCCCTATGTGTCTGTCCACTGGCGTGATACGAGCCGTACCCACATCCTACGGCCTGGGTATGGGCCCTACCCCTACGGCACCCCAACAATGGCGGGACGGCCCGTACCCATGCCTTTTGGACGTGGGTACAGGTCGTACCCCCATTGTTGGGGTGCCGTAGGGGTACGTACCGTACCCATGCCTTTAGGACGTGGGTACGGCTCGTACCAAGCGTACCCCTACATCACCACTGCAATGGTGGTACGGACCGTACCCATGCCTGTGGGACGTGGGTACGGGCCGTACCACCATTGTGGCGGTGACGTAGAGGTACGACCCATACCCAGGCCTTTAGGACGTACGTACCGTACCCATGCCTTTAGGACGTGGGTACGGCTCGTACCAAGCGTACCCCTACATCACCACTGCAATAGTGGTACGGGCCGTACCCACGCTCGGGGGGCCTGGGTACGGGCCGTGCCACCATTGTGGCGGTGACGTAGGGGTACGCGTGATACGGGCTGTACCCACGCTCTTCAGGCGTGGGTACGGTTCGGACCCTTGCATCACCCCAACAATGGCGGTACGGCCCGTACCCATGCCTTTGGGACGTGGGTACGGGCCGTAACGCCATTGTTGGGGTGCCATAGGGGTACGGCCCGTACCCACGCCATGAGGAGCGTGGGTACGGGTCGTACCACGCCCACCCCTACATCACCCCAACAATGGCGGTACGGCCCGTACCCATGCCTTTGGGACGTGGGTACGGGCCGTACCGCCATTGTTGGGGTGACGTTGGGGTGGGCGTGGTACGACCCGTACCCACGCTCTTAAGGCGTGGGTACGGTGCGTACCACAATTGTTGTGATGCCGGTTCGCGTCCATGTTGACTTCCGTTGTGGCGGACGCAGGCCTTGGTGGAGACACCCCCACCCCCGAAGTGACCAGGCCCTGGGGGTCAGGTATGTACAGGGCATGTGTGATTTTGGACTTGGGTGGGGGTTATGTTTCATGCCCCTGCCCCCCATTTGCCCCTGGGTGTTGTTCTGACCTTCTGCGGCGTCTGCGTCGGTTCCTGTACACCAGGTGGACTGCTATGAGGGCCGGGATGACACGTGGGTTGGGGTCCATGGCTGTCCGTCGCGTACAGGTGCTCCTTCTGCACGTCGTCCTGATTTCCCGGCAGTTTTTGGCTGCCGTAAAATATTGTCCGTGCGGAGTGACGTCGGCACAAATCGTACTTGCTGGTTCGTGAAACGCTGCCTGACTCCGTCTGGACGTCACGTCCGCGGTGTCCCAGATCAGAATTGTGGGTATTTTTAGGTCGGTCTGTGTTTTTTACGATTCGTACGCAAATGGTGTTTGCGTACGAATCGTACTTGCATGTTTGTAAGGTATTTTTCCTGGGTACGAGTCGGACGGAGAAAACGCTCCGTCCGACGGTTCGTACCCGGGTTTTAACGGATCGGAATCGGAACCTTAATGTAAGTTAAAAAAAATGTATTATACATATATTAACGTAATAATAATTAAAAATATTCAATATTTTTTGCGTAGGATAGCGGGCGGGTAAAATTTACTATTACCACTCCAGTAAGTGCAATAGTAGGGAAAGCGTTGGATAGCGGGAGGGTAAAAATTACTATTTCCACTCCAGAGAGTGCAACAGTAGGGAAACCGTTGGATAGCGGGAGGGTAAAAATTACTATTCCCACTCCAGAGAGTGCAATAATAGGGAAAGCATTGGATAGCGTAGGGGTAAAAATTACTATTCCCACTCCCGAGAGTGCAACAGTAGGGAAAGCATTGGATAGTAGGAGGGTAAAATTTACTATTCCCACTCCAGTGAGTGAAACAGTTGGGAAAGCGTTGGATAGCGTAGGGGTAGAAATTACTATTCCCACTCCAAAGAGTGCAACAGTAGGGAACGCGTTGAATAGCGTAGGGGTAAAAATTACTATTCCCACTCCAGAGAGTGCAACAGTAGGGAAAGCGTTGGATAGCGGGAGGGTAAAATGTACTATTCCCACTCCAGTGAGTGCAACTGTAGGGAAAGCGTTGGATAGCATAGGGGTAAAAATTACTATTCCCACTCCAAAGAGCGCAACTGTAGGGAAAGCGTTGGATAGCGTAGGAGTAAAAATTATTATTCCCACTCCAGTGAGTGCAATAGTAGGGAAAGCGTTGGATAGCGTAGCAGTAAAAATTACTATTCCCACTCCAGTGAGTGCAATAGTAGGGAAAGCGTTGGATAGCGTAGGGGTAAAAATTACTATTCCCACTCCAAAGAGTGCAACAGTAGGGAAAGCGTTGGATAGCGTAGGGGTCAAAATTATTATTCCCACTCCAGTGAATGCAATAGTAGGGAAAGCGTTGGATAGCGTAGGGGTAAACATTACTATTCCCACTCCAGTGAGTGCAATAGTAGGGAAAATAATAATTTAATATTTCATTAAAAAATAAATTAATTATTAATACCAAAAAAAGTATTAAAATTAATTACCAATTACACAATATTTAATAATTAATTAATTATAAATACAAATATTTTTTTTATCAATGACCTATTAATAATTCATTAACAACCAATTAATTTTCAATACCAAAAATTAATAAATACAATTAATACCAATTAATAATTAATTAATAATAAATTAATTATCAATATACAAAAAATATTTAGATAATTAATTATTTACAATTAAATTACTTCCCACCATATTCCCCTATAAACCCACAACCCGCTACAAATAATAAATTAATACAATTAACATAATTATCAATTAAACAATTAATACAAATTAATTACCAATTAATACAAATTATTTAACAATTAATAATTAATCAACAACCAATTAATTTTCAATACCAATTAATAATTACCTCAAAATAATTACATTACTTCCCACCCTATTCCCCTATAAACCCACAACCCGCTACAGAATTAAAACACCAAATTACATGAAAAATAATGAATAATTCCTAAAAATTATTATTTTATGTACTATAATTAAATTACTTCCCACCCTAATCCCCTGTAAACCCACAACCCGCTACAAATTAAATTACACAAAAATTAAATAACAAAATTAATTACTTTAAAAATATTCAAACATACATTCCAAAATTAATACATTTTTTAACACATATACTAACACTTAAAACACTATAAAAAAATTCTATATTTTTAACAACTATATTATTACTGTCGATATTACTTACTTCGATATTATTTAAATCGATATTTCTCATCTGATTTTCGATATTCTTCGCCACTATATTTTGGCAATTCGATATTCTGTCCATTCTATATTAAAAACTCGATATTCTGTCCTGTCGATATTTTTAATTCGATATTATGTCTGCTTACCCATAAAAGGCCCATGGTTTCTGTACTCCATGTGATACCTCATACATTGCCTGAGGGCTCTGTGTCGATGTAGTCCCACTCATCTGAGATAATAAACAATTTCTTTGATATTACAGCTTCCGTGCCAACCTGTATTTTATTAGTCTAAGGACTTAAGCATAAAGAAGGGCGAAACCCTTGCACAAGTGGGCCCTTGAAAAGGCTCACTCCCACAAATTGGCGCCCAACATGGGATTCATCGGAGACGCGGTCGCCCGAAGGAGTGGTCTTGACAGAGGTTTGGAATCTCGCTGAGAATGTATACTGCACAAGGAGACCTTTGTCTTTGCAGACCAAAGTGCTTTTCCGATTTTCCCGATTTGACCCTCCAGGTGGTGACCGGTCCCAACTGAGATCCCTTTGGCGTTCGTTTTACAGTGACCATTAGGTCAACCCAGAGCTTGGCAGTTGGAAGCTGGAGACTTTTGTTTGGTAAGGTCGCTGATGCGACACTCTTGAGTTTGGATTTGCTTGGCCAAGATTTTGGTTTGGTTTGGTTCTTTTTATTGCAATAAAAAGGGGCAGGTAATGAGGAGATTGTTTTCTATTTTTGGTATATTCAGATAGGAACTATATTTGGGGATAGTACTATTTAACTGATAATATTATATTTATTAAAATATTTTTGGCATGCCTGCTAGTAGCGAACTTCGTAGGATGTGTCGCTGTCTTGGTGGTACCACAATGGATTTAAAAACAAAATCAGCCTGCTCCCCCAGAGGGGATACCCAACAGACATATGTATGTCAACTACGGTATTTCTTCCATAATGTATAGTATACTGTGGGACAAATATATATAAAAAAGGATCCTGATCTACGCACATAGTAAACTTTGTAAATGGTGATACGGAGCGCTTTTGAGTGTTCCGCCAGCTCAATTGGTAATTCGGTGTACTTTGGAAAAGGTCTGGGGCTAGAGCCTGTCTTTTTTAACATGGCCCAGTCTTTGGGCTGTTTGCTTGTTTTGGTGCAGTCTCTGGACTACTTTTGAGAGTTCTTTTTGTAAATATGATTTACAATTGGTATTTACAATTTGTTTGGTTTGAGTACAGTCTGCGGGCTGCCTCCTGTTTTTGTCCTAAGTGTTGATTTGTGGGTTGAGTCTGTGTTTAAGTGTCTTTGTCGTTTGTGGACTGACACCGGTGGTGATGCTTGTGAAGTACTTGTTTGAGTGAGTAGCGACTGTGTTTTTTGTGTAAGAATGGCTTGCCTTAGCAAGCAGTGTTGTGTGTTCTGAGTGTGTGGCCCTTTTTTGAAAATGTCTGGAATAAGCTCAATTTGGTTTGTTGTCGTCATTGTGTTCTGCAGATGCCATTGGAAGAATTACGCTTTAAAATTCAAGGAATTAATTATATAACATATGTTAAGTAGCTGCACGCTACTATTAAAAGTAAAGCAGTAACAAAGTATAAGATGTGTAAACGTTCAATTATTATGTTCCCACAATGGTAAAAAAATGATTAGAATTAAAACTGAATAGGAAAAAAAATAGGTCTTACAGAAAGAAAAAAAAATGCATTCGTGTGCTTTACATAACTAGGACTCAATACAAAGGTGCCGATTCCGATCGGGGAAAATTTTTTTGTGTACGACTCGTATCCGTATATTTTCACGTACGAATCGTAAAAGTACCGTACAAACTGCGAAGTACGATTCGTACGTGAAAAATACAAACGAATTGTGTCGGGAAAATGGTCCGAGAGGGAGCCAGAAATGTTTACGTCCGAATAGCGTCGGGAAAAGTGTACGATAGGGAGCCGGATATTTTTACGTGCAAATCGTAAAACAAGTCAGAGCGCGCAAGTACGATACGTACCGCCCGTCTGAATACACAACCGCATGTAAAAGGCCTCGTACGGAGCGAACGCTGTAGCACACATGTACACGGGTAAACTTGTGCCCGGATATGAGTCGTACAGCCCCCCCTCACCCCGCATATGTCAGCACCGTACCCCCGTATGTCAGCACCGTACCCCCCCTCCGCACTGTACCCCAGGACCGTACGCCAGCCCCGCACCTGTACGCGCCGCACACCAGGCCCGTCTCCCAGCCCCGCACCTGTACGCACCGTACCCCAGGACCGTACCCCAGCCCCCCACCTGTACGCGCCGCACCCCAGGCCCGTCTCCCAGCCCCGTACCTGTACGCACCGTACCCCAACACCATAGCACAGCCCCGCACCTGTACGCACCGTACCCCAACACCGTAGCCCAGCCCCGCACCTGTACGCACCGTACCCCAACACCATAGCACAGCCCCGCACCTGTACGCACCGTACCCCAACACCGTAGCCCAGCCCCGCACCTGTACGCACCGTACCCCAACCCCGTAGCACAGCCCCGCACCTGTAGGCACCGCACCCCAACACCGTAGCACAGCCCCGCACCTGTACGCACCGTACCCCAACACCGTAGCACAGCCCCGCACCTGTACCCACCGTACCCCAACACCGTACCCCAGCCCCCCAACTGTATGCGCAGCACCCCAGGCTCGTACCCCAGCCCCCTACCTGTACGCACCGTACCCCAACACCATACCCCAGCACCCTCACCCAGCATCGCGTAGGTACAGACCTTACCTACGCGAAAAATACTCGTACAGAACCAGGACACTGTAAAACAGCACAAGGAGGGTCAATTCGACTCGCACAACACCACAAAACACGCCTACATAACAAAATACATCTCTATGACTGACCTGGCACATCCAAACAGGCAAACAGAGGCCCTAAATCACAACCACCTCTTATAACACACCCACCACAAATTCAAATCCAGCCACACCCACAAATGGACCAATAAAAAGGGCCCACACACACAACCCATGAGCCTTTGCAACAGACCCACTGCTGCCAGACCCCACAGACAAACAACTGCACCTTACTTACACCTTAGCTACACCTTAACTTACACACCTTCACACAACCCCCTTCACAAACACCCCCTCTTCACATTCACACACACACCGTCACATTCACACCCACACAGACAAGAATCCAAAGTTCACAAGGGCGGAGCTGGACCTCCTTGTCAACGAAGTCATCAGAGTCGAGCCACAGCTGTTTGGAACATTGGTCAGACAGACCAGCATAGCCCAAAAAACAAGCCTGTGGCAGAGGATCGTCGATAAGGTGAATGCTGTTGCGCCCATCCGAAGGACCAGGCATGAATGCCAAGCCAGGTGGTACGATCTGCGCAGGGCAGTCAAGAGGAAAATGAACGAGGAATACGCCCAGAGTAACATCACTGTAGGTGGGCTGCCCCGCAGACAAGTACATTACCATCCCTGGGAGGAGAAGGTGATGGCCATGCTTCCGCCGGTGGGAGTACACGGAGTCGAAGGAGTCGCAGAGCCTGGTGAGTACACAAACTACTCACGTAACATGGGGGAATGGCATTCACACCACAAATACACCAAATGCATGCAACTTCCCCCAAGCCCTCACCGCACACAACCACACTCAAAAACCACGCTCATGCCACTAACGTCTCCATGCCCCATTCACAAATAAAGGCAATGCCATGTCCCAGGCCACACCAACCACAAACCCAAGACTGGATGTCCGGGATGCTGGGAGGGTGGGGCTCACACAACACATTGTGCAACTCAGAAGCAGACACCAATGCCCTCAGCCCATATGGCCTAGGTACATACCCATGCACCATGCCCAATGCACAGGGACTGGCAAAGTACTGACAACGTAGCTGACACTTGGCCCTGCTGTAGGCAGCACAAGGCCCTCCTGTCCTGTGACCACTGTACACTCAAACACCACCTCCACAAGCTCAGATATCTAGCACAGGAACTCAAACTCACTGTCATGCCAGCATGCACCATGAGGGGACAGACACATCACCTGGGAGACCCAATGATAAATCACACTACACCCAACAGCAGGCCCGGTCACACCCCCCTCACACAAGCACACACCCCAGGGGCAGGCAACGGATTTACCCACTCTCACAATGGACATGTGACACAACAAGACCAATCCATCGCCAAATAAGCATCCGAGCCCAAATTCTACTGGTCAAACACTCAGGAGAACATACCAATCTGTCCCCCGCAACATACCCATCCCCAAGTGTACATTGAGACGAATGCTAGGCAAATCCAAATACCTGGAGGATCTGTGACAACTTGAATATGTACGAAACATGGATGTGGCATGAAACAGCATTAACATTGTCTCTCTCTCACACACAGGGCAACATCATCGACCTCCCCCCAACAATGGGGGGGAACAATCACAGTCCCAGGCTCAGCGTAAAGATGATCCCACCGGCAACGACGACTCTCACCACTCCGTGGATGACCCCAACCAACCTGGACCGTCTGGTGCCCAAGCCCCTGCAGCACCTGCGTCAGGTACATCTGTGCCAACCACCACCCCCATTCCTGCCACATCCCAGGAGACACCCAGGAGCCCTGCTCGCACTGAACAACACAGCCAGTCTGATCAGGAGGGACAAGGTTCTCCGGGCACCCAGGAGGAGGCAGACAACCCCGATAATGCCATCCCTCAGGGGTCCCGTAGACCCGATGTGCCCACAACGGCAGGCCAGGCTCGTGTGGGCAGGGATGGTGGGAGTGGAGGCAGGCGGAGACGAGAACCTGACCAGCCAGCTGAGGGAACCGGTATGTCACACATACGCCACATCCTGGACAACTACCGGTGTGACACCAGGGGCATCAGCCAGGTAGTGTCGAGCCTCACAGAGATGAAGGGCACCCTCGACGAGATGAAGAACTTGCAGGCCGAGCAACATGCCAGTCAACAACAACACCAAGGACGGATGGAGGCAAGACTGGTTGAGCTCCTGGCGGTGCAAACGGACATGAGCCGTTCACTCCGTCGGATCGCCGACAACATGGGCAACCCTCCCTGTGACACCAGGCGAAGACCACCACCAGCCACAGGGAGGGAGGAGGAGGAGGATTCGTCCGACGGAGCATCACAGACATCGTCAAGGCCTGCATCTGAGGGTCCCCCCAGGAAGGTGGGTCGTCCACGGAAAAGACCGTGAGAGTCAGCGGACCATCCACATCTCCCAGGTCACCTGGCCTGGCACCTGGCCCACTGGCGCAACAGGAGCACCTCACCCAATGACATTCTCTGCCACATGGACTTGCTGGTCACAGTCTAACCAATGATGACCAACACTGTGGTCTGGACTCTGATGACTCCAACTGACAAGGATGCCATCTCCCCCTGTGAACTTTGGATTCTATGCACCCGGTAGAGCACCTTAGTACATCTACCAAAATACTTACCCCACCAAAAATAAAATCTCATTTTTTGTCATGAGATGTTGCTGTCATTTGGCATTAGTCCACAACATATGTGTGTGTAAATGTCAAACTAGTGTTGAACTAACTCCAGCCACCCATACCCTGGGATCTGAGTCTGGTACAGGACACACATGGGTCACAATTTATCAGTCAATGCAGACATGGAGCACAATACTCACCTGTGATGGCCTCAAGCTGCTGATGGGGTGCTTGCAATACTGTGCGGACAGATCTATTTGGAAGAGTATCATTAAGGCGTAGAGGTCATGCCTCATTTGGAGGTTCCCGGGGAGGGAGTCCCAGGTATGTCTTCCCAGGTGGGAGAACTATGTCCTGCATGCTGGAGTATGGTGGATCTGAAGAATGGTGGCCAGGTCAAGGTTGGATGCACGGAGATGGCACTACGGGGTCTCGGATGACAGTGGTACAAGGTTGGTGTTGGGTCGGGGTTGTAGCCTGCCTCCTGAGTGTGGGTGGGGAGTCTGAAGGTCATCCTGCAGTACACAGTGATCCACTGCAGCTATCTCTGCTGGACAGTGATGTGGCTGGGGCACGGGATGTTGCAGCTGAGGTGTGCAGATGCAGCCCCGATGTGGACAAGTGTCCCGGGAGTTTGGATGCGGCTGCCCCGTAGTGGGCAGGGCAGTATTTGACACAGATGTTGTCGTGGACCTGGGGGATGGTCCGTCTTTCCTTGGAGTGGATCTATCTGGAGATCATGTGTATAATGCAGAGGGTGTTGCAGTCTGAGGTACAGATGCTGGTGATTACCATGGCATATGTGAGCAAGCAATCCATGATGCACACCATCTTGTGTGCGTGGACACTGGGTGCTTGTGCGGGGCTTCTGCGGGTGGGACACAAGCAGTTGACCCAGCTGTAAGGGGACAATCCTCAGATGTTGACCTTAGTCCTGTACAAGTCCAGCCTCAGGTGGCTGCTGTTCTGCCATTCATCAATGGATCTCATGCAGTCTTGAATATTGGAACTGGCAATGTCTGCGTCCTTGGTGAGGGTGAGGAGCACCTGGCTGTCAATGGTATACGAGTTGATGATGAGGTTGTGTGCGCATGTGATGGTGGAGAGGGGGGTCCTGGACACATTGTAGATTGACACGCTGAGAGATGATACCTGTGCCATGTGCCTCACGACAACAGCATACTACATGCAGAAGCCTTGAGTCCCACTCCCATGGCCTTGCCGGGGTACAGAGCCGGTGGGGAGTAGGAGGGACATGACCTGGTGGGTGTGACAGGGCCTGGAAGGCGTGGCAGCACTGTGTAGGCAGTCGGAGTTGCACACTCATCTTGCAAAGGTGTTGTGTGTGCACTTAGTGTATGCCTGAGAGCTGGCGGGAGATGTGTGGATGGACATTGCTTGGAGGGTGGCTGCAACATCAGACTGTAGTGTGATGTGGGTCATGCAAGGACATGAGGCTCGTGCAATGTGCACGTTGCATGTGCAGACGGTCCAGCCTTTGGCACCGCGTGGCCGCAACTGTGGCACAAACAAGCTGATGACAGCCAAATGAATGGGTTGAGGGAGGAAGGGAGGAGCATCTTTGATGTGTGTGTGTGTTGCCAAATCAGGAAACTTTGTGTGCCCTTGCTGCAGTGGATGCAACAGCAGGCGGCATGTCCTGGGAACTATGCCTCAATTTCCACACAAAGACTAGGATGTCAGAAAGGACTACTGCAACAGGTGTATGTCAAGGAAGGAGTGACCGGTTTTCAATGGCACACCCAGAGACAAAGGATGCACAATCACCAAAGATGACTGACACCGGATCATGAAACTGAAGGCCGAGCTGCGCACAGGAAACACACCCCAGAAGGTGTTGACGGCCTTGCTGCAATCCTTACCCAAAGGAGACTTTTCACCATGTCCGTGCATGTAACGCTGATTCAGCACACGTTGCATTACTCATGAGGAATAGCAGGAGCACAACGATGCCACGAGCAGACAGCATGCGCAACTACCTGGGGATGAGAGACACACAAGAAGTGAGGAAAAACATAGTCATCCGCATGCATGGTCATGTACTCTACATGACTAAGGTTGACACCATGCTAGTTGTCAATTGAGTGTGTCAGCTAAAATGTGTGGAATAACATCAGCACTCGAGTGACACATCAGAACACACCTCAAAGTCACTTAGCATACAGTCAGCTGGACACACACATTGCAACACATGCCACAGAAGGCTCCAAGCGTGCACACTCAGACCCAGGGACTCACCATTATGAGAAAAAGTTGCGTATGAGCTGACTCCGGATGTCCTCCTCCTCCTCCTCCTCCTCCTCACTTGCCTCGTGACCAAGGCCGTCATCCTCCACGGGTGGATGTTCCTGCTCATCGGGATCCAGGATGAGTGGCACAGCTTTCTCCACTGCCATGTTGTGCAGCATGCAGCACACGAGGAAGATTTTGCAGACCTACACCGGTGCATATGGGAGGGACCCGCCTGTCGTGTGGAGGCAACGTAATCGGCTCTTCAGGAGGCCAAACGTCCTCTCAATCACTCGCCTGGTCTGCCCATGGGCGTTGTTGTAACGGTGATCTGCAGCTGTTCTCGGGTTGCGGAGAGGCGTCACCAGCCATGGCATGTTGGGATAGCCAGAGTCCCCTACATGGAAACATCATGTAAAGAAGTGGGTCAGGAGATGCCGTCACATACTAAGATACCGCTAAATACTGGACAAACAGAGTCTACTCACCAACAAGACATGCTCGTTCGTTGTGCAGCTGCAGCATCATTTCTGGCACCCTGCTACGCCTCATGATGTAGGCATCGTGTGCTGACCCTGGAAAATGTGCACAGACATGGGAAATCAGCATGTTAGCAAGACACACCACAAGGGCATTAATGGAGTGATAATGTTTACGGTTTCGATAGGCTACCTCCTGTGCCTCTGGTGGTACCAAAGCCACATGTGTCCCATCAATGGACCCAATTACATGGGGCATCCCTCCCAGGGCATAGAACTCACCCTTGTTACCTGTCAACTGCCACGAGTTGGAAAATGGATGAATTCATCCAGGTGCTCCAACATGGCTTCTAAAACATCATGCAGGACACGGCTGAACATGGTCTGGGACATGCCACCCACATCAGCTATGGTGAATTGAAACGTACCGGTGGCAAAGAAATGTAGGGCTGACATCACCTTCATCTTGGGGGTCAGCGCAGTCGGATAACTGTGTCGCGGTTGGAGGTGTGGTGCCAGCCTGTTTATCAGGTCCTCAATTAACTGTTGGGGGAATCTGTAGCGGTGTATGCAGTCACGTTCCCTCATGGCAGCCAAGTCTGGCATTGGTCGGGGGAGAGGCGGTGCCCTGCAGAAATTTTGAAGGAATAACGAAGATTGAGTACATTACTACACCAATGTCAATGAACTGAGAACATGTTCAACAGCTAATACACATATGCTACATACAGAGTCTGTTCTGTGCAATACATCCTGCACACGTATGCCAGCCAGGTGATACTCCTACCAAGAGCCAGCTACAAACGTGGATTGTCAAGGTCTACATGACATGCCATGAAAGTAGCTGTGGGCCAGTGTGAGTGAACAGCCAGACACATTACAGGAGTGACATATATCCACATATGTGCATTTGAAGGATGTTATCTCATACAGACAGCTGGCGGCAAGCTAGACGCACAGGTCACATGTCATTGAAAAAAGAAAGACCACACACCTTGCCATGAAGGGGTACATGTCAAAACTGATCACACAGACATTGAGACTACGCAGATATTTCCTCAGCTCGCAAGTCCCTGTTCGATGCATACAGACACACGTTACGTGTGATTCCACATGTGGCCTGGTGTGCGTAATAGTGTGACATGGGCATCCACACACAGACACATGTTGGATGCAGCTACAGCAGATGCAGTTGACGGAACACCAACAGCAAGCTCATGGGAACACATGACACACACATGACATACTCACATCGTGGCACGCTGGTAGTTAGATGTCAGGTGTCATCATCCGTGTACCTGGCATCAGGGGACAGTTGCGGGTGTTGGTGACTGTGCCATGCCAGTGATGCAGTGCTTGACAAGTTTGCACTATATGCACACATGTAAAAGGTGTGAAGGGGAAGTGTGCCACATAGTGCCCCATCACACATGACATGTGTACACAGGTCATCACACAACTGTTGGCTTAAAACATGAGGAGACATGTGCCACATCACAGCCTAACACACCTAGGCCCTACACATGAAGGACTGCACTGACAATTACTTGATGTCCATTCCTGGGCGAGTCTGACACCTCCATTCCCTTCCTGTGCGCCTCCTATCACCAGTGTAAGCTGTGAAACGCGCCGTACACACGCTCTGAGTGCGTGTGTACGTTTGTATCACTATATAGGGGTTGGGCAGGAGTACGCGTGTGTGTACGGACCGTACACACGTACGTGTACACACTGGTCCTATCCCTATGGTAGGGTTGCCGTAGGCATACGCCATAGAGATATGCCCCGTACACACACGTGTACGGGCCATATCTCTATGGCGTACGCCTACGGCAACACTCCCATAGGGATACGACCCCTACACACGCGTGTACGGGCCGTATCACTAGAGTAGTGATGCCCTAGGGGTACGTGTGAAACGCACCGTACCGGTGTGGGAATTTCAAAATCACAATGGGGACACATAAGGGACAAGTATTAGGGCCAAAATGCATGCTGGTTGTCATGGATGCCCAGTTTCAAGATCAACATTTTCCATCATGTGGCCTGGAAAAAGCAGTTGGCCAGCTTATACATTGTTGCAGTGGTTGTTGACTTGACATGATGCATCAAATTTGAAAAAGTGCTAATGCTGTCACTGGTGTATATTCAAAGGGATTGGAGGAAACGTAGGATGCTAATGTGTCTGACCAATCACTCGGTACTACTGTAGGCAAGGCAGATATAAGTCAGCCACAACCCATGAGAGGGCACTTGCCTGCACAACCTTTCATCGACACCACTCCTGCTGTTTGGCTTCCCCTGGCACCATGTCAAGGACTGTGGAGAGGGCCCAGTCTTTCACCCAGGAGGAGAATGAGGCATTGCTGGACGTCATCCTCCCACAGTTCC
This sequence comes from Triturus cristatus, assembly GCF_964204655.1. Lineage (NCBI taxonomy): Eukaryota > Metazoa > Chordata > Amphibia > Caudata > Salamandridae > Triturus > Triturus cristatus. The sequence goes on along the minus strand of NC_140594.1, from coordinate 1,135,662,456 downwards.
CCTGCCTGTATGGTAGACCAGGGCAGCAGGTGAGTGCTGACTCCGCTCCCTTTGACTGTGCCCCTTCTTTTTGTGACTGGCACTTCTGGCATTGTGTACAGGTGTGACAGACATGCAATGTTGTTTAGAGTGGGTCCCGGGGGGGGGGGATGGGGGGGGAATGGCTTAGGTGTGTCATGCAGAGCATGATGTGGTTCATGTGTGCACTCCTCACTTGCATTGTGCTTACTGTGACATTCACTGCATGGTGCATGGCACATTCTGCATGCCTAATCATCTTGGCCATTCTTGTTCTATAGTCCTGAGGTGATTCAGTGTTCCCCCCGGTGTGACAGGTGACTGTACCCACAGATGTGTGTGAGTTTAGTGGAGCTGTGGTGAGAGTGACCAAATGATGTGTACGCCCCCTGGACATTGATGTGTGTGAATGTTCCTTGTCATGTGGGTGAGTGTCTATGTGGAGTGTTGCACCACAGCTGCATGGAGGAGGCAACTGCTCAAACCATATGATGTAAGTAGTAAGCCGTGCTGTGTGTCTGACTAACTGGGCTAGCCCCACGCCTGTGACACCCTCCAGGCAAGTGGCACATGTACAGAGTGAGGTTTGTATCCGCTGTTGCCACTGGCAGGTGATTTATCTGTGCCTGTGTGTGTCAGTGTACTCTGCTGAGGTTGGGTCAGTGGCCTGGGGCATGTGACTGCTTGGAGGTGCTGTCCATCAGCCTTGTGTTGCTTGTGATGTACAGTGTGTGCCATGATCACGGAGTGTGTTGCACCCCTCATGCCACCTGTGTACTTTCAATGCCATGTAGTGCATTGGGGCTTACACAGAGGCGAAATTCCCTATGACGAAGGTGCTATTAGTTTGCAGCATGCTATGCCCTGTTCAACAAATCAAAGATGTTCTAATGTGTGTCTCTGTGACATGGAGCAGGTGTAGTGATCTATTCTCACTTTGTCATCCTCACAGGTAACCGCCTACGAGAAGGGGAAGATATGGAAGCGGGCCGTCAGGGCCGTGATCTCCGTGGAGGGTCGTAGTCGGCGCCTGGCCCAGGTGAGGAAACGCTGGCAGGACATCCGGTGCTGGACCAGGAGGATCGCCCGGGTCCTGTTGGGGGACTCACCAGCACGAAAACACGTTGGGCGCCGGCGCCTGACCCACCAAATGAAGCGTGTCCTGGCGGTGGTCTTCCCTGACATGGATAGCGGGTTACAGGAGAAGCAGCAGCAGCAAGGGGGTAGGTACATGTGTGTCTGTTGTGTGTCACAAGCTTTTGGAAGTGCTCAGTTGCATGGATACACTCACAGGGTTTATATGTGCAGTGCATCTCCTGTTCCCCCTAGTCAACCGCTGCTGTTCTTCCTCCCTTCCCCTCCTTGACATGTGTTCCCTGGTCTGTGTGTAATCAATATTGCACATTGTCATCTAAGCTGCAAGTTCATCACGGTGCACAATGCTTTCTGCATCATGTGTGGGGGTGGTCTGTGACATGTGTTGGTACCTTGCCTGTGCCCTGTCCTGTCCACTCATTTGGGGGTCCTTAATTGTTGGCACTGTCCTGAGGCTCCACATAGGAGTGTGTGGTTTTAAATACACACCCTTGCAGCATGCATGACCAATGTAGTCGCCTCAGACATGATGTGCATGAGTGGGAGATATGCATAGGGCCGGGACGGTTGTTCCAGTTACAGTCAGATCATTGTGAAGGGCAATAATGTGCCTGCATGACAGATGTCTCCCAAGGAAGTGCACAAGAAACCACCTTTACACTTTGGAGGAACACGCTGGCACATTTCACACAAAGGCACATGTCTGTCCAAATTTTGTTCTGGAATTATACATGTCCATGTTCCCACAGTGTGTTTGCATTAGGGGTAGTCCTTGGTTGTTGCTGATGCCAACTTACCGGTGTCCAGTCATCCGGACCACGGTGGTGCCATGTATATGTACTTCCTGATACCACATTTCTTCTTAACAATGGCTTCTTGGCATTAGGCTGGCAGCTCATACAATGACTGTGTAAATGTAGTTTTGTGTGTACCTCCTTGTGTGACTTCTGATATTCATGCACATGTGTGTTCAGTTCCACAAGTGGAACATTCACACATTCCAAACTTGTCAATTTTGGGATGTTTTGTGATTCCCAATGAATCAGAAAGTATTTCTTTGGATTTTCTAAAGGACTCACAGGTCTATGAGTGTGGGTAGACCTTCAGCATTGGCGTATGTAATTTGGCATTGGGTGCACCAATACTGTTTCGTTCACAGTGAGCAAGGGGTGGCATGCCTTCATAGTCTGGCTGTGCTCCACTGTTCACAGACACTAGCTTCTCTGTATAATTTGATCTCCAGTTATTTGCTGCTGTGTCCTGATTTTCATTATTTAAGGTGGCATGGTGGGTGAACCAACTGGGGAGTGCAGGGCTTACATATGTGCGGAGTCATCTAGATGTTACTCATGATGCATTTCATGATATGCACTGTGACCTATTATGTTTGGACTCATGTGTCAGATGTACACAGGTGACTGATTATTTCCTGTCTCTTCACCTTGCCCACAGCATCATCGGGGGACACCGAGGGAGACACCTGCACGGACGTGGAGGAGGGATCCAGCACCAGTGCCTCCACTCCTGGCGAGTCGGCAGCATCAAGTGGCACGGAGGGCGAGGGGAGTGTGGCGGAGGACCTGGGTAGTACCAACACAGACTACGACGCTGACAGGTCCGAGGCTGAACTCCCTGAGGGGGCGGAGGCTGCTCCAACAGCTGGCAGCAGCACTACAACTGTCACCGCCCCCTCCACTCCCATCACCGCCCTCCCAGTTGCTCCGGTCCCTTCTGTCCATGTACGGCAACAACGTGTCTCCTTCGTGCCAGGCACCGCACCCCCTGCCCCTGTCTCCCCTGCTGCCCTCACTTCCGAGCCTGTGGACATTCAGCGGCAGTTGCAGGTTGGGCAGACATCGATCCTGACTGTCCTCCATGGCCACACCACACTGCTGACACAGATGGTGTCGTACATGGAGGGCATGTCATCAGTGATGTCTGACCAACGGATGTTGCTGAGGTCCATGGACTCGTCACTGATGGCAGCAGTGGGTCTCCTGCAGTGCTTGGTCCCCCCACCTACCCCTGCACCATCCACACTTCCCACTCCCATGCCTGTCCCAAGCACACACACACATTCCCAGCCTGGCACCACACCAGACACAGCCAGCACACCAACAGGGAAGGGCAAGCGCACAACTCCAGTCACGCACATTCAGGGGGTGGAAGGCACACCCACTGGGTCTAGGGCACACAGGCAGACACGCAGCCACAGTCGGAGTCCGCATGCCTCACTCCCCAGTCCCTCCAATGTCACTCCCCTCGGCTCCCCTGCCCCACAGTCTGAGAAGGAGGCCTACTTGGCTGTGCTGGGCCTCAGCCCCACAGCTTCACCATCGCGCGAAAACGGGCAAGGCACTCCACGGGTAGGGGAGTTGAGTCCTCCCCCTGTCCACCACCTCCCCCAGTAGCGCTGCAACCCATCCCTCCGCACCCCCCCCCTCCTTGGGGCCTGTGGTTCATTCGGGTGCAGGAGAGACGCTGGCAGAGCTTGCGGACGTGTGCAGCGCTATACTGACCTCCACCTTTGCCGCTGCCCCACCCCCTGTGGTGGAGTCGTCCGTCCCTGCACCCACAACACCTACCCTTCCCCCTCCTGTCCCTGCGGTGCCTGGTCCTTCCCCACATGATGCCCCCACCCCAGTCGATGAACCAGAGGTTTCGAATGTGCAGGCAAGCTAGGGGAGATGCATGGACATGTGTCCCCCCCCCCAGGACATCGCATCTGGACTGGCCTATGGCCTTTGTACATAGGGTCCTTTCATACATTTTATTTTACTGCTGAATAAAGCATTTGTTTTCCCCTTTGAACACGATTGCTTTTCAGGTATTGATGTTGGTGCTGATGCTCCATGAGTTGAGGTGGTGATCATGTGTTAGGTGTCTGGGAAATGTTGTAGTATGGTGCTCATGGGGTGGACCCTGGTATCTGCGTGCCATCACAAGGTCTCTGCAAAGATTCTTTGCTCGTGTATGCTCTTTGTGATTGGAGACATTGTCCCAAGGAGTGTTCCTTCCTCTGTGGCACCTGACATCTTCCCTGCAGGGAGTTGCAAAATTGTTGTGCTGACCTGTGTCTACATTTCCTTGGTGGCAGACGGATCACTTGAACTAGGCCCATGCCTGCTCAACAATGTCTCCGGCTGCATCGTCTGTGCCATCCTTGGTAGTCACTGTACTTGTGTATAGAGTATGTTGCCATGCCTCCATGTTAAAATTGTCACTTTTCCACACTATGCATGTGTGTACTCCCAGCCTAGCACGCAATTGGTACTTGTTCTGCAGGGTATTTGGTCACCTGACTGACAATTGTGGTCATTGTATCTGTGGGAAGTCCACCCTATTCCTTCCATGGGAGACAACTACTTGGTGGCTGTGCCAGCACCTGTACATTCCTATCAGTCCTGGAATGTGCGTGACAGTGTGTATTCCCTTTAGCTCTCTTAGTTTAGTGGGCTTTCACATAACTATGCTGTCTTGTGACATGTTCTCTGTGTGTGTATTGTGCTGCAGCCGCCAGGGGTGGGTATGCATGTGTCATTTGTCCTCACACCCACATGTGGTGTGTCATGCCTTGGGGGAAAGACGTCCATCCTCATGGGAGTGGGACAGTGCTGTCAGTGATGTGTTGATATGGCACTCTCAAAATTTTCACACATTGGGGATGCGTTAATGAACCCATGGAGGTGTGGTCATCTGAGGATGATGCACCCACCACTCATATGTCAGGACTATTCTGGGAATCCTCTGCACCCACCCCCATGTCTCTGTCCACTACTGGGTGTTCCTCTGCACCCACCCCTCATATGTCTGGGCACTGCTGGGAGTGATAGGCACCCACCCCTCACATGTCTCTGTCCACTACTGGGTGTTCCTCTGCACCCACCGCTCATATGTCTGGGCACTGCTGGGAGTGATAGGCACCCACCCCTCACATGTCTCTGTCCACTACTGGTGTTCCTCTGCACCCACCCCTCATATGTCTGGGCACTGCTGGGAGTGATAATTACCCACCCCTCACATGTCTCTGTCCACTGCTGGGAGTCCTGGGCACCCACCCCCATGTCTCTGTTCACTGCTGGGAGTGATAGGCACCCACCCCACACATGTCTCTGTCCACTACTGGGTGTTCCTCTGCACCCACCCCTCATATGTCTGGGCACTGCTGGGAGTGAGAGGCACCCACCCCTCACATGTCTCTGTCCACTACTGGGTGTTCCTCTGCACCCACCCCTCATATGTCTGGGCACTGCTGGGAGTGATAGGCACCCACCCCTCACATGGCTCTGTCCACTACTGGGTGTTCTTCTACACCCACCCCTCATATGTCTGGGCACTGCTGGGAGTGATAGGCACCCACCCCTCACATGTCTCTGTCCACTACTAGTGTTCCTCTGCACCCACCCCTCATATGTCTGGGCACTGCTGGGAGTGATAGGCACCCACCCCTCACATGTCTCTGTCCACTGCTGGTAATCCTGGGCACCCACCCCCATGTCTCTGTTCACTGCTGGGAGTGCTAGGCACCCACCCCTCACATGTCTCTGTCCACTACTGGGTGTTCCTCTGCACCCACCCCTCATATGTCTGGGCACTGCTGGGAGTGATAGGCACCCACCCCTCACATGTCTCTGTCCACTACTGGGTGTTCCTCTGCACCCACCCCTCATATGTCTGGGCACTGCTGGGAGTGTTAGGCACCCACCCCTCACATGTCTCTGTCCACTACTGGTGTTCCTCTGCACCCACCCCTCATATGTCTGGGCACTGCTGGTAGTGATAGGCACCCACACCTCACATGTCTCTGTCCACTGCTGTGAGTCCTGGGAACCCACCCCCATGTCTCTGTTCACTGCTGGGAGTGATAGGCACCCACCCCTCACATGTCTATGTCCACTACTGGTGTTCCTCTGCACCCACCCCTCATATGTCTGGGCACTGCTGGGAGTGATAGGCACCCACTCCTCACATGTCTCTGTCCACTGCTAGGAGTCCTGGGCACCCACCCCCATGTCTCTGTTCACTGCTGGGAGTGATAGGCACCCACCCCTCACATGTCTCTGTCCACTACTGGGTGTTCCTCTGCACCCACCCCTCATATGTCTGGGCACTGCTGGGAGTGATAGGCACCCACCACTCACATGTCTCTGTCCACTACTGGGTGTTCCTCTGCACCCACCCCTCATATGTCTGGGCACTGCTGGGAGTGATAGGCACCCACCCCTCACATGTCTCTGTCCACTACTGGGTGTTCCTCTGCACCCACCCCATATATGTCTGGGCACTGCTGGGAGTCCTGGGCACCCACCCCCATGTCTCTGTCCACTGCTGGGAGTCCTCTGCAGCCACCCAGCCACCCACCCACCCGCACCCTTGGTGCAGTACACTGCTGTCCTGTGCATACACACACACCAATATACTGCGTATATGCTGCACCAGGCCCTAAGCCAACATTCGTGGCGTGTGTACGCCTTGTATCCATTCTGTACTAGTGCCGTAAGGGTACGGGTGGGACGGACCGTACCCCCACATTCATGGTGTGTACAAGCTGTACCCAAGCTCTGGGGGTGTGTGTACGGTCCGTACCACGTGTACCCCTACATCAACACTCCAATGGTGGAACGGGCCGTACCCACGCTCTGGGGGCATGGGTACGGCCCGTACCACCATTGAAGTGTTGATGTAGGGGTACGCACCGTACCCACACCCTCAGAGTGTGGGTACGGCCCGTACCACCATTGGAGTGTTGATGTCGGGGTACGCGCCGTACCCACGCCCCCAGTGTATGGGTGCGGCCCGTACCACCATTATCGTGGTGACGGGTACGCATCCACGTCCACTTCCGTTGCGCGTACCCCTACGTCACCACTCCAATGGTGGTACAGGCCGTACCCACACTCTTGGGGCGTGGGTACGGCGCGTACCCCTACATCAACACTCCAATGGTGGTAGGGGCCGTACCCACGCTCTGAGGGCGTGGGTACGGCACGTACCCCTACATCAACACTCCAATGGTGGTAGGGGCCGTACCCACGCTCTAGGGGCATTGGTACGGTCCGTACCACCATTGGAGTGGTGACGGGTGCGCGTCTGCGTCGGTTTCTGTGCACCAGGTCGTAGGCTAGGAGGGCCGGGATGACACGTAGGATGGGGTCCATGGCTGTCCGTCGCGTACCGGTGCTCCTTCTTCGCGTCGTCCTCGATTTCCCGGGAGTTTTTGGCTGCCGTAAAAAATGAGCGGTGCGGAGTGACGTGGGCACGGATCGTACTTGCTGGTCCGTAAAACGCTGCCTGACTCCGTCCGGACATCACGTACGCGATGTTCCGGATCGGAATTGTGGGTATTTTTTGCCGGTCGGTGTTTTGTACGACTCGTACGGAAATGGTATTTCTGTACGAATCGTACTTGCGGGTTTGTAAGGTGGTTTTCCCGGGTACGAGTCGGACGGAGAATACGCTCCGTACGACCATTCGTACCCGGGTTTTACAGGATCGGAATCAGCACCAAAATGTTACAGCATTCTACTTAGATACATTATACTAAATATTAAAAGGCATTCATATTATCTGAGTAATTAGTTGCTGCTAAAATAAAAGTGTCTCTTTTACCACATTGCAAAACGATAGATTTTGACTGGCTTGGAATGCCTGGGTTTTAAATAGACTGAACTGTGCTCAATTCCCAACACCAGAAAGAGAGCTTTTAGCAGCTGTTCAAAGCTGTCTGTCTGAAGGAAGCTGTCTGGCAGAACAGACGGAGGTAATAAATGGTTTATCAACTTTTTGGGGTTTCTGTGAGGACATTAGGATACAGCAAGGCCTTTTTCTCCTGAAAAAGCGTAGAAGCTAACACCTGCTGGTCGTAAAAGACAGCTGAGTAAATAACACATGGCTATGCCCAGGCACAAGCTACAGATGAAGCTGTGGGGACTAGGTTTTAAGTTATACAACATGGTATGAAGGCACGTGCATCAAAGACTACTGATTTTGAAAGTTAGAAATACAGCTTCATTATTTTGGATAAAAGAGAAAGGATAACAAGTAAGGACTTTCTTTCTTGTTGTTTTCCTAATAAGCACATCTGTGGATCTGATGGTAAATAATTACTGCCCTCTGAAAAGTGACACAAACTTTTTATGTTTCAGTAAAGCTTCTGTGCTGAGTGTTATAAATAAATGCATGGAAAGGCAAAACGAAAGGAATAAGGTTTGCTTTTCATATGTGGAACAACAAAAGAGGTAGAGGCCGATTCACAGAACTAACTTAAGACAAAATCATAAACGTACTACTTTTGGTATTCACAGAAGTTAGGATTTTGTCTTAAGTTTGTTTTATGACAAACTTAAGACAGACTTAAGACAGACTTAAGACAAACTTAAGACAAACTTAAGACAGACTTAAGACAGTGTGGTAAATAATTTAATTACCGGGACTTAATTTGATACAGAAACATAATAAAATAGCTCAGTAAATAAGAGGCAGAATCCGTGGTATTAGAGGTTCGGAATGGGCTTTATTCCAATGGTCGATTATAATCGGTTGCTCCAGGTTCCATTACCACGAAGGTTCAGGAAGTGAAGTACATACGTTATTGACAATCAATTACTTTTATACAATAGGCATTACAGTGAGGCCAATACAAGAGGCGTAACAATTGATAGCAAAGATAACATTTCACATGCGTAGCAAAAATAGGCGTAACTGGGAGTGATTTAAAGAACGTCATCAGATGTGATGTCATAAGAGGGCGGTTACATGAAGGAATTTCGCAATGTCAGCAGAAATACTTGACAGAAATGCGCGCGCAGCAGCATGACGTGTGATTGACGTGCATCTAGGGGGTGGAGGGGACTTGACATTTAGCTCTACATGTGGCGACAGAAGTCTGGAGGGTCAAGTCAACCTAATCCCAAATCATATCTAACATCCTATGTTTAAAGAACTATGTTATCCAAAAGAGAGGTCTCTTAGAGTAGAATCTTATTCTATACTGACTATACTGACTGTTAGTGCGTGTACAAGCGTCTAAGTGTCTACACTAGATGCGAGGGCAGGAATCTTCCATAGTAACAGGGCTATGAATTACTTGCATGAAGACAGAGAAACCGGGCCTTTGCTCGGTAGCTGGAAGAATGTTTACTTAAACTACTAGACAGGAATGCATTGGGCAGGGATCGGAGCAGATAATTTCGAAGGTGAAATACAGTTCTTGGCAGGCAGCAAGCTGATGTCAGGCTTCGTGAGCCGCGCAGGGAATGAGACAAAGTTCATGGTCACAGATGCAGGCTCGGACTGGAGCTTCAGAGACAGAAAGCAAGAAAAGCTTGATGACAGAATCAGGGCCTACTTGCCTGGACTGTAAAAATGGCATAAGTGAACCATATAAAGGCGGTGGCCTTTTGTACTTAGGAATGGAATATCCGGCCCATTCATGGCGGATCTGAAAGAGGACATGTTAACGGTGGACGCACATGTATTTGCGTCTTCATAACTGGAACTGGAGGGGACATACATGTACTTGTAACATGCACATAGAACCGTTGGGGTCCAAGATAGGGGACATAACTTACCAGAAAAATCCATATTTCCACATTCCCTCCTTGTCCCCTACTTGCCCGTCAAGAGACATCAATCTTCATCAATCCATTGATCTGTTCGTATAGCATCATTTGTTCTTCTTTCTTCTTCCGAGATTTTGAACGAAAATCTTGATGTGGAATGCACGATGTGGCACACAGACCACAGATCGCTGGTCCACATTGCAGGCATAAGCAGCAACTGAATAGTATGAGAAGGCCAATACCTAGGAAGGATAGAACTCTCCATCCCCAGGCTGATAACACGCTCCAAAACCAACCGGACCAAGTCCAGGTGCCTGGATTCTGGTGTATCTGGCTTACAATCTTATGGAGGCGGGTTATGGCTTTATATACAGATGGCGAATTTTCTGGTATGAAAATGCAACAGCTTGATCCGATGACCCTACAAGCTCCGCCCCTATCGGCCAGGATGACGTCAAGGACAAGACGATTTTGAAGCACAACAATCCGCATAGCAGACTGCTCTTCTGTTAAATTGCCTAAGGCGGAAATAGTTTCGTTCACTACTGCTTCAAGGGTTCTAGTTAATCTACGTATCAGTTTACTATTAGTAACGGTACCTATATAGGGAAAGAGACCTTTATTGAAATCTGTGTATTTTTCCCATGCTGTTTCAGTGTAATCGACTATTGGGAGATCTCTCCTTTCTCTATTGTGTACTAAATGAGTATTTCTGTGATAATCAGGAGGAGCTAGGAAAACAGGTGGCAAAAGAAATCCAATGTAGCAGGTACCATCCCAATCTAGAGGCAAACGTACATATGCCGTCTGACCACATATGAAATAGGAATGGCGGGAAGCTCTAAATGTAGACTTGCCTTGATCACTAAATTCTATTACAGTGGTGCATCTACTATGGCCCATATGTATGGAACCATTCTTTCTCACACATAATTCACCTTTTACTGAAAATACTGACATGGCGGGCAAACTTGGATTAGCTTCGGATTCGACATTCAAGATCAGGAGATTAAGCGTAAAATTACCTAATCCATATACTTCATTTTCTAGATCAGTTCCTGTTCTCTGGGGAAGTCCCTCCTTGTTGGGGTGGCAGACTTTAAGTAAAACTAAGTTCAGATTTCCCCATACCCAGTTATCTTGATAAACTGCAGAATTCGAATCTAGGGAATTGATTAAGCTAAACCATGCTCCACAGGAGCCGTTGTGTGTGAACGGATATGGAAAGAGAGGTAGAATTCCTTTATAGTTCTGATAGGGAGGGAGTCGGCCACATATCCAACAATTTGTAGCATTGCTAACCTGATGGGAATGATGTAACATTTTGATAAACGTGTTATTGCGCAGCGCAAATCTATATGACAATTCATGCGGAGGTAATTCACTAAAAGAATGTTCAGCAGTAACATTATAAACATGTCTAGAAATAGGATAATATATGTGCAACAATATACTTGCAGTAATTATTAAAAGACTTAAGGAAAATAAAATTAATAACGTCACTGTACAATGACTACGCAGTGATTTACAGTACGCCTGTCGTTTCAACATTTTTCGGGTGTTATCTCTATTCAGGTCCAAGGGATACATGTCAGAGACAATTCAACCGCTTCACCTCGGAGAGGACTTAAACAATCAAATTGCTTGACTGATTGGGCCTGAGTTTTAGTTTATAATGTTCGGAATTACTTCTTTCAACAAGAGGAAGTTTTGAGTCAATGGGTGAAGACACACGAGGTGTGGTATTCACATCTGATTGTAGTCCATGAAATTTCTTGATATGACTTGAGTGAATCCAGCCTTTTCTGCCCTCGATCTTCACGGCTGTCCTTGTCGTTAATAACACGAGCTGAGGCGACCTCCACCTAGGATCCAGCTGAGTCTTTCAATCAAAGTTCCTCACTAAAACGAGATCCCCCGGAATTACGTCATGGGGTTTCACCTCAGTGTTGTCAGGAAAATCTGCAGCTACCTGTGAACGACAAGATTGTAGTGCAGACATCAAGGAAGCCAAATAATCTGTCAGCATATTACAGTCAATATCAGTTATTTTACGTGGTATAGGCGTCCCCCACATATTTGGTGGTCTGCCGAAGATCACTTCATACGGGGATAGCCCTGTTCGAGAGTGTGCTACCATTCTCATGTAAAAGAGCGCAACTGGTAATGCTACTACCCAGTCGACACCTTTCTCCCTGCATATTTTGGACAATCTAATTTTCAGAGTCTGATTATGTCTTTCTACGAGACCTGCTGCTTCGGGGTGTCGGACACAATGAAACTTCCACTGATATCCTAACAAAAGTGAAACGTGTTTCATTAGTTCGGATGAGAACGGCTGGCCGTTATCTGAGTGAACAACACGTGGTAAACCGTATCGTGGGAAGAATTCTCGAACTAACTGTTTGGCAGTAGTCGGGGCAGTGTAATCTGAAACCGGGTATGCTTCCGTCCAACGGGAAAGAGCACAAACAACTACGAGAACATATTTGAATCCTCGACATCATTCCATCTGGATATAATCCATCTGGAGGACTTCAAAAGGGTGATCAGGAGGCTGAAATCCACCCTGTTCTACGGGAACGCTTTTTCCTGGGTTGAACTGACAACAGATCATACAGGTACGAACTTTTTGTTTGGCTGCTGCTCGTAAATGTTTATTAAACCAAATGTGTTGAATGCTATCTAGCATAGCTTTTTCTCCTAGATGTGCGGGACTATGGACAGTGTTAATAATGACTTGGACCATTGAATCAGGAAGGAACCACACAGACTTTTCCTTCATCATCCATCCTTGATCCGTTTGGATCCCTCCTAATTCAGTCCATCTCCTTATTTCTTCTGGTGTAGCATGTGTCTGTATATCAATTACGTCAAGAGTAGGATCTTTAACCGTCATACAATGTGCTGGCGTCGGGACTATTGTCTTTGTCATGTCGGATGTTTGAGTTTGAGCAGTCTGTTTAGCTGTTCTGTCAGCTAAATCATTGCCTTGAGAAATGATATCAGTAACTTTCGTATGAGCTTTACATTTCATAATTGATATTGCAGTGGGTAGATGTATTGCATCTAATAAAGCATGAATGAGGGGTCCGTGCTGAATGTGGGCACCGTGAGAAGTTAAATAACCTCTCTCTCGCCACAGCACGCCGAAGTCATGTACAACTCCGAATGCATAACGTGAATCAGTGTATATGTTGACTTTTTTATTTGTGGCTTGAATACAGGCTTGTGTCAGAGCGACGAGCTCTGCGGCTTGAGCGGACAAGGTATTTATGCAATTTGTTTCAATAATTTCAGTGTCTGTTGTGACTGCGTAAGCGGCCACTAGTTCTCCTGTACCTTTTCTCATACATGAACCATCTACATACAACGTCAGTTCTGGGTCTGACAATGGAACATCGGTTAAATCTTGTCTGGGTTTCGTCGTGATTGTAATAACTTCAATACAGTCATGAGCTAGTGGGTCTGTTCCATTTACAGGTAAAAGTGTGGCAGGATTCAATGTGTTACAACGTCTGATTTCTATATGTGGCTGAAACAATGTGAGTTCGTACCCTGTAAGTCTTGCTATAGTCAAATGTTGTGTTTGCGTTCGATTCACAAGAACCTCCACTGCATGTGGTACTTGTACTGTCAATGGATGTCCTAACACTATGGCATCGCTTTGTCTGATTGCTAAAGCTGTCGCTGCCACTGATTTCAGGCACGCAGGCAGAGCCTGAGCTACGGGATCTAATGTACTAGAAAAATAAGCACATGGTTTGTGTGATCCTGCTTGTTCCTGTGTGAGTACTGACAAAGCAGTACCTTCGCGTTCTGTAACAAAGAGTGTAAACTGTTTACTGTAACATGGTGTTGCTAAAACAGGTGCTTGGCATAGAGCTTTCTTTAAGCTTTCAAAAGCTTGTGTATGTTCCTGAGTCCAAGGGAGAACAGTCGATGTGGCTGCCTCCTGTGTTGTCAACTGAATGAGTGGTTTTGCTAGAAATGCATACTGAGGGATCCACTGCCTACAATATGAAGTGAGGCCTATAAAAGCCCGCACCTCCTTTTGTGTCTTGGGTATTGGCATGTTAGCTATTAACTGAATGCGGTCGGGTGTAAGCTGCCTTCCCTCCTTGGACAGCGAGTGTCCAAGATAAACAACTCGCTGGACACAGAATTGCAGCTTAGAAGGGGACACCTTGTGCCCCTTTTCGGCTAGAAATCGTAAAACTGTCAGTGATGCTTTCTCACATTCGGGTTCGCTTCTCGCGGTGATCAGCAGATCATCGACATATTGAAGCAAAGCAGTGTTGACTGGCATGTGTATACTGTCGAGTTCTCGTTTCAGTGCTTGGCTATAGATGCTGGGGCTTTCTGTAAATCCTTGAGGTGCGCGTGAGAATTTGAAGCTACGTCCATTTAAACTAAATCCGAACAAATATTGGCTTTCCGGACCTATTGGGACGCTGAAAAAGGCATTTTTGAGATCAATTACAGTAAAGAATGTTGCTTCGGAATCAATAGCTGTCAGTAATGACGAGATATCTGGAACCACAGGGAATTGTGGCACAATGCATTTGTTTAATTCGCGCAAATCAATAACCAATCGATATACTGGCGGGGCCTTCGGATCTGTTCGTTTAAGAATCGGAATTATCGGTGAATTACATACATTGGAGTCTGTTTCTACAACCACTCCTTGGGCAATGAGCTCGTCAATGATTTGCAGTAAAGCCATTACAGCATCTGGGGGTAACTTGTATTGTCGCATTCGTGGTAGTACCACTCCTGCCTTCAGTGTGACTCGATATGGTGTAATATTCATGCAACCAACATCAGTAGGGCCTTGTGCCCATAGATGTGTAGGTAAGGTCTGCAATCGGGGATCCATGTCTCTAGACACATAATGACCTTTAAAATCACGTAAAAACAATCTTACTCCTTCCGGGGAACAACATATTATAGCTCCTAGAGCTTTCAGTGTTTTTATTCCTAACAAGTTTTCTGGACATGATTTAGTAAGCAATAAATCTGTAGTTCGGGTCAAAGGTCCTATCGTAAGTGGAAGAGGCTGTGACACTTCATTAACAATAGGTTTTCCTGAAAAACCAAGGGAAATATTCTGTGAGCCTGAGAGGGGTACCCCTGGAACTTCACTACGTTTTATAGTTGTTCGACTTGCCCCTGTATCGAGTAAAAATTTTCTGTCTTGACCTAATAATTCACTATGTACATAAGGTCCTTCTTGGTCTACAGGGACCTCGATAAGGGGTAAGTCAATTTCCTTCTCTAGGCTTGTTCATGCATATCGTTGGTAATCAGGATAGTCATACTGTGCGGTCTGGTACAGCTGTCGTGTCGTGGTTTGTGTGGCAGCAGCAGGCAACGCTGGTGCGGCTGGCACAAACTGTATAGACTGTTGTGGAGCTGGCATGGTCTGTGCATGCTGCGGTGCTCCTTGTTCATTCTGATCCTGTCTAGGTGGCCGTGGTCTTTCTTTTGTAATACCTGTGGCGATATTACGCTTCAGAACTGGACAATCGTGTACATAATGACCTGGCTGTTTACAATAGTTGCATGTCCCTTTTACAGGTCCTGCTGAATCACCGGAATGTGTCGTACCCTTTTTATGTCCTTCAGCTGGAACTGTCTGGGAGACTAGCATTTTCATTTTCGTGTCTTTCATGCGTCTTTGTTCATGATCTTGTTCTTCTCTAATTCTATTGTAATGGTACTGTAACATTTGTAACATTTGTGATGGGGTATTACCTTGCCAGGTACTCTCGAATTTTAATACTCTATTCTTCACTTGGGGCAAAGAATTTTCAACTAATTTTGTCACAAACAGATGTGGGTATGACTCGCTACTTGCTTTTATACCACTATTTATACCAAAACATTTTTCGAATCGGGCATAGAAATCACTAGTGTCTTCGTCTTGCTTTTGTTTACAGGCTGAGATTGCACCCCAGTCTTCCTTTTTCGTGGTTAATAAACGTGGCAGTACCTGTACTAGTAAACCTGGTAGTGCTTTAGTTTTGTCCCCAAGCCCCGAACCTGGACCTCGGGCCTTTTCTTCATTTTCTAATGCTGTCCAATCTATCTTTTGGTCTCCCACTTCCCACTCTTTTTCCTTGAGTTTTTCGTAAATGCCAGCAGGCATCAATACCTTTAATATGGTCATAATGTCGGGATAGGTATACTCTCCCATGAGTAACATGTCTTTAATTTCTCGGTGGAAACCCGCTGGGTCTTTGTCATGACTGGGTACCACTTTCTTCATTTCTAACAATTCTATTTTCGATATGGGCGTATATACATATACACGTTTAAACTCATTGTCCTCGCCCTTTATTGGGTGCACTTCTCGTAAGGGATTCTGTCTGTCCATGTAATACGTGGTTCTTTCCTTGATGGGCAGTGAGACATGTTCTGGGCATATAAAAAGAATGTACTGCTTTCTTGATTCTAGTATTTCTTTAATTAACTTAGTACCTGAACCTCTCCATCTATTCGTGAGTAATTCAGTCAATATATCAGGTAAGGGACCAGGATCTGAATGTTGGCTTTTATATAGTATAAGAAGTTGTTGAATCATATAAATCCCAGCTAAACGCTGTTCATCTGGGATGAGATTCAAAAATGTGTGTGCTACTGTATCATCATCATACTTTCCGGGACTGTCAATCCAATGAACGGCTGACCTGGCTAATTCTTGTTCATCCATAGAATCAAGAAAATGATAACCCCTTCGTTCTCGCAGTAATTTGTCAGCGACTTGGAACGAATGCTCGGGGGACCTTATATTTATTTTAGGTGTTTGAAAATTCCTGTTATTTTCTAGACATATCGGACGTATCGGGTCAGTAAGACATCTAGTATTATTACAAGATCTTCCTCTACCTACATAGGCTATAGTTTCTGACTGTCCTGTGGGCAGTCCTGATCCTTCTTCCTCGCTTTGCTCGAACTGGTCTACCGCTAATCTTTCTTCGTGTAAGCGTTCTATTTCTTTACGGATCTTTCGGCACATGGCTATTATACAATTTTGCTTATCATGTCTCCCTTCTGATATATTCTGGCTCCATCTGGTAAGAATTTGCATTGCTTCCGGGTCTACCCCCAGTCGGTCTTGATTTCTGATCACACAATTTATGAGGAAACGTAACAGTTCCCCCTGTATTTCCACTTTCTGGTATTCCATAGCTCTGTTAATACTTTCAGAATCTCGCCCTGTTTGGACAAAATGGTATATATTATCTAGATGCATAGTCATTCCTGGTAACTTCCCTAAATACACCGCGGCTCGTCTGATACGTAATGATGCCATGATCATTTCGTCCTCTTTGCCGGGCACAGGGTCATATCTACAATCTATAAGAAGTTCCTTAAGCGTACGGGCATTTATGAGTTTGGGGGTACGTGAATGTGCTGACTCTTGAAAGGTAAGTTTATTTATTCTGGGTGGCGTAGAAAAAATGTTGGTAGCACCTCCCGTAGCCCCATCTGGGGTATCGGGCGTGAAAGGATTCGTTGAATGTGATACAGCAACTATAGGTGTGGACACAGCTATGGAAGTAGCTGTAGGAGCAGATGTGGAAACAGATGTGCTTGCCGGAACTTGTGTCGGAATTTGGTGCTGTAGAGATACAGATACAGGATCTTGGCGTTGAACCTCCCCGGCCAACGGTCTATGTGGGGCGGGGTTAGCATACTCGGGAGCTGCGTCATCTAAATATGAGGAAAGAAAAACATCTTCTGCGGTTCTAGGATGCCCCTTGGGATGTACTTTTATTGGAAATAATGGGGGTGGCAAGTCTTTTGGTATCCCCGCAGTAGCCTTAGGTAATCCTTCGGCCAGAAGGGGATACATACCTTTCATAAGGGCATGTCTTTGTCTGTCTACTTGTTCTGATTTCACTCGTGCACCTTCTTCAATTAATAGATTTTCTCGGACTTCACTTGAATTCTCTTTACTCTTCTCTTCCTGTCTACGTGCTTTTTCTGTACGTCTATACGATTCTTTACGCCATAACTCAATGGCGTCTTTCTGTGATTGTCTAGCTTTCTTTTTCCATAATTCTTCCTCTACTTTCACGATGCACTCTGCATCCCAGGTCCCAGCTGCGGGCCACCTCTGACTTTCTGGTAATTCCTTAGTGTAGTCTACCCATAAATCAAGAAATAATATAGCATCTAGGCCATGTTTATGATACATGAAGTACCCTGGAGTGTCCCTAGGAGGAATAGGAACAGCTTCTTCGAGTACCCCTTTTCTAGTTGTGATCTGTCTTAATTTCGAAAAGAGCGGCATATTGAGAACTGATCTGATACTTGATCTTGAACAAACTTAATACAATAAACACGATAATGAACAGTCATTCATACCACAATATGCAGAACGTATTAACACATTTAACATTTAACATTTAAATGAGCAAACAATGATGATGACGATCTAAGGAAAACTTAATCACTTAAACATAATACTCGGCATTATCTGAATTATTCTGAATTTATATACTTGATATACTAGATATACTGCTAAACAGTACAGATACACTGCTGAAACAGTGCAGACCGGATTTGTGTACCCAAACCCGTCTGGACCGGCACAACTTATGTGCACGCCAGAACGCCTCCCCAGTAATGGTACTCACCGGGTAGCTCGGAACGGAAGGCCTCGGAAACTGAACTGAACTTGAACCGGACTGGACTCGACTCGACTCGAAAACTTCGGACACCGGACTCGACTTGGGACTTCGGAAACTGGTGGGCCTCTGTATACCTCGGATCTTGCTCTCTCAGCTAGGCTCTGGTCGGGATACTTCGCACTTCTCACCGCCTCGTCTGGGTGTTGATTGCAGCCTCAGTCGCCCCCGCTTGACCGGAGGGAGATACAGGAAATCCTGCTGGTACGCGTTATTGTCCGTCCAGCTGTGGCAGGAGACCGGGCCTGCAACGCACCGCCGGCGCGTGAGATGAGAAAGTGTCCCTGTTCGGGCGCCATTCATGTGGTAAATAATTTAATTACCGGGACTTAATTTGATACAGAAACATAATAAAATAGCTCAGTAAATAAGAGGCAGAATCCGTGGTATTAGAGGTTCGGAATGGGCTTTATTCCAATGGTCGATTATAATCGGTTGCTCCAGGTTCCATTACCACGAAGGTTCAGGAAGTGAAGTACATACGTTATTGACAATCAATTACTTTTATACAATAGGCATTACAGTGAGGCCAATACAAGAGGCGTAACAATTGATAGCAAAGATAACATTTCACATGCGTAGCAAAAATAGGCGTAACTGGGAGTGATTTAAAGAACGTCATCAGATGTGATGTCATAAGAGGGCGGTTACATGAAGGAATTTCGCAATGTCAGCAGAAATACTTGACAGAAATGCGCGCGCAGCAGCATGACGTGTGATTGACGTGCATCTAGGGGGTGGAGGGGACTTGACATTTAGCTCTACATGTGGCGACAGAAGTCTGGAGGGTCAAGTCAACCTAATCCCAAATCATATCTAACATCCTATGTTTAAAGAACTATGTTATCCAAAAGAGAGGTCTCTTAGAGTAGAATCTTATTCTATACTGACTATACTGACTGTTAGTGCGTGTACAAGCGTCTAAGTGTGTACACTAGATGCGAGGGCAGGAATCTTCCATAGTAACAGGGCTATGAATTACTTGCATGAAGACAGAGAAACCGGGCCTTTGCTCGGTAGCTGGAAGAATGTTTACTTAAACTACTAGACAGGAATGCATTGGGCAGGGATCGGAGCAGATAATTTCGAAGGTGAAATACAGTTCTTGGCAGGCAGCAAGCTGATGTCAGGCTTCGTGAGCCGCGCAGGGAATGAGACAAAGTTCATGGTCACAGATGCAGGCTCGGACTGGAGCTTCAGAGACAGAAAGCAAGAAAAGCTTGATGACAGAATCAGGGCCTACTTGCCTGGACTGTAAAAATGGCATAAGTGAACCATATAAAGGCGGTGGCCTTTTGTACTTAGGAATGGAATATCCGGCCCATTCATGGCGGATCTGAAAGAGGACATGTTAACGGTGGACGCACATGTATTTGCGTCTTCATAACTGGAACTGGAGGGGACATACATGTACTTGTAACATGCACATAGAACCGTTGGGGTCCAAGATAGGGGACATAACTGACCAGAAAAATCCATATTTCCACAACAGACTTAAGACAAACTTAAGACAAAATCCTAACTTAAGTCTGTCTTAAGTCTGTCTAAAGTTTGTCTTAAGACAAACTTAAGACAAAATCCTAACTTCTGTGAATATCAAAAGTAGTAAGTTTAGGATTTTGTCTTAAATTAGTTCTGTGAATCGGGCCCTTAGTGATCATTATTCAAGAAAAATGACTACATGAAAAGTTTTGTTAAAAGTCATTGTATTAAAATCTTTTTTGCACTATTATGATCTTTATAATGTCCAATACCAATATTGTGAAAATTCAATAATATTTAGCACTGTAGAAAATTATCCTGTGCAAAGTGTGCATTAAAATTTCAATGTCTAAATGGTTAAATATACTGTGCATCAAAATTAAAAAGGTGAATATTAGTTTCTCTAGCAATGACAATATTACTGAATCTCGGGGACAAACTTAAAATATGATTCCTAGTATGGCCTACTGGCTGCAGTCTCAAATGCACTTACAAGTTATGTAAAGAGTAGCTGTACAGACATGTGAATTACATTGCAAGCATTTATGCAATCTTTTATACACAAGAATTCTGGGCGCATTATGGCATTATGAAAACTAGTTCTTTAGGTGCTAGAACGCACAGTGCACAAGAAATGAATAAATGATAAAGAGTACAAGTTACATCCTACCTTTAAATTATCAGCACACAGGCACGGAGCAGGAATGCTCTTCAGCCATGCTTCTCAAGAGTTACTTTGAATTGTAAAGGCCACGTGGGAATGACTTTGCTCAGAAAAGGGACAGCCGGTTTAAGGGTCAGAGGTCGAGTTCTATATTTAGCAAACTAGCAGGACTAAAGGCAAGGCTTGCTCTGGCACTTCGACCTCGGAAAAGATTCCGAAGGAGGGGATGACAGCGCAGAGCGAGAAAGAGAAGCTTTGCTTATTATTTTTGGCAAAAGACCAGGCAGCTTCTGCAAAGTCATGAGAGAAGGAGAGGCAGTAGCGTCTGTGGGCCCTGTGCAGAGAATAGCTCTGCCATATATGCAGAAATAATGGTTTTAGTTTAAAGATTACTGTGCAAGGGCTAAATAAGGAGGCAATGACACTTTGCATTCATGCGCCCTCATGTTTAACTAGTACAATTGCTACAGGAATTGATAGTTGGTTATTAATGATTTCTAGTTAGCTCAATATGCTTGTACACCAAAATTTACAAAGTGGTACAGTCCGATAGTATTGGATATAGCCTCCTTGATATGGATTCCCCTAGCTATTTACCTCCTACAAGTCTGTT
This sequence comes from Triturus cristatus, assembly GCF_964204655.1. NCBI lineage: Eukaryota > Metazoa > Chordata > Amphibia > Caudata > Salamandridae > Triturus > Triturus cristatus. The sequence continues at coordinate 1,135,641,324 of NC_140594.1, read as the reverse complement.
TGTGCCCAGCTGCCAAAAAGGGGGGTGAATATTGTCGACAGGAGGTCACCTGTTTAGGTCACCTACTGTCAAAGGGGGGTAGACTAGCTCCTGGACAAATTAAGGCTAAGCAAAATTAAGCTTGCTGTTGTGTTCTCTCTCTCTTTTTCTTACTCTCTCTTGAGCTTGTCTAAGCTGTCTAGGAACGGCCATGAGACAAATTGGTTTGGCTCGCTTTAGTCATTCATTTCACAAGATGCTGTGAATATGTTCTTGAATCAATAGAGACAAAGCACCTCACCAGTGTATGTCTAATTGGCAATTAAGTAATACTGTTTTTCTCTGAATATGACATCACATAGTCCAGATTGTGAAAAGTGGAATGCACAAGGTTCACAATGTTAGGAAAGATGCCTGTGTGATCCTCAGCAAACATTTGGAAGGAAAATATAGCTTTATAGGAGTTTGTTTGCCACAACAAGTTCTGCTGGAGAAATTCATGTGACCACTATGTTGAGGGTTTGTTAGTTATTTATGTAGTAAGGATCCCTGTTAAATTAGCAGTTTTTAGATTTTCGCACTGTGCCTATAACATGAGAGCATGGTTATAAGTCTAAAATGTGGGTGTTTTTACATACGAAAAATAATTTTAGAAGTGTCTGCAGTCCTGTACAAGTAGTGGAAGGTTCATAAGTAGAAATGTTGTGAACTATATGACTTATGAAACACAAGCTGGCTAAGACAAGAAGCACAAAAGAATAGTTCAGAAAATTCCCTTTTTTGAGGATCTTCAGATGAATAATATAGGAATACACAAATGTAAGGATTCAGAGTATGTCCGTATTGTTTTTCTTTTTCCCTCAGAATTTAGTAAATAAACACAGACTTCCTTGGCGGCTTTGAATTGAGAGAAACAAATCAAATTGTGTAACGTTTTACTCTTGTTAGTTCACCAAAAATTCCTTTTATACTCGCTAATAGGTCCAGAGTGTTTTTTTTACTCACAGATAGATGAAGTGGTTCTTGGGTGTCCTGCTAATGTATGGGGCGCCCGAGACTAAAGAAGTTTTCTGAAATAGAGTATCCTCTCTGTTGATAGATTATTTGTATGTCTTGTCTAAAGATCTTTTGTTCTGTTCACCAATAGATATCTGCTGCCCTACAACCATTGCCAGAGGGGCTCGGACATCAGATCCAGCCTGGGGAGTCAGCTCCAGTCCAGCTTGGAGCCGAGGTAAAGGGAACCAGCACAGGCGTTGCTGGCAACTAGGAACGCAGTGAAGGTAGAAGGCCGGAAGCACTGGGTCCATGAAAACGGTGTGAAGTGTGTACCCCTACCACTGTCTTGGGCGAAAGACGGGGTCACAAATCAGGACGGAAAATTCTTAGTGTTCATCCAGTTTTTGGATGCCCAGCTGAGAGAGTCACAGATCAACAAGGACGGCAAAGAGGCTTTGCTTGAGGTGACCCCCTCTGAAACAAGGGTTGTTTCAGATACTCCAGCATCAGGCCTCTGAGTCCTGGTCCCCAAGTGAATGCAAGTCTGCACCTCTGTTTGTTGATCAATAGGTGCCTGGGCATACTAGGTACAATCTTTGGCCCTGATGAAAGAACAGTGAGCCAGCGGACCAACACAGGAGCTAGGGAAGGACTTGAGTTTAGGGTACAGGTGCTGTGTCTCTGGTGCCTGTTAGATTAAAGTGAAGAAAACTGGTGCACTGTCTGAGACACTGGACAGGATCATTGAGGGTGTTTGCCCTGGAAGGTGATTGCCCTATCCTGAAAGAAGAAACCTTTCCCTTAAGCCTGGGCCATGATTGTTTTTCCTGAGTTGCAAGTTGTGCAACTCCACCGTGGGAGAAGTGAACACTTGATGAGCGATAAGAGCCTGCCTGTGAGGCTCAGACGGACACAGGGAGAAGACTCCCCTCTGGCTGGTTGTACAGCGGCTTCAATTCCCCAAGTACCTTTTTTTGTTAGCAAAGTATCCCTTTGGTCATCTCATTTTAGAAGAGGAGCAGCCCTTTGCGGCTCCTCGTCCTAATTCCCATGGCGTCGTTTGGTCCTCCTGGTCCCCCGAAGCGAAAATTGTTTTTGTGATAATCTGTGTATTCTCTTTAATATTCGGATTTGGAATATTGTTTTTTCTGCAAGAGAAACGTTTTGTACATACTTTGATAAATACTACTCTGCCCTCCTCCTGAACATATCATTGGTACCCTAGCCCTCATAAAGAACAACAATGGAAGGTTTATTAAAAATGTTTTTATTTATACATTTAATCAAACATGTGCTGTTGGCTATTTCCAATCGGCCTATATCAACCACTGAAATTCATCCCTATACAGGAACTTGGACTTTAACTGGCTGGTTAGGGACATTGGGGCATACTATAAAGACAGGCGATAAAATTATCGCCGCTTTAGCAGCAGAAAACTGCTGCTAAAACGGCGATAATGGGCTTGATAATATGCTCTATGGAATTCCAATTGAAGCCCATGTTAGACGTCCTTCACATCTAACATGGGCTTCAATTGGAATTCCATAGAGCATATTATCAAGCCCATTATCGCCGTTTTAGCGGCAGTTTTCTGCCGCTAAAGCGGCGATAATGCTATCGCCTGTCTTGATAATCCCCAGAGTTTGTTACTTGGGGATGGAAACTGTTGACAATTCTATGTATATTCTTTGCGATCCTACTGTCATGCTGTCTATGTATACAATGTGGCCTGATGGTTTGTTCCCTTTGTGTCTCTACTTGTATACCCACCAAACGCAACGTTACGAATGAGAACGCCCAATATGTATTAGACCAAGAAGTTAGCGATAAGATGAAAATTGATGTGCAAGATGTTTTCCTTGTTCCTTCTAAATCATAGAGATGTCTTCAGCTAATGCTAAAAGGGTATCTGTGGGAATCGACAGAAATCGCTGTTAGCGTGAGCTGAAGACATTTTGGTTGTGGCAGCCATTTTAGTTAGCCATGTGCTGCCCATGTGCTTCATGTCTCTTTACTGTTGCCTGCTTTTCAATTCTGCTTGAGTCATCAGTTACAGTTAACTCCTTCAGCACTGAGCCAGAGCAATGTATGATCAGAAAGGCGTGTAGCTGCTAGAATACACCTGTTTTAGAATAGAACTGTCAGGCTATTCCAACTGATGGTAGGGTTTTTGTTACTCCTCCCATTCTGTTGACTAAGTAGTTTTTAATTGTCCATATATTTGAATAGCTATTCTTGTGTATACTTGTACTGCCTCTTTTTGAGTCTTCATGCTACAAACTGGCCATAAAATGTCCATGGTTTCTGTACTCCATGTACTACCTCATACATTGCCTGAGGGCTCTGTGTCGATGTAGTCCCACTTATGAGTGATAATAAACTATTTCTTTGATATTACAGCTTCCGTGCCAACCTCTATTTTATTAGTCTAAGGACTTAAGCATAAAGAAGGGTGAATCCCTTGCACAGGTGGGCCCCTGAAAAGGCTCACTCCCTCAGGACCATGTCTTAAAAATATTCTGCACAAAATGCTGTGCAGAGTCAAAAACACATTGCTGCATTTCATTTTTTAAAATAGCATCTTTCCATGTAAATTAAAACTCATCGTTCACTGCCATGTCTGATTTATACCTGGAACCAGCAATCGCTAAATCTAAAAAACTGGTCTGTTTATCTCCCTTTACATTCCTTTCTGGCTGAATTACCTTCCAAAAGAATTAATTAAGAACGTCTGTGAAGCCTGCAGATTAACTGTCACATTCTCTAAGTTCACATTCTCCACCTATGACTCATCGCTGGTCAAAGCAAAAGGCTTCAGAGCCTGATACATGGATAAATCTGTTTTCAAAGACGTATTTTCAAATTGAACATCAGCCAACTCTCCTTTCAACTCACTACATTCTTGTTCTAAGTGTTCACATTTGTGATACATGCTAAAGAAAGCATTCAAAATGACACCGCTGTCTCTGTCTGCCCACGTTTCAGGGTCCCAGTCAATTCCTACCTTTGTAATAGCTAAACGCACTTTTCTCACAATACGAACTGCAGCCTTTTCTGCCACAGTCTGGTAGGTTTCCAACTTTTCTTGTGTAGAGGTATGTTTAGCTTCAACAAACTTTCTCTAATGTTTAAAATCCATGCTGCAGCTGAACATATTTTGTATGCATTTTATAATAAACACTTAAGGGGATCCAGCCCCTTTCTGCCTAATGTAGCAAGCTCCTCTCCTTTATTTATAGGCACTTTTTGTAAACACACAAACAATTATGCTGGCTCAGCATCAGCTAAACACACACTCCAATTCTCACTTAATCCAGCACAATTAGCCCAGTCATGGCCTAGTGCACCATATGGGACTACCTCCTATCCAAATATATCAATTGTATCTGTGAATCTGCCCTGAACTTCTAAAAAAATATGTTTCTTTCCCTTTTTAAATCAATGTTCGAATCCTGTGAGAATGACGCCAAGATGTAATGAGTCTGCTTTTCACAAAAAGGACGCACCTAAACCCTGCGCTCCCCTAAAGAGAGGCAAATGTATCACTGCACCTTTAAATCATACACGTTTGCACAGCACTCCCACTTTGGAGGCAAAAGATACATTCAGGTGCTTTGAAATAACACAAACAAGTTTATTAATGAACGGTAAGCCAAATATATCAGGAAATGCAGATTCATTAGGTATCAAACACTTTTAAATGAACAAATAAAATACAATACAGGAACTCTCTCTCTTTTAGAATAAGGCTTGGGGTTTATTACACAATGTTCTCTAAACAAAGGGTGTCTCAGATGCCAAATGCACAGGATTCAAATATATGAAGCAAACTATAATCTAAATGCATGAATAATACTGATTAATACTCATCAAATGTATGAATAATACTGATTAATAAACAAGATATTAGATAAGACACATCGGAGGTCCTGCAAGAGATCAGAAATATATATATATATATATATATATATCCATCCATCAAGAACACCTGCTGTAGAGAAGCGCACGCCAGGTAAGTCTGTAGCCAAAATCATTTATTGAAAGGCACAACGAGGAAACATCTTGGCATCACAAGCATCTAGTCCGCAAAGCCGACGCGTTTCGTGTATAACTTCTTCAAAGGCAGCGGATGTGAAGTCGTAACACACAGCAGTATCTCGGCACCAGCTTTATCCAATGATGTACCCCGCCTCCGTGGGCGTGACCACTCCCGTGGCCTGCTGGTACTAGTAGTGCCGATTTCATACTCCAGTGAGTTGCCGTGTTCAGACCCATGATTAGTTCACAAATAATCCCATGTGGGTGGTGGTGCACCAGATCTTGTCCCCGCTGGCACTCTTGCTTTCAAAAAATCGGCACCTGGCCCTTGACAAACGGCATCGGTTGGTGTCGCCACAGGAGCGCTGCAAGCAACGCTGGAGCTCTCTCTGCGACTCAGACGTAAGCCGCTATAAATCCATCCATCAAGAACACCTGCTGTAGAGAAGCCCACGCCAGGTAAGTCTGTAGCCAAAATCATTTATTGAAAGGCACAACGAGGAAACATCTTGGCATCACAAGCATCTAGTCCGCAAAGCCGACGCGTTTCGTGTAAAAAAAATGTAACTCTTATTTCTGCTGAGATGACACAAGACCCACTTGGGGAACAAGAGGCACCACAAGTACCATGATGCCACACGATGTGGCCACGCCCACTGAGGCAGGAACTTTGATAATCACAAGGTGTTTAAAAGACTGTTGTGCCATCTCGCAGTGTGATTGCCAGAAGCCCATGAAGAAGTGCTGATGAAAGCACGAAACGCGTCGGGCGGGACTTTGAAATTTTTGAAAGGCAACGTTCTGTTTCCTCAGCTGCATCCTTTAATAAATAAAGGCACACTTACCTCCTTGTGTGGGCTCTCCTTCAGCAGGCAACTTGTGCAGTTTGATGTTAGCGGCTTCGCCTGAGCCGCAGGAGACGCTCCGCTGCACTTCGTGCAGTCTTGCTGCCCCGTCAAGCTACGAGGCGGTGTTGAGACGAGGAAGCCATTGAAGGTGTTTACGGAGGCGGGGAGTCAGCTTCGTTGTGCCTTGCAACCCACTGGGGTAAAACGTAACTCTTATTTCTGCTGAGATGACACAAGACCCACTTGGGGAACAAGAGGCACCACAAGTACCATGATGCCACACGATGTGGCCACGCCCACTGAGGCGGGAACTTTGAAAATCACAAGGTGTTTAAAAGACTGTTGTGCCATCTCGCAGTGTGATTGCCAGAAGCCCATGAAGAAGTGCTGATGAAAGCACGAAACGCGTCGGGCGGGACTTTGAAATTTTTGAAAGGCAACGTTCTGTTTCCTCAGCTGCATCCTTTAATAAAGAAAGGCACACTTACCTCCTTGTGTGGGCTCTCCTTCAGCAGGCAACTTGTGCGGTTTGATGTTAGCGGCTTCGCCTGAGCCGCAGGAGACGCTCCGCTGCACTTCGTGCAGTCTTGCTGCCCCGTCAAGCTACGAGGCGGCGTTGAGACGAGGAAGCCATTGAAGGTGTTTACGGAGGCAGGGAGTCAGCTTCGTTGTGCCTTGCAACCCACTGGGGTAAAACGTAACTCTTATTTCTGCTGAGATGACACAAGACCCACTTGGGGAACAAGAGGCACCACAAGTACCATGATGCCACACGATGTGGCCACGCCCACTGAGGCGGGAACTTTGATAATCACAAGGTGTTTAAAAGACTGTTGTGCCATCTCGCAGTGTGATTGCCAGAAGCCCATGAAGAAGTGCTGATGAAAGCACGAAACGCGTCGGGCGGGACTTTGAAATTTTTGAAAGGCAACGTTCTGTTTCCTCAGTTGCATCCTTTAATAAAGAAAGGCACACTTACCTCCTTGTGTGGGCTCTCCTTCAGCAGGCAACTTGTGCGGTTTGATGTTAGCGGCTTCGCCTGAGCCGCAGGAGATGCTCCGCTGCACTTCGTGCAGTCTTGCTGCCCCGTCAAGCTACGAGGCGGCGTTGAGACGAGGAAGCCATTGAAGGTGTTTACGGAGGCGTGGAGTCAGCTTCGTTGTGCCTTGCAACCCACTGGGGTAAAACGTAACTCTTATTTCTGCTGAGATGACACAAGACCCACTTGGGGAACAAGAGGCACCACAAGTACCATGATGCCACACGATGTGGCCACGCCCACTGAGGCGGGAACTTTGATAATCACAAGGTGTTTAAAAGACTGTTGTGCCATCTCGCAGTGTGATTGCCAGAAGCCCATGAAGAAGTGCTGATGAAAGCACGAAACGCGTCGGGCGGGACTTTGAAATTTTTGAAAGGCAACGTTCTGTTTCCTCAGCTGCATCCTTTAATAAAGAAAGGCACACTTACCTCCTTGTGTGGGCTCTCCTTCAGCAGGCAACTTGTGCGGTTTGATGTTAGCGGCTTCGCCTGAGCCGCAGGAGACGCTCAGCTGCACTTCGTGCAGTCTTGCTGCTCCGTCAAGCTACGAGGCGGCGTTGAGACGAGGAAGCCATTGAAGGTGTTTACGGAGGCGGGGAGTCAGCTTCGTTGTGCCTTGCAACCCACTGGGGTAAAATGTAACTCTTATTTCTGCTTAGATGACACAAGACCCACTTGGGGAACAAGAGGCACCACAAGTACCATGATGCCACACGATGTGGCCACGCCCACTGAGGCGGGAACTTTGAAAATCACAAGGTGTTTAAAAGACTGTCGTGCCATCTCGCAGTGTGATTGCCAGAAGCCCATGAAGAAGTGCTGATGAAAGCACGAAACGCGTCGGGCGGGACCTTGAAATTTTTGAAAGGCAACGTTCTGTTTCCTCAGCTGCATCCTTCAATAAAGAAAGGCACACTTACCTCCTTGTGTGGGCTCTCCTTCAGCAGGCAACTTGTGCGGTTTGATGTTAGCGGCTTCGCCTGAGCCGCAGGAGACGCTCCGCTGCACTTCGTGCAGTCTTGCTGCCCCGTCAAGCTACGAGGCGGCGTTGAGACGAGGAAGCCATTGAAGGTGTTTACGGAGGCGGGGAGTCAGCTTCGTTGCGCCTTGCAACCCACTGGGGTAAAACGTAACTCTTATTTCTGCTGAGATGACACAAGACCCACTTGCGGAACAAGAGGCACCACAAGTACCATGATGCCACACGATGTGGCCACGCCCACTGAGGCGGGAACTTTGATAATCACAAGGTGTTTAAAAGACTGTTGTGCCATCTCGCAGTGTGATTGCCAGAAGCCCATGAAGAAGTGCTGATGAAAGCACAAAACGTGTCGGGCGGGACTTTGAAATTTTTGAAAGGCAACATTCTGTTTCCTCAGCTGCATCCTTTAATAACGAAAGGCACACTTACCTCCTTGTGTGGGCTCTCCTTCAGCAGGCAACTTGTGCGGTTTGATGGTAGCGGCTTCACCTGAGCTGCAGGAGACGCTCCGCTGCACTTCGTGCAGTCTTGCTGCCCCGTCAAGCTACGAGGCAGCGTTGAGACGAGGAAGCCATTGAAGGTGTTTACGGAGGCGGGGAGTCAGCTTCGTTGTGCCTTGCAACCCACTGGGGTAAAACGTAACTCTTATTTCTACTGAGATGACACAAGACCCACTTGGGGAACAAGAGGCACCACAAGTACCATGATGCCACACGATGTGGCCACGCCCACTGAGGCAGGAACTTTGATAATCACAAGGTGTTTAAAAGACTGTTGTGCCATCTCGCAGTGTGATTGCCAGAAGCCCATGAAGAAGTGCTGATGAAAGCACGAAACGCGTCGGGCGGGACTTTGAAATTTTTGAAAGGCAACGTTCTGTTTCCTCAGTTGCATCCTTTAATAAAGAAAGGCACACTTACCTCCTTGTGTGGGCTCTCCTTCAGCAGGCAACTTGTGCGGTTTGATGTTAGCGGCTTCGCCTGAGCCGCAGGAGACGCTCCGCTGCACTTCGTGCAGTCTTGCTGCCCCGTCAAGCTACGAGGCGGCGTTGAGACGAGGAAGCCATTGAAGGTGTTTACGGAGGCGGGGAGTCAGCTTCGTTGTGCCTTGCAACCCACTGGGGTAAAACGTAACTCTTATTTCTGCTGAGATGACACAAGACCCACTAGGGGAACAAGAGGCACCACAAGTACCATGATGCCACACGATGTGGCCACGCCCACTGAGGCGGGAACTTTGATAATCACAAGGTGTTTAAAAGACTGTTGTGCCATCTCGCAGTGTGATTGCCAGAAGCCCATGAAGAAGTGCTGATGAAAGCACGAAACGCGTCGGGCGGGACTTTGAAATTTTTGAAAGGCAACGTTCTGTTTCCTCAGTTGCATCCTTTAATAAAGAAAGGCACACTTACCTCCTTGTGTGGGCTCTCCTTCAGCAGGCAACTTGTGCGGTTTGATGTTAGCGGCTTCGCCTGAGCCGCAGGAGACGCTCCGCTGCACTTCGTGCAGTCTTGCTGCCCCGTCAAGCTACGAGGCGGCGTTGAGACGAGGAAGCCATTGAAGGTGTTTACGGAGGCGGGGAGTCAGCTTCGTTGTGCCTTGCAACCCACTGGGGTAAAACGTAACTCTTATTTCTGCTGAGATGACACAGGACCCACTTGGGGAACAAGAGGCACCACAAGTACCATGATGCCACACGATGTGGCCACGCCCACTGAGGCGGGAACTTTGATAATCACAAGGTGTTTAAAAGACTGTTGTGCCATCTCGCAGTGTGATTGCCAGAAGCCCATGAAGAAGTGCTGATGAAAGCACGAAACGCGTCGGGCGGGACTTTGAAATTTTTGAAAGGCAACGTTCTGTTTCCTCAGTTGCATCCTTTAATAAAGAAAGGCACACTTACCTCCTTGTGTGGGCTCTCCTTCAGCAGGCAACTTGTGCGGTTTGATGTTTGCGGCTTCGCCTGAGCCGCAGGAGACGCTCCGCTGCACTTCGTGCAGTCTTGCTGCCCCGTCAAGCTACGAGGCGGCGTTGAGACGAGGAAGCCATTGAAGGTGTTTACGGAGGCGGGGAGTCAGCTTCGTTGTGCCTTGCAACCCACTGGGGTAAAACGTAACTCTTATTTCTGCTGAGATGACACAAGACCCACTTGGGGAACAAGAGGCACCACAAGTACCATGATGCCACACGATGTGGCCACGCCCACTGAGGCGGGAACTTTGATAATCACAAGGTGTTTAAAAGACTGTTGTGCCATCTCGCAGTGTGATTGCCAGAAGCCCATGAAGAAGTGCTGATGAAAGCACGAAACGCGTCGGGCGGGACTTTGAAATTTTTGAAAGGCAACGTTCTGTTTCCTCAGCTGCATCCTTTAATAAAGAAAGGCACACTTACCTCCTTGTGTGGGCTCTCCTTCAGCAGGCAACTTGTGCGGTTTGATATATATATATATATATATATATATATATATATATATATATATATATATATATATATATATACATACATACAGCAGAGGGTTACTCTGGATACATCACAATGGCAATAACCAAAACTTAATACATCACCTGGTGCAAACACTGCATCTGCATCTTAGCCCACTTCTGACCGGGGAAGTTCACAGCCGGGGTTCAGAGCTCAGCAACCAGGGTAACTCCGAGATAGACACGCCGGCCCTTACTCGGATTCCAAACTGCCAGTTTCTCAGTCTGCAACCCTCAGCTTTAAACACACTAGAAGATTTGCAAAAGACCTCCCAGTGCCAGAGGAATTTTACCAGAATTGGTCAAGTTCAAAGCAAGCATCCCCATGGCAGTAAGGAGCTCTCACGTCCCTTCCTCCATTCTCACATCTTCCAGCCTCTATCTTGACGAAGCTCTCACAAGGCCTTCAAGAGTACATTAAACAAAAACAATCGCTCAGGAAAACAGCAAGACCTTGAATGTGAATAACCCAAACAACTTGCAACCACTGCTGTGCACGCAGAGAAACAAGGCAAAGTCAGACATGAGGCCCTGTCAAAGCCAGAAATCAAGATGACATGAAGCCATGTCAAAGACAATAGTCAGAACTCATAGTTCTGTGCACGCAGAAGCAAGGCAAAGTCAGAAAACAAGAGTGACATGAGACCATGTCAAAGCCAATAGTCAAAGTCAGAGAACAAGATGACATGAAGCCATGCCAAAGCCAATAGTCAGAACTCATAATTCTCACCATTGTACAACACATTGCACATGTGTGCACCACCGCTCACAAAACTGCACTTCGAAACCAAAGAATATATTCCACACCTCTCTCTCCCTCATACGCTTTCAAATGCATATGCCACACCTTCTTTTCTTGGCAAGATTATTCTACTCCGTGACAGCTCCCACTGAAAGACAGCAAGATTACAGGACAGAAGAGAAGCAGGCATATGTGTGAGAAAGTGCCCTATTTCTTGCATGGTATGCCCCTACTTTTTGCTGAATTGCTGATGTGCTTTGACTGAGTGTGCCCTGGGCTCCTGCCAATCAGGTGCCCAGGGCCTGTGTTCCTTCCCTAAAACTGCATTGAAGCCTAAACCCAATTGGCATCTCTGGCCACATGTCAGCCCCTGGTAAATGGTACCATAGGTACCCAGGGCACTGTGACCAGAGAAGGCCCCTAAGAACTGCAGCAGTTATTGTGCCACCCTTAGAGGCCCTGTACCCTGACACACACACACTGCCTTTGCAGGCTGAGTGTCTGGGTACAGAACAAAACAAAGAGTCGACATGGCACACATCCCTGTGTGCCATACCCACAAACCACTGCCCTGGTCTACATCAGTCACCCCTCTAGCTGGGTGAACTATGCTAGTGGTGAGGGTACAGGTGCATGAGCTCTGTACCCCTACAGTGCCCAGGTCCATTCCTGGGCCCTGTAAGTGCAGTGCTGCCATTAAGAGTATATGGTGCTGGGAGGTTGTCATTACGAACTCCACAGCACCATAATGGCTGCACTGAAGACTGGGAAGTTTGGTATCAAACTTCTCAGCACATTAAACCCTCACTGATGTGGGATTTAATGTAAAATGCACCACAGAGGGCATCTTAGAGATGCCCCCTGAAAAACGACCAACTACCAGTGACCTGACTGAGTAGCTGCGCAGGCTGCCACCACCAGACATGTTTCTGGACCCCTGGGTCTAGAGCCTGCTCCTCTCGGGGCCTAAAACAATGCACATCCTGGAACAAGGTGCCATGCCTCCTCCCCCAGGACGGGCAGGGTTCACAAAGGAGAAGCTTCAAAGGCATACCGCCTTTGTGAGCCTCTCCAGACCACTTGCTGTACTCAGCAACTGGTCCCCACTGGTTTTACCCCCCACTTTGGGCGGGAGACCTGGCCACCTCTGCCAACTCCACCACGAAGGTGGGGGAGGCGAGGTGAAGCACAACCTCTAGTCCCCACCATCTTGAGGATGGGGAGACCCATCCAACCAGGGACAGGCTCCTGCCCCCTCCCACTAGAGAGTGGCAGAATAGGGGTTGTACCCACCCCAGGGAAGGGACCCATTGGTCCCTGCCCTTTACCTACCTGTAACGCCCCTAAATTTAGTATTTAGAGGCACTCTGAACCTTCCTTCCTCAGATCCAGCAACCACAAGAAAAGAAAAGAAGAAGAAGGACGAGAAGCCGTGCAGAGCTAACAAGAGGACGACGCTCACTGACTTGGCCCCAGCCCTACAGGCCTGTCTCCCATCGAACCTGCTCCTGCAAAACTCTGGCGTGTCCAGTAGCCAGCAACATCAAAAACCCTGGAGGGCCTGCCTGCATTCACTTTCCAAGCTGCTTCTCTCGTGAACACCGGACGTGTTTGAACTACAGTTTCTGGTGCCAGCCCACTCTGCACCCGCCGAGCCCGGCCTGTGTTTGAGTGAACAAACACCACAAGAAGGTCCCCCTTGCAATCCTGACCCATGATCCGGTGACCCCTGACCTGCCTCAAGCTTCCTGACGACGTCTGCAGCCTCAATCCAGGAGACCCCCCCTACCGCGACCAGAGCGGGTAAGAAAAACCGACGCCCAAAGGCATCCCTGCACCCGACACCCCACGGCCTTGTGTGCCCAACCCAGTGGTGCCTAACCATCCCTTTACATCCCAGCTTACCCCTCAAAGTGGTGGTCACTCCTGGAAGATCTTCGTCCCCGAGCCTGCAGTGTTTCTTTGTCCTGGAGAATCTCCATTGTACTCAACAGGGCACCCAACTTCAAAACTGCACCCTGCACCCGGCTGCCCTAGCACCGCTGAGGGTGCCCCTTTGGTGCTAACTTGGTCCCCAACTTGCCCTGAGCTTAACCCTAGGAGCCTTGCTCCCACAACCCTGTGGCCTGCTTGCCAGCTGCCACCAACCGGAGTCCCCCTATCCCCCATAGGATAATATTGGGCCTCAACACTCTGCACCCGGCCGCCCGAGTGCCACTGACGGTGCAACAATTGACCCTGGGAGACCCCTGAGTCTAACCCCAGAACCCTAACTCAAAAGACCGATTACTTACCTTGAAGCCGATAACTCATTTTACCTTATAGTATATCATTGGCCTTTTTTCTGCCAAAAAGTTTCCAAGTGTCGACTTTTGAAAACTACAAATATTCCTTGAAAATCAGCCGATTAACCAAAATGCATTTTCTCAACTGTTTTCAGGAAATGTCTCAGTGCTGAATTCAGGATCCAGCACTGAGTAAGAAAAAGCAACAATAACCTAACTTACCTGCTAAGTGAATTTCCTCCCATAGGATAACATAGGTCATTCAATGTGAAAAAGTTTGTGTCAACATTTAAAATACAATAATATTCCTTAAAAATCGTACCTTTAACCAAAACGCATTTACTCACCTGTTTTCAGGAAATGTCCCAGGTCTGAATCTAGGATCCAGTCCTGTGTTAGCCATAGCAATCTGAAAAGTAATTAACTGCATTTTACTTAAAAAGCCCATTCAATTGAATGTGCTATACTTGCAATGTGTTGCAAACTGCTTTCTTAAAACTGTAACCAAAACCAGTCCAAGTTATACTGCAATTCTGAACTGTGTTCATACAAGTAAATTACTACTGCAAAGTATTTATATGCTTACCTGTACCAGGCTTGCTTGATTCTAGAAATAAAGCAACAGTATATTTTTTTATACAAAACAATTGGCCTAGAGTTCAGTTCTTGAATGTGTGAGACCATTTGCTGACTGAGTATGTACATCAAACGCTTTGCGCTGTCCTCTGATACTGCCTTACTGCTCGACCAAGCTACCACTTTAGAGAGTAAGGTTCTATCTAACTTTAACCTCTGCCAAACCTCTGGAGACTCTTGGACTCTATACACAGTGTACCTCACTTTGGTGCAGTATATATAGAGCCAGTTTCTTACAATATGCAGGACCGTCTCATAAATCCAGGCTAGGGTAAAATAACACACTAAAGTCAGTTAAAATGGTGGTAGTTGAAGGTCATCATAGGGTGCCAAACCACAGGAGTGGCTCTTTTATTACAGAGGCAATCATAGGTGAGTCAATCATAGATGAGGCCATTCATAGATGAGGTCATTCTTAGATGAGGCCATACGTAGATGAGGCCATCATTGATAAGGCTGTCATTGACGACCGTCGTAGATGACCATTCTAAATGAGGCTGTCGTCGAGATGAGGCTGTCATAGACAATGCCATTGTAGATGAGGCTATCGTAGATGAGGCCGTTCGTAGGTGAGACCATCATAGATGAGTCCGTCATAGACCACCGTCGTAGACGAGGCCGTCGTAGACAACCACCATAGATGAGGCTGTCACCGACGACCATCGTAGACGACTGTTGTAGATGAGACCGTCATAGATGATCGTCGTAGATGAGGCTGTCATAGAAGACCGTCGTAGATGAGGCCGTCATAGACGACCATCGTAGATGAAGCCGTCGACTACGACCGTCGTAGATGAGGTCGCCGTCGACGACAGTCGTAGATGAGGCCGTCGTAGACGACCGTCACCAGATATGAATGGGTCGTTCGCGGGAAGAAAAGTAATTTTTTTTTTTTATACCCTGGGATATGAAAACAAGTTACTTACCTGTAACTACAGTTATCCAGTATCGGTATCTTTCATAGAGTCACATGCCTGAATCATTCCCTGCTGCTGAGATGGGAGTTCCACGGTAAAATACAAAAGTAGTGCCATAAGTAATAAATAGGCCAAAAGAGGCCGAAGGCTATATCGTAGTATCCTATCTACGTCCTTATAGCAAAAGGACTAAAAGTGAGCTACAACCAAACAGCTATCAGCACCCTCTAGAACACTCCCAACAGAAGCAGTTCTCCTCAGATTTTCCAAGCACAAGTGGGAAGTAAATATCCCTAAAATCACTGAGAACTGGTTCCACGGGGAGGAGGGTGGGTGCATGTGAATCTCTGAAAGATACAAATTCTGGATAACTGTAGTTACAGGTAAGTAACTTGTTTTCTTATCCAGTATTGGGGTATCTTTCATAGATTCACATGCCTGAATCAGAATAGCAAGCAGTACCCGAATTGTACTGTCGTTAGCGGATGGTGGGAGACATGTAATTTAAAAACTCCCAATATACATCCACAACCTTGAAATATTGCAATGACAAAGCATAAAAGCAATAATCATATAAAAAGAGATAGTGGATATGAGCATGAGAAACGTATAAATTGAGAAACGTAGGAGCATGAACACTGTAAGCAATGTCGCAGTAAAGAAAGTTAATAATAGACATGCGTTAAGGAAATGTAAAGAATCTTACCTTAGTGAAAGAGATGGGGTAACACAGCTTGTCCAACCGCTGCATCCTCCTTTTGTGCAGATTGGAGGCAGTAGTGTCTTGTGAACATGTGGACATTCTTCCATGTCGCAGCACTGCATATCTTGTCCAATGTAACTCCAGCAAACAAAGCTGTAGATGCAACAACAGTTCTGGTGGAGTGTGCTTTAGCCTTCACCTTGAGAGGTTTGTTGGCTTTTTCTTGGCAGAACTGAATGGCAGATGCGACCCATCTGGCTATTGTGGCTTTTGTTACAGCTGTTCCCTGTTTTCCTTGACCGTAGGCCACTAACAGTTGATCCATCTTTCTAATATCCTTTGTCTTTTGAAGATAAAACTTCTAACACCTTTTTCCATCCAATGAATACAAGATCCTTTAGGCCGGACTGGATGGATTCGGGACGAAAGTTTGTAGCATTACTGGTTCATTCAAGTGAAATTGTGTGGGTTCCTTTGGAATGAATTTAGGATTTGTCCGCAGGATTAGGTAGTCCTGTGTAAAGTGTAACAATGGTTCTTTGTTCGTAAAAGCCTGAATCTCACTAACCCTCCTTGCAGGAGTAAGAGCCAGCAAGAGGGCTACTTTCCATGTGAGGTATTTGAGTTCTGCTTTATGGACCAGTTCAACTGGTTGTCTCATCAGTTGTGCTAAAACCACATTGTGTTCCCACTCCGGAGGAGGTGAACACACAGGAGGGAAAGTGCGAAAAAGTCCTCTCGTGAATTGTTTTACAAGAGAAGATGAACATAAAGAAGGTAGCTGCAGAGATTTCCTGTACCTGGAAAGAGCAGCCAGGTGAACCTTGACTGAAGAAAAAGTGAGTCCAGACTTGGCCAGTGAGAGTCAATAAGGTAAAATCTGTTCAGCAGGGGCTTGAACTGGATGAACTTTATTGGTTTCACACCAACAACAAAATCTTTTCCATTTTAAACAATACGTTTTGACAATGCTTTCAACACAGGATTTAGACAGTATGTCCCGACAGTCCTGTGAAATATTAAGATCTAGGAATTCAGAAGCCATGAGTGCAAGTGCAGGGATTGTGGATCCGGATGGACTACCTGACCCCTGTTCCGTGATAACATGGTCGTTGTTGGATGAAGACGAATGGGTCTGTCTTGTGACAACAGAAGAAGCTCCTGGAACCAATACTGTCTAGGCCAACGGGGTGCAATCAGAATCAGGCGGCAGCCCTCCAGTTCCAACTTTTTGATCACCCTGGGGATTAATGGAAAGGGGGGAAAAGCCTAGGTATAGATCCCTGACCAACTCATTGGAAGGGCATTCCCCCTTGACCCCGGCTGAGGGAACCTGCTGGCATAATATTGGCATTTCTTGTTCTCCTGAGATGCAATCAGATCCAGAGCTGGTTTGCCCCATGTCCGAAAGATCTTGTTCACCTGAGTTTTTTCCAATTCCCACTCGTGGTAGCCTGATTGAGACCTGCTTAATGAATCTGCTAGGGTATTGTGCAGACCCATGACATGCTCGGCCTTCAAGGATATTCCGTGGAAAGTTGTCCATTCCCACAATTCCTGCACTTCATAGGAAAACGTCATGGACCTTGTTCCTCCTTGTTTGTTTATGTAATACATGCTGGTTGTATTGTCAGTATGGACCAGCACTGAGGAACCTGCTATCCGTGGAAGGAAGGCCTGAAGAGACAAAAATATGGCCCGAAGCTCTAAACTTGTAATGTGTTGCTGCTCCTGTATCTGAGACCACTTTCCCTGGATTTGCAGATCCTGCAGATGACCTCCCCATCCTTCCATGAAGGCGTCTGTTGTCAATACGAAATCCAGGATGTTTTGCAGAAAGGTTAGACCTTGCGCAAGATTTGCTATTTGGGACCACCAATGGAGTGCGTCCACCATACGTGCAGTTATTTGGATAACATCTTCGAAAGAACCCAATGCTTGTTGTCATTGTTTCTGTACCTCTTATTGAAGAGGCCTCATTTTGAGCCGAGCTAAAGGGATCAAGTTGATTGCTGAAGAGCACATCCCTAGGAGCGATTTGAATGTTTGAACAGGAACTGACTTTCTTTTTGAAATTTTTGAAGGCGCACTTGACAGTCTTGAGACAAGAATGCTTTGTACTGCACGGTGTCCAGGGATGCTCCTAGGAATAAAATGTTCTGAGTTGGAAGCAAATTCGATTTGCCCTTGTTCAAAGTGAGCCCCAGCGTATTGAACAGATGGAGACAAGTTGTAGTGGCAATATTGGCTTCCTGTTCCGACGGAGCTTTGAGCAGGCAATCGTCGAGATATGGATCGTTCCTCCGGGATACGATCAATCAATACCGCTATATCAGACCACATTTGGCGGTCATAGCGGCCAATGATTGCCAAACATTAGCAGCTCTAATTGATGCAGCTGCCAAAGAAGAGAATTTCTTCCCCATAAGGTCCATACGACGTCCCTCTCTGTCTGGAGGAGTGGTAATAGGTGTTGCAGGGCTTTTCGAACGCCTCTGTGCAGCCTGAGATATGACCGAAATTGGCCTCGGGTGTCCAACGAGGTAAGATAGACTGTTTTCTGGAGCCCGGTATTTTTTCTCTATACGAGGTAGCACCACCGGTATGGATGCTGGCGTCTTCATGATTTTTACCCCTCCTGCCAGATGTAATCAATGATAGCAATAGAGCGTATGATCTTTCTAGCATCCTCCTTAAAATCATGCAAAAAAACAGTATGTTTGTTTGACAGTAATAGGGAGCTGGAACCTAGTGGCTGCTCTCTGCATCAAATTATGAAATCCTCCGATGTCTTCAGGAGGAGAATCAGAGGGTAAGTGCGGAGGCAGAGATGGTGTTTCGATTATATAATCGTCCCAAGGATCTGGAGCATTTGCCTGATTATGCAATTTTCCTTCCTCAACTTCTTTATCCGAGGAGGAATTGTCTTGGTGTCCAGTGTCAGGTGGACGCTGTGCAGGAGCCGGTGTACTAGGTAAAGTAGGCTCTGGTACTAGAACAGGAACCTCTGCTTGCGGAAGTGGGTTCTCTGTCGTAATTTGTTGAGGAGGAAATCTTTGACGATAATCCGCCAATAAGTGCTGGAGGAAGATGAGCCATTTCTCTATGACAAGATTCTTGCCTGTGATGGAACTGATAGACATGACGTGGAGCCATATAGTGTTCATGACAATAAGGCTCTTCCTGGTAATTATCATCATCATCAATGTCTTGGCATGTAACGTTGAGCTCAGATGGACTATGAGCCACTCCGTATGGACCCTCATCCTCCTCATCATCATAATCCTCATCTTCTACAAAGCCCTCTAAAAGGCAAGATGGTAGTAGAGGAGAGACTTTTCTATAGTCCTGAAAAGTCTGTTAAAAAGGCCTCGGAAATGTCTTAAATTGAGAAACTAGCGTCGACTGGGGAGTCGACGGTGCAGAAATAAGTATGGTAGGAAGGTCTCTCGTCGACGGTCCTGCCATCATCGGTGGTAGAGTAACAGGTGCGTTCATAGACGATGTCATCTGCGGGTTCGTCGTCGATGGGCTCGTCCTCGGTGGTGCCGTCGTCGATGTCTCTCCCGTCGACTGTGTCGTCGTCGTCGTAGGAATCTTCATCGACGGTAGCCTCGTCGACGGTTTCTTCATCGAAGGTGGGTCGTCGACGGACTTCGACGATGGTCTCGTCGTAATAGTGATCCTTGTCGACGAGATAGGAGAGGAAATAGCCGTCGTAATAACAGTTGCCGTCGACGATGGCGTCGACGACATAACACATAACGTCGACGATGAGGTAACAGTCGTCGTCGACACAGATTTTTTTAGGTGTTTTCAACTTACAGAGTCTGTAGAAGATGATCTTGGACGCTCTGTGAGTGGAGCAGAAGGCAGAGATGACGTTGGTGTAGCAGAGTAGGATCTGCTTCTTATAGTTACCCCCACTTTTTGCAGATGTTTCACTGTTTTCGACTTAGTCTGGCTGGGATCCTGCTATCCAGGACACCAGCCTAGCTGCTTTCTCTCTAAATTGATTGCATTTACTTTAGGTACACTTCAGATTGGATTCTGGGGTATCCTTCTGCTACAGCAGCCTGTGTAAGGTGGTGCAGGCACCCCTTTCTTAGATATAGGTTCACTATATCTATCCATATCACTGCACATATAAAGCTATCAGTCACCCCTATGGCAGGCCTTATCAATCCTGAAGACCAGGTGCTGAGTTTTATGTGAGAGGGTGCCCATGCAAGAGCAGGGCCCCTCTGCAACTTTCAGAGACTTGATTCCGGCGTTGTGTGAGATGCAGCCAACCATATACTCTTAAGTGCATTATAACCTCGCGGTAAATGATAACTTTAAAATGGCTGCATGGAAACATATCGTGTTTGGTGTCAAACACCTTGGAATCATACCTCCACACCAGTAACTGGTGTGGGAGGTATGATTCCACCCTACTAGAGGGAGAAATATGACTACACCGGTACACCCAGTACCAGCTTTACAAACCCTGGCATCACAAAATGGATGCTGCCAGCCACAGACACGAGTCCGCCCTCCTGCTGCTGGACGAAACTCCGGCAGGGTACGGCTGGACAATAGGTTTCCTGTCAGACGGAGGTGTGACCACCTCCCAGACAGACTTTAGTGGATTGGGGCTGGGTGGGTGCACTCCAAGAGTGCTTTGATGTCTGCACTGGGGTCACATTTGGTGTCCCTGTGCATAGACCAGCTCAAACCGGTTTCAGGGGCTGTCAGCCCCTGCTCTGGCATGAAACTGGACAAAGGACATGGGTCCTGGCCCTCCCATAGGTGGGTCCCCAGAGTTTGTCCCACCCCTTCCTTGGGTATAAAGTAGGAACCCCTGGCTACAGGACTTTAAATTTACCTGGACGAAACTCTGCTACAGAACCAAGTACTTCAACTATCTACACTTCGTTGAATGACCGAAGAATCTCCCTTGGAGTAAAGGAGTTATTCCCCTGCAAGGCAGGCACCTGAAACGCATCTGACCGGTTTGCATCTATGCAGCTCTTAAAGGACTCCGAAGATTTTGCACCACAGGAGGTGGGTTCCCAAGCTTCCCTGAGGTCGACTAGTGATCTCAGCAAACCTGAGACCCGCAACCCTCGTGGGGACCGTGCAACCCGTACCCCTGGACACCGTGCACATTTGCAGCAGCATATGCTTTTTGGCGATCCCTGAGGCTGTGCTTTGGGCTACTTGTAGTCCAGACCCTAAGCAGTGATTCCACCGCAGATCACCGGCCTACACTCCACGAGTGTTCCGTGGGCTGGTATTTTGTGATTCCTCTCAAGGTCCCTTCGCGATCCCTGGTCCGTCGACCTGTGGGTCTCTGTGAACTTTAACTTTCAGTGGGCTTTCCTGGTTGCCCCAGATGTGCCCTGACTCTCCATTGCTTGGGGAGTCCCCTGGACCTTGCTGGTCCACACCGAAGCATCTTTTCTCGGACCGCGTGGGTTGCAGTTGGCAAGGCTTGTTGGTCTCCAATCCGGACACTGACCCCCCCCCAGCACTCAACATCCTTTGTGGGACAGCTCGCCTGCGGACTTTGGTTGTTGTCGATGTCTCCTGGTCCCAGTGGCTACAGAGTCAAGCTTCACCTCTTCGCAACTGAAACACCCGACATCTGTGGGCATTCGTCTACCGAGCCCCTGGTCACCCTGAAGTGACCCAGACTCTGTCCCCTTTGCTTTCAGGTTCTTCCCAGCTCGGATCTAGGCTTGGATCACACCGGACACTTCTCATCTTCCTGGCAGCAGCATTTTGCAGCATCACGCCATTGAAAACGACGAAGATTCCAGACACCATTTGATACCTATGCACCCGGCTACCCTGGATTAGGTAACACGAGTACTCCGGTGCTCACATGGGTGCTGGCCTTAGAACCTTCTAAGTTTGAAAGGGTTTGCTCAAAGTCCTCTCCTAAGTGTCCTTAATCGTTAAAATTCCAACCGCAAGTTTCCTATAGGATTGTACGGAGCTCGCAACTGTGTTCTTACACTGCACGCGCCCCTCTTGGGTCCCCTGTGTCACTACCTTGGGTTGTTCCTTGGGGTCCCAGCGATTCTACGTGCTCTAGGCACTGTATCTAGTCAAGTCATGGTTTTTATACCACTTCTTAATATATGGTTTGGTCTCCCCCTGGGGCCCACTGTGTATTGTGCTATTTACTGTCGTTCTAGTACTGTAATATTGTGTGCCTTGTGCTCTAATCTCATAAAGAGGTTAGTAGAGAATGTTTAGTAATAAATACATATATTTTGTATATATCTTGTATGGTTCACCTTTCATTTGGTCATTCAGGAGGTTATAATCTGGTAAACCAAGCTGCTTTACATTCCTTCGAGACTTAGCCTGAAGGCTGCTCTCCATAGCTACCACTAGGATAGCTTTCAATAAAGGTTGTCTTTTACCTAATCATCAATAGGGGTTGTTTGAACTGGTGCAAGGTGCCCCCTATAACTAGTGGACAGCATATACCAGGCCAACTTCTCACAGCATGGTGAGCAAAGGAACGATGGATTTAACCCAGATCTATTGACTGGGGGTGAATGTTTGATTTGCTCTGCATTCCATCCATCATCTGTGTGTCTTTTGCTTGTCTTTTGCATTGTTGTCAATATCCGGCAACCGGACACTAGCCATCGGAGTAGCCAGGGACAAGGACAGCGGATAGATCACCTTCGCCTCTTTGTCCTGGACATGCCCCCTGAAACAGCACCCACACCTGACCCTACACCCCATGGGGAATTAACCCTTTTGCCTGCCTCTTCTTTTTGTACACCCACTCCATTCCCACCTCGTACCCCTCAACCACCCCGGCGGACCTCGAAAACCCCCACGGTGCGCACTCAGGGCGAAGGCTGGGCCCTTCACGCAGACCACACTCCAAGTGCTGGGTACAGCTCTTTACCGACAAAGGGTGTTGGAGCAACTCGTGCCCTGACGACCAGGCCAACAACCCCTCAGCAGAATATAGGCTCCTGTGGGGCCCTAATTCCTTCAACGCCAGCAATGCCTGATGCCACAAACCCCAACCCTCCCCACACACACCAGACGTGGCAGAAATGCCAAAGGATCGCTGGGAAGCCCACCTTACCCTATTCTTCCTGAGGCCGAAGAGAGAAATGAGGAACTGGACCCCTGGCGCTCCACCCACCAAGACCACTGAAATCTGAAGCTGTGTACACAGGTAGCGAGATCTGCTGTTCCAGTACAAGGCGATGCACATCTGCTCCTCCCAATGAGAGGGGCAAGGATTGGCAGACCAAGAAGGAACAATACAGGTGCCTGTGGACAGAGCCGGCCTTTGGTAAGATAGTGCCCTGGGAGTGGGTGGAGAGAAATTTGGCACCCTGTACACCCAAGTATGCCTGGTGTTGTTATACTAAGAGGGCTAGAGGCTAGCTCACTGCCTAAAGATATGCCCTATCAAAAAGGATAAGTAGGTGTGTGATGTAATTAAATTGTTTCCGTGGAAGGAATCCTTTTTAAGGACAGGAACCCTCACTCACCCAAGGGGGAAATGCTTCATCATTGGGTCCCCTCCTCACACCCGGACTGCAAGGTCCATGGTGTGGGCTACAACTCCCAAAATGGGAGGAGCAGAGGTGTTTTGATGAGATGGAAAAAGAGTCAGTGAGGGACAGAGTGCATGTGAAACTATAATATGTGGTGTTTGTTGAAACTACCTCCAGAGGGCCAAATTCTCTTTATTCTTTAGGTCCAAAGGGGTAGAGTTAAAAAGATGACTGGGTTTTTCTTTTAACCAAATATTCCCCTCTCAGTGGTCAACATGTTTCTGCCCACTAGCGGGCCTCAAAAGGGGTTCCAGGGCATTCATCAGGACCTTGATTTATTAGTCACTCTGTTCAATGTGCTCTTACAATGCAAAAAATTATTTAGACTGGCCAGTCAAGATCGAAATGGCCAAAATAGTGGACCGAATATGTAGCGGGTTGTCAGGAATCGCGGGCGGTTTCCTCCCTCTCACCTGACTGTGGCTAATGTTTCCTCCTTTGTGACCCACCAAACTTACCCACAAACAGATTTTCCCTTGAGCTGGCGAAGTTGTTGGCATCGCCGGAATTCCAATATGGCTGCCAACATCCTCCAGCACACCGCTGTTCAGCGGTCTAGTTCTCACTGCTAATCCCCGTCTGGTGAAGTGCGCGCTAACATTCTAAGGCGCACTTCACCAAAGAATTCAACTGAAGAGGGGCTGTTTGGGCGTCACGCAAGTTTAGTCAGGGTAGTGGCGATTGTAAATTTAAAACGCAATTAGTTCCGACGGTTACAACGTTCCAGAGATGAGGTCAGTGATATTTCTTGAACATTAAAAGAAACACTCATAGTTATTCCCCTCACATATATTTACTTCAGAATGTTTCTTGAATATGTGTACAGGCTAGAAAATACGAGGTAACTAACCATTCAACAAAAACCTAAATTCCCCATTAAAAGAAACCAAAAGAAATCTGAAGCTACCAAATAAAAAATTAAAAGAAGAGGTTTCTCCCTTCCAATTCTTGGTAGTTGAAAACACCCAAGTCTTCAGTTTCCTTCATAAAACTCTATCA
Source organism: Triturus cristatus (assembly GCF_964204655.1). Classification (NCBI taxonomy): domain Eukaryota; kingdom Metazoa; phylum Chordata; class Amphibia; order Caudata; family Salamandridae; genus Triturus; species Triturus cristatus. The sequence continues at coordinate 1,135,617,089 of NC_140594.1, read as the reverse complement.
AGCGCTAATTAGGTTAAACCTCTTATTCTTTCATCATGATGGTTAGATTTGGGTAATGCAGGCTCAACGCTTCATGCGCAGTGTTACCTAAGGTCCTTAAAAACGGTGCAAGATCTAAAATTAAACGCTTACCAAATAGAGCATTATAAACTAAAGAATTGTAACGAGAAAAAAGAAGAGAAGTCTGACAACTGTTACATTACAAGGCCCACTTTAGTTCCTTCACTGTGAGTACGAGTATAGTGGGTACTTAATTCTTATTCGCACATACAAGCTAAGTAGGTAATAAGCAATACTTACCCAAGTGTTTCCTTGTTTTAGCTAAAACTGGAGTTGCGTCCGTGGTTCCTGAAACAAGAAAAGAGAAAAGAGAACTAAGTGGCATCTTCTCAAATAACATTAAACACTAATTGAGAAGTAAGAAGAGAAGTAGCTCCAAGGCATATACAGGTAAGGCGAGCAAGCTAGTTTACATTAAGAAAGTAAGTCAAAGAATCTTGGTACTATACTAATAGTCATCAATGTTAATGTTCTCAGTGCTGTCTAACGCTCAAAAGAAGAAGATGAAACAGAACAGACAGTGAGCTTGGAGATTTCTCTTCTCTGTCCCAATTCCCCTTCCCCCATTGGAACTTACCTGTGAAGGATTACTCTAGCCTTGCAGGAACGTTTCAATTGGGGCATTGGAAATTAGCGTTGTCCTGCTCCTGTGTGGTTTGACCTGACAGAGTGATGTGCCCACGTTGGTGTAAGCACCCGAGCAGAATGGCGGAGGGCCTAGACTTAAAAAGTTTAGGGGACATACTGGGAAATATACAAAGAGACCTTGAGGAAGTTCGGGAGGAGAATAAAGTTTCAAGACAGGAGATAGTGAGCTTTAAATCAGAAAGGGCTTTCCCGGGAACTAGCCAAGGAACTGCTTATTTTGACAACCAGAGAACTAATACCAGTACTTCACCCTTGACTCCCACACAAGTCATTCATTCCTTATCCCCTGCAATTCCTCTCGTACCTCCAGAGCGATTCAATGGAGACCCGCAGAAGGCACACATTTTTTTAACGCAATGCTCTGCATTTTATGTGAGGTCTGACGATTTTCCCCGATTTGCAATCCCGTGTAGCATTCATCTTGTCCTTTCTCAGTGGGATGCCGCTTCGTGGTCAATGCCACTGGTAACCAAAGATGATCCTGTCCTATACAATCTCGAAGACTTCAAAAAAGAATTTATTTGAATCTTCGATAGGAGAACAGCTTCTTAAGCCTCAGACAATGAACTGTTAGAATTAAAACAAGGCAACAGAGAACTAGTGGCTTACTTAGCCCAACTGGTGGTAGAGACGAATTAGCCCGAAAACAAGAGAGCAGCAGTTTTCTACCGAGGGTTACGTGAAGAGTTAAAGGATGCCTTGTCCCAAATTCCTAATCGTCCTACTGAAATTTCAGCTTTGGTGGATTTGGTTTTGGAAATCGATTACAGACAAAATGAGCGAAAAGGAGAACGAAGGAGAGAGTTCAGGTCCAGTGTTCCTCGTTTTGATCGTGCCAAATCCGAAAACACGCGGACGACAGAAGGATCTTCAGGAGTTGAACCAATGCAGATTGGCGTTATCAGAGGTCCGCTAACCAAGGAGGAGAAGGAAAGGCGAAGATTAAACAAATTATGTATGTACTGTGGAGGCAGCGGACACTTTGTTAAAACGTGTGTAAAAAGACCCAAGATATCTATGAAGGAGAAGGAAAACTAGTTGCACTACCGGTAGACGGAGTTGGACTGGTGGATGCGATTAAGAAAACAACTCCAATTAATCATCAGTTGGCCAACACCTTGCAGGTCTCCTCGCCCCATTTGGTCATGTCAGTGACATTAAAATTCAGGGAAGATTTTTTGACCGGAATCATGGTTGTGGTAGATTCGGGAGCAACAGGCAATTTTTGCGACCACAGATTCACAAGGCATATTGGATTGCAGTCTATCAAGATAGAAAAAAGTGAAAAGGTCAGAGCTGTTGATGGTACGGATTTAACTTCAGGACCAATATCTAGTCACACAGAGCCAATACAGATGACCACCATAGAAGGACATCAAGAGATTTTGCAATTTAATTTAATTGATGCACCCCAATTCCAACTGATTTTAGGTTTACCATGGCTTACCGAGCATAATCAGTTAATCGATTGGTGAGCTTGCACAATCAAGTTAAATTCAGACTATTGCTCAACGCATTGCTACAGTAAAAAACTGGATATTCCTGGACCCAGAGCTGCAGCCCTGTTATGTGAAAATGAGAACTCGGTATGCGTGATTTAAACAGTCATGATACCTGAAGAATATCAAGATTTCGCCGATATATTTGATGAGGTCAAGGCAGAGGTGTTACCTCCCCACAGACCCTATGATTGCAAAATTGAAATTGAAACAGGGGCTAATCTGCTGTGCAGTCATATTTACGCCTTGACGGAGAAGGAAAATGTCCATTTGAAAGAATATTTGGCTAAAAACTTAGAGAATAGATTTATTAGACCTTCACAATCCCCAGTCTCATCCCCTCTTTTCTTCGTACTGAAGAAGGGGGGAGATCTCAGAACTTGCATCGACTTTAAAACAATCAACAGAATAACAATCAAGAATCGATACCCTTTACCTCTCATTTCAGTTTTGATTGACCAGGTGAAGGAAGCCAAAATTTACACTCGTTTAGACCTACGAGGAGCTTACCATCTGATTAGACTTCGGGAAGGTGACGAGTGGAAGACGGCATTTAGGGCAAAATACGGCCTTTATAAGTATCTGGTAATGCCGTATGGTCTTTGCAATGCGCCGGCGGCCTTCCAGTACTTTATCAATGATGTCTTAAGTGAGTTCATAGATCAATGCGCCATAGTGTACATAGACGACATACTAATCTACTCTAACACAAAGGAAGAACATCAAGGTCAAGTTCGAGCCTTGCTTCAATGTCTACGGGAGAATTCCCTATTTGTCAAGTTGAAGAAGTGTCTGTTCCATGGAGTTTTTAGGATTCGTGTTATCACCTGAAGGAGTAAAAATGGATGAACAGAAGGTGAAGGCCATAACGGATTGGAAATCTCCAACCACAGTAAAAGAAGTGCAAAGTTTTATTGGATTCTCGAACTTTTACAGACGATTCATTCATGGTTTCTCCCAAAAAATCCTGCCGCTAACACGCTTGCTGAAGAAAGGAGTACCATTCGAGTGGTCTGAGAAAGCTAGAGAGGCCTTTAAACTGATGAAGGAAAGTTTTACCACGGCGCCGGTTCTACTCCATGCAGACCCTCCCAACCCTTTTATCTGGAGATGGATGCTTCGGATCTGGCCATAGGGGGAATACTCTCACAGAGGCACAAGGACACAGGGCAACTACATCCGGTGGCTTATCGTTCCCGTAAACTCAATCCTGCGGAGTGTAATTACACCATCACCAAGAAGGAACTTCTGGCAATTAAAGATGCCGTCAAGGATTGGACACATTATTTAATGGGGGCAAAACACACGGTAACAGTGTTTACAGATCACCGTAATCTGAAATTCCTATGATCTGCTCGTACACTCACACCCCGCCAACTGCGTTGGTCACTTTATTTCACGGAATTCGATTTTGTAATCACCTTTCGCCCAGGTTCTAAGAACGGTAAAGCTGATGTTCTTTCAAGACTAGACACAGAAAACCAAACCTCAGTCATTGAGAATCAACAAATCATCCCTGAAGACAAATTCATTGGAACAATCTCTCTTGAACCTTTTGAGAAGCACGGTCGAGAAGCAATGACTACTCTCGACATGGAAAACTGGGCCTCAGAAGATCCACAACGTTTCATCCGCCACAGTCTACCTTATCAAGGAACCACTTTGTATTTACCTACTAAAGAACTTCAGGTGAAAGCAATGCAAGAATGTCATGACAACCCTTTGGCTGGGCACAAGGGCATATTGAAAATGGAAGACTTACTCAAGCGTTGCTTCTGGTGGCCACATATGTGTAAAGATACCCGTCAATATGTTTTGGGATGTGAAACCTGTGCTCTGGGAAAACCGGACAGACAGGCTCCTAAAGGTCTCCTACAACGTATGCCAACTCCCCCGTATCCTTGGCACACGGTCTCCCTGGACCTGATTGTAGATCTGCCTTCATCCCACGGTTACGATACCATCCTTGTATGTGTGGATGCATTTAGTAAGATGCAAAAACAACAATTGATGGACAGAATGCAGAACAATGTCATACATTCACCCCAGTACAGAGATCTGGGCCTAAATCCATCGTTTTTTTGCTCACCATGCCATTCCAGTTTGAACCCAGCCATATGCAAATCAGTCTTGACCCTGTGCCTCATGGGAACTGTCCAGCCCGAACTGCCAAGCCAGGTCCTCCGTGGACTGGAAACAAGCATCCTAGGACCGGTTTCGGGTTTCACCCCTCTTCAGCCATGATAGCTTGATTCCAGTGGCATGGAGAGCACTGGACTCACGTCTGAGCATACCCGTCCCACTCGGGGTGACAAATGCAAAAACAACAATTGATGGACAGAATGCAGAACAATGTCATACATTCACCCCAGTACAGAGATCTGGGCCTAAATCCATCGTTTTTTTGCTCGCCATTCCAGTTTGAAACCAGCCATATGCAACTCAGTCTTGACCCTGTGCCTCATGGGAACAGTCCAGCCCGAACTGCCAAGCCAGGTCCTCCCTGGACTGGAAACAAGCATCCTAGGACCGGTTTTGGGGTTTCACCCCTCTTCAGCCAGGATAGCTTGATTCCAGTGGCATGGAGAGCACGGGACTCACGTCTGAGCATGCCCGTCCCACTTGGGGTGACAAATGCAAAAACAACAATTGATGGACAGAGTGCAGAACAATGTCATACATTCACCCCAGTACAGAGATCTGGGCCTAAATCCATCGTTTTTTTGCTCACCATGCCATTCCAGTTTGAACCCAGCCATATGCAAATCAGTCTTGACCCTGTGCCTCATGGGAACAGTCCAGCCCGAACTGCCAAGCCAGGTCCTCCTTGGACTGGAAACAAGCATCCTAGGACCGGTTTTGGGGTTTCACCCCTCTTCAGCCAGGATAGCTTGATTCCAGTGGCATGGAGAGCACGGGACTCACGTCTGAGCATACCCGTCCCACTCGGGGTGACAAATGCAAAAACAACAATTGATGGACAGAATGCAGAACAATGTCATACATTCACCCCAGTACAGAGATCTGGGCCTAAATCCATCATTTTTTTGCTCACCATGCCATTCCAGTTTGAACCCAGCCATATGCAAATCAGTCTTGACCCTGTGCCTCATGGGAACAGTCCAGCCCGAACTGCCAAGCCAGGTCCTCCCTGGACTGGAAACAAGCATCCTAGGACCGGTTTCGGGGTTTCACGCCTCTTCAGCCAGGATAGCTTGATTCCAGTGGCATGGAGAGCACGGGACTCACGTCTGAGCATACCCGTCCCACTCGGGGTGACAAATGAAAAAACAACAATTGATGGACAGAATGCAGAACAATGTCATACATTCACCCCAGTACAGAGATCTGGGCCTAAATTCATCGTTTTTTTGCTCACCATGCCATTCCAGTTTGAACCCAGCCATATGCAAATCAGTCTTGACCCTGTGCCTCATGGGAACAGTCCAGCCCGAACTGCCAAGCCAGGTCCTCCCTGGACTGGAAACAATCAATCCTAGGACCGGTTTCAGGGTTTCACCCCTCTTCAGCCAGGATAGCTTGATTCCAGTGGCATGGAGAGCACGGGACTCACGTCTGAGCATACCCGTCCCACTCGGGGTGACAAATGCAAAAACAACAATTGATGGACAGAATGCAGAACAATGTCATACATTCACCCCAGTACAGAGATCTGGGCCTAAATCCATCGTTTTTTTGCTCACCATGCCATTCCAGTTTGAACCCAGCCATGTGCAAATCAGTCTTGACCCTGTGCCTCATGGGAACAGGCCAGTCCGAACTGCCAAGCCAGGTCCTCCCTGGACTGGAAACAAGCATCCTAGGACCGGTTTCAGGGTTTCACCCCTCTTCAGCCAGGATAGCTTGATTCCAGTGGCATGGAGAGCACGGGACTCACGTCTGAGCATACCCGTCCCACTCGGGGTGACAAATGCAAAAACAACAATTGATGGACAGAATGCAGACCAATGTCATACATTCACCCCAGTACAGAGATCTGGGCCTAAATCCATCGTTTTTTTGCTCACCATGCCATTCCAGTTTGAACCCAGCCATATGCAAATCAGTCTTGACCCTGTGCCTCATGGGAACTGTCCAGCCCGAACTGCCAAGCCAGGTCCTCCGTGGACTGGAAACAAGCATCCTAGGACCGGTTTCGGGTTTCACCCCTCTTCAGCCATGATAGCTTGATTCCAGTGGCATGGAGAGCACTGGACTCACGTCTGAGCATACCCGTCCCACTCGGGGTGACAAATGCAAAAACAACAATTGATGGACAGAATGCAGAACAATGTCATACATTCACCCCAGTACAGAGATCTGGGCCTAAATCCATCGTTTTTTTGCTCGCCATTCCAGTTTGAAACCAGCCATATGCAACTCAGTCTTGACCCTGTGCCTCATGGGAACAGTCCAGCCCGAACTGCCAAGCCAGGTCCTCCCTGGACTGGAAACAAGCATCCTAGGACCGGTTTTGGGGTTTCACCCCTCTTCAGCCAGGATAGCTTGATTCCAGTGGCATGGAGAGCACGGGACTCACGTCTGAGCATGCCCGTCCCACTTGGGGTGACAAATGCAAAAACAACAATTGATGGACAGAGTGCAGAACAATGTCATACATTCACCCCAGTACAGAGATCTGGGCCTAAATCCATCGTTTTTTTGCTCACCATGCCATTCCAGTTTGAACCCAGCCATATGCAAATCAGTCTTGACCCTGTGCCTCATGGGAACAGTCCAGCCCGAACTGCCAAGCCAGGTCTTCCTTGGACTGGAAACAAGCATCCTAGGACCGGTTTTGGGGTTTCACCCCTCTTCAGCCAGGATAGCTTGATTCCAGTGGCATGGAGAGCACGGGACTCACGTCTGAGCATACCCGTCCCACTCGGGGTGACAAATGCAAAAACAACAATTGATGGACAGAATGCAGAACAATGTCATACATTCACCCCAGTACAGAGATCTGGGCCTAAATCCATCATTTTTTTGCTCACCATGCCATTCCAGTTTGAACCCAGCCATATGCAAATCAGTCTTGACCCTGTGCCTCATGGGAACAGTCCAGCCCGAACTGCCAAGCCAGGTCCTCCCTGGACTGGAAACAAGCATCCTAGGACCGGTTTCGGGGTTTCACGCCTCTTCAGCCAGGATAGCTTGATTCCAGTGGCATGGAGAGCACGGGACTCACGTCTGAGCATACCCGTCCCACTCGGGGTGACAAATGAAAAAACAACAATTGATGGACAGAATGCAGAACAATGTCATACATTCACCCCAGTACAGAGATCTGGGCCTAAATCCATCGTTTTTTTGCTCACCATGCCATTCCAGTTTGAACCCAGCCATATGCAAATCAGTCTTGACCCTGTGCCTCATGGGAACAGTCCAGCCCGAACTGCCAAGCCAGGTCCTCCCTGGACTGGAAACAATCAATCCTAGGACCGGTTTCAGGGTTTCACCCATCTTCAGCCAGGATAGCTTGATTCCAGTGGCATGGAGAGCACGGGACTCACGTCTGAGCATACCCGTCCCACTCGGGGTGACAAATGCAAAAACAACAATTGATGGACAGAATGCAGAACAATGTCATACATTCACCCCAGTACAGAGATCTGGGCCTAAATCCATCGTTTTTTTGCTCACCATGCCATTCCAGTTTGAACCCAGCCATGTGCAAATCAGTCTTGACCCTGTGCCTCATGGGAACAGGCCAGCCCGAACTGCCAAGCCAGGTCCTCCCTGGACTGGAAACAAGCATCCTAGGACCGGTTTCAGGGTTTCACCCCTCTTCAGCCAGGATAGCTTGATTCCAGTGGCATGGAGAGCACGGGACTCACGTCTGAGCATACCCGTCCCACTCGGGGTGACAAATGCAAAAACAACAATTGATGGACAGAATGCAGACCAATGTCATACATTCACCCCAGTACAGAGATCTGGGCCTAAATCCATCGTTTTTTTGCTCACCATGCCATTCCAGTTTGAACCCAGCCATATGCAAATCAGTCTTGACCCTGTGCCTCATGGGAACAGTCCAGCCCGAACTGCCAAGCCAGGTCCTCCCTGGACTGGAAACAAGCATCCTAGGACCGGTTTCGGGGTTACACCCCTCTTCAGCCAGGATAGCTTGATTCCAGTGGCATGGAGAGCACGGGACTCACGTCTGAGCATACCCGTCCCACTCGGGGTGACAAACGCAAAAACAACAATTGATGGACAGAATGCAGAACAATGTCATACATTCACCCCAGTACAGAGATCTGGGCCTAAATCCATCGTTTATTTGCTCACCATGCCATTCCAGTTTGAACCCAGCCATATGCAAATCAGTCTTGACCCTGTGCCTCATGGGAACAGTCCAGCCCGAACTGCCAAGCCAGGTCCTCCCTGGACTGGAAACAAGCATCCTAGGACCAGTTTCGGGGTTTCACGCCTCTTCAGCCAGGATAGCTTGATTCCAGTGGCATGGAGAGCACGGGACTCACGTCTGAGCATACCCGTCCCACTTGGGGTGACAAATGAAAAAACAACAATTGATGGACAGAATGCAGAACAATGTCATACATTCACCCCAGTACAGAGATCTGGGCCTAAATCCATCGTTTTTTTGCTCACCATGCCATTCCAGTTTGAACCCAGCCATATGCAAATCAGTCTTGACCCTGTGCCTCATGGGAACAGTCCAGCCCGAACTGCCAAGCCAGGTCCTCCCTGGACTGGAAACAAGCATCCTAGGACCGGTTTCGGGTTTCACCCCTCTTCAGCCAGGATAGCTTGATTCCAGTGGCACGGAGAGCACTGGACTCACGTCTGAGCATACCCGTCCCACTCGGGGTGACAAATGCAAAAACAACAATTGATGGACAGAATGCAGAACAATGTCATACATTCACCCCAGTACAGAGATCTGGGCCTAAATCCATAGTTTTTTTGCTCGCCATTCCAGTTTGAAACCAGCCATATGCAACTCAGTCTTGACCCTGTGCCTCATGGGAACAGTCCAGCCCGAACTGCCAAGCCAGGTCCTCCCTGGACTGGAAACAAGCATCCTAGGACCGGTTTTGGGGTTTCACCCCTCTTCAGCCAGGATAGCTTGATTCCAGTGGCATGGAGAGCACAGGACTCACGTCTGAGCATGCCCGTCCCACTCGGGGTGACAAATGCAAAAACAACAATTGATGGACAGAGTGCAGAACAATGTCATACATTCACCCCAGTACAGAGATCTGGGCCTAAATCCATTGTTTTTTTGCTCACCATGCCATTCCAGTTTGAACCCAGCCATATGCAAATCAGTCTTGACCCTGTGCCTCATGGGAACAGTCCAGCCCGAACTGCCAAGCCAGCTCCTCCCTGGACTGAAAACAAGCATCGTAGGACCGGTTTCGGGGTTTCACCCCTCTTCAGCCAGGATAGCTTGATTCCAGTGGCATGGAGAGCACGGGACTCACGTCTGAGCATACCCGTCCCACTCGGGGTGACAAATGCAAAAACAACAATTGATGGACAGAATGCAGAACAATGTCATACATTCACCCCAGTACAGAGATCTGGGCCTAAATCCATCATTTTTTTGCTCACCATGCCATTCCAGTTTGAACCCAGCCATATGCAAATCAGTCTTGACCCTGTGCCTCATGGGAACAGTCCAGCCCGAACTGCCAAGCCAGGTCCTCCCTGGACTGGAAACAAGCATCCTAGGACCGGTTTCGGGGTTTCACGCCTCTTCAGCCAGGATAGCTTGATTCCAGTGGCATGGAGAGCACGGGACTCACATCTGAGCATACCCGTCCCACTCGGGGTGACAAATGAAAAAACAACAATTGATGGACAGAATGCAGAACAATGTCATACATTCACCCCAGTACAGAGATCTGGGCCTAAATCCATCATTTTTTTGCTCACCATGCCATTCCAGTTTGAACCCAGCCATATGCAAATCAGTCTTGACCCTGTGCCTCATGGGAACAGTCCAGCCCGAACTGCCAAGCCAGGTCCTCCCTGGACTGGAAACAATCAATCCTATGACCGGTTTCAGGGTTTCACCCCTCTTCAGCCAGGATAGCTTGATTCCAGTGGCATGGAGAGCACGGGACTCACGTCTGAGCATACCCGTCCCACTCGGGGTGACAAATGCAAAAACAACAATTGATGGACAGAATGCAGAACAATGGCATACATTCACCCCAGTACAGAGATCTGGGCCTAAATCCATCGTTTTTTTGCTCACCATGCCATTCCAGTTTGAACCCAGCCATATGCAAATCAGTCTTGACCCTGTGCCTCATGGGAACAGGCCAGCCCGAACTGCAAAGCCAGGTCCTCCCTGGACTGGAAACAAGCATCCTAGGACCGGTTTCAGGGTTTCACCCCTCTTCAGCCAGGATAGCTTGATTCCAGTGGCATGGAGAGCACGGGACTCACGTCTGAGCATACCCGTCCCACTCGGGGTGACAAATGCAAAAACAACAATTGATGGACAGAATGCAGAACAATGTCATACATTCACCCCAGTACAGAGATCTGGGCCTAAATCCATCGTTTTTTTGCTCACCATGCCATTCCAGTTTGAACCCAGCCATATGCAAATCAGTCTTGACCCTGTGCCTCATGGGAACAGTCCAGCCCGAACTGCCAAGCCAGGTCCTCCCTGGACTGGAAACAAGCATCCTAGGACCGGTTTCGGGGTTTCACCCCTCTTCAGCCAGGATAGCTTGATTCCAGTGGCATGGAGAGCACGGGACTCACGTCTGAGCATACACGTCCCACTCGGGGTGACAAATGCAAAAACAACAATTGATGGACAGAATGCAGAACAATGTCATACATTCACCCCAGTACAGAGAACTGGGCCTAAATCCATCGTTTTTTTGCTCACCATGCCATTCCAGTTTAAACCCAGCCATATGCAAATCAGTCTTGACCCTGTGCCTCATGGGAACAGTCCAGCCCGAACTGCCAAGCCAGGTCCTCCCTGGACTGGAAACAAGCATCCTAGGACCGGTTTCGGGGTTTCACCCCTCTTGAGCCAGGAAAGCTTGATTCCAGTGGCACGGAGAGCACGGGACTCACGTCAGAGCATACCCGTCCCACTCGGGGTGACAAATGCAAAAACAACAATTGATGGACAGAATGCAGAACAATGTCCTACATTCACCCCAGTACAGAGATCTGGGCCTAAATCCATCGTTGTTTTGCTCACCATGCCATTCCAGTTTGAACCCAGCCATATGCAAATCAGTCTTGACCCTGTGCCTCATGGGAACAGTCCAGCCCGAACTGCCAAGCCAGGTCCTCCCTGGACTGGAAACAATCAATCCTAGGACCGGTTTCAGGGTTTCACCCCTCTTCAGCCAGGATAGCTTGATTCCAGTGGCATGGAGAGCACGGGACTCACGTCTGAGCCTACCCGTCGCACTCGGGGTGACAAATGCAAAAACAACAATTGATGGACAGAATGCAGAACAATGTCATAAATTCACCCCAGTACAGAGATCTGGGCCTAAATCCATCGTTTTTTTGCTCACCATGCCATTCCAGTTTGAACCCAGCCATATGCAAATCAGTCTTGACCCTGTGCCTCATGGGAACAGTCCAGCCCGAACTGCCAAGCCAGGTCCTCCCTGGACTGGAAACAAGCATCCTAGGACCGGTTTCGGGGTTTCATCCCTCTTCAGCCAGGATAGCTTCATTCCAGTGGCATGAAGAGCACGGGACTCACATCTGAGCATACCCGTCCCACTCGGGGTGACAAATGCAAAAACAACAATTGATGGACAGAATGCAGAACAATGTCATACATTCACCCCAGTACAGAGATCTGGGCCTAAATCCATTGTTTTTTTGCTCACCATGCCATTCCAGTTTGAACCCAGCCATATGCAAATCAGTCTTGACCCTGTGCCTCATGGGAACAGTCCAGCCCGAACTGCCAAGCCAGCTCCTCCCTGGACTGAAAACAAGCATCGTAGGACCGGTTTCGGGGTTTCACCCCTCTTCAGCCAGGATAGCTTGATTCCAGTGGCATGGAGAGCACGGGACTCACGTCTGAGCATACCCGTCCCACTCGGGGTGACAAATGCAAAAACAACAATTGATGTACAGAATGCAGAACAATGTCATACATTCACCCCAGTACAGAGATCTGGGCCTAAATCCATCGTTTTTTTGCTCACAATGCCATTCCAGTTTGAACCCAGCCATATGCAAGCCAGTCTTGACCCTGTGCCTCATGGGAACAGTCCAGCCCGAACTGCCAAGCCAGGTCCTCCCTGGACTGGAAACAAGCATCCTAGGACCGGTTTCGGGGTTTCACCCCTCTTCAGCCAGGATAGCTTGATTCCAGTGTTATGGAGAGCACGGGACTCACGTCTGAGCATATCCGTCCCACTCGGGGTGACAAATGCAAAAACAACAATTGATGGATAGAATGCAAAACAATGTCATACATTCACCCCAGTAAAGAGATCTGGGCCTAAATCCATCGTTTTTTTGCTCACCATGCCATTCCAGTTTGAACCCAGCCATATGCAAATCAGTCTTGACCCTGTGCCTCATGGGAACAGTCCAGCCCGAACTGCCAAGCCAGGTCCTCCCTGGACTGGAAACAAGCATCCTAGGACCGGTTTCGGGGTTTCACCCCTCTTCAGCCAGGATAGCTTGATTCCAGTGGCATGGAGAGCACGGGACTCCTGTCTGAGCATACTCGTCCCACTCGGGGTGACAAATGCAAAAACAACAATTGATGGACAGAATGCAGAACAATGTCATACATTCACCCCAGTACAGAGATCTGGGCCTAAATCCATCGTTTTTTTGCTCACCATGCCATTCCAGTTTGAACACAGCCATATGCAAATCAGTCTTGACCCTGTGCCTCATGGGAACAGTCCAGCCCGAACTGCCAAGCCAGGTCCTCCCTGGACTGGAAACAAGCATCCTAGGACCGGTTTCGGGGTTTCACCCCTCTTCAGCCAGGATAGCTTGATTCCAGTGGCGTGGAGAGCACGGGACTCACGTCTGAGCATACCCGTCCCACTTGGGGTGAAAAATGCAAAAACAACAATTGATGGACAGAATGCAGAACAATGTCATACCTTCACCCCAGTACAGAGATCTGGGCCTAAATCCATCGTTTTTTTGCTCACCATGCCATTCCAGTTTGAACCCAGCCATATGCAAATCAGTCTTGACCCTGTGCCTCATGGGAACAGTCCAGCCCGAACTGCCAAGCCAGGTCCTCCCTGGACTAGAAACAAGCATCCTAGGATCGGTTTCGGGGTTTCACCCCTCTTCAGCCAGGATAGCTTGATTCCAGTGGCATGGAGAGCACGGGGCTCACGTCTGAGCATACCCGTCCCACTCGGGGTGACAAATGCAAAAACAACAATTGATGGACAGAATGCAGAAGTGGGCAAAAGAACGATGGATTTAACCCAGATCTCTTGACTGGGGGAGAATGTCTGCATTGTCAGCATTCCGTCCATCAATTGTTTGTTTTAACGCTTTTCGCCCTAAGTGGGATGGGTATTCCCAGGCGTGGGACCCGTGCTCACTACGCCACTGGAGTCAAGCTATCCTGGCTGATGACGGCTGATAGCCAGAAACCGGTCCTAGGATGCTTGATTCCGGTCCAGCGAAGATATGGCTTGGCAGTTCGGGCTGGACTGTTCCCATGAGGCACAGGGTCAAGACTGATTTGCATATGGCCATGTCTAAACTGGGGTGGCGTAGTGGGCAAAAGAACGATGGATTTAACCCAGATCTCTTGACTGGGGGAGAATGTCTGCATTGTCAGCATTCCGTCCATCAATTGTTTGTTGTAACGCTTTTCGCCCTAAGTGGGATGGGTATTCCCAGACGTGGGACCCGTGCTCACTACGCCACTGGAGTCAAGCTATCCTGGCTGATGACGGCTGATAGCCAGAAACCGGTCCTAGGATGCTTGATTCCGGTCCAGGGAAGACATGGCTTGGCAGTTCGGGCTGGACTGTTCCCATGAGGCACAGGGTCAAGACTGATTTGCATATGGCCATGTCTAAACTGGGGTGGCGTAGTTGGCAAAAGAACGATGGATTTAACCCAGATCTCTTGACTGGGGGAGAATGTCTGCATGGTCAGCATTCCGTCCATCAATTGTTTGTTGTAACGCATTTAGTAAGATGGCGCATTTTGTACCCTACAAAGGCACCCCAACTGCTAAACAAATATCTCAACTCTTCAATCAGCACATAATTCGCTTGCATGGCATTCCAAAGGTTCTGATTTCAGACAGGGGTCCCAGTTTCTATCCCGGTTTTGAAAGGAGTATATCAAGGGGTTGAATGTTGATCATCGCTACTCCACCAGTTTCCATCCGGAAACTGATGGTCAGACAGAGCGCATAAACCAAGAGTTAGAACAGTACTTGCGCCTCTATTTGTTGAACGACGAGGGGGACTGGCCAGACCATTCATGGACTGCAGAATATGCGCATAATAACGCTCTCAACGTGTCAACTGGACACTCCCCTTTCTTTATCAACTCTGGCAGGCATCCTAATTTGCATATACTTTTTGATGATGTGGGAGTTCCTGCAGTCCAAGACATTGCCCGACATGTAACTAAGATTCATCAATCTGTAACTCAGAATTTGTCGATTGCGAAAGATCGTTACAAACTGTTTGCTGACCGAAAACGTAAAAAAGAACCTGATCTTCATGTAGGGGATTTAGTGTGGCTATGTACAAAAAAATCTCAAACTGAAGGGCCCCTGTAAAATCCAACCTCGTTTCATGGGTCCCTATCAAATTGAAAAGGTCATTAGTTCAGTAACTTATCGACTATCACTACCGAGTACCACTAAAATTCACCCAGTCTTTCATGTCTCTCTTCTTAAACCAGTTCAACCATGTTTGCGTAGGCTCACTCCTCCTGATCCTTTACTAATTTATGATGAGGTGGAATACGAGGTGAAGCGTATCTTAGATTCTAAAAAGGTCCGTAATGAACTTTTCTATCTTATTGACTGGAAGGGCTATGGACCGGATGAGCGTTCATGGGAAAAAAGTTCTGATGTCCATGCTCCTCGTTTGCTCGCAGCCTTCCACGCCAAATATCCTTTAAAACCACGATTGGAGGAAACCCCGTTGAGAGGGGGTACTCTCAGGAATCGCGGGCGGTTTCCTCCCTCTCACCTGACTGTGGCCTAGTTTCCTCCTTTGTGACCCACCAAACTTACCCACAAACAGATTTTCCCTTGAGCTGGCGAGGTTGTTGGCATCGCCGGAATTCCAATTTGGCCGCCAACATCCTCCAGCACATCGCTGTTCAGCGGTCTAATTCTCACTGCTAATCCCCGTCTGGTGAAGTGCGCTCCAACATTCTAAGGAGCACTTCACCGAAGAATTCAACTGAAGAGGAGCTGTTTGGGCATCGCGCATGTTTAGTCAGGTTAGTGGCGATTGTAAATTTAAAACGCGATTAGTTCCGACGGTTAAAACGTTCCAGAGATGAGGTCAGTGCTATTTCTTGAACATTAAAAGAAACACTCACAGTTATTCCCCTCGCATATATTTACTTCAGAATATTTCTTGAATACGTGTACAGGCTAGAAAATATGAGGTAACTAACCATTCGACTAAAACCTAAATTCCCCACATAAAGAAACCAAAAGAAATCTGAAGCTACCAAATAAAAAATTAAAAGAAGAAGTTTCTCCCTTCCAATTCTTGGAAGTTGAAAACACCCAAGTCTTCAGTTTCCTTCATAAAACTCTATCAAGCGCTAATTAGGTTAAACCTCTTACTCTTTCGTCATGATGGCTAGATTTGGGTAATGCAGGCTCAACGCTTCATGCACAGTGTTACCTAAGGTCCTTAAAAACGGTGCAAGATCTAAAATTAAACGCTTACCAAATAGAGCATTATAAACTAAAGAATTGTAATGAGAAAAAAGAAGAGAAGTCTGACAACGGTTACATTACAAGGCCCACTTTAGTTCCTTCACTGTGAGTACGAGTATAGTGGGTACTTAATTCTTATTCGCACATACAAGCTAAGTAGGTAATAAGCAATACTTACCCAAGTGTTTCCTCGTTTTAGCTGAAACTGGAGTTGCGTCTGTGGTTCCTGAAACAAGAAAAGAGAAAAGAGAACTAAGTGGCATCTTCTCAAATAACATTAAACACTAATTGAGAAGTAAGAAGAGAAGTAGCTCCAAGGCATATACAGGTAAGGCGAGCAAGCTAGTTTACATTAAGAAAGTAAGTCAAAGATTCTTGGTACTATACTAATAGTCATCAATGTTAATGTTCTCAGTGCTGTCTAACGCTCAAAAGAAGAAGACGAAACAGAACAGACAGTGAGCTTGGAGATTTCTCTTCTCTGACCCAAGTCCCCTTCCCCATTGGAACTTACCTGTGAAGGATTACTCTAGCTTTGCAGGAACGTTTCAATTGGGGCATTGGAAATTAGCGTTGTCCTGCTCCTGTGTGGTTTGACCTGACACGGGTCCACTGGCGTTCCCCTCAAAGAGTCAGGGATATCCTCCCTCAAGTCACTAGGTACATCCGAGCGCCCCACAGTTAAGCGTTGCTTAGGTCCTCTATGGAGTCCTGGAGAGTGAATTAAATGAGGCACAGGGGCCCCATTGTGTTCACTGGTCAGTACCTGGATAAGCAGGGACTGGCCCTTGAACACAAACATCCATACATCCCCTCAGCTCACCTAAATCACCGATAGCTTGGCTGCCTCAAGCACATGATATTTGTTGATGTGTGCCAGCAGGGGTCAGAGGGTACAGGGAGGGCATGGCAATGAAGGGGGCTAAAACGGTGTTGAAAACATGGTCCGCCGTATGATAATGAAGGACTAAAACAACTTTAAACTGGCAAATCAGACGGCAAGGAACAGGCAGGGACAAGGACAAAGCTGAAGCAAGATGAGAAGGGCGCTGTTGTTGGCATAACCTAATGCACACAGCTCAGTGCACCCCTCAAAATATTGGCGGCCTGGGCCCAGCTTACCCATGCTGAAGGCCGGCCCTGTCTGTGAAGTAGAGGTAGGCAGAGGGGAGAGACAGCCTGATCTTCAGAGCCTGTAGCACGTTGAAAACAAGACAATGCTGGAGGTACTGGAGAGAATCAGGTCGAGTGTTGTTCAATGTCTTTTTAATTACTACTAGGCCAGAGCACTGGCAGGACCTGCCCCACTTAAAGGTCTGAGAAAATGCTAGTTCGGCCAGACGTCTGAGACTTCCATGTATTCATTGTGTTATTCACTCGCTCACAGCAGAAACAGTCTATCCTCTCGTATGCTAGTATTTCCCCATCAGCTCAGCCTCCTTCCTACGCCCGCTCCCCACTCTGCCTTGCACTGCACTGCCCTCTCGGGGCCTCAAATGGAGTGTACTCCACTTACATCCCCCGTCCTAATATTGATATATACATTATTGGCCTAGGCAACAGGCTCACCGACTCACTCGGTAGGGAGGGACCCTAGGACTGACTGATATAACATTGTTAGCACTTTACCTTAAAGTTGCCGGTGCCACTTTAGCAAACTCGCTGGACTTTCAACAAGTCGTCAGATGCCTATGTTTTCTGCTTCAGAAAACAGTACTGAACTTTTAAAGTTTCCCCCATTGCATACGGATTACTTCTAGCGCTAGTATCACGCGCCTACCTCTGAGGGCTAGTAGCACGCAGTCGTATTGCATTATTCGGCATCACAATGATCAATGACTGAACACATCAGACCGGACTACAACAGCCCAGGATTTGCATTACGCTCACACTTGCGAGCGCATAAGCAGCAGGTGTGCCAACCTTCCAAGATGCCTCGGTAACTTTTTTGCGGCAGAATACTCAGTGACTGGTCAGCTACGTTGCAATATCTGTGGAGAGTTAGAAGGAAGAACATGCGAGGATTGGTTTTCTTGGTGAAAGGCAAGCCTTGAACAGCAGGGCGTGGGGTGGCTCAGTCTCGACTCACCAACACACTCAACGTCTGTCCCATGTTTGGAGGTGGTTGCACACAGAACAGGAACATTAACGCTGAAAGCGGCTGCACACACGGTATTGTGGAGTTACTGGTGCACAACAGCCTCCACAACCTCTGGGCCGGACTGGCAATCCAAAGCAGCCATTGCAAATTTGGGCAGAGCAGCCCCGTACGGTGCATTGTGAGTACAGCGAGCGAGCCTGACTACTGCAAAAGGGGTGTTGGGGGATTGGGTGGGGACGTTCTTCCCCCCAAAGAAACACTGGGGCAAAAATGGCGCTTTCTACAAAACATTTGTCATTATATATTCAATTGAATTAGCTTTTGAAACATAGTAAATGATGACCTTACAGTGCCCCAGGATACGCAATCTTTATTGGGGCTCTTCGATAATTCCCTCACTATCACCCTACAACAATGCCTCTCATCTCTCCATGGCCGCTCACACGTGCATTTCATTTGCTTTATAGTGCCTCTCATTCCAATGTAGGGTGTCAGAGAGACAATGAATCATACGTGTGTAAATTAGTGTAAAGTTGCATAAGGCAAAGGGGACTACACGGTGTAGGATTCACATGTCATCCATACCGATAGACATTTTTAGGAGTGCTTTGTCTGGAAAAACATAAACTCAGGATTCAGAAAATAACACAGTGGTTAGGGTTGACATTAACAATAAGAATGTATTTCTACCCAAACAAATCCTTTTAGCAACATCAGATTAACGAAAGACTGGGAAAAAACATAACTTTCTAATCTGTACCATGTAGTTTGCATGCTGCTCTTTGATGGAATTTCATAGCTCACTGTGCTAGATTACGATTGTAATTTATGAACTGCACAGTAACAAAAGAATCTCTGTGACAAAAGCAGTAACCCACTGAGCTAAGCACATAAAATATTGTTCTTTGATATTCATGGTACACGTTTGTTGCGTGCTACCTTAGATGAGTGCCACTAGACAAAACTCCCATCTCTCTCCAGCAGATACGTTAATCACCAGTTATCTTGACACTTTTATTGTTGCATGAAAACTGCTGAATATACAAAGTACTTTGCAGTGCTTTTACAACTGCTGCACTGCTACAACACTGGCCCCATTAACAGGGGCTGCTCCTCCGTTTGATTGGAGAAGCGTCGCCCAACAAGCCCCAGAGCTGAAAAATAAAATGGCAATAAAGTCAATTTATTACCGTTTTATTTTCAGTAACCGACGAAAAATAACCATTACAACTCAGTCATGACAACGCACTACCTTTACAATGCAGTCATTACATCGCAACATCCTTTACATCGCATGCCATTACAACGCAGCCATTACAGCGCATGTCACTACAACGCATGCCATTACAACGCATTATAAGGTAAGTGATGGGAAATAGTAATTTTTACCCCAACACTATCCAACCCTTACCCTACTGTTGCACTCACTGGAGTGGGAATAGTAATGTTTACCCCTACACTATCCAACACTTACACTACTGTTGCCCTAAAAGTATTATGCGTTGTAATGGTATGCGTTGTAATTGTAAGTGTAGTTTCTAAAAATGCTTTGTAATGGCATGCGTTGTAAAATAAAGTATTGTAATGGATGTTGCGATGTAATAACAGCGTTGTTAAGGCATGCGTTGTAAAAGTTTGCATTGTAACTTATCCTATTCGTAACTGACCCGTCCTGAACTAAGTGTCAGGATGGGGCGGGGCCAGCGCTGCCGAGTGGCAGCATCAGGGAGCTGTGCACTTAAAAATCTGCATATCCATATAAACATAAAGTTAACTCTTCAGTTTAATTTTCTCCCATTTCCAATTTTCACCTTTACACACAGCAGGCATCTTGCTCCCAGTGGCTGGTAGACAGTGTACCATATTTATAAATGAAAAATACAGCCACTATTTTGAGCGGGAGAAATGTAAAGTGCAGAAAAATGTTCCATATCATGAACACTTTTGCAGAACGTTTTCTAAACTTTAAATTTCTCCCATTTAATTTTTTTTTTATATGTTTGTATTATACATGTAACGGTGCCACATATGACATAGGCTCTAAGTCACCCATATACATTTATCCCATTCATAGGCACACATATTCATACATCCCCAAATACCACACTGTCACTGACACACATGGCAGTCCTGTTATAATGCCCCTAGTCAAAGTATTTTATTCAAACCATAGTATCTGATTCTATGGACATTAGGCTTAAAGTCACTGGAGCGGGAGTGGTGGCGTCTGGTAACAATGCACAAGTTGCTTAGCCTTCAGTAGCTCATGATGATTTTCACTGATCAGAAGTAGCTGTCACTACAGAAAAGGTTAAAGACCCCTGATTTTACCTCACAAGTCTAGCCATCTGTGCATGTAAATTTAAAAAAACACACACAATGTGATGGTAGAAATGTTTGCAAACAGTCCAACCATTAGCAATCGCTTGTAGTAGCAATCCAACCCATCATTTTCTTGCCCACCATCCCACTTTAGTTTAGACCCAGCATAATGCACATCAGCCATGGTCATGTTACAATAGGAACAGTGTCCAGGTTGAACTGCCAGACAAGGTTCTCGCAGAAGTAGAGCTCAAGCAATCCAGGACTGATTTTGACCCACATACACAAATGACTTTCAATTGGGCCCAAAGAGTGCATTTCCTTTGTTTGTAGTTCATGTGCTTCTCAGGTCTTGGAAAACACTTCTGAAATTTAGTTTGGAAATCTAACAAATGAATTTATTTATATAAGTGTTAGAAAACCTTCCACGTGCTCTAGCCTTCTCCTTTCACACATGACAGCAGAGTGCTACTAGGTTCAAGGTACAAAATCCCCACACCTAGTATTCAGAGAAAGGAAAATAAAACACAGTTTTTCTAAAAGAAGTGGCCTGATATTTTCCAGTCTTTCTTTGAAAATACAACACACACTCATTCTCCATTTGAACTCTTTTCTACATACACTTTTCTACTACAGCACCTCCTGCACACCTGGTTATAGCTACTCGGACCTGGAGAGTGAGTCTGCAAGCTCTGGGTGGCAACTCCACGTGCTCAATAAACATGGGTGACCGCTTTGTGTACCCAAGTGCTTCACTGTATTTGTAGCAAAGTGGGTTTCTGTTGCAGTAACCCCCCCACTTTTTGCCCGACTACTGATGCACTTTTTCTTGGTGTGCCCTGGGTCCCTGCCAATCAGGTTCCCAGGGCCTGGGTTCTTTCCCCCAAACTAAACCAATTGGCATCTCTGGCCACAGGTCAGCCCCTGGTAAATGGTACCACAGGTACCCAGGGCACGGTGACCAGGGAAGACCTCTAAGGGCTGCAGCACATATTGTGCCACCCTTAGAGGCCCTGTACCCTGACACTCACACACTGCCTTTGCAGGCTGTATGTCTTGGTGCAGAACAAAGTGAAGAGTCGACATCGCACACATCCCTGTGTGCCATGCCCACAAACCACTACCCTGGCATACATCAGTCACCCCTCTACCTGGGTGCCCTATGTCAGTGGTGAGGGTACAGATGCATGAGCCCTGTACCCCTTCAGTGCCCAAGTCCATTCATGATAATCAATAAAGGGTTCTGGCCCATAATCAGCAAGGCTAGGCCAACTCAATAATCAAGAAACAAAAAAGTGCCAGTACTGATTAAAATTACACAAACAAATTTAACAATCACTTGTGCCCCTCATGGTGATTGAAACCATCTTATTAGAAAAATATTTTTTATTTTATTTTATATTTCGTTTTCAAATATATTTTTTATGACTCTTTTATTTGTCATTAAAGATGTAAAAAAACATTTTCAATGGACCTAACAATAATATTTACACTTCAAAACAATAATGATCAACATATAAAACAAAATTTACAAGATACATTCATAAACAATTCATTTAGACATGCCCACAATCCCACACAAAATAAAAAAGAGAAAGAAAGAATATAAGAGTAAGTAGGAAAGGATTAAAGAGTTTCACAAAAAGAAAGGGAACAAAAAATCCCAGCAGAAGTTGGCAAAACAGTACGGTATTCAGGTCATTCGACCTAAACCTATAAGTCATACATTATTTATAAACCTGACTCCTTTTATTTAGTAGCACCACTTGTTTTAACCAAGCAATAAGGTCTACACATTTCCAGTGTGGGATTTAATGTAAAATGCACAACAGAGGGCATCTTAGAGATGTTTCTGAAACTCGACCAACTCCTAGTGACCTGACTGACTGGCTGCTTAGACTACCACCACCAGATATGTTTCTGGACCCCTGGGTTGAGAGCTTGCTGCTCTCGGGGGCCTGAAACAATGCACATCTTGGGACGAGGTGCCAAGCCTCCTCCCCAATGATGGGCAGAGTTCACGAAGGAGACGCTTCAAAGGCATGCCGCCTTTGTGAGCCTCTCCGGACCATTTGCTGCTTTCAGCAACTGGTCCCCACTGGTTCTACCCCCCACTTTGGGCAGGAGAACCGGCGGGAAAAATAAGTGAGGAAAAGAGGTGTGCCACATCTGCCAACTCCACCCCTCAGGTGGGGGAGGCGAGGTGAAGCACAACGTTGAGTCCCCGCCAACTTGAGGATGGGGGACTCAGCCAACCAGGGACAGGGTCCTGCCCCCCTCCTACTGGAGAGTGGCAGAACCCCCCATTGGTCCCTGCCCTTTACCTACCTGCAATGCCCCTAAATTTAGTATTTAGGGGGCACCCTGAACCTTCCTTCCTCAGATCCAGCCTACCTACAGGAAGAAAAGAAGAAGAAGGACGAAGAGGCATGCAGAGCTAACAAGAAGATGACGCCCACTGACTTGGCCCCAGCCCTACAGGCTTGTCTCCCCTCGGACCTGCTCCTGCAAAATCCCGGCGTGTCCAGCAGCCAGCAACTTCACAAACCCCGGAGGACCTGCCTGCCTTCACTTCCCAGACTGTTTCTCCAGAGAACACCAGACGTGTTTAAACAGCAGCTTCTGGTGCCAGCCAGAGACCGCGAATCAAGCCCACTCTGCATCCAGCCGAACCCGGCCCGAGCTCGAATGTAAAAACACCACGAGGAGGTCCCCCCAGCAATCCTGACACGAGATCCGGTGACCCCTGACCTGCCTCAAGCCTCCAGACGATGCCTGCAGCCTCAATACAGAGGACCCCCCTACCGCGACCAGAGCGGGTAAGAAAATCCGACGTCACAAGGCACCCCTGCACCCGACGTCCCACAGCCTTATGTGCCCAAACCAACGGTGGCTAACCAACTCACGACATCCCAACTTACCCCTCGAAGTGGTGGTCGCACCCAGAAGATCCTCGTCCCCGAGCCTGCAGTATTTTTGTCCTAGAGGTTCTCCATTGAAAACGGGGCACCCGACCTCAAAACAGCACCCTGCATCCGGCCGCCCTAGTGCCGCTGAGGGTGCACCTTTGGTGCTACTTTGGTCCCCAACTTGCCCTGAACTTAACCCTAGGAGCTTTGCTCCCACAACCCAGTGGCCTGCTTGCCAGCAGCCACCAACCGGAGGCCCCCTATCCCCCATTGGATAACAATGGGCCTCAACACTCTGCACCCGGCCGCCCTAGTGCAGCTGAGGGTGCAACAAAGTACATCACTGACCCTGGGAGACCGCTGAGTCTAACCCCAGAACCTTAACTCCCACAGCCGATTACTTACCTGAGAACCGTTAACCTGTTTTCCCTCCATAGGATAATATTGACACTTTTTCTCTAAAAAGTTTTTGTGTGGAGTTTTGAAATCTAAAAATATTCCTTAAAAATCGCACAAATAACCAAAACGTGTTTACTCACCTGTTTGCAGGAAATGTCCCAGTGCTGAATCTAAGTATCCAGCACTGAGTTAGAAAAGTAACGTGAAAAGTAACTTAGCTGCAATTTACTGTAAAAGCCTATTCATTTCAATGTACTGCTCCAAAAAGTTTCTAAGTGTGGAGTTTTGAAATCTGAAAATATTCTTTAAAAATCATGCGAATAACCAAAATGTAATTTCTTACCTGTTTCCAGGAAATGTCCCAGTGCTGAATCTAGGTATCCAGCACTGAGTTAAAAAAGTAACGTAAAAAGTAACTTACCTGCAACTTATTGTAGAAGCTTATTCATTTCAAAGTATTGCACCAAAAAGTTTCTAAGTGTGGAGTTTTGAAAACTGAAAATATTCTTTAAAAATCATGCGAATAACCAAAATGTAATTACTTACCTGTTTCAAGGAAATGTCCCAGTGCTGAATCTAGGTATTCAGCACTGAGTTAGAAAAGTAACGTACAAAGTAACTTACCTGCAATTTCCTGAAAAAGCCTATTCATTTAAATGTACTGTATTTGCTAAGTGTTGCATACTACTGCTCCCCAGTAAATCAAATAAGAAAACAAGTTACTTACCTGTAACTACAGTTATCCAGTATTGGTATCTTTCATAGATTCACATGCCTGAATCATTCCCCGTCGCCGAGGCGGGAGTCCCCGGTAAATAAAAAAGTAGTGCCAAAATGCTAGTAGTAGTAGTAGGCCCAAAGAAAAGGCCAAAAGCCTATATCTTAGCAGCCTATCTACCTCATTATGCAAAAAGAACCAAGAATTTGGTAACAACCAATCAGACACCAGCACCCTTCTAGAACCCTCTCAGCAGAGCCAGTTCTCCTCAGATTTTCGTAGCACAAGTGGGAAGTGAACGTCCCAAATTATATAGAACTGACTCTACGGGGAGGAGGGTGGGTGCATGTGAATCTATGAAAGATACCAATACTGGATAACTGTAGTTACAGGTAAGTAACTTGTTTTCTTATCCAGTATTGGGGTAACTTTCATAGATTCACATGCCTGAATCAGAATAGCGAGCAGTATACCAAGTATACAGTCGTTTGCGGATGGTGAGAGACTAGTGCTGATACTCCCTAATTGCATCCACAGCTTGTTATCAAGAGGTATAAGAAAAGATCTTAAAATTCGAAACATGCAATCTATAAAGAGAAAAAGCATGTAAAATGAAAGCAAATCATTATTGTAACACATTGCATTGTTATACTAAAGATATCAACATCTTACATATTAAAATATGAAAAAAGGGGACCTGAAGGTATCTCAAAGAAACAGATGTCGTAGTACAGCTTGCCCAACTGCTGCATCATCACGATGCGTAGATTGGAGGCAGTAATGTCTTGTAAAAGTGTGGACATTTTTCCATGTCGCAGCACGGCAGATATTTTCTAGAGTCACACCAGCAAACAATGCTGTAGACGCTGCTACTGTCCTCGTGGAATGGGCCTTGGGTTTCCTCAACAAAGGCCTGTGAGCCTTGTCATGGCAGAAAAGTATTGTAGATGCTATCCATCTGGCAATGGTGGATTTTGTAACCGCCTTTCCCAGAGTTGTTTGGCCATAAGCCACGAATAATTGATCGGACTTTCTAAGGTTCTTTGTTTTCAGAAGATAGAATTTAAGACATCTCTTGATATCGAGAGAATGTAAGGCTCGTTCCACTGGGGTAGATGGATTAGGAAAGAAAGTTTTTAACGTCACTGGTTCATTAAGATGAAACTGTGAAGGCACCTTAGGGATAAACGCTGGATTAGTTCGGAGGTGCACGTAGTCTTGAGTGAAGTGTAGAAAAGGTTCCTTTACAGTAAACGCCTGAATTTCACTCACTCGTCGAGCTGATGTTAAAGCCAGAAGTAAAGCAACCTTCCAGGTAAGGAATTTTAGGTCAGCCTTGTGGATGGGCTCGAATGGATGCTTCATTAATTGCATTAAGACTGTGTTGAGTTCCCATTCCGGTGGCGGAAGTCTGACCGGAGGAAACTCTCGGAATAGTCCTTTCATAAACTGTTTAATTAAAGAGGATGAACAAAGAGAAGGGCCA
Organism: Triturus cristatus; assembly: GCF_964204655.1. Taxonomy (NCBI): domain Eukaryota; kingdom Metazoa; phylum Chordata; class Amphibia; order Caudata; family Salamandridae; genus Triturus; species Triturus cristatus. Next base: position 1,135,591,065 of record NC_140594.1, on the reverse strand, counting down.
TGAGCACCCCTTCTGAATCTGGAAAGTGCAGCTAAATGGACCTTGACTGAAGGGAAAGAAAGTCCAGATCTTGCCAGGTGTAACAAATAAGGAAGGATCTTTTCTGCAGGATCGTCCACCGGGTGCACCTGGTTTGCTTCACACCAGCAGCAAAACCGTTTCCATTTTAGACGGTAAGTTTTTATCGTGCTCTGAGCTCGTGATTTTGTTAATATATCCCTACAGTCTTGAGGAATATCCAGGTCCTTAAACTCTAAGAAGTCAGGAGCCATGCGTGTAAATGTAGGGACTGAGGGTCAGGGTGGAGAACCTGACCTCTGTTCCTTGACAGCATTGTGGGTGTCGGGAGAAGACGGATCGGCTGGTCCTGTGATAGCAATAGGAGCTCCTGAAACCAGTATTGGCGTGGCCATCTGGGTGCAATCAAGATGAGACGACAGCCCTCCAACTTCATCTTGCGTATGACCCTCGGTATCAGGGGTATCGGGGGGAAAAGCGTAAGCACAAATCCCTGACCATCGCATGGACAGGGCATTCCCCCTTGAGCCCTGTTGAGGGTATCTGCTGGCATAGAAGCGGCATTTCTTGTTCCCCTTCGTGGCGAACAAATCCAGCGGTGGTGTTCCCCAAGCTCTGAATATTCTGAGCACCTGAGCCTGCTCTAGCTCCCATTCGTGGCAATCTGATTGGGATCTGCTGAGCGTGTCCGCTAATGTATTGCAGAGACCTCTGACATGTTCTGCTCTGAGGGTTATGTTGTGGAGTGTGACCCATTCCCACAACTCCTGAGCTTCCGTGGACAGAGTTGCTGATCTTGTTCCTCCTTGTTTGTTCACGTAGAACATGCTGGTGGTATTGTCGGTTCGAATCAGAACCGAAGAACCTGCAATCCTTGGAAGGAAAGCTTGCAGAGACAGGAAAATTGCTCGCAATTCCAGACTGTTTATGTGTTTGTTTTTGTACTCTGGAGACCATTTCCCCTGTATCTGTAAATCTTGGAGATGACCTCCCCATCCTTCCATGGAAGCATCGGTAGTGAGGACAAAGTCTGGAATCTTCTGAATGAAAGTAAGCCCTTCTGATAAGTTGGGAATATGGGACCACCAACGTAGAGCGCTCTTCATGCCTGAAGTGACTCTGATGATGTCGTCGAAGGAGCCCATCACCTGCTGCCACTGAAGGTGTAACTCCTCCTGCAAGGGTCGCATGCGGAGCCGCGCCAGAGGAACGAGGTGTATTGCAGAGGAGCACATCCCTAGGAGCGACGCGAACATCCGGACAGAAACTGACTTTCTTTTGGAAATTCGGATTGCTGAGTTTTGAAGACGAACCTGCCGTTCGTGAGATAAGAATGCCTTGCAGCGGACGGTATCTAACAGAGCGCCCAGAAAAAGAAGGATCTGCCTTGGTTGTAATTGAGATTTCCTCCTGTTGATCGTAAGCCCCAGAGAATGGAACAGACGAAGAGATGTTGTCACGGCAGTCTTGACTGATCTTTCCGAAGGACCCTTTATTAACCAGTCGTCTAAATACGGAAAGACTTGGATTCCTTGGGAGCGCAACACTGCTGCCACTGGAGCTAGGCACTTCGTAAAGATCCTTGGGGCAGATTTTAACCCAAACGGGAGCACCTTGAACTGGTAATGGGCGCCAGCCACTGTGAAGCAAAGATACTTGCGATGCTTTGGATGTATTGGGATGTGAAAGTAAGCGTCTTCCATATCTAAGGAAGCTAGAAAATCTCCCTCGTTGAGGCAACCTAGAATTTCTGCCAGAGTGACCATGCGAAATCCCTGCTTCTTGAGGAATCTGTTCAGATTGCGAAGGTCTAAGATTGGGCGCCACTCCCCTGATTTCTTCTTGATGAGAAAAAAGCGGGAATAGAAACCTGTCCCCTTTTGAAGCGCAGGAACCTTCTCGATTGCGTTCTTGAGGAGCATCGTTAAAGCTTCTTTGAATAGTAAGTGAAGACGAGGGGGAGGGGGTCCCTTGGGTGGTTTGTTGGGTGGTTTGGTGACAAACTCTAAGGTATGACCATTGTGAACCAGGTCCAGAACCCACTGGTCCGACGTAATTTCTTGCCACTTGGTCACAAAAGTTGAAATTCTCGCACCCACAGGGAGGGGAAAAGGAGTGGAAGGCGCCCTGCAGAAATCATTGCTTCCGTGAGGTGTCTTTTCCCTGATTCTGCGATCTTTTTCGTCCGCCTTGACGAGAGAAACCAGATGTATTGGTCTGTCTGTAGGAAGACTGATATGATTGCCGATACTGAGGCTGGTACCCATTTTGTTGGGTATGATAACTTCCTCTGGATGAAAATCCACGGCCCCTTGCTCCTCTGAAGGTACCTCTTTTGTATTGCAAGGAGCCCAACAATCTTGCAGTATCAGTATCCGTTTTAATTGCTTGGAGTGCGTCATCTATGTGTTTTCCAAACAATGATTCGCCATCATAGGCCATGTCCAATATTTTTGTCTGGACTTCTGGTCTGAACGTGGTAGCTTTCAGCCAACCCTGGCGCCTAAGAACCGCAGCCCCAGCCAACTGGCGAAAGTTAGTATTCACAATATCCAGAGCGCAGTCGATAGTCTCTGAGGCTGCACGCTCACCCTCCAACAAAATCTTTCGAGCATCTTGCCTGTTGTCCTCTGGGATGAGGTTGATAAAGCTTGCCATTTCTGACCACATCTGGCGGTCATAACGCCCTATTATCGCTAGGGAGTTGGCTGCCCTTATGGAAGCAGCTGCCATAGTTGAAAAATGTTTCCCAATTAGATCCAGTCGGCGTCCTTCCCTATCCGGTGGTGTAGTGACCGGTGCTGCCGGATTCTTAGACTTTTGTTGGGCTGCCTGAGATATAACCGAGTCTGGACGCGGTTGGCCAATGAGACAAGAGGGACTGTCGGCTGGAGCACGGTATTTTTTGTCAATCCGTGGAAGCACCGCTGGCACTGATGCCGGGTTTTTCATGATTTTAACTCCTTCTTTCCAAATATAGTCAATGATAGGGATAGCTCTCGTAACCTTTCTTGACTCTTCTTTAAAGTCATGCAGAAAACAGTCAGACTGCTCAATGGTGACCGGCAAGTTGAACCTGGTCGCAGCTCGCTGCATAAGGTTATGGAACCCCCCTATATCTTCTGGGGGCGAATCAGATGGTAGAGCGGTAGGTGGCGAAGGCATAGGGATTATATATGAATCCCAAGGGTCTGCTGGGTCTGGCAGCTCGCCCTCTTCGTATTCCTCCTCCGAGGTTGTATCTTGATGCGGGTCCTGTGGAGGATCAGGCAGTTGAGGCATTGGGGCTGGATCCTCAGGCAGAGGCAATGTGTCCGGCTGCGGCGCAGTCTGTGGAACCTGTGGAACGTTTGGCTGCGGTGGAAAACGCTGCTTATAATCTGCAAGCATGGCTTGTAGGTCTTGAATTAAAGTAGGAGGCAGATGTGACATCTCGTTCCTACGAGGTTGTGTGTAGCAGGGTCTATGATGCGGAATGACTATGTCTTCCTGATAGTAATGCCCTTGATAATTGTCTTCTTCCTCATCATCATCGTCCTCCTGACATTTGATGTGCAGTTCCGAAGGATGGCGAGCAATCCCAAAGGGCCCTTCGTCCTCGTCGTCCACATAATCATCATCATCACACTGCACATAAGTTTCCAGGAGATGCGAGGGAGTAAGCGGTGATATGTCCTGCCTTTGAAAAGACTTTAGTTGAAAAGTCCTGGTGGAAACTGGAGTAGAGGCCATCGTCGACGGGGCTGTGGTAGACGGGATCATCGACGGGATCGTCGACGGGATCGTAGACGGTGTCATCGTCGTCGACGGAGCCGTCGTCGACGGGCTCAACGTCGACGGAGCCGTCGTCGACGGGCTCGACGTCGACGGGGTCTTCGACGATGGGATCTTCGTCGACGAGCTCTTCGTCGACGGGCTCGACGTCGACGGGGTCTTCGACGATGGAATCTTCGTCGACGAGCTCTTCGTCGACGAGCTCGACGTCGACAGGCTTTTCAATGGCGGAATCGTCGACGGCGGTACTGCTGACTTCGTCGACGAGGACTTCGTCGACGACACCTCGACGGCGGGCTTCTTTGTGAGGATAGTAATCCTCGTAGACATAATAGGAGAGGTAAGTGCCGTCGTCGTGAAGGTTTGCGTCAATGAAGAAGCAGACGAGGTGACAGAAACTGAAGATTGAGAGAAAGCCAAAGATTTTGAAAGGCTTTTACTCACAGTTTGTGCGCTAGCCTTGACTGTAGAATCCTGAGGAGAGTGCGCATCAGAAGTAGAATGATGCGATTTCTGACGCTTCTTCCCTTCACTGGAAGAGCTGTCCTGCGATCTAGCTCTCTTGCTAGAAGTAGAGGCTCTGTCATCCTCCTCAGCCGAAGAGGATTTAAGCCACAAAAGCACTCTCGCCTCCCTATCCCTAAGAGTTTTTGTAGGGAAGGTGCGGCAAATCTTGCAATCTTTTGCCTCATGTTTAGGGTAGAGGCAGTAGATGCAGTCCACATGTTGATCATCAACATGGACTCTCTTCTTGGCGCAGGTCCTGCAGGACTTAAACAAGGCCTTCTTGTCTGACATGCTGAAGCAAGTTGAAACAAAACTGAGAGGCACTAAGGGAGACTCCCTTCCACACGACGTGCGGTGAAAATCTGAGGAGAACTGGCCCTGCTGAGAGGGTTCTAGAAGGGTGCTGGTGTCTGATTGGTTGTTACCAAATTCTTGGTTCTTTTTGGATAATGAGGTAGATAGGCTGCTAAGATATAGGCTTTTGGCCTTTTCTTTGGGCCTACTACTACTACTAGCATTTTGGCACTACTTTTTTATTTACCGGGGACTCCCGCCTCGGCGACGGGGAATGATTCAGGCATGTGAATCTATGAAAGATACCCCAATACTGGATAAAGTACAATTACTATTGCATTTTCAAACTGTTCTATATCCAGTAACTTATTACTGAAAAGTATTTAATGCTTACCTGTACCAGGCTTGCTTGGTTCTAAAAATAAACAACAGTATATTTTTATACAAACACAATTGGCCTAGAGTTCAGTTCTTGAGTGTGTGAATTCATTTGCTGACTGAGTGGGCACAGCAAATGCTTAACACTGTCCTCTGATACTGCCTTACTGCTCGACCAAGCTACCACTATTAGAGAGTAAGGTTCTATCTAACTTTAACCTCTGCCTACCTCTGGGACGCTTGGACTCTATACACATTGTACCTCACTTTGGTGTAGTATATATAGAACCAGTTTCTTACAATATTGCAGTGTACTGGCAATGGAGGGTGGGTGGGAGGATATGGAGCAACAAGCTGACAATGGAGGGTCAGCAGGAGGGGCTGATAGAGAAGACTGGGAGTGGAGGGTGACATCAGAGGGTGGGTGAGGGGGGTCGGGTAGGAAGCTAATAATGGAAGGTGGGCTGGAGGGAATAGGAAAGCAAACAGACAACAGAGGGTGGGCAGGAGGGGATGGGGTATCAAACTGACTGCAGATGGTGGGCGGGGAGGGATGGTGTGGCAAACTATCAATGGAAGGTGCTCAGGAGGGCTGTGGCAGCAAGCAGACAATGTGGGGTTGGCGGGAGGAGATGGGTCAGCAAGCTAACAACAAAGGGTGGGCAGGAGATGCTGAGAGGAAACTGACAACAGAGGGTGTACAGCAGGGGAGCAAGCTGACAATGGAGGGTGGGTGGGAGAAAGTGGTAGAGCGCATGGACAACAAAGGGTGGTTGAGTGGTAAATGGAGAGAACACAAACAATGGAGGGTGAGCGGGAGTGGCTGGGGAAGCACTTGGTGGGTGGGCCGAAGGGGACTGGGAAGCACAGGAACAAAGACAGGTGGGGAGGATGGGGAAACACACATACAACATAGAATGGGCAGGAGGGGCCGGGGAAACAAATGGATAACCAAGGGTGGGGCAGGTGGGGTTGGGGCCCAGGGAGCAAAAGGACAACGGGTAGTGGGGAAGCAAGAAGGGCACGGGAGGGTGGGCAGGTAGGAAGTAAGAATGACAACTGGGGGAGGGCAAAAAGGAGCAACGTGGAGGGGAGAGAAGTACACAAGGTAGACAGCTAGTTAACACACACACACTCTCATAGAGTGCTTAAGCAAAAGGAAAAAGTAGCGTGTGAAAAATGAGCAGTGGAAGGACAGAAGTAATGCATCCAAGCTCTAGGGGAGGAAGGAAAGCCTAAAGAAGCTGACAAAGAAGAAACAAGCACATTAGAGTAATAATGAAGCCAACCTGTAGTAGGAAATGGAAGAGCTCTAGCCCACTGTAAGCTAACAATGTGTCTTAAAATAGACAGCACTAGCACTATCTTAGGAACTATGTTTTATTTTGCATTTCAAAAATCTGCCAGGTGGCACTATGATATATGGTACGATCAGCCATCCATGGCTTTTCAACCAACAGCATGTTTCACTATGGAGCTCAGAACTTTGCTTTTAACACTTTCATTATGGATTCAGAACACTAGATGGCAAACTAATGTGGGCTAAAATTTTAGAACTGGCCGAAGGTGTTACACATGGGATGGAGACACTTGTCAGCTGTATTTTAAAATTGCACAAAGTATTCTTGTCTGTTTACAATGTTCACATGTAAAACTAAATGTTCTCATATTTTTTGAAGGTTCACTCTTTGATCCACTTCATGCATTATAGCAAGTACTGGAAATGCAGATAATTTTGTCTTTTGTGTAGTAGAACGTTTTATGCTGCGCTTCGCAGCAAAAATATAGTATGGACAGCTGCAGTGAAACCTTCTCTAAAACAAAGAATAAGTAAAGGACAGGTAGCAGTAGCAGGAGCAACATCACACACTATTCTCTCACACATAGTTGCTAACACACTAAAAAAGAATCAAACAGAGTTAAAGGACTGTTGTGTGCTCTCCAAAAATAGACTTAAAAGTACAAGAAGTACAAAACCCCTTCGATAAACATCCCAAGCATCTTATGGAATCCTAAAACATTAATGTACTCATATAGGTTGACACAGCCTTCCCTGTCTAGTGTGGTATGCTTCATCAGTGGTTTCCACATCTGGCACTGGGAAGCATCAAGAGTGCTACCCTTCACTGCCTGTACAGTTCTCTATTTGTGGGTTCTCTACCCTGGGTCAAATTATGTTCAACATCGATCTTTCCCTTTTTTAAACTGTTTAACCTGCAATAAAGTTTCATGGATGTACTGAAAAGGTTTTTTACTAGCACCCCCCTACCAGAAGAATAGAGACTGGAGGATGGAGCGTATTCAATATATCTTTTGTTTTTTTCAAGAGATGAGTCAACAGCAAAGGGGTCAACCCCTCTTTATAGAACAGATACAAATCGGGCAGAAAGAGTGCACATGCTCCTTCAGAGGATGGATGCAGGTAGGGCAGCAGCAATGCAAGCTTTTACAATCACAGGACACATACTGATTGGGCAACACTTTTTTTTTTTTCTTCCGCACAGAGTTGATCCAGCACGGCAGTAGGAAAGCAAGTTTGCTCTCTCACAGAAAGCAGCAAGTGAAATCTTCCATTCCCTGCAGAACAGATCCAGTTGGGCAGACTAGTGCAAGCTTTCATTGCACACAAAACATGTACACCTAAGCATGGTTGACATGTAGGTTACAGACAGATTTCAGTGGCAGGTGTTAACTCACTGAGAGGAATGTATAAGTGGAGTAGTGAGTGAATTGTGAGTTCTGACAGCATTCTCACTTCGGTGATATTCTATGTCAGCATTCCAAAATCCTTGCTGCTGTCATTCAGAATCGTGATGTTCGCATTGATTCTTGGTTTATCCAAATATTGGGAAGCAGCCATTACCCAATAGGTCTATCTGGGACAGCCCAGCCATAGCCTAAGTAACTATGCTCCAGGCAGGAACACAGGTGCCAACCTTTTTGAAAAGGTTCTGAATGTGGGCTCTCACCAGGTTGCAGTCCCAGCCTCGGGCTGCACCTGTTAAAATGTTGAGGGCCACCACTGTTTTTAAACTTTGTAAAACCTCTTTAAAGAGACGTAATTGCTGTCTGGCCTCCTGAATGTGCAAACAACTGAAGGGAGAGAATGAGAAAGAGGAGATGAGCCTGTGTTTTCCTCTGTCCAACCTAACCTCCATATAAGGAACTGGAGCAAGGCATGGTAGGTTTCTTCAGAGAGGTACAAACATGTCTCCTCCTCTGAAGAGATGCACGCCGACGTACTATTGCACACAAAAACAGAGCAAGCTCCTTTGAACTGTGCAACCAGTTTCTTCGAAAATGTACTAATAGTTGAAGACAAAACTTTCTTTAAAAATCCTGGGTGAGTTTCCAGTTTTCCAAAATAACATGAGCAGCTTTATGAATCCGCTCGAAAGGACCCAACATAAGTTGTGAAAGTACAGTATTTAGTTGCCGGTGGGTGCAGATTCTCAAGTTTAGTTAAAGGAATGTAAGTCCTGTGCCTGTTTGTCTAAGCTGTCCACCAAGGAAGTGCTTGTTTCCATCTTGTTGTTATTACTACTGTCGTCGAAGGAACCAGATATAATCTCGGTCCCCAGAAATACCTCTGTAAAAATATTGTTGTCCAGAGATTTTCATTTTTGATTTGTGTTTTTGGATCATTAGAAAAGTAATTTAACTTAGGATGACATTGCTGATCCGAGCTAAATTTTCCTGGATTACATTTTTTAAAATGGCGTATGTTACAGTGATGATGTAATATTTCAGGAACCATGAGACCTATATACTACATGCTGGTGTCAAAACATAGGTTTTGGTGGTAAAGTAATCTATAGAGACAGAAGATAACTGCTCAGAGCAACCCGTCTGCCATTTTCCAAACTGGCAGCTCTATAATGATGTGTTTTAGACACCATATTGGTAATTTATTTTAATATTGTTTTTGTTTCAGGTTTCCGTTTGTTCAAATTCCTAAACATTTGCGAAGCAGGTGGTAGCAGAGGATCTTTACCGACTGACAGAGTGTTCCTGATCCGAAAGAAAAGCTAACATCAACTGTGGCTGGACACAAGAGAGTTCTAGATGCTGGAGAAATACGGCAAGTCGAAATTCACAAAAGATTGAAACTATGGGTGAATAGGATCAAATATTTTATCATTGTAACAACAAGTACTACAAGACATATACAATGGAAAAAAGCCTGGAAAAAACTTTTCAAAAAATGGCAGAAACCAGTAAATCACAACAAGAATCTGAATCTTCCTAGAAAGCGACGACAACCAAACCCAATGCCCATCCACGTACAAGATCAATGGCTACCCGTCACCCACCTACAACAACTGATCAGAAAGCAGAGGATCTTCAATGTGTTATCTGTGGTTTAGCCAAAACAAGGGCCAAAGGGATTGAGGAATGTCTACCCAACCTAAATTACTTCTATAATGATACAAAAACACAAATCAAAAATAAAAATCTCTGGACAACAGTTTTATACGGAGGTATATCAAGGGGCAGGACTAATAGCTGTGTACATCGATTGCCCAGCTCTTCTTATAAAGGCCTCATTTTAAGTCTACATTGCAGTATTAGCACTATATAAGAAGACAACATGCCCAATAATCTCTTGATGAGGCATACTTTTGCTTCTTTTTGTTTAAGTATTGGCTTTGCTAGTGGCTATAGAGATACATGTCTGTCCTATGACAGGAATGCTTTTTGCGGTTGTTGTATCTATTTTAGTGCCTAAAAAATGAATAATTTTTGTTAGAATTAAGAGTGACTTGCTTTCATTTAGCTGAAGGCCTAAGGGCCAGAAGAGCTCGATAAGGCTTTGACTGAGATTTTGATAGACTTGATTAATGAGCCTTTGGGCATCCAGTCATCTTTGCAAGGGTCAACTTGATGACCTAGACAACAAAGGTGGGCTGCTACTGGAGTGACATATTTTGTAAATATTCTGGTTGAGAATCAGAGGCCGAACAGGAGTACTTGGAGTTGGTAGTAGCAACTAGCAATCTCGAATCATAGGCATTTTGATGATTTCTGGAAATGGAATTATGGAAGTATGCGACTTTGAGATCCAATGATGCCATTTATTTCGTTTTCATTAAAAGGGGGCACAATGTCTTGGAATAAAACCATTTAGAATGCCTGTTTTTTACAGATAAAAAAAAGAAGGACCTCCATTCTTTTGCAGTTGGTCTTTACTAGAAAGCACCCGGAGTAAAAACCTATATTTTGATGATGTTTTCAGGCTATTTCTATAGCCATCTTTCATAGCATAGTTAAAATTTCTCCCTTCAACAAATGTAGGTGTTTGCGCCTTACTCTGAGAGGTACAGCAAAAGATGGTCACAGTCGGGATACATTTTGCATGGAAAGAAATTAAAGCATCACCACGACAAATCAAATAAATAAAATGTATTCTCTAATCATCGCATGATTATAGAGGACAGCATGATTGTCTGTACATTTCTAAAAATGGTGCTCGAAAAAAGGGGGGATAGAGTGCTCAGGAAGGAATGTGTGCTTATGAGGGTTGTAGAAAAGGAAAGGCAATGTGCAATATATACATCAAAGATTGCGGGAATCTATCCAGCCTAGTGAAGGCAAATTAATACAAAACAAACATACCATTATGCAAACACAGATAGTTAATTTTTGTCGTCTGTGCTTGAAGGGTTGTGAAGGACCATCAATGTTTCAACCCCTATGTGAGATAAAGGTTATGTGTTCCTTAGCCCTGGGTCTTCATCAGGACGAAAATGGGTAGGGGGGAAGCACCTAGAGATAATTAAATGATTCATATTAGTATAGTGATGAAGAGTGCTATTCTAAACAAAGATGCCTAATGACAATAGATGTTTACCGATTAGCAGCAGCGAGATGAATCAGGCTGGTAAATCAGAGAAGGTGGGCCCTTAGGCTCCTATGTCAGAGAGGGCGAGTAAAGCACATTCCTTCCTGAGCACTCTATCCCCATTTTTTCGAGCACCATTTTTAGAAACGTACAATCATGCTGTCCTCTATAATCATGCGATGATTAGAGAATACGTTGAATTTATTTGATTTGTCGTGGTAATGCTTTAATGCTTTACTTTCTTTTCATGCAAAATGTATTTCCACTGTGACCATCTTCTGCTGTACTCTACTTTACCCGGGTCCAGTGGTATTTCGGGTTACCCCATTGTTATATAACTTACTCTGACAGGTGGCATTGATGGGAGATGTTGAATAAACTTCAACATGTCCTGCACTGGATAACATCCAGAACAAATGTGTCTGGACAAATGAGTGTCGCCTCGCTGGAGCCAAAGTGAAAAACAAAATGGTAATAAATGTATTACCATTTAACTTTTTCCTCTAGCAGCCCAAGCTGAGAGGGCAGGATGGGGTCATTGCTACAGATTGGCACCAGAGAAGAGTGGAAACAGCAGTTTAAAGGCTGCATGTCACTGTGGCTGGCTGTCTTGCGACAGCCAGCCTGACATGTACACTTTAAACCTCTCCAATCCGAGCTGGGTGAAAAAAAAGCACAGATCACCATTACCTAAAGTAGCGTCAAGCCAGCCAGCTCCAACCTATCCTGGCACTTTTTTCATGCTGCTAACATTATCAGCAGCATGAGAAAAGCATCTGAAGTGGTACAGGAGAGTCGGCTGAGGCGCCAAGTCTTGTGCTGAAACTGCAGAAGAGGACACTGAGGACGAGGACGCATGGGTAAGTTAATATTTTTTTTTACTTTTTTGACCATCTGATAGGCACTGCGAGAAACTCGCACTGCCCTCAGTCTCAAGTCCAGAGATCTCGGTCGTGGCTCGCTATAAGCACTGTTATAATAAGCCATGATTGAGAGCTTTGGCACGGAGCCTAAAGGCATTGCTGGTGTCTCTCAGTGAGTGTTTGCTGGCCCCACTGTGGAAATTTAGCGTGCAAACTGAACATTATCTGCGCCATCTTGCCTCTCCCCAGCGCCACGCACAACGAATGCACGGCCGCCATTTTAGGCACCCCGCTCTCTCCCCGCTCACTCTCGACCGCCAGCGTTTTCCCTTGGCGCTGCAAGCATCCCCCGCGCGCCGGCCACCCCCGCTCTCTCATACAGGCCATAAACCCTCTCCTTCTGCGCGACCCTGCTACGGAACCACTTCCAACCGACAACCCATACATGGTCATGCCTCTCCTTTGATAACCCCCTTCCTCTGCGCCCCATTGTCTGAACTGGTCCCAGGCCATCACCTAGCCCTGCGGATGCAGTTTATTGCCCCTACTGTAAGGGAAACACCCCACATCAAAGGGATTACAGTAGAATCAAAGCCCCTACCCCCTGAGACCCGGCCGGTTGCACACACCCCCGGGAATTAGCGGAATTCCCTGCTGCGCGATAGCCATCTCCCACTGCGGGTAGGGTGGGAACCTCTACTGTAACCATGTGTGGGATCGGATCTGAGCCGGGGCTTCAGGGGATATTTCCCCGCACATCAAGGGAATCACAAGAATATACTATGTGTAATAAAGCAATAAACCAGTGTATAAGAGACCAGGTCTCAGAGATGCAGTTAGAGCACCTCGTGACGATACCTTGCTGTCTGATCTGATGTGTTCTGCTCCGACGGAATAAAACTTTGTTTCCTGCCTTCCAGTCTCCGGCGCCTGCCTCTTTTATTGGTAAATTATCGAGTGGTATGAGAGGCGATTACCGCCGGGCAAATACTTGAAAGATTATCGACTGAAACTGCCGCTACCATTTAACAATTGGCGTCCCAAACGTGGGGCCCATCAGCGACACGTGGATCCAGTGGGAGAGGTCCCGACGACAGAGTGAACGACTGCAACGATCGGGAGAGCTCCTGCCCAATAGACCCTCGTCTGGCAGCCGATCATCCGAACTTCACTGGTTCCGAGCAGACCTCTCTCGAGTGATCTACGGTCCTGACTGGGAACCATCAGGAGTGCCGCGGCAAATACGGAGAATAGAGGACGATCGGGCGCTGGAGGCGGAAGACGAGAAACTGTCCACGCGGTCCGGGTAAGGTCGTGAAATACGACAAAAGTGCGAAATAATTGATTGATTGTTTGAATACTAGTATTGCTCATTGATTGTGCTCATTGATTGTTCTCTTTGAGATATTCGCTGTCTACAAACGGGGAGGAGTAGAAATACTCTCTCTCTCTCTCCCTTTGCAGATGGTGAAGGGTAGGTAACGCAGACTTTTGTCCCCGTTGAAACCCGTCGTGCCTATCTTTATCTCCCCATTGATTGATTGATTGATTGTCCGAACACTAGTTGTTCGATATTGGTTCTTTGGAGGTATTCTCTGCTTACAAATAACGAAGAATAGAGATATTCTGTCTAGTCTTTGCAAGCAGTGAAAAGATAGGTAGTGCTGACTTTTGTCCCCGTTGAAACCCGTCATGCCTATCTTCTCCCCACTGATTGGTAGTTGGTTCTGCCCGGACCGCTTATTAGAGGTGAACCATCCGGCTCCACTGGAAGGCACCCCTAATAAGGACATGTTCACTAAATATGGACTAGTCGCCGTAGCTTATAGCAAGCTGTGGCATAAATATACCAAGAAGGACCCCGAAAGTCAGTGGCCACTGATGGGATCCTTCGACGACCGCAAGATAGAAGCGCTAGAAGTAGCTCTGCGTAGCAATAAGACGACGCCTACTATGCTTGACAGTATTGGCATGTGGCGCAAAGAAGCGACGCAACGGAAAAAGAGGGAAGAAGTAAAAGCAGAAAAGGAATTACGAAAGGCAGCTCACCTAGCCGCTAAAAAGTTAGAAGAAGACATAAAGGAGAGAAGGGAAACTAAACTAAGACAGGAGCCCGAAACCTCAGGCCAGTACGCTGTTAGGACCCCTTCTTTGCTCTACCCTGTATTGTCCTCCAAGCAGCAAACGAATGACGAATTACTGTTAGGTCCCCCGACCATTTACATGCCCCCTCCGTATGCACCCTCCCAATCGGTAGTGCAACACCCACAACCCCCGAACACGAACGAAAGCAGTACAGGGGCCTCGGCCCTCACGGCCTCCGCGCCGGCTGAGCCTCTTGTACTGAACCTAACGTCGACTACAACGCTAGACGACCATGAGATAGGAAAGAAAGAGTCCACCAGAATGAATCGGTTAACTAAAGATGAACGAGCAGGAATTGACAAGATAGTAGGGACGCTGGTGGAGCGAAAAGAAAGTGAGGAGTATATAACAGACGTGTATAGCTCGTATGCCGACAGCCGCAGACGACACTTCGTCGTACGGCTCTGTTATCACACCCTGAATACATATGAGGATAGGTACCACGATAAAGGTCCCGAAGGCCTAGCGGCCCTATATAGGAAGGTAGACATTGGGGAAGAAAGAGAGGGCGATGTAACGAACCTCTTCACTCGTACACTCGAGGTCTACCGACACCTTAAAGAACATGGACAGACAACCAAAACAGAAACCCCCATAGCAACTAAGCCCCAGGGAGGAAGCGACGATGCCATGATGCCCATTAAAGAAGCTGCCCCCTATTGGGTCCCCCCACGGGGTCAGGGAACGCACGACGACATCAACCACCAAGATGCGAAGGGAAGGGTTGTATATAACTGGGTCTACCAGCCGTGGGACCGGCAAGATATTTTGACCTTTAGAAAGACCCTACCCGACTTGAGAAAGAACCCGACTGCCTTCTACACTGAATTAGGCACAGCCTTAGGCTCAACGATAATGACGTTAGCAGATATCGACTTGTTCTTTGGGCTATGTCTGCCGGCTGATGTGTGGAAACAAATCCGGAAAGTTGACCACGCTGAGCCGTTCGGATATACCTGGGTACAACTCGATACCATAGATAAACAGCGAGAACCTGGACAGAAACCCCCGAAAGCCATCTTAGAGCTCCCAGACAAGATTGTACAAAAGCTGAAGACTTTAATCCCAGAAAGAAAGGTAGACTGGTCGATAGTGACGGCTTGCCGCCAGAAACCCCAGGAGGATGTGTCTGAATACTTCTCCCGATTCGAGACTGTGTTTTCCGATTACAGTGGCCAAGACATGACCACCGCAACCGGACACCACCTCTTTGTCCAGAATTATGTAAAGGGTCTGTCTCAAGAAGTCTCCCAGAAGCTACAGACCAGCGAGAGTAGCTGGGCAGCCTCCAAACCCGCAGCAATTCTCCAGATGGCCCAATACTACGAAAATCAGAAGAACGAGAACGATAGGGCATCAGAGAAGAAGAAAAAGGAATTAAAGGAGAGGGTGATGATAGCACAGTTGCAAGGGGTGACCATAGGAAGGGAACCCCCAAAAGAGAATTACCAACCAACCGCCCCTAGAAAGCTACCCCCTAGAGACCATACACCTACACCCTACAACGGACGGAGAGACTTAGATGGAAATCAATGTGCGTTCTGTAGAGGGTTCGGACACTGGAAATCCCAGTGCCCGGTCCTTCTGGAAATAAACAAGAATAGGGACCCCAGAGACGCAGCATACGACCACAGAAATAGAGGACAGGGACGAGGGCACACGAACAACACCATCAACGACAGGCCAGGCAGACCAAACACCTTTGATCGCCCCCGCCAAAACCAGTGTCAGCAGTCCGACTATGAGAGCACTCATGACTTCGCATAGGACCGCCAGGGGCAAGGGAGGGATCCAGTCAAACTCCGTGTTGACCAGCAAGGTCCTTACGTCACCGCTAAGGTCTTGGGCACAAAATCTCCATTCCTGGTAGATACTGGGGCGACACGTAGTGCGTTATCTAAACGACTGATTCCTAGGGCACCCTTGTCTGGCTCACACGTAACCTCAATAGGCTTTGACGGAACGCCCTCCACTAACCCCTTATCAGCACCAATCTCCTTTGACTTAGAAGATAACACCACTGACACGACCTTTCTGCTCTCCTCCAACACCCCCGATGCTATTATGGGACTTGATTTGCTAAAACATTTTCGAGCCACTATCAGATGCTCCCCAGACGGAGTTCGAGTCATCCTACACGATAACCCAGATCTGTCCAGACCCTGTCACACTCGGCGTATGCTCTCTATAACCGATGCTGATATGTCCCTACTCGACACATTACCTTCACATCTATGGGCTAAAACCGACTCAGATGTAGGGCGCATGGTGATCGACCCGGTACACATAACCGTCCGACCGGACGCAGTGCTCCCAAAGCTTCCACAGTATCGGATATCACCCGAAGGCGAGAGGGCATTGGTGGAAATCATCGAGTCCCTGGTCGAGGCAGGAGTGGTAGAAGAAGTAGTGAGCAATGTTTGCAACAGCCCTATCCTACCCATTGTAAAGAAGCAAGGCGAGGGGGATGAGAAAGCCTACCGTTTCATTGTTGACTTGCGAGAAGTTAACAAAGTAGTCATACCCCAGTACCCCGTAGTCTCAGACATCATCACCATCCTCACCCTGATTCCATCCACCGCCACCATCTTTACTGTTATTGACCTCAAGAACGCATTCTTTTCCATCCCCATCCACCCAGACAGCCGCTACCTGTTCGGCTTCACTTTAAAAGCCCGTTCGTACAGATTCTGCAGGGCACCCCAGGGCTACACTGAGAGTCCCAGTATTTACAGCCAAGCCCTCAAGAGGCAACTGGATGCAGTCCAACTGCCCGATGGAGTGGTATTGATACAGTACGTCGATGACATTCTTTTGGCGGCCGACACCACTCCTCTTGCCGTCACAGCCACCATTCACCTCCTCCGCTTCCTTGCGGAGAACGGTCACAAGGTCTCCAGAAAGAAATTGCAATTCTGCCAGCCCCAGGTAACTTATCTAGGCCACCTACTATCCAAAGACGGGAGGAAACTTACCCCTGACCGAATTCAAACCATCCTAGAAACCCCTGTTCCCAAAACTCAGAAGCAAGTACGATCCCTAGTGGGCCTCACCTCCTTTTGTCGACAGTGGTTGCCAAACTTCAGTCTCACCATAAAGCCTCTGCTTTCCCTGCTGGCTAAGGATGTCCCCTTCCCCCTCCCCTGGACACCCGAATGCCAATCCTCCTTCAAAGAATTACGAGACGCCCTCTGCTCGGCCCCAGTCCTAGGAACCCCAGACTACACTAAACCTTTCTCCCTCTACACCCACGAAAGGGAGGGATGTGCGTTGTCTGTCCTAACCCAGTCCATAGGCCCTAAGCAACGCCCTTGTGCCTACTTCTCTGCCACTCTCGACCCCGTAGCCAGAGCCTTGCCCGCCTGCCTTCGAGCAGTAGCCGCCGCTGCTGTCTCTATCCGACAAAGTGAGGGGATCGTGCTCTCGAACCCCCTCACAGTATTGGTACCCCATGCTGTTGATACCCTCCTGAACCAAACCAAGACTCAACACCTGACTAGCGCACGACTGACTGGGTATGAACTGACTCTGCTTGCACCCCATATCACATTGAAACGATGCACCACTCTGAATCCAGCTACTCTACTACCTCTCCCTGACGCTGACCCCAATGCATCCCCTATACATGACTGCGTGACCCTCACCGACGAACAAACCAAGAGTAGGGTTGACCTCCGGGATACTGCCTTCCCGGACCCTGACGGAGAACTGTGGGTGGATGGCTCATGCATCAAGCTCCCTGATGGCACCACCTCAGCTGCCTATGCAGTCACCACAGCTCGAACAGTTGTTGAGACAGCCCGCATCACACAGCGATCCGCACAGGCGGCTGAACTAATTGCCCTCACACGAGCCTGCATCCTGGCAGCAGGGACAACCACAAACATTTACACAGACAGTCAGTATGCCTTTGGGGTAGTTCACCACTTCGGGCTCTTATGGAAAGAGAGGGGATTCTTGACTTCTCATGGCACACCCATCCTGCATGGAGACCTAGTCTCTGCCCTGACCGAAGCAGTCCTCCTCCCCAAACGGTTAGCTGTGATCAAATGCCAGGCACACAAGAAGGTGACAGACATTATAGGTCAGGGAAATGCACTAGCTGACATTACTGCCCGAACCACAGCCGAGAATAGGTCCACGACCCGTATGTACGTGACCAGGTCACAAACTGAGAAATGGAAGGATGCTAGGGAAACGATTAGGGATATCCAACTAGCCAGCACACCACACGAATTAACTGAATGGGCCCGGGTAGGATTGAAGGACGATGACGGTTGTTGGCGAACTAAAGACTCGAACAAATGGCTGCTACCCGACTCATACTTGATCCCCGTGCTGACCATGGCACACTCCCCCGCACACATAGGGTCTGCCCCCATGATCGAACTCATCTCCAAAGTCTGGCACAACGACAGAATACCAGACTCAGCCAAACGTCTGGTCCAACAATGCCTAGTATGCCTCCAACACAACCCTGGGAAAGGAACTGCTGTACCCCGGGGAGGGTTTGGGGTCCCCAATCACCCCTTTGAAGTCCTACAAATGGACTACGTCCAGCTAGAAAGGTGCCAAGGTTTAAAGTATGTGCTTGTCGTTGTATGTGCCTTCAGCAAGTGGGTGGAAGCCTACCCGACCCATGATAACACCGCTATGACTACCGCAAAAGTACTACTGAAGGAATTCTTCCCCCGATACGGCCTTTGTCGAATTTTGTGGAGCGACAATGGCCCCCACTTCGTAGCCGAAGTTATCCAACTCATCTTAAAAGGGTTGGGTGTAAAACAGAAGTTCCATGCGGTCTTCCATCCCCAATCGGCAGGCCTGGTTGAGCGACACAATGCCACATTGAAGCTTAAGATAGCAAAAATAGTCGCCACCACAGGACTAAGATGGCCAGACGCTCTCCCACTAGCATTGCTATCAATGCGTTCCACCCCCACCAAACACCACTTAACCCCCTACGAGGTCGTCTTTGGGCGGCCCATGAACCTTTGGACTGCACCAAAACCATCATCCATCCACGACGTCCCGGACGTCCTCATGTCTGACTATTTGTATAACCTAACTAAGACGTTGTCTGTTATCCACCAGCAGGTGCTGCACGCCATTCCCGATGTTTCCAGGGGCCCGGGACACGACATCCAACCCGGTGACTTCGTCTTAGTGCGTAACTTCCAGCGCACCAAGAGTCTGGAGCCCCGGTGGACGGGCCCCCTGCAAGTCCTGATCACCACCCGAACAGCTCTTCGAGTGGAGGGGAAACGCAATTGGCTGCATGCACACCACTGCAAGAAGGTATCACCGACCCTGACAACCACGGACAACATCACCACCCAAGAGGAACTACTGGACAAAGACCGACCATCCCTGAACCGCTGCCCGGATACAGAGACACTTGAGTTGATTGAATATCCCGATCCCACTGTGCCATCCAAAGAAGGGTATAACTTGCGACGAAAGGAGAGAACTTCGGCTAAGCAGACCACAGGCTAAGTGGAAATCTCAGAACGGTAGCCTAGTCACCTAAAAGGCCACCAGGAGAGAAACTAAAACAAAGTCTGTGGTTCTGCCCGCTACCGAGTCTCTTGAAGGTGATGGAAGCGCCCGACATGAAGATGATGGAAGCAACCGGACGTCCGAAGATCCACTACAGAAACCCAAAGACTGACCGAATGCACAGCTTAAAGACTATTGCACTTTTCATTACCCTTCTCTTTTGCCTTCTCCTCGTGGTCACCTTCTGGATCATGGAGGAGAGCACACCCGCTCATAAGACATTACTGACCACCGTTCAACCTACCACCACGAAAGAACATCATCTGATCTCGCTTTCACCCCAACTCCGAGAAAGGCGTAAGGAGTTCTGGAATAACTCTTTTGTGCAGTTGCTCCACCAACACAATCTTGCTACCAACGCCACTAATTGCTGGATCTGTGGACTGCTACCACATGCCACTGGACACTCTATCCCTTTCATCCCTTCACCTTTTTCTGTCCATGGTTCCTGCCTCGCCTGGCTAATCCTCCTGCAAGAAAGCTACAAGGACAATGCCACTTCCGGCAGAACCATGTCACACTTTTACCATGGGTTCTGGCTGAACAAAACTGGAAGAACTTCTGCCCTCTTCTGCCCTCTGAGATCGAACACTTCCTTTCACATGGACATCCCTGCCAAAGAACGAGTTGAAATGCAAGTGTTCAACAATCCAGCCAGACCCACCTTCTCTTACCTCCGGAAACGGACGGCCGCCACCCTAACAGTGGCCCTGTCCATCATCAACATCACTGGGTCTGTATGCCTCGAAGGCCTGGGGGCACAGCTGGTGGGCCACAGCTCCTGCCTCATCACCCGAACATTGGACTCAGTTGACCCACCCTCCTTTGTTGCCTCCCCGAATATGTACTTCGTCTGTGGTACTAAGGCCTACACCTGGCTTCCGAAAGGTTGGGGAGGCACCTGCTACATCGCCTTTGTCCTTCCTCCGACGTATGTGGCTCCAGCAAACCATCACCGACAGAAACGGGCCAAAGACATTGTGCAGGCCGACTCCACCGGAGCACAGTTCATGGACGCAGTCAAAGGCCTTGTTCCACTCTGGGGTCCGATGGCAAACAGCCGTGCCATCCGCCACTTAACCCAGGCAGTCGAAACGGCAATGAACATTACAGCTGGCGCCCTCGCCAACAACACCGCTGAGCTTCAGGCCGTCCGCCTGGTGGCTCTCCAGAACCGCCTTGTTCTAGACGTGGTTCTGGCAGATCGTGGAGGAGCATGCCGCATCATTGGGTCCAGCTGTTGTACCTACGTACCGGATAACTCACCCTCAGTCTACAAAGCAATTGAACATCTCCACAGACTGTCCGCAGAGGTTCATCAAGAACAAGAAGAATGGTCACTGGGGAGTTGGTTTTGGGACACTATTAAAGGTTGGGGATGGAGGCTGTTTTCATTTATCCTGATACCGATTGTGTTACTATGTGGATGTTGCTTGGGGATTCAGTGTCTGCCACCTTTATGTTCACTTTTTATGAACTACATCTGCCCTAAGACTTTGGACTTTGAAACTGAGCGGATGAAAGCTCTGAACGAGGTGGAGGTACGGGGTATTATGGGGATAGATCCAAACTAGGCAAGCTGGCGAGACATGTTAAAAGGGAGGACTGTGGAAATTTAGCGTGCAAACTGAACATTATCTGCGCCATCTTGCCTCTCCCCAGCGCCACGCACAACGAATGCACGGCCGCCATTTTAGGCACCCCGCTCTCTCCCCGCTCACTCTCGACCGCCAGCGTTTTCCCTTGGCGCTGCAAGCATCCCCCGCGCGCCGGCCACCCCCGCTCTCTCATACAGGCCATAAACCCTCTCCTTCTGCGCGACCCTGCTACGGAACCACTTCCAACCGACAACCCATACATGGTCATGCCTCTCCTTTGATAACCCCCTTCCTCTGCGCCCCATTGTCTGAACTGGTCCCAGGCCATCACCTAGCCCTGCGGATGCAGTTTATTGCCCCTACTGTAAGGGAAACACCCCACATCAAAGGGATTACAGTAGAATCAAAGCCCCTACCCCCTGAGACCCGGCCGGTTGCACACACCCCCGGGAATTAGCGGAATTCCCTGCTGCGCGATAGCCATCTCCCACTGCGGGTAGGGTGGGAACCTCTACTGTAACCATGTGTGGGATCGGATCTGAGCCGGGGCTTCAGGGGATATTTCCCCGCACATCAAGGGAATCACAAGAATATACTATGTGTAATAAAGCAATAAACCAGTGTATAAGAGACCAGGTCTCAGAGATGCAGTTAGAGCACCTCGTGACGATACCTTGCTGTCTGATCTGATGTGTTCTGCTCCGACGGAATAAAACTTTGTTTCCTGCCTTCCAGTCTCCGGCGCCTGCCTCTTTTATTGGTAAATTATCGAGTGGTATGAGAGGCGATTACCGCCGGGCAAATACTTGAAAGATTATCGACTGAAACTGCCGCTACCATTTAACACCACCACTTATGTCACCAGCTGCCACTTCTTAAGGTTTGGCACATCCATTGAGGAATCCATTTGTTCTGCTGAAGCTTTTTTACCTTCATGGTGGATACCTTTCATATCTTGTGTTTTGCCTTCTGAAAGCATTTCTCGATATGTGGCTATTTTTGACCACATTTGTTGGTCATACTTGCCAACTATTGCCATGGCATTTGCCACTTTTAAAGACATAGCAGCCATGGAGGAAAATCTTTTCCCCACCATATACATTTTACTGCCTTCTCGGTCTGGTGGTGCTGTGCAGGGTGCCATCAGATTCAAAGATCTTCTTCGAGCTGCCTGCATTATGACTGAATACCCATTAGGAGGCATGTTTGGTAAAGTATCTGGAATTGTATACTTTTAATCTATCAGTGGTAGCTCAGCGGCTACCATAGCATAAGCTTTCTTTCCTCTTGCCAGATGTGTTCTACAAGAGGACGTTTGAAAGGTAGAATCGTTTGGCCACTTTATCCATCAAAAAATTAAATCTGCCGATGTCATCTGGTGGGGAATACATTGCTGGTGGGGTTAATGTGTTTGCACTGGCAGGATGTAACCATCCTATTCATCTCTCGCAGGTAGGTGAGCTGGTCGTATTTATCCTTCTTCAACATCTATATGGGGAAGCTGAGGTACTTCTAAGAACTGTAAGGAGTTTGAAATGGGTGGTGACCTTTCAGTTCAAATGCTTGGCTGTAGATTGTGCTGGAAAAGAGAGTTGTTGAGGTGGTGCAGATGTTTCTGACTGTTTAAGGCCAGTTATAAAACTGGTATAGTAATCAGACATCATATATCTTGGTTTTTGATTAAGTCCACTGGGATTTGCATCATAGGTTTCTGTTCATTGTCTTCATATACCAAATCGTATTGATTGTAATGAGGGTCAAAATATTCTCTATCATTCCATCGCTGAGGGGTGAACTGTGATCAGTAAGAGACTGCTTGTTGATGCTGTTGGGAGAATAGGTTTGTTCTTCCTCTGTGTCCTGACATTTTCTGTGGATTTGTACTGGACCGCATGCTGTTCCAAATGTTTCATCTGGGTCACAATCTTCCTCTGCTTCCTTGTCTAAGAATTTTGAAATTTTGATGAGGTGGTATCTTGCTTGGAGGTATATGCTCCAGGCTTTAGTTTATAATTTTGGTGACTTTTGGATTATCGTCTGTTGTGTCGCTGATGAGATCGCCATCAACAGGGCTGGCGGTAGAGTTGTTGATGGTAGTGTCATCAACGGTAGTATCATCAATGGTAGTGACCATCTACGGTTGCGCCATCGACACAATATTGGCTGAATCCATTGATGAGTGTGTTGTCAGTGAAAGAGTTCAGAGCACTTCTACACATTTTCTTCTTTGGTCAACTGGTCTTTTTAGTTGCTTGATAGGTAAAAGGGAGTTAACATCAATTTCACTTATCATTTACCGTGTAACAAATTAGTCACAGAATAAGGCTAGAACTACTGAGCAAAGTTAAAGGATTTTATTGCAAACTCAGAAACAAGCTGATATAAATGAGTCTTAGAAGCATATTGTACAAATACAAGATAACCAGAATAAATAAGAATCCCCTGATAAAGTTCAGTATAAACAGCACGAAACATACGAGAAATCTATAGCAACTATGCAAGAGATGAGAAAGAGGATCTGAAGATTAAATTGCAGAATTTGATCCTCCTGCCTAATCATTAGTAAATATAAGAAATCTAACTCACCTTATTCTATACTAAATTTGAGGAAACCTTAATTAATCTAAAGTAAGCAAGGAAAAGGTGTCAGCATAATGGAGTCTTTCGTAAAGCACTCTAAATGTAAAGAATGTATAGCATGAAGCCACACGGTGAGAGGAATAGCAAAGAGGTCTACACCTCGTGAAACCCTAAGGGTCTCTGCCCCCTAACTAACAATGAAACACTTCTTATTACACAAAGTATTCAAGGTAACCCACATCATCGTCTCCAGGACATTTCCAGCTTCTATGGTAACAATTGGCAACTTTCTTCATTTCTCCCACACTTCCAATTGGGAACATTTAATCAACCTTGAACACCAGTTTCTCTGCCATGAGAACTCATCTCTAACTGTGTTAGCACGTCTTCATCTTGCCAAATCTTCCTCCTGTACCTTACTAACCCTACAATACACATTGCCTGTATACTAACAAATGAAGCCTTGGGTCTTCACCAGTAGAGAAGAGAAACATACAAGCAAGCATTTCCCATGTTACTGGTTAGACATTGAAATCCCAAAAGCTTAAGGCCTTTGATCACTCTAACTTAGCAAACAGTTAATGTGCACCCGACATTTAGATATATGTGTGTGTAGAGTCACAATTCAATACAGTAGTATGAATACACTTTATATGAGTAATCATGGTTACATAGGTATTAACTGGACTAAGTGTTACATCCTAAAACATTTGTGTAACTATGTATGAGTACTACATTTTCAGGAGAATTCTTAAATATTAGTAGGCACAAGTTATGATGTTATCATTTTAACATTCAACATTTCAGAAATGTAATTGAAACTCCATTCTTTATTAATATTTTTAGACAACACTGTCTATACAGTGTGTTAACTGTACAAAATCATTATGAATTTGTGAAGTGTAAGAGTGGAGCCTGATTTAAGCTGCTCCATCGGTGTTTTTGAAGCCGTCATCAACCGGTAAGATTTTCCCATAGGTTTATCGCCAGAGCTCTCACCTTTCTTGTGTTTGTTGAAGATTCACCAACAGGAGTAATCGACGAGGTCATCAAAAGGATGGTCATCGATGGTAGGCTTACCCTCCACTTTTTCATCAGCGGTATAATGTATTCAAGTCTGAGAGTGCCTTTTTTCTTTTCTTTATCAGATGGAGGGATAGTTGATGATTTCTTTAGGGCTTTTTGTGCCTTTTCTCCTCTTGCTCACATGCGTCTTTCTCTGCTTTTCTCATAGATTTAAAGGAACTAGCCTGAGACGCATCTGCTGAGAACTATTCAGAAGCCTTGTTTTTCTGAATTCATCTGCATAGTCTCCCCTTTCTGTCATTGAGGGTCTTGGCTGAAACATTTCTATGTATTGCATGCAGGTCTTGGCTTTCTGGTTAGGATAAAGGCAATATATTCATTTTTAATGAGGGTGAGCTGAGAAAACTCTCATTTTCCTTCCCACAGGCACCAAATGCCTTGAAGAAGCTTCTATTACATTTTTCTTTTGAGTCCATATTTCAGAGGCTATTTTATTAATAAAGTGGTCATTTGTTGAACAATTTAATTACGTTGTTGCCTTGTGCTGCTATTTCAAAGTTACAGAGGGGTTCCCATTTTGTTGACAGGGAATGATTCAAGCATGTGAATCTATGAACAATGCAATGCTGGGGAACTGAGGGCGATGGTGCAGTGTGCCTAGAGATATAGTCGAATGTGCTGTGGGTGGTGAAGTACTGCTCTCTGAGTGGTAGTGCCGTCTGCTATATGTGGTGGGGAACTATGCCATTTGAGGTACTCTATGCAGTGACTAATGGCGGAAGACTCCGGCCCTGACAAGCTGCCAACTGAATTTTATAAATCTCATTCTACTTTGCTCACACCACAGTTAAAACTTTTATATGAAGAAGCATTGTCGACTTCCACCCTTTTAGGATCCCTGGGCGAGGCACTACTTGTTTTCCTCCCTAAACCTGACTGAGACCAGCCAAAGCTATCTCTGCATTTAGTTCATGCATCTTGATCATGGCACTTGCTTATCGAAAGCATTCATAACTACTAGATGCACTCACATCGAAAGCTGAATAAGTTTTGTACAAAATCATCACTAGTACACAGTTCACAGTTTTAGTAACTTCAAGAAACCATCAATGAGTACTGAATCAGTATTAGTAAACGTCCTGGATTGACGATTGTCTGCTTAATTTTAGGAATCCAGCGCTGTTAATGTTTAAAGAGCCACATGAATGTTATATTGTTGGCGTTTCTTTTTTTAGACATTACATGGGTTTGGTGTGTTGCATAATCGCAACCCTTCCTTCTGGGTGTGGGATGTGTGTGTCCTCAGCAGCAGCAGGGTTGGTCAATGACTGTACACTTTCGGTGTGCATGCCAGCTTGGAGGAGACAAGCCCATATCAGGCCTCAGGCTGCAGGATGAACCTGGTTTTCCTTCTGCTAAGGTGTACCGGGTGTCAGCTTTGGGGTGGTTGTGCTCTAGGGGTTGAGCCTGTTTCATCATGGTGAGCCATGCATGACTGTGGGAAGGCTCAGGGAGCCTCCAGTAAGACTCCAGCCACCAGATATCCACCAGATGAATATTGCAGCCATCAAGACCTGCCAAAAATCCATATTGATCATAAACTAGCAGTAAGATGGCTTCCATGGTAGCATTACGTCTGTGGTGGGAACTGGCTGCCATTAATCACTTAACAAAACAGCAACTTCCATGTAATTTAGAAGAAGGAGCAGGGAGGCAAACAGGTGTTCTGAATAGTAAATAAGTGACCCAGTAGCAGCGGTGTGGGCCTTATGGACAAATTGAGTAGTAAAAACTAGACCTACCAGCAGTGGAGGAAGGACTTTAAGTTGCTCAGAACACTAAATGAGATACTCAGTGGAAATGGATAGGTGAAGCTGGGCATTTAGAATGGTACTTGAGTTGCAGGTAGCAGTGGAGTGTCGGTTCCAGAAATAGAATCAATTGATGGGCTCTACTCTGAATGTGTTTCACCATGAGAGCTATACATCTCTTTACCCGTGCGAATGGACTGCTGAACGGGCTTGTGCAGTGCATGCCAGATCTCATAGCATCCCATGAGAGCCAGATTCTGACTCCATTGCAATGCACTAAATACTTCACCATCCTTGCACTGAAATGCAAAGCTCTCCTTAGGGAGAGTGATGCAATAATAGGCGACCATATTATGATGAGAAAGAAATACTGCCAGCACTGAGCCTAAATGTGTATGACGTTTTTCAACTAACTGCTAAAGTGGGTGACCCAAACAAATCAATGCAAACAGGGCAATTGATGGACAGAATGCTACACAATGTAAAACATTCACCCCAGTACAAATATCTGGGCCTAAATCCATAATTCGTTTGATCCCCATGCCATTCCAGTTCAGACCCAGCCATATGCAAATCAGTCTTGACCCCTGGTCCACGTGGGGACAGTCAAGCCCGAACTGCCAGGCCAGGTCCTCCCTGGACTGGAAACAAGCATCATGGGACCGGTTTTGGGGCTTCACCCCTCATCAGCCAAGCTAGCTTGACTCCAGTGGCATGGAGATTACGGGACCCACATCTGGGCATACCTGTCCCACTCGGGGTGACAAATGCAAAAATAACTATTGATGAACAGAATGTTGCACAATGTCAAACATTCACCCCAGTCTAGAGATCTGGGCCTAAATCCATTCTTTCTTTTTTCACATGCCATTCCAGTTCAAACCCAGCTGTATGCAAATAAGTCTTGATCCTGTTCCCCATGGGAACAGTAAAGATAAACTGCCAGGGCTGGTCCTCCCTGGACTGGAAAGAAGCATCCTGTGACCTGTGTTTTTATCACATTTGTATTGTAATTGACCTTGAAGGAATATACAAGAATTTTGTATAGGTTTCATAATATATTAATTCGATTTTTTGTATAAATGATGTGTATCAGACGTATTAAAACTTTTAACATTTTTTAATTAAAGCCTATGAGGTGATATTTTTATGTTGGTGGTAAACTAATATGATTAATGACTGAAAATATATGTGATTGAATGAGGCAGGGTGAAAGGTGATTCTAATTTCGTTATAATATTTGCCCCAAGGGGAAGTAATTTTTCTTACTGTTCAGCAGTGCCCTGTTCCCTTGGTGTGAGATGCCACCTCTCTAGTTCACAATGTCTAGAGGGAATGCACAAATGTAGCTGTCACCCAGCCCAGATGGAGCTAGGCTGTCATGCACACAGAGCAGTAAGTGAAGGGAAATGTCCACTTTCAAAAAGACGTTTCTACTTCGAAAAGAAGCATATTTAATTTTGAAATTCAACAGTGCAACAACAGGCTTAAACAATATGACAGAGTTATCACGGGTATGAACACTACAATACCCACAATGCAACACTAGGAACAACACAAGCTAGTGGTTCCAAACGGATTACTGAGACACAGATAAACCACATTTCCCATAGTTCTACGTTCATAGCCATTTTGGGATGCCTCCACTGACCGGCGCCCCCCGCGCCTAGAGGAGGGGCGCCCTTAGTAGCGCCACGGGACGAGACCTTCCCCAGGACCGGAAAAGGGGGCTGAATGAAGTGACGTCATCGGGGCGCGCCGAAGGCTATTTAAATCTGCTCCCAGCGATCCTCAGCCTCTTTGTCCCTTCGAACCTCCGGCAAGCTGCATGGGCACATCGTCACGCGGAGAGAGTTCCAGTCGGCGGTGTGCCGAGTGTGGCACAGGAGGTTTGAGGGGGCCCTAGGCGTAGTTTTAGGAGAGATTGACGATCAGTATTTAAATCAATATTGCTTTTAGAGCGCGAAGCGTCTCAGCGCCATATGCGGTGGGGCGCGCCTTTGCTTTCTTGTCTTGTGTATTTCCTTAACGTGCTGTTACGGGAAGATGCGATAGGGTAAGGCATTTCGCCACGATATGCGAGGGGTGCTCCCTTTAAGATCGAGGGGATTTAGATGTTGAGTGAGGGAGGTAACGAGGCAGCTTGTTGATGCGGGGAGCAGAAGGGGTTGAAACTGCTGCGCGGTCTGAGGCGCGACTGAGGGCGCCCCTCCCCTAGGCGTGGGGGGCGCCTACTCAGGAATTACAGAAGAGTAGAGCTGCGGTTAGAAACGCTTGGTAAAAAATGAGTCGCCGCTATAAGTCTCCAGAAGTCAGCGGGGGAGAATAGGAATACTGACTATTTGTAGAAAGCCTATTGCCAACAATTGTTAGATTAACATTAGAGGCAAAGAAAAAAAAAAAAAGAGTTGAAGTAGTAACTAATATTTCGTCTGTCACGTTTGGGCGTGCTTTGTATAAGGCTTATCGCGTTCGTGCAGTTATTCAGAGGCTGCAGAGATGAAACATTCGGCCGCGAGCGGTTTGATTACACATTTTGTTGGTGTGATAAGTCCCGCATAGCCTTTTGTATGGCCGCAGTAGGTAGCGGTGTAGGTTGGGACGGGCTCATAGGCGTTTGGGACGAGAGGCGGTATGGCGCTGGAGGCTATGGAGATCTCGTACGGCGTACCAACTTATGCACATCTTTGGCTGAATGCTGAGGATGAAAGGGGGGGCGGCGAGCGTTTTTCATAACGGGCAGGCATATTGGGCTGGTGTGATCTGTTTGGGTGTTATCTAGCAGTGTGGTTTTATCTATCAGGGTGGCACTCCATGTTACGGAGGATACACGAACTGCCCGTACTATACCAGTTGTTATGTATATTCACTCACCTGGCTTCAAAGAGGCCCGTACTTTTCACGGTACAGTAGGCACTCCATGTGACTCAGAGGGGTCCCCGCGGGAGGCGCATAGCATGCTTTCGGTCCAAGAGTCTTATCTGTGGCACAATCGGTTAGCGCGTTCAGCTAATTACGGGAAGGTTGGGAGTTCGAACCAACCCAGAGTGGGACGTTATCAGATAGGTAATTTTCGAGAACCACTAATTGTCGTCACCTATCACACCCTGAGCTCTTCTAATGCAGAGCCATTGATACCTTGATAGTCCGGAACTGCCCTCGCGAGGGTGGCGCCGCCCACCAGTGGGTGTGGCGTCAACCGGGCTGCGGATGTTATTGCCGGAACTAAAGGGACAGGAGGTAGTCCGTCGGCTGCGCTGCCACCGCTGGTGCTGGAATACAGAAGGGGCGAGCCGCGAAGTCGGGTCCACATTCTGTGAGCCCGGGCAAATCACTTAGTTTCCCGTGCCTAAATATGTATATAAATACGTTGCTATGTAAAGCGCCCCAATACCATCGGTTCGAGTTCACGCTATATAATATATGCATAAAAGCACAACGCGCACAAGGACCGAGGCTCAAAGCCTCAAATTCTGAATCTAGTTGGTGTTTTCGCGTCTCGGGGCCGCGTTCGCATCGCGCGATGATGGGCCATCCACTTATTCTGCTCGCGCCGGTATAGGTTATGTGATGCGTGGCCTGGTCCCATCCAGACGGGGGCAGCGGCGCAGTCCCCCCAGGGTGTGTGGGCCCGGGTTCAATCCCTGGCATCAGCGGATGGCCGTCGGGTAACGGTCTGAGTGAATAAGCTACAGGTCCCTGGTTCGATCCCTGGTCGGCAGATACCGTTAATCTCCAGCGAACTAATAGGGTAATAAGGCTGCCGCCTCGGATGCAGAAGACCAGGGTTCGAGTCTCGAGGTCACGCCACAGGAGGTGATCCTGGGCAAATTACCGTTACCTTCGGTTGCGTTCGCGCTATATATACATGCCGGCTGGCTTTGCAATAAGCATAGGAAAAGACATGGCCTAGATGTGCATTGGGGGACGAACGTCCGTCGTGGCGTTATCGTCGACAAAGCGTCCCAGCGGCCCTTCTCATACGGACGAGATGCACCGCATGCAATATCGGGAGTGGGCATGGTCAGCGGCTTCACTGCCGCCTCTGGCGCGGAAACCTCGAGTTCGAGCACGCGTCCGCATCCAGTGATTCTGGGCAACTCTCTCTACCAGCACTGTGCTTGAATGTGTAATATAAATACGAGCTCTGTTAAAGCGCCTCAATAACTTCAGGTCGGTTTTGCGCTATTATAAGTCTGCTCCGTGCCTGAATGGCTAATGTGACTACGGGCTTTGTTAATGCGCCCCAATAATTTCGGGTCAGGCTCGCGCTTTAGCAGCCCGCATCCGGTGATGCTGGGCAACCATCCCAACTGCACAGTGCCTGAATACGTAATGTAAAATGTGGGTTATGTCAAAGCGACCCAATAGCTTCGGGCCGGGTTCGCGCTATATAAACACAATAGGCGGAGCGCGATGCTCTGAGGACTGGAAAGCAGCTGGTGTTACCCTGTAGTCTCTTGAATTGCCAAATGAGAAGACACCACACAGGTGTTGATGTCGGATATATATGTATTTGTTGCTGGGCGTGCTCTGCTGGTCGCTTGGTGAGATTGGGGCCAGGTGGACGATCAGGGATCAACAGTGAGCAATAAATTGGGGACGGATATGGCGGTGGCACTAGGGGCGTACCAGACCTTATATTAACAAAAAAAAAAAAAAAAAAATGGTTTAACAGCCCAAAACTTTACCTTATTCCAGTAATCTGTGAAACGTTATGGTTAGTCCAGCACAAGGGTCATAAACTCTCTCTCGCCAACATAATCACATGGCTCATGGCGGGTGTGATAGTATAGGGGGAATCACAGTATAGGGAGAATCAGCCTTGGCCTGTAGGAGAACGTCTCATCAGGCGCTCATGGTGCTGTTAAGAAGTCAGGAAACAGATGAAACTTTTCTGCTTACAAATATCCTTGAGCCCCTCGTGCGGGGGAACCAATTCTGGCATGTGAGGTAGTTTACTTTTATTTTTCACGGTGATGCCAAAAAATGTGAGGGGACAGTGCAAAAAAAAAAAAAAAAAATACATTCTCAAGGCCTTGTTGCAGGAGGACCCCTTACAAAAACCCAAGTATACAATCACCAGTTAGTGCCGATAGGGAACAGTATTTATGACATGCACGTAGGGGTCTTTGGCGAGGGACATATTAACTGTTAAGGTAGTAGTCAGTTTGGGGCTGAACGGTGAGTATTGTGGCGTGGGCTACCGGGTCTGGCTAGTTACCAGACAATAAATTAAATCATCCAGCCGCTGCTTCCCTCGACCAAGGGTAATGCCATCTTCACATAGCGTTGTCCATGCGGGGTGAGAGGATTTATAATAAAGAGGCACATAGCAGAGGATACGGTACCCGGAGGCTCCCTGGTAAAGGTGGTTATGGAGTACAAGTTACAAATTTCACCTCGGGCACAGGGTAATTACCCGGCAGGTGCTACATTGTCATGGTAACCAGCCATTTATACCCCTGTGGCAGCCTGCAACCACAAGTTTTTAACAGTACGCGGCGAAACACAACCAGCCTTTTACACCCATGTGGCGGCCTATAAACACAGATCCTAACCAGGATAGGGCAAATCAACACCAATCACAAAGGGAGCAGCCTTGTCAGTGGGTGGAGCAATAGCTCAGAGGGTGGCAATACAGGAGTCCAGCCCAAGACAAGTACGGCTCAAGAAGGTCAGTTGAGGGACAAAAAATAGGTAGCATAGCGGAGTGGTTACTAGACACATGGAGGTGCCTGGTGGGTAAGTTAACCATGACTGATGTCAGCAGGTAACGGTATGGTGCAGTAATGCTTCTTTGTCTGGCTGGTGGCAAACGGGACTGACCTGCAGGTGGTCCCGGACGTCACCTGGCTGGTGATAGAGTGCGGACCCTTGGGGGTCCTGGACTTCATGGGCATATCGAAGAGGATAACGGAGAGGCTCGGGAGAGTACACTTAAGGTTGCTCCAAGGTTGCAAGCATCCCGGGGGGCTGATTGGCTATTGGAGGCCCTAAGGGACTAGTATCATTAGGGAGAGAGGTGGATGTTTTAAATTAAAAACGGGAGTTAGTGTTTGGCCCTCCCAACTCGGTGGGTATTAAGAGAGGCTTCTGGACAATGTGCCTGCTACTGAGGTTAGTTGTCAAGATATTTTATCTAACACAGTATCGGGCCTGGTAAATTATCACAAGGCGGTAAGAGGGCGCGTTATTACGCCACTGCTCAATGCCCGATGGTCCGAAGGGAAATCTCGATATGTGGTCGGTAGGATAACGCAGGCAGTATAAATTAAGGGGGTTCTGGTTAAGGCCAAGGACAAACGGGGGAAGAAAGTGATACGGGTGACCAGTAAGAGGAGGGCAGTGGGTCCAACACTTCCACCGTGGTCCCAGGAGACCAGGGGAGTCTAATTAGGTTGCGCTAGCTTCTAGGCACCCGTATGGGCGGAAATTTTATGGAGGGCCTGGGTAGTTGTTCCTTTTAGGATAACGGTGGTGGAAATACAGCGGGTGACAGGTCCCTAGCAGGGTGTTAGGGATTAATTCAAGGGAAACAGGAGATGGTGTAAACTAGGCTCTTCACAACTTGATGGTTACTGAAAGGGGGCAGGGAATGTATCACAGGACGGCCCAGATAACAAAAGAGAGATGTGTAATCAGGAGGGAGGTCATAATTTCGGTAGACGGACAGTGGCTCATACAAACAATGCTAGGGGCCATTTGAGGAGCACAGTTAGCGCGGGGGGAGTGGAGCGCGCCAGGGAGCTCCTCGCCCTGTGGCGGTTAAACAACTGGATGGCCCCAGAAAGGGGTAGGAGCCACGTGTGCAGAGGGTAGGCGGAAGGGGGGATTGGCCTGCTGGTGGTCCTTGACTCTTCTGCCCTAACCCACAACCTATGGACTGAGGTGAACCCTGGGGAGGCTGCCTGAGTGCAGGTACCCGGTGGGCATGCCA
The DNA here is from genome assembly GCF_964204655.1 of Triturus cristatus. Classification (NCBI taxonomy): domain Eukaryota; kingdom Metazoa; phylum Chordata; class Amphibia; order Caudata; family Salamandridae; genus Triturus; species Triturus cristatus. The sequence continues at coordinate 1,135,557,730 of NC_140594.1, read as the reverse complement.
GAGTGCCATGCGGGGCCCTGGTTTACAAGTAGTGCAACTGTTCGCTGTAGCGCGTTGGGGCCTGCTGGCACAATGTGCACAGCAGAGTGGGGGCTTGGGCCAAGTTCAAGTGTATGGCCAAGTTCAAGAGTTCAAATGTAATGTGGTGCATATCTGCTTTACTGCCTTTGACAGGCCAAGGCCACTAAAGTGTACGGCCAAGTTCAAGTGTAATGTGGGGGCCTAATTGCCCGGCAGCCTTAGCCAAGTTAATACCGCTAAAGAGTGATGCTTTGCTAATTTTATATCCAAAAGGGATACTGTTACTCTCGTGTTGGTCATTGGTGAATTACCTGTTTTCGTGAATAAAAGGCTATGCCATGAACAACACGCTCAGTTTCTGCGAGTCATTGGGCAAATGGGAAGAGTGAATGTCAGGTGTGCGCCTACTATTGAAAATGCCACTTTGTAACCGAAAAGAATGAGATGAGAGCAAGCACTCGAATCATGAGGTAAATTGCCCATTTTTGATATTTTAAGCCTTTGAAACAACGGGGCTGCAACATTAAAGTCCTTTACTGAATGCGCTCTTTAATTCTCTTAACAGAAGGTGTACAAAACTTCCTGAGTAGCAGCGAGTGGGGATAATTTCGTTTGCACATAACGATTAAGGTACGAGTTTAGTCATCGCGATTTGCTTTCACTCGCTAATCTGGTGAAATGCATGGCTAACCAAGCGGTATGTCTTTGCAGCGCATTAAAGATAGAACGAGCGTCCCCATTACAAACAAAACGGCCCGCGTAAAGAATTTCGAACGGTGCCCAGGTATGTTAAAAGCTTCTTAATGGGATACATTAGCAAAGAAAACACCAGCTTCTCAACATTTAATGGGTTGTTTTCTCCCACACAGATCGTTCTAGGATATGATCCAATAGCAATAAAAGAACTCAGTGAGACGCTCCCGACTGCAGCTTAAGGTAGACCCATTAAAGGCATGATCTTTAGACCTCGTTCAGCTCTTTGTACGCTTAAAGAATCAACATTTCTTTAAATATGGGTATTTTGCTTACACAGATACAATCCATCGAGCTGGAAAGAAGCTTAATGCTGTTAAGGTACAAACTTTAATTCCTTGTAAAGAGGAGAAAGACAATCTAAATGAAGGAAGACTAAAATTATTAAAAAATTATTTTTCTTTACACATCCATTTTTTAGAAAACCAATAGTGCTGTTAAATCCAAGAGCCCTGATGAAAGTCCCTTTATTGAACATTTAAGACTTGAAACGCGTCGGCTTATGATGACCAAGGACAAACACTGAGGAATTAGGAATTAATTTTGTCTAGATATAGTGAAAAAGTTCTATGCACTAGACAGTAAATTACCCCATGTGTTTCCCCACATTTTCTTAATTGAAATTTTGATGTATAAAACATTTTGAGATTGAAAACTAATAATTTATTGGAGGATGTGCACTTGTTTAGTAATGTATTTTTCACATTTATGTTTTTTTCACATTGTGTATTCAATACACATTATTGTTGCTTAAAGTTTTGTAATTCAACATCACAAATGTTCTTTTTGAATGTAGATTAATTTGTCCCATGTTGATGTTTGAGTATACATGCAAAATCTAAAAAACTCAAATAAAAGGTATAAAATATAATACCAGTGCAAACGAAATTTAACCATCTGTCCCAGCGTAAAGTAAAAGACACTATATTTGAATAAAACAGGTTCAGGCTTTTTCCTTTGTTACATATATAAAACGGCCCTGCCAGAACCTGGCCTCTAGGGCCAAACTTCTCTTGTTACTATAGTCTAGAGCGGGTGTTCACCCGCGAGAGTGGAGGCACCACGATTAAGGTCCCCCCTCCTTACAGCAGTGATTAATCCTATACAGGAAGGTGATCCCCTACCTGTAAAATAATGTCAGAAAGGGACACATTATCTTTTTTACAAAAAGTCATATTCAGAACCTTATAGCAGCTCCCTCACCCTTCTCCTCTGTTTCATTAAGTACATCAGCAAAGCAGCTGAATGAAGCTGAGAAATTAACCCGACTACACAAGAAACATATACGTACCGAGCTACACGGGCATTTCCTCTTGGAGCACCTCAAGGCTGGCACATTCCGTGGTGCCTACAGGTTAAAAATGTCCCTGTTATATTTATAGAAGACGTAGAATACAAAAAAGGTTTCAGTTTCATCAATACAAAATGTAGCAGAGACCTAATGGTCCATACTAATGAAACCGCACAAAGACTTTGTCGAAAAGAACTAGAAGAATTGGAACAACTGTCACAAGCCATCAAAGACAATCAAACAGCAACAGAGGCTAGGATCTTACTTGACAAAATAGAGAAAGAAATTCAAACTTTCAAAGATTCCTCCATTAACACCAAAAGTGCCAAGTTTGAGAAAGACACTAAGACATTTAATATTAAACAAGTGTACCCATTTCTTAAAGAAGACTATTACACTACTATTGAATCACGACGAGCATTGACGACATATCAAGGACGCTCAAGAAATCGGTTCAGCACTTTTTCAGACACATCTTCGTCTGAATCTTCAGAAGAACAAGACCCAAGAGAAGGAACTTCAAAAAATAGGTGTCTTTTTTTAGACAGAGGCGCACAGAAACTCCCTTGGGAGATGCGTTCCAGGAACCGTTTTTTACAAAACATAGAAACATCTATAATAGTTAACCTTTCACAAAAACTACTGTCTAGAGACGAAGAAATTGTATTAAACTTGGGTTTGAAGTTCGTTCCAAACAAAAGAACAGACTTCACAAAACTAAAACTAGAAGCCATGGAGTTTTGCCGTAAAATACGATTAAAAGCTTATTTCGCAAACAATGATCAAACGACTACTGGAGAGACTACAGGCTCAGAAATAAGTCCAAATTCACTCCTACACAAAATATTCCAAGAAGCTTTATGCATTTGAACAAATAATTTTGTCATCTATTATTAAAATGGAGAAAAGTAAAAAATACTTTCGGAATAACCTCAGTACCAAACAACAAACTGCAATAAAAGAACTCAAAGCAGACCCACCAATAATAATTAAAAAGGCAGATAAGGGCGGTGCAGTGGTGATTTGGCCCAGAGAGAAGTATCTAGCCGAAGGCTTGAGCAAAGTTAATAACACAACATGGTACCGACCACTGAAAGAAGACCCCACGTCATCTATACAAGCTAAGATCCTTGAAATAATAAAACCAGGCTTAGAAGAAGTTTACCTAGGCCCAAAAGAACATGATTTTTTTTTGAAAAAATTTCCTAGAACTCCAATACTTTATTTTGTGCCAAAAATTCATAAGAACCTTGAAAACCCACCAGGGAGGTCCATAGTGTCTGGGTGTGACTCAGTCTTGGAGCCAATTTCAAAATACGTCGATTTTTTTTCTGAAGCCATTCCTTACCGAAGTCCCTTCATATCTAAGGGACACAACTGATTTCTTAATGAAGATCGAAGGAACAGCATTCAATGAGTAGACTCAAATAATGGTGTAATTTGGTGTCACATCTCTCTACAACCAGATACCCCAAGAGGAAGCACTAGAAGTGATTCAACTGTATCTAGATAGCAGAATGCGCCCTCATAGATTCCAACGACATTTATTTTGCAATTGGCAGAGTTGGCATTGAAAAAGAATAATTTCAAATTTGAAGAACAATTCTATATACAAGTGAAAGGTACCGCCATGGGATGTCCCTTCGCTCCAGAGATGGCGGTACTCTTTATGGCCCAATACGAGCACAAATTCATTGAGAACAACAACCCTTTTAAAATAAATATAATACAATGGCTACGATATATTGATGACGTCTGGTGCCTTTGGCAAGGCAGCCAGACTGAGCTCATGACTTTCTATGAATGGATAAATTCAAGGCATGAAGATATAAAACTTTCAATACAATTCAGTACAACCAATCTAACTTTTTGGGACGTGGAGGTCTCACCTGTTGATGACCTCACTATATAAAAAGAAGATGGACAAGAACACAATTCTACATTTCAAAAGTTCACAACCCAGAAGCCTAAAAGAAAACCTCCCTTACGTGCAACTACTTAGAATAAGACAAAACGGTTCTAAGAAGGAAGACTTTGAACACCATGCTGAGGCTTTCTGTAAAGAAATGCAAAAAAGAGGGTACTCCTAAAACATTCCACCAAAAGAGCACGATTTATGCCCCGAGAAAGTCTTCTCCAGGTAAATGAGAAAAAAACGCTGGACAGACTAGTTTGTGTGTCCACTTATGGCCCTGACACAAATAAATTCAGACAAACTGTCATGAACAGTTGGCATTTGTTGGAAAACTTAGAATGCCCTTTCCCAAAGCCACTCTTTGCATGGAAGAAAAATCCAAGTATAGGCCAACAAATAGTTAGAGCAGATACTTCTGTTACTAAACCAAAAAGCGATCTATTGTCTCAATGGAATTTAAAACCCATTGAAGACCATCGAAAGTGGGGAAACTGTATTGCCTGCAGCAATACCATTGAAGGTACAGAATTTATCCACGAAAATATCAACTGGAAACATACAGCGTTCACAAATTGCAAAACAAAAAATGCAATTAATGCAATAATTTGTCCCTGTAATAAGATTTATATAGGGAAGACCAATCAACAGGTAACCACACGAATTACCCAGCACCGGTCAAGAATAAAGAAAAAAGTAATGACTGCACCAATGGTCGAACATTTTGTAGAAAAAGGTCATGATGAAACACAGTTTAAGTGGACTGTTCTGGCAAGTTTCAAGCCTTCTAAAACATTGATCGACATAGAGACGTTGCTACTTCGAAAAGAAGCATATTTAATTTTGAAATTCAACAGTGCAACGACAGGCTTAAACAATATGACAGAGTTATCACGGGTATGAACACTACAATACCCACAATGCAACACTACGAACAACACAAGCTAGTGGTTCCAAACGGATTACTGAGACACAGATAAACCACATTTCCCATAGTTCTAAGTTGATAGCTATTTTGGGATGTCTCCACTTGGAAATGCCACTTTGTAACCGAAAAGAATGAGATGAGAGCAAGCACTTGAATCATGAGGTAAATTGCCCGTTTTTGATATTTTAAGCCTTTGAAACAACGGGGCTGCAACATTAAAGTCCTTTACTGAATGCGCTCTTTAATTCTTTTAGCAGAAGGTGTGCAAAACTTCCTGAGTAGCAGCGAGTGGGGATAATTTCGTTTGCACATAACGATTAAGGTACGAGTTTAGTCATCGCGATTTGCTTTCACTCGCTAATCTGGTGAAATGCATGGTTAACCAAGCGGTATGTTTTTGCAACGCGTTAAAGATAGAACGAACGTCCCCATTACAAACAAAACGGCCCGCGTAAAGAATTTCGAACGGAGGCCAGGTATGTTACAAGCTTCTTAATGCGATACATTGGCAAAGAAAACACCAGCTTCCCAAAAATTAATGGGTTGTTATCTCCCATACAGATCGTTCTAAGATATGATTAAATAGCAATAAAAGAACTCAGTGAGACACTCCCGACTGCAGCTTAAGGTAGACCCATTAAAGGCATGATCTTTAGACCTCGTTCAGCTCTTCGTACGCTTAAAGAATCAACATTTCTTTAAATATGGGTATTTTGCTTACACAGATACAATCCATCGAGCTGGAAAGAAGCTTAATGCTGTTAAGGTACAAACTTTAATTTCTTGTAAAGAGGAGAAAGACAATTTAAATGAAGGGAGGCTAAAATTATTAAAAAATAATTTTTCTTTACACATCCATTTTTTAGAAAACCAACAGTGCTGTTAAATCAAACAGCCCTGATGAAAGTCCCTTTATTGAACATTTAAGACTTGAAACGCGTCGGCTTATGATGACCAAGGACAGAAACACTGAGGAATTAGGAATTAATTTTGTCTAGATATAGTGAAAAAGTTCTATGCACTAGACAGTAAATTACCCCATGTGTTTCCCCACATTTTCTTAATTGAAATTTTGATGTATAAAACATTTTGAGATTGAAAACTATTAATATATTGGATGTTCACTTGTTTAGTAATGTCTTTTTCACATTTATGTTTTTTTCACATTGTGTATTCAATACACATTATTGTTGCTTAAAGTTTTGTAATTCAACATCATTCAACATCACAAATGTTCTTTTTGTATGTAGATTAATTTGTCCCATGTTGATGTTTGAGTATACATGCAAAATCTAAAAAACTCAAATAAAAGGTATAAAATATAATACCGGTGCAAGCAAAATTTCACCGTTTGTCCCAGCGTAAAGTAAAAGATGCTATATTTGAATAAAACAGGTTCAAGCTTTTCCTCTGTTACATATATAAAACGGCCCTGCCAGAACCTGTACTCTAGGGCCAAACTTCTCTTGTTACTACACTTTCAAAAAGTGGCATTTCTAACTTAGTAAAGTTAAATCCGACCTCACCTGTAAGTAGGATTTATCACAAATATTCCAAACACGTGAAACGTGAAAAAGCTGCTCCTCTCTGATCAGGAATTACAGCTTAAAGGTGCATTAAGGAATTCCCAATGTTAAACTTTTATAGGAGTAGGTCTCACAGTAGTTAAAAAACACGAAATAGGCTGTTTGTCACTACAAGGACAAGTAAAACGGGTAAATTTGCTATCTTTTACTTACATAGCATTTGTCCTTAGGGCTACCCATGGCCTATTTTAGAGGTGACTTACATGTAATAAAAGGGGAGCTTAGGGCTTAACAAGTAGTTTTAAATGCCAAGTTGTAGTGGCAGTAAACTGTTCACACAGGCATTGCGGTGGCAGGCCTGAGACAGGTTTGAAAGACTAGTTCTGTGGGTGGCACAATCAGAGCTGCAGCCCACTATCTGGATGCTACCTGGGGTCAGGGGGTACCACCTTACAAGAGACTATGTAGCCTAATGGCTAGGGCAATCGATCTCTAATCTGGGGAACTGGGTTCGAGTCTTTGCAATGACACTCAACATCCTGTGATTCGGGTCAAATCATTTAATCTCCCTGTGCCTACAAAAAATTGTGTCCTTTTGTAACACTACAGCTGCTCATGTAAAGTGCTCTGATACCTTTGGGTCAAATTCAGGCAATATAAAACTACAAGAAAAAAAACATTTACATATACCAATCAAGTACACACCAATCACAAAAATGTTTAGGGAAGAAGCACATGCACTTTAGCACTGATAATCAGCGGTAAAGTGCTCAGAGTCCTAAGGCCCAAAAAAAACAGGGTCAGGAAAAGAGGAGGATGAAGGCAAAAAGTTTGCGGTGACCCTGCAGAAAGGGCCATTTTCAACCCCCCCACCCTACAAGCCATTGCACAATTCAATGTTATCGCACTTCTAATGTTGCTACTCCTTCGCTAGGTAGGAACATTTTGGGGTGACTGTTGGTGATTGTTAAAGACCTGGGCTTACAGAGAAATATAGACGTACTTACTAAATATACAGAAACAAATTTCCTAAACGTGAATATTTCCAAAACAAAGGTAGTTCCATTTAGAGGTAGGAAACACCACATCCACTATAAGTGACAACTAGATGGCACTAAAATCAAGGTGGTAAAAGCCTACACCTATCTCGGGCGAGCCTTTTCTCAAACCTTAGAAGTTCATTCTCATCTTCACCAGATGAACCAAAAAGCAGAAGCTCACATTTCCGCTATAAGGAAATTTTACAATCATTCAGGCAAGAGGCATTTTCAAGCAGAGTATATTCCTTTAGTCAGATGGAACGTTTTGAATACCAGCGAAGGTAAATCTTTATGCAAATTATTGTTATTAGTACAAGCCGTTCCAGTACAGATCCTTTGCTTGGAATTTGCCATCGTAAGTGCATTCCCAATAGCCTTAGCCAATATAATCAGATGGGCTTTTAAACTTCTGCATGCAGAAGAAGGCTCTTAAGGGCTTTACTGAGATACAAAAGCTTTAATTCAGGGAAAAAACATGATACGTTTCAAACAAATCTCAAGACTGCTCTACAATACTTTCAGTGTACTTAAGCCATTCTTCAATCCTGGTTTCCAGTACACCTGAAGCACTTTCTGAAAAATGTGACTCCCCTTAAAGTTTCGACCTTGACAAGGCATACTGCCTACAGTTATCTCATTACAACTCTATCGCTTCAATGATTGAGTTTAAGTTCCCTCCATAATACACAAGTTTTACCTTGGACGCCGCCATTTTCCCGCATACCACGTGACCCCTCTGCCCAGAGCGGACACGTGTAGTGGTTGGCACTCTAGTGGCTCAGTCTGCTATTTCCCTCTGCCTACTTAAGACCGGATGCTGCGACCGCGCGCAGGTACTCCGTCTTGGGCTTAGCGCTGATTACTAGCGTTATTTGACTACTGCTCCTTTTTAATCATTGCTCGATGTTCCGCTTGCCTAAACTGAAGGAATTGTGACCTCTGTTGATGGTGAATGCAAATTGATGTGAATTTGAATTGCTGTGTACTCGAGTTGCTGACGCGCTGACTACTAGCGTCGTTTTGCTCACATATTGTTTTTAAAAATATTCACTCTGCTGATTCCTAGGAAATATTAAATGTTTTTAAATTGCGCCTTTATGTAAAAAAAACAAAACTCACCTTCTTGCTGATACACCCCCTGTTTGATTGCACACTGACGCCGCCATTTTCCCGCATACCACGTGACCCCTCTGCCCAGAGCGGACACGTGTAGCGGTTGGAACTCTAGTGGCTCAGCCTGCTATTTCCCTCCGCCTACTTAAGACGGGATGCTGCGACAGCGCAGCGGGCGCGCCAGTGGCGCGCCAAAGGCAAGCCCGTCTGCGCCCGGAGCGCGACCAGCGCCAAAACGCCTGCTTCAATGTCTAGGCGGGTATATCCTCGCGATGAGCTACTGTCCTTAAAATATGATGATTGCTTGGACCCCAGTCGGGACAGAGACTTTTTCATCTTCCCCTGGGTATACTGCGGTAGGTGTAGAGCCAACCAACCTAACTCCACTCAGTCCGGGCCCAACCTTTGTTCCCAACATACTAATACCAGGGCGTCGAATCCTGCACAGGGTGGGCTACACCGGCATTCCATCCCCTCAGTCAACAACGTGGCAATAATACGCGCCAATCCTATTAACTGCATTCTAATTAACATCAGATCTCTGATGAAACACAGGACCGACCTAGAATGTCTTATCCAACTTCATCACCCTGATTTGATTTTTTTAACTGAGACTTGGGCTAATGAAGCAAGCAACCCTGACTGGAATCATGTAGTACCAGCAGATTATTTAGTCACCAATCTGGATAGAACAGCGACTATCGGGGGTGGAATCGCTTTGATATATCGAGATTGTTTTAGGGTAAGAATGACACCTGAACCTCCTCTGGCGGCAGAAGCTATGTTTCTGAGCATAAAAATGAACAATAGGGAGGTTTTTCAAGGAATCTTAGTCTATAGACCCCCCGGTCCTAGGTGTACGTTCGTCACCCAGTTGCAAACCCGCATGGAGTCTTGTCTTAACACGGAGTCCTTTACATTGCTTGGAGATTTTACCTTTCACTTAGAGGTAACTAAGAATGTGGACACCTCAAGTCTAACTGACACGTTAGCTAGTTTTGGTCTGACGCAATTGGTGCATTAACCTACACATCAAGCCGGACACACCCTGGACGGCATTTTTACTAATAGTTCACTCATCACGGTAATTAACTCATGCCCCCTTCTTTGGACCGACCACTATGCTGTCAACTTTATCATCAATATTGCCGACATCAATCAGTCTCGCAGAATAAGACCCCCTCAGAGCAAAATTCGGGCCTGGAAAAAGGTCGCGCAAATTGAGCTGTCCGCAGCCCTGAAAGATCTCCCCATCTTCCAGACCGATCCCAATCTGGTAGCCTTGGACTTTAATAATTGGATTATTCAGGCCAATAATCCATTGGCCCCGGAAGTGTCTAAACCAGTAAAAAAAGATACGCTTCAGCACCTTGGTACTCTGCAGAGTTAAAAAGCATCAAAATCATATGCAGACATAAGGAGCGCATTTGGCGCTCCTCCTATAGTCTCTCGCTCAAAGCAGACTATGGTGTAGTTTTGAAGGAATACAAACAAGGCATAATTTTAGCTAAATCAACCTATTTTACTGCTAAAATTCTTGCATCTTCCAACTCCTCCAAAGAATTATTCAAAACTGTCACTGCACTGTCTAGTCGGCCAAGGGACTCTGTTTTTCTCCCCAACCAAATTTTTATCGATAACCTAGCGGTCTTTTTCCAGACCAAGGTAAATCTGGTCTATGATGAACTTTTGAATCTACCCCAGGTCAATACTACCATACCCCTTGAGGCGTGGGACAGACAGTCCCACCATGGCAGCTTAACTAACTTTTCAAATCTGGAGGTGAAGCAAGTCGTTGAATCACTCTCTCTAACTAAATCAGGATCCCCACTTGACCCTTGTCCCCCGTATATCCTACACCTAGCAGCGGAAGAGGTCGGCAGAGCATTGACCCCGCTGCTCAATCTAGTGATTGAAACAGGGATCTTTCCAGTAGGATAGAAACTGGCCTGCATTAGGCCTATTTTGAAAAAACTTTTTCTTGATCCTTTGGAGGCGAAAATCTACTGCCCCATCTCATGTCTGCCTATAACCTCCAAAATATTGGAAAAGGCCATTAATCAGGATCTGACATCCTACCTGGAGGGAAACAACTTGCTAGATCCTACTCAGCATGGGTTTAGATCCCAACACTCTACTGAATCTGCCTTGATCATGGCAACCAAAGGAATTCAAAGGGTGTTGGATGATGGGGGTAGAGCTGCCCTAATGCTATTAGACCTCACGGCAGCCTTTGATACTGTAAATCATACAGTATTACTAACTAGGCTGCAATCTGTGGGAGTCGGTGGCAAGGCCCTATCCCTTCTCACTTCCTTCCTCGACTCTAGGGAACAGCTAATCCACTGGGAAGGTTTGAAATCGGAACGGTTCACTCTCCCGGGCGGAGTCCCACAGGGCTCGGCACTTTCGCCCACCCTTTTCAACATCTATGTGACCCCACTGGCCAGACTGATTAAGAGCCATGGCCTAGTGCTCGTGTCCTACGCTGACGACACACAACTACTGGTGTCAATTACCCAAAATGATAATATGCCAGCTGAGCGATTTCGCGATTGTCTCTCCTCCGTAATGTCATGGATGAGTGTTAATTTTTTAAAGCTAAATACTCAAAAAACCGAGGTCCTCGAGTTCGGAAATAAACCCTCCATATGGAACCAGCGCTGGTGGCCCCCGGAGGCTGGTATATGCCCCTCGCCAGTTACCAAGGCTAGAAATCTTGGTTTTCTCCTCGACGGTGGGCTCACCTGTGCCCCCCAAATAAACCAAGTGGTTTCCGCCTGTTTTTTCACACTCAAAATTCTTTACAAAATTCTCCCATTTATCCCGCCTTCCCTCAGGAAAACTGTAGTGGGTGCTCTTATTCTATCAAGGATAGATTATTGTAACGCACTCTATTTGGGCTCAGGGGTAAAACAGCTGACTAAACTCCAATCTCTTCAAAACGCTGCTGCCCGAGTTCTATGTGGCCTTCCGAAACACCATCCCACCTCCGCGAGCATAAAAGCTCTTCACTGGCTTCCGGTAAGACGCCGAGTAGATTTCAAGGCCCTCTGCCTTGTACACAAAGCCCTCTATGGAGGCGGGGCCGAAGATGTCCCAATCTATATTTCCTCGCTACACTCCAGCGCGTTGTCTACGGTCTTCAGACGTCGGGCTGGTCCATCCCCCCAAAATCAAGAGGGCAAGATGGGGTGGTAAACGCTTTTCATTCCTGGCAGCCAGACTTTGGAATGCCCTCCCTGTCTCCCTCCGCCTTCAGCCCTCTCGTTCCATCTTTAGAAAGGCCATAAAAACCAGGCTTTTCTTACAAGGCTAACTTCGGTGCTTTCCCAGTTTCGGCTACCTAGCGCCAAGACGCCTCGGCATAAGTGCGCTCTATAAATACAATCAGTCAGTCAGTCAGTCAACATAATATTGGGAGATATATCACCATGTTGCACTTAGGTCTACTTCATTTAAAGGTTTTGACAAGACACTTGAATAACCATGACAATTATAGTGGGGTATGTGATAAATGCCAGGATCTAACACATATCTTATAATTAAGTTCAAACAAGGAGGTAGTAGAGCTCGAAACCGTTTTATAAAACCTATAGCTTTTAGATGTATCCTTTCCTCCTCTACCGATTTACTCGCTTTTTTTAAAAGTCCACCAAATTAATTTGTTTGCTCTAAATTGTACAAATGTATGAAATGTGTTCTATTTTCATTTTAAATGTGATTTTAATACTAAGCTAAAATATTTTATGCAAGAAATTTATGCATACCTACGGATTTATGTACAATTGTTGATCTCATAAGAGATCTATATCAATCAAATTTAATTGAAATAAAGACCTAGAACTTGGCAAACAGAGTTGTTTTTCTTCTTCTTTACACTGGGACGCCGCTTCAATGCTGATCTGCAAATCAAATCACGTGTATAAGGGCGCTGGTTTGCAAGCCCGCATTGTCCCTGCCATTGCTGCCAAGTTTGTCTGACTCATTGGCATCAAACGTGTCACACCTCTGCATCCGATATTATATGGTCTCACCTAGAATCTACTGTAGTCTCATCCTTGGGTGGTAAGCGATATGTTATGACCACAATGCTCACAATTGTCTCAGACTGATTAAATAGTTGTTTTGTTCCATACCGCCCGAAGACAATAATTTACATTTTCCTTTTTAGTTCTGATGCCTTGACCTCACAAAGAATTACTCATCCAAGCTGTGCCACAATTCACAGCTGTGCTGCAACCACCAGGGGGCGGAGAGGTTAAATGCTGGACAGAGTGACCCATCTGGCATCGACCTTCAGCAGTTCTAACCAACCTGGCGCCTCTTCCTAGACTCCTCCAGGCCATGTTCACACAGTCTGCACTGTGACTGTTTGGCATTAAGGGAAAAAGAAGGAAGAGTGATACATCCCCACAGGACACACCTGACTGAGAGACGATCCAGGTAAAGAGTTTGCAGGTTCAGCGCCGGATAAAGCTCCCAACAGGATGGAAGCGATGGAGGTCACTTGGGCGCTAGTCGCCCTGGCTGTGGTCCTGCTATTGGGCCAGTTTCTAAATCTGCAGTGGAAGGCGAGGAAGCTTCCACCAGGACCAACTCCACTCCCTATCTTTGGAAACATGTGGGCGCTAAACTTCAGTCTACACCATGAAACTCTCATGCAGGTATGCTGGAAAATGCGGTGATTATAGGGCAAGGCACAGGGGCTTATTCCAAGCTGCCTTCTATCATTTGGGGTAATACCACAGTTAGAAAATACTGATACCAGAGGGTGCAGTTTGAACTGGGAGTAGCATATCCACACCATTCGGTTTGCGCTCCTCCTAAATGGTGGCTAAAGGGTTAATGCTTTATTTTTACCCAATTCCAAGGTGTGCAAACTCAGATGGTGCATTGTTTGCCCAAATTCAACCAGGCGTAAGCCTATGTAAAATTGTGAAGCCAGTGATGGATCTGTAGTACTGTAGCAGAGACCTGCCTACTTCAGATGCAGTTTCCAATGACGAACCTAACACATGCACTTTTGGGCTTCATGCAACTGTATATGTAAAATGTTTTTTCGCTTCATTGATGTATATGTTTTTTTTTTAGTTTTATATAATTTAGGCTTTCAGATTTTAATGCAGAATACATCGAAAAGGGTGTTGAATGGGAGGTGGCTCGTGTGTTTCCAGCACCACAAAAGTACCTTATTTATTTAGCTACCCTTTGCTATTTCATCAGAATAAAATTTAGTCATTTAACCTCCAGCTGCTAGCTCACTTCGAGCGCTGGTCTGTAGTGAGCAAAGAAATATTTTTCTGGCTGATGGGTGGGTTAGTTCCCTGAGGAGTTGCATTGGGTCTTGCATGTTTATATTTATGAGGCCAACAAAATACAGCTGGGTCCCTCAGGATTCTTCAAAAGTAAACTAGGGGCACATTTCTTAAAAAATTGCACAAAGCAGCCCAGCCACCACGGTCGCTGTGCTGCGTTTTTAGGTCGAGCCTAGCGCAGTGTGCATGCGCTGCTCTGCGAGGTTTCTTGTAACTGCTCTGTGTGAGTCTGACTCCCACCACACATTGGGTTGGCTTCTGCATGTGTCTTTCAATAATGAAAGCACACAAATGGATAAAGGCGGGTGCATGTCCCACCTCTTTTGTAATGTGCACTCCCACGCCGTTTATCCTGTGTTAGCGAGCAGCAGTGTGCAGGGTGGCAGCTGCATTACAACTGCCGGGGCTTTTATTGGGCAGCAGCTTCAGACAACATACTTCTTTTTTTAGCCTGCCTAACAGGCAGCACACAACTTGTGTTAATGGGAAGTGAATGTGCTTTCAAGGGCAAAACGTCTTAACTGTACGAGCTCGGAAACAAGGTTCCATTCTCAAATGTTGCTCAATGGGGTGTGATTTTGGACAAAGCATTTGATTTCCCGACACACATTTAACAATACAGGTGTCCTGGACTGCAGCTGAAGTATTTCTGTTGATTTTTAGGTGTTGCTGTTGAGCACCAGAAACCACCAGCTCATATTTAGCACTGCACTTTCCCCATGTTCAAAACACCACTACATAATATAAAGCACGGTAACCTACATTCAATATGGGTTTCATTATTAAAACACGGCGCACAACCCGTGTAAATATGAAGGGAATGTGCTTTAAAGGACAAAACTTCTGGCTCCAGCGGCACTGCCAATGCTTAATTTGTAACCTTGCAACTGCCTGGGCTTTTATTAGGCAGAAGCTTCAGACAACATACTTCTTATTTCAGCCTGCCTAACAGGCAGTGCACAACCTGTGTAAATATGAAGGGAATGTGCGTTAAAGGTCAAAACTTCTGATTCCAGCTGCACTCCCAATAGTTAATTTGTAACCAAGCAACTGCCGGGGCTGTCATTAGGTAGCAGTTTTAAATAATGTTATATATTTATTTTTTGCCTGCCTATCAAGCAGTGTACAAACCGTGTAAATATGAAGGGGATGTGCTTTAAAGGACAAAACCTCTGGCTCCAATCGCACTCCCAATGCCTAATTTGTAACCTTATAACTGCCAGGGCTTTCATTAGGCAGCAGCTTCAGACAACATACTTCCTTTTTTAGCCTGCCTAACAGGCAGCACACAATTTGTGTTAATGGGAAGTGAATGTGCTTTCAAGGACAAAACTTCTAACTGTACGAGCTTGGAAATCCGGTTCCATTCTCAAATGTTGCTCAATAGAGTGTGATTTTGGACAAAGCATTTGATTTCCCTACACACATTGAAGATACAGGCGTCCTGGACTGCAGATAAAGTATTTCTGTTGAGTATTAGGTGCTTCTGTTGAGCACCAGAAACCACCAGCTCATAAATGTATTCTACCTGTATGGCTTTTGGTTTTATAAGGCACATACATTGCTGTAAGTACACTGAACATATTTTAATGTTATTGGGCAAAAACAAAAATAGAATAGTGCCATGCCTCTAGCTGCACTCCCAATGGTTAATTTGTAACCAAGCAACTGCCGGGGTGTCATTAGGCAGCAGTTTTAAACAATATAAATATATATATAATTGATTTTGCCTGCCTAAAAGGCAGTGCACAATCTGTGTAAATATGAAGGGAATGTGCTTTAAAGGACAAAACGTCTGGCTCCAGTCGTACTCCCAATGCTTAATTTGTAACCTTATAACTGCCGGGGCTTTTATTAGGCAGCAGCTTCAGACAACATACTTCTTTTTTTAGCCTGCCTAACAGGCAGCACACAACTCGTGTAAATATGAAGGGAATGCTCTTTAAAGGACAAAAATTCAGGCCCCAGTCGCACGCCCAATGCTTAATTTGTAACCTTGCAACTGCCGGGGCTTTTATTAGGCAGCAGCTTCAGACAACATACTTTTTTAAAATCCTGCTTAACAGACAGCACACAGCTTGTGTTAATGGGAAGTGAATGTGCTTTCAAGGACAAAGCTTCTAACTGTACGATCTTGGAAAACAGGTTCCATTCTCAAATGTTGCTCAATAGGGTGTGATTTTGGACAAAGCATTTAATTTCCCTACACGTAGTATAAATACAGGTGTCCTGGACTACAGATAAAGTATTTCTGTTGATTATTAGGTGCTGCTGTTGAGCACCAGAAACCACCAGCTCATATTTAGAACTACAATCTCCCTATGTTTAAAACACCACTATATAATATAAAGCACAGTAACCCACAATCGTGATCGGTTTCACTATTAAAACACGGTAACCTAGATTATATCTTTGTTTCACTAATTTATAATCTATGCAGTACCTGTTTGTTGTATGTCATTTATATGCTAAATAGGGCTCGAACGTGCACACAAATGTTTTTTCTAGATCTTTGCCATTTAACTGTATTATAGCGCAGTTTATTCTGTGCTTTTTGGTTTTTTATATACACACAGATAACATTCTCCTTTACTTCTGTTTTTATTACATTCTGTGCAATCGCCTTCGGAAGCACTTTTAGTTAAAATAGGAGTCCAGCTCCAAATGTATTCTACCTGTATGGCTTTTGTTTTTATAAGGCACATACATTGCTGTAAGTACACTGAACATATTTTAATGTTATTGGGCAAAAACTGAAATAGAATAGTAGCATGCCTCTAGCTGCACTCACAATGGTTAATTTGTAACCAAGCAACTGCCACGGCTGTCGTTAGGCAGCAGTTTTAAACAATATATATATTTTTTTTGCCTGCCTCACAGGCAGCGCACAATCTGTGTAAATATGAAGGGAATGTGCTTTAAAGGACAACAGTCTGGCTCCAGTCGCACTCCCAATGCTTAATTTGTAACCTTACAACTGCCAGGGCTTTTAATAGGCAGCAGCTTCAGACAACATACTTATTTCTTTAGCCTGCTTAACAGGCAGTCCACAACTTGTGTTAATGGGAAGTGAATGTGCTTTCAAGGGCAAAACTTCTAACTGCACGAGTTCTGAAACCACGTTCCATTTTCAAATGTTGCTCAATAGGGTGTGACTTTGGACAAAGCATTTAATTTCCCTACGTGCAGTAAAAATACAGATTTCCTAGACTGCAGATAAAGTATTTCTGTTGAAGTTCTTAAATGCGAGACCTATTGGCTATGCCAAAGCTTGTTATTCTCCTGTGCTCGCACACAGAGATGCAGCCGATCGACATGCACACACGCACCTTTGCACCATCGCGCAAAGCTGTGTGCCTCATATCTGCCAAAGGTTCTGAACTAGAAAGATGCATTTCCAGCACAAAATCCCAAGGTTAATTAATTTTTTTTCACATTTCACTTATTAAATGTGTGCTGTACAATACAGCACACATGCAATGTGGGAAATATTTGAAGAAATGACTGCATTTCCTAGGGTTTGCGCCTACCTCATATACCTAAGATATGTTATTTTTTTTAGACAAAGGCAGGTCTAATAATGTTTGCAGATCTGGCTCTGAGTCACAATCCATGGGTGGTTGCTTTGGAACACCAAACCACCCATAGAACGCCCTGGGATTAAAAGTGGCGCAAATAAGCGTAAAGCGTTATTTGCAGATTTTAAGTGCAACTTTCCAGCGAAAAAATGTTTACCCTGAGAAGTAAATACTTCATAAAGATGTTGCAATGCATACATGAATTTACATTTATATTAATCATTAAAATATATAGAATTTTTAGAATAATAAACTTTAAGAATTTTCCACATACTTTCCCATGGGGAGCACCACCAACACGTGAAAAGTTACTAGTAGTAACTTTACACTCATGAAGTCTGTTTAAGGAGGTCACAACCCCTCATTTTATGGGGTGCAGAAATGTAAGTCTGTACCTAGGTGTAAATCTCCACTCAGAAATGGTAAACAGCAAAAAAACGTAGTTACACCTAAGTGTAGGTGTAAACATGCACAAAAGTATCATATAAGTGTAAATGTATCTTTGTAAATTTGACACTATGAGTGATTGACGAATAAAGTATCTGAATCATATGTTTAGTGAAATTAAAACCTTTATATTTTCACAACAAGGGTTGCTGAAGCTAAAATCTTGTTTCTGCAGCTCTGTTGTGTAAGACGCCCTGTGTGCTGTGGCTCCCACAATAGTTACCATGAATAAAGATGCTTCCCCTCTTGCAGCCATCCCTGCACACCTCATTTAAATGAGGAAGGTAGTAAAAGGAGCATCTGTCTCAGCAGTCTAGTCAGTCTCTGTTACCACACAACATGCCAGGTTAAAGATTTAGACAGCACTTTGTAAATTTAGAATCCAATGCACAAAGGAAGAGGGCAGCACTCAGCACCATCTAACACACTGGCCACTGAATTCTAGAGTGCAGAGAATCCGGATTGTGCCTGAAGGAGAAGTTCACAATATAATATATATTACTATATAAATATAAGGGCAGATTAGGTTTTTTCATATTGCCCGGTCGTTCTGACCACAGCCCCTGAATCTGCTGCCACACATTGGCCATATTTAGGGGCAGATTTACTAGAAAGTGCTGCAGCGCAGCACCGAAAGCCCTTTGGCTGCGCCACGCTGCAGCACTTTCAGAGCACAGGAATAAGACATATTTACAATGATATGTCGCATTCCTGTGCTCTCCCCAGCGCTGGCGCACAAACAGCTGCCATGCGCAGGCACCCTTGCACCATGGTGCAAGGATGCCTGCGTTATAGGGAGATTGCTTTTGTGCAGGAAGGGGCACCTTCCTGCACGAAAACAATCACTACAGGCATTTTCCTCTTTCAATGCGTGCTGTAGAAGAATATGTTTCTTTACAATGCGAGTCATTACATAGCGTGCTTATACAACACGGTTGTTCTAATAACCGTGTTGTTACAACGCAGTACCATTACAATTACTTGCTGTAGATGGCACGCTGGACCTAGGAATAGTATCCTTTACTATTCCTACTCCAGAGTGTGCAACAGTAGGGAAGGTGTTGGAATAGTTAATTATACTATGACTTAGTTTAGAGCGCCATCTAGAGCAAGTCATTGTAACGACTTGCGTTGTAATGGTACTGCGTTGTAAAGGTATTGCGGTGTAATGACCGTTTTGTAAAGGTTGTTTCCCACTGTAGGATGCAGGACGCATTAAAAGAGGAAAAAAAAAAGAGGAGAAATGAAAAAAAAAAAATCCTTTTTGCGCCTCGCTGCATAGCATACTGATGCATTTCCTGGTTTACGATTCCTCGTAAATCTGGAAATGTGTCTGGTTCCATGGGTGTTGCCACAGCAACACCCATGGAACGCCCCTTTCACGCATAGTACTGTGAGTAAATGGGCCGTATTTACAAGGACAGAAAATGCCACACAGGGTGGCTTTTCCTGTCCTTGTAAATATGGGGCAGGGAAATGCGCGGTCAGTGCGTCACAAAAAGTGACGTACTGGCAAAGCAAGGGGCTTGTATATCTGCTGCTTAATATACAGGGATTTGGTACAAAAGCCTAGACGTTATCCCTCGATGAATGCTTGACTACGGGGTCTGTCTGTTTTTAAATTCCCTATGGGGCACAGGATGCACTAGGATATGGTGACAAAAGGTCCAACAAACCCTGCTGGTGTGCAAGTATGATTTGCATGACTGCATGTGTTCAGGTATTTGTTGAGTTTCCTGAGATCGAGAATGGGGCACCACTCCCCTGACTTCTTCCTCACTAGGGAAAAACAGGAGTACAACCTCTTTCCTTTATGAGAGTGTGGAACATGTACAATTGCCCGTTTTGACAACCTGGCTAAAACCTCCTTGCAAAGAATATGAAGATAAAATGGGAGAAAGTTTCTAAGTGGAGTTTGAGGTGGAACCTGAGTGAACTCCAGGGTATGGCCATAAGCAATGAGATCTAGGACCCACTTGTCCGTAGTGATTTTGTTCCATTGATTCAGGTATTGCGAAATGTTGTCACCCACCGAAAGATGAGTAGGGGGTTTAGCAGGCACCTTGAGCTTGTCACTGCTTCCTGGCATTATCTCTGGAGGAAGCAGCCTGTCTCCTTCTTGGTTGCTGCTTAGAATAGGCTGCTGATGACGGTGCTTGATAGGGTTGACGCTACTGGTAGGCGGGTCAAAAGGACTGCTAGTATCTTCCACGATACTAGTAAGATCCGTCGCCACGTGCTCCATGAAAAGGAGTTTTGCCGAACTGATGAGTTCCTAGGGATCCAGCTGTTTCAGTATCTGCCTTAATGGCCTGCAGGGCGTCATCGCCATGCTTCCCAAATAAAGAGTTGAAGGGCATATCGAGGATCTTAGTTTGAACTTCAGGCCGGAATTATGTAGCTTTGAGCCAATCCTGGTGCCGAAGGAAAGCTGACCCCGCCAACGGCCGAAAGCCTATGAATGCAATATCCATTGCGCCGTCAATAATTTCAGATGCTGCTTTTTCACGGTCCTGCCAAAAGCATGTACCTTCTGCTTTTTTGTCTTCCGGCAAGAATTCCAGATATGTGGCATTGTGCGACCACATCTGGCGATCTTATAGTCCCGGAATTTGCCAGTTTGCGACAAAAACAGTTGTCCCTGACATCACAAAAAATCTCTTTTTGATATTATCTAGTCAGTTGCCCTCCTTGTCCTCCTTGTCAGGCGGAGAAGACATTGGGGTGGATGGATTTGTAGACTTGGGCTATGCAGTCTGAGTAATGATAGAATCAAGTTTTGGATCTCCGATCAAACAGGCAGGTGAGTCCTCTGCCGCTTTATATTATTTATCAATCCTAGGGAGAACATGCAATGCTGATCGCCAGTGTTTTACTCCTCCCTCCCAGATATAATCCATAATCTGTATTGCTCTGACCCTTTTTCTAGATTGCTCCTTGAAATTGCACAGAAAACAGTCCGATTGTTTAACAGTAATGGGGAACTGGAAACACTTGGCTGCTCTCTTTATTAGCATGTGAAAACCACCAATATTTTCCAGTGGAGTATCCAATGCTTGTGGAGCTGGAGGTAAAGGTGGAGGAATGAGGGAATAATCTCATTCATTCGGGATGGTCTGATTGTCCATTATTCATCCTCTTTCTCTATCCCCATCACCATCATCATCATCATCATCGTCATCATCTGATGTAGACGGATCCTCTCGAGGAGGCATGGCTATCCAGGTTTGTGGTGCCATCCTTGGAGTATGTGGAGGAGGTATATAGTTTGGTGATTTAGGTACGGGCGCAAGTACCACTGTAGGTGGTTGTTGTGCTTAGGTTGGTGTTGGGAAACGCGTGCCATAGCCTTGAAGGATGCTTTGCAGGTCTTGCCAAAAGCAGCAGGAACCTGGAACACGCCTGGTGGTGATGGAGGAGCATAAGGATGGTATTACTCCACGTAGTGGTGGCTTTGATAAACAGGCTCATAATAATCCTCTTTATCTTGATATTTGACGTGCAACTCCAAGGGGCTCTGGGCTGCACCAAACATTCCTTGAGCTTCATCCTCTGATTATTGAAGATCCACCAAGTGGCTGGGTGGTGGTGGGGACACTTTTACTGGGAGATGGTTATTCAGGACGAACACTTTATGGAGATGGCGTTGCAGCCGTCTATGACAATTTTCAGTCAACTTAGTCTTTTTTTTAAATGGTTCAGGGGAGGATCTAGATTTCAGTTGGAGGGCTGTAGAAGGCTCAGACTTAGAATCTGAGAAAGCCCTTTTCCTCTCATGAGAGGAGCCTTGTGTAGATCCATGTAAGGCTTTTTAAAGGCTTTTTTGCTTCTGTGAGGGGACTCATGGTAAGGCCTTTCCCTCGTTTTGCAAGTCTGTGAGGAAACAAAGCACTCACTACTTTCCTCTTCAGAAATAATGGAAGTTTTAGTTTTAAGTTGTTGCAACCATAAGAAAAGTCTTCCCTCATGGTCCTTCAGGGTTTTTGTAGAAAAGGTTCTGCATACCCAAGTGGGATGGATGAAGGCAAAAATTACATTCCTTATTAGGATCTTCTGAATGAAGCCTTTTCTCACCTTACGCATAAGGTCTAAAAAGTCCTTTCTTGACCAGATCTTGCATACTGGAACAGAGAATAAACAATTTGGAAATCACTAAATCTGAAGAACTGAATAGAGCTCAGGGAGACTAAATCTGAGAGAAAATGCCTCTGTTGGGAGCATTCTAAGGGTGTTGTGTCCTGTTTGGTCATTCTTCAACTTTGGTCCTTTTTTTAAAAGAAAATAGATAGGCTGTAAAGGGAATGCAAGGTTCAGCTTAATAGCCTATTACACTGATACATACTGCTTTATTCTGATACCATGGGACTCCCACTTTGACGATGGGGAATGATTCAAGAATCTCACCAGCGCAGCCCCCAGGCAAAGTTATGGTACATATTACTCCTGAGGTGTGGTGTGACCACTTCTCAGCCGTGTACTCTTCCTAAATGGTGCCCATAGATGAGGGTCTGCCTAAAGAGTCTCCTTGTGGCAATTTGTGTTTTAGGGAGGAGGAAGTTCTTAAAGCTATCTATGACAGCTGGAGCAAAAAGTGCAGGGCCTGGATTGAGTTCCCATGGACTTATTTACGGAGGACCCAGGATTTTAGTCACTGGTACTCACTTCTGTCTTTAATATGGTTTGCAGCGAGGGGATTTTACCCTCTTGGAGACTTTCAATCATTGTACCTATCTTTAAAAAGGGCAATACCAATGACCCTATTTGCTACCTACCGATATCCCTGCCTGACTCCACCACTAAAATAATTAGCAGAGTGGTTTTAGATCGACTTTTATTGTGGACAAGGCAAAGTAACAACATATCGCGGGTTCAATACAGTTTCTGGAAGGGCCTAGGTACCATTGAGCAGTGTTTAAACTTGCATCTCATCATGGCCAAATATAAATATGCAAGGGAAATCCCAATCCATCTTTCATTTATGGACCTATCGAGCGCCTTTGATTGCATAAATAAGTTGAAATTGGGGGCAATCCTTCAACTTATCGGCCTGGAGGCAGACCTGGTGACTTTTCGTACACTTTTACACCGGCATCTCATTGCCTCAGTAAGATTTTGCGAGGCCGGAGAGTGTACCTCTACATTTAAAGTCAATAAAGGGGTACACCAAGGTTGCGTACTCGCCCCATCCTCTTTTTATTATATATTCATGATTTGGAGCGGACACTAGATGTTGCTGTGGCAGACGTACTGCTCGTTGAAAATAAGGCAGTGCCTGCCTTATTATATGTGGATGACATGGTGCTTCTTGCTGGAACGGTGAATGGTATGAAGATATTACTCAGTAACTTTGTGAAATTCATGAAGGGTCTGACTTGGAAACAAATTGCTCCAAAACGTTTGTTATGGTGTGTGGTCCCAGGAACACCAAAACTAGTATCCAGTCAATTGAAGGGAACAAAATAGTCAGGGTATCCCTTTTTCCTTATCTTATCTTGGCTTGGATTTCAATGATGCTTCCACATGGTCTGCAAGTCTTGGAAGTAGATTAACCCGATTTTCTCATGCAGTCTGCTCTATGTTCTCTCTTGCTGCTTGCATTGGTAGAAAGCCATTGGCCCCATTAATAGAAATGTATAAAAATAATGCCTTCCAACTTTGAGGTATGGCATGGGGGTATGGGGTTACAGGGATGTTGCTATCATTCAAGTCCAGGAAAATAGATTTTGCCACCACTTGTTGAATGGGTTCTCCCTCGACACCCCACTTCCCCCTACTCCAAGAATTAGGGTTTATGCTCAGGACCTTATTGGTGCCACCCTTGTAGCCCTTTGGTGCTCCATTTGGTCAAATAAGAAAGCTGAGCTCAACCGTGGAGTTGTTCGAGATAGTCTTGCTTGCGCCCATGGATTGAACATTCTGTGGCTAAAGTATATAAGAGATGCCACTTCAGCTCTAGGTTGTGCACACTTGTTTGAGAACCTGGAGAGTACCACCAAAAAAGACAAAAGCTGGACCCAGGAATGCCTTTCCACACGCAGACAGGTCTCTAGGGAGGCTGTGGAAGTGGTGAAGCCGTCTGTTTGAGAGTATTGTTTGGTTCAGATGACAGCTGGGATCGCCCCATACCTATTATTTGTGCAGAACGTGTACGAACGCAACTTACTGACTCGTTTTAGGTTAGGAACAATTCACAAGATTCTGTGTTTCCCCCAGGGCAATACTCTCCAAACAATATCTGTATTTGCCCGTGTGATGAGCAATCAAATCAGAACTTATTGCACTTTGTTTTCGTTTGTAATTTTTATCTCCCTTGCACTAGGAAATTTCTATTGCCTCTATTTAATCAATCAGGGAATGGTAAGCGCGCTACTCACCCGTGAGGGTCTCAAGGCGCTGCGCTGACACATTTATTAAGTGCAAAGCTGCTTTGCTCTTCTTACAGCTGCTAAATAACCAAGATACCTGTTATTTGGGTGGCGGTTTTTTGAGGGGCATGTTAAGTGTGAGAAAGGCAATGTTATTTTAAACAATGAACACTCAAATCTACTTGTACCTTAAGTCCTGATATTTGTGATTGCATTGTATTACATTATTTCAGATTTTTAGAGCAGGTCTTTTTTACGGCTTTTGTGCCTGGCATGTATTTTATTTTCATTGATGCATTTAAAAAAAAGAAAATAAATATTAGATTTTTTTTTATATTAATCTGTGTGTGTTTTAAATTATGTACGTCTTTTATGATCATATGGAAAATGATCGAATAAAGATCATTTGATTTGATTCAAGCATGTGAATCTATGAAAGATACCCCAATACTGGAGAATGTTGGAATTCTGCGAGGTTGAATTTACGAATCCAACTCCAAACATCACAACAGTAGAGAAAGTGATGGATTTCGGAGGGGTTACAGTTACTCTCCACACATTAAATAGCGCAATGGTAGGGAAAGCACTGGATATAAGAGATGTAAGATTTACTATTCCCATTCCAGTCTGTGCAATAGTAGGGAAAGCGGTAGACTTTGGAGGGGTTAAATGTACTATTCCCACTCCATTCTAAGCAACAGTAGGAAAAGTAATTCACTTAAAACACACATAAAAATTGAATGATTCTACTAATTTAGAAAGTATATTAAACTCTTAATATAAACATTATTAATTAACATTAAACTATATATATATATATATATATATATATATATATATATATATATATAGAGTTCCAACAGGCTGTCTCCCACTTCCTGACGGCGAGGTAGAAGCACACGGACACCAGCTCGTGCTTCACAGGTTTTTAATGAAAATCAGCACCCACACAGCAAGCCATTACGCGTTTGGGCCACCTGATCGCCTTGATCACATAAAGTAACTGCCGCTTCATTAGCCTTTATATTTTGGAGCACTCTATGACCTCGTGATGCTAAACATAGAAGAAATACACTAGTCTACATGGCAAATGCAAAAATGCAATATGTACAAATACATTAGTAAGTCTAGCAGCATGGGTCTATAAAATTCCACAGTAATATTATTGCATGATGTCTGTTTAGAACTTCTTTAACTTATTGAAAAAATGTCCAGACCATGTAAAAACACAGTATGTTCCATGGATCTAAGGTGCAAATATTAATTGTGCAAATACGCAGATTTTTAGTGCAAATCCTGATTTTTAAAGTGCAAAATGTGCCTTTAAAGTGCAAGAATGCAAATGTGCAAAATACGCAACAATGGTGCAAAATGCAAACAAATGCATTATATATACACACATAGCAGCTATATTATAAACCTAATTCATACAGTTAAATAACACACGGTCTGAATTCTTTACAGTTTTTAAACAAATGCTAAAATTGTGTCTAATGACAAAATCATTTCATAAAACCCAAAATTGCTTTAAAATCATTTGCCTATGTAAAAATCATGAAAGCTGGTCAAAAAGTGATGAAAGTGCAAATAATGATAGGATAGCAAAACAAGCGGGGAAAGAAAGCAAGAAAAAGGGAAAAAGGAATTAAAACACTTGTCGTATGTATGAGTTTTCATATTGACATATACATATTGAGTTCAGCAAATCACCTAATCTTTCGAATAATGTATCTACAGTTTGATGTTTGGGCATGTCCAATGGGGCTGCTTTCACCTAAATTGTAATTCACACAAGGATGAAAGGAGCCTGACTGAAAGATTCATCAGATATGAAGAACTGGAAGGCACCAACATTCGGGGAAGGAATTTGTATTTTCTTTTTTTCTCTTTTTTTCTCTTTTTCTCTTCACTTCCTAAACTGTACCCCTTTGAATTCGAAAGACAAAAGCAAAAAACAAAAAAGACATAGAAGGAACAAATTAATTCAGACGGCTGGCTAAGAAGTCTACTCTCAAACAATATTGGTAAACAGTATTTGTAAAATTGGTGAGGATACAGGTTAAATAAATGGACTGGTCAGTGAGATGGCTTCGGTCAACAGGATTGCCAATGCACACGCTGTAGATCTCAATCAAATATTAAAAGAATATTAAAAGAATATTTAGTACCGTGTGGCATGCAAATACTCAAATAAAATTATGTAAATCCTCAGTGTTATTTAACCCTGTGGGAGCTTTGCTGTTGAACTCGAGTATATATTTGGTTTCGAGTTGTCTAAGAGATTTCTCTCTGTTGCCCCCTCTTCGCTGTGCGGGGACACTGTCGACAACAAAGTATTTCAGGCGACTGAGATCATTATTATGTTGTTTTCTGAAATGACGTGCTACTGGGTAGCTAGAGTCTTTGTTCACGATTGCCCTTAAATGTTGTAAAATTCTGACATGGGCTTGTAATTTGGTGCTCCCTATGTAATTCAAGCCACATGTACAGAAAAGGACGTAAACCACGAATTATATATATATATATATATATGTGTATATAACCAATTAACATAATTAATAAGCAATGAAATAATTATCAATTAAAAAATTGTCATTATTTAATTAACTTTACACCCTATACCCCTACAAACTTAGCAGACCAGACCTAAAATAAAACTAAAATATATAAGTATACCACAATTTTCATAATTGAGAATAAATTAAATAACTTTTTAATAATTAATTAATTGTTACTTAATTTATTTCCTACCGTGTACCCCTACAAACCCACTGTAACCTAAAATATAACTAAATTATGTAAGTATTACACAATTTACATAATTAATAATCAATTAAATAAATCTGGGGGGCATGGCTAGCAGCCAACGAAAATGGCTGCAGCTTAGGACGACTCCGCGCCCGAAGCATCATCCCCAATCAATCCTGTAATCGATCTGGTGTGAAAACACACACAAATCCTGTGCCGTAGCCCAGAAATACTGGAGTAACAATCGCTGGCGATTCTGACCCTGGGCAAGAGGTGGGAGAGGAACAAACCGAAGCGGCGTCACTGAGGCCCAGCCGATTGTGTGGGGGCCGGCCTGCGCTGAGGTCCCTGCTGAGGACCCTCCCCGACCGCGGACGTTGCCGACAGGATCTAGCACCTGCTTGCTAAAGTCGACAAACGGACGGTGAGATGCCCGGTGGCTCCGTGGGGGTGCCTGCGTGAGGGGAGGAGAAAGTCATGAAGTCATGAGACCGGCCGATGTAGGTGGGGGACGGCTGAGTGACAGATAGTGTCGAGCTGTGAGGGCAGCATAGAGAAGAGACCCTCCGACAGCCAGCCGCCCTCGCTACCCGCCCCAGATTAGAAGATAGCGACACGGAGGTGGCGTCATGGAGGCCTGGAACCGGCGGCAAAGCCGGGACCTCGCGTGAGTTCGGGATCTGCTGCGGTGAAGTTCGGCCCGCACTGAGGTCCATGCTGAGGTCCGTGCTGGGGGCCCCCCGACCGCGGGTGCTCCTGCCAATTTCCAATAGCTACCTGGTGACGTTGGTGGATGAACGGTGAGGTGCCCAGCAGCTATATAAGGGGACCTGCGTGAGGGAAGGAAAAAGCACTGTAACATTGCCCTGGAGACCGGCCGACATATGCAGGGTGCGATTGCATGGCAGTCAGCGGCGAGTTGTGCAGGCAAGATAGAGTGAGACCCTCTGACAGCCGACCGCCCGTCCCAGACTAGAAGATTGCGGCACAGATGAGGCAGAAGTAGCGCAATGGTCTAGACAGCCGGCAGCTCCCCCACTGCATCAAACCAAGAGCTGGTCCCCAGCAGACGGCCTTATAATAAATACGACGGAAAGGCAAGACTGATAGAGGCACCCAGCATGGCATATATTTAAATCCGGCAGTTGTCTGAGATACAGCAGAGAGACCAGGACTGTAGCGGATCCACTTGCTATAAACACAACACAGGAGTTGTGAGTGAGACTCAGCAGCACATTTTGCAAGGCACCATCTGGGGGCGAAGCAACCAAATACCGAACTGGCTACCGGCCGCACCAGACCACTGAGCGATTGGACTGGTGTGCGAGACCCAAAACAGGGTTCAGAAAAACCGAAAGGCCGCATGTGGACGACACTCCTATGGCAGGCAGCGGTGATTACTGGTCCCCCCTTATCATTCCCCCCAGGGTGCCCTGTTGCAACGCCTCCCGCCATGGCTGCAATTGGAGGCAGGGGGCAACGTACAGTGCCCAACATTAAACTCGACAAATATGCATACCAAAAAGAGAAGGCACATGCGCCATCTCCCCCTGCAGATCGCGGCACAGGCACGCCACCTGATAATCCGAAAGAGGTTACCCTTCATGACGTGATGGCCGCATTAACTGAGATGCAAGCATCCATAGGAACTGTCTCGACCGATATCACTCTACTGCGGGCAGATGTCTCCAAAATAAGCACACGAATGACGGAGGTAGAAACCACCACGGCGGCTCTCTCCATTAACACGGCGGCACTGAAAAAGAGAATACTGGCATTGGAGCTGACGCAGAATCAGCTAGTAGAGAAGCTCGACGATCAGGAAGGTAGATCCAGAAGGAATAATGTACGCCTCGTGGGTGTACCGGAGAGCGTGAAAGGGCCGGCCCTAGAACTTTTTGTCGAAGACATTATCAAAAACCAGCTGCAACCATGTGAACTGTCCAGCTTCTTTTCGGTGGAGAGCGCACAGGGTGCCCGGAGGAAGGCCCCGGCCTGGAGCCCCCCCCAAGACCGACCTTGGCGCGCAACTTCAACTTTCGTGATTGTGATACTATTCTCCAGGCAGTGTGCATAGCCCCTCCAATACAAGTAGACAACTGCAATGTAACCTTGTATCCGGACTATACTGTGACAGTGACAAAACAGCGCCATAACTTCATGGACGTAAAACGGGAACTCCGCAAATGGGAACTTAAATATGCAATGCTATATCCAGCAAAGTTGAGAGTGGAAGTAGAAGGAAAATCTTGGTTCTTCGAGACACCTGAAGAAGCCTCTGAATGGCTAGAGGGCTGGTGACCAGCGGGAGGCACTAGGAGACGGATTCAGACAGAATCAACAAGTCAGGACAACAGCGCCGCAAAATAGAACAGAACTAGAAGCAGCGGAGGGGACACAACAAAATGCCAACGAGAATTCAGACTGATCCAACAATTTTGGAGCCTTCGCATTCATGGACTCTCACTACAGACTCTGGCTGATGTTTCAATAAGTGCCAGATGACCAGGCCTCAACACTTAGAAAATACAGTGTGATCGCACACGAACTACAAACTCTCTGGGGACTGGGCTGAGAACGCGGAGTAATTCTCCCCCCCAACGCAAGTACAAAGTTATGGGGACAAAGCACTCTGCTGAGTTTTGGTGGCGGGTAGTTTTAAATCCACTGTGCAGGGAGGAGGGTGGAGGGATTGGTTAAGGGGATTTTCACAGTTTCAAGTTCAATGTTGACGCACGATGCAGAATCAGAGATTATATCTGACATTGGCACAGTGGGACATAGTCGGTGGACTCGACGCTTCATCAAGGTAGATGACAGATAGGATGCAATTAAACACTGTAACTGGCGACTCAGACCCCCAGCTGCAGACCTCCCGGCCATCTGACCTTCCATTTAAAGTGCTGTTATGGAATGTAAATGGCCTGGGAGATGAAAATAAAACGGGGTTTGGTCCTACACTATATAAAACGTAAGGGTCCTGCTGTAACGCTTCTCCAAGAATCGCATTTAACGGGGACTGCTTATAAAGCTTTAGATAGATGGGGATTTAAGATGATAGTGCACTCGGATTTTACTTCTGGATCGCGAGGGGTGGGGATCCTAGTTAATAAACGTTTCCCATTGATAATAACCGGGTCCCGGAAAGATGACCAAGGAAGATTTGCAGCGATAACATTTCAATGGGACGGTAAAATCTATAACCTGGTGACAGTTTACATCCCTCCGACACTACATCAGACGACTTTCCCTGCTTTAGGGAAGTTCCTTCTTACACTCCCACAGGGAGAGCTAGTAATAGGAGGTGATTTTAACATGACCATGGATGCCTCTATAGACAGAAAACCCCCTAGAGATCCCAGTAACACAAATCTTAAACTGGTGGAGTTCATTGTGGCTCTCGGCCTGATGGACGTATGGAGGACCAGACACCCGACAGAACAACAATACACATTCCATTCCGGGGGTACAAAATAGCCTCTCCATATTAGATTACATCTTCACGTTGGCGACAGGGGTGACTGAAATCACACATTTAGCCAGGGGTATATCAGACCACTCTCCAGTGCTCATCACATACGCAGCTTCCACTTCGAGGAGGCGCAGGGTATTCCCGCTTCACCCCGGATACCTTAAAATCCGTAAGATTTCTAAAGCTCTCATTAAAAAGACAAAAAATTACTTTGCAGAAAACCAATACACAGTCACATCCCCGACGACACTATGGAAGGCCTACAAAACAGTACTTCGAGGACAAGCTATTTCCCTAGTGGTAGGACATAAGCAGACTCAGCAACAACAAATTGACAGTTCAGAGCAGGGAGTGTACCTAGCGGAGGCGGAACATGTACTCCACACAGATGAGGACACGACACATAGGGTACACTTGGCACAACAGGAGTATAAGGCCTACGTATGGGAAGAGACGAAAACTAGGCTCACCAAAATGTATCACACTGTCTATGAGCTGGGTGACAAAGTGGGCAGGCTCTTAGCATGGCTTGCTAAGAAGGAACGGGCTAACAACTGGGTTTGGAACAGTTGGAAGATGGGAGGTTAACGGCTGAGCCCCAGCAAATAACGGCGGCACTAGCGAAACATTACGAGAAGGTATACACCCCATCGGCAACAACCACGATAATAGAGAATATGGACTTTCTCAAAGACATAACCATGCCCACACTGACTCCTGAAGCGGCTGAGGCTCTGGAAACAGACCTAACGCCAGAAGAACTAGCGCTGGCAATAGGCGCACTGCATACAGGAAAGGCCTTAGGGCCAAATGGAATTCTGGTCGAGTTCTATAAGAAAGCAGCACCTCAAATCGTACCACACTTATTGAATATGTACACAAAGTTTAGAGAAGGGAATCCTGCCCAGAGATCAGTGCCTGGCTACCATAGTGGCGATACACAAACCTGGCAAACCACCACATGACTGTATGTGATATAGGACGATTCCCTTAATTAACGCTGAAGCGAAAATACTAGCAAAGACACTGGCCATGAGACTACAGCCGCACTTAGCCACGGTGATTCACCCAGATCAGTCCGGATCTATGCCAAACCGGAACACTGCCCTTAACTTGAGACGGCTCTACTATAGAGGAAGACGTGGTTATTTTGTCACTTGATGCGCGAATGGCGTTCGACCTAGTCAAATGGCCATTCTTATCTGCGGTCCTCCGACACCTGGGATTCGGTCCCTGGTTCTGCACATGGGTTCAGTTACTCTATACACAGCCATAGGCGCAGGTTGTGGTAAATGGCCATATATCGTCCGACTTCCCATTGGGTAGGGGGATGCGACAGGGCTGCCCTTTGTCAACGCTCCTCTTTGCGCTAGTACTGGAACCTTTGGCCGCCTGGATATGTTAGGACCCGGTTATCAGAGGGTTAAAATGGGCCATGGGATGGGAGGACCGCATCTCGCTATATGCGGACGACATACTATTATACTTGGCGTCCCTGGCGCTTTCTATCAATTGCCTGCTAGATATTTGTACATCATATGGATGGGTCTCCGGGTATACCATAAACTGGTCAAAGTCACTCCTTTATGTGCTCCACGGCTCCCCGCCGCGGCTTCCACGGGGATGAGAACTACAGATAGCAGATAATGGCTTTAAATACCTAGGGATATACATTACACACGACAAAACACAATTAATTGCTGAAAATCTCACGCAGCCCCTGAAGCGCTTTCATTGCGATGTCAAGCACTGGCGTACATTACCACTAACACTTCTGGGGAGAGCAGCCCTCTTCAAAATGAAGGTGCTCCCCAGGTTCCTCTATGCACTGCAGAACTACCCGTTCCCAGTCACTCCGACATATTTTACAGCAATAAATGCGGAAGTGACCAGTCTCCTATGGGATGGGAAAACGCCACGTATAGCAATGCATAAACTGACACGAAGTTGGCAGGACAGTGGTATCGCCCTCCCCAACATCAAAATATACTATTGGGCCTCACAGCTCATAATCATAAATCAATGGCTCCACATCCCCCAAGCTGATCCAGCATTTCGCATGGACAGACATCTCATGGGAACAGCGGGAATTATTTATGCACTTAACAATAAGAGCAGAAGACTGGACCACACAGGCCCAACGGTACATACTATTCAAATTTGGTTTGAGGCACAATGAGCGATGGGAGGGAGTGATAACACAGGCCATGCCATTATGGGACACGAAAAAATTAGGCACCCTGCGCAACACCAAAGGGTTTCGACAGTGGGACCTGATCGGAATATCAAGGGTGAGAGATCTGTGGAAGAAAGGAGAAATGATTACATTCACCCAATTGCAGGTCACATATGGACTAGCAAAAATGGAAATGTTTCGCTATATACAAATCGGGCACGCACTCATGGCACTGATTCCACCGGGGACGCAGCTTGCTGAATATTCACCGCTGGAAGATAGACTCCTTACAGACCACCTCAACAAGAAAGCCAGCTCCCACACTTATCGGAAAACATTAAATAACCAGCCAGACCCTACTGAAGCCTTTAAAACCAAATGGGAATAAGAAGTAGGTGCATTAGATGACACAGAATGGTAAGAAGCGCTTGCGTCCCCTAAGGAGGTGGCAATATCGTCTAAACTTAAATTGGTGCAGCTAAAAATCCTACACCACACTTACTACACACGGACGCTTTTACACAAAATTAACCGGACGGACACACCGCTCTGCCTTCGACATTGTGGAGCAGAGGGCACATTTCTCCATACCCCCTGGCTTTGTCCGGAGATCGCACGTTATTGGCGGGCGGTTATGCGCACACTTTCACAGGTCACAAAGGTTACGCTTCTCCCTGAACCAAAAATATGTCTCCTTAATATATGGGAGCCTACAGATCTCAATCACACAGCGCAAGACTGGCTGGCACTAGGCATGATGTTGGCAAAGCGCAATATAGCACGACACTGGGGATACCGACAAACTCCTACCCTTCATCAATGGTGTAAAGACATGGATAACGTAACAATAGTAGAGAAATCAGTATATGTTCACAGACGATGCCCCAAAAAATGGACACGGGTATGGGGGGATGGAACACCTATGATGGAAATATATGTGAACCCCCACTTGAGGATTCATTGTCAGAAACCAGTGAATAATTGGCCTAGAACAAAATCAAGTGGTGAGATATTATGTATTTTGACTTCCCACAAGCGGACGCCAGCGTTGAACACCTCACGATGTTAAAGTCCACCAATAGCATACCGTATAGTGTTGTAAACCAGCATATATGTATTATACAATTGAATCTCACTGTGATCAATGCTTAAATTATTCAAAATGTCAATATAAAATGTTTTATAAAAAAGAAAAAATTAAATAAGAAAACAAGTTACTTACCTGTAACTACAGTTATCCAGTATTGGTATCTTTCATAGATTCACATGCCTGAATCATTCCCCGTCGCCGAGGCGGGAGTCCCCGGTAAATAAAAAAGTAGTGCCAAAATGTTAGTAGTAGTAGTAGGCCCCAAGAAAATGCCTAAAGCCTATATCATAGTAGCCTATCTACCTCATTATGCAAAAGAACCAAGAATTTGGTAACAACCAATCAGACACCAGCACCCTTCTAGAACCCTCTCAGCAGAGCCAGTTCTCCTCAGATTTTCGTAGCACAAGTGGGAAGGACACGTCCCAAAATATATACAACTGACTCTACGGGGAGGAGGGTGGGTGCATGTCAATCTATGAAAGATACCAATACTGGATAACTGTAGTTACAGGTAAGTAACTTGTTTTCTTATCCAGTATTGGGGTATCTTTCATAGATTCACATGCCTGAATCAGAATAGCGAGCAGTATACCAAGTATACAGTCGTTTGCGGATGGTGGGAGACTAGTGCCGATACTCCCTAGTTGCATCCACAGCTTGTTAACAAGAGGTATAAGAAAAAGAATCTTAAAATTTGAAACATGCAATCTATAAAGAGAAAACAGCATGTAAAGCAATAACATTAAAATGAAAACAAATCATTATTGTAAAACATTGCATTGTCATACCAAAAGATATCAACATATTACATGTTAAAAGAATGAAAAAGGTACCTGAAAATATCTCCAAGAAACAGATGTCGCAGGACAGCTTGTCCAACTGCTGCATCGTCTCGATGCGTAGATTGGAGGCAGTAATGTCTCGTAAAAGTGTGGACATTTTTCCATGTCGCAGCATGGCAGATATTTTCTAGAGTCACACCAGTAAACAATGCTGTAGACGCTGCTACTGTTCTCGTGGAATGGGCCTTGGGTTTCCGTAACAATGGCCTATGAGCTTTGTCATGGCAGAAAAGGATTGTAGATGCTATCCATCTGGCAATGGTGGATTTTGTCACCGCCCTTCCCAGGGTAGTTTGGCCATAAGCCACGAACAATTGGTCGGACTTTCTAAGGTTCTTTGTTTTTTGAAGATGGAATTTAAGACATCTCTTGATATTGAGAGAATGTAAGGCTCGTTCCACTGGAGTAGATGGGTTAGGAAAGAAAGTTTTTAACGTCACTGGTTCATTAAGATGAAACTATGACGGCACCTTAGGGATAAATGTTGGATTAGTTCAGAGGTGCACGTACTCTTGAGTGAAGTGTAGAAAAGGTTCCTTTATAGTAAATGCCTGAATTTCACTCACTCGTCGAGCTGATGTTGAAACCAGAAGTAAAGCAACCTTCCAGGTAAGGAATTTGAGGTCAGCCTTGTGGATAGGCTCGAATGGATGCTTCATTAATTGCATTAAGACTGTGTTGAGTTCCCATTCCGGTGGCGGAAGTCTGACCGGAGGAAACCCCGGAAAAGTCCTTTCATAAACTGCTTAATTAAAGAGGATGAACAAAGGGAAGGGCCATGAGCACCCTTTCTGAATCTGGAAAGTGCAGCTAAGTGGACTTTGACTGAAGGGAAAGAAAGTCCAGATCTTGCCAGGTGTAACAAATAAGGGAGAATCTGTTCTGCAGGAGCGTCCACCGGGTGCACCTGGTTTGCTT
This sequence comes from Triturus cristatus, assembly GCF_964204655.1. Taxonomy (NCBI): domain Eukaryota; kingdom Metazoa; phylum Chordata; class Amphibia; order Caudata; family Salamandridae; genus Triturus; species Triturus cristatus. The sequence continues at coordinate 1,135,522,189 of NC_140594.1, read as the reverse complement.
CACACCAACAGCAAAACCGTTTCCATTTCAGACGGTAAGTTTTTATTGTGCTGTGGGCTCGTGATTTCGTTAATATATCCCTACAGTCTTGAGCGATATCCAGGTCCTTAAATTCTAAGAAATCAGGAGCCATGCGTGTAAATGTAGGGACTGAGGGTCTGGGTGGAGAACCTGACCTCTGTTCCTTGACAGCATTGTTGGCGTCGGGAGAAGACGGATCGGCTGGTCCTGATAGTAATAGAAGCTCCTGAAACCAGTATTGGCGTGGCCATCTGAGTGCAATCAAGATGAGACGACCGCCCTCCAACTTCATTTTGCGTATGACCCTCTGTATTAGAGGTATCAGGGGGGAAAAGCTTAAGCACAAATCCCTGACCATCGCATGGACAGGGCATTCCCCCTTGACCCCTGTTGAGGGTATCTGCTGGCATAAAAGTGGCATTTCTTGTTCTCTTTTGTGGTGAACAAATCCAGTGGCGGTGTTCCCCAAGCTCTGAATACTCAGAGCACTTGAGCTTGCTCTAGCTTCCATTCGTGGCAATCTGATTGGGATCTGCTGAGCGTGTCCGCTAATGTATTGCAGAGACCTCTGACATGTTCTGCTCTGAGGGTTATGTTGTGGAGTGTGACCCATTCCCACAACTCCTGAGCCTCTGTGGACAGAGTTGCTGATCTTGTCCCTCCTTGCTTGTTCACGTAAAACATGCTGGTGGTATTGTCGGTCCGAACCAGAACCGAAGAACCTGCAATCCTTGGAAGGAAAGCTTGCAGAGACAGGAAAATTGCTCGCAATTCCAGACTGTTGATGTGTTTGTTCTTGTACTCTGGAGACCACTTCCCCTGTATCTGTAAGTCTTGGAGATCAACTCCCCATCCTTCCATGGAAGCATCCGTAGTGAGGACAAAGTCTGGAATCTTCTGTATGAAAGTGAGCCCTTCTGCTAAGTTGGGTATGTGGGACCACCAACGTAGAGCGCTCTTCATGCCTGAAGTGACTCTGAGGATGTCGTCGAAGACACCCATCGCCTGCTGCCACTGAAGGTGTAACTCCTCCTGCAAGGGTCGCATCCGGAGCCGTGCCAGAGGGACGAGGTGTACTGCAGAGGAGCACATCCCTAGGAGCGACGCGAACATCCGGACAGAAACTGACTTTCTTTTGGAAATCAGGATTGCTAACTTTTGAAGACAAATCTGCCGTTCGTGAGATAAGAATGCCTTGCAGCGGACGGTATCTAGCAGAGCTCCCAGAAAAGGAAGGATCTGCCTTGGGTGTAATTGAGATTTGCTCCTGTTGACCGTAAGCCCCAAAGAGTGGAACAGACAAAGAGATGTTGTCACGGCAGACTTGACTGAGCTTTCCGAAGGACCTTTTATCAACCAGTCGTCTAAATACAGGAAGACTTGGATTCCTTGGGATCGTAACCCTGATGCCACTGGAGCTAGGCACTTCGTAAATATCCTTGGGGCAGATTTTAACCCAAACGGGAGCACTTTGAACTGGTAATGGGCGCCAGCCACTGTGAAGCGAAGATACTTGCGATGCTTCGGATGTATTGGGATGTGAAAGTAAGCGTCTTCCATATCTAAAGAAGCTAGAAAATCTCCCTCGTTGAGGCAACTTAGAATTTCTGCCAGAGTGACCATGCGAAATCCCTGCTTCTTGAGGAATCTGTTCAGATTGCGAAGGTCTAAGATTGGACGCCACTCCCCTGATTTCTTCTTGATGAGAAAAAAGCAGGAATAGAAACCCATCCCCTTTTGAAGTGCAGGAACCTTCTCGATTGCGTTCTTGAGGAGCATTGTTAAAGCTTCTTTGAATAGTAAGTGAAGACGAGGGGGAGGGGGTCCCTTGGGTGGTGTGTTGGGTGGCTTGGTGACAAACTCTAAAGTATGACCGTTGAGAACCAGGTCCAGAACCCACTGGTCCGACGTAATTTCTTGCCACTTGCTCACAAAAGTTGAAATCTTCGCACCCACAGGGAGGGGAAAAGGAATGGAAGGCGCCCTGCAGAAATCATTGCTTCCTTGTGGTGTCTCTTCCCTGATTCTGCGATCTTTTTCGTCCGCCTTGACGAGAGAAACCAGACGTGTTGGTTTGTCTGTAGGAAGATTGATATGATTGTCGATACTGAGGCTGGTACCTATTCTGTTGGGTGTGATAACCTCCTCTGGATGAAAATCCACGGCCTCTTGCTCCTCTGAAGGTACCTCGTTTGTACTGCAAGGAGCCCAATGATCTTGCGGTATCAGTATCGGTCTTTATTGCTTGGAGTGTGTCATCTATATGCTTTCCAAACAACGATTCGCCATCATAGGCCATAGCCAATATTTTTGTCTGGAATTCTGGTCTGAACGTGGTGGCCTTAAGCCAACCCTGGCGTCTGAGAACAGCTGCCCCAGCCAACTGGCGAAAATTAGTATTTACAATATCCAGAGTGTGAGAAGTTGGCCTGATGTATGATGTCACTAATTCTAGTGTACACCTTATATCAGTCCAAATACCCTTATGGTGATTGGTTGTAAAGTCAACCTTATAGACCAGCTATCCTAGTGGTAGCATGGACAAGAGCAGTCTTAGGCTAAACTCTGAATGGCATGTGAAGCCAGCTGTGATACCATATATAATCCCTTGAATACCAAATGAAAGGACACCACAACAGATATATATATAAAATAAAGTGTATTTATTCTAGTCAAACCCTCAGCACTCTTTATGAGATTAGAGGTAAGTACAACACAGTCTTATTTAAGCATACATTAAGTCACACAGGTAAGTAATACAGTTAGGCCCTGGGGCCACGCAAACCATATACTAAGTAAGTGGTATAAGGACCACTGTTACGGAAATAGAATAGGCCTAGGCCTAGGGAATCGCTGGGGCTACACTACACTAGCTTTAGTTAGGAAGTGGGAGGCCCACGGGATTCGTGTGCAGAGTGGAAACACTCACGCGTAATGCGTAAAAGTCACTAGCAATAGTACAGTTTAGAAAACGATAGATTTAGGACACTTCCGGAGTAGCTAGGAAGTCGAGACTGGAAAACTAGACACTAGGATAGTCACTATCCTGATGAGCACCGGAGTACCCAAGTTACCTAGCCCACAGGCTGCGGGTGCATAGGGGTGAAGTTGCGTCGGTTTTCGTTGTCGACTCCTATGGATGCCTGAAGAAAGATGCTGACAGGCAGTCAGTGAAGAGTGTCCGGTGGATCCCAAGGCTGGGATCAAGAAGAGAGGAGACCTGCAAGCAGAAGGGACAGAGTCAAGGTCACTAGCCAGTGACCACGTGGAACCAGGAAGGAACCAGGCGATGTCGTGAAGATTGCAGGTGAAGGTGAAGCTTGTCGCTGCAGCCACGAGGACCAGGAAGCGTCGAGGACGACCAGGACCAGGAGGCGAGCTGTCCCACGAAGGCTCTTGCTGTCGGCGGCGTCGAAGTTGGACTAGGACTCACCAAGCCTTGGCAAGCGGAACCCACGAAGAACGGAGGACTTGCTTCTGGTGCAGACCAGGAAGGTCTGGGGTGCTGCTTCTTTGCAGAGAAGCGGGAGCCAGTCTGGAGGAGCCAAACCAGCGCAGAAGATTTCAGGGTGCATCGTCACAAAGGCCACTAGCCAGCGGGCAAGCAACCGGACAGACGCGGCAAGCAGGAAAATGCAGAAGGGCCCCACGCAGGACTCGTGGAGTGTGGGGGGCTGATCTTCGGTGCAGATGATGCTTGGGGTTGGGGCTTCTCAATCCCCGGTGCACAACTTCGAGGGTGCCTCAGAAGCTGCGCTTGAAGTTACTAGCCACTTTTCCCAGGTAGCCGGTCCCACGTCGCCTCCACGGATCGCAGCTCTGCTGTGGATGTGGATCAGGGTCGGAGAAGCCTGGAAGTCAAGGCTCTGGTCGGGCTCTGCAGTCGGTTCCTCGTAGAACGTGGGCAAAGCAAAGGGTAGTCTCTTGATGGTGCCTGTTTGCACAGGGTAGCCACTCCTTGGCCACAAGGGAGATTCTTCAGTCTTCTTCTTTCGTCGAATGTCGAAGGTCCAGAGTTTCTGTTCAAGTTTGCAGGTTCAGGATAATCTAAAGTCTTGAGGCCCAACTCCCACCCTTATACTAATCTGGGGTACCTGCTAGGTCACGCCTTATGGGTGGGACCTGGGAGGGGGTGGTTACACCCACTTCCCTTTGTCCAGTTTCGCGCCAGAGCTGGGGCTGGAGTGCCCCAGCACCGGTTTGAACTGGACTATGCAAGGAACACCTTGTGTGCCCCAGGCATGTCTCATTCCTTTCAGCCCACCCTGCCCCAATACACTAAAGGCTGTCTGGGGAGGTGCTAGCACCTCCCCAAGCAGGAAACCTATTGTCCAGGCCTCCCTGGCTGGGATCACTCCCAGCTGCAGGAGGTCAGACTTGTGTCGTGGCAGCAGCATCCATTTTGTGATGCTGAGGCTTTGGTCAGAGGCTAACAGTGAAGTATGATTTTAACATGTCTTTCCCTCTAGAAGGGGGGAATAATATCCTCATCACCAGAAATGGCATGGGGGTATTATTCCACAGTGTTAGACACCTTACACGACATGTTTCGATAAAGCCAAACCATAGTTACCATAACCGTCTAAGATTATAAGGCACTTTAAGAGTATATGGTAGGCTATATCATAGAACAGCTATAAGGACTTGGTTCCGAAAGCTGCAGACAGGCTCAGCTCATGCTAGAGCACCATCTCACATGTTACCAAGCACTCTGCCTCCAGGATTGTTAAGGCCTGCCATAGGAGTGACTGATAGGTACACATGTGTCTATATGTAAGTTAGGTATAGGAATACTACACCTAAGCAAGGGGTGATTACACGACCTTGCCCCAGCTGAGTGATCAGCCAGTTGTGTCAAAATGGAAGGCCAGGCCAGGGGTGGCATAATACATGCTGCAGCCCCTGGTAGGCCTAGGGTACACCTATGCCCTGGGTACCTAGGGTACACTGTACAGGGGCCAATAAGGTGATCCTATCCAAATGGGTTATGTACCTAAAGTACATAGTATTAATTTAGAGAGGGAACAGCAGGGCTGTGGGTCTGATTAGCAGGCCCACAGCCACATCTAAGTCGAAAACCAGTAAAGCAAAAGCAAAAAGTGGGGGTGAACATAGAAAGCAGACCCTACTCTCCTACACAGAGCGCAGTCGATAGTCTCTGATGCTGCACGCTCACCCTCCAACAAAATCTTCCGAGCGTCTTGTCTGTTGTCCTCTGGGATGAGGTCAATAAAGCTTGCCATTTCTGACCACATTTGGCGGTCATAACGCCCTATTATCGCCAACGAGTTGGCTGCCCTGATGGATGCAGCTGCCATCGTTGAAAATTGTTTGCCAATTAAATCCAGGCATCGTCCTTCCCTATCCGGTGGTGTAGTGACAGGTGCTGCTGGATTCTTAGATTTTTGTTGGGCTGCCTGTGAGATAACTGAGTCTGGCCGAGGTTGGCCAATGAGACAGGAAGGACTGTTGGCAGGAGCACAGTATTTTTTGTCAATCCGTGGAAGCACCGCTGGCACTGATGCTGGGTTTTTCATAATTTTAACTCTTTCCTTCCAGATGTAGTCAATGATAGGGATAGCTCTTGTAACCTTTCTTGACTCCTCTTTAAAGTCATGAAGAAAACAGTCAGACTGCTCAATGGTAACCGGCAAGTGGAACCTGGTCGCAGCGCGCTGCATAAGGTTATGGAACCCACCTATATCTGGAGGCGAATCAGATGGTAGAGGGGTGGGTGGCGAAGGCATAGGGATTATATAAGAATCCCAAGGGTCTGCTGGGTCTGGTAGCTCACCCTCTTCGAATTCCTCCTCCGAGGTTGAATCTTGACCTTGACGCGGGTCCTGTGGAGGATCAGGCAGTTGAGGCGTTTGGGCTGGATCTTCAGGCAAAGGCAATGGGTCTGGCTGCGGCGCAGTCCGCGGAACCTGTGGAATGACTGGCTGCGGTGGAAAACGCTGCTTATAATCTGCAAGCATGGCTTGCAGGTCTTGAATTAAAGTCGGAGGCAGATGTGACATCTCGCTCTGATGAGGTTGTCTGTAGCAAGGTCTATGATGCAGAACGACTATGTCTTCCTGGTAGTAATGCCCCTGATAATTTTCCTCCTCCTCATCATCATCATCATCTTGACACTTGATGTGCAGTTCAGAAGGATGGCGAGCGATCCCAAAGGGCCCTTCGTCCTCGTCATCCTCATAATCATCATCCTCAACCTGCACATATGTTTCTAGGAGATGTGAGGGAGTAAGCGGTGATATGTCGCTACATTCCTGTCTTTGAAAAGTCTTTAGCTGGAAACTCCTGGTGGAAATAGGAGTGGAATGAGCGGGCGCCATTGCAAGTGTCGGAGACTGAACAGGTAAATCTCCAGGCATTGTAGTAGAAATGGATTCCTTTGATGTTAATGGGTTTTTAGTGTCCATCGTCGACGAGGTCGTCGTCGACGGACTTGTCTGGGATTGTCGTCGACGGGATCGTCGTCGTCGACGGAATCGTCTTCGTCGATGGGATCATCGTCGACGGGATCGTCGTCGTAGTCGACGGGGTCTTCGTCGACGGGCTCGACGTCGACGGAGCCTTCGTCGACGTCGACGGGCTCGACGTCGACGGAGCCTTCGTCGACGGGCTCGACGTCGACTGGGTCTTCGTCGATGGGATTTTCGGCGACGACCTCTTCGTCGACGGGACTTTCGACGATGAGATCTTCGTCGACGCTTCTCTTTTCGACGATGAAAGCTTCGTCGATGGTATCGTCGATGCTGGCTTCGTCGACGAGGACTTCGTCGACGACACCTCGACGACGGGCTTTTTTGAGAGGATAGTAATCCTCGTTCACAGAATAGGAGAGGTAATGGCCATCGTCGAGATGGTATCCGTCAATGAAGGAGCAGACGAGGTGACAGAAATCGTAGATGGAGAGAAAGCCAGAGATTTTGAAAGGCTTTTACTCACAGTTTGTGTCCTAGCTTTGACCGTAGAATCCTGAGGAGAGTGCGCTGATTCAGAGGAAATTTTGGGACTCCTCTGAACAGAACCAGAAGTAGAATGGTGAGATTTCTGGCGCTTCTTCCCCTCACTGGAAGAGCTGTCCTGCGATCTAGCTCTCTTGCTAGAAGTAGAGGCTCTGTCATCCTCCTCAGCCGAGGAGGATTTCAGCCACAAAAGCACTCTCGCCTCCCTATCCCTAAGTGTTTTGGTAGGGAAGGTGCGGCAAATCTTGCAATCTCTTGCCTCATGTTTAGGGTAGAGGCAGTAGATGCAGTCCAAATGTTGATCATCAACATGGACCTTCTTCTTGGCGCAGGTCCTGCAGGATTTAAACAAGGCCTTCTTGTCAGACATACTGTAGTAAGTTGAAAAACTGAGAGGCACTCAGGGAGACTCCCTTCCACACGACGTGCGGTGAAAATCTGAGGAGAACTGGCTCTGCTGAGAGGGTTCTAGAAGGGTGCTGGTGTCTGATTGGTTGTTACCAAATTCTTGGTTGTTTTGCATAATGAGGTAGATAGGCTACTAAGATATAGGCTTTAGGCCTTTTCTTGGGGCCTACTACTACTACTAACATTTTGGCACTACTTTTTTATTTATTGGGGACTCCCGCCTCGGCGACGGGGAATGATTCAGGCATGTGAATCTATGAAAGATACCCCAATACTGGATAATTCTAAATTATTAATTAATAGTCAAATAATTATTGCTCAATGAACTTCCTACCGTGTCCCCTTACAAATCAACAACCTGCTACAAAACTATAAATCACTGTTAACAATTCATTAAAAAAGTTCTAAATCACTTAAAATTAGGAACTATATTTAAAATATTAACAATTACACAAGCAACAGTAAAAAATAAAATTAAAATATGAACTTAAGTGCATTACAATAAATAAACAAGCACTGGCATAGCCAATAGGTTTCATATTTGGGATCTCTTGGCGTTGGCAATTGCTTTTGGCAGGACCATACAGCACTGGGACACACACTGGGCAGCATATTTATTCGGATGACCAGCGCCTATAGGATTTGTTTTGGATAGGCGGTAAAGAAAATTACTCAATATCTTGTTCAATGCAAATCTAAAAATAATGGTAAAAGTATTTAGAAACATTTGATCAGTTAAAGATCATAAAGTAATGAACAAATGTGTGTACATGCTGGGGCACAGTTATATTTAGTGCATCAGGTGCAGTGGTACCAGGTACCAGAAGTCTTAGGCAGCATCTGACCTCCAATTATGGTTTTATTTTTATAGCCCACGAGCAGAGTGGGTGCCCATTTTGTCTGCTTGCACCAGGGAGCCTGGCACTTTACTGCCCTACCGACACCTGCCACTAATAAAACACAGCTTATTGAACGCTGTGACTGAGTCAGAGAACTGTGCCCTGATGTGCTGTTATCATTTCTATTTGAAACTGCTTCGTTTTTCAGGCATGGCGAATTATGTCAAAGACAGTTGCATGTGAAACATAAAAAAATGCATGACAAGGTACATGAGGAGTGGCATGAAGTTTTTATTCGCGCTCTAAAGCAGCATTCAGATTTCATGAGTGCCATACAATCTCAACACAATATATAAAAAAATCAATCAAAGAGGGGGGGGGGGGGAAACAATGCTTAGATTTGTTGTAAATCCCATGCACCTGAACTTCAAAATGACGCAGAGTGATATCTGAAAGCACCCCGGTGGCACGGTTTGCTGTTCAGTTTAAAATGTGCTGTTTAATGACATGCTGCTGATACTTGGGGGCATATTTACAATGGCTTTATCTCCGCTTTTTTGGCTTTTAAAGCCATTAGCACATGTTAGCACCCTTTTACCCAACCCCTCTCTTTGCATCTCTAATGAGATGCAAAGTGGGCATCACTGGGCAGGACAACCTTGTAAATATCGCTGATGTTCACATCGGGATATTTACAAGGCTGCCCTAGTATTTTAGCACACGTTAGTTTTTGGAGAAAAACGCTGTTTTCTCCAAAAACTAACGTCTGCTAAAATGCAGACTTACCTATTCCTAACATTGGGGTGGATTATGCTGATATGACCCTGTGGGTCGTATCAGCAAGGTTATCACCGTTTTGCAGGGAACATCGCTGGAAAACCAGCGATGTTCCCTGCAAAACCGCGATAACCTCGCTATCTCTGGAATTTTTTTCGCCCTGGAGTTCGCCCTGGAGAAACGCGTTATTAATAACGCACTACCAGTTCGATAAATTCCAGTGATAGTCTGCGATAACAAAATTATCGCTAAGCACAGCCAGCGATAATTATCGCTGGCCGTTGATAATATGCCCCTACGTTTTTCAAAGACACATTGCTTTAGTGTTAATGCTCAGATAAGAGTGAGATTGGCTATTGATTTTGCTTACACATGCCCACGTGCAGCCGGTAACCTCGCTTATGGCCCAGTTAAGCAGCTTCTTTTTGCAGTTTTATTTAGTGTGAACTCAACCCGAACGCATCGAAGTGCTTTACAGGAGCACCAGTTACATTACACAAGGACACAAGCTAACATTAGCTTTTCGGGTCCTTTCAGAAGTAGACAACCCCCCTGCGCTTTAAGCTGTAGGAGTAGAAGGAGTGTTCTTGATATTTTATGCAGATGTTATTAAACCACAACCTGGCAACCAGGCTCCTTGTGGGCAGTGGCCTCGAGATGTCACACGAAGTCACTGTAGCTATAACTGGGTTATGTAGTAGCCATGTACGTACATCCACTGAAATACTGACGTGTGGTGCTTCACTTCACTTTTGAGGTTCTGCCTGCACCCCACTGTGGCCTTCTGGCTGTTGGTCCCCTGTAGTGCCTCTCTCTTGCCTCTGGTTTACCTCACGCCCTGAAGTCCGTAAATCCGTCCATCCTGATATACTATAGCGCTAACTCAACCTAAAGGTATTGGAGCACTTTACGTGAACCCAGTTACATTACACAAGAACACATTCAAATTTGTAATCACAGAGAGGTTACGCGATTTACAGATGATCAAGCAGCACCAATGGGCAAGCAGCGTTGGTGGTAGGAGGGGATCTGAGGGAGAGGAGAGGCTCTGTATACAGTAACAGGAGTTTAGTATGGCAAGCAGCAATGGGCAGGAGGTGGTGGTGGGAGGACGGCACGGGGAGATTAAGTGAACTATCTAAAATGCAATAAAATGCAAGCAGTAATGGGCAGGAAGTGGTGGGGGGATGGCTTGGTAGATTAATTGAAGTACGGAAGATGCAAAAAAAAATGCAAGCAGAGACGGGCGCCGAAGCTCAACATGCATGGAAGACAGGCAAAATCTGCAACACGATCAGGAAACAACAGAATAAATGGTCCCACAAAACGAACAAATAAACACTGAAGCGTATAGATACCAGTGCTTGGACAGTGCTCCATGGAAGGAAACACAACACAAAAAGGAGGGACAAAGAGGAAGGATTCATCACTAGCAAGCAAGCATTTTTTCAATCGAAGGGACAAATAAAAAAGGCAATGGCGGGCTGTAAGCACTGCCCAGGCTCGACCTAAAAACAATATTTTTATAGCTATATTGCTGAAAATTATATTAAAAACAACAATATGCTTAAGAACAATATTACTTACGTAAACAAATGATATTCTTGACATTGATATTCTTCATTTTTCTATCATGATATATTTTTCCCGATATTTCTGTCTCCTGATATTTACAACTCAATATTTTGTCCAAACACCAGTGAAGTATCTACAGGGGTACTGTGAGGGCCTCATTGAGTTCATAGCCACGTTTCTAAATGCAGAGTGCACCGTTCAGCGCTGACTGCCTGACTCCAGCAGAGGTCAAATAAGTTACACCCATGCTTCTGGGATTCTTCTGAAGACAAGACCGTCTCAGTAATCACTTTATTTTTAATTAGCCTGATGGGAGGAGGGCAGACGATAGCAGTTATTAAAAGAACATAGACTAATTTAGGATAGAATGCAGGATCTGGGAAAATGAACGATTGTGTGTTGTTGGTTTCATTTTATGCTAAAATAAATGCACAGGTAGCTTTAAAACAATTTCTTGTGTCAATAAAGTACAATTCTTACTTATTAGAACCAGAACTAGAAATATTCATTCTTCTGTGAACCGTAAAAACTGTATAGACTCTCGGAAAACAAAATGTTGCTTACCAAAGCGAGATACTGAGAGAGGGGAAACTCCAGTAATTGTTATACAAAGTAATGTAGTAGAGGTGGGCGAGCCAACTAATTGACAGGGAGAACAGAGTCAAGGGTTTGTCTTGAGCCCAGCCCAGGCCAGAACTGAGCCATAGGAACATTTGCCATGGAATTTGTGCAAATTGTATGTAAAAATAGGATAATTTGTCTTCAAAATTCAAATAAGTGTATTTCTTTAACAAGCCTTTTGCCTTAGTACATCAGATCATATCACTGCATTGGGAGAAGTTTATTAAAAGTGGTCGTTTTAAAACATGCACTTAGAAACATTTCTGCACCCAAACCCCATTCTGACGATAATAACATTAGTGAACTAAGCGGCAAGTCAGTTGGAATATGCACCATATATGCGGGATATATTCCTATTTTACACAAAGCAACATTTTAGTCCAATAGTCAAACACAAGAGATATTTGTATAGCACACATTCTCACATATTTCCAGGGTTTCCTCATATGCAATAATGAAAAAAACAAGATGCACGATAAAATAAAATAATTCCATGGATTCACACATTTTGGTCCAGTAGCTAACCTGGGATTGATTCCAGGATTTCAGGTTTCACATTGTTTAATTCAGAGATTGGTATCTCTTTCTCACTCCTGTTTGACATCAATGTGGGGCTGGGCCACGTCCCTTGGTCGTATTGCAGTGGTGTTTCGAGCTTCGAAAAAGGCATACTACTATATTACATGGAGTGGGTAAGTGCGGATGTATCTGGTCCTTAACCCATCTAAACGGGCAGTAATCTGTTTGTATTTGTGGCTGCATACTTAGAGCTATGGGGAAGAGGAAATCCATGTGCCATAAAAACCACCACAAGGATGGAGGGGGGGGGGACCCACCAGTCTCTTCTAAAATATTTGTCGGGAGCAATGGGGGCCATAGAACAGCAGATAACATCTGTTGAGGAGGCCATAAACATTGAAAGATCTGGCCCGGCAGCAATGGGAGACACGGGGGAAGAGCTTCATATCCACCCACCAACGACATCTGGAACTTCGAAATCTAGTGTAATTACGAACGGGTGTATTGTAAATTCTTCTGATCCTATTACCATTCATGACTTTGAAGTAGACAGTGGCCCACAACCCCCATCCAAACGAATTCGAAACACTAGCAACCATGAACTTAATTTAAGTAATGCCTCCCGTAAACATCAAGATGACAGAGTTGTAGACAACAACAATCCTTCTAGTATTGTAGGGACTAGAATCTCTAAAAAAACAAAAGCAACAGTAGATGCGCGGACCCGAAGGAATAATACTAGTAAAGGCACACCGCTTAATATTGCAAAGGACCTGGAGGCCTTAAATAACAAACTCGATACACTGGACTCCTATTTAAGAGTAACATATTTAGATCTTGTCACAAGAGTGGGCAACATGGAAGCTATTCTTTTAAGTCACACAGAACTTTGCCATTTGTCTACTTTGAGATCTAATGCACCCCTTGGCGCGGATGCTACTTTAGGGGATCAAACTAACATCGTTTTGGCAAACGCAATTTGTCCCCATAATTCTAGTAAGTTTTCAAAAAGTCAAACTCAGCTTTCTGCTAATACCAAGGTAGCCTGTGAGGTTGGCTCTAACCTAAGGGCTCCGCCCATTGATCCCGTAGACAGGCTCCCAATTCAAGCATCAAACCTGACAAGTAGTGGCATCTCCACCTGCCCTGTCGCCGCATCAAGATCAAACCAGCACCAGAAACTCCACCCAGTATCAAATACTTATCCGGTGCCAAATGTTCCAACCCCTGAGTATAATCTTTGTGTGGACTCTAAGGCAGTTTTGGACCTCCCTCCGGCGGTGGCTCCTCACACCGTGATTATGGCTAACGTCCCGCACTTACGTGCTGTAACTATAGAACACTGGGACACTTTAAGGAATAAATCTCTCTTTTGGTTGAGCTCTAAATTCGGCTTACAAGATAACTTGTTCTCTAATTTTAAAATGGCCAGAAGAGTGCACTGGTTAGGGAAGGGCAAGAAGTCAATGCTGGGTGACTGCGTGATATTGACCTTTAAATCAATAGAGCTGGTTCATTACATTCTGTCAAAAGCGAGTTTGCTCCCTAACTCTTTGAATGATATCACTGTGGTCCCACTGGGTTTCTTTTATCAGCCCTCGAACATTGTCAGCCCATACAGACAGGAACGAGAGTACCCCCCCAAGGCACCTATTCTATAATATTCCGGTTCAGAATCGTTATGATCTTTTTCCCACCTGGACCAGGTAGATTGACGCCCTAAGAAAAGAGAGAGCCTGGAATCATTGAACCCTGTAAATCCAATAGATTTCAGTCCGCTCACCCAGAGTTTTAATGCTCTGAGTTCTGTTGACGACCGGGTAAATATTCACATATCTTCTGAATTTGAAGCTGAGAGGGACGCCAAAGAAGCATTCCCCTCAGCCATCATCAATACTACTATTGATGTGGATGATAATGGCCCCGGGGTGGTGGTTAAGCCTGTTCTTAGGTTGGAAAAAGACTCTATGATACTTCCTACATTGGGACACATCTCCTCAGCAGATTTAAGTAAAAACATGATTAAGGAGATATTCACAGATCATAACTGCAATTTATTGTTTTGGAATATTGCAGGCCTGAAGTCTAAGATTGGGAACCCCCAGTGGACAGATTTTGTACTTAGGTTTGACATAGTATGTTTCCAGGAAACATGGGCAGAAGATCCGATTCATATAAATGGGTTTAAGACATTTTTTTCTCCTGCAGTTGCATCAACGCATGGAAGATCAATGGGAGGCCTCTCCACTCATATAGCCTATCATACAAACTTGTCAAACATAACTACTCTGGTTAGGGATCATCATTTCTTAATTATAAGGGCCGACCTGGATAGATCTTTTAGCATATTGATAGTGAATTTTTACAATAATGCTCTGCGCAAAGATCAGGTTGAAATGTTGAGGGCTATATCCACATACATCAATAAGTCTCAGAGGCTCTCTGCAAAGATCTCTTGATAATATGGGGTGGAGACTTTAATATTAGTCTCTGTCAACATTGGGATACTTGAGTCTGCGGCCTGGGATATAGCCGAGGGTCTAGTTTTCCCCACTTCAATCATTATGGTTCTGGTGAGATTTTAAATGACATCATGCATTCAGGCGACTTGGGTTTTGCAAACACCCTGTGTAGATCCCCGGCTCCTTTTAGACCAACTTTTAATGGACGCGGTCTTTTTTCGACTATTGATTTCATTTTAATTACAGCAAGACATGCCTCTAGACTTACTAATTTTCAAACCTATGATATTGCTCTTAGCGATCACTTTCCACAAAGCATTGGTTTGAAGTTATATCAAAAATCAACTATGGGCAAGGATCACCCGACCCATAGTATAAAATCACTCTGATGAGACAAAACGGATATTCATTAAGTTGGAAAAAGATGACCCAGTTTTACTTATGAATACGATTCTAAGCAACTGCAGCGAATCGATTAGTAAATGCTTTGGCGGTGGCCACATAGCGTCCGAGATAGTGGAGGGGTTTCTTGATCTATCTAAGACCATAAGAAACTATTTACATGTGTATCTCAACAGGAAATCCATTCCAAAAAAGGGATGGTTTGACCACAGTTGTAGCAAAGCGCATTCAAAACTTAAACTCGTCCTCCATAGCTGGCCTAGAAATAAGGACAGAATAAAAGAAGCAAGAAGAGCTTATCAAAATACTTTGAAAGCAAGAAAAAATTGTCTTAGGGAGGAGGCATGGAATAAGCTTAGAGTCGCATCTGAAATGAAAGATACTGCTGCCTTCTGGAAAGCGGTTAATGCGCCGTACTTAGCTGACGTAGAGAGAGCAAGTATTGAAATCGCCATAACAGGGAAGGAATGGGTGGACCATTATTCTAAACTATATTCCACCCCTTCCCCTGCAACAAGTATTAGCGACTTGGAGGGGGACAGAATAAAATCCCACCCTGTTAATCTTCACTCTCAGCTCAAAATTGAATTGCCAGAGATCGAGATGGCAATTAGCTCTAGTAAGTGCGGTAAAGCTCCAGGGCCAGATGGCATTCCCGTAGATCTTTTTAAACATAATATAGCCTTCTGGGGACCTATTTTAACTCATGTTATTAATGCTTGTATAACGTCGGGTTTTATTGCTACTTGGAAAGAATCGACCCTGGTCCCGATTTTTAAAAAGGGGGACAGGCATAAACCTGCCTGCAATCGCCCTATCTCCCTCCTGGACTCCACGGTTAAAATCATAGGGAGAGTAATCCTATCCAGAATACAGCTTTGGGCAGACGAGCGATCCATTATCAGCAATATTCAATATGGCTTTCGGCAAGGTTTGGGTACAATTGATCAATGCCTAAATCTGGAATTAGTAATTAATAAATACAGCAAGGAAGGAGGAGCCTAGCACGCATCCAAGATGGTCGCGTGAGCACAGGGCTCCCCGGACCCTCGCTGCTCCTCGGAACTTATCCTGACTTTATCCTGACTTGGTTGACGGATTCTGGAAGATGAACGTTGGCTGAACCCTAAACTCTTTTCAGAAACCAAATCGGACCTGGGAGACCTGATCTATGGTGGTTTGAACTTTTGAGGCCCAACTGATGGCTGTGCCTGGTGCGAAGGTGAACTGTGGAGCCAGGGCATAGTTGAACAACAACGGCATCGGGGCTGTGCCAGCGGCCGTCTCATCACTTTCGGTTTCACTTTTGGATCTCTGAGTGGCTGGACAGCGGGGTTGCTTTGTGCGGCTGGGTTTTCACTCGGCCTTCGCTTCGTGCCTTTGCCGCCGCCTGAAACCAGTGTGCCCATTGACTTTGATCCTCTCGCACCGCCACATTGCGGTCCCTGGTACGGCTCGTGTCGGCTTCGCCTGTGCCACTTTGACGCTTGCTCGGTGGTCCCCTTCGGCGAGCGTGGTTCCACATGGGAGGCAGAGGGGATCCCGAGAGGCGTAAGACCAAGACATCCCTACGTGGGGGACCGGTCCAGACCAACAACATGGACCGCTACACTCATGGTAAGGGGTCCCCTGGGACGGCCGCTGTTCTCCCGGATGACGCTGGGGGTGTTCCGTCCGCCCCTCCGGATTTGTCACTGCAGGACATCATGGGCGCCATTAACGGCATCAAGGAGACCATCGCTCAGCAGTATGAGGCCTTGGCCCGTAAAATCGACACGGTGGCCATTGATGTTACGCTAATTCGGGCTGATCTCTCTAAGACCAATGAGAGGGTTCAATCGCTGGATTTGCGGACGTCCACCCTTGGTACGGATGTGTCGGACCTGCAGACTGCTCTCGGCAACCTCAAGTCGGCCAACGACCTGATGGCCCGGCGGCTGGAGGACTTCGAGGGACGGGCTCGACGCAATAACATCCGCGTCATAGGTGTTCCGGAGACCTCCGACTCTCGCCCGGTGGATCTTATGGTTGAGGAACTCATCCTCAAACAGCTTGCCCCCGCTGGCCTGAGTAAGTTCTTTGCTGTGGAGCGGGCCCATCGAGTCCCAGGCGGTCGGCCGCAACCGGGAGCTCCCCCGAGGCCTATTGTCGCAAAACTTTTTCACTACAGAGACCGAGATGCGATTCTGCAGGCCTCACGGGTACATGGCCCGGTCCGATATGAGAACTCATCCGTTAACTTTTTCCCGGACTTCACCCAACTTGTCCAGAAACAGCGGATGGGTTTCCAGGGGGTGAAGCGCCGTCTCCGGGACCTGGGTTTTAAGTACTCAATGCTTTTTCCTGCCAGGCTCCGAGTGGAATACCAAGACCGGACTACCTTTTTTGACTGTCCTGCGACCGTGAGTGACTGGCTGGATTCTCTGCCGGACCGGGGTGACCGGCCTGGGCCTTCTGGTGGTACCGAGGGTGGCGGGCCTCCTTCGGAGTGACTTTTGGTCCTTGACTTTGATATTTTGTTTTGTTCAGCTGGGTTCTACTTCTTTTGTACATTTTGTTTAATTATGATCTGTGTTGGGGGCGGGCGAGGACGGGTCCCTTTCCTCCTCCGGGGTCTTTTCGTAGAATGGGGTTTTTAGGGCGACAGGCACACTGCAAGTTGGGGTGGTTTTCTGGACCGCAGGGGTGCAGGGTGGGGGGAGTTGAATTTGGGGGGGGGTTGGTGGGTGGGAGGGGTTGTTTGGATTTGTGTTTTTTGTTTTCAAGGCGAGGTATTGGCTCTGTTTCAGTTTCAGGTGTCGCGCTATTTGCTGGGGGACCCTTGATCTACTGGAGGGGATGGGGGGGGACGGGTTGAGACTGATGTCTTGGAACGTCAACGGATTGGGGGATCGTATCAAACGGGGTGTTGTGCTGCAGTATTTGCGTCGTTTGACTCCTGATGTGGTATTCTTATAGGAGACGCATCTGGTTGGTAATGTTTGTCATGCCATGAACAGGGGGGGATACCGACTCGTGGCCCATTCCGGTTTCACCACTGGCTCTAGAGGGGTGGGCATTCTCCTACGATCTTCACTTCCGCTAGAGATCACCAGGGTTGTCCTAGACGATAGAGGGCGCTATGTGGCTCTGACTGGGAGGTGGGAGGGACAGTCCCTTTCCTTGGTTTCGGTTTATGTTCCCCCGGGCCTCCAGAACTCCACTTTCACAGACTTGGGTCGTATGCTGCTTGAGCTTCCTGACAGTCTTTTGCTTATGGGTGGGGATTTTAATTCGGTTGTTTCGGGTGATTTGGATCGCCACCCGCCCAGGGCCCTCCCTGCTGCCCAGGCGTGGCTCGGCGGACTCTTGGATACCTTCGGTCTGGTGGATTGTTGGAGGTTAATGCATCCGACACAGTGTCAGTACACATTTCACTCTGGGGCCCATGGGAGTCTCTCCAGATTGGATTATTTTCTTATGCCCGCGGCCCAGACTGCCCGGATTCGAGAGGTAAAGCACTTGGCCCGGGGTATCTCTGATCATTCCCCACTGTGGTTGCTTTTCGACACCGGGATGCAGTCCGCTGGGCGGATCGCCCCTATTAACCCTTGGTACTTGCGAGACCCCAAGATTCGTGATAGCCTTGTTAAGTCGATTGATCAGTATTTTCTCGAGAATGAGGGGTCGGTGTTGTCCTCAGTGTCCCTGTGGGAAGCCTTCAAAACAGTGCTCCGCGGGCATGCCCTATTCCAGATAGTGGAGGCTAAGAGGGTTAAGAATGAGGCGGTGGTGAAGCTGGAGACTGAAATATCGGGGCTGGAGGCAGCTTTGGAGACGGGTGTCACTCAGGATGGGCTTCATGCCCTCAGCTTGAAGCAGTTTGAATATAAGTCTCTTGTCACTGACGCTGCCAAGATCATGTATAGGGAGCAACAGGGTAGGTTGTATGATGCCGGGGACAAGGCGGGTAAACTGATTGCTTGGTTGGATAAGAAGGAGAGAGTGAATCGTGTGGTCCCGGAGCTTCGGGTTTCGGATGGAGTGTGTGTGACTGACCCTGGTGAGATTGTGGAGTGTTTTGCTGACCACCTCCGGGCGGTGTACTCCCCGGTGTCTGATAGAGATGAGGATGACTCTCGTCTCTTGCTGCGGGATATTACCTTGCCCGGCCTATCCGTCGAGGACCGTGAGCAGATGGATGCCTCCCTGTCTGTCGACGAGATTGCTACCGCGATTCGTTCCCTTCGCTCGGGCAAGGCTATGGGCCCCAACGGACTGCCGATTGAACTGTATAAACTACGCCCGGATAAATTCGCGCCCTTCCTCCGTCGTATGTTTCTGGAGTCGCTCGAGCGGGGTTCCCTTCCCGACGACCAGCGTCTGGCTACTATAGTTGTTATTCCCAAGGACGGTAAGCCAAGAGACCGCTGTGCCTCATATAGGCCTATTTCCCTACTAAATGCCAAACCGAAAATCCTTGCCAAGGTCCTCGCTAATCGCTTGCTGAAAGTTATATGTGATTTGATACATCCGGATCAATGCAGCTTTATCCCTCATCGTAATACCGCTCTCAACTTGCGGCGTCTACATGGCGTCCTCGCTAGGGCGGAGTACTTCTCTGAACCGGCCATATTGGTTTCCTTAGACGCCACGATGGCCTTTGATACCATCGAGTGGCCATTCCTTTGGGCCGTATTGGCGAAGTTTGGCTTTGGGGAGGGATTTATTAGTTGGGTGAAGCTCCTCTATGCTGGTCCAATGGCTCAGGTTGTTGTCAATGGGCGGGTTTCTCGGCCCTTCGCTCTCGGGAGGGGTACTAGGCAGGGGTGCCCGTTGTCCCCTCTGCTCTTTGCTCTCGCCTTGGAACCGCTCGCTGCCTGGCTCCGCTGGGAGCCCTCGATCAGAGGGATCCGGTGGGCCCCGGGCTTCGAGGATCGGGTCTCGTTGTACGCGGATGATATTCTTCTGTACCTCACCTCGCCGCGGAAGTCGCTCAATGTGCTTTTTGATGTCCTTACTTCCTTCGGGAGAAATTCGGGTTTGATAATTAACTGGTCCAAATCTTGCGTGTATCCTATCTCCGGTGGCCTTCCTCTCTTGCCGCCTCGGCTTCCGATCCAAACATCTCAATCCGGCTTTAAATACTTGGGGGTATACGTTTCGTTGGATCCGGCGGTCCGCTACGAGCAGAATCTCCTGTCTCCCCTCCGGCGTTTGAGGGCGGATACGGCTCGGTGGTGTAAGTTGCCCTTGTCTCCACTTGGTCGCGCAGCACTGTTTAAAATGATGTCCCTTCCCAGATTTCTTTACGCACTCCAGAACTCCTTCGATACCATTCCGGCGGCCTACTTTAGGGAAGTGGAGAGTTTGCAGAGGAGACTGGTTTGGGACGGTCGTGCGCGTATCGCTTTGGCAAAGCTGACTCTTCCCTGGTATGACGGGGGCATCGCGCTTCCTGACATTAGAAGGTACTATTGGGCCTCCCAGTTGTCTGCCATTAACCATGCTACGTATGCTCCTGGCTCGAACCCGGCATATGAGATGGATAAATTCCTGCTTCCCGGCGGTAACTATAACAGAGCGCTCTACTCTCGATCTGCCGGAAGGACCCTCACGGGCCCTACTAGGATTGCGGTATGTGTGTGGAAGGCGGCGAATGTAGCTGTGGGCTGGAGTGAGCGGTTAACGTGTGCTACTCCTCTATTCGCCTCAGAGCGCTTGGGAAGCCTCTGGACAACGAAAGGCTTTGAGCACTGGGATACGATCGGCATTAGCAGAGTGGGGGACCTATGGGTTAAAGGCGCGGTTAAATCCTTCGCGGCGCTTCAGAGCGAGTACGAGCTTAGTGAAAGGGAGTTCTTCCGCTATGCCCAGGTTCGGCACGCCCTACTCTCGGTCTTTGGGGAGGGGACCACGGTCCCTGTTTCTTCGCCTCTCGAGGACCGTATACTCGACGGACACGTCCCCGACAGTACTATCTCCCTGATTTATAAAAAACTAATAAATAATCGGGCTGATCTCTTGGTGCGTCTTCGGGAGGCATGGACGGGAGATGGGGTTGAGTTGGACGACGAGGACTGGCAGTCTGCGCTGTCATCCCCTAAGGAGGTTGCCATCCCGGCCCGTCTCCGTCTGGTCCAGCTTAAGATTCTCCATGGGGTCTATGTGACGGGTCCCTGTTTGGTCTCGATGGGGTTTTCTGACGACGGGCTCTGTAAGCGTGGCTGCGGGCTCAGTGCCACTTTTCTCCACATCCTCTGGGAGTGCTGCGAGGTGGCGGAATATTGGCGCCAGGTGCATGATGTTATGAAACGAGTCACTGGGGTCGCTCTGCTGCCGGAGGTGCGCCGATGTGTTCTGAATGTGTGGGAGCCCAATGACTATAATGCGGCCCAGGCTCGGTGGGCGGCCCTTGGGAACATGATCGCAAAGAGAGATATTGCGCAGCTTTGGGGTTCCCAACGGCCTCCCACCGTGTCCGTATGGAAGGAGAACATGGACTGGTGCATGTTCAGGGAGAAGACGGTGTATGTGGCTCGTGGTAAACCGGGGGCGTGGGGTAGAATCTGGGGTCAGTGGAATGTGTATCGAGGGACTATCTGTTCTCCCCCCCCTGGTGGATACGTCTGATGTTGCCTTGTCCCCCTGATCCTTGAGGGTTCCTTGCTTAATTTGTTCATCTGAGTATAGATTTGTTTTTCCCGTGGCCCCCCCCTCCCTCTCAGACCCCCTTTTTATTGACCACCCTAGGGTGGTCCTCTGTGGAGTTCCTCTGCTGTGGTTAGACGCCCTTTTAATGTTTTTCGCCTTGCTTTTTGTTTTTCTTTACTTTTGTTGATATTTATGTAAAAAAGGGTGTATCCTGACTTCCCTTATGTGCAGCCTGATCTCCTGTCATTTAGCGGAGCCCCTGCGGGCCAGTCATTGTTTTTGAACTGCTTGAACATTTCTGAATACTAGCGGCCGGCCCAGGAGATTGTAGGCCCGTGCTTGTACCCTTTTTCTCTGCACAATAAAATTTTTACAAAAAAAGAAAAAAAAAAAAATTGCAAACTATATTCAAAAACATTAATATCAATTACACAAACAATAGTAACACTTAACTGAAATGCTTTAAAATAATTTAAAAAAACTAAAACATTTACACCTATATTACTGAAAATAATATTAAAAACAATTATATTCTTAACAACAATATTTTTGCACCACAATAGTTTTGATTTACAATATTTTTTCACGATATTTCTGTCTTCTAATATTTTGAACTCGATATTGTCTAAATACTCAGTCATCAAAATGATCAAAAATAAACTCAAATGTTTCAAAATTTGGAATAAATAAATAAATAAATAAATACAGCAAGGCCAAAAGGGGTGCGCTCTATTTAGCTTTCGTGGACCTGTCCGCGGCTTTTGATTGTGTTATTCACAATAAACTATGGCTGATTTTAGAAGAGCTGGGATTAGAATTACCTTTGATCTCCCTAATGCGTGAATTTTATATTGAGGCAACTGCTAGGGTGCGTTATGGGACAGAGGGGGAGTGCTCTGATCGTTTTGCCGTGGGGAAAGGAGTGAGGCAGGGCTGTGACCTGGCACCCCTCCTTTTTATTTTATATATTAATAATTTAAATTTGACGCTTCAAAAGGAATGTAAGGACTTGCCGGGGGTAGGGAATATCCCTCTCCCCGTCCTAATGTACGCAGATGATGCGGTGCTTATGGCCCGCACATCGAACAGTCTTCAGATGGTTTTAGACAGCTTTGCAAAATTTATGTCTGATTTGGGACTTACAGTTAACCTGTCAAAAATGTTTATTTTAAAATGTGGACAGGGAAGCAGTAGGAGTCGGCCCTTGTTTCTTAACAAGAATCGTTTAACCTGTACAAACACCTTTTCGTATCTGGGGGTTCTCTTTGACCGCACCGGCTTATGGTCAAAGGCCGTAAACTCTCGAAGATTATTGTTCCAGAAGGCCCTAACAGCTTTGAGCAATTTTAGTAAAAAATTAGGCAGACATCCACCCACTGAACTACTCCACATCTATAAAGCCAAGTGCGTTTCAATTGCAACTTATGGAGCTGGCATCTGGGGATACGTAGATGTGACCTCACTACAAAAGTGCGAAAATAATTTTCTTAGAAATTTGCTTGCCCTTCCAGTAAGCACCTCTATTTTTAATTGTCATTCTGAGCTGGGACTATCTTATATAGAGGACATTATTGGTATTCAACCTTTTCTCCTTTGGCATCATATATGACTACAGAACAGACTAGCCTAAATCGTCAAGTGATTGGTGATTGCTGCGCGCTAGATGGGGCTTCCCAGATAGGATGGCCCATGCATATAAAAGACTTCTCACGAAAACTGGGCCATCCAGAATATTTCGATAAGCCTAGTACTTTATTCAAAGTAAATAGGAAAATATTAAAATTAAGCTGCCTGCATTATCTTGAAAATAATAGATTAAATAGAGAAATTAATAAAACCTCGGTTCGGGTGCATCAAAACATCCTTACCACTTTTAAGATACAGCCCTACCTAACATATGTAGCTCCTGATTTTGACAGATTTTTATTGACACGGTTCAGGATGTCTATTGTACATAGATTATTTAGCTTTCCTACAGTCAATGATTGGTCCAGGCAACTGTGTAATTGTCCCTGCGATGATATGTCCGTTCAATCCACTATGCATATCTTGTTTTTTTGTAAATTTTACAATTATCAAAGGAAACGGTGGATAGTTCCAGTACTGAGAATATTGGGGATGAAACAGTGTCGTCCTGCCTTTTTAATTTTCCACTCTTTGGGGGAAAAGTTTATAACCCTAGCTGTCTCTTCGTTTTTAAAGGCTGTTTTTAGATGTAGGAAGACTATTATTACGTAAGAAATTGTACTGTAAAATTTTACCTAGCCTGTTCTGGAGTTTAGTCCTCCTTAACTTTGTAGATCCATATGTTTTATATCGTCTGATTGTAATGAATTGATATTGTCCTTTTATGATTATTTGTTTTAATCGAATAAAGCTTCCTTTGATTTGATTTGACATCAATGTGTTATTTTCGATAAACAGATTTTATTGAATTTTGTGCAGTGGGAAATAGGAACATGGGATACACAATGAGCACGTTTGAGATCGTTACAAAGCAATTGCACAAGCTGTTTGCATTCAATTGATGCAGTAAGGTAATACAAAACAAAAGCAACAGCACCTCTGGTGTCGGTCACAGCCACAGTCTTGTAGGCCCAACCATTTCCTCCATACTCTACCATGTTCAAGGGGACACCCCCCTGGCCTAATATACCGGTTTCTCTTGCTGTGCACACCAGTCGACCCCTTGGCTCCAGTGTGAAAAAGAGGAGGATAAGAAAACAGGTTACTTACCTGTAACTACAGTTCTCCTGTATTGGTATCTTTCATAGAATAACATTCCTTTAATCATCACCATCGTCAAGTTGTGAGTCCCACGGAAACTTCATAAAAGCATTATATGCTATACATAGGCTACAATGCAATTAGAATTTACTGTTATAGCCTATATACATCCTTTTGTAAAAAGAACTAAGATTGAACTATAACTATTCAGACCCCAGCACCGCATTGAACACTTCAAAGAGAGGCTGAGTCCCTAAGATTTTCAAGCACAAGTGTGATAAGAATTAAACTTGGCTAAGGAGGGAAGCCTCTTGAGGAGAGGAGGGTGGGTCGCATGTGAATCTCTGAAAGATACCAATACTGGAGAACTGTAATTACAGGGAAGGGTGAGGATTTGTCCACGTTCTAACCCAGCAGGTCTTGTCCAAAAGAACGCTGGCAAAGAGAGCAGCAGAGATGGACACTTCTCTAGTGGAATGTGCTTTAGCTCCTCTTTGCAAAGACTTGCCCGCCTTAGGATGACAAAGTTGGATGGTTGCAGCTATCCAACGCACTACAATTGCTTTAGTGACTGCAGTATCTTGTTTAGACGTACTATAGTACACCAGCAATTGGTCATGTCTTTCAAATTGTTTTAGTTTGTGGTAAATACAATTGTAGATATCATTTGATGTTTAAAGTGTGTATGTAGTGCCTTCTCAGCAGGGGAAAAATGTTCGCAAAATCAGAGGTTCATTGAGGTGAAACTTGGACTGAACCATAGGAATAAATTGTGGATTAATTCTAAGGAGGACATAATTTTTTGTTTAGCGTAGAAAAGGTTCTTTAATTGTAAGGGCCTGAATTTCGCTAACTCTTCAGGAGAAGTGAGCGCTAGTAGCAATGCGACTTTTTATGTAAGAAATGTGATTTCTGCCTTTTGAATAGGCTCGAAGGGTGGCTTCATTAGTTGTGAAAGAACAATGTTGAGACACCATTCCAGAGGGGGAGCTTGAATTGGAGGAAAAACCTTGAATAAACCCTTCATGAGCTGTTCCACAATCCATGTAGAACAGAGTGAAGAGGAGTTAGACGAATGCCTGAAGCAGGAAATGGCAGCTAAATGAACCTTGATGGATGCATATACCAATCCTGATTTCGCCAGAAAGAGAAGGTAAGGTAAAAGTTGCTCTACTGAAGAGTCGATCAGATGAATATCATTTTGGAAACACCAAACAGAAACGTTTCCATTTTAATTTATGGGTTCTGTTTTTAGCATCAGCCCTTGCTCTGGAAAGGATTTTCCCTTGCGCTTCCATGGACAGAATGTGGGATTTAGTACCTCCCTGCTTGTTGAGTTAATGCATGCAGGTGGCATTGTCTGTCCGAATCAGGACAGAGGAACCTTGGATTCTTGGAAGGAATGTCTGAAGTACGAGAGCAATGAACTCTTAACGCTAGAAAGTTGATGTGTATTTGGGATAGAGAAGAACTCCACCCGTCTCTTATTTGGGGCTCCTGTTGAGGCGCTCTCCAACCTTGCAGAGATGCGTCCGTTGTGATAATGAAGTGAGGAACTGTAGAGAAAAACGTTAGCCCTTCAAAGATGTTCTTGGAAGATTACCACCAGAGAAGCTAATTTTCCAATGTAGGAGCCATCCAAACTAGGTCGTCGAATGATCCGGTTACCTGAAGCCAATGGCTGTCCAGTTGCTCCTGAATAGGTCTCATCTCGAGACGAGCCCAGGGAATCAGAAGGATGGCGGAGGACATCATGCCCAGTAAAGACTTAAGGCGGCAAACAGAAACAAAGTCTCTTTTGAAGAGGTTGTTTGCCAGGCTTATCTAAGTCTTTTGTCTTTCTATTGACAAGAGTGCTTTTTCCTGTAATGTATCTAGAGTCACTCCTAGGAAAGTTATACTTTGCTTTGGAGAATGTTGGGATATCTGAAAATTGACGATCAGCCATAGAGAACTGAAGAACTGCAGGCATGTAGATGTGGCTTCCAAGGCTTGTTGACGAGATGGTGCTTTGACTAGCCAGTCATCTAGATATGGGAAAAGTGGTAGACCTCTTAATCGTAGATGTGTTGCTACTGGAGCAAGACATTTTGTAAAAACTCGAGGGGCTGAGCGTATGTCGAAAAGCAGGACTCTGAACTGATAGTGATCTCCATCCATTGTGAAACGGAGGAACTTTTGTTGCTTGGGGTGAATAGGGACATGGAAGTACGCATCTTGTAAATCGAGACTGGTCATGAAATCTGTGCGATTGAGCATTTGCAGCATCTCCTGCAGCGTGATCATGCGTAAAGACTTCTATCTCAGGTATTTCTTGAGTCGCCTGAGGTCCAGAATGGGGCGCCATTTCACTGACTTTTTCCTCACTAGAAAGAAGCAGGAATAAAACCCCATTCCCTTTTCAGAAGGTGGAACCGTCTCTATAGCTCCTTCCTGAGGCAAAGTGAGAGCTTCCTTCTTAAACATACGTAGATGTGTTGGAGGTGCTGCAAGCAGTGGATGAGGAGAAGGGTTTTCCGAAAATTCTAACGTATGGCCACACTTGAGAAGATCTAGGACCCACCGGTCATTAGTATTCTGTTGCCATTGTCGACAATATTGAGAGTTGCATGCTCGCATTAAAGGGGAGTAAGGAATAGTAGATAGCGGCACTGGACTATCATTGTTTTCAGACAGTGTCCCTTGACTGTGATGGTTGTCTACGTCTGGACAGTTGTCTGGAATATGTGGCTGCTGGTTGCACATGGTAGGCATAGTGTTGCTGGTAGGCGGACAAAATGACTGGTAGGGTTGAAAAGTGGATATTTCTGCTAACCACCTAAAAATAAGTAGGTACCTCTTCCTCGGGCACCCCTAAAAGGTGTCTTTTTATACTGCAGCTATTCCAGGGATCTGGCCGTGTCCATATTGGATTTGATGGCTTGGAGGGCATTGTCAATGTGCTTGCCAAAAAGCCTTCGCCATCGAAAGGCATATCTAAAATTTTACTCTGCACTTCACCACAAAAGGTGGTCACCTTAAGCCAGCCCTGGCGTCTAAGGACTGCTGCCCGAGCTAGTTGTTGAAAGGTTACTGATACCACATCCATCGTGCAGTCAATGATCTCGGAGACTGATCTTTCCCCCTCCATCAGTATCTTATGTGTCTCTTGCTTCTCATACTCTGGAAGGAGATCTAAATGTTGCGTGATATCCAAACACATTTGTCGATCATACCTCCCCAGTATTGCTAAAGCATTGGCAACTTGGACTGTGGTGGGGGGCGTGGCCTAGCCGCCGACCGTGATGGCTGCGTAGGCTGGTAGCTCCGCTGTAGCCCTTCTTTCCAGCTCCATCTGTGGCGGCGCTGATGCTGATATGGCCACGAAAATGACCCCTGTAGGCGAGTGAGGTCGGTGGGAAGTGGCGGCTGCAGCTCCGGACCGCTCGTTGCTTGTGGAGCGGAACGGCGCCGTGAGTGGAGAGATGCTGCGTGGTTGGGCCCAGGACTGAACCTGAAGCTGGGGCCTTGCGTGCTGCGGTGGACCGGAGGAATTGCTTTGACGCCGGCGGAGGAGGTGGTAGGTGGCGGCGGGGGGGGAGAGGCAGCGGCCCTTAAATACTGAGGCTGTGTGTGGGCTTTAGCAGAGGCACCGCGGTGTTAGGGGCTGCGTGTGTGTTGGCAGACCGGCGCCCGGCTGGAGCCCTGCCTGTGGCTGTGCCCAGGACCCCCCTCCCGCCGCTGAGTTTCATCTATGGCTCATGACTGCGGATGCCACATGAACCCATCCTGTGAGGCCCCCGCTGGGGCCCCCGTTGAGGCCCTCCTCCACTGCTGCCTCTAGTGAAGTTTACTGGTGCCTCTCCCTGTGTTTGGCCTGTGTGGATGCCCTGCACCTTCTCTTCTGGGACTGCATCATTGCTCGCCTGTGTTTGCTCGGATGTACTGCCTATTGGTGCCACACGGCTCGGCCTCTGTCCTCCCCTGCCGTTGGTCGCTCTGGGTGCTGCAGGGGTGACTGACAGCGTGATAGCTGCCCAGGGGACTGCGACCCTGCCTCATCTTTGTCTTCTACGTATCTGAGACCACAGTGGCCGGTGGCTGACTCGTGGTACTGCTTCTAGCCGCCCCTCCTCATGCTGTGCGGCAGTACAGGGGGTGTGGGGCATAAGGAACCCCGACAGAGTACACTCCCTTTCAAAGCTTCAGGGCCCAGCACAGCGGCGCAGCAGTCTATCATGGTGGAGGGCGGCGAGGTTCCCGTGATGGTGGCGGCGGGCACGGAGGGTCTCCTGGCTGAGCTGCGGGCAGGGTTCAAGGCCCTCGACACCAGATTTGATGCCCTCGACCGGCGTCTGGATGCGATGGGAGCCCGGTTGGACAAACATGAGGGGCGTCTGACAGTGGTAGAAAGTAGAATTTCAGACCTGGAGGATGGTGCGGACCAAACTACCAAAAAGTATGAGAGGATGGAGAGGCTCCTTAAAACGGTGGCGATGAAGAATGAGGATTTGAAGGCCGGGGGGCGCAGGAATAATATCCGCATTACGGGAGTGGCTGAGTCGACAAGCACTGGCAGGTTGGATCTGTTTGTTGAAAAACTTCTCACAGAACTCTTTGGCAGGGACTCATTCACCGATACTTTTGTTGTAGAACGTGCGCACCGCATCCAGGGGCCTCGACCGAATCCGGGGAATCCTCCACGCCCGATTCTAGCACGCCTTTTGAATTTTAGGGACCGGGATGCTGCTCTGCGGTTGGCCAGAGAATAGGGGCAACTGAACTGGCAGGGCTCTACCATCTCCCTCTTCCCCGATTTCACAGCGATGGTGCAGGAGGCGCGCTGGAAATATGCGGGGGTTAAGGCTGCACTGCGGAAGCTTAGCCTGCGCTACGGAATGCTGTACCCTGCGCGTCTAATGGTGGATGTGGATGGACGGTCTCGGGTTTTTGACACTCCCCATGAGGCTCAGGAGTTTTGCCACCAATATGCTAACGCTGCGAAGAAAAACTCTGGTGCGTCTCCATCGCACTCTCAGGACATTCCGAATTCAGGAGCAAGTGCGGACTTGTTTGGTACCGGTTAGCTCCATCTGTTGTGCTCCTCTATTGTAGCTGTAGACATTGCTCACCATGTTACAATTTTTGTTGAAGCTCCTCCTAGTAACGCTGATGGCGCCACAGGTTGTGCCGCCACAGATGTGTGACTATGTTGTTCTGTTATGATATGGTTTGGGGTTATGGCGGGGTGTTGCCACCTCCCACGTGCGGATGCACATTTATTTGTTGTCTTGGGGGTTCATTGCTGGGGTTTTTGGTTTGCAGTTATATTTTGATGTTGTGATGTGGGATGGGGTCCTTCTCCCCACATATGGTGGGGCGGATGGGTGGGGGGCGGGTGGGGTTTGGGACAGTCGGTCAAATTTGCGTGCTATATGTGGTATTATGTACACCTTGCGGCTTAGCACACCTATTGTGCGAATAGGGAAGTTATTTACTCTCTTTGCAGTGGACTATGGCTAGTAATGTTTTGGCAGCGGCTGATGAGTCTCTGATATCTTGGAATGTCCGAGGTCTTAATAACGCCCGCAAATGTAAGCTAGTGACAAATTATTTACAGCGCCACTAGGTGGATGTCGCCTTCCTGCAGGAGACCCATCTGACTAAAAATGTCACCCCATTAGTTGCTGCTGCCTGGGGACCCCATAGATATTTTGCTAGTTCTAGCGCCTATGCCCGAGGAGTGGCTGTGCTCATCCACAAGAGACTGACCTTTCATGAGGAGGAGGTATACAGGGATGAGGGCGGAAGATATGTGTTGGTTAAGGGCTGCATGCTGGAGCACTCTGTACTTTTTGTCAACATTTATGCCCCGAACGTAGAGGACCCTGAGTTTTTTAACAACGTTTATTCACATATTCTTCGCATGGGGGCCGATAATATATATATTTGGGAGGTGATTTTAATTTGACCCTTAACCCAGAGCTGGATAGTACTTCACGCACCACAGCCACTAAATCACGCGCGCGGCGCGCCCTGTGGGGTGTCCTCGAACAATTGGATCTGGTAGATGCCTGGCGCCACCACTCTGGCAGCGACTTAGGATACACGCACTACTCTGCACCCCATAACACGTGGACGCGCCTTGACTATTGGTGCCTTTCGGCGGCCGCGCTACTTTGGCTCAAGGATGTTAAACATTTGCTGCGTACATTGTCTGACCATTCCCTGGTACTGGTACACTTACGGATTCCAAGGGCTGGGGGGGTGGAGCGCACTTGGCGATTTCCGGACATGGCCCTACGAGACTCTGTTTTTGCCACTGAACTAGGAGAAGCTATCGTGGAATACTTCCAATTGAACGTGGGTACCGTTGACTCGAAGGCCACCCTATGGGAGGTGTTTACGGCATACGCTAGGGGTATCTGCATTTCTAAACATGCTGGTGTGCTCCGGTTGCTTCGCCTCACACTTGCGCAGGTAGAGACCAAACTTCAGGACCTTGACAGTAGCTCATGTGCACTGGACTCCCCTGATACGCTTAGGCGCGCTACTCTGCTAGCTGAGTTCAATGAAGCAGCGGACAGGGAAGCCAATTTTCTGGGTAAATACGCCATAGCTCGTAGGTACGGAGAGGGAGAACGGCCCGGTAGGACACTGGCACGATTGATGCAATGCACTCGTAAACCCACATACATAGCTGCATTGACTGGGGACTCCGGGGAGCGGATAACCGGGACTGTGGGGGTGTTGCGTGAGGTGCTGAAATATTATATGGAACTATACACCTCTAGGACTGACTCAACCCTGGAGGACTGCCAGGGGTACCTTGACGGGGTTTCCCTCTCCTGGTTGGGCAAGGCACATCTGGAGTTCCTGGCTGAACCCTTCACGGAGGGGGAGATTTCGGATGCCATTGACATGCTTGGTGGCACTAAAGCACCTGGGTTGGACGGTTTTACGGACTGTTTTTATAAAAAGTATAAAGATCTGTTAGTCCCCCATCTTATTGACATTTTCCAGGAGGCAGTGGATAAGGGGATACTTCCACCCACTCTAAGGGAAGCGGTCATAGTTTTAATACCTAAACCCGGTAAAGACCATTTGAACTGCTCCGCATACAGGCCCTTGTCACTATTAAACTTTGACAATAAAATCCTTGCTAAAGTAATTGCCATCAGGCTTGCATTGATTATTGAGCAACACATCTCCCCGGTGCAATCGGGCTTTATTCCGCACAAATCCACGGCCCTGAACACACGCACACTGTTTACCCCTCTTAATAGGATTGAACCCACTTTACCAGCTATAGCGGTGCTGTTGGATGCCGAAAAGGCGTTCGATTCACTGGAATGGCCATTCCTTTATGCCACCATTCGCGCCCTGGGGATCCCTGAACGGTTTTTGGCGGTGATCAGACTGTTGTACACCCACCCGACGGCCTGCATCCGCCTCAATGGCACACGGACTAGGGCATTCCCTCTTACCCGTGGGACGCGGCAGGGATGCCCCCTGTCCCCCCTCCTTTTTATACTGGCGCTAGACCCGTTGGTGCGCCATTTACAGAGTAAGCACAGCCACCGTGGTTTACAATTTAAGATGGGACCGTTGTTGCTCACCCTCTATGCCGACGACATAATAATATATGTGCGGCGCCCTGATGAAAACTTACTACCGCTGCTTGGCGAGGTTACTAGATAGGGCACCATGTCAGGTTTACACATCAATTGGGGTAAATCGGAGGTGCTCCTGCTGACAGGTGCGGTCGGTGCCAGAACGGGGGACTACCCATTAACTTGGAGTGACGACTCAGTCAAGTATCTAGGTATCGATATCCATAGGGACCGGGATCGTGTCTTGCAGTTGAACTATGGCCCGGCGGTCGAGAGGCTCGAAAGGAACGTGGAACGATGGTTGCGACTCGCCCTGTCCATGGTAGGCCGAATAGCCCTAATAAAAATGGTGGTGTTGCCGCAGTTTCTGTATCTTTTTACTAACATCCCAATCCCTCTCTATAACAGTTTTTTTACCAGACTGCGCACTTTGCTTGGGAGGTTGGTGTGGGGTGGGAGACAGCCTCGAGTTGGATGGGATACCTTGGTGCTACCATATGAGAGAGGCGGTTTTGGCGTACCGAACTTGCACATTTGCTATTTGGTTGCCCAGGCCAGTTTTGCTCGGCACTGGTATAACACGGATATCCGGATCCCATACTATCGGCCTGATGCGGACTTAGCCCTTCCGGGTCCGCTTCACACATTGCTGCCGCGCGGCTTCCCCGGGATCCGCGTGATATTCAAACGCTGTCTACCATGAGTTGGGCTTGGCGCAAGCTGGCGAAGGTGACTGGCATGAGTGCTCTGTACTCTCACGCGCTACCCTTGGCCGGCAACGGTTGGATACCTATCCTGCAGGAGGCGCTAGTCAAACGCACACTATCTAAATTTCGGTTACGCACCTTTGGGGACTTGTTCCCTGGGGGGCATATTTTCTCGCGCACGGAGAACCCACGACTCCGGGAGGCCACGACTTTAGACCATTTTGTGCTAATGCGTGTACAGAAGGCGCTCCGTGCCTGCATTGAGAGCTACCCATTGGGGCCCACTGAATTTCCTCTTCTGACTGGGATTATTAGCAGAGATGGGAATCACTTGGTTGCTAGACTGTACAAGGGGGCGATAGCATGACTACCAAGTAAAGACACGGCGGTGAGGGCTGCCTGGGAGGGCGATCTTGGACATACCTTAACTGACCTTCAATGGCGGCGTTGCTGTGAGCAAACACGAAAAGTCTCGCTGAACCATCGTCATAAATTGCTACATTTTAAGTTTCTGCGGCGTGTATATCTTACCCCCAGTAAGCTACACCGCATTGATCCAGCGCGGTCTGATGCCTGCCCGAAATGTAATGCCCCGCAGGCGGACTTTGCCCATATGACGTGGACGTGTCCCAAGTTGGAGGTTTACTGGACATCGATTTTCAGTGAGATGTCTAAGATGGTTGAAATGGACATAGCACCATCGCTTCTCCTTGCCCTATTGGGGTATGTCCATGACCTCTCCAAGTCTCGGCGTCGCTTTGTAGCGATAGCGCTTCTGCTAGCCAAACGCGAGGTGACCCTTAGGTGCGCAGGTAAAACTAGCCCCACACTCCACACATGGTTGCACAGCATGACATATTGCAACACTACCAGCGATACATATGCTCAATTGCAGCCGCCCGCCTCTAGACAGGTGGACATTTGGCAATCCCTGTTAACATACCTACAGCGTTCACAGGAGCCTAACACTACGCCTCCACAGACATCATAGGTACTGTAGGGCCAAGGGACATGATTAGCGCTGCCTCCTGAGCCTAACTATGTTGTACAGTACCACTGCACATGATGGTAATCACTGCATGTTTATGACACTTGCCGTAAGGTCGAAAACGGCAGCGTAGATGTGGTTGCATACCATGGGTTATTCGTTAGACATGTACTAGCCACTGGAGATATTCCTATTGATCAATATGTGTTCTTTGTACTACCACAGACTATGTAAGTTATAATCATGACTGCCTGTTTCTTTTTCTCTGTTTTTTTTTTCTCTTTTGTATGGCGCTCATTGGAAAATGCCAATAAAAAAAAACTTTAAAAAAAACTTGGACTGTGGTGCCAGAAGTTGTGGTGAATCTTTTCCCAATGTAATCATGATGCCTGTCCTCCTTGTTAGGTGGAGCAGTTATCGGCATGGAGGGATTCTTGGGTCTGCCCAGCGCAGTTTGAGAGATGACTGAATTTGGTTTCGGTTGTCATACTAGACATGATGGAGTGTTATCCGGAGCCTTGTATTTTTTGTCAATTCTGGGAAGGACTGCGAGCATTGAAGTTGGTGTTTTCATAATTTTTACACCTTTCTCCCATATGTAATCAATAATGGGGATTGATTGTAGAGATTTCCTTGAGCGGTCTTTAAAATCCTAGAACAACAGTCAGACTGTTTAACCTGCATAGGAATTTGGAACCTGGATTCTGCGCTCTCCATCGAAGAATAAAACCAGCTATGTCCTCCGGTGGTGAGTCCTTTGGCTGAAGAGGAGGGGAAGGAGTGAAAACTAAATAATTATCCCATTCATTGATTGGAAAATGGGTGTCCGGAAGTTCACCTTCCTCACGACCGCCATCCTTATAATCATCTTTATCGCCCTGTTGTCTCGGCCGCATGGCCACATTTGAAGCCAGTGTCATTTAAGGCGTTGGAGGTGGTATATGAGGTGGAGTTGACAGTATTATAAGTGCTGGAGAAAGTGGTACTGCATCCTTAGATGAAGGAAACTGTGTGCAGTAATCTTGCAACATTGTTTGTAGAACTTGCACCAATGCCACGGGAAAGTGAACCATGGGCTCATGAACAGGGTCCATGTATTGCTGCGGCGCTCCTATATAGCGCTGGTGATGGTAGTCTTGTGCATAATACGTTTCCTCCTCACCATCTTCATCCTCCTGATTCTTGACATGAAGCTCTGATGGGCTTTGCCAAAGAGTTCATCGTCATCAGATTCCTGTACATCCAATAGATGGATTGGTGGTAATGGTGAAGTCCAAGAAGGATTTTGCAAAAAATCCTCTTGTCTATGGCGTCATTGACGAGAAAGTTGACAATGGAAAGAATGGTGTGAATTGCAAAGATGAACGTCTTTTGGGCGTTTGTAACAAAGACTTCGGCAAGCTCGTCACACTTGTACACATGCATACAGAGTAGAACAATTTCAGACTTACACATGCATATGCAGACCAGCATGTACTTTGTGACCTATAACAGCACAATCAGCTGTGCATACAGACAACACAGACCATTATGTTCTAGATCTGCTCCAGAACAAAAAGTCGATGGTACTTTTTCTCAGCATGTACGCGTGATGGTAGGAGAGTCATTAACAATTTCAATCAAATCTGTCCCAGGTTCTCTAAACCCACAGTAGCCACAGACTAGTAAATAAGGTAATTGGATTTATTACAATGCCAAAAAACAAATGAGCATACAGACACCTCAAGACGAGAGTGTAGAAATACATTGGGACCAACATAAAACCAAATCTGCAAATAAGGTTGAGGCGGTGCAACATGCACAAGACAATTAGTTCAAGAGTTAGGATGCAGAAAATCAGAAAACATGAGTTCAAGTTTCCCTGTATCGATGGTTGACGAAAATAAAGCATCAATCTGTTCCTACACTAGTGCTAATGTGACATCCCTTCTTAACATATCACAGGTGTATTATTCCCAGGATTCCTTTCGGGTCACGCCATTCGATCAGGCCAAATTCTCATAGGTAGTTTTTCACAGGACAGACATGCTCCTGAACAGTAACAAGATGACCGTGATTCCCAGGCCTTCTCCGGTGAGAAAACACAACAGTTCTCCAAATTGACATTAACTCCCAATGTATCCTCTTTTCTCCATGCCTAACTTTGAAAACAAAGACATTATTCTAACTAAAAAATGGTGCTTCTTTCACCTGCAATACAAACGTGCGAAAGAACATAATGCAACATGCACATGAAAATCAAACTATTAATTCTAATGCGAGAGCTTCAAGGGAAAATGCATTTCAGGCCTACAAGACTCAGCTAACCAACAGAAATGGAACATGAGCTTTACAAATTGCATAGGAAATGAGGCACATTCATTTAATATTCCTATCTACATATAACATGTAATGATCTCATAAACACATTCAATAATAAATGGTTGTCAGTTGCGCAACGAAGCGTTTCTGTTAGTGTTTTCTACTGGTTACATTTGATTCTCCACATTCATTCTTCACGTAGTCTACATACACATCGCATTTATGTTATTACATTACAAGTCCTAACACCTTATGTTTATACTACAAAGGATTATATGCGAATGCATTCTACACGTGTGATTATAGTGCACCCCTACACATGAAAAACAGATTTTGCACTACATCACACCCTTCTGGGGTTCCAGGAAATGTGCAGTCCTGATATCAAAGTCCTACTTTGTGTGCCAAAAAAAGAGAAAGGGTGTGTTTGTTATGTCGGTGGATGAAGAGTGATGTTTGCTCGCCGCAACATGCAGAGACACATCTGGGTGAGATCAAAACTACTTAAACATAGCTGCTGAGAATATGAGTCCAACCAGACTGACAACATTCCTGTAGTATGCATCTATCTTCTTAAATAAATGCAGACAGGCATAGTCGCTGCAAAAAGTTCAGTATGTATTGTCTGATGAAAAGGAGCCTGTACACTGGTACACATGCAATGACAACAGGATCTCTGTAGTAAGTGAACTCTCCAATCTCACGAACAGGAGCACACAGGTAAGATTGTAACACAAACAGTTCTGAGCTACACAACAAACCTAGTTAAGCAATACCACATACCTTCTTTAGCAAACACAAAACACATACAACGATGTAAATGCACACAAGGAGATAGTGCACAAGAGGAAGTTCGGGTGACAAATTCACAAAACTTTGTAATAGTTGTAAGATAAAACCAGCAAATAAGTTGCAAAGTTCTATAATAATATTTTTTATAACCTTTATTTGTTTTACAATAAGGTCACAGTGGGTGTACAGTTATAATTGTGCGATCAGATGGGGTCCAAGGACAAAGTGCAATCACTTAAACAGTACATTATCACTTATTGCATTACCACTTGCCTTATGTCTAAGTGCTTGACATATCCAGGACATCAGCTCTCCTCTTTCTCAGTCATACTGTCGCTCACATCTGAAGCATGCTGATCACTTGCATTTAACTCAGGATGTAAAATCACTCTGCATGACTCCCTACATGTCCCGAGATCTTATTCTAGCTCCTAATCCCTCCTGCTGGCCTTCATAGGGACCTCATCTGCAAGATTCCACTAACGCACATCCTTCAACCATTCATCGATAGAGGGGGATTGCTTCCCAAGTCATAATATGGCGATCCTACGCTTTTCTAAAACCAGGAGTAATTGCAAGAGTTTGTAAGCCATCTTGCATTTTTGAGGTTTCGCGACTTGCCCCAGTAGGCAGTGTAGTGGGGATAGCCCCACCCGGAAATCAGTAATCCCCCTCAGCCGCTCAACCACCTGGGTCCAAAATTGGAGCACCCCGGGACACCTCCAAGCTAGATGCAGAAAATCCGCCTCTTCTGTGCCAAATCTAGGGCAAGCATCTGATCGGTCCGGGTCAAATTGGTGCAGTCTTGCCGAGGTCATGTAGGCGAGGTGTAAGTAATGTATCAACTTAAAACGCGCATTGCAGGATACTGTGTGTGTGAGTGAACTTATTGCTTTTCACTTCTTATCGCTTAGGGTTATCATCACATCCCTATCCCATTCAGCCCATGCTCTTGTGGGGGGGCTGTTGAGTCAGCCCTCATGGCACTGTATAATAGCAAGATAAGCCTATGCCTGGCTCCACAAGTGAGCAATATGTCGAGTGTTTGAGTCGTCTGCACAACATTAGGATATATGAGCCATGTCGCTCTAGTCTGGGCCGTGAGGTCCGCGTACTGTAGGTGTTGGCCCTGACCCAGTTCAAAACACTCA
This sequence comes from Triturus cristatus, assembly GCF_964204655.1. Classification (NCBI taxonomy): domain Eukaryota; kingdom Metazoa; phylum Chordata; class Amphibia; order Caudata; family Salamandridae; genus Triturus; species Triturus cristatus. Next base: position 1,135,484,700 of record NC_140594.1, on the reverse strand, counting down.
CAGGCCTGCTCATACAAATATCTCTGAAATTAACAAGAGTAAATACTTTGTATATGTCTGACTAAAAATCAACACATGAATAAAGAATTCTACATCGCGTTATATACTACAATCTAGCTGAAATTCTACACCCGTCCATCTTGTAACTTAACTAACCCCTTGACCTTCAAGGGGGCACAGTACTAGTTAGAACCATGAACATCCTTAGAAAACCGAACTGAAACAATCAAACACAACCTTTCTTGAGAGTAACATCTTATCATAATACCATTTTCTCCTCAATTGTTGCTCTAACTCTCTCTTTGACTGAACGTTTCATTTAATCATCGGTAACATCTGAAACACTTTCTTGTGAATGAAACTAAGGAGGGCAAACTAAATTACAGGGCTTAATCTTGAGAAATAACTCAAAAGGTGTTAACCCTGTAGTAGAATTTGGAGTGGAGTTATATTGCTCTACATGTTCTGAAATCACTGCTGTCCAATTTCTTCCTATGTCTTTAAAGAGTTGGAACAGACGTTTTCTATTGAACCACTCAACCGTGCTTTTTGTTTGTGGATGATACAAAGAAAACCTCTTATGTGAGACTCCTCCTACCTTAAGATTTTCCATTATGGCCTTAGATGTTAACAACGCACCGTTGTCAGTTAACAAACACTTAGGATTGCTAGCCCTGGCAAAGACCTCTGATAAAAAATGTATTACTGAAGAAGTAGAAATATCTTCAACAATCACTACTTCAATCCACCAGGAATACATGTTTGTAGGAAAGATGGATCTGCTTTCATGGCTACCCCCACTTTTTGCTTAGTGTCAGTATGTTTTTGACCTAGTCTGACTGGGATCCTGCTAATCAGGGCCCCAGTCGCTGTGCTTTCTCACTAAATTGACCTTGGTAAGTACTTTAGTACATCCACTGTGAGACCGGCCTCGTGGCGTGGGTCCTCCCGACCAGCCAGCTACCCTGCAACCACGCCCAACCTCGATGTTACAGCCTCCCGGCCCCCGTGGGCCAGCCTCCCGAGGGCCGGCCAGATCCCCAACACGCATGCCCGGCTGAGGGAGGGCGAAACCCCCCAAAACCAGACCGAGAGGCGCCGATCAGGTGACACCTCTGGTCTCTTCCCCGAGGGAGGTTCGATCGACCACCAGGCCCCCGGTGACGAGGCGCCTCACCCGCTGGGTGTCTGGAGTCCTTCCAGGACCCCCCTGAACAGATCAAAGGACCAGAACCCCGACACACCGCCCCAGGCACCAGACCCCTCTCCACGAGGACTCCGGACTTCAAAGAGGAGGGGGAGTATAACAAGGGGTGCTGAAGGGATGGGAGGGAGAAGAAGACCTGGACTGACGAGAGCCTGCTGACGCTGTTGCGGCTCCTCGAACTCTGAAACATCTAAGCCCTGCTGACGCTGTCGCGACTCCCCGAACTCTGAATCATCTGAGCCCTGCTGACGCTGTCGCGGCTCCTCGAACACTGAACCCTCCGAGCCCTGCGGACGCTGTCGCGGCTCCTCGAACGCTGAACCATCCGAGCCCTGCGGACGCTGTCGCGGCTCCTCGAACGCTGAACCATCCGAGCCCTGCTGACGCTGTCGCGGCTCCCCGAACCCTGAACCATCCGAGCCCTGCGGACGCTGTCGCGGCTCCTCGAACTCTAAAACATCTGAGCCCTGCTGACGCTGTCGCGGCTCCCCGAATTCTGATCCATCTGAGCCCTGCCGACGTCGCCGCGGCTCCTCGAACTACGAACCTCCGGTGCCTGCTGAGTGACTCGCGGCCCGCTCCTCCAAGAGAACCGGCAGAGATTGCCGAGAGAAGCAACACCCCCTCAGCTCGAGGATTGAGAGCTGTGTGGCAGGTACTCCGCAGAGACACTGATTCAAAGACTGTCCCGCTACCCCTTACCCCTCATCACGAGACCTCTGCCGCTTGTGGCACTAATTCTGCTCCTGCCTTCCGGATCATAAAGATCCCCAATAACCTATGATAAAATCTATTGTCCTGCAACGAACTACTGTGTGGTGTCCCTCTATCTGAAAATAGTAGTGCAGCGTGTGCGATCCTAGGTACGAGACCCTTCCAGGAAGGGCCTCCCCGCTCTTGCTCGGCCGAACTCGAGGAGAGGTGGGCCTCCGGGTGGTCAGGAACGTATTCCGCAACATCCCGGGGAAACGCTTTCCAACATTGGTGGCAGCGACGGGATCCGAGCCAACACCTAGAGATCGTGCAGTAGACGGCTAACGCACTACCCAGAAGAAATGGAAGGAGAAACTTCCCTAGGTGCCACCGGCACCAACCCGAGCACGACATTCCGAGAGGACCAGTTGGAATCTTATACGCACCGAGAACTGAAACAATTTTGCAAAGACCTTGGAATCGCTACCACCGGACTAAGCACGAAAGAGGACTTCCAGGAAGCATTAAGAACCTGGGTCGAGGCGGGGACTCCCCAGACACAAACAGAAGGGGAGCCTCCTAACGAACCCCGAAGCAGCCCGGGGAGGAACGGCGCCCCCGAGGGGGGCCTATCCCCAGAGGAAATAGCGGACCGAGAAAGAGGTCGCAACCACGAACTAGAACTAGCAAAATTGAAAATCGAAGGAGAGATAAAGCTGGCCGAAAAGAAACTGGCGGTAGAACAGTTACGCCTACAAGGAGAACTTGAGGAAAAGAAACGACAAAGAGAACACGAAGAAAATAAACTCCAGCTAGAGCACGAACGTAGCCTGAAGGAGATCGAGCTCAAGGCTAAGAATGCAGAAGGCAGACCCCCGGAAACCCGACCCCCTTCCGCCAACGTGGAACTAAAGGTCCACATCCCCAAAGATGTGGTGAAAGAATACTATAAGAACTACGACATCCAGCAATGGTTCAAAGCTTACGAAGTCGCCATGACCTCCCACCGAGTCCCGCAGAAAGACTGGGGGGCTGGGCTGTGGGGCCGGTTCCTGAGCGAGGGAAGAGATACCCTGCTGGACCTGCCTTCCACGGTAATGAACTCCTACAGTCACATGAAAGAGGCCCTAGTAGCCAGATATGGGCTCACCCCTGAAATGTACCGGCAACGGTTTAGAGACTGCAAGAAGATACCCGGTACCACCTGTGTGGAGTACGTGAACTTTTACAGCCGGGCCTTGGACGCGTGGATCAAGGGCAGCAAGGTCTCCACCTTTGAGGAGCTATTCGACCTGATCGCTTGGGAACACTTGGCCGCTAATTGCTTTGTAGAACTACGCCAGCACCTCCTGGACAGCAAACTCACAGACCCTCGAAAACTGGCTGTCGAGGCTGACCGGTGGGTAAACACCCGGGCCTCCCGGGGTCCCGTGGGAGACTACAGCCGCCACAGTCAGGGCCCCCCCCGCCAGAGGGGCGGAGGGAATCAAGGCCGGCCAAGGGACCTTCCGGGGGGATCCCCACGCAGCCCCCCCAGAGGACAACCTCCACCCTTTCCAGCTCCACCTCCAGCCAGCACCGGGCCACCGGGGAGGCCGGGGCCTCGCGTGAGGATCACCTGTTTCCGCTGCCAACAGACCGGACACTATGTCAGCGACCCTCAATGTCCCATGTACCAGCGAACCGCCACAACAACTCCACCGGCTCGACAAATGGCCTCCGTAGCCCTGGGGGAAGAGATGGAAGACTCCGAAGAATGGGAACCCGCCGCCATGGCCTTGGTCTCCCTAGGGGACCGGGAGATGGTCCCCGGAGCGCCCCTGCCCGCTAACACGAAGAAGTACCGACAGCAGGTGATGGTCAACGGTCACCGCGTCGAGGGCCTCCGGGACACGGGGGCGAGTGTCACGGCGGTTCATTGTCACCTGGTCTCCGAAGATCAGATCCTGCCCGGCGCCTTTTGTCCCGTCATATCCTCAGACAATTCCGAGAGCCTCTGCCGGATGGCTCTGGTTCCCTTCGAATGGGGGGGAGTCACCGGCAAGTTAAAGGTGGCGGTACGAACCTCCCAGCCCGTGGACTGCCTCCTGGGCAACGACCTCGAGAATTCCCCGTTGGGACAAGTGGAACGAAGAGCCCATCTCGCGATGATGGGTCTACCCGAATGGGTATGCGCCACCACGCGCTCGATGACTCTGAGTGCCTCCCTCCGAGGAGGGGGAGGCCATGCCGCGGAGCACCGCCACCATCCCCGAGGTCCCAGATGCGCCACCCGAGGCCAACGACCCCCTTCCGGACGAAGCGACCGTTCCCGACGAGGGGTCCTTGCCTTCCGACCCCGAACCCCTGACCGAGCTCGAAGACCTGCCAGAAATGGCCCAGTGGCACTGCGAAGGAGGCCCCTCCCGAGAAGAATTCTGCCAAGAACAATCCACCTGCCCGTCCCTCATTGGACCCCGACAACAGGCCGAGGCCCAAGCAGCAGGCGACCAGACTGGCAACCACTGGGTATACTGGGAAAACGGCCTCCTGTAGAGCGAACAGAAGTCGGCCGAGTTGGGACCGGCCCGAGTACTAGTGGTACCCCTGCGCTTCCGAAGTCTCCTCCTGGGCCTGGCCCACGATGTACCCCTGGCCGGACACTTAGGACAAGATAGGACCTACCAGCGACTCGTCACCCACTTCTATTGGCCCAAGATGCGAGCAAATGTGGAAGCCCACTGCAAATCCTGCCCCACGTACTGGGGTGAATGTATGACATTGTTCTGCATTCTGTCCATCAATTGTTGTTTTTGCATTTGTCACCCCGAGTGGAAAGGGTATGCTCAGACGTGAGTCCCTAGCTCTCCATGCCACTGGAATCAAGCTATCCTGGCTGACGAGGGCTGAAAGCCCGAAACCGGTCCTAGGATGCTTGTTTCCAGTCCAGGGAGGACCTGGCTTGGCAGTTCGGGCTGGACTGTTCCCATGGGGCACAGGGTCAAGACTGATTTGCATATGGCTGGGTTCAAACTGGAATGGCATGGTGAGCAAAAAAACGATGGATTTAGGCCCAGATCTCTGTACTGGGGTGAATGTATGACATTGTTCTGCATTCTGTCCATCAATTGTTGTTTTTGCATTTGTCACCCCGAGTGGAAAGGGTATGCTCAGACGTGAGTCCCTTGCTCTCCATGCCACTGGAATCAAGCTATCCTGGCTGACGAGGGCTGAAAGCCCGAAACCGGTCCTAGGATGCTTGTTTCCAGTCCAGGGAGGACCTGGCTTGGCAGTTCGGGCTGGACTGTTCCCATGGGGCACAGGGTCAAGACTGATTTGCATATGGCTGGGTTCAAACTGGAATGGCATGGTGAGCAAAAAAACGATGGATTTAGGCCCAGATCTCTGTACTGGGGTGAATGTATGACATTGTTCTGCATTCTGTCCATCAATTGTTGTTTTTGCATTTGTCACCCCGAGTGGAAAGGGTATGCTCAGACGTGAGTCCCTTGCTCTCCATGCCACTGGAATCAAGCTATCCTGGCTGACGAGGGCTGAAAGCCCGAAACCGGTCCTAGGATGCTTGTTTCCAGTCCAGGGAGGACCTGGCTTGGCAGTTCGGGCTGGACTGTTCCCATGGGGCACAGGGTCAAGACTGATTTGCATATGGCTGGGTTCAAACTGGAATGGCATGGTGAGCAAAAAAACGATGGATTTAGGCCCAGATCTCTGTACTGGGGTGAATGTATGACATTGTTCTGCATTCTGTCCATCAATTGTTGTTTTTGCATTTGTCACCCCGAGTGGAAAGGGTATGCTCAGACGTGAGTCCCTTGCTCTCCATGCCACTGGAATCAAGCTATCCTGGCTGACGAGGGCTGAAAGCCCGAAACCGGTCCTAGGATGCTTGTTTCCAGTCCAGGGAGGACCTGGCTTGGCAGTTCGGGCTGGACTGTTCCCATGGGGCACAGGGTCAAGACTGATTTGCATATGGCTGGGTTCAAACTGGAATGGCATGGTGAGCAAAAAAACGATGGATTTAGGCCCAGATCTCTGTACTGGGGTGAATGTATGACATTGTTCTGCATTCTGTCCATCAATTGTTGTTTTTGCATTTGTCACCCCGAGTGGAAAGGGTATGCTCAGACGTGAGTCCCTTGCTCTCCATGCCACTGGAATCAAGCTATCCTGGCTGACGAGGGCTGAAAGCCCGAAACCGGTCCTAGGATGCTTGTTTCCAGTCCAGGGAGGACCTGGCTTGGCAGTTCGGGCTGGACTGTTCCCATGGGGCACAGGGTCAAGACTGATTTGCATATGGCTGGGTTCAAACTGGAATGGCATGGTGAGCAAAAAAAGGATGGATTTAGGCCCAGATCTCTGTACTGGGGTGAATGTATGACATTGTTCTGCATTCTGTCCATCAATTGTTGTTTTTGCATTTGTCACCCCGAGTGGAAAGGGTATGCTCAGACGTGAGTCCCTTGCTCTCCATGCCACTGGAATCAAGCTATCCTGGCTGACGAGGGCTGAAAGCCCGAAACCGGTCCTAGGATGCTTGTTTCCAGTCCAGGGAGGACCTGGCTTGGCAGTTCGGGCTGGACTGTTCCCATGGGGCACAGGGTCAAGACTGATTTGCATATGGCTGGGTTCAAACTGGAACGGCATGGTGAGCAAAAAAACGATGGATTTAGGCCCAGATCTCTGTACTGGGGTGAATGTATGACATTGTTCTGCATTCTGTCCATCAATTGTTGTTTTTCCACGTGCCAGGCCAGCGGAAAGACTGGGGGGAAGCGCAAGGCTCCGCTGCAACCCTTCCCAGTCGTCAGTACCCCTTTTGAGCGGGTAGGGATCGACATCGTGGGACCACTGGACCCCAAGACAGCCCAGGGCCACCGGTTCATCCTCGTCCTGGTGGATCATGCCACCCGTTACCCCGAAGCCATCCCTCTCCGCACCGTGACGGCCCCCGTGGTAGGCCGGGCCTTGATGGGGATCTTCTCCCACGTGAGGTTCCCCCGCGAAGTCGTGAGTGATCGGGGTACGAACTTTATCTCCCGATACATGAGGTCCCTCTGGCAGCAGTGCGGAGTATCGTACAAGTTCACCACCCCGTACCACCCCCAAGGGAACGGCCTAGTCGAGCGCTTTAACAAGACACTGAAAGGAATGATCATGGGCCTCGCGGAACCCCTACGCCGGAGGTGGGATGTCCTCCTCCCATGCCTCCTGTTCGCCTACCGGGAGGTTCCCCAAAAATCCCTGGGGTTCAGCCCATTCGAACTGAGCCTGGTCAAGGAGGGTTGGGAAACGACCCCCCGGGGGACCCCTCCGGATGTGTTCCGATACATCTTGGCGCTCCGCAACCAGACCCGGAAATTCAGAGAACTCGCAGAAGCGAAACTCGAGGCTAGTCAGGAAGAGATGAAGCGCTGGTATGACCAGAATGCTACGCTGGTCAAGTTTCAGCCGGGCCAACAAGTCTGGGTCATGGCCCCGGTGAAGCCTTGCGCCCTCCAAGATAAATGGACTGGACCCTTCAAGGTGGTCGAGCGGAAGAGCCAAGTCACCTATCTCATCGATGTGCAGTCCCCGCGGAACCCCCTCCGAGTTCTCCACGTGAACCGCCTCAAACCCCACTTTGTAAGGACAGAATTGAGTTTGCTCCTGGCCACCGACGATGGGGCCGAAGAAGACACCGAGCCCCTTCCAGACCCCCTGGGGGCGGAAGAGACCGATGGTTCCGTGGAAGGGGTGAGACTATCAACCACCCTCACAGCCCAACAGTCCGCCGACTGCCGCCAGTTCCTAAAGCAGTTCGCGGACCTCTTCTCCCTAACCCCTGGGGTCACCAACAGGTGTGTCCACGACGTGAACACCGGCGACAGCCCGCCCGTGAGACACCGGGCCTACCGGGTCCCTGATCGGGTCCGAACCAGCATCCAGACCGAGGTAGTGAAGATGCTGGCCCTCGGGGTGATTGAACCCTCCGACAGCCCCTGGGCCAGCCCGGTAGTCCTGGTTCCGAAAGCGGCTACCCCGGGTGTCGCCTCCGAACTGAGGTTTTGCGTGGACTACCGAGGACTCAATGCGGTCACCCGAGCGGACGCTCACCCTATCCCCCGTGCCGATGAGCTCATTGACCGCCTCGGGGCCGCTCGCTACCTCAGCACCTTCGACCTAACGAGTGGATACTGGCAGATTGCCCTCACCGAGGGAGCCAAGGAGCGCTCCGCCTTCTCCAGCCCGGATGGGCACTACCGCTTTAGGGTGATGCCGTTTGGAATGAAGAATGCCCCGGCCACCTTCCAGCGGCTGGTGAACCGGGTCCTGTCCGGACTAGAGGGGTTCAGCGCAGCGTATCTCGACGATATAGCGGTATTTAGCTCCCAATGGACCGAACACCTCCAGCACCTCCGACAAGTCCTGCTGGCTCTGCGCCGGGCCGGCCTCACCATCAAAGCCAGCAAATGTCAAATTGGGCACAGCTCCGTAACCTATCTGGGGCACCAGGTGGGAAGCGGGCAGGTCGCCCCCCTCCAGCCAAAGATCGACGCCATCATGTCCTGGGAACCCCCCACGACCCAAACGGAAGTCCGGGCCTTCCTGGGCCTCACCGGGTACTACCGGAGGTTTATTAAGAACTATGGCAGCATCGCAGGCCCCCTCACAGAACTAACCTCCAAAAAACACCCCAAGAAAGTACAATGGACTCCCTCCTGCCAGAAGGCGTTCGACACCCTAAAAACTGCCATGTGTGCGGCTCCGGTGCTCAAAGCACCCGACTACGCCCAGGAGTTTGTGGTCCAGACAGACGCCTCGGAACACGGCATCGGGGCAGTCCTCTCCCAGTTCGACGACAAGGGCATAGATCGGCCCATAGCCTTCATCAGCCGAAGGTTGCTGCCCCGAGAACAGCGGTGGAGCACAATTGAGAGAGAGAGACCTTCGCAGTAGTCTGGGCCCTCAAAAAGCTACGGCCCTACCTGTTCGGAACACACTTCCGAGTACAAACGGATCACCGACCCCTGCAGTGGTTGATGCGAATGCGAGGGGAAAACCCCAAACTGCTACGCTGGTCCATCTCCCTCCAGGGGATGGACTTCACGGTGGAACATCGCCCCGGGACGGACCACGCCAACGCGGACGGCCTGTCCCGATTCTTCCGCTTCAGCGAGGAGAACTCAAAAGTGGATGGGTAGTTCTCCCCGCCTTTCAGCTGGGGGGGGCCCGTGTGAGACCGGCCTCGTGGCGTGGGTCCTCCCGACCAGCCAGCTACCCTGCAACCACGCCGAACCTCGATGTTACAGCCTCCCGGCCCCCGTGGGCCAGCCTCCCGAGGGCCGGCCAGATCCCCAACACGCATGCCCGGCTGAGGGAGGGCGAAACCCCCCCAAAACCAGACCGAGAGGCACCGATCAGGTGACACCTCTGGTCTCTTCCCCGAGGGAGGTTCGATCGACCACCAGGCCCCCGGTGAGCAGGCGCCTCACCCGCTGGGTGTCTGGAGTCCCTCCAGGACCCCCCTGAACAGATCAAAGGACCAGAACCCCGACACACCGCCCCAGGCACCAGACCCCTCTCCACGAGGTCTCCGGACTTCAAAGAGGAGGGGGAGTATAACAAGGGGTGCTGAAGGGATGGGAGGGAGAAGAAGACCTGGACTGACGAGAGCCTGCTGACGCTGTCGCGGCTCCTCGAACTCTGAAACATCTGAGCCCTGCTGACGCTGTCGTGGCTCCCCGAACTCTGAATCATCTGAGCCCTGCTGACGCTGTCGCGGCTCCCCGAATTCTGATCCATCTGAGCCCTGCCGACGTCGCCGCGGCTCCTTGAACTACGAACCTCCAGTGCCTGCTGAGTGACTCGCGGCCCGCTCCTCCAAGAGAACCGGCAGAGATTGCCGAGAGAAGCAACACCCCCTCAGCTCGAGGATTGAGAGCTGTGCGGCAGGTACTCCGCAGAGACACTGATTCAAAGACTGTCCCGCTACCCCTTACCCCTCATCACGAGACCTCTGCCGCTTGTGGCACTAATTCTGCTCCTGCCTTTCGGATCATAAAGATCCCCAATAACCTATGATAAAATCTATTATCCTGCAACGAACTACTGTGTGGTGTCCCTCTATCTGAAAATAGTAGTGCAGCGTGTGCGATCCTAGGTACGAGACCCTTCCAGGAAGGGCCTCCCCGCTCTTGCTCAGCCGAACTCGAGGAGAGGTGGGCCTCCGGGTGGTCAGGAACGTATTCCGCAACATCCCGGGGGAACGCTTTCCAACATCCACAAATGGCTACTGGTGTACCTTGTAAGTCCCTAGTATATGATACTGAGGAGCCCAGGGCATAGGTGCACCAGGGGTCTCCCATGAGCTGCAGCACGTATTGTGCCACCCATGGGAGTCCCCTCAAATTGTGACTACAGGCCTGCCATTGCAGCATGTGTGAGTTGGTTCTTGCACCTCTTACGACAGATACAAGTTTCCTCAGTGCTTAATTTGTAAAATTTGAAGTGCAGGTGCTTAAATGTTTGTCTAAGGCCACACCCACTTTTCTCTGGCTCCACCCACTCCCTCAACTGGCTCCACCCACTTACTCTATTAGCTCCACCCACTTCCACAACTGGCACTGCAAAAAGTCCGATGTAATACCCGATCTGAATTTCAGTAAGGGAGCCTTCCTCATAGTGAGGTTTTGATAGGTTTCCCTGCCCTGTGAACATTTTGAAAAAGATAAAATCCAAATGTGCATTTAAAGCACAATTTTGGAATAAATTAGCTAAAATCACTAATGCATTGAAAAGGGACAATTCCAGTGATATATGTGCTAATTTGGGGAAAGGACAATACAGGGGTATGCCATTTTTAACCGAGTCTAGGCGTCCCACCCCCACCTTTTTTTATATATCCCTAACCCTACCCCGTAAACCATATTGAAAGTATAAAATATTATTACAAGGAACAAATTTAAAATGGTGAAGAGTAAAAGATGAATAACAAAGAGAAATGTATTTTCTGCTAGAGAAGCGAAGAAGAGGAATTTGTCTCTCTTATTCACAACTATCTATCCAAGGACAGTGATGCCATAGGACCTTCTGTGATATGTGATTTTGAACACCTAAGGGCCGATTCACAAAGTGCCTTCGCACTCCCGGTAGTCATGGCAGAGGGGTGCACTCGTGGTGGGACCTCCCCACTGCAGTTACTCATTGTGGAGGTCCCACGATGAATGTAGAGGGCCCCCACCATGAGTGCGGGCACTATTGACACAACTGCGTGGCCTCTGCCACGAGTGTGAAGGCCCGTTGTGAATCGGCCCCCTAGTAAGTTAACTTTACTGAAGTTTTGATCTTCTCATGTTTTGATGAATTTCTTAGTTTAAATATGCTTGTGAAATGTTGCTGCTATAATTTAATGTAATGAAGAACCAGATATAATTCAGCCTCCAGTCTTGCAATTAAATCATTTTGGACTGTAGGACCCCATAAGAAACAAAAGATAACCATCATCACAGAACCTGGGCAAAGGACAGCCTTTACAATCAAACTAGGAAAGCTAGAGTGTAACACTTGGAAAAAAAACCAACTCTGTTAAGATAACCGTGCTAGCTGAGTTCACATCAGCCCTTGAAAGGAGCTTGTGAGAAACGACATTGAAAGCCCCGCACTAACTTTTTCTAGGTCTTTGGCCATTTACCTACCGTTAATTCACCCACTCCTCACCCAAGAGGAGGTATGGTATAACTGTTGTCTTTGATTTTCATTTATTCTGTCCTCTTCTGAAGGCACTACCTAAAGTGTTACATTTACTATACATATCAAGATTTAAACTATGAACGTCTTGTGCAGATGCACTGTCATCTACCTGCAAGGCACACATTTGGAGAAACCTAAACAAATGACTATTAACTTTAGCTCGGGCTGAGCTGCCTTATCTGTGAATCCCTCTTCCGTTTCCACTTGCCAAAAGAGTGGTTAAGCTGACTATTCAACCCCTGCTCCCTCTCTAGGCTTAGTTGAGTACCCATTTATGCCTGAGTTTTACTCGGTGCTTAATTTGAGCTGGTGGTTTCCAGTGCTCAGCACCTGCACTTAATCATCAACACAGCACTTAATGATTCACATCGGAGCTTTTCATGAGCACCAGTTAAGGACACATTAATTTACGGGGAGATTAAGTGATTTGCCCAGAATCACAGGATGTTGAGCTGACTGAGGAGACTCGAACCTGGTTCCCTAGCTCCGAAGTCTGCAGCACTGGCATTTAAGTGACATCCTCTGCCCACTTTCATGGTTAGCAGTTGCTTCTGTTTTAGGTGGCGCTAACAGGAGAAATTGGCTGGTGTAAACTGCCTCCTGACAAGAGCTCTGACACTTTTTTTTTTTTTTTTTACAAATTAACCACTGATTTTTTAGAGGTGGGCAAGCCAAGAATGAACAGGAAGAGCAGAGCCGAGCTGCGGGTCTGGCTCAGATTTTAAAGCCTTCTCACGAACCGAGCCCTGGAAAACGTTTGCTATGTAAATCATAAAACAAACTGTTGTAATTTGCACCCACTTGGTACAGTCCATGCACCCCTACCCTTATCAGCCCATTGGTACAGCCGTGGAATGTTGGTATGAAGGCCACCTTAGAATGTTGATGAGGTTGCCTTCACTCATGCTGATTAGCCTGCTTGACTGACAAGCTGGGGATGCTGTTGTGTTTGTACTTAATAAACATTTGACAATCTTCATCTGCGTGACTCTTCACTACAGAATTGGCGACGAGTGACAAAGGAGACCGTGGCAGGGACGGTGCAGCATCCCCCCCTGTGGATTTTGAACTTGTATTGGAGTTTCGTCAAGAAGTCTGTGGCGGTGCATGAACTAAGCTGGGGAGATACGAGTGGGCCACCCCTTCTCTGGTGATGTTTTTCGTGTCATCAGAGGTTTCTACAGTTACGCTACTCCCCTTAAAGCGTGTGGCAGCCGAGCGTGTGGCAGCTGATTTTTGTGAAGCTAGTGCCCTGGCCGGCGTTTCTCCTGTGGCGTTTGTAGAGTAGCCTACACCTGTGAAGCTGCTCCCCGGCCGGCGTTTTCCACTTGGCGCTATCTTTGCCTGGTTTGAAGGGATCGGAAGATAGAAGGTACGGAGAATCAGCTGTTTCAGCGGGGTGTCTACACTCACAGGGGAGGCGGTGGACTGCTCGACTGTGTGGCTGGTTGGCGCATCGACTTTCTCTACTCCTATCATCAGCCTGTGGGGGAAGTGAGGCGTATCGGTTCATGCACGTTTCCACTGTGAGGACTGAACTGAGTGTACGACGGAAGGAAAGTTCAAGAATTAGAGGAAATAAAGCTGTGTGTACTTACGTGCGCTGAGTAGAGCCGAGGTTTCCAGCGGCAACGGGAGCCCAACGCGACGTGAGGAAATTCCTGTCAGCGTGTGGTGAGACGCCCTCCTCGTCCCTGAAGGCGGAGCTTGAATTTCATTCATCAGAACTGAAATAGGACTAGGACTTTGCCGAACACTGTTCATTTATGTTCAGGTTTCAGATGCTTGATCCACCCGGTAAAGGTATTCGTATTTAGAGGTTTAAGTCCATCCTATAGCATTTTCATACCCTGGGGGTGTAGCGCACTGCATTTTCTGCTTCACACCATTTCACAGCGCACAGTATCAGGTGTTCAGTGGTGAATGCTAGTTCTTTATCCTCTTAAATTCTTCAAGGTGTTTGCCCAGTGTTGTTTGGGTTGTATCAGTGGGGCTAGGCTTTAGTTAGGAATTACATCCAGTGCACACACTTATTGGGCCATGGCAGGAGCAGGAATGAGTCAACCACCTCCATTTCTTAATGAGTTAGGGGAACCTGACATACCATGGAGGAGATGGGTTGGGATCTTTAAATCGTATTTAATTGCCATTGGTGGAGGAAATTTTTCCAATATAAGGAAGCAGCATATTTTATTACACAATTTAGGAGTGCAAGGAAGGAAAGTATACGAGGATGTCACAGGGAGACTAGTGGAGGATGAACCTTTGGAGGAGGATGAAGGCGTGGATGTGTATGAGTACACTTTAAGGAAGTTGGGGGAGCACTTTAAGGTAAAAATTAATGTGGTCTTAGAGAGACACAAGTTTTTCAAACGTAGTCAAAAGAAAGATGAAAAAGTTTCATCGTACATAGCGGTGTTGAGAGGCATGTCAGCCACATGTGAGTTTGGGGCCCTTACTGATTCACTTATTAGGGACCAATTGGTGAGGTGTACCAATGATGGGAAGGTGCAAGAGGAGCTGCTCACTAGAAACCCTGATTTGGAGGAGGCCATAAGTATAGCCAAGGGGTTAGAACACACTGCGCAGTGCATGAAAGAAATGAAAATTGGAGAAGCAGGGAAGGAAAGAATAGAACACAAGGAAGTGTCGCCCACCGAGGCTGTATGTGTGGTGGAACAAAAACATAAAGAGGTGGTAAATAAGAAGACGAATAGCTTACAATGTTTTAGATGTGGTAGCCAAAATCATTTAGCGAACAACTGGAAGTGTCCAGCTAGAAATACTGTGTGTAGGAAATGCAACAAGAGCGGTCATTTCTCAGAAGTATACAATGTGTTTACACCCAAAGTGCATATGGTGGAAAGCAATGAGATGGGCGAAGCCACTGAAAAGAACTATATTTTTCAAATTGAGGGGGAGAGCAAGGAAGACAATACTGTTTATCCCACATGTGAAATTAAACTGGATGATGTAGGGATTAAAGTTTATGCGGACTCATGCTCCCCATTTACACTTGTAGAAAGAAGAGTATTTGAGGAAAAATTTGGTAATCATGGCATAATGTTAGAAAGTCCAGACATTTCCCCTTCAGGTTACAATAAGATCCCTATACCACTAGAGGGCATGGTGAGAATGAGGATCTCATTCAAAGACAGGCACACAGTGGGGAAGGTGTACATTGCAAAGGAGGGGTCCAGTCTGCTGGGATGGAAACACCAGAAAGAGTTGGGTATAAAACTAGATCCCAACAACAGGGAACAAGTATTGCTCATGGAAACACATGGGGACAGTGCAGGTCTCATCAAGAACTACCCTGAAGTTTTCAGTGAGGAGCTGGGGTTACTTAAGAACTATATGCACAAAATAGTACTTAAAGATGGGGCAAAACCGGTTATTCACAGAACGAGATCAGTACCATTGTTGATGAGAGAACCGTTGAGGATGGAATTGGAGAAATTGGTTAGACAAGGTGTCATCAAGGAGATTGAGAGCTCAGCATGGTTGGCTCCCATCGTCATCACGACAAAGGACAGTGGTAAGAGCATTAGGCTCTGTGTGGATTTGAGATCTCTCAATAGTAACATAGAGGTGGACAGACACCCCTTGCCCAAAATACATGAAATGTTAAGTACTTTGCAGGGAGCGAAGGTGTTTAGTGTCTTGGACCTATCATCCGCTTACCATCAAATAAGATTGCACCCAGAATCACAGCCGTTGACGGCTTTCACGACTCCTTTTGGTAACTTCAAGTTTCTAAGAATGCCGTTTGGTCTGGCATCGGCAGCATCGGCGTTCCAAAGGGCCATGCAGCATGTGTTAAAGGACTGTCAAAAGTGCATGTGCTTCCAGGACGATATACTGATTTATGGCACAAGTGAGGAGGAGCACAAAATGAATGCTGCAAGAGTTCTAGGAAGATTGAAGGATGTTGGTTTCACCACGAAGGAGAGCAAATGCAAGGTGGGCGTCACTTCAGTAGAATATTTGGGTCACATAATATCAGAAGAAGGAATTAAACCCAAGTACAGCCTTGTGGAAGCAGTAAGGAGCGCGCCCACACCGAAGAATAAAGAAGAAGTTATTTCATTCCTCGGTCTGGCGGAATATATGGCAAAATTTATCAAGAATTTTGCCATGATGGCCCAACCTTTGAGAGAAATGTTAAAGAAAAACAATGAGTTCACCTGGGAGAAGGAACAGGAAGAGGCAATAAGAAATATTAAGGAAGCCATTGCAACGGCCCCATACATTGGTAATTTCGATGTAAAGAAAGACACCATGATTACCACGGATGCAAGCAGCAAAGGAATAGGGGCAATGCTGTCTCAAAGAACGAAGGAGGGCGTGAAGGTAGTGGCGTTTGCTTCAAGGTCCATGACGGCTGCAGAGTCTAATTATTCAACCATCGAGAAGGAAGCATTGGCAGTATATTGGTCAATCAAGCACTTCAATTTTTATGTGTGGGGCATGCCATTTGAGGTATACACGGACCACAAACCCCTTGTGGGGATGTTTGCAAAGAAGGATTTGGAAAACGTAACACCAAGGATCGCGAAATGGATCCTTGGACTGCAAGGTTTTAACTACAAGGTAGGATTCGTCCCAGGGCAACAAAATAAGGTGGCAGACTTTCTCTCAAGATCACCCATGGAAAAACCGTTGGAAAAGGAAATGGTAATGGAGGTGAAGATCCCCGCAGTAGCGAGAGAGGAATGGGGCCAGCATATGGACCAGGACAGGATCCTGGGTGAGGTGAAAGAGTTAGTGAGGAAAGGATGGCCTAACAGATGCAAGGACCTGCCAGAAAACATTCAACCGTTCTGGAATGTGAGGAATGAGTTGTCCATTGAGGGAAGAATACTGCTCAAGTCAGGAAAAATCGTACCTCCTGAGGGTTTAAGGTCCAAGATAATCGATCTCACCCATGAGGGTCATATGGGCAGAAGCATGTGCAAGGCACGTCTGAGAGCAGATTACTGGTTCCCAGGAATGGATCAATTAATGGAGGACAAGGTGAAAGACTGTTGTGCGTGTAGCATGAGTGACAAGTCAAGAAGCATAAGACACGCTCCACTCCTGCCTGTAGAAATCCCCATGGTACCATGGGACAAATTGGGGTTTGACATTACGGGACCCATTCGGGCCAAAGGACCACAGGAATGCTACCTTTTGGTAATCATTGATTACTATTCGAACTGGATAACCTGTAAGTTCGTGAGTTCCATCAACACCCGGTCACTGATAGAGTTCATGAGTGAGATATTCTCTAGAGAAGGGATTCCCTCTTCTCTCGTCACGGACAATGGTGTACAGTTTGTGTCGGAGGAGATGAGAGAGTTCCTGGAAGACATGTCCGTAACACATGTGCGCACACCTCTTTATTGCCCCAGAGCCAATGGGAAGGTAGAGAGAGCGAACAGGATGCTAAAAGAATGCATACAACGGGCGAACAATTCAGGGTTGGCCATTGAACCTGCCATTAGAGACATGCTCTGGGCTTACCACACTACACCCAGTCTCTCAACGGGTCATACCCCCTTTGAACTGTTGAGGGGAAGAAAGGCTGGATCGAAATTGTCCCCCAATTGGTTGTGTCCAAAAGAGTTGGGAGAAGTTGACAAAGAGGAATTAAGGGACAGAACAGTGGTCCGACAAGGGAAATACAAGGAATGATATGATAGGAAGTGGGGGGGTCAAGGAGAGATTTTTTAAACCAGGACAAATGGTGCACATCCGGAAACCTGAGGTCATGAGAAGTACAGGGGGAAAGTACTACCCCCAGGCAAGAATTAAGGAAGTCAAGAGAAATGTGGTTGTCATGGAGGATGGGAAGAAATGGAGTATGGACAGGGTGGCTGGAGATGTGAGGGAAAGGCCCTGCGGTGAAGGCACCAGGGGACAAGGTATTGAAGAGAGGTTGGACGTGGCACAACAGAGGAGAGGGGACCGGCAAAAGAACGCTCCTAGCTGGCACCAGCACTATAGCATGGGGTGGTAGACATCTTCTCCTTTGTGTTTCCTTAGGAGTCCTCCATAGGGCCCGGGAACTTCCAGTCAGTTCGTATTGGTTATCATCCCTCCCCTTATGTCCCAGCAGTTCTCGCTGCACCGTTTGTAGGGGGGGGAAGATGTGTTGTAATTTGCACCCACTTGGTACAGTCCATGCACCCCTACCCTTATCAGCCCATTGGTACAGCCGTGGAATGTTGGTATGAAGGCCACCTTAGAATGTTGATGAGGTTGCCTTCACTCATGCTGATTAGCCTGCTTGACTGACAAGCTGGGGATGCTGTTGTGTTTGTACTTAATAAACATTTGACAATCTTCATCTGCGTGACTCTTCACTACACAAACCTTATGTAAAATATTATAAGGTCTCTTCAAAATTCAAAAAAAGTGTATTTCTTTACCATGTGGAAGCTTTGCCATTAATAGTCAGATTATAGAACTGCACTGAAAAGTGCTTATTAAAAGTGATAGTTTCTATACATATACCATTATTGAACTAAGAGACAAGACAACTGACATGTAAACCCTGTACATAACCCAGATTATTTTAGAGCAGCATTATAGTTTTAGTAAATCAAACACCATAGGTTTTTGTAAAACTGGTATCCTGAACTCACGTTTGAAAGAGCTTTAATACACGGTAATGAAGAAAAAAAGTGTTTTTGTTACATAAAATATTTGCCTATGGTCACACAATATAAGCTGGTAGCCGCAATTTACGAAGGTTTTCTGGTTTTACTTTGTACAAATCAGGCAGTAAATAGGTATTTTATTTGTCTTTCCTATGTTAAGGCTTTGTTTTCACCTTTCTGCAGCTTTTGTATAGCGCGAACTTGGCACGCTTAACATGTGCACCATTTACATTACACAAGGTCGCATTCATTGATTTTAGGCAATGGGGATATTAAACGCTTTGTTCAGAATCACAGGATGTTGAGTGGACCCTGAGACTCCAACGGGGTTCCCCAGCTGCAAAGTTGGCACATCCTGGGTAGAGGGGGGCAAGCAGAAGCCATATGAAAGCTCGGCTCGAGGTTCCAACAGGACCTCGAGTTGAGACAGAGCCAGGCTTCAGGCTCGACCTTGGCTGGAGCTTTGACTGGCTAGTCCACCTCTACATTTTTAAATCGCCACTTCAAAGGCAACCCTTTCTAAGTGTCTGATTTATGGCCCAAGGAACCCAACCCATGCTGCGTCACAGGGCCCAAACGGTTAACACTGCATTAGCTGACACCCACGCAGCCGCAGCCGTAGAGGTAGAACCAAAGAATTTATGGCTGCATGGGTGGGTATTATGAATGTGCAAGTAAGTTTGTCTATTTTGTCGGTCCATAGATCTTTTAGCACTATCCCTCAACAACACTAATGTATTTATCTTTTAAACAGCAAAATATCGCCGATTTCCAGTTATCTATTGTTACCCGTCAGTCTCATTGGGAATATTCCCAATGAGACTGCCGGATAACCTTCTGTTTAATGCTGACTATATCCTGTACATTTTCCACTGGGAATAATGTGTAATTCTCAATAGGGCAGCAGCGCCACACAAAGGTCGAAGAGGACAGACAAGTTCAAGGAGCTTGAAGTACTCCTTTGTCCGGTAATAGGCAGCTGCGTTTGTTCCACGTACCTCAACTTATCTCTGCTGAGTGGCGCATTCAGCAGGTGCCCTCACTATAGATGAGTGGTTCCATTAGGCGGGCCTGGTGCTGCTGCTAGTAACGTTGAAAGGATGACTCGCGGTGGATGGGGTGGGGTGCGCACATGCGGGTATGCTGGAGCGTGACAATTTGAAAAAAATCTGTGCACGCTGCCTGCTGCCCGCTGCCGCACAGCCCCTGCCCCGGAAGAACCAAAATCCAGCGCAATGAATTAGTGTCCCGCCCACTGTTCACCGGCGGCAACACTCAACTAAGGGGCGGCAACACTCAACTAAGGGCCGCCATCAACACACATTTATTGATTTTTCATGAGTCTAACTACCTGTTTTTGCCTCCGCCTCGGCTCAGTCACACAGCCGCAAGTCCCTCAACACTACTACTGACCGGGACACTCACTCGGGAGTGGAGACGGTCATGAGAACAACACTCTGCGGCTGCGCCGAGGTAAACTGAATTAAATACATCAATGCAATATCCAATATGTCACCACCAAGTGCAGCAGATGGGTGTAGAGTGTAGACCCGGCCCTGATAAGAAAGTGCCGGTGCTAAGCACCGGAAAACACCAGCACAAATTAAGCACTGAGTTTCCTTATATCTGAGGTCACTGCACTTAAAACCTATCAGTCCCCCCCATGCCAGGCTCTTCAGTCCTGAGGGCAAGGTGCTTGGCTCCAAGTAAGAAGGCGCACCTGCATGAGCAGAACACCCCAACAAACTTCGGAGTTGATGCCCCAGGCTTTGGAAGTGCAGTCAGACCTTATAAAACATATAGTGGACGTAAGTTAAATACAAGATGGCTAACTATATAGTGGCTGCACCGAAACTGGTCATGTTTGGTATCAAACCTGGTGGGATCATACCCAAACACCAATTCCAGGGTTGGAAGTATGATCCCATGTACTGGGAGGCTCCCTTGGAGTATCCCCCTGTAATCCGGGTTCAGGGTCCGACAACAAGCTAGTGCTCCTGCTGCCGACCACAAACACAATTCTGCCCTCCTGCTTCTGAGCCAATCTCAAGCTGGCGAAGGTAGGACAATAGGTTTCTTGTCACTGGGAGGTGTGACCAACTCCCAGACAGGACTTAGTGTATAGGGCTGGGGTGGTGGGGCACTTGCCAGAGCCATCAGGCTGCTTTGAATGGGCACCTTTGGTGCCCTCCTTGCATACTCCAGTTTGAACCTGTTCACGGAGCCCTTGGCTCCCCCTCTGGCGTGAAACTCAGAAAAGGACACAGGAGTATCCTCCCCTCAGTCCAGCCTCTCCTATGGGAGGGACCCATGAGTTATTCCAACCATTTCCCTACGGAACTTAAGGGCTTACGTGATGGTGGTTCTTTAGATTTGTCATGGGACAAGACCCAAGCCTGAAACCAAGTCACTCTTTGACCATCTGGACACTTGGACTTCGCTGGACTTTGCCTGGACCTGAGACTGCACCAGGGAAGACTCCTGCTGCTCCTGGTCTCGCTGTTCTGCAAGTCTTCTTTGCCATCTTTTCTGTGCTTCTTCCAGGATCTTCAACATACCTGTGGGCATCAAGGACAGCCAAAGTAATCTCCCTTGGCGTGAAAGAATCACTCCCATGCATCTGCAGGCACTGCAACAAAGCTGACCGGTCTGCTGCTCCTGAGGTCCCACAGACTTCCCGAGATTCATTAACACAGGTGGTGGTTCTGCAACTCCCGGAAGGCCTGACCTGTCTTCTCTGCAATTTTGAGCCCAGTATCCATTGTCGGAATCGCTGGGACCGAACTCCTGTGCACCATGTCAACTTGCCGTTGTCGAGGCCTGATAGCTCTGCACTCCAGAGATCTTAAGGCTACAAGAAGGTCCAGCATCTCTGCCTGCCACGTACAGTGTCCTCACCACATTCTCTGCACAGTGGGCTTTCCTTCTTGGTTAGCTGTTCAAGATCCCCTTACAACTCCTGTGCCTTCGGCCTGTGGGTCCTCCTGAGGGTCTTCTCTTGCTTCAGTGGGATTCCATGCTTGCTCGGGCCTGCTCTGACTCTCTGACTGCTGTTGGTGAGTCCCTTGGACCTTGCTGGTTCCAACATTGCTCCTTCTCTCTGTCTGAAGATCCATGGAAGGCTACAATACGATGCCCTCAGTCTTTATTTTTTTTTAAACACACCCTTATGTCCCTCATGAGCTAGAGCTAACAATTTCACCCTCACTCCTTCCAGAGCCACACATTTTGACCCCTACAGCAAATCACCAACCACAGACATTTCATGACAAATCTTTCCACACCATGTATTATTAACATCCATATCACCACTCCCTTGTGCCTGTAGAAACTAAGTCACACAACTATTTTAATACAGGTTATTTATCCAACTCAATCAACCACTCGTCATGAGGAATGCAACCTGATGTGATAACACAAACTTTAATCTCATCTTCTTTCCACAAAGTATCTTGGTCATCATATTGACTCACATAATCTATTGTCAACCAATCAGCTGCCTTGTTGACTACACCAGGAACAAACTGAACCTTAAAATGATAATCTAGTAACACCACTATCCACTTGCAGATGTGGATTGATATACTGTCAAGAATTTTCAGAATGTACCAAAAACTTAGTGCCCCATATAATCTGGCTAAACCACTGGATAGCCCAAAACACAGCCCACATAATTTCTAAATCGTACACTATTTACTGTCTGGTCCTTTCAATCTCCGACGTTCAAATGTGTGGGGCAACCCTGTGATCCTGAGAAATTGGGCAATTATTAGATAAACATAAATAATGATTCTCTTGGAGAGAGAAATAAGTCTAGCCTCCCTTGTCTAGAAAAATATGTACAAAGAAAATGTTAGTACAGTATGCAGACACAATTAATTGTCTAGTCATAGCATCAATGTAACAAAGAAATTACTCATACTGAAGGTGTTCCAACAGAAACGGTGCACTGAATAGTGACATAAGTGAATAAAGTGTGCAGTGCTATTTAAAATATGTACAATCTATTGCTGATAGACACTTCATTCAATTTTAACAACTCAAAGTTAAAGTATAATGTGTAAATTATTTCCATCAGTATCAGTTCACTGGCAATATAGTGGACTTTTCAACCCCAATGCATTTGTTACAAGGTCATCATCAGGACCAACTTTGTCCTGATGATGACCCTGTAAGCACAATGGCTGGATTAAGGTATTGAAGAAATGGCAGAATTGCTTGGTGCAAAAAAATCATTCAAACAACCAGTTATTAGATACACCATTGAAGGATCAGTAAAAAGGCCTGCTATCATTGGAAGCCGTGACCAAACACTTTCAGTGCAAGCAGCAGTCTCATGTCTAATCTGGCCATAATTAATAAAAAGAGGATGTCTTCCTTATATCCTTTGTTTTATCAAGATAAATACAAAGAACCCTCCTAATATCTACTAAATTTAGGCCTGTTTTACAGGAGTTAAAGGATTAGCGAAAAAGGAAGGAAGAGTAACAATCTGGTTAATACTAAAATCCAGAGAGGAGTTGGCCTAACGGCTAGGGCGCTCAACCTCGGACCTGGCGACCTGGGTTCGAGTCTCGGTAATGACGCTGAACATCCTGTGATTCTGGGCAAATCACTTAATCTCCCCGTGCCTAACAAAAAAAATGGATGTGTGTCCTCATGTATAGTAACTGGTGCTATGTAAAGTGCTCTGATACCTGATTGGATTCAGGTCAAATTCGCGCTATATAAAACTCTGCAAAAAAAAACTACTTTCTGGAGGTGTGAAGGCTTGTTCTTTCTTCTTCCCCTTCTCAGATTTGAACTCTAAAACGATCAATCAATCATCTCGGATTTGTAGAACATGGCTAAGTACCCACAGTTTTCAGGCGTTCGGTTCTTGATGGAATCAGTTGAAAAGCCAGGTCGTGTGTCCCTTTCTGAATTCCGGAGGAAGGATGATGTTCGGAGGTGAAGGTGAAGGTCGTTCCAGGACTTGGCAACGAGGTGGGAGAAGGATCATCCACCACTGTGGCTTTGGCGGATGAGGGGAGTGTGTGCAAATGCGAGGGAGGCGGAGCACAGGTGTCTGGAGGGTTGATGGAAGTTCAGGCAGTGGCTGATGTATGCTAGTCCTTGGTCGTGCAGAGCCTTGTTGTTGTGTATCAGCATCTTGAATTGCCATCTTTTCTGGATGGGGTGCCAGTGGAGGTTCCTGAGGTGGGGGGCGATGTGGGTCCGTTTGGGGAGGTCAAGGATGAATCTGGCAGCTGAGTTCTGTATTGTCTGGAGTCTCTTCAGGAGTTGGGTGGTGATTCCTGCGTAGAACGAGTTGCCGCAGTCCAGCCACCTGGTGACTAGGGTGTGAGTGGCGGTTTTCCTGGTGTTGACAGGGAGCCATCTACAGATCTTGCAGAGCATGAGGAGGGTGTGAAAGCAGGCGGAGGAGACTGCGCTGATCTGGCTCTTTATGGTGAGTTTGCTGCCCAGGATGACGCCAAGGATGCGGGCGTGGTTAAGTTTCGTAATTTTCTTTTTTTTAGAGTTTTATATAGCGCAAACTAGACCCGAAAATATCGGGTATCAGAACGCTCTACATAGCACCAGTTTTGTTACACAAGGACACATTCATTTTCTTTAGGCACGGGGAGATTAAGTGATTTGCCAAGAATCACAGGATGTTGAGCGTCGTTGCCGAGACTCCAACCCGGTTCCCCCGCTTAAGGTCGACCACTCTAGCCGTAAGGCTACATCCTCTCCAACACAGTTGGTGTGGGTCTTAATTCAGAGGGCCACCAGTTTTCGTTCCAGAGGGAGGAGTAGTTCACAAACATCGGCAGTTAAATGTTGTCAGTATTGAGCTTCAGGCAATTGGTCTTCACCCAGTCAACAACACTCATTAAGCAGTTGTGGAAGTTGGTCATAGAGGCGGAGGGGTCTTCTGAGAGTGAGAGGATGAGTTGGGTGTCTTTTGTGAAGGATATGATTTTGCAGCCATGGGTTCTGACGATGTTGGCCAGGGGCGTCCTGTAAGAGTTGAACAGTGTGGAGCTGAGGGATGAACCTTGAGGGACGCCGCAGATGATTCTGTTGGGTTCTGAGGTGAAGGATCATAGGCAGATTCTCTGGGTTCATTCTGTGAGAAAGGACACAATCCATTTGAGGGCGTATTCCTGGAACCCGATGTGGTGGAGTCTTTTGATGAGTGTGGAGGAGATGCGGTATCGAACGCTGCTGAGAGTTCGAGGAGGATCAGGGTTGAGAAGGTTTCTGATGTCATCTGTGGCAGCGATCAGGGCAGTCTCAGTGCTGTGGTTGGTGAGGAAACTGGATTGGCAGTTATCCAGTGGGTTGTTTTTGCCAAGGTATTCGGTGAGTTGACAGTTGATGGCCTTCTCAATGACTTTGGTGGGCAAGGGGAGCAGGGAGATGGGAATAAAGTTCTTGAACTCACTAGGGTCGGCGGAGGGTTTCTTGAGGAGGGGTTTGACCTCTGCAAGTTTTCATCCACTTGGGAAGGCGGCCATGGTGATTGATGCATTAATAATGGAGGTGAGTTCACAGCTGATTTCCTTGCGCCCGAGGTTGAAGAAGTGGTAGAGGCAGGGGTCCACGGGTGTCGTGGAGTAGATGGAGTTCATGATGGCTGCGGTGCTCAGTGTGGAGAGCTGTTCCCGTGTGGTGAGCGGGTGGTTGTTGGTGTGTCAGCTGGTGTGAGGAGGTTGGAGGAGTCAGTGGATTGGGGTTCAAAGTTTCTGTAGATTGTGGATATGTTGTGTGGAACTAGTCTGTCAGGGTTTCGCAGAGTTCCTGGGAGTGGAGATTGTGTTCTCGGTGGCTGGCGGGTGGGAGAACTCTCTGACGATGCAGAAGAGTTCTATGCTATTGGAGCTTGCTTTGATGTGGACTGCCAGGGCACCTCTTTTCATCTCTTTTAGGTGTTATTTGTTGAGGGCTGACTTGAAAGTTCCTCGGTTTGTTGTACTTCATTGTCCTGATTTCTGGTGCAAACCAGCTGGATTGTTTGGTAGATCTGCTGGTCATGGCAGGCTTGATGGGTGCAACTCTGTAGGTGCAGTTGGTGATCTAGGCTGAGAAATTCTGGACGCCCTGTTCAAGATTGGCTGCAGAATCTGAATGGGTGGTGTTGAGGGCGTTTTTCCATTGGGTCTCTGTCGCTCTCTTCCAGTTGCGGTGGGGGTAGCTGGGATGCTTAGTGGTGGTGCATGGGGATTCTGCAATGGTGAAGTGGATGATGGCGTGGTTGGTACAAGTGAGTTCTGTGACATGACTGTACTTGACTCTGTTGCTGGCAGTGAAGACTGGGTCAAGAGTTTGTCCTGCGCTATGAGTGGGGTTGGCAACTAGTTGGGTGAGGTTGATGTTGCTCATGTTTTCCAGTAGGTTGGTGGAGTAAGCATCTTTGGGGTTTTCGGAGTGGAAGTTGTGGTTACCAAGGAGGATGTAGTGCTTCGAGTCAATGGGTTTGGTAAAGTCTTGCACAATCTATGGATGTCCTGTATATGACCCACTTTAACTTCTTGCCAAATTGTGGGATTTGCTTCATGGCAGAGGAAAACATTCCCATCATTTCCTGTAGAACCTTATATGAGAATATTTTATCTTGGCCTCTCCTAACTGCAAGCACTCACACCTCCCCTTAAACCTGCATTTATCAGCTGAGTCCACTGCACAATTCTTCAGACTTGTGCTAAACAACATGTAGAATGACCCCTTAAACAGAGGAAACACACCATTTAAATAAAAAAGGAACCATGGCTAAATATACCAATTACAGGGCTTTGTGACACCATGTTCAAAGGCAGAGGCAGGACGATGGGCAGGGCCTCCCAATAACTATTTTGTAGACTGCCTTATTAGCTGGGCAGAACAGCTTTCAAGGCAAGTATAATTGAATAGATAAAGTAGCTTCTTTATCCAGAACAGTGGTATAAGTTTTCTTTCAAAACAACAGCTTGGATCAATCTCATTAAGTATGTGCCGTACAATATCCAAGTCAAGAGTCCCATATTCTACTTTAAGAGTCTTCCTTTATTCTTCATTCCATTGTGAAGCAAAAACAGCCAATGTGTTTCGTTTCTTTTTAGGTTTCGCCTGCACAGCCCTTGCGCTGGATAAATCTATTGCTTTTAATATAAACTTAAAAGGGACTTACATCCCCCTCCTCTCTTTCCTGGCTTCTCATTCGTTCCTGTGGGTGCCATTTACCTTTCCTCCGTTTCTATTGGCTGTAGCATATTTTCCTGCATGTACCAATGCTTGTTTCTTGCTTATCTTTCCAGTTTTCCACTGCCGAAATACTGTTAACATCCGCTTTGGTGGAACTATGTTTTCCTAAAGTTTTGCCTTTTACTCTTGCAGCATATTTATATAATAATTTATCACCCAGAGGGATTAAGTGATTTGCATAGAATCATAGGATGATGTGCAGCGCTGCAGAGACTTGACTGGGATGCCCACCTCTTGAGTCAGCAGCTCTCGCCACTGCCACACTTCCTCTCCACTGCCCTATCATCTGTCAGGGAGTTCTTTGCTTCTGCGGACGGTAATTGATGAAAACACCTCGTATTCATTACGTAGGCGAAACCGATGCATTACCAATGCATGTATAATACTGGAACTTCTTCAGAGATGCGTGCAACATGAACTTACACAACGTACATCAATAGATATTGATCACATCACAATATGTATGTACAATTGTTTTCCTCTTTTTATAATTTTTTTCTTCAAAAAAACACAAAAATCTTTTCACATCAATAGATACTAAAAATGGCAACCCAACCTTGGTAAACACACAAATGTCTATCAATTTACGTTTTATATACTCGTTGTGGCACATACTAAATGAGTGCCTTCAAGACTTGCACTCTGATTGTTTCTCTGTATCAAAGGCAGCTGTACCTGTTGCAGGTAGGAACTGAATTAGAGATGTACCAAGAAAACTGCACAAGATAGTGCAGTCGTTCTCTGTTGGCACAACTCCTATTGTGAATTGTATGGTGTTCAATTATTCTTTAATTACTTGGGCCGGATGAAGTATAACATTTTTTACTCTCATAGCTCCAATTCAGTAAAGAATATATAACAATCAGTGGCAATGCCACTTTTCTGACTTTGGAATACTCGTTCATGCAAGGATTATTTTTTTTCAATAATTTTTATTGCAAGTGAATGTTGCAAAAATAAAAATAAAAAATGTATCACCACCTAAATGTGGCAGGTATATACTTGCAATAAACATTTTAAATGTTAACTCTTAGATATTATTTTGATATAACGGTGAAGGCACCTCCTAGCAGGCAGTTGTACTTAGCAGGTATCTGGGTATATAATTTAGCAAATTAAAGGGTAATATGATTCTTATTGATACAAAGAAAGGTACTTTTGGCTCTGAAGCACTGTAATCTGAATACAAAGCTTAAACACACAAACATAATCAAGGCTATTTCGGATCAGGAGATGCATGAACTCTGTAGTAACATTCAGTAACCTGCACACCACAGAGTGATATTTGATAGCTGAGGTCTACAATTATTTTAGAGATGCGAACACTGCTTCTAAGGCAATAATGGAAGCAGCTAATACTTTAATATATAAATCAGGGAAACCAAGAGAACAATGTTCTTCCTACAGAACAATTTCCTTTCCTACCTGATATGAAAATGCAAACTAACATTTTCGAAGACTAAGGGGTCTATTAGGATGGCGTGCGGATCGCCACCGCCCTACCGGCGGTGGCGATCCGCACGCCAAAACACCCAGCCGGTCGGGTTTTTACCCCCCGCCACATTAGCAAGGCGGGGGGTACCGCGGCAGATGGAAAGACAGTCTGCCGCTTTTCCGCCGGTAGGAAATCGTCATGATTCCCTACCGGGCTAAAAAGGCCCATGATATGGTGGTGGTGTCTTGCAGGCACCGCCATCCATATTATGATGTGGCATTTGAAATGCCTTTCCATGGCGGAGACTCCGCCATGAAAAGGCATGCGGAGTTCTCTTTGGGGGCCAGGGTGGTGGGCTGCAGTTGGGGGGTACCCATGGTACCCCCAAATATTGGAATGCACAAGGTGGCAGGCGCCGCGCGGTGCCTGTCACGTTGTGCATGCCAATGCACAACATGCATATATAGCATTGTGGCGGGTGCTGCTTACAGCACAGCCCGCCACAATGCAATATATGCGGGATGACACCGCCACCGTGGCGGTGGCATCCTAATTGCCGGTGCGGAACCGCCGCACCACTGGCGGCCAGTTTCAGCACCGCAAGGGTGGTGGGCGGACTGAAGACCGTAATGGACCCCTACGTTGGAATCCCAGATGTCCTGTCTAATAAATTCTGATCAATCGAGATTCACAAAAAATAAGCAGACTTTTGACAATATATGGAGGGACTACATCTCAGGGTAAAATCTGAGAGAAGAAAGAATCCTATGGAAGTACTGACCCTTGATGACAAGAAGGCCATTGACTGGGTTGATTGTTTTTTCTCCAGATATGTTGTTGGAAGGGTGGGATTCGGGCCAGTTACACAGGTGTATATGTGGATAAAATACGCAGCCCTAAGGGTAAGCACCCTGAAGAAACTAGCCCTAAGGGTAAGCACCCAGAAGAAACTGTCTTTTTTGCTGCGTAGAGGTAGGTACGCAGCAGGGGTGCCCCCTGTCCCCTCTAATATTCGCACTTGCCCATAAAACATACAAATCTCAGGAAGTGAAGGGGTGAAATTTGAGGACAATTTGCATGCAATTTACTTATTTGTGGATGAAATTCTGCTGAACCTGAACAGCCAGGAAACATTCTAAAAGACAGTGCTGACAATTTAAAGACACTACAGGGCACTGTCAGGCTTCAAGGCGAGCCTGAAAAAGTTAGAAGTAATGGGGATAAGACTAGGTCCCAACCTCCGGAGAACTATAGGGGAGTTATCAACCCTTAAGTGGGCCAGAAACAGCTTTCAATATCTTGGTGTTAATATAACACCAACACTTCACTGATTGGATACAGGTAATGTTTACATGCTGCTATTTTCAGAAATCAGAAGTGATCTCACTAGATGGCATCCTCTGTTCATTCTTTGGCTGGAATGGATTGCATCATTGCTAAACTTACATTTGTGTCAGACACTTTCAATAGCAATTCTGGAACTAGATATGCATAATATACAGTTAATTTGTGACAAATTTGTATGGAGGAATAATAATTATATGGTAGTCAGAAGATTACCAGCTGCATCCAGATCTCAGGGAGGAATGCTCAATGGCAGGAAGCTATTAAATGGTCTTTGACTGAGACCAAGAAATATTGTCCTCAAATGAAACTTGCTCTATTGAGTAAAAATGTTATGGGATCACTTTGGATCCCAAAGAGGGATTGCACAGGTTAATTCTCAGGTATTATACGCCCATTACTGGATGTGTGGGTTGACATTTTGAAGGATGTAAGGATACATTTCTTTCCGCTTCCATTCACTCCTATTCATCTCAATCTGGAATTCACAGAGCCTGTGAAGATTGAGACATTCGCAAAATGGGAGATGGAGAATCTCTTTTATCAGGGTAAAATGAAATCCTTTGAAACCTGCAAAAGAGGATTTCACCTAGATGAAACAGGAGGGGATCCAAAATCTGGGATTGGAACAAAATAAGCAGATCTAGTGCACTGAAGAGTGGCAGAAGCTGTGCAAGATTAAACAGAAAAATGCAGGAAGGGTAAAAAGTAAGGAAACTCAATATATATTGATGTACTTCTACGTGAACCGTAGAAAACATAGAAGCACATATTCCAGCACTAATAGGAAATGATGGAGACCGTGAGGTGGCTATGGTGAAGAAGACATCTTTGATTGTAGGGTGACCAACATGCAATGAACAGGCTCGATAATACTGAGTCTATGTAGGACCATCTTGAAAGGAATGTCTAGATCGGACCGGTCATTGGCTGTTAACTTGCTTCTAAGGGCAAATCAGCAAAAAAGAGGATCATAGAAAAGTGCGTCCCTTCGAACAATTACTGATTGGGAAAGAAGGATGTGGACAATAATAACAATGGAAGTGCTTACTTATGATCGGAGCTGAGAGGGAAGGGACACATTTTGCACCATTTGGAAGGTCCTAGTGTATCATCTGCTGCTCCCCACGCCTAATGTATTCTAGACTCTAACAACCTTGTCCATGTCCTGGCATACGAATCCTGCTGCGATAACATCTGATGGAACAAAGCAAAGTCCAGGGCACACGTAATAAGTATCAAATGCGGTTCCGTACGAATTTGTGTTCAAATCAGAATATGTGATCCACACCAGATGAATAGTTTCACCTGTGTTTAATGAATGAAGGAAATGCGAAAGCAACCACCCGACACGTGTTTCGTCACATGAGGGAGTAATCCTGTGACTTCTTCAAGGCTGAAAGGGTAGCGCTGTACGATGCGTGTGTCAAAAAGCGGTGATAATTCCAACCCGGCTGGGTGATCACTAGGAATATTGAGAGCTGGGAGGATGAGAAGGTGACGGGTGCACCGACCTAAAATGCGAGTGCAGGTTTCTAGGCGTTTAGGGTCCGGAGGGGTCCCGCCAAGGGGAACCTGTGGGGGGCAGTCCAGTGTTCAAGCGGGGCAGCCGGGTACACCTACGCTGAGGCGGATCCTATCAATGAGGAGAGGAGCAGGGGAACACTGGTGCCATCTCGCTAACCGGGTGTGGACATCTGATGGAACTAGAAACTTTGGAAAGGACAGCTACAAATTCCTAAAAAAGGTTTGGATGTTCAATGACTCGGCACTAGACATGAATACTTGTAAATAGTTGTGTTTCCTTTGCTTGGCTGGCTCTTGAGTGAAGAGGGGGTCAGGGAGGGGTTGTTGCCAGCTTTTTATGAAGAGTTCTATTAATAGGTGTTTGTGAAAATGTTCAACTTATTTATTATTAGGTTTTGATTTAAATTTAATGAAAAATACAATAAAGTGTCATGAAGAAAAGTACTGGTGAAGTAAATTATTAGCCCACCAGTTCAGTGTACCTTTTTTAAGGCTGACCTAAAAATGGATAACTGATTTGGTTATTTTGTCCCAAATTCCACTATGCCTTAAATGAATCATATTAATAGCTACAACCAGATTTAAAATAATGATCTAGTATATCAATAACTTAAAATACAACTTCAGGTCATTGCCATTTGACTGCCTGGGTAACCCAAACCAACCATTTACTTACCTTCATTAATGACTTACTGTT
This sequence comes from Triturus cristatus, assembly GCF_964204655.1. Taxonomy (NCBI): domain Eukaryota; kingdom Metazoa; phylum Chordata; class Amphibia; order Caudata; family Salamandridae; genus Triturus; species Triturus cristatus. Next base: position 1,135,453,195 of record NC_140594.1, on the reverse strand, counting down.
AGAAACTCTATCTAGCCACAGATTCCTTACTTTTGAATTATCCCCAGGCATTAGACTGGACCCGTGTTTTTTTTTTGTGAGCAATACTCCTGCACACTGGTAGGTGTAGGCTCCGAGTGGCATCATCAACGTAATCTGCGCCGGAATTGACATGCGCAGTGCCTATATCGGCACAATCCCAGTACGATGACATCAGTTTCGTTTTGCGACTTTCCACGTCAGGAGCTCGAACCATGAAGATCAATGATCACTGGCGTGTAAAACTAGCAGAGAGAAGGGGTTCACCGGTAAGGAATCTGTGGCTTGATAAGGGTCTCTACCAGATAATATGTTACCGAAGGTAAGTAACTTGTTCATGGGATAGAGACGTCTACCCACAGATTTCTTACCTTAGAATAGGTACCCAAGCAATATATTCCAGAGGTAGGTCTGTGGAAGAATTTCACACCAAAAACTTCTGCAGGGCGAATGGGCACAGGCCCATCCTGACGGACCTGACTGTCCAGGCAGTAGTGCTTAGTGAATATGTGCAGAAAGGGCCAAGTTGCTGCTTGATAGATGTCCAGGAGCGGGACGCTGCATGGTAAAGCAGTGTTTGCAACCTTTGCTCTAGTGGAATGAGCACACAAACCCTCTGGGGGTTGATTCTTGGCTAATAAATTGCAGTTTTAATGCAGAGCACAATCCATCAGGAGATGGTCTGTGTCTGCATGGCATTCCCTTTCTTAGAGCTGACATACCCCATGAAGATTTGATCGTCCATCCGGAATGGTTTTGTGCAGTCAAGAGAGAGCGACAATGCTTTTTTTGGGTCCAGCCAGTGGAGTCTCTCCTCTTTCTTAGAGGGATAAGGCGGAGCATAGAAGGTAGGCAAAGTAATGGACTGGTTTACATGGAACGGGGTAACTACATTTGTCAAGAAGGATGCTCGATTCCAAAGGATCAGTTTGTCGAGAAAAACAAGATGTAAGGAGACTGAGAAGGCAGTGCCCTGAATGACCCTGTGGGCAGAAGTAATTGCCACCAAAAAGGCAGTCTTGATGGTGAGGAGTCTAAGAGGAAAAGAATAAAACGGCTCAAAAAGAGTGCACATTAAGAAAGAAAGAACCAAGTTAAGGTCCCATTGAGACATATCAAAGGGAGCTTGGGGAAACGTGCTGAAGACCTTTAAGGAACCAATTTACAATAGGGGGCTTAAAGAGAAAGGTTTGATCTGGTAGCTGCAGAAAAGTGTAGATAGCATATAAATAACCAATCAAAGTGCCCAGTGAAGAGCCTTGCAGTGCCTGGGTAAGGATAAACAAAAAACCTTGGGACAAGGGAGCACACAATGCCACATATGTATTCCAATCAATGTCGTATACCATTTTGGTGGAGGGACGCTGAGCTGCCAAGATAATATCAAAGCTGTCAACTGTCACCGTCCAATCGCCCCGCATGAAGGATGAGGGTTGACAGGTTTGGGTGGAGAACTCTCTTCTGCTGCTGTGCCTGAAGATTCTCCCAAAGGGGCAGCCTGATTGGAGGACCGACGGTCATGCTCATCAGCTCTGGATATTATACTCTCCAAGCCCAGTCCGGACCCACAAGGATGACTTGGGCACGGTCATTCCTGCTCTTCTTGAGAACTCTGTGCAGGAGTGGGAAGGGGAAAAGGTGTACACAAAGCCTGAGCTCCACTGAAGACAAAAAGCGTCTCCAAGCGAGAACCTCCTGGGAAACTCCAGCATGCAAAACTGCAGACCTTGCGCATCCTCAGAGATGGCGAACTGATCTAACCACGGCTCTCTGCACTGCTGACCTTCAGGAGACAACTCAAGACCTGGCTCTTCGACCAGTAGTAGCAACAACAGCCCCCCCCCCCAGCGCCTTGAAACCCTCCCGGGTATGTAGTGCGCTTTACAAATTATATGATTGATTGATTGATTGATTGATTGATTGATTGATTGATTGAAAGAGACCTTGCACCACTTCCAGATTGAGATGCCATTCACGATCCAGTAGGCATCTTCAGCTGTGTTTGTCTACCCTGGCATTCAGAGAGCCCATAAGATGTTGAACCACCAGGGTTATGCCCTGATCTTCCAGCCATGCCCAGAGGTGCAGGCCCCCTTGGCAGAGGATCCAGGACCCCATCCCACCCTGTTTGTTGCAGTACCACTGTTGTAAGGTAGAACAGGTCCTGGGCACAAGTCTCCAGTTTAGTTAAATGTTTTAAATTTGACATCTTTTCTAAGCGACTACTTTTACATGCTTTGCATTGACATGAAAATATGTTTAGCAATTATTTTATTTGCAGCATATTTATTAGTTAACATTTATCAGGTAGTTTGTACCTTCTGTCCAAGCCTAAGGAACATTGTACATGATGCCCTTGTATTTGGTTGTCCGATTGGAGACAGCTCTGAGTCATACAGACAAACAATCCTATCAGTGCTGCACCTCTGACAAAGTCCAATTGGAAAAGTGTTTTTGCTATATAAACCACCTCTGAGGCAAATTCGGCACAGGAGCACTTTGACTGAGATTATCCTGGAACGCTGTGCCTGCGATGCTCTACACCAGACCGACTTCCTGATGCATCATACACAGGTATGGAGAGTTGGGTTGTCCTATGGGATGTGGAAGAGGGTACTCCCACTATGCTCTTGATAGTGTGGGCAGGATTAGGATGGGAGTATACAAATATTCATAATCACACTGTATAATGGATGAACTATTTATCTTTTTAACCATTCTTGTAATGATGAACAAGTTACTTACCTTCGGTAACTATGTATCTGTAAGAAACATTAGTTAGTTAGATTCCTCACCTTAGGCGTCAGGCTGGATCCGGAAAGATTTTTCGTCAGCAATACCCTTGTGCGTCGCTAGGCGTCGTCTGCGGCTCCACGTCCGTCGTCGCCGTCGTACGCCAGGACGATGTAGTCGGAGTACTTAGACACCGCCCTCGCGCGCTGACGTCAGTTCTTGTACATAGCTATCCGCGCCAGGGACGCAGAGCCATGCAAAAGACCGACACTGGTGCCAAAAAAATTCTAGGGCCCTGAAAAGGATAACCTCAACCCTAGATATCGGTTCGCAGAACGGGGAGGATGGGTGGGTCGGTGAGGAATCTAACTAACTAATTTTTCTTACAGATATATCGTTACCGAAGGTCAGTAACTTCTGAAAGAAACACGTTAGTTAGATTCCTCACCTTAGAATAGATACCCCAGCAATACCAACCCCGGTGGTGGGTCTGCGAACCAAGATCACACCAGAAAGTCCTAGAGAACAGAACGGCCAAAGAAGCCGTCTCTCCGGACTTGGCTGTCCAGGCAATAATGTGTGGCAAACGTGTGCAGCGAGGCCCACGTTGCTGCCTGACAGATGTCCTGCAAGGGGACTCCCCGGCCCCGGGCAGTTGTCGCCGCTGTGGCCCGAGTGGAATGGGCCCTCAGCCCTACAGGAGGTTCCTTTTTAGCTAAGGAGTAACAAGCTTTGATACACAAAAAGACCCACCGAGAGATGGTTCGCTTGTGCACCACCCGCCCCTTCTTAGCGCCCACGTAGCCAACAAAGAGTTGGTCGTCCACCCGGAACTGCTTGGTGCGGTCCAAATAAAAGGACAGCGCCCGTTTTGGGTCCAGACGGTGGAGCCTCTCTTCCTCTTTCGAAGGATGCGTAGGTGGAAAGAAGGTGGGCAACGTAACAGTCTGCCCGATGTGAAAGGCAGTTACCACCTTAGGGAGAAAGGAAGGACGTGTCCTGAGAACGACTTTGATCCGGATGGCCAGAAAGAAAAGGAGGCTTAGAACAGAAAGCCTGGAGCTCACTCACCCTCCTAGCAGAGGTGATGGCAACCAGGAAAGCAGTCTTGAGCGTCAACAGACGAAGGGGACAATTATGAAGTGGCTCAAAGGGAGCGCACATCAGATACGTCCATACCAGATTCAAATCCCACTGAGGCATTACGAAAGGGACAGGAGGAAACATGTGAGTAATGCCCTTGAAGAAGCGAGAAACAACAGGGGATTTGAAAAGAGAAGGCTGATCAGGAAGCCGTAAGAAAGCAGAGATAGCAGAGAGATAACCTTTTAGAGTGCCCAGAGCAGACCCCTGCTGGGCCATGGAAAGAAGAAAGATGAGAACCTCAGAAAGAGGGGCGGAAAGGGGATCCATAGCCTTTGCTGTGCACCATGCCACAAATTTGTTCCACCTGCAGGCGTATACCGATTTTGTGGAGGGACGCCTGGCTGCCAGAATCACATCACAAACGTCAGGAGGCAAGTCAAATGGCATCAACTGTCGCCGCTCAATCTCCACGCATGGAGGTGGAGGCTGGACAGGTTCGGGTGGAGGACCGTCCCCTGCTGCTGCGACAGAAGGTCCTCCTGAAGAGGCAGTCGTATCGGGGGATCGATCGATCGACAGACTGAGTAGCTCGGGATACGAGTACCTTCGTGCCCAATCCGGAGCCACCAAGATGACTTGGGCCCGGTCGCGCCTTGTCTCCTTCAGCACTCTGGGCAGAAGTGGTATAGGCGGAAAGGCGTACAACAGACCGCAACTCCACTCGTGACGAAATGCGTCTCTGAGAGAGTACCGCCTTGGAAACTCCAACGCGCAGAACTGCTGACATTGCGTGTTCTCTTCGGTGGCGAATAGATCTAACCAAGGCTCTCCCCACTGCCTAAAGAGGCCTTGCGCCACGTCCGAGTTTAGACGCCATTCGTGATCCATCATGCACCGGCGGCTGAATTTGTCTGCTCTGGCGTTCAGAGAGCCCGCCAGATGTTGAACCACCAAGGTGATGCCCTGATGTTCCAGAGACGCAGAGCCTCCTGACAAAGGGTCCACGACCCCACCCCGCCCTGTTTGTTGCAATACCACATGGCGGTGGTGTTGTCCGTGAAAACCTGCACTACACTTCCCCGGACAGAGGGAAGGAATGCTTCAGTGCAAGTCGGATCGCCCTCAGCTCCAGAAGGTTGTTATGGAGCTGGGACTCCGCTGGGGACCAGAGGCCTCTTATCTCCGCCTCTCCCATGTAGCCCCCCCATCCTAGGAGGGACGCATCCGTCACTACTACGTGCTCCGGTTGGGGTAGGGAGAAGGCTCTGCCACTGACCCAATCGCGGTCCGTGAGCCACCACTGCAACTGTCTCGCAGTGCCCTCCGAGATCAGGACGTGGTCGGACAGGTTGCCCCGATGCTGGGCCCACTGAAACTTCAGGTCCCACTGCAGAGCCCGCATTCGCCATCTGGCGTGATGCACCAACAGGATGGAGGAGGCCATCAGACCCAGAAGCCGTAGCTCCAACCTGACCGAAACCCGGGATAGAGGCCGAAAAATGGAATCGGAGCCTGAATATTCCGGACCCGCTGTTCCAGAGGATAGGCCCGGAACTGCACCAAGTCCAGAACCGCTCCGATGAAGAGGAGCTTCTGGGAGGAACTCAGATGCGACTTCGGCACATTGATGGAGAACCTCAGCAAATGCAAGAGGTCGGCCGTAGTCTGGAGGTGGGAGACGACTGCCTGGGGCGAGCCCGCCTTCAACAACCAGTCGTCGAGATAGGGGAAGACTGGAACCCCTAATCTGCGCAGATGAGCTGCCACCACCGCCCTCACTTTCATGAACACCCGAGGGGCACTGGTGAGGCCGAATGGGAGCACGGTAAACTGAAAATGCTCTTGGCCCACCGTGAACTGCAGGTAACGCCGGTGGGCTGGCAGGACGGGGATGTGGAAATAAGCGTCCTGCAAGTCCAATGCTACCATCCAGTCTCCAGGGTCTAGGGCAGCCAGAACCTGAGCTAAGGTGAGCATCTTGAACTTCTCCTTCCAGAGGAAGACGTTGACGCTCCTGAGGTCCAAGATAGGGCGTAGGCCCCCTTTGCCCTTCTTGGGAACCAGAAAGTAGTGGGAATAACAACCATGACCTACTTCTGGACCAGGAACGCGCTTGATGGCCCCTTGGCCAAGAGGGCCGTAACTTCCTCCTGTAGAAGTTTCAAGTGGTCCCCCGACATGCGGTGTACTGCGGTGGCATGGCTGCAGGGGTCGCCTCGCAGGGGAGGGAGTAGCCCCTTCGGACGATTTGCAGCACCCACCTGTCCGACGTGATGGAACGCCAGTGGAGCAGGTGATGGTGAACTCTGCCTCCCACTGGCGTGGAATGGGCCTGAAAGCACGGACTAGGAGGGCTTTGAGGCGGATGCTGCTGGTGTAGATGTGGACGGACCGGCACGATGTCCCCCCTGTACCGCCTCGGTGGAATCCAAGTCTGCGACCGCGTGGAGGTTGGTTCTGCGGCCTTTGTCTAGGCGGACATGAGGGGGCGCCCCTTCCTTGGCCACGAAAGGGGCGAAAAGCAGAAGTTTGCCGAGAGGCCCAAGGACTTGGCCGTAGCCCTGGAGTCCTTAAAGGGCTCCAGCGCACTATCCGCTTTGTCGCCAAAAAGGCGACTGCCATCGAAGGGCATGTCCATGAGGGTGCTCTGGACATCCCCAGAAAACCTCGTGTACTGCAGCCAGGCGTGGCGACGAAGTGCCACCGTGGTCGACATTGCCCTACCCAGCGAGTCCGTAGTGTCCAGTCCACATCGGATTGCATGCCGCGCTGCTTCCCGCCCCAGGGCAAGAGCCTGGGCGAGCCGTGTCCGGGCCTCCTCCGGACACTGGGGCAGCACGTCCTCCAGTGGGAGTAACGATCCAAGAGACAAGCGGTGTTAATAGACCGCAGTCCCAAACTAAGGGAGGAGAACAGCTTCTTACCAAACTGTTCTAGTCTCTTGGATTCCCGATCCGGGGAAGCGGACGGGAAGGAGGTATGGGGAGTAGAGGCCTAGATAACCAGGCTTTCGGGCGTGGGGTGTATGGACAGAAAACTGGGGTCGCCCGGTGCAGGGCGGTGGCGCCGTGCCACGTTCCGGTCCACAGGAGGTACTGTGGAGGGCTTGGACCAGGTGCCCTTCAGAACTTCCACTAGTGCTTCATTAAACTGCAGCAGAGGCTCCGAGGAGCTTGCTGACGGTTGGAGCACCTCTGTGAGGAGGTTAGTCCTCACAGCCACAGCAGGTAGCTCCAGCCCAAGGGCTTCGGCCGCCTTGCGCAGCACCACAGAAAATGCAGCACCTTCCTCCGAAGCCACGGTCGGAGGAGAGATGAAGCCAGTGTCAGGGGAGGTGTCAAGACCACTGGCATCCCCCAGCTCGTCTGCCCAGTCCTGTCATAACTGGCCCTGCCGGGCCAGAGGGTCATCAGACCCCTCCCAGTCATCACCGTCATCCGATTCCTGGTAGATAGGTGGAATGATCGGAGCCAGGCAGAAGATGAAATTGCCACCCATCGGCGTTGGGTGCAGCGCCGGACGGCGTCACTCCGACGCCGGGCCCGGACCGGGACTGAACCGGGGAACGGCGCCGTCCCAAGGCGGCGCCAGGGGTGGCACCGGAGTCGGCGCCGGCGGAGGGGTCGTGAGGTCGACCGGCGCCAACTGGGATTCAGGCCTGGATCACGCGGGGACCTGCGGCGTCGGGACCGGAGTCAACGACGGCGCCGGGGCCGGTGCCGCCGGCTCGCTAGGCCTCCCAGTCGAGCCTGTGGGGCCCGAAGGCGTGCCGGCAGGCATCGACAACAGAGCCAGGCCTCTCATTGCCAAGAGGAAGGCACTGATCTCCGCCGGAGTCGCATCAGTCCCAGGGACCGGCGGGTATGGGGACGGACATGACTCCTGCGGCTCCGACAGAGCCGCATGGGTGGTACCACCCGAAACCTCAGCCGAGTTGCGCGACCGGCGAGGGGAGCCCGAAGAACGATGTTGCCTCTTGGACTTCTTACTATGCTTCGACTTACCCGAAGACTTGGAAACAGACGAGTGGTGATGGCTGCGGCTCCGCGACCGGTCCCTCGAATCTCCTCGACCGGGACCGTGAACGGCACGCAGCCCACTGCCGGAGCTCAAGTAGCTTGCGGGACTGCTCCCGCCTAGCCTTCGAAGTCAAGGCCCGGCAGTCGAGGCACGACTCGGCATCGTGGTCGGCCCCAAGGCCGTAGAGGCACCGGCGGTGGTGGTCCGTAACCTACATCAGTCGGTGACAGGAGTCACAAGGTTTAAAACAAGGCATCCTACCGGCACCAGAGTCGAGTCGACGAGAATAGACCAAAAGAGTCCAAAAGATTTAGTAAAAAAATGACTAAAAGGGTATGCTCTTCCCGGATCGGCGCTGTCTGGCGCGGAAAAAAGAAGAACTGACGTCAGCGCGCGAGGGCGGCGTCTAAGTACTCCGACGTCATCCCAGCGCACGATGTCGACGACTGACGTGGAGCCGCAGACGACGCCTAGCGACGCGCAAGGGTATTGCTGATGAAAAATCTTTCTGGATCCAGCCTGACGCCTGGGGATATTCTAAGGTGAGGAATCTAACTAACGTGTTTCTTTCAGATAGTTACATTGATTTGTTTCATCCTACTAATAATTGCAGCTCACGCTTTTTTACACAAGAATAAAATTGTTTCAAAAAATGTTTCAAGAGCCAATTTGTATCCTTCTTGTATTTTCCCTTGGGCATGCCTGACTACCAACAAAAGGGTAGAACTGTTTCCACAATTTCCTTGGGGAATTAGTGTGGTCATGTTCTGAGGTTGCAGATACCATCTGTTACCCTGTAAGGTTAGGGGTGAAGATGGTGCACTGTGAGCTAGCTAGGAATTAGGCCAACATATGCTGATGATATGTGTGGAATCATTCCCCATATTCTGATGGTTATGGTGTCCAGATACACAGTCCTACTTAGTTCGAAGGAACTGTATTACATGGCACCACCTATGTTCTAGTCAGGTACTTATTTAATGGGTCTCCTGAGTATTTCTTTTGTGTACCCATGGCTCCAATTCAGCTTATACAGAGACATCTGTGGTGTTAGGGATTAATACGCCTCAGCTAGATAGGAAACCCCTATTTTTGTCTGTAGGTTGTTCAAGCTTGAACCTTTTAAAAAGGATCAACCCACTATAGTTTTTCACTTCTCTGAATTCCATTCATTAAATATGGCACACGTGTCAGTGGCTATTCCACCTAATTGCAGACATGCTGTAACACAAACGTTACAACATCAAGGGCTCCCTCTTACGACGGGAGATGATACCTTTGTGGTCAAGCCCCTCGGAGCATACAAACGTTCGGAGCATACAAAACAGAGTTATTCCATTCATGGGTCACTTTTCCAGCAGCAGATACCAATACACAAATATTTCACACATACACAGCAGCTGTATGATCAGATCAATACAGAGCCTATGAAGATCTAGAAATCCCACTAACATTTCAGGAACATACAAATTGGTTTTAAGGTGCCTACCACATCCATTAAACAATGTAAGACTGGGCCCCCTCAGCAAAGAGGGGCCACAGTGGCCAGTCCTAGCTAGCTATACACCATATCCAATATTAGCACCAATGAATGTTGTAGAGCTACATGTTCTTTACACAGGTTAGACTGTACAAATATTGAACACCGTTGTTACATGAACAATAACAACAACTCCAGTGAGAGCTGTTCAAGTTGCGTAGCCGCATTGAGCCATGCCTATGATTAGTCATGTAACAATCAACACAATTATGGGTAAAGATCCCACCAGATGGGAGGACAGTCCATTCTGGATTACAGAACAAAACAAACCAGCTTGAAGCAGTATTCCCCCCATGGGACTCCAAGGCAAACATAGAATTCTCACAATGTGTCTACCACTAGGGATGTTCTCCCAGTTGATAACTGCGCCACCTGGGGCACAGTTTTTGCTGCAAGATATACAATAACACATGGTAGACCACACCAATAACTGTTTTGCCTGATGTGCTAAAACAGGTTCAAAATAAATACTTGGCTGTCCCTGCCCTGGAATTGGGGATGAAACTAATTGGCAACAACACCACAGTTACCTCAATTATTTCAAGTAACATAAAAGGGGAAGCAGCAGCTCTGACAGTACGACAATGCCAAGCGCTGGTCCTCCGATCGGACCAAGCGCACAAATACCAAAAATTATTGTTGAATGATCAATAGGTCTAGATAATTTGGGAGTCAGACAAAATAAGCCACAGCTTTAGGGTAATTCCAAAAACGGTAATACCAAACAGGCACCTGAGTCTTCTACAAAACACTTGGATAAACAAAAAAAACACAAAGGGTGGATGTCCGTAACCGGAGTCCTCTGACAAGCATTATAACTTGCGTAACTGTGAAATAATAAACAGACTGTTAGGTAGCAGTATACTAAAACACATCCTTCTCATTCCCTTCAGAACTCAGCTGATAAATGCTTGGAGAGGAGGTCGGTCATAGCGCAGACGAGAGTATGTCAAGCCGAAACAGGACTCACACCACTCTGACATAATCATAAAAAAGTAAAAGAAACTTCCTTAACAACAAAACCAATAAAAAAGAAAAGAAAATGACAGACATTTCCATTACATATGCCACACATAATGAGGACCCTTCTTCAGCACAAGACGTGGGCATTGACACTGCTAGACAATATGGCAGAGGTCACAATCGTTCGCCAGAATCTTCAAGAGTTTCTGGCTGCAAAAGCAACAAATGAAATTTGGAAATCTAGATTGAGGCTGATAGACAGCGTACTTTTAAAGTAATTTTCTGGGACAATCTAACCTACAGTTATGACATTCTCTTGGCTTACAGGGATTGGCCACCTGAGTTTGTCAGGAAAGTCCCACGGGGGAAGATATAATCTTTCTCCGTTCTTGCCCCTGAAGCTGTTCAACAAGCGTATGCCACGGAGCTAGCCAATGCACAAACCCTGGCATTATATCACGATCATCTAGACTGGCATCAAGACTCACCTTCTCATACCATACCTATAAGGTCCGGCCCGCAATTGCAACTACAATACCCTATTAAGCATGAAGCTTAATGCCTAGTTAGATAAATTCACAACTAGAATGTCAAGGCGTAATTGAGCCATGTATCTTGCCAATAGGCAATCTTTTGTTTCCACTACCGAAACCAGGTCATTCATACCGCTTAGTCTACAGACATTTGAGCAGTCATATACACACTTTTGCAATGCAAAATTCAAACAGTGCAGCACTAATGAACAACATAGGGGCCCATTGGGATGGATTCATGATTGGCTCCTGAGGCGGAAAGCCGGGAGCAGGGGCCATTTACTTTACATTTTACTGTGATTGAATACTGTGTTTTTATCTGGCATCTTTACTCACCTGCATCTCTTGGCTCGCCACGAACAGCGCTACTCGCTGCAACGATCCCCTTATTTCTCCCGCCATTCCCGAGGGCGAGGCGAGATACGCCCCCTCGGCTGGCCACGCCCCCCGCCATACCTTTAAATTGAGCGCGTCGCGGCCAGGCTTCGCATTCATGATTGGCTCCTGAGGCGGAAAGCCGGGAGCAGGGGCCATTTACTTTAAATTTTACTGTGATTGAATACTGTGTTTTTATCTGGCATCTTTACTCACCTGCATCTCTTGGCTCGCCACGAACAGCGCTACTCGCTGCAACGATCCCCTTATTTCTCCCGCCATTCCCGAGGGCGAGGCGAGATACGCCCCCTCGGCTGGCCACGCCCCCCGCCATACCTTTAAATTGAGCGCGTCGCGGCCAGGCTTCGCATTCATGATTGGCTCCTGAGGCGGAAAGCCGGGAGCAGGGGCCATTTACTTTAAATTTTACTGTGATTGAATACTGTGTTTTTATCTGGCATCTTTACTCACCTGCATCTCTTGGCTCGCCACGAACAGCGCTACTCGCTGCAACGATCCCCTTATTTTTCCCGCCATTCCCGAGGGCGAGGCGAGACACGCCCCCTCGGCTGGCCACGCCCCTCCAACCTCTTGGCCCACCGGCATAAAACATGTGTCTGGCCAGGAAGCGCAGCGGACGAGCGCAGCGGGCGCGACTTTTGCGCGCCGAAGGCGCGCCTAAGGCAAGCCCGTCTGCGCCCGTTCGCGGCCGGACGGGGCCAGGGGCACGATTCCATGCTAAAACTACGTCTTATTCTACCAAGGACCTTATTGCCCTCCAAGGCCATTGGCCACTCCCGGATCCCATCCGCAGTCTGATTTCCTCACTAGGCCTTGCTCCTTCTTCCCCCACTGCACCCTATCCCCTGCAGCTCGTCCCCCCGTCACCTTGCCCCCCCTCCCTTGACCCCCCCCCGCTCTCCGGCATTGTCTATTTTCCTACTCAATACCAGGTCAGCGGTCAAGCACCACCACGAGCTGTTTGTCTTACTCGACTCAGAGAAACCTGACATTCTGCTCCTGACCGAAACCTGGTACTGTGATTCTTCCCTCCCTGTTCTCTTGGCTACCCTACCCCCTTCCTATGTGGCCCTGCGGGCCGACCGTCCGACTGGCAAGGCTGGCGGTGGGGTCGCCCTAATCGCTCGGTCGGAGTTGAACTTTCAACAACTCCCTTTTCCCCCTATTCCCCCTGCTGACTTCCTGGCTGTCCGCTCTCTCTCATTTTCCCCCCCCATAACTTGCCTCCTTATGTACCGCCCTCCTCAGCCCTCGCCCTTATTCTTGCCGGCATTTCAGGACCTGTTGGCTAACCTGGTGGTCAACTACACCTCGGTCTTGGTGCTAGGGGACTTCAATTACTGGCCCTCAGACCCACACGAGTGCTCAGCCTCTAAAGAATTTACAGATTATCTTTCATCCCTCAACTTTGTGTCACACATATCCGTCCCCACTCATTCCCATGGGCACACACTGGACCAGGTCTGGTCCCTTAACCTCCCTGTGGCTTCGGCTGCGGTCTCGCCGTGCCCATGGTCTGACCATACCCTCATCTCCCTCTCCATTCTCCGAAACCTGATGCCCAAAACCCCGCACACCAAAAACACCTGGGCGCGGAATTGGAATAGACTGGATTATCCCTCCTTGACCTCCTCACTCTGCAACTCCACTCCCATCCTCGCGGGCTTATCATCCGCCTCTCAAGCCAAGGCCATTAACACCTGGCTGGCTGGAGGCTGCGACTCAGTGGCGCCCTTACGCCGCATTTCCATCCGCCGACCTAAGGACTCCAATAGATGGTTCGATGACCACCTAAAAGATCTCAAACTGAGCGCCCGTCGGGCGGAGAGGCAATGGAGGATAAATTACAGTCCCTTATCAAAAACCCACTTCTTATCAACACTGGCTAAATACAAAACAGCAATCCTGGCTGCAAAAACCTCCTACTTTTCTTCAAAAATAACTTCTGCAAAAAACAAACCCAGGGAAATCTTCGGCATAGTGAATGACCTGGCATTCTCAGACCGAACCTCGTCCCAAATTCCTCCTTCCCAGCCTCTCTGCGACCAACTTAATACCTACTTCTTAGAGAAAATTGCTACCATCAAGACCAACATCCCACCACCCTCGTCTGCCTTCATTGATACCTCCCCCCCTCCCGTCCTACGCCCTTTTACCTCCATCCCCCCTCTCACTCAGGACTCTTTTTTAAAGATACTTCCCAAAGTGAAGTCGGGGTCTCCTGCGGACGTCTGCCCGGCACGAGTCCTGCAGCAAATTTACCTCTGCTGCCCTGACCCCCCCATCGCCTTCCTCAACAGCTCTCTGGCACAGGGCGTAGTGCCCTCTGTGCTAAAGGCAGCTACAATAGTGCCCATCCTGAAAAAACCTGGCGCGGATCCTTCCATCTTGGCCAACTACCGCCCCATCTCCCTGCTACCCTTCCTGGGCAAGGTGATGGAACGCCACGTCACCGCGGCACTTGGCGCCCATGTCGAGGCAAATGGAGGATTGGCATCCCGCCAAGCCGGGTTCCGCCCCAGGCATTCGACCGAATCAGTCGTGGTCGCAGTCTTAGACAAACTCAGAAGGGGCATGGATGAGAACAAACACCAGGCACTGGTCCTCCTTGATCTCTCCGCCGCCTTTGACACGGTGGACCATACCATCCTACTTACCCGTGTCAAGGCGGCTGGTATCGGGGGATCAGCTCTGGTTTGGCTCTCCTCCTTTCTGCGGGACCGCACTCAGGCGGTTCGGCTAGGCGACTTCACGGCCACCCCTCTCCCTGTCACTTGCGGTGTTCCCCAGGGTTCCTCTCTCTCTCCGTTGCTTTTCAATCTCTATATCTTTCCTCTCATTTTCGCACTCCAACAGCTGGAGGTCACCGTTTATAATTACGTGGATGACCTCCAGCTCATCTTTGATCTCTCCCCCTCTCCTCTTTCTGTCTCTAACTTCCAGTCAACTATGACTTTCATCAGGGACTGGATGAACCACAACCACCTTAAGCTGAACCCGGATAAAACCGAGCTGGTTCTCACTGGTGGTTCATCCAGCCCCTGGAACTCTTTCTTTTGGCCCCCCTCTCTCGGTCCCGCACCTACCCCTTCCACCACGGTCAAAACGCTCGGTGTCAAAATAAACAACCAGCTCACTCTCCATTCACAAATTAGTTCCGTGGTATCCTCTTGTTTCCTCACTCTCCGCACGATCCGCACTGTTTCCCGTTTCTTTTCCCCCCAGGCACTTAAGATCATCATGGCCGCACTAGTGATATCGCGACTGGACTACGCAAACGCTCTTTACCATGGTATCCCCGCGTACTGTTTGCGTAGACTCCAGATTATCCAGAACCAGGCAGCTTGGCTGGTGTATGGCCTTCCCCGATATCACCATTCCACCCCCCTTCTCAGGGAGCTTCACTGGCTCCCTGTAAAAGAACGCTCCCTTTTTAAGATCGGCTGCATGGCCTTCCAGGCCCGTCAGGGCACTGCCCCCGCTTTTATCTCTTCATTAATTAATCCGTATGTACCTGCAAGAGTACTTCGGTCTTCCTCTAAGTCCCTTCTTTTGACCCCTCGTTTCACACGTAAAAAGTGGGGCGGGGCCAGCTTTTCCACCCTGGCTCCAACGTTTTGGAACTCACTCCCTGACCATCTCCGCTTTGCTACTCAGTACCTCCCCTTTCGTAGAGATTTGAAAACGTTCCTCTTCAGCCAGGCCTTCCCCTCTTAATCTCTCTTAATATCTCCTTTTACCTTTTCTTCTGGTCTTCTCCCTCAGTTGCCAATTCCCCTAGCGCCAAGAAACCGCAAGGTGTACGCTGCGCTTTAGAAATATTTTTTAAATTAAATGGTGGGCGGTTTGCCCCCGCCGTGCCAGCGGTAGCCACCGCCGGCCCAGCGGGGGCAACCCACCCGCCATCCACACCAGAAAGACCACCCCGCCATATTAGGATGGCTGGGGGGTCCGCGGTGGATGGAAAGACCGTCTGCCACTTTTTCGCCGGTCGACAAGTCGACCGGGCGGAAAACATGGATAATATGGAGGCAGTGTATGCAAGACACTGCCATCCATATTATGATGCGGGCGGAAATCAGCCTTTCCATGGCGGCGTTGCTGCCATGGAAAGGCTCGCGGTCTTGCTGTTGGGGGCCCGTAGCGGGCCCCCAGGGGGTTAGGGGTCACATGGGGGTACCTATGGTGCCCCCTGCATTTTTATGCACAAGGTGGCAGCCACCGCATGGTGCCTGTCACGTTGTGTGTGCAAATGCACAACATGCATTTTTAACACTGCGGTAGGTGCTGCTTAGAGCACTGCCCGCCGCAGTGTTAAAAATGCAGGATGCGCCTGCCAGTGTGGTGGGCGCATCCTAAACGGAATGGAGGGGCCGCCGCGACATGGGCGGTCAGTTCCATGCCCCGATCGCCTGCCATCGTAATAGGCCCCATAGTGCGCAAAAAAATACAAAACTATTTTGGAAATTTCAAATGGCTTTTTCTACCAAAACATAGCACCTGAAAGCAGCGATCTAGCCACATTCACCACATTAGGGACACAAAACTGATTTTGCTGACTTCCTCAGGGGTATAAGAACAGCCCTGTTCTGCTCTCTGCCCAAGTAACATCAATTTTACAAGAAACTGATCAAGAAGCATTGTCTTATGTCGATGACATATGTATTATGGATGATGACTTAAACGCACATCTAGTCAGAGAAGATTGCATAGTCTTGAGATTTGCTATGGCTACAAATTAAACTTCCAAAAAATACAAATTGCCTATTTCAGTGTCCTGTTTTTGGGATAAGAGGTATCAAACGAAGGCAAAAACTTAGCACTGCATTTCTTAGAGAAATGTGCGCTCTTGCAACCACCAAACACAATAAAAAAGCTACAATCACTCTTGGGCTTTCTCAATTTCAGCAGAACATACATACCCGAATATGCACAATGAGTAAAACCATTTTATGAATTAATACGTCCAGACTTTTCCAGCACTCATTGGACACCAGAACATACACAGACTCTGAGAACACTACAAACAGTGATACTTGCATCCAGACACTTACACACACCTGTTAACATAACAGACTAAGGTGCTGCTGCCTACAAATGTCACTTTCAATGAAATGCGATTCAATGAAATTTCAATAAATCGCATTTATATTCAAATGCTGAATTGCGTTTTGCACCTAAAGAAAAAATACTTGCTGAAGTTCAGACAGCTGTTATAAAGGAAAGAGCATTGGCTCAGGGGAAGCACATAATTGTTGTTACTCCCATTCCAGCCTTAGAGGCTGTCACAAAGGTCAGCATCCCAAACTTGAAAGCCTTGCAAGTCTTTATTAGAACATATGCAGTAGTTGCATTCGACTTGGACTATGGACCAGCATTTGCCTCTAGGGATTACCGTGATATCATGGGAACTCTGAGTGTGGCCATGCATTATTCCTTCCCCTATCATCCTGAAGGAAATGTGATAATGGAAACGAAAAACCGTGACTTAAAGCAGGCTTTAACAGCTAGAGTATTAGGTTCAGGTCGGGGTTGGATCCATCACTTATATGGGTGCAGAGACAGAATAAAGACGTGAAAATATCAACATACATAAATGTCGAGGTAAGAATATCGCTGGTGGTAAATATCGAGGTAAGTAATATCAATGTAAAAAATATCGTTTTTTTTTTGTTGTTGTGTTGCAATATCAACATTTTATATATCGATGTTAAAAATATAGATCTAAAAAATATCGATGTTACTAATATCGATGTTATGTTTTTGATGTTAATTTTTTAGTGTTTTGTTATTTTTTGGAATTTCTAATGTTTATAGAAAAATAATGTGTTGAATTAAATAGATTTTAAATTTTTTTCATATTAATTTTAGGAGCGGGATGTTGGGTTTATAGGGGATAAGGGTGGGTAGTAATTTAAAAATGTTGTTTAAAATGTAATACATTTTTAAAATTTGTATATATTTTAGGAGCGGGATGTTAGGTTTATAGGGGATAAGGGTGGGTAATAATTTAAAAATATTGTGAGTATTAAATTATAAATAGTAATATTTATTGAAATTAAAAATGTAAATTTGAAATTTTATGTTACCAAGAATAACATATTTTACAAATTTTGAAATTAAAATTGGTGCTAAATTATGTATTTAAATATGATTAAATACATTTGTTTTTTAAAATAATTTGCAAATTTGTACTAATATTGTGTAATAAATGTAATAACAATTTTGAAATAAAATATTGAATATTATAAAAATATACAAACACAAGAACCCCGGCACTCTGATTGTGTATATAGACAATTCCAAATATAAGTCTCTTGAGGCAGAAAGACGAGATAATGTGAGAAAGTGGCCCCTGACACAGAGAACATCCAGGAATACACATGTATATCATTCAAACACTGATTTATTCATTGAAGGAGTATTCAAAAACATATGTCAAAAAGCATTGCATCTCATATCAAAAGGTTCTCATAATAGTAAGTAGTTTTATGAAGTTCTTGACAGTCCAGTTCTTGACATAAAAACAGCCAACGCGCGTTTCGTCACCACCGTGACTTCCTCAAGGCATCTGTTTTGAAGCTCGCAAAATGGGGGTAGCTTCCGTATGCCTAATCCCCTATGAATTCCGATATTCTGAATACTTGTAGAGTCCCAGGATCAAGTTCCAAGGTTTGAACTAAATTTGGAAAATATGTAATCGTGATGGTCTTTGTCGTCCAGACACTATGTATCCGCACATTAGGGAACCATGATAAGGCCCTTGGGGGACGATGTATCCGCTACAAAAAGTTCCGCCGTCTGTTGCAGCAAAAGCTTTTGCTGCAACGGACGGCGGAACTTTTTTTCCAAATTTAGTTCAAACCTTGGAACTAGATCCTGGGACTCCCTGAGTTTAGTTGGATTTGTTGATCGAATAGTAAATTGTTATGATTTACTATCCAGCACTTTCTCTGAGTTTAGTTGGATTTGGAGTTAGAATAGTAAATTATTATGGTTTACCATCCAGCACTTTCCCTGAGTTTAGTTGGATTTGGTATTAGAATAGTAAATTGTTATGATTTACTATCCAACACTTTCCCAGAGTTTAGTTGGATTTGGAGTTAGAATAGTAAAATATCATGGTTTACCATTGAGCATGTATGTTTGTTTTATTCATAATATTTTTGGGGTGAAACGATATTTTTATAATTTTCATAATTATATTTTTAACATTTTATTTGGTTTTAAAATGTATTATAACGTTAAAAAAATAGACATTTTAATGTTTTTTTTAGATTTTTTGGCATTGTAACATTTATTTATACATGTTCAACTAATCATATTTTATTACATATATGTTTTTTGTTACAGTTCTTAACAAGTGTACCTTTTTTGTAGTATACTTATGTAATGGTAAATTAAAACTACAATTTTTTAATTAATACACAGTATACTTTGTACTTGAACAGAAAAATATTTGTAGTAAATTTTGTTTACATTTTAATAATATTATTTACAATAGTTTCATGAGTTTGTAAACATATGCATTGCACAATTTATTTATTATTTAGCATATTAATTATTATTTTTATTAAATAATATTCAATATGTTAAATAATTTACAATATTTTTACAGTAATAGAGTGAACAATATATATATATATATATTTTTAACATTTTTATTATATTTGTAAATTAACAGTGTATGTAATAAACATATATTTTAATATACATTCATTATTATATTATACTTTTTTAAATAAAATAACGAATGTATATTTTATATTTTAATGTTTATTTTAAACATTGAGGAAAAAAGTATACATACAATTTTAAACATTTTTTTAAAAAAATCAAAATATTTTTCATTCATTTCTATGGGGAGTTAGTCCTATTTCTATTTTTATTATGCCGCTATTTTATTTCCTTTATAGTCACTTTTTTAATTATCGATTTCCTGTTTGGGTCATTTACGAAGACGGAACCTCGAGGTGAGAGCTGCTTCGCCTCTGTTCCTGTAAGTTTACTTTAATTTACTTTTAAGTTAGTTTTAAGGTAGGGGTAAGTTAGTGGTAGTGTTAAAATGTTTGCTAGGGCGTTATTTTATCTTTTTTAGGATAGTTACGTGTTGTTTCAGTAGTTTAGGTGCAGATTCCGATCCGGGTCGGAAAGCACTCTGACCGAGCCGGATCCGGAGTGTTTTCCGACCGAGCCGGAGTCCTGCAGTCCGACCGAGCGAGTATGATGCGGCCGTATGCTGCCAAACTCGGTTCGGTCGGACTCCCATAGAAGCCAATGGGAGCCGGTCGTATGACGCGTACATGGGCTCCCATTGACTGAATGGGTACGTCTTGCGCAAGGGCACCCCCTATAGTGGGCACGCGTCAGTGCCATCCGCACCGTACATGACTGTGTTGGGGGGAACCTTGGGTCTCCCCCTGTGCCCGAGTCATAGGGCTGTAGGTGACAGGGGGTCCGACGCGGACCCCCATAGGCAACCACCCGGACGTTTTGCGAGCCGGACACTCCGGCTCGCACAGGCTGTCTGAAGCATGCATCGTACTGGCTCAGTAGTAAATCGCATCCATTTATAGTAGTTTTTCCAGCAGGATCGCGTTCGGTGCCCTTCCGACACGGATCGGAATCGGCCCCTTAGTGTTTTAAGTGCTTGATTTAGTGTCGGATGTAATAAGAATGCTACGGAATTTACTCATATGTTTACGATATGTGTTTATGTTTATTATATGTTGATATTGGTTTTTGTGGGTTTATATATTTGTTACGGGTGGGTGTTTACTTTTATTTACAGGCATTGGCTTTGGTGAACAGATGGTGTTGTTCACGCGTTTTTTTTTAATTAAAGGGCAATGTTGTTTCTTGTTTGGTAACAAGTTGCTATACATTTCCTTTTTTTATCGGGTTATTGGAGCGTTTTTTTTATAAACTATTTTTGAGTTTTTGGATTCTTTTATCTACAGTTGTATTTTTCCATTTTTTGGGGGGGGTCTCCTTATTACATGGGTTAATTTTTGCTTTGATTGTTGTGGATTTTATCGATTTCAAGGATATTCCACAGCTACTCAACTGTAATAATTATTATTTTATTATTGAGGGTGGGTATTTAGATACATCCTAGTTTTATGTTGGAGATATTCATACATACTTCTGGTTTGTTTCCTAAGTTTAGGTCCTATTTTGGTTGCAGATTGATCTACTCTGAGCTCTTGGTAGCTTTGTTTCTTTTTAATTGCTTGTTTAAGTTTGTGGAATGTGGGTTGCCCTCTGCCTATTGTGGCCTCAAAGGCATTATGCCAGCCTTCTACCGCGTTATTTGTTTTGGCTTTTTGAGCTATAGTACTGGCGTAGACATTCCACCAGGGTATTTGAAATGTGGATTGTCTACGATGAGCTGACCGATGTAATCTCCCTACCCAGGTGTCCTCAAAGTAGTCCAGCAAGGGACTTAATTTACTTTCATTAGTACGGTAGAAGGGACTGTCTATTAGCAAGTTATAATGATTAGCTACTTCAGTTGTTGGGACGTATGCTAGGGCTATTAATTTTTTTATTTGATACGCATAGTTGCTATTAGTTGAGTATTCTATGATTAAAATAGATTTTTGTAGGTGCCTCCATATGCTTTGGTTAAAATGGTAGTAGCACCCTTGTATTGCAGTATGTGGGTAAAGTTCAGTATTGCTTGAATCATAGCATGTTCAAAATCTATTATTATTCTTTGGGAATAGTAATTTTCTGTTAATTCTTTTATTGTTGTTAGTAATTCTATATAGGTGGTGCTATGTTTATTAGGCAGCAATGCGTAAATTAATGGTATATTTGTTTCTTTAAATTCACCATGAATTGTATAAAGCTGATAAAAGGGTTTTGGACAAACTTTAAAAGTTCAGTCCATCATCCAATGTTTCGCAGTTTTAAGTTTTTGCAAGTTATTATTAGTTGCAAAAATAATAATTATTTTATCTTGACTTTTGTTGTCATACAGTAAGAATGTGTCTTCTTTGTGGGTGATGGTGTATTCTGGGAGTATTTGGATTTCTTCAAAAGTTTGGGGGGTAGGTGGTGTTGGATCTGAAGTTCTGTTGGTTTTTGCTATTATTCTTTTTAGGTTGGGGATAGAAGGTAATTGTCCTGTGACATGGTCAGGTACTTTGGTTAAAACATTTTGCAGAATTTCAGTACTTGTCTCTTGGGAGCCTATGCTTGCTTCTCTTATTGTATCTAAGGGGCCTATTAGGATGGCGGGCGATGGCACCACCGTAGCGCTGGCGGTGCGGACAAAATCCATTTTACAGCCTGCGAGCAGCAGACCTCACGCCCTCCATATTAGTATGGCCAAACATAGCCCATTTCCCGTCCGCCGCGGTGCGATGCAAACCACCATTAAAGTGCGTCCACCACCGCGGCGGTGTGAGCCAATGGAGACTCACCGCCGTGCGGAATGACGTCGGCCCCGCTCCACAAATTAGGATGCCCTAAACAAGCAGTCGCACGGCAGCGGAGAAACCGCCCAACCACAGATGGCGGAAGCTTGACAGCGGAGCGCGAAACCAGAGTCCCGGTCCACACCACCCGGACTCGACCGCAATGGACCCAGCCCTACACGTTTTTCCGGTGCTGTATCTGACACATCACCAGCAACTCATGGATTGCCGCGGACAACCCCCACAGGTACGCAATAACACAACCACAGCACACAACTCATGGGCTGATACAGGGTACAAATCCACTTCAGACACCCTGGTGGGGACAGGAACACATCCACAAGTGTACCCACACATGACCCACCTGCCACCAAGTCACTCCTACGCATCCAGGACACACATTTTCCGCGACCATGCAGAAATGTCCTGGTCACGTCACCACAGCGGTGAAGACAAGGGAATACAATGCGCACAAAGCAGAAGGCAGGGCCAGCGCCAGGCATGGGCAGGGCACAAAGAGCACAGGGCCACACCTCCACCCTCCACACACTAGCCCCTCCCTGAAGGCACATGCCATGTGCCCCTCGTGTGCACCCCCATACACAGCAACAAGCCAGGTGAATCCACACCCTGCACCACACACCAAAAAACCAGGGAGACAGCCACAGCAGGAGTGGCTGCAGAGGAACACAGAGCACAGAGGCACAGCGACAGAGAAACACACACACCACAACACCACACTTGTGGCAATAAAAATACAAGCACCAAATGAACACACACACATACAAGGAACAAATATCCTACTGGACACACAGCCTGACAAGTCACACAGACATACCCCATACTGACACACAGACACATACACACACCACATGCCACCAGCAATGGAGCACAACAAATAGGAAAGCCCAAGTGGGGTGCACACAAATGGAAGGCCAGTGAGACAACCAACAAGCATGGGTACATCACATGCAAGACAAGGAACATAGAACAACACACTCAGCCCATCAAAGCACACATGGGTGGCACAGTGAGTGAAGTCAAACCATAGACAGCTCAGTGCAACAACCCAGGGAGACAGCAAGGTAACCCATGTATAGGCACAAGGATGAAAGGAAGGCCCTGAAGTCAAACTGTGAACAGCCACACATATGTATATAACTACTTCACAGGAGTACGCCAGCAGCACAACACACAGGACTCACTGACACACTCCATGTCTATCAAACATTGGTAGGAATCTACACACATACACCCCTCACACCAGCAGCACACAACACCAGTATCAAACACACTGAAGGGTGGCAATATTTGCCATTCAATACACAGACAAACAATCACACACCCTGGGGGTAGCCACCAACATCACACACACACAGGGATGCCCGAACAAATGTCTGCACAAAAACAACAGACAAACACATAACCCAACAGAAACACACACAGAACCACAACAAGACCACACATGCCCTGTGCAGCTAAACAGTGGAAAGGCAATGGGAGCACAGACACAACAGGAGTGCACAACCTCATCAGTCAGTAACAATGCACAGACAACATACCACAACACAGACAAGAAGTGCACCATCGCAGAAAAACACAGCCACATCAAACAAACAACAGATGCACAGGCAATAAAATCACATAGCAAACACAGCAGGACATCAGGAGATGCACACCAGGCAATGACATGGCAACATGAACCCACAGCACTGCATGCACAACAAGAAGTGTGTCCACACCAAGCATACCAGCCCCACACAGATATGAGTGACATAACATTAACCCACACAACACCAATCAGTACAGCACAAAGACAACAGCACACCCAGGAAGTGAAGCAGTACCACAGCTAACGCACATACATCCAACACAACACCAACAGATGCACTAGTCTGGGACAGAAAGGTGGAAACAACTTGACCAGAGGACTGGGCAGCACACACAGTTGAAGTGCATGTGAGCAACCATGACTGCCAAACAGCACAAGAACATCACATATAACCTATTCGGGAAATGCCCTGAGTGACACATTGCTCCTGGCCAAAGAACTACACCACAAAGCACAGTGTCACAAATGAAGTGATGGGGCGGCACACACATGTAAACCAAAGGGACAGCTGACATCAAAGTGAAGTGTTCTGCATGTCAGTAGAGGACATGGCAAGAGTGTACCATACACAAATAGAGGGAGTGCAGACTCACAATGGGTAGGCATCTGAAGCACAGATAGGGGATGGTATGACACCACACACAACATGCCATGCTGGAGGCAAAAAGGCACCACGTGACAGCAATGCATGAGAAAACACAACCACAATGGCAGTGTAGAGCAGCAGGTCTGCACAGTCTCCACAAAGAGTATCAAGGCACATGGATGATCAACAAAACACAACACTGACTTGCCAGTCACACACTCTGCATACTCATAAGTGACAAAAACAACAAGTAAGTGTCAGCCAGAACTGCAAGTACCCACCAACACACTGCTCAGTGCACAACATACAACTCACACATGTGCATACAACCACATCCAAAGGGCTCAACAATCAAAACAATAGGCAACCAACTCTGGGGTGACACGTGTGTAGTTGACAATGCAGGGGCACACGCACATCAACACTCACGACAAAGTCACCCCTTCACACTGCACACTTCTTGACCACCCAAGAGCACACATTGTAAGTAAGCCATGGGACTAGGATGACTGCCCATCACAACATGACCACACACATACAGTACTGGGCACACATAAAGGAAGAATACACATACATGATGACCCTGGCCAGCCTGCCTGCAATTCTGTGGATAGAATCCCACTCTGTGCTGGCAGTGACCCCCAACCTGACGTGTACAATATAGCCAACATGAACAAATTAAGAAACTGACAACTGCTTTCCATTTAAAATTGACATCATTGCCATCACAAGTATCAGGGTGAGGAAGAACTGAAGTCCCTGTCAACCCTGTAAAAAATAAAGTAAGTGAGCCAAGACATTGGCTATGTTGAAGTGGCACACAGGGCATGTAGCACAGTAAACCATATACACACAGCAAAATAACTTTATTCAGTAAGGACACTGACAAAACAGACAACAGGAGCAACTGTCTTTATTCACATATTGCACAGATAGGCACCAAGCGTAGAGAAGAGCAAGGCAAAAAATGCAGAGTATGTCCATGAGAAGCTGCACAGCGAAGGGCAAAACAGCAAGGCCAGTGGCCAGTTCAGGGTGCAGAGTATGTCCATGAGAAGCTGCACAGGCAAGGGCAAAACAGCAAGGCCAGTGGCCAGTTCAGGGTGCAGAGTATGTCCATGAGAAGCTGCACAGGCGAAGGGAAAACAGCAAGGCCAGTGGCCTGTCCAGGGTGCAGAGTATGTCCATGAGAACCTGCACAGGCAAGGGCAAAACTGCAAGGCCAGTGGCCAGTTCAGGGTGCAGAGTATATCCATGAGAAGCTGCACACGCAAGGGCAAAACAGCAAGGCCCAGTGGCCAGTTCAGGGTGCAGAGTATGTCCATGAGAAGCTGCACAGGCAAGGGCAAAACAGCAAGGCCAGTGGCCAGTCCAGGGTGCAGAGTATGTCGATGAGAACCTGCACAGGCAAGGGACACACAGCAGTGAATGACAAGGCCAGTGGGCAGGGCAAAGTGCAGAGTATGTGCATGAGTACCTGCACACGCAAGGGCAAAATAGAAAGGCCAGTGGCCAGTTCAGTGTGCAGAGTATGTCCATGAGAAGCTGCACAGGCGAAGGGAAAACAGCAAGGCCAGTGGCCAGTCCAGGGTGCAGAGTATGTCCATGAGAACCTACACAGGCAAGGGCAAAATGGCAAGGCCAGTGGCCAGTTCAGGGTGCAGAGTATATCCATGAGAAGCTGCATAGGTAAGGGCAAAACAGCAAGGCCCAGTGGCCAGTTCAGGGTGCAGAGTAGGTCCATGAGAAGCTGCACAGGCAAGGGCAAAATAGCAAGGCCAGTGGCCAGTCCAGGGTGCAGAGTATGTCCCGGAGAAGCTGCACAGGGAATAGTTGAACACAGCAAAGAGCAACAAGGCCAGTGGCAAAAACGAAGTGCAGAGTATGTGCAGGAGAAGCTGCACAGGTAATAGTTGAACATAGCAAAGAGCAACAAGGACAGTGGCAAAAATGAAGTACAGAGTATGTCCAGGAGAAGCTGCACTTGGAATGTGTGCGATTGTACCTTTCCATGGTCAGCAACACAGTCAGGGGGTAACAATGTGCAGTACAGGCCCACCTGTGTGAGAGACAGGTGTGTGAGGGTGACTACCACTCAGACTTGGCAGTCAGGCGGACTGGGAGCTGGCTGTGTCTAGGGGACTGTCGGGGCACTTGAAATGGGAGAGAGCGGACTAGCTGAGGTTGAGCTATCAGTGGCTTGGCTAGCCAGAGGGCTGCTTGGACCAGGTAGTGTAGTTTCACGTGGAGGCGGAGTCATGCAGACGTGAGACACAGTGTGGCTGGGAGATTGTGGAGTGGTGCCTTTCCACTTCTTGGGGATCCTAATTGGCTTGCCTGACTTTGGATCAATGGGAAGTGGTGTGGACACAACAGGCACACTCACCACCAAAGCTGCATCAGGTGCAGACGCTGGAACTCCCTCTGGTGATGTGCTGGATCCAGCGGAACGCTTTGCCTGGCTTTGCCTTTGCCCCTCCATCCCCTGTTTACTAGGTGTTACCCCTTTAGTGCCCTCCTTCCCTGCTTCACTGGGCATGGAATGGGAGTCAAGGTGGTGGGTGAATCTGCCTTGGAGCCCTTCCTAGGTGTACCCTTGGCATGCACCACCTTCTTCGTGGGCACAGAAACTGTATGCCTCTCTTTAGGGACAGGAGAGTCCTTGGCTGGGGATGCCTCTGAGGTATGTGAGCCTGAGGTCTGCTTCTTTGCATTTTGGCCCCTGGAGTTGCCTGACGGGCTTTTGTCTTTGCGCTCTGGGGTGCCTTTGGTCTTCTGTGGGGATGGTGTCCGCTTGGGTTGTTGCTGCTGTGTGCTTCGTGTGCTGTATCGTGACTGTGAGGTATGTGGACCGGGGTCACTATCGTCAGACGTGGCCAATGCCAGGGGGGGTGGACAAAGGGACCAGAGCTGGACTGTGAGTATGTGCATGTTGAAGGGCTGCCGTCACTGTGGAGGACAAAGACTGGACAGTCCGGTGCAGCCCACCCACGTCTGAATGTATGCCCTCCATGAAAGCAACCACCGGTGCCAATATTTTGTCGTGGTCAATGAAGGCATTGAGGAGAGCTGTCTGGCCTACACAGAGCTGGCGCAGAAGGTCAACAGACTCAGCACTGATGGCAGCAGGGGGGACAGGGGCAGCAGTGTCCGGGGTGATGGACACTCTCCCCCTCTTACTGGGGCAAACACGGGCAGCACCAGAGGAAGTGGCTGGGAGGGTAGGCACTGACCGCTGTGTGGTGGAAGAGGATGCAGAGTCCCCGTTCCCTGTGCCCACCTACATGGATGCATCCCCGCTGGCATCAGATGATGTGGAACTTTGCGTCTCAGGCTGGGATTCCTCCAGCAGACTCCTGTCCCCCTCTGAGCACTGGTGACATCTGTGTCACTGGACTCCTGTGCAGCTGTTGTGCTTGTTTCACCCCCACTGGTGTCCGTCTCCTGTCCCTCCGTGACCACAGGAGATGCTGCATGAGAGAGACAGATGTAGGGTCAGTTCAGTGGCCGCAACAGAACAAACATATCAAAAGATAACTAAATCTACATGTTGCACAACACCCTGTACAATCACATTGTGCTAACTCACTATATTGACTCAAACAGTGCGTGGAAACTGGAAATTCAGGCATAAGTGAGCCATGTGATGACCACACAGCACAACACCCTGCTAGAGGCTCCGTTCAACCAGACACACAAATAGATCTGAGCACACCTATGGCCATAATGGGGGCACACTACTTGTTGCCACTGACAGATCTGGATGGAACTTGAGTGGACAAAACATACACAGACTACAACATGACATTCCACAATGGCCATGAGCCCATGCCACCCACCATGTTGAACTTTGGGGCCCAAAGACCGGTGCACATTATTGTCAGATGTCTAGGCCTCCCAAATCTGAGTGCAGGCAATGGACGCATTGATGAAGGCACACTCAGATCGGGCACACTGCCGTTCCCTCCATGGGATTCCCCAGACTATCCCAATACAGACGATACCTGAAGAGCACGACTCAGAATGCAATGGGCATGCACAGTACTCAAATTACCCTGGTAAGTACAGGTAGGGCAAATGCATAACACTTGCACCCAGCCCAGCAGCCACTTACAAGTCACTGCATCACACTACCAACATCACATAGGCCAGCGCTAGCACAGGTTCTGTACACATGCAGCCACTGCCAGCCAAAGTCACCCTTCCCAGAATGCTCACCCCTGGCTTGCTGCTGATGCACCTTCAAACGTGCATCCAGGTCAGGCTGTGTCACGGCCAAGATGTGGCCCATGAGTGGTGTCATGCTGCGCCGTGCCAAACGCCCAGTACGAGGAAGCAGCCCCAAGGTCATCTCCGCCACGTTCTTTGCCAGCCGGCTGATGTCGTCCCACCTCTTGTGGCAGTGGGTGCGCCGTCGGTTTGAGACACCCAGTACCCGCACCTTGGCCGCAATGGCCCTACACACAGCCTTACGCCGGCGTACCTTGAGCTGCAGGCATGGGAGACAAGAGGGGGAAATGATCAGTGACACAGTGTTATGTACCTACACCTCTCAGTACAGTAGCATGATACAAACTCATCCCAAATCCATAGAGACAAGAATACATCTCGCATGGTACATCTGCATGGGAAAAGCTGATGTAAATGCATGCAGGTGTGAGGGGAACACAGTCCCTGCACATCTCACACACGTGCAGGATGCCAGCACTGAAACCCCTATGTAGCCTGCCCACATCTCCAGTCCATTTTTAGGTTGAGCAACGCATACATCACATATCAACCTGTGTTGGGGGTAGACTCACTGTGTCCAAGACTGCGCAGCCCTCAATGTCACTGCCTTGTGAATAGATAACTGTATCATGGATGTCGCATTCAGGGACATGATCTCACAAATCCAAAATCCTTTTCACAAGGCCAGTCGTGTACAATCTACAGTGCCGAGATGGCTCATAGCTGGAGTGCAATGAGAAAAGACTGATGTAATACTCTGTAAGTGAAGTGATGTGTCCTTGTCTTATTGGGCGGGGACTGTGCAGGCCAGCTGGGCTCACACTGAGATGGACAACAGGGACACACACAGCCATTCAGCCAAGCAGTCACTGTCCTGACTCCTGCATGAACAACTTTCCGCATCACTGTATGGCTGACAAGACAACACAACACAGGTCACTCAAACATACATGTGCAGGCAGGGAAACCTGTGGCATTGGGTACACACACCTTCCCCCTGGAGACAGCATGTTAGGCAGTGCATGACACAACCCCACACTCTCAGGCACATACTGCATCAGTCCAACTACATGTGTGCCCCCCCCGCCCCCCCCCCCCTCCCACTGTTGAGGACTTACCACGACATTTAGGGCACCATTTAGCCTTGGGTACTGTGTGAGCACCACGTCCACCAGGACCACCAGCTCCTCGCTTGTGAAGGGACTGGCACGGATCTTCTCAGTCCTTGCCATCACTGTGGACATGAGACACCAGCGGCGGAATTTGGTGGGGGGGTCTCTGGCAGCAGTTCCTGGAGGCAGCAGCAGATCAGGGGTCTCTGGCAGCAGTCCCTGGAGGCAGCAACAGGTGAGTGGTCTCTGGCAGCAGTCCCTGGAGGCAGCAGCAGGTGGGGGGTCTCTGGCAGCAGTCCCTGGAGGCAGTAGCAGGTGAGGGGTCTCTGGCAGCAGTCCCTGGAGGCAGCAGCAGATGAAGGGTCTCTGGCAGCAGTCCCTGGAGGCAGCAGCAGGTGAGGGTTCTCTGGCAACAGTCTATGGAGGCAGCAGCAGATCAGGGGTCTCTGGCAGCAGTCCCTGGAGGCAGCAGCAGGTGAGGGGTCTCTGGCAGCTGTCCCTTGAGGCAGCAGCAGATGAGGGGTCTCTGGCATCAGGCTCTGGGAGCAGTGGAAATGTGAGGCTCCCTCCCACACATATATAGCCCCCTGGGGTCGTTTCAAAGGTGCCAAGCTGCAGCAATTGGTGTTCCAGGTCTGCCTTTTTCAAATGCATCCAATAACTGCCTCCGCAGTGGTGGAGCACTCCTACCGCGATTTCCAAAATGGCATCATGCTACCGCAATTAAGGTTCCCATTGGCTGTAAGGGCATGCTCCATGGCGGTGACACCACAGAGGCCAGGCGGGCGCTACCGCGATGGTGCATCTTTCAATTGCATCCAATGACCGGCTCCGCGGTGGCGGAGCACGCCTACCGCGATTTTCAAAATTACATCATGCTACCGCAATTAAGGTTCCCATTGGCTGTAAGGGCATGCTCCATGGCAGTGACACACCGCAGGGGCCAGGTGGGTGCTACCGCGATGGTGCATCTTTCAATTGCATCCAATGACTGGCTCCTCGGTGGCGGAGCACGCCTACCGCGATTTTCAAAATTGCATCATGCTACCGTAATTAAGGTTCCCATTGGCTGTAAGGTCATGCTCCATGGCGGTGACACACCGCAGGGGCCAGGCGGGCACTACCGCGATGGTGCATCTTTCAATTACATCCAATGACCGGCTCCACGGTGGCAGAGCAGGCCTACCACGATTTTCAAAATTGCATCATGCTAGCGCAATTAAGGTTCTCATTGGCTGTAAGGGCATGCTCCATGGCAGTGACACACCGCTGGGGCCAGGCGTTAGCAACCACAATTTGTGTGCCATACATTCACATGAGGTACCGCGATTTGGGTGGCGAGGCATGCCAACGACCATTTGGGCATGCCTCCATGGCTATCACTACCACACTTGTTTATATGGCGATTGCTGGTGACACACCGCTGGGGACAGGTGGTAGCTACCACGATTTGTGTGCCATACATTCACATGAGGCACCGCGATTTGGGTGGCGGGGCATGCCAACCACCATTTGGGCATGTCTCCATGGCTATTACTACCGCACTTGTGAATATGGGGATTGCTGGTGACACACCGCTGGGGCCAGGCGGTAGCTACTGCGATTTGTGTGCCATACATTCACATGAGGCAAATCGATTTGGGTGGCGGGGCATGCCAACCTCCATTTGGGCATGTCTCCATGGCTATCACTACCGCACTTGTATATATGGGGATTGCTGGTAACACACCGCTGGGGACAGGCGGTAGCTACCGCGATTTGTGTGCCATACAATAACAATGGCCATCTGGCAAACATCAACAGTGCACAGTGGCCACATGGTCAATGGCACATCATTGTGCACACACTGCCAATGTTCCATTTACTCCACTGGTGACTACACAGGACATGTTTGTGTATGTGATTAGATTGGCATGTACTCCCTCACGTCACTTGTGATATTGATGGTCCTGTACACAGGACAGTGTTATTATGGCCTCTACAATGTGTACACATGTCAATGTGTTGAGGTGCAGTGACATTCACAGCAATGTTTGTCTCAATGAATGATGTTCTTTTTTGCATGTCCTCTTATGTCTGATCATGCACACAATCGTCATTTCTGCTCAGACTGTGGTCATTGTGTTGTTGATGTGTGCCAGGTTCAAATGACGCATGAAGGTGTGTCATGTACAGCAGCTAGGTATGAGACAGTGGGGTTGATGTATTACACATATGCTGGATGCTATACTCCCAGGCGTGCCCATGGTAAATGTGGCCATATCCCTATGCACATTCACATTGACCGAGGTGGTGTTTGAGGTACTTGCTTCGTGTAAGTTGACAAGTTTGCCATTTGTGTAGCTGAAGGTGTCCCTACATGTAGGCTGGTCTGTAACTCAATTTTGATGACAGACATTGTTGGCATTGTGTCATCCAGGACATGAGATGATGTGCCTATCTCATGATGTATTGCATTGACATGTGTCCACTTTCATCTCAACTAGGAGGAGACCAAATCTGCTTCGTCACTTGACAGTGTTGAAAGACATGGAGGATGAGGCAATCATCCGGAAATGCCGTCTGGATAGAGCCACGCTAATAACCCTTTGTGATATGTTGGAACCCCACCTGCAGCCTCACAGAACATATCCAACAGCTTTCACACCAACGTATTAGGTGATGGCGGCCCTGCATTGTTTTGCCACTGGATCATTCCAGCACACGGTGGCCAGCGCAGGTGGGATGTCACAACCTATGTTCAGCATGGTGCTGCGTGATGTACTGTCCGCCATGATGATCTACAAGGACAGATATATCCATTTCCCCAGGGGGCCTGAATTGGCAGCTGTGAAGGGAGATTTCTATCCCCTCGGACACATCCCCCATGTTGTTGGTGCCATTGATTGCACCCATGTTGGGCTTGTGCCACCACAGACACATGAGCACATCTACAGGAATATAAGCAGTACCACTCCATAAATGTGCAAGTGGTGTGCCTGGCAGATATGATCATCTCACACTTGTGTGCCAAATTCCCAGGCTCAGCCCATGACTCCTACATCTTGCGTAACAGCATTGTACCCCAGCTGATGGCTCAACTGCTTCCCGAGCGTGCATGGATTGTGGGTGAGTATGCCTAGTCATATGGCGTGTTGGGTGTGTGACCTTCTGCCCTCTGCCTCTGCGACATAGCAATGTTTATTTGTGTTTGGCACACCTAGGTGACTCTGCATATCCCAACTGTCCCTGGTTGCAGAGCCCACTGCGAAATCCCAGGACCCCGGCTGAAGTCCGCTACAATGATGCTCATGGAAGGAAACGTTGTGTGGTGGAGCGTACTTTTGGTCTGCTGAAGTCACGTTTCCGCTGCCTGGACAAGACCAGAGGTGCACTGATGTACTCGCCCAGGAAGGTGTGTCAGTTTGTAGTGGCATGCTGCATGATCCACAACTTAGCCATTCGCAAGGAGATTCCCCTGATCCTGGATGATGATGGCGACCCAAGGCCCCCGCCTGTAAACCAACCTGTGTCCAGTGATGTGGACAGTGGAGAGGAGGAAGGTGTTGACCTGCGTCAACAGCTCGTCCCCCGCTACTTCACTTGAAGGTGGGTGACAATGTACAACGTACCCATTGTCTGATGATGTTGCTGTTGTTGTGAAGGTGTATGTGAGATTTGTGACAGCAGTTGGTTGTAGACTCAGTGGTGGCTGACAATGTTTCTGGGACAATTCATTTAGGAACATCTACAGGATGTGTATGTCGACACTTGTTGCCCATTGAGATGTGTGCATGTGGTATTCTCTTGTTGTTAAGTGTTGTGTGATGTCTGTGATACTACACCCAGACTAGTGAATGTTGTTCTGTTGTGTTTTCCCAGGTGCCTTCAACCTCTCCTTACCTACATATACTCCAGTCTCCTGGTACTTTGTAATCATGGTGAAGACTGTACATCCTGGAATAAAGACGGAGCAGACACAACAATTTGTGTGTAAGGATTTTTTATTTACAATGGTGACATGCGAGGGGGTGAACATTTACATTGAGGTGATTAGTGGAGCAGTGAGTTGACAGTTGTGGTAAATGAGATAGTCGAGTGGTGACCCTGTCCAATAGACAGATGCCATTCACAAGGCAGTGTGAGGAAGGACAGTCCATAAAGTCAATGCAGTGGTTAAGAGGGTTGCCATCATGGCTGGCTTCGTGACTGGCGTTTGACAGGTGCTTTGCCTCCTGTTACTCTCAGGGTTTGCTTCGGACGGCCACTTCATCACTTGGCAGGGGGGGCCCTGCTTCAGGGCCAGTGGGGTCTGAGGACTCACCCCTCTCTGTGGCCTTAGGGGAGGGTGGTGAACAGTCATCGTGCGGCCCACCAGAGCGAGGTGGAGGTGTTGTCTGTGGCGCATGCCTGTCCCTCAGTACCGCCACTTGCTGGCCCAAGAGGTCCACGATTTGTGCCATGCGGGTGTCAATGGACCTCATCAGCAGGATGAGCTCACGGAACAGTTCGTCCGACCGGCCCGTTCGTCCCTGGGCCCATTCATATGCCCCAAGGACTCTGGTGATGTGGTCCAGGGATTGGGTCCCAGCCTCTTGTCGTCTGTGGGTGACCCTGCCCCTCCCACCTTCCCTGCTGCCACGGACCTGTTGCCTCACCACTGTAGGCACCCGCATCCTCTCCCTGCCATCCTCAGTCGGTGGTGTGGGGTGGTCATCCTCTGGGACAGGCAGCACTGGTGGTGGCGGTGGATGCACAGGCCGTAACAGCAGGGCTCTACAGTGACGTTGTTAGTGCAGCAGATGTGGTAGGGGGGACGATGGGATCCTGGGACCTGTTGCGCCCTGGCACACCAGATGGGCCCATCGTCCAGAGAATCCCAGGAGTCAACATCTGAGAGTCCATGTACCGGGGGGGTGACTAGCTATGCAGGTTGTTGGTGTTGTCCTCTGCAGTGAGTTCTTGGTCACCTGTGGGTCAGATGGGCGATGGGCAATGTAGTGCACACCAAAAGCTTTGTGTTGGCTGTATGTCATTCACTGTTTGTACACCACACAATTGACTAATCATCACATTTTGTTGTATGTGCACTACTGTTCCTCCTGACATGGTGCAGTGGTACATGCATTACTTGTCCATGGTGTGAGTTGTCAATACCTACCATGTGCAACATGCATGATTTCTGAGTACAGGGACTTGTTGCCATCTAGGGACTAGCGCAGGGAAAAATATCTGTGATGACTCACTCAGCCCTGTCAGACGTTACATCTGGCCATGAACAGGCCATTGTCATCTCCTGCATACCTTTGTCTTGTCATGTGCATATCTGGATTTGTGCCACCAACCATGCTTTCTAGTTTTTCATTTGGTCCTTGCTGCTCTGGCGCCATGGCACTTACATATGGAATTCAGTGCTGTGCATGATTGTGCCCAGACTTTCTCCTACATGTGCATTGGTGTGTCACACTTTGGTTGCTGTGACAGTCTCATTGGCTTAGCTGTGTGCACACTGTGAGTGGCAATAGGATCTGTGTGTATGTGTGTGCAATGAGGGGGCTGGTGTTTGCTTTTTGCGGACACTGGCTGTGTGCATGTACTGGTTACTTACCTGTTCTGTTTTCCCATTTGGATTTGACTTGACACATCTGTGTGTGTGTGTGTGTGTGTGGTGGAGGCTTGCATCCTACTCAGGGTGCGACTAGCAAGCATGATAGGTCTACCTACCTGTTATTTTGTTTGTGGTGATACAATGGCTGACATATGCATCTGGGTAGGAGGGGAAGCTCCATCGTGATGGTTTGGGGGACGAGTTGGCCTGGGGTGAGTTGTTGTTCTTGCATCCCACCCGCAAACAGACCTCCCAGGGAAGATGTCTGCCTACCTGTAAGTTTGTTTGGTGTACTGCAATGGCTTCCAATTGCTTCTGGGTGGGGGAGTGCTCCAGCCTGCTCAGGTGTGGGAAAGGGGGCATGGTGGGAGTAGTGGTACAGGCCTCCCACCCACAAATACCCTCCCAGGGAAGATGGCTGCCTACCTGTAAGTTTGTTTGGTGTACTGCAATGGCTTCCAACTGCTTCTGGGTGGGGGAGTGCTCCAGCCTGCTCAGGTGTGGGAAAGGGGGCATGGTGGGAGTAGTGGTACAGGCCTCCCACCCACAAATACCCTCCCAGGGAAGATGGCTGCCTACCTGTAAGTTTGTTTCGTGTACTGCAATGGCATCCAACTGCTTCCGGGTGGGGGAGTGCTCCATCCTGCTCAGGTGTGGGATAGGGGGCATGGTGGGAGTAGTGGTACAGGCCTCCCACCCACAAACACCCTCCCAGGGAAGATGGCTACTGTAGGAGAGTAGGAACTGCCTCTTATGGTTACGCCCAATTTTTGCTGCTGTAACACTGTTTTTCGACATTAGTTTGGCTGGGGCCCTGCTATTCAGGACCCCAGCCTAGCTGCTTCCTCTCTAAATTGATTCCATCCACCCTAGGTACATACCAGATTGGATTCTGAGGTGCCCCTATAAGACCCTAGTATATGGTATACTATGTACCCAGGGCTTAGGTACCCCAAAGTCTTACCAGGGGCTGAAGCATGTATTATGCCACCCCTGAAAAGCCCCCCAAAATGACACCACAGGTCTGCTACTGCAGCCTGGGCAGGGTGGTGCATGCACCCCTTACTGAGATATAGGTTCACTATATCTCACCTATCACTGCACATAGAAACCTATCAGTCACCCGTATGTCAAGCCTTATCAATCCTGAAGGCAGGGTGCTTGGTTTTGTGTGAGAGGGTTCCCAAGCATGAGCTGAGCCCCTCTGCAGCCTTCGGAATCTCTTCTCCGGGGTCGTCTGTGATGCAGCCTGACCATATACTCTTAAGTGCACTATAACCAAACGGTAAATGCTAACTTTGAACTGGCTGAATGGAAACATGTTGTGTTTGATGTCAAACACCTTGGAATCATGCCCCAACACCAGTAACTGGTGTGGGAGTATGATCCCACCCTTCTAGAGGGAGAGACATGACAGCACCGGTATACCCGGTGCCAGCTTAAAAGAGCACTGGCATAACAAAATGGATGCTGCAGCCACAAAAACTCCGGCAGGGGAGGCCTGGACAATAGGTTTCCTGTCACAGGGAGGTGTCACCACCTCCCAGACAGGTTTTAGTGTATTGGGGCTGGGTGGGTGCACTCAGAGTGTTTTAAAATCCTGCACTGGGGCACGTTTGGTGTCCCTGTGGATAGTCCAGCTCAAACCGGTTCAGGGGCTACCAGCCCCTGCTCTGGCACGAAACTAGACAAAGGAAATGGTTGTAGCCACCCCTCTTTCCAAACCATCTCATAGGTGGGTCCCCTGAGTTAGTCCAACCCCTTCCTTGGGTATAAAGTAGGAACCCCTGGCAACAGTACTTTAGATATCCCTGGATGAAACTCTGCAACTGAATCCTGGAACTTCGACGCACTACTCAAGACTAGAGGACGGAAGAAATCTCCCTTGAGGTCAAGGAGTGACTCCCCTGCTTGGCAGGCACCAACGAAGCAATTGCCGGTCTGCATCTCCGAAGCTCCAGACGGACTCCGAAGTATCTGCAGCCCAGGAAGAGGATTTTCAGACTTCTCAGAGGCCGACCCGAGTCCCCAGCAAAGCTGAGACCCGCAGCCCTTGTGAGTGATGTGGAACCGGAACTCCTGGACACCGTGCACATTTGCAAGTGCATTGACTTCTTGGCGTCTCTTGAAGTTGTGCTTTGGGTTACTTGAAGCCCAAGCCCGAGCACCTTTTGCACCGAATATTGTGGGCCTACACTCCACAAGTGTTCCGTGAGCTCTTCTTGCATTTCCGCTCAAGGCTCCTTCGCAATCCATGGTCCTTCGACTGGTGGGTCCCTGTGTAGGCAACTCTGATTTTCCTTGGGCTTCCCTGCTTGCTCCATATGTGCCCTGACTCCCCACCGCGTGGTGAGTCCCTCAGACCTTGCTGGTCTGCACCAAAGCATCTTTCTCCTTTCTGCGTGGGTTGCTGTTGCCAAGGCTTGTTGTGTCCAATCCGGGCACCAACGCTGCAGCACTCAACATCCTTCGTGGGTCCTCGACGCCTCCTGGTCCTAGTGGCTGAAGAGTTAAGCTTCACCTTCTTCACCTGAAACACCCGACATCGGTGAGCATTCGTCTGTTGTGGCCCATGTCACTGGCAAGTGACCCAGACTCTGTCACCTCTGCTGTCAGGTTCTTCACATCTTCGATCCAGGCTTGGATCCCTTCGGACACTTCACATCTTCCCGGCAGCAGCACTTCTTTGCCAGCTTCCAATGAAAACGAAGATGCGACCCGACACCATTTGACACCTATACAACCGGATTCCCTGGGTGAGGTAACTCGAGTACTCCGGTGCTCCCGTGGGTGTTGACCCAAGAATTGTTTAAGTCCAAAAGGGTTTGGTCCTAGTCCATCTCTAAGTGTCCTTAATCTTTAAAAATCTAATCGCGACTTTCCCCATAGAAGCTACCGGGAGCTCGCGGCTGTGTGCTCACATTGCACACGGCCCCCGTGGTTCCCCTGTGTCACTACCTTGGGTGGTTCCTTGGGGTTCCAGCGATTCTACAGGCTCTATGCCTTGTGCCTAGTTAAGTCGTGGTTCTTATAACACTATTTTAGTATATGGTTTGGCTCGCCCCTAGGGCCTAACTTGTATTTTGTGCTACTTTACTGTTTACTTGAAGTGTAACTTATGTGCTTTTGCCTCTAGCCTCATAAAGAGTCTAGAGGTGTGTGTTTAGTAATAAATACATATATTTTATATATATACCTGGTGTGGTTTCCTTTCATTTACCCATTCAAGAGATTATAGACTGGTAAAACAAGCTGCTTTACATTCCTTCAAGACTTAGCCTGAAGGCTGCTCTCCATAGCTACCACTAGGATAGCTTACAATAAAAGTTGTCTTTAACCTATCATCAATAAGGGGTTGTTTGGACTGGTGCAAGGTACCCACTATAACTAGTGGACAGCATATACCAGACCAACTTCTCACATTGGTGTGCAGCGTGTGGGATTCCAGCTTGCTATTGTTTTACCAGATAATCTAAATTGAGTGACTAACTGAAAACCACTAAAGGTACCTAAGGTACATATAATACAAGCTTAGAATACAGTAAGTTCTACTGAACTTAGAGTTGTGTGTCAAGAGCTTCGCACACTCTTTCTACAACTCAAGAGAGTTTAGTAGGCCACACTAGAGTAGGTAGTGCATACACCACACCTCACTAGTAATGTTTTCAAGGCCAGGAACCAGTGGGTTCCTGCCAGAAGCCAGTGGGCTTCTTGCCTACAAGTATGAAAAACTCCCATTCTTGGAATTGAGAGCATTGTGTAGTACCAGGAAGCTGAAGACAGGCAAGAGTGCAAACACCCAACGCCTCATAGAGGTACTCCTCCTAGATGATCTCAGAAAGACCGCAGGGTCTAATGGGGTAGGCTGAGTAGGTGGGGCAGCTGATGAGGAGATGCAACTCCTCCTGAGGATGATGAAGATGGCAATGATGGCCCTCTCTTCACTCCACCAAGAAGGGTTGGGAGTGTGCCCAGAAGGTCCAGATCTCCTTCTCAGGAGTCTAACCACTCTGACACTTTGTGAGAAGTTGGCCTGATATATGATGTCACTAATTCTAGTGTACACCTTGTATCAGTCCAAACAACCCTTATGGTGATTGGTTGTAAAGTCAACCTTATAGACCAGCTATCCTAGTGGTAGCATGGACAAGAGCAGTCTTAGGCTAAACTCTGAATGGCATGTGAAGCCAGCTGTTATACCATATGTAAATACCAAATGAAAGGACACCACAACAGATATATATAAAGATAGAATGTATTTATTCTAGTCAAACCCTCAGCACTCTTTATGAGATTCGAGGTAAGTACAACACAGTCTTATTTAAGCATACATTAAGTCACACAGGTAAGTAATACAGTTAGGCCCTAGGGGCCACGCAAACCATATACTAAGTAAGTGGTATAAGGACCACTGTCACGAATACAGGATAGGCCTAGGCCTAGGGAATCGCTGGGGCTACACTATACTACCAACAGTTAGGAAGTGGGAGGCCCACGGGATTCAGGTGCAGAGTGGAAACACTCACGCGTAATGCGTAAAACACGATAGAATCACTAGCAGTTAGAAATAAGCAGTTTTAGGACACTTCTGGTATAGCTAGAAAGTCGAGACTCGGAAACTAGACCCTAGGATAGTCAATACCCTTGTGAGCACCGAAGTACCCAAGTTACTTAGCCCAAGGGCTGCGGGTGCATAGGTGTGAACTTGCGTCGGGTTTCGTCGTGGACTTCTATGGATGCCTGAAGGAAAGTTGCTGACAGGCAGTCAGTGAAGAGTGTCCGGTGGATCCCAAGGTGGGGATCAAGAAGGAAGGAACCTGCAAGCAGAAGGGACAGAGTCTAGGTCACCAGCCAGGAGCCGGGAAGGAACCAGGAAGGAACCAGGCGATGTCGTTGTTAGATGGACCGGGAGGGTTCGGCCGAGGACAAGGGGAGAGGTCTCCGGGGAGAGCCGTCTCCAGCGATCGTACAGACGAATAACTTCCCCCCCACAGAGGTACACCACACAATGATAAGGTTTAACGTTCTTTATAAGCAATCTTTAGGTACGATAGAATGGTACAAGGAGGTCAGGACTCAGGGGTCCCCTCGATTCTAGTCTCTTGGTTGGGAAAGGGGGTAGCGGGACAGTCTTGTTACCAATCAGGTAGATGCGATGGTATGATGGATAGCTCACAATCCTCGAGCTCGGCGTTCGAGATGGACGGACCGCGGCAGCGCCAGCAGGTCCCGGTGAAGGTGGTAGTTACAACGGTCCGCGGCAGCGCCAGCAGGTCCCGTCGAGGATGGTAGTTACAACGGTCCGCGGCAGCGCCAGCAGGTCCCGACGAGGATGGTAGTTACAACAGTCCGCGGCAGCGCCAGCAGGTCCCGACGAGGATGGTAGTTACAACGGTCCGCGGCAGCGCCAGCAGGTCCCGACGAGGATGAAGGATGCAGAAGGTTGCGGCAGCGCCAGCAGGCAGGATGATAGTTCACAAGGCAGGACTACGGCAGCGCCAGTAGTCCGTCAAGGATGAGTTCTTCACGGTGTCTCTCGACTCCAGGATACAACTGCCTTCCTGCTCTGGAGCTGCCCCAGTTATAGGTCTGGCGCCCTTTGATGTCCGGACCCTCGCACTTGGAGGTCGGGAGGTCCGGGAGGAGGGAGTCCAGACACCCAGCAGGGGGGTGGAGCCAGCGCCCGGGGGAGCTGGGGGCGATCGGCACCTGGCGGGGGAGAGCCATCGACACTTCTTTCTCCCATTGACCTGCCAAGTGGTCCGTTCACCTCCTGGGTGGATGGTGGTGCCGGGATGTCGGGGCCTGGCCAGGCCCAGGGTTAGGGTCAAGCTGAGGCCATGCGGCCTCGTGGTGCAGTGTCCAAGATGGCGGCCGGGCCGGGCGAGGGAGCCGGTAGTGGTTCGGCCCCATGATACAGAGATGTCCGGGGGCAGGAATCCCGTCTTGGGACGGAATGCGGGTTGCTTCTGTGGGTAACACCTGGGGGGCCGGGGCTCGGGCCCTGTCATGCGGGGAGGGAGCAAGCCCTTCATGTGGCCTGTCCTACATGCGTCCCCCCCCAGCTGAAGGCGGGGAGAGTCACCCATCCTCTTGGGGACTCTCCTCGTCGAGGCGGAAAAAGCGTGACAGGCCATCCGCGTTGGCGTGGTCTTGGCCCGGTCGGTGTTCCACAGTGAAGTCCATCCCCTGCAGGGAGATGGACCAACGCAATAGTTTGGGGTTTTCCCCCCGCATCTGCATTAGCCACTGCAGGGGCCGATGATCTGTTTGCACCCGGAAGTGGGTACCGAAGAGATAGGGCCGGAGCTTTTTGAGGGCCCACACCACTGCGAAGGCCTCCCTCTCGATGGTGCTCCAGCGCTGTTCTCGGGCCAGGAGGCGTCTGCTGATGAAGGCCACTGGTTGGTCAAGTCCCTCGGAGTTCAACTGGGAGAGGACCGCCCCGATGCCATGGTCGGAGGCATCTGTTTGTACGATGAATTCCCGACTGTAGTCGGGGGCCTGGAGCACAGGGGCAGTGCACATGGCGGCTTTCAGCTTCTCGAAGGCTGCTTGACAGTCTGGGGTCCAGTTGACCTTCTTCGGGTGGTTTTTGGATGTGAGTCCCGTGAGGGGCCCCACAATGCTGCCATAGTCCCTCACGAACCGCCGGTAGTAGCCGGTGAGCCCCAAGAAGGCTCGGACCTCGGTCTGCGTGACTGGAGGCTGCCAGGACTGGATGGCAGCGATCTTGAGTTGTAGAGGGGCCACCAGACCGCTTCCCACCTGGTGTCCGAGATAGGTCACGGACCCCTGACCAATTTGGCACTTGCCGGCCTTGATTGTAAGGCCGGCTCGTTGGAGGGCCTGCAGGACCTCTCGGAGGTGGTGGAGGTGGTCGGACCAGTGGCGGCTGTACACAGCGATATCGTCCAGGTAGGCGGCGCTGAACTCCTCGAGTCCCGCCAAGACCTGGTTCACTAGTCGCTGAAAAGTAGCTGGGGCATTCTTCATGCCGAATGGCATGACTTTGAAGTGGTAGTGGCCATCGGGGGTAGAAAAGGCGGATCGTTCTTGGGCCCGGGGTGTGAGACCGATCTGCCAGTAGCCTGCTGTCAGGTCGAAGATGCTGAGGTAGCGGGCAGCCCCCATGCGGTCGATCAGTTCATCCGCTCGGGGGATGGGATGAGCGTCGGTTCTGGTGACAGCTTTCAAGCCCCGATAGTCAACGCAGAATCGGAGCTCAGGAGTGGTGCCGGGGGCAGCAGCTTTGGGGACCAGCACGACCGGGCTGGCCCAGGGGCTGTCCGAGGGCTCGATGACCCCGAGCGTGAGCATCTTTGATACCTCCTCTTGGATGCAGGCCCGTACCCGATCTGGTACGCGGTACGCCCGGTGTCTGATAGGGGGACTGTCCCCAGTGTCCACGTCATGCAAGCACCAGGGGGTGACCCCTGGGGTGAGGGAAAACAAGGTCGCAAACTGCAGCAGGAGGTCCCGGCAGCCTTGGCGCTGTTCCGGGGTGAGGGCATCTGAGAGTCGGACCCCGTCCACGGAACCATCTTTCTCACGAGTCTTCAGGAGATCAGGGAGAGGCTCGGAGTCTTCTTCCGCTCCACTGTCTGTAGCCATCAGGAGGCTGAGCTCCGAGCGCACAAAGTGG
Organism: Triturus cristatus; assembly: GCF_964204655.1. NCBI lineage: Eukaryota > Metazoa > Chordata > Amphibia > Caudata > Salamandridae > Triturus > Triturus cristatus. Next base: position 1,135,410,710 of record NC_140594.1, on the reverse strand, counting down.
GGTTTGAGTCTGTTGGTGTGGAGGACCCGGAGGGGGTTCCGTGGAGATTCCACATCGATGAGATAGGTGACGGGGCTCTTGCGCTCGACCACTTTGAAGGGCCCCGTCCACTTGTCCTGCAAGGCACATGGCTCGGTGGGGGACATCACCCACACTTGTTGGCCAGGTTCGAATTCGATGGAGGAGGCATTTTGATCGTACCATTTTTTCATGTCCTCCTGACTGGCCTCAAGGTTCGCTTTCGCCTTTTCTCTGAATCGCCTGGTCTGATTGCGTAGGGTCAGGAGGTACTTGAAGACGTCTGGAGGGGTCTTTAGGGGGGCCATCTCCCAACCTTCTTTGACTAGGCTGAGGGGCCCTCGCACAGGGTGCCCGTACAAGAGTTCGAAAGGGCTAAAGCCGAGGGACTTCTGGGGGACTTCTCGATATGCGAAGAGGAGGCACGGAAGTAGCACATCCCACTGGCGACGGAGGGGCTCTTCCAACCCCCCAATCATTCCCTTGAGCGTGCGGTTGAACCGCTCGACTAGTCCGTTTCCTTGAGGGTGATAGGGGGTCATGAATCGGTAGGTGACCCCGCACTGTTGCCAGAGGGATTTCATATATTTCGAAATAAAGTTTGTGCCTCTGTCGCTGACGACTTCTCGGGGGAAGCCCACCCGGGAGAAGATCCCCATTAAGGCCCGGCCGACCACCGGGGCTGTTACAGTTCGCAGGGGCACAGCCTCGGGGTAGCGGGTGGCGTGGTCCACCAGTACCAGGATGAACCGATGTCCTTGTGCGGTACGGGGGTCCAGGGGCCCCACAATGTCTATTCCCACCCTCTCGAACGGGGTGGTGACAACTGGGAAGGGTTGCAGAGGTGCTTTGAGTTTGCGGCCGCTCTTCCCGCTGGCCTGGCACGTGGGGCAGGACCGGCAGTGGTTGAGGACGTCGTTTCTCATCTTTGGCCAGAAAAAGTGGGTCACCAGGCGACTGTAGGTTTTGTCCTGGCCCAGGTGTCCAGCCAGAGGGACATCGTGGGCCAAATTTAACAGGAAGTCTCTAAAACGGAGGGGCACCACCAGCACTCGACTGGCCCCTAACTCTGCGATTCTCTGTTCACTGTACAATAGGTCATTGTCCCAATAGATCCAATGGGCTCCGGTGGTGTCCCCTGCGCTCTGGGCGAGGGCTTGCTGGCGGAGTCCCTCGAGGGAGAGACAGGTCTTCTGTTCTTGACGGAACTGTTCCTGGGTGGGCCCCCCTTCTTGACGCCACTGAGCCAGGTCGGGAAGGTCCTGGGGCTGAGCGAGCCCTTCGGGGGTTTGCTCTGGGGGGGTCGGTATGGTCAGTGTCCTCTACTGGAGCGATCGGGGGAGGAGGTGCTGGCCATTCTGGTTCTTCTGATCGGGGGATGACCCGGGCGGCCATGGACCGGGTGGTTACGCACGCCCAGTCCGGGTGGCCCAACATCCCCAGGTGCTCTCTTCTTTCTACGGCGGCCCACGGGGAACTCTCAAGATCATTCCCCAGGAGACAGTCCACGGGGGCATCATCTCGGACAGTCACCTTCAACATGCCGGAGACTCCTCCCCATTCGAAGGGGACGCAGGCCATCCGACATAGACTCTCCGAGTTGTCGGCTGAACGGACGTGGCAGAGAATGTTCGGCAGGATCTGCTCTGGTTTTACCAGGTGACAGCGGACGGCCGTCACACTGGCCCCCGTGTCACGTAGTGCTTCGGCCCGGCGTCCATTAATGTTCACCCACTGACTATATTTTCTGGTGTTGGCGGGTAGGGGAGCCCGCGGGACCATGTCTCTTCCCCCTAGGCACGCTAGAACCATGGCGGCCGGTTCCCACTCTTGTCGTTCCTGTTCGCATTCTTCCTGTTCTTCGGAGATTTTTTCTCCCCCCAGGGCGGCGGCAGCTACCTGGCGGGGTCTCGGAATTTGGTTCTGTGGACAGTTCGGGTCATTGGCGTAGTGGCCGACTCGCTGGCATCGGTGACACGTGACATTGGCTCGGAACCCCGGGCGCATCGGGGGGTTGCCCCGGCTGGCCGGGGGCGGGGTGCTGGCAGCGGGAGCGGCCGGGACGGTGTCTCTTCCTCGTCCCTGACCTCCTCCTCGGGGACGGTGCTGACCTTGATTGTTCCGGTTCTGTTCGTGCGGCCCTCTCCGGCCTACTCGGGTGCTTTCCCACCGGTCAGCTTCGGCGGCGAGTTGCCGTGGGTCAGTCAATTTACTGTCGAGGAGGTGCTGCCTGAGCTCGACGAAGCAGTTGTTAGAGAGGTGCTCCCACACCATGAGATTAAAAAGTTGCTCGTAGGTCGTTACGTGGCTTCCCTTGATCCAACCCTCGAAGGCTCGGCTGAAATAGTTGACATATTCCACCCAAGTTGTACCCAGGATCCGGGTGCAGTCTCGGAACCTCTGGCGGTACATTTCGGGTGTGAGCCCATATCGGGTGAGGAGGGCAGCCTTCATGTGATCATAGGATGACATCAGATGGTCTGGGAGCTGTAACAGGGCATCGCGGCCTTCATTGACGAACCTCCCCCATAGACCGGCTCCCCAGTCACTTCGATCGATCCGGTGGGAGGTCATGGCGATCTCGTAGGCCTTGAACCACTGTTGTATGTCGTCCTCTCGGACATACTCTCGAACGACATCCTTGGGGATGTGGACTTTCTTTTCTGTCGCTCCTGGGGTGCGCGGTTGCTCGGGCACCTCCAGTTCTTTGTTCTGCTTCCGTAGGTCTATTTCTGCCAGTTTGCGCTCGTGCTCGTACGCTAATCTCTTTTCTTCGAGCTCTCTCTGCCTCTGTTTTTCTTCCCGTTCTTCTCGGAGCCGCAGATGTTCTAGGTTCAGTTTTTGTTCGGCTAATTTTAGTTCACCGTCCATTTTGAGCCGTGCCATTTCTAACTCATGTAGTCTGTTTTTCTCTCTCTCTTGGATCTCTTCCTGCGAGAGGCCCGTTCTTCGCTCCTCGGGAGCCGTGGTGTTCCTCTCTGATGCTGCAATGTTTTGGTCCGGGGGTCTGGCGGCCCCGGTTTCTGCCCACGACTCAATGGCGTGCTTGAAATCGTCTTTAGTACTCAGACCGGTGGTAGCAATGCCTAGTTCAATGCAGAATTGTTTCAACTCACGATGGCTGTACTCTTCCAATTTCTCCATTTGGAATTTCTCGGTGGATCCGCTCTCTTTGGTTGTCATTGTGGTTTCGTCGTGGGGTGAGTTACTCTCTGTACGATTACGCGTTGATTCGGATCGCGCCGCTGGCCACCAATGTTAGACGGACCGGGAGGGTCGGCCGAGGACAAGGGGAGAGGTCTCCGGGGAGAGCCGTCTCCAGCGATCGTACAGACGAATAACTTCCCCCCCACAGAGGTACACCACACAATGATAAGGTTTAACGTTCTTTATAAGCAATCTTTAGGTACGATAGAATGGTACAAGGAGGTCAGGACTCAGGGGTCCCCTCGATTCTAGTCTCTTGGTTGGGAAAGGGGGTAGCGGGACAGTCTTGTTACCAATCAGGTAGATGCGATGGTATGATGGATAGCTCACAATCCTCGAGCTCGGCGTTCGAGATGGACGGACCGCGGCAGCGCCAGCAGGTCCCGGTGAAGGTGGTAGTTACAACGGTCCGCGGCAGCGCCAGCAGGTCCCGACGAGGATGGTAGTTACAACGGTCCGCGGCAGCGCCAGCAGGTCCCGACGAGGATGAAGGATGCAGAAGGTTGCGGCAGCGCCAGCAGGCAGGATGATAGTTCACAAGGCAGGACTACGGCAGCGCCAGTAGTCCGTCAAGGATGAGTTCTTCACGGTGTCTCTCGACTCCAGGATACAACTGCCTTCCTGCTCTGGAGCTGCCCCAGTTATAGGTCTGGCGCCCTTTGATGTCCGGACCCTCGCACTTGGAGGTCGGGAGGTCCGGGAGGAGGGAGTCCAGACACCCAGCAGGGGGGTGGAGCCAGCGCCCAGGGGAGCTGGGGGCGATCGGCACCTGGCGGGGGAGAGCCATCGACACTTCTTTCTCCCATTGACCTGCCAAGTGGTCCGTTCACCTCCTGGGTGGATGGTGGTGCCGGGATGTCGAGGCCTGGCCAGGCCCAGGGTTAGGGTCGAGCTGAGGCCATGCGGCCTCGTGGTGCAGTGTCCAAGATGGCGGCCGGGCCGGGCGAGGGAGCCGGTAGTGGTTCGGCCCCATGATACAGAGATGTCCGGGGGCAGGAATCCCGTCTTGGGACGGGGTGCGGGTTGCTTCTGTGGGTAACACCTGGGGGGCCGGGGCTCGGGCCCTGTCATGCGGGGAGGGAGCAAGCCCTTCATGTGGCCTGTCCAACAGTCGTGAAGATGCAGGTGAAGAGGTGAAGCTTGTCGCAGCAGCCACGGGTACCAGGAGACGTCGAGGACGACCAGGACCAGGAGGTGAGCTATCCCACGAAGGCTCTTGCTGTTGGCGGCGTCGAAGTCGAGTCAAGACCCAACAAGCCTTGGCAAGCGGAACCCACGCAGGATGGAGGACTTGCTTCTGGTGCAGACCAGGAAGGTCTGGGGTGCTTCTCTTTCACAGAGGAGCGGGTGCCAGTCTGGACCAGCAAGTTGAAAGTAAAGGTTCGTCGTCGCAGAGGCTACTAGCCAACGGGCCACCAACCGGACAACACGTCGAGCAACACAGGTGCAGAAGGGCCCCACGCAGAACACGTGAAGTGTGGGGAGCTGATCTTCTTTGCAGATGGTGCTCGGGAGTGGGGCTTCTCAATTCCCCAAGCACAGCCTCGAGGAAGCCTCAAAAGTTGCGCTAGTCAGTTACTAGCCACTTTTCCCAAGTCGCCAGTCCCTCGTCGCCTCCACGGGTCTCAGCTTCGCTGGAGATGTGGATCTGGTTCAGAGGTGTCTGGAAGTCTCAGCGCTGGTCAGTCTCTGCAGTCGTCCCTCGTAGGATTCAGTCGCAAAGGAAGCAGCGGTCGTTGGATGGTGCCTGGTTGCCCAGGGTGGTCACTCCTTGGCCACAAGGGAGATTTCTTCAGTCTTCTTCCTGAGGTCGAATGTCGAAGGTCCAGAGTTTCTGTTCAAGTTGCAGATTCAGGTTAATCTAGGCCCAACTAGCTACTAATATACTGGGCTAGTGGGCTGGGCTACCTGCAAGGTCCCTCCTATGGGTGGTGTGGTAAATAAAATATCACGCTCTCATAATTTCATAATATCAATAAGATCATGCATAAAGCAAGAGGCTGAGTCTGTGGTATCAGGTTCATAAAGGGATTTATTCCAATAACTCGAGTCAAAGGGAGAATATTTCCATCACCAAAATTGGATCTGGAAAGGGGCTCAAAAGTATTCTCAATATTCTCAAAACATTATTCACAGAGTACAGTATATATACATTTCTCAATTGTACGTAAGCAAAAGAGCAAGAGAGAATGAGATAAGAGCATGTGGGCGTGTAAGTAGGCGTGAAGGTGGGCGTCCATGTGGGCGTCCACTTGATGATAATGGGTAATTTGTCATGTGTGGGTGGATACCTGGAGAATCCTGCAATGTCAGCAGAAATATTTGGCAGAGATGCGTGCGCAGTCGCATGACGTGTGATAGACGTGCAACTAGAGGGAGAAAGGGACTTGACATTTAGCTCTACATGTGGAGACAAAAGTCTGGGGTTATGTCAACCTAATCCCAAATCATATCTAATATCCTATGTTTAAAGAACTGTGTTATCCAAAAAGAAAGGTCTCTCGAACAAAATCTATTCTATACTGACTGTGAGTGCGTGTACAAGCGTCTAAGTGTCTACACTAAATGCGAGGGGGTAGGAATATTCCATGGTAACAGGGCTATGAATTACTTGCATGAGGACAGAGAAGCCGGGCCTTTTGCTCGGTAGCTGGAAGAATGTTTACTTAAACTACTAGACAGGAATGCATTGGATAGGGACGGAGGAGATAATCTTGAAGGTGAAATACAGTTCTTGGCAGGCGACGGGCTGGATCAGGCACCGTTAGCCGCGCAGGGAGTGAGACAAAGTTCATGGTCACAGATGCAGGCTCAGACTGGAGCTCTCAGAGGCAGAAGGCAAGAAAAGCTTGATGACAGAATCAGGGCCTACTTGCCTGGACTGTAAAATGGCATAAGTGAACCATATAAAGGCGGTGGCCTTTCGTACTTAGGAATGGAATATCCGGCCCATTCATGGCGGATCAACAGAGGACATGTTAACGGTGGACGCACATGTATTTGCGTCTTCATAACTGGAACTGGAGGGAACATACATGTACTTGTAACATGCACATAGAACCGTTGGGGTCCAAGATAGGGGACATAACTGACCAGAAAAATCCATATTTCCACATTCCCTCCTTGTCCCCTACTTGCCCGTCAAGAGATATCAATCTTCATTAATCCATTGATCTGTTCATATAGCATCATTTGTTCTTCTTTCTTCTTCCGGGATCTTGAATGAAAATCTTGATGTGGAATGCACGATGTGGCACACAGACCACAAATCGCTGGTCCACATTGCAGGCATAAGCAGCAACTGAATAGTATGAGAAGGCCAATACCTAGGAAGGATAGGACCCTCCATCCAAAGGTAGATAATACACTCCAAAACCAACCGGACCAAGTCCAGGTGCCTGTATTCTGGTGTATCTGGCTTACAATCTTATGAAGGCGAGTTATGGCTTTATATACAGATGGCGAATTTTCTGGTATGAAAAATGCAATCGCTTGATCCGATGACCCTACAAGCTCCGCCCCTATCGGCCAGGATAACGTCAAGGACAAGACTATTTTGAAGCACAACAATCCGCATAGCAGACTGCTCTTCTGTTAAATTGCCTAAGGCGGAAATAGTTTCGTTCACTACTGCTTCAAGGGTTCTGGTTAATCTACGTATCAGCTTACTATTGGTAACTGTACCTATATAGGGAAAGAAACCTTTATTGAAATCTGTGTATTTTTCCCATGCTGTTTCAGTGTAATCGACAATTGGGAGATCTCTCTGCTGTCTATTGTGTACTAAATGAGTATTTCTATGATAATCAGGAGGAGCTAGGAAAACAGGTGGTAGGAGGAATGCTATGTAACAGGTACCATCCCAATCTAGAGGTAGGCGTATATATGCGGTCTGGCCACATATAAAGTAGGAATGACGAGAAGCTCTAAATGTAGACTTGCCTTGATCACTGAATTTTATTACAGTGGTGCATTTACTATGGCCCATGTGTATGGAGCCATTCTTTCTTATACATAATTCCCCTTTTACTGGGAATACGGACATGGCGGGCAAGATTGGTGTAGCTTCAGATTCAACGTTCAGGATCATGAGGTTAAGTGTAAAATTACCTAATCCATATACTTCATTTCTTAGATCAGTTCCTGTTCTTTTGGGAAGTCCCTCCTTGTTAGGGTAGCAGACTTTAAGCAAAAACTAAGTTCAGGTTTCCCCATACCCAGTTGTCTTGATAAACTGCGGAATTCGAATCTAGGGAATTAATCAAACTAAACCATGCTCCCCAGGAGCCATTGTGTGTGAACGGATAGAGAAAGAGGGGCAAAACTCCCTTATAGTTCTGATAGGGGGGGAGTCGGCCACAGACCCAGCAGTCTGTAGCATTGCTAGTCTGATGTGAATGGTGCAGCATCTGAATAAAGGTATTGTTGCGTAAGGCAAGTCGATATGATAGCTCATAGGATGGCAGATCACTAAATGTGTGCTTTATGGTATCATTAGTGGAGGAGTATAAGAGTGAGGCAATAGGAGAAAAAATAGCATGTAGTATTAAGCTGATACATATTATCGTGATGCACATCTTGCTTTTTCTTATCAATATTATTGTCCAAGATCTTATGCAAGCCAGAATACATGTTCAACCGCTTCACCACCTAGTGGACTTAATTGATCAAACGGGTTCTGACTTTTTAGATCTAAGTTTAGCTTTGTGGAAACTTCTGGGGAGTCTCCTCTAGAAAATGGTGTTCAAAATCCAAAATCCAAGTTTAAAGTCTTTTTCCTTTGTAAAAGAGTGGTGAAGGTGCACTTTGACTTTAACGGCCGTCCCCGTGGTCCAGAGCACTGACTTTGGCGCCTTCCATCCAGGAGCGATGGAGTATTCTTTGACCTGGGTGTTGTCAGGGAAGGCGGCAGCAACCTGCGAACAACAAGAGAGTAGTGCAGACATCAAGGAAGCCAGGTAATCTGTCAGCATGTTATTATCTTTTAGGCATTGGAGTGCCCCACATATTTGGTGGTCTACCAAAGACCACTTCATAGGGAGATAAGCCTGTTCTAGAATGAGCTACCATTCGCATGAAAAAGAGGGCAACCGGCAGGGCTACCATCCAATCTACACCTTTGTCTGCGCAAATTTTAATATCCGATTATGTCTTTCTACAAGGCCTGCTGCTTCAGGATGTCGCACACAATGGAATTTCCAGGTATACCCTAACAGAAGGGACACCTGCTTCATTAGTACCAGGACATATTTGTAACCTCTACATCTGTTCATTTGGATATAATCCATTTGGAGCACTTCAAAAGGGTGGTCAGGTGGATGGAATCCACCTTGTTCCATCGGAATGCCTTTACCTGGATTGAATTGGCAACAGATCATACATGTTCTGACCTTTTGTTTCGCTGCTGCACGCAGGTGCTTGTTGAACCATATATTCTGTAAGCTATCTATCATTGCTTTCTCTCCTAAGTGTGCAGGACTATGTGCGGTATTTATAATCACTTGTACCATTGAATCAGGAAGAAACCCTGATCAGTCAGTACCCCTCCTTGTTCCGACCATTTCTTTAATTCGTCCATAGTAGCATGTGTCTGTATGTCTTGTACATCCTTGGAAGGATCCCTAACTGTCATGGCTTTGGACACTTATTGAACCTGTAACTTTGTCATGTCTAGTGGGGTCTGAGCTGTCTGTTTAGCTGTTCGGTCTGCCAGATCATTGCCTTGGGAAATGGTATCTGTGGCTCTAGTATGTGCTTTACATTTTAGGATAGCTATGGCTGTTGGTAAATGTATTGCTTCCAGTAGGGCTTGAATATGGGGGCCATGCTGTATCTTGGCCCCATGAGAGGTCAAGAAACCTCTTTCTCGCCAGAGAATCGGTGTAAATGTTTACTCTCAGGTGCTTAGCTCTTATGCACGCTTGTGTCAGGGCGATGAGCTCTGCTGCTTGTGCTGACAATATGTCTATTCTTTTAGTCTCTATTATTACAGTATCAGTAGTCACTGCATATGCTGCCACTAATTCTCCCGCCCCTGTCCTCATGCATGAGCCGTCAACTTATAGTGTTAGGTCGGGGTCTGGGAGTGCAACGTCTGTCAAGTCTTGTCTTGGTTTAGTCACGGTATGTATTACTTCAACACAGTCGTGTGGTGAAACGCTTTCTGTACTGGAGGGCAAAAGGGTAGCAGGATTCAGTATGTTGCATCGTCTGATCTCTATGTGTGGTTGAAATAACGTTGGCTCATAGCCTGTCAGTCTAGCTACAGTCAGGTGTTGTGTTTGTGTCCGGTTCAAGAGAACCTCTACTGCGCGTGGTACTTGTACTGTCAGAGGGTGGCCCAGCACTATCAAGTCACTTTGTCTTATGGCTAAGGCCGTTGCTGCAACTGATTTTAGGCACGCAGGCAAAGCCTGTGCTACTGGGTCTAATGTACTAGAAAAATAAGCACAGGGCTCGTGTTTTCCTGCATGATCTTGTGTTAGGACAGATAGTGCTGTTCCATCCCGCTCTGTCACAAAAAGCATAAACGATTTGTTGTAATCAGGGTTTGCTAAAACTGGTGCTTGACATAAAGCTCTCTTTAATTCTTCAAATGCCACAGTGTGTTCTTGAGGACTTTAGTCTTTTTGTGTCTTGGGCTGGGAAAAACCAGAAATCAATTGAATACGTTCCGGTGCCCACAACTAATTCCCCTGAAAGATCACAATAAAACATGAGAAAAAGGGGAAAGCACCATACCTATTTCCTCGACTTAATTTCTAAGGGGGCTAATTTCTAAGGGGCTTAATTTCTTAAGGGGCTAGCGGGAAGCGAACCTCCTCAGGGGCCAGCAGAAAGCCAATATTCTCCTCCTTCCCCCCCTTTTTGACAGGAGGAAATCTGAAACAGATTTCACTGCTGTCAAACACTATCAAACCCTGTGTCTTGTCAACACTATTAATCCCTGTGTGTAGCTACTGGGCGTAAGCAAAATTATAGGAGATACACAGCGTATTTGAAACGGCGAGAAATCCTTCAAATTAATGTACAAACCTCATTGTGTTAGCTCATAAGCTAGCCAAATGACATTTCATATGCAAATGTCCCTATTACATGAACCTACACCAACCTGAAGTCAATATTAATGCTAGGAGGTCCTAATAGGAATGCTAAATTACCTAAATATTCGGAAAACCAAGTTTAAGAACAGTTGTTAATGTTGATAATTAATAATTTATCTGCTAAAGAAATCAGTCATTTTGCAATAATTTCCACCTATACAATAAATAGCCTAATTTAAAAACAAGTCAACTTTTGGGGCCACCACTTACAAGAATGAGCTTACTAAAGCAAACTTTAAAAAGGAAATCCTGTCAGATATTTTCTCATTACCCTAAATACCGAGCCTCATTTGTCACTCTGTGGTGGCAGTCCTTATTTAAAACAGGCCTTCAAGAGTTAAGATGCGAGTGCACAGATCATAATTGTTCCTTAATGTCCAATCTGGAAACATATGACCGAGGCTGCCTGTCTATAAGAGAAAGGCAGTCATGTGAAAAATATTTTAGTCTTGCATCATTTTTCCTTTTATTTCATTCATCTCCAACACCAATTAGACATACACTGATAACGTGTTGTCTGCTATTTTGACAGCATGATAAAGGTAATATCACGTCTGTGAAATTTAGTAATTGTGAACAAGTTCCAGCCGAGCGCTGTTCAAAGATCGCCGTCGTCACGACCATCTCTGTACTTGCACAGGAGAACTTGGTATTAAACGCTAAACAGACTGGTCAATACAACACAAAAACAAAACATATATAAAATACATATGCCAAGCCATCAGTATACCAAGCACAGAAAGCATAGACAATTGCACTAACATATATAAATGAGCAGCGATGCGCAATTACAGTACCTACAGCTCAGAGGCGAACATTCTGGCCTGCTTAATTTGTCAGGCTTATAATCAATAATTCATTTACCTGCCCTATACACCCCCATCTGAAATCACCGTGTCAAGTCTGACACACAGAATCAGCAATAATAATCAAAAACGAAGAACACACGAACCTGTTTGTTTTCTTTTATAAAAACAGAATCAGCAATAATAATCAAAAACGAAGAACACACGAACCTGTTTGTTTTCTTTTATAAAAAATGAGCTATGCATCTTCGTCAACACAATGTACCCTAATGTCCCAGACGAAGACGCACCTCTCATCTCTCCTCACAGACTTTTAACCACTGGATCATTTATCCAATGCAACTGGTGGCAGCTTGTGGCCACAATTCAAAAATGTCTGAATTTGAAAATCGTTTTTATATAGGCACATAGCCCTTAAAATTCCAAGCAAGAGCAACATTTTACTTTCTGGCCAGAAGCAATATAACAATTGCTAAAAAATAAAACAAATCTTCTCCATAGACATTTCCTCGGGGCACTGGTTTAGCACAGAATAGACCAAGGGAATCTTTCTCGACTTACATTTCTCAGCTGCCCTGTCTTATCAGAGAAGCTAAAAATAGCCCCTCAGCGCGGCCTGAGCCTGGGCTGCCAGCCAACTTTTTTTTTGTTGTTCCGGCTGCAGGCATTACACAGATGCGATGTCAGAGAAGCTTTCTAAGCAGTGCCTCTGTTCTGCTCCTCTCACCGGCCCCCACCTACGCTGGCTACAAGGTCAGAATCTGTCTCCGATTTCTGTATCACATACTGCTCTACACAGCCCCCACCTTCTCCTCACTCTGAAGCTATCAAAGACAAAAAGACTACTCAATTCCATAAAAACTGCAATAATTCGCCCAATTGAAAAATTATTTTTACATACAATTTGCACTCAGGGGGTCATAATCTCACCGACTTGACCCAGCACATTGGCTCACTGGACCACCAAGAACACAAACCTGTATTCTTGAACAATTTGCAAATTCGAAATACCCACAATTCTTTTTTTTTTTTTTTTTTTTTTTCAAGCTAAACTTTTCAACAATTACTTTTTCGTTAGCACTTTGTACATTAGGGGTGTCATCAAATCACAGGTGTTGCTCCTTCTCTAGCTACACCCCTCTCAATTTCCTATTGACAACGTAGTCAAATGTTGGACCATGTAAACACCAGCCATGCGCTGTTCATTTGGTGGGTGGCTCAAGAACCTTCGGGCTACTATATCATTATTATATGTATCGCGGTACTTGCGGTGGCACTCTAACTGGTCTTTCTACTGGGGCCACTCTTGCTAGGTCCTCTGAAAGGACGGGATAAATACCAGCAACGTCAGTATTTCTTTCTCTGTCAGCCTGCGCTCATTTTACCTACTCCAATTACTCCTGTAACATCTGTTCCTTGGCTTTTCCAGACTCCAGTCTACTCCTCTCTGCTTCGTGAAACACTTACTCTGACCTACTATGTGACTCCTTGCGCCAAAACTCAATGGCATCCTTCCAAGCTGGTCTACATTTTCTCTTTCATAAGTGTTTCGTTGTCCATCTACTTGTTCTGCTTTTACTCGTATACCTTCCTCAACTAACACGTTTTCTCGGGCTTTGTCTGAATCCTCCCTACTTTTCTCTTCTTTTCTGAGCGCTTACTCTGTGCGTCTATGCTATTCTTTACGCCATAATTCAATGGCATCTTTCTGTTACTGCCTGGCTATCTTTTTCCATAATTCTTCTTCTACTCTCATGATGCAATCTGCATCCCATGTCCCAACTGCGGGCCACCTCTGACTTTCTGGTAAATCCCTGGTGTAGTCCACCCATAAATCAAGAAATAATACGGCATCTAGGCCATGCTTATGATACATAAAGTACCCTGGAGTGTCCCTAGGTGGAATGGGAACAGCTTCTTCGAGTACCCCTTTTCTAGTTTTGATTTGATACCTGATTATCGAACACACTTAATACAATAAAACACGATAATGAACAGTCATTCATACCACAATATGTAGGACGTATTAACACATTTAACATTTAACATTTAATGAGCAACAATGATGATGATGATCTAAGAAACTGGTCACTAAACATAATACTCGGCATGAACTGGATTATTCTGAATTTATATACTTGATATACTAGATATACTGCTAAACAGTACAGATACACTGCTAAAACAGTGCAGACCGGATTTGTGTACCCAAACCCGTCTTGACCGGCACAACCTATGTGCACGTCAGAACGCCTCCCCGGCAATGGTACTCACCGGGTAGCTCGGAACGGAAGGCCTCGGAACTGAACTGGACTGGACTGGACCGGACTGGACTCGACTCGTGACCTTCGGAAACTTCGGAAACTGGTGGGCCTCTGTATACCTCGGACACAGCTCTCTCGCAGGTGGGCTCTGGGTAGGACAATCTGCGTTCCTCACCGCCTCGTATGGATGCCTGGTCGCAGTCTGTCCCCTTCGTTGGCCTGAGGGAGTTGGCGGGAAGACCCGCGACGTGCGCGCTTGAAGTCCATCACGGCTATGGAAGGGGGCAAAACTGGACCTTCATCTCCGGCGTGTGGGGAAAGAGATTAAACTGTTCGGGCGTGAAGGTGGGCTTCCATGTGGGCGTCCACTTGATGATAATGGGTAATTTGTCATGTGTGGGTGGATACCTGGAGAATCCTGCAATGTCAGCAGAAATATTTGGCAGAGATGCGTGCGCAGTCGCATGACGTGTGATAGACGTGCAACTAGAGGGAGAAAGGGACTTGACATTTAGCTCTACATGTGGAGACAAAAGTCTGGGGTTATGTCAACCTAATCCCAAATCATATCTAATATCCTATGTTTAAAGAACTGTGTTATCCAAAAAGAAAGGTCTCTCGAACAAAATCTATTCTATACTGACTGTGAGTGCGTGTACAAGCGTCTAAGTGTCTACACTAAATGCGAGGGGGTAGGAATATTCCATGGTAACAGGGCTATGAATTACTTGCATGAGGACAGAGAAGCCGGGCCTTTTGCTCGGTAGCTGGAAGAATGTTTACTTAAACTACTAGACAGGAATGCATTGGATAGGGACGGAGGAGATAATCTTGAAGGTGAAATACAGTTCTTGGCAGGCGACGGGCTGGATCAGGCACCGTTAGCCGCGCAGGGAGTGAGACAAAGTTCATGGTCACAGATGCAGGCTCAGACTGGAGCTCTCAGAGGCAGAAGGCAAGAAAAGCTTGATGACAGAATCAGGGCCTACTTGCCTGGACTGTAAAATGGCATAAGTGAACCATATAAAGGCGGTGGCCTTTCGTACTTAGGAATGGAATATCCGGCCCATTCATGGCGGATCAACAGAGGACATGTTAACGGTGGACGCACATGTATTTGCGTCTTCATAACTGGAACTGGAGGGAACATACATGTACTTGTAACATGCACATAGAACCGTTGGGGTCCAAGATAGGGGACATAACTGACCAGAAAAATCCATATTTCCACAGTGGGACCAGGAAGGGGAGTGGCTACACCCCCTTTCCTTTGTCCAGTTTCGCGCCAGAGCTGGGGCTGGAGTGCCCCAGCACCGGTTTGAACTGGACTATGCATGGGACACCTTGCGTGTCTCATTCCTTTCAGCCCTCCCTGCCCCAGTACACTAAAGTCTGTCTGGGGAGGTGCTAGCACCTCCCCAAGCAGGAAACCTATTGTCCAGGCCTCCCTGGCTGGGAGGGCTCCCAGCAGCAGGAGGTCAGACTCGTGTCTGTGGCAGCAGCATCCATTTTGTGATGCTGAGGCTTTGGTGAGAGTTAAACAGCAAAGTAGGATTTTAACATGTCTCTCCCTCTAGAAGGGAGGCATAATATCCTCATCACCAGAAATGGTATGGGGGTATTATTCCAAAGTGTTAGACACCTTACACAACATGATTTGATAAAGCCAAACCATAGTTACCATTACCTTTTAAGATTATAAGGTACTTTAAGAGTATATGGTAGGCTATATCATAGAACAGCTATAAGGACATGGTTCCGAAAGCTGCAGACAGGCTCAGCTCATGCTAGAACACCATCTCACATGTTACCAAGCACTCTGCCTCCAGGATTGTTAAGGCCTGCCATAGGAGTGGCTGATAGGTACACATGTGTCTATATATAAGGGTAGATATAGGTATACTATATCCAAGCAAGGGGTGATTACACGACCTTGCCCCAGCTGAGTGATCAGCCAGTTGTGTCTGATTGGAAGGCCAGACCAGGGGTGGCATAATACATGCTGCAGCCCCTGGGAGGCCTAGGGTACACCTATGCCCTGGGTACCTAGGGTACACTGTACAGGGTCCAATAAGGTGATCCTTACCAATTGGGTATGTACCTAGGGTACATGGAGTCCATTTAAAAGAGAGAGCAGACAGCCTGAGACCCTGAATGGCAGGATCTCAGGCCAACTAAGTCGAAAAACCAGCTAGACACTAGGCAAAAAGTTGGGGGTAACCATAGTCAGATATCCACCTTCCTACACACCTCCATAGGGAACTCTGTCTCCTCTCATAGGAGGGAAACCTCTCAGGAGAGTAAAGACAGGCAGCTCAAGTATGAGGAAGCTCAGCTTAGAATCAGAAGAGCACAGATAGCCATAGAAAGGGAGTCCCTAGAGCTCCATAGAGCTAGACAAAAGATGGGACTAGAGTCCCATGGTGGCAGCAACATCCCTATTGTTAGGAAGAGGTCTCATGACCATATAAACCTAAATAAGATTGTCCCTCCCTACCAGAGTGGGGATGACATCCACACATGGATTACTGTACTGGGAAGGGCCTGTAAAGTTCAAAGGGTCTCCCAGGAGCAGTGGGATGCAATCTTGTACCTCTCCTTTGTAGACAAAGGTAGAGATATGCTCCTCACTGTTGGAGAGGAGGATGCTGATGATTATGCCAGTATGAAAAGTGCATTGATCGAAGGGTTTGGGCTAACCACTGAAGAATATAAGTTACAGTTCAGAGATACCCAAAAGGCACAAAATCAAGACTGGGTGGACTTTGTAGAGTGTGCTACTAAGGCTCTGGAGGGTTGCTTACTTGGCAGCAAAGTGCATGACTTTCAAGGGTTGTACAATTTGATTATGAGGGAGCAGATCCTTAATAATTGTCAAAATCAGCTGTTGCATCAGTACCTGGTGGACTCAGATCTGACCTCTCCCCAAGAATTGGGAAAGAAGGCAGACAAATGGGTCAGAACCAGGGTGAGGCAGAAGGTTCAGAACTAAGGTGGTGACCAGAAGAAGCAAGATTCAAAGAACTCTGACAAGGGTGGGGAGACTCTAATCCAGCCACCATTGCCCCTAAGGCAACTGTTCCCCCTAGTGCAGCTACAATTGGTGATTGTAATGCTCAAAGTAAGAGTGTAGTAGGGTTGACCCTGGGATCTGAGATGGACTCTGGCCTAGTCAGAGTTCCAACTCAGGCTGTCCTGATCTGTGACGGGGCATGGATATGTCCCCCTTTGTGAGTCCCACTAACTTGGGCAAGTGCAGACAACAGCCTTTGATTAATGGAAAAAAGGCTTTGGCATTCAGGGACACAGGAGCAAGTGTCACAATGGTGACAAAAGATCTTGTGGATCCTGGGCAGATTATACTTGGTGAAATGTACCAAGTGACCAATGCTAGCAATGTCCGGACAGACCATTCCTTGGCAGTTGTTAACTTCTCCTAGGGAGGGGTAACTGGCATTAAGAAGGTTGTGGTAAGTGCGGACCTACCAGTACAGTGCTTGCTTGGCAATGATCTGGAAACTTCAGCTTGGGCTGAAGTGGAGCTCAGGACACATGCAGAAATGTTAGGGATCCCTGCATATGTCTTTGCTGTGACTAGGTCACAGACCAAAATGTCTAACACTGGACAGGCCCTGGATTCTGGAAGAATGGACCAGGTGCCTCCCAAGAGGAGGAGCAGTAGGGTTAAGGCAGTGCCTTCCCCTTTGACTCAGAATACAGATCAGCCTCCTGAGGGAGATGCTCTTGAACCTGAAGAAGGAACTATCCCAGAGGAACTTGAACCTGACCAGGTTGAGTTCCTGGGAACAGGTGGCCCTTCCAGGGCAGATCTGAGCCAGGAGCAGAAAACCTGCCTCTCTCTTAAACCCCTCAGAAAGCAAGCTGCTGATGAGGCTGCTGGGAATGGTAGTGGCACCCAAAACATCTATTGGGATGATGGACTCCTTTATTCAGAGTGTAGAGACCCCAAGCCTGGTGCTTCCAGGAGGTTGGTAATACCTTTGAGGTTTAGGGGCTTCCTACTGACACTAGCCCATGATATTCCCTTAGCAGGACACTTGGGCCAAAACAAGACTTGGGACAGAATTGTTCCTCACTTTCATTGGCCCCAATTGTCTGAAGACACTAAGGAGTTTAGTCGCTCCTGTGTAACCTATCAAGCCAGTGGCAAGGTAGGTGGAACCACAAAGGCCCCCCCTGATACCACTACCTGTGGTGGGGGTTCCCTTTGAGAGGGGGGGATTCACATTTTTGGTCCCATGGATCCTCACACAGCATCTGGGCACAGATTTATCCTGGTGGTGGTGGACCATGCCACTAGGTATCCAGAATCCATTCCACTTAGGACCACTACAGCACCTGTGGTGGCAAGGGCCCTCTTGGGTATATTCTCGCGAGTGGATTTTCCTAAGGAGGTAGTATCTGACAGGGGTTCAAACTTCATGTCTAGTTACTTGACTGCAATGTGGAAGGAGTGTGGAGTGAATTACAAATTCACCACACCCTATCACCCACAATGCAATGGTTTAGTTGATGGTGTAACCTTGGCAGGCAGCCTCACTGTCCAGTAACAAACTGAATGCAGAAAAGTTCTCAGCCAGTTTTCATATGTTTTCTCTGACTCCAAGTCAGACCACCTGGTGCACGCATGAAGTGGACACTGGGGACAGTCTGCCTGTGAAGAATAAGATCTACAGGCAACCTGATCATGTCAGGGACTGTATAAGGACAGAAGTCCAAAACATGTTGGATTCTGGAGTCATTGAACCCTCAGATAGCCCCTGGGCTAGTCCAGTAGTCTGTGTGCCTAAACCTCACACCAAAGATGGCAAGAGAGAGATGAGGTTTTGTGTGGATTACAGGGGCCTCAATGCAGTCACTAGGACTGATGGCCATCCCATCCCAAGGGCAGATGAGCTAATAGATACATTGGCCTCAGCCAGGTTTCTAAGCACATTTGACTTGACAGCTGGCTACTGGCAGATCAGACTAGCTGATGATGCAAAGCCAAAGACAGCATTTTCTACCCCTAGTGGGCACTATCAATTTGTGGTAATGCCCTTTGGGTTGAAGAGAATACACCTGCCATTTTCCAAAGGTTGATGAACAAAGTCCTTACAGGCCTGGAAGACTATAGTGCAGCATATCTAGATGATATTGCTGTCTTTAGCTCCACCTGGGAGGATCACCTGGTTCACCTGAGGAATGTTTTGGATGCCCAGCAAAAATCAGGCCTAACTATCAAGGCTACTAAGTACCAGATAGGGAAGAGTCAGGTTGTGTACTTGGGCAACCTTGTAGATGGAGGCCGGTTCAACCACTACAGAGCAAAATCCAGACCATAATGGACTGGGTTGCTCCAACTACCCAGACTCAGGTGAGAGCCTTCTTAGGCCTGACTGGGTATTACAGAAGATTTGTAAAATGTTATGGATCCATTGTGACTCCATTGAATGACCTTACTTCCAAGAAAACGCCCAAAAAGGTTCAGTGGACAGCAAGCTGTCAAAAGGCATTTGATGACCTGAAGCAGGCCATGTGCACTGCTCCCATCCTGAAAAGTCCTGATTACTCCAAAAAGTTCATTGTACAAACAGATGCATCTGAGTTGGCGGTAGGGGCTGTACTGTCACAGTTGAATGATGAAGGTCAGGATCAGCCAGTAGCTTTCATAAGCAGAAGGCTGACCCCCAGAGAGAAACGTTGGTCAGCCATTGAGAGGGAGGCCTTTGCTGTGGTTTGGGCTCTGAAGAAGTTGAGGCCATACTTGTTTGGTACTCACTTTATTGTTCAAACAGTCCATAAGCCCCCCTTATGGCTAAAACAGATGAAGGGTGAAAACCACAAACTCTTAAAGTGGTCCATTTCCCTACAGGGGATCGACTATACAGTGGAACATATACCTGGGAGTAACCATGCCAATGCAGATGGACTCTCCAAATATTTCCACTTAGAACATGAAGACTCAACTGGTCAAGGTTAGTTATATCCCTGCATATGGGGGGGGTTGTGTAGGAGAGTAGGATCTGCCTCTTATGGTTACCCCCACTTTTTGCTGCTGTAACACTGTTTTTCGACTTTAGTCTGGCTGGGGCCCTGCTATTCAGGACCCCAGCCTAGCTGCTTTCTCTCTAAATTGATTCCATGTACCCTAGGGACATAACAGATTGGATTCTGAGGTGCCTTCATAAGTCCCTAGTATATGATATACTAAGTACCCAGGGCATAGGTACCCCAGAGGCCTACCAGGGGCTGAAGCATGTATTATGCCACCCCTGGAAAGCCCCCCAAAATGACATCACAGGTCTGCTACTGCAGCCTGGGTAAGGTGGTGCATGCACCCCTTACTGAGAAATAGGTTCACTATATCTCACCTATCAATGCACATAGAAACCTATCAGTCACCCCTATGGCAGGCCTTATCAATCCGTAATTATTGTGAATGATAAATTCCTAGGCAATCAGAAAAAGGTAAATATCACAACAAATATATTTTTATAAAGCAAACAAACAATAAATAGGTTAATTAAACACAGTGTACCAACTCATAATTATACAGAAAAGTTGCTTTCTTTATTGCAATAGATTGCTAATCTTTTTATAAAAATATGGAGTCAATAATATCCATGGAATAAAATGAAAATTATAATATTTCCATTACATACAAAAATACTTCATGAATAAGGTATACAAGTACAAAATGGGTACAAATTAATTCACAGAAGCACAATGAAAACATTTAAAATTAATTTCGTAGCAAGACAAATGATTTCAAAATAAGTATATATCAATTCTTAAAAACACAATATAACATAAAAAATAATCTTGCGGCAAAGGATCAGCTTCTACGCGCGTTTCGGTGCACTAGCGCCTTCATCAGGAAAGCCACACAAATTTCCTAAAATCAATTGAGAGGTACACTGGTATTACTTTCAACATTTTTTTTAAATTATAAACAAACCGATAACAACAAGTTAGCTCTTCAAGAACAAGACTCAGTACAGTAGTGCAAAAAAGGAAAATAAAAGAATAGAGAAAATTAGAATATAATGATGTTCTATGTTATAAACAACATGTCACTGACAATGATTTTAGAGTGCTAAGTGATTGATAGAGAAAGCACTATCCCCAAGATATAGAATTGCGAGGAAGAAAAGAGGGTGTTTAAATTCTACAATGGGTGATAGAGAGAAAGTGGCAGAAAGATGAATTAAAAGGAAAATTAGCTTACTTTTAGTTGAAAGATAAGAAACTCTTAGATCTGTTGAATTCTATAAACAGTAAGTATATAACTGAAAAAAGAAAATCTAGAATGAGTAGACTGGTACATTTTAGGAATATAAGAGAGATACCTTATAATCATATATTCATTGGGCGAACGCTTCAAATGAATACAGCTATGGATGAGGGATGAAGATAAAAAGGCCAAGAGAACGTATGTCGTCTATGGAAAAATGATATATGTTGCATATTAATTAATCAATATCCATATATATATATAGTCATTATAAAAATAAATGACAAGTCCCTAAGCTATAGACCAGGGAGTAAGGATAGCGCTACCTACCTGGCTAGAATGTCAACAGATGTGACATAAATGGTAGATTCAATACTTATATCCGTTTTGTTGAAATGCACATTTTATCTCTTATCTTTGGTGCCAAGCTGTAGATTATCAAACAAAAAGGACCATGTCAATATCGATAGATATATACTATATATTACTTACTTTAAATACATAACTTGTACTGTCTCTATATCTCAGAATTATCCCTACTATTATATATGTTATTTACGGGGGAAGAGACGGAATTACATGATTGTAAGGATGGAAAGTGAGAACGTGACTCATGTTTTTTAAGAAATCAGTGTTTTCATCCTCTGTATAATATCAAACAATCTGCACATTTAATAGTATAAAAATTATTGACCGCTGACAGCACATCTTATAATATAATAGCGATAATCTACCCTTCTGATTACTAACCTGTATATGGATAACTACGGCTTGGGAACAGCGTTTTTGCGTCCACGATGAATGTTTGGGAAAAATGTCCTCGAAACGTATGCATCGCGCTCAATCTAAAATTTAAACGTAAGGGTAAGTACGTAAATTAGTCATGTGATACTACGTCTTAGCTCTGATTGGAAGAGGACTTTGGCGAAAAGAACGTAAGAGGCGCACATAATATATGTATGCACGTCCTACGGAAGGCGAGCTTTACGTATATTTAGAATAGATGGTTCTTTTTTTTATTTTTTATTTTTATAAAAACGATATGAGGAAAACTTTATTATTCTAACCTCATAGTCTGCTCCGCTTATAACGAACAATAGCATGTCAAGATGACTCGGATGCAGGCAGATTTGTATATTACCATCATTTATACGATGTATAAAAAATGCATATCGCAGATACGCCTTAAGTATCAACTAAATAAGAGTTTATTTTATTTATATCTCGAGATATTATCAAGATATTGTCTCCAGGTAAAACCTACAATATAAAGGTAAACTTTAGATGAATGATCGTAACATAGATGGCGCCTTTGCATCTTTATTTACCTTACGGGGAAATTTCTACGAGAACAACTCATGCCATGCTGGATTAGAGTATAAACTTTGGCACACGTATGTAACCAAGCATGTAAGTCCATGCAAGAGGCCAGTAACAAAAGAACATGTGAGGCGCACAATGCATATATACATGTGCATCGTGAACGGAAAAATGTATTATATAGATGGGTGGTTCTCTTTATTTTTTGTAATAGAGGCTTTGTTCTTTTATTTCTACAATTAAAGATAATTTATTTCGATATTATTTAACACATTATAGAACCCTACTAAAAATAAATGTATACATTGTTCTCTTCTTCTAAAATTAAGGAGAGTGCAAAGCAAACCATATATTATGTTTTTTATGTAGACGATAGTAATTAATTTTTGTAACTCTCAATTAGGAACAGAACTTGAAATTTAAAAGTGGCCTATACACTATGTAACGACGGGTCTCTTAGACAGCATTTTCCCATGGTAACTCGTTGTTCAGCCCACAATGGAAAGTATTAAGGATGAAAATCCAAAATACCTCTTTTTTTTTATGGATTTACATCCACTATTGTTCTCTGCAGTATTAATTTTCTCTAGGACACGCCATTGAATGTTCTCAGGTTTGTGTCCAAAATCAAGATAGTGTTTGACTAAAGGTGCAGACATTTTTGCTGTACGGATGCCAAAACGATATTCTGCAATGCGAATGTGGACTGATCTAGATGTCTCACCTACATAGCCTAATTTACATGGACACAGAATTAGGCAGATGACGTTCTGTGTTTTACAGTTCCACAGATGTTGTGCTTGGATAGTGTATCCATTATGAATGAGGGATTCATCCTCTAGAATTTGATCACATGATTTACAAGAGGCACATGTAAAGGTGCTTTTGATAGGTCTGATGTTGTCGATAGTTTTTTGAATGAAGGGAACCTCAGACTTGAATCTCGAATGGACTATCATATCTTTTAAATTCTTGTTTCTGCGATGAGCGAAAAGAGGTTTGGCTATTTTATTTTCTAATTCTGGATGACTATTTAAAATATGCCAATTAGCTTAACTATCTGTTTCACTTTGGCATTCAATGTGGAATGTCTAGTAATACAGACAACTTGGTCAGTCTTCTTGCGCATATTGTTGGTAAGGAGATGGTCTCTGTCGTAGTATCGTGCTCTTTTGTATGAATCTCTAACTAGTCTGAGTGGATAACCACGTGTTAGAAATCTCCTTCATTTTTTCAGCTTGGAGATCAAAATCAGATAATTTTGTACAGTTACGACGTAACCTTAAAAATTGGGAAAAAGCGATACTGTCCTTTTGAGAACGTGGATGATAACTTTTAAAATGAAGGAGGGTATTTCTGGCGGTGGGTTTTGTGAATAAATCTACTTCTAAAATACCAGCATTATGTTTGATGAAAATATCTAAAAATTCTACCTGTTGAATACTAGTGTGAGCTGTAAATTTGAGGTTGACATCTACAAGATTCAGCCACGACAAAAATTCTCTAAGGTCATCTTCCCCATTGGTCCAGATAAAAAAGATGTCATCAATATATCTGGACCAATGGGAAATGGATTTAAAAAAAGGAGCGATTTCATTATGAATAAATTTCTTTTCGAATAGAGCCATGTAAATATTGGCTATCGTGGGAGCTACCGATGCTCCCATACTTACTCCTTTTGTCTGAGGATATAGCTGATGACCAAACTCAAAAGTATTCTCGGTAAGAACAATATGTAAACATTTTGTGAAGAATGATTTAGAGCATGGAATTTTAAACTCCTCAATAAACCAGTGAAATGACTCTAATGCTTCCCTTTGAGGTATATTGCTATATAGTGACTCTATATTCAGAGTCACTAAAATATTTGTAACAGGATTGAAGTGAAGGTTTTCTACTTTATTAATGATATCTCGTGTATCCTGAATAAAAGAAGGAATATTAGGTATAAATGGTCTGATTTTGCTGTCTAGAATCTTTGATAAAGGTTCAGTTACTGAGCCGATAGTCGACACTATGGGTCTGTAAGGAGGGTCGTTTACATTTTTATGCATTTTGGAGATACCATAAATGCATCGTGTTTTCCCATCAGAGCAATCTAAACATTCAAATTCTTTTTTGCTAATATGACCTGCATCCAATGCAATGTTAGTCAAAGCTAATATCTTCTGGGCTACTTTTGTCATAGGATTAGATGTTATTTTTTAATAGAAAGTTTGGTCATTAAGCATCAAATGCATTTTCAGTTTATATTTATCTGTATCGGTAATGACAATTCCCCCTCCTTTATCACAGCTTTTTACTATGATGTTTTTGTTGTTGGCTATTGCTTGCAGGGACTGGAATTCTTCCCTATTTAAGTTATACAAAGGTTTGGGGATGAATCGCGTAGCCTGGTCAAGGCGTTTAAGAACCACATTCTCAAATATGGCAACTTCTGGGCCGACTTGATTCAATGAGGGAAGGAAAGTAGAAGGTAATGATAATTCTTGTAAATTCTCTGAATCAGAATCTGAGGTTCTATCTTTATTAAAAAACTTCTTTAGTCTAATGTTTCGAAAGAACGAAAATATATCTTGGTATAGTTCGAACTTATTCACAAAAGCATGAGGGACAAACGATAAACCTTTTGATAAAAGGGTACTGGTGACTATGTCCAAACTCTGCGAAGAAAGGTTAAAAATAGGAATAGTGTCTTCTATCTCCAGTACTGTTTGTTGCGAGTTTCTAGGAAGTGCAGAGAGTCTGATTTGGTGATGATAATTTTGATAGCTCTCTCTGGGTTGTGGTTGGAATCTCACTCTCTGACGGCACCTGTTTGTCCCACGTTGTACTAATAAAGGTTTACGTGTGGTTTGATTTGAAGGATTATATCTTCCATCAGATTCATAATAGTTAGAGCTACCTTCCCCTTTTGAATCTGTATTATCAGAGAAGGTCATGACTTTTTGGCTTTTAGATGTATTATCATTCATATATTGGTTAGATTTATAAAAATGTTCCCCAAGATATGGATAAGTTCTTTCTATAGAGTTAAAGCGTTTATCTTTTGTTAATTTTTCTGTCTTGCGGTTATTTAAGTAATCAGCAAAAGATGCTAACTCTTTTTCAGATTCTTCCAATTTCCTTTTTGCATCTTCTACACTGTTGGATTTTTTGATTTTTTTTGTTGTTTTTAGTCACCCCTATGTCAGGCCTTATCAATCCTGAAGGCAGGGTGCTTGGTTTTGTGTGAGAGGGTGCCCAGGCATGAGATGAGCCCCTCTGCAGCCTTCGGAATCTCTTCTCCAGGGTTGTCTGTGATGCAGCCTGACCATATACTCTTAAGTACATTATAACCAAACGGTAAATGCTAACTTTGGACTGGCTGCACGGAAACATGTCGTGTTTAATGTCAAACACCTTGGAATCATACCCCACACCAGTAACTGGTGTGGGAGTATGATCCCACCCTTCTAGAGGGAGAGACATGACAGCACTGGTATACCCGGTACCAACTTAAAAGAGCCCTGGCATCACAAAATGGATGCTGCAGTCACAGACACGAGTCTGGCCTCCTGCTGCTGACTGAAACTCCGGCAGGGGAGGCCTGGACAATAGGTTTCCTGTCACAGGAAGGTGTCACCACCTCCCAGACAGGCTTTAGTGTATTGGGGCTGGGTTGGTGCACTCTGAGAGTGCTTTGAAGTCCTGCACTGGGGGCACGTTTGGTGTCCCTGTGCATAGTCCAGCTCAGACCAGTTCAGGGGCTACCAGCCCCTGCTCTGGCACGAAACTGGACAAAGGAATTGGGTGTAGCCACCCCTCTTTCCAAACCCTCCCATAGGTGGGTCCCCTGAGTTAGTCCAACCCCTTCCTTGGGTATAAAGTAGGTACCCCTGGCAACAGGACTTTAGATTTCCCTGGACGAAACTCTGCAACTGAATCTGTTCAATAACTGAATTTTTCAATGGTTTTACTCCATGTATAGTGCAGTTCTCATTTCCCTGCAGGTGGAAGGTGGGCTTGCTATTCTATTCAGTGCTTATGACTATTGATGAGGATCCCCTGGAAGAGAAGGATAAGTTACTTACCTGTAATCCTAGTTCTCTTCCAGGGGTATCCTCATCAAAGTCATAAGCAACCCACCCGCCTCCCCAGGCAAATATGAGGATTGTATTATCTAACATGGAAGAAGTATATCTTTGTGTTTAGGACTACGGTCCCGCAAAGAACAACTGACCCAACTGTCACCCCTGAGGCATGATGGGATATTGGAGTCAGGGCTGCCTTAAAGGCACGGTGCCAGTTTTTACCTGTACAAGGCTTTTCAGACTCTATGGTATTGTATTGCAATGCAGCCTGCAGGCTAACAATGTTTTGTGGATCTGTGTTTTGCACAGTGTTCTCTTTTCTTTATTATGAGTTTTTTACCTCATTAAAAATAAAAAATAAAAATGAGATTTAGGTTTATTATTATACCTATGGTGCATTATTGGATATTTGTGTCTACATTGTCTAGCCTTCTATGGGGCCTGCATTTGTTTGGGAAAAAATAATATAGGTTTATACAATACAGAGCTGTATATATATGTTTTTCATATATAATTTTATTATTTTCGGGGTCCCCGCACATGGGCGGGAATATTCAGTGCTTATGACTATTGATGAGGATCCCCTGGAAGAGATCTGATTAAGTCCAAAAGGGTTTGGTCCTAGTCCCTCTCTAAGTGTCCTTAATCTTTAAAAATCTAACCGTAACTTTCCCCATAGAAGCTAACTGGAGCTTGCGGCTGTGTTCACTGCACACGGCCCCGTGGGTCCCCTGTGTCACTACCTTGGGTGGTTCCTTGAGGTCCCAGCCATTCTACAGGCTCTAGGCCTAGTGTCTAGTTAAGTCGTGGTTCTTATACCACTATTTTAGTATATGGTTTGGCTCGCCCCTAGGGTCTAACATGCATTTCGTGCTACTTTACTGTTTATTTGAAGTGTAACTTATGTGCTTTTGTCTCTAGCCTCATAAAGAGACTAAAGGGGTGTGTTTAGTAATAAATAAATATATTTTATATATATACCTGGTGTGGTTTCCTTTCATTTAGCCATTCAAGAGATTATAGACTGGTAAAACAAGCTGCTTTACATTCCTTCAAGACTTAGCCTGAAGGCTGCTCTCCATAGCTACCACTAGGATAGCTTTCAATAAAGGTTGTCTTTAACATATCATCAAGGGGTTGTTTGGACTGGTGCAAGGTGCCCACTATAACTAGTGGACAGCATATACCAGGCCAACCTCTCACAGCTACCTACCTAAGTTTGTTTGGTGTACTGCAATGGCTTCCAACTGCTTCTGGGTGGAGGAGTGCTCCATCCGGCTCAGGTGTGGGACAGGGGGCATGGTGGGAGTAGTGGTACAGGCCTCCCACCCACAAACACCCTCCCAGGGAAGATGGCCACCTACCTGTAAGTTTGATGTGGGTTATGTAATGGCTGACGCATGCTTCTGGGTGGGGGGAGGGCTCCATCTTGCTGATGCTGTGGGACAAGGGGGCCTGGTGGCAGTTGTATTGCTGGCTGCCTGTAAACATGCCCCCATGGTAATGTTGCTGGCTACGTTTGGGGTGAATGGGAGTGAGTGAAGGTTGGATCTGTGAGACATGTTTTGCGAGTGTGTGGTGCAGATGAATGGAATTTGTCCTAGGTGGTGTAGCTTTGTAGTTGTGCAAGACAGTACATAGCAGTGTGGTGGTAGTCATTTGTTTGTACTTACCAGCCTCCACTCCCCCGGGAACTCCTGTGAGACTCTCTGGATGCAGTATGGCAAACACCTTCTCCTCCCATGGAGTGAATGGTTTCGGTGGAATGGGAGGGCCACCGCCAGTCCTGTCTGCCAGCTCACGGTTCTTGCTCCTCCTCTCTTTGACAACCCTCTTCAAGTCATGCCACCGCTTCATGATTTCCTTTTGTGATCGCTGGGTGGTCCCTACTGCATTGACCTTCTCGACTATCCTTGCCCACATTTGTGTTCTTGTGGCTAATGGTGTCTGTTGGACCAGGCTATCAAACAGTTGTAGTTCCACTCTGACTATCTCATCTACCATGACTGTCAACTCACTCTCTGTGAATTTGGGCATTTTATGTGTTGCCATGGTGTGTGGTATGCAAAGTGGTTGTGGGTGCAGGGGTGTGAGTGGTGGGTGTGGTAGAGATGTGTATGGTGTGTGATGTGCAGGGGGTTAGTAGTGCAGGTGTGGAAGTGGTGGTGGTGCTGTGTATGGTGTGGCTAGTGATGTTGTGTTCTTTGCCTCTCCTTTCAGCTGGGGTGTATGTCCCTTCACTTCTGGAGTATTGCAAAGGATTGTGGTCAGGGACGGGGCTGGTTTTATACTCAGCTATGTGGGTGTGTCCAAATGGGGGAGTGCTGTCAGGTGTGTTGTGTGGGTTGTCCTGGGATTTGTCTTTTTGCCATGTGGTTGTGTCATTGGGGTGTGTTTTGTGTTTTTGGGGGGCATGGCTAGTTTGCTGTGTGCACTTTGTGGCCTTATTGTGTTTTTTTTTCATTTGGCCGCCATATTTTTCACGGATCCCCCGCAGCGGTGGCTATGCTGCAGCTCTTCCGCCGGCTCTTCCATTCATCACTGTTTGCGACCGCAGCGGTTGGAAATAGCGGAACGTACTGCGGGACCATCGGGGATATCCTAATTTCCTGTGCGGTGTCTCCGCTATACTTGCGGCGGGTTGGTGTTTTTCTGCCGCGAATCCGACCGCTGCGGATGGATTTTGGCCATCTCCGCCCACTATGGGCGTTTTTCTTGGCCCGTTCCGCCGCGGTCGGTGTTTTTTGGCAGTGGATCCTAATTTGGCCGCCGGTTTTTCCACGGTAGCGGCGGGCGGTTGTTTTGTTTTCCGCTTCCATGGCAGTCGGGGTGGTTTTCCAACCGCCATCCTAATAGACCCCTAAGGCTTCTCTTACTTCCAATTCAGTTACATTGGTTGGATGGTTGTGCTCTCTAAAATTCACAACATTGCTATCTATTGTTGTAGCTCTACCATAACAGGCAGTGGAATAATATTGGGTGTATTGTTTTAGTTATGTTTTCTTATTGTAAACGTGTTACAACATCAGACTATTTAACTTTCTTTTTAGGTAAAGTTCCATATTTATTAGTGTATGTATTTCATCATGTAGAGTTAAATAAGGTACTTAATAACAATTTGCTTTATTTTTCTTGGTGTAGTTGTTTGCAACTTTAGTTTTGATTCAAAAAGAGGGGAACATTTTATTATTTCAGTTAGTTAAGTTAAGGAGGTCTAGGCATTTATATTTTGTAAAAAAGTGTTGTTCTTACCTCTTTTGTAGTATAATCTGTTTTAGTAGTTTTTGTAGATTTTCTTTTTTTCTCTTTTGTAAAGTAGCGTTCTCCCTACGTGTTTGGCCGATAAACGGTAAATTTATGTTAGTTAATTTTTTTTTTTGTTATCGCGTTCTGTTAATTAGTTCACAATTTTTATTGGTTAGTGCTATTTTAGTTTAAATTCATTGGTTGAGATACGTTGTTTGAATTTTTTAGCAGTTTCTTTTTAATTAGGTATATCTGTGTGTTGTTTATTTTTTATGTTTATAATATATTATTTGTTGTAGTCATTTAAATATATTTGTTAATATTTTTAATTTATGACCTTTATAGTTGTATATTATATATATGCAATTTTCTTTTTGTTGTCGAGTAAATTAATTTTATTTTGTGAATTTGAACATATATTAGGGTTTGTAGAATAATATTAATCATTTAATATTTTGATATATGTTATCATTTATTATAATTATTTGAGATATGTTAAATAATTAAATAATTGTAAATCGTGTTTATTTAATGTTGACTAGTCTATATTTTTTATATGCATTTTGATGATATTTGTAAGTTGATATTAGTGTTATCGATATTTGTGTTGTTTCATTATAATTTAATTTTCTCAATATTTTTGTTACTAATATTTTTGTAGTCGATATTTTTGTAAACGATATTTATATAGGCAATATTTTTTTATCGATATTTGGGTAAATTCTTGTTTAAGTATAGGGTGTCGATATATTTGTGTGTACGATATTTTTACTGCAATATATTTGTATGTCGGTGTTTTTGTTATCGATATTTAATCAGTGATCCCTTATATGGAGTCCAAAGAGGTTTAAATAATCTGCCTAGAACATCCTTCGACGGCCGAACTCCCTATGAGGTCCTGCTTAGCATCCAAATGTGCGTTCCAGAACTTGATAATCCTAGCACCGTGGCAGCAGAGACGTCTTTTGACATCAATTAAAATTTTGCTGTCTTACAGGAATTACAAGATTTCCGAGATGAGCGCCCATATGAATCTACTAAACGTCCTGCTACCGAAGAAATGAAGAATAATAATAATAATAATCTTTATTCGGTTTTTAGCATTGCAAAACCATAAAAGATATCATGACATACAAATGTTCATAGTAAAATTTGTTTAAAAGTATAATTAAATATACAGTTAAAAAAGAGAATGTAAATAGTTAGATAATATGGAAATTAATTCTCTGTTTTACAAATTGTTTCTGTGCCTCATGATACACTTTAAAAAATTCAGTACGTGGTAAACTGTACATTCGGAGTCCAAAGTTTGAAGTGCCAGCATGGCTGGACGACATTGTCTGTGGCCCCATTTTTTTAATAAAGGGATTAGCCAGATTTTTCAATGGGTATGGAAGAACTTGCAAAACAATAGTGTGTGCATGGTGGACTGTTGTGAAAGATCATCACATGGACACGGTTCCATCTGAGTTTTCCAGTTGTTTTTTTCAGGAAATGACACTAGTCTGAAGAAGAGATTCATTCTGAACCTTGTTAGGAGCATCTTTTTATAAGTTGTGATCTCCAGGGTCAGATATGGCTGGATTTTCAGGGACTGCTGTGTCATAATTGCGTGAGTAACCGATTTTTTCGCAATCAGCGATGTCAGTCTAAGGGATTCCAAGTGGCTCAAGGCAGCTAGTTTCAATTCTTTTTTAGGTATTTCCTTCAAATCTTCTGGCATATGATAATATTTTTCTAGACCCAGGTCGGAGAAAAAATGTCTTACGTAAGAGAGCCAGGCTATTTTATGAGCGTGGTCCAAGTCCATGGTGTCGCGTAGGATGGTTTTAGTCAGACTATTTTTTTCTGACACCCATACTCGCCTCCAAAGCAAAAGAGGTTGGATTTTTATTAGATCTTCAATATATGGGATTCCGAGTTCTATGTGTGAGGCATAGATGGAAGTGCCTCTTGGAGTTGATAAAAGGAACCTCATGAAGGTATTCTCCTCTTTTTGCATAGAGCCGGTGGGTGTATGTCCCCAGATCCCTGCACCGTATAATGCGATGGCTTGGCATTTCGCAGCATAAATCTGTAGCAATTCTACTGGTTGTCTTTTCCCGAGTTTGTTGGAGAATTTCATCAACGCCATGATCGCTCGTTTGAAGAGATGTCTCCTGGCCTCAACTGCCGCTTTCCAGTTCAGGGCATCGTCGATCATGATGCCTAAGTAGGGATACTGTGAGGTCTTTTCAATTTTTTGTTCCTTCAGAAAAATGGACTTAATTGCTTTTCTTGATCCGCCGACTACCATAACGAAAGTTTTTTTGACGTTTATGTGGAGGTCCAGGGCACCCATGAAGTCTGCGTATTTGGATAAAGATTTCTGCAGTTCGATGGGGGTACGTGCTAAGATGACTGCATCGTCCGCATAAAGCAGCGCGGGGATCAAGCGACCTTTTGCTCTAGGGAGGTCTCTCCCTCCTCTCAGCATAGACTTTTCTAGGCCATTGGTGTACAAAGAGAAGAGGAAGGGGGCCAGGACGCAACCTTGCCTCACTCCCCGCTCTACCCTAAATGGTGATGTCAGTTCTCCTTTTGTCCCGTACCTCACTCTCGCCGTGGCTTCACTGTATAGCTCCCTCAGAAAGTCCAAAAGAGGGGGATCTACCCCCATTGCACTCAACAGCGACCAGAGCCTCGCGTGCGAAACGCAGTCGAATGCGGAGGACAGATCCACATAAACCATGTAAATGGAGCCAGGTTTTGCATGGGTATATTTCGATATTAACAAGCTTAGATTTAGGGCCTGTTCGACAGTTCCAAAGCCCTCCCTGAACCCGAACTGTAAATCTGATAGAATGTTTTTGTCTTCTACCCATTGCTGTAACTTTTCGAGAAGGACTCTGCCAACTAATTTGCCCAAGGAGTCAAGAAGCGAAATTGGTCGATAACACTTAGTGTCTTGTCGGTCCCCCTTCTTGAAGATTGGGACCATGATGGAAGATGACCATGACTCTAACAGCCCGAGTTTCATTGTTGCTAGGCAAACTCTAGTGAGTATTGGTACCCAGAGGTCTGGAAGATGTTTAAATAAGTCGACTGGGACCCCGTCAGGGCCGGGAGCTTTCCCACTCTTACTTAGTGATAACGCCGTTTCGAAGTCCTGCAGCTCAACCTCCATTAAAATTGGGTAAACTACTGGATTGATGTTGGAATGATGTTCTTCACTCGTAGATGTCAGTTTGAAGATTTTTGAAAAGTGGTTCACCCACGAATCCTCGTCGATGGCCACGTCTATTTTTGGGCCATTGTGATCCCTTAGCAAAGGGGATTTGACTATTTTCCAGAATGCCTGGCTGTTTTTCTGGAGTGCACTTTTGTGCAAAGCCTTCCACAAAGATTGTTTCAGTTCTTTTTTCCTTGTTTTTCTAGCGGTGTTATACTCCCGTCGAAGAGATTGGATATTTGTTTTGTCTCTATTTGGATTTCCGAGAGCTTTCTTCAGATTAGTATGTGCCTTAGTACAATCTTGGTTAAACCAACCTGTAGAACTTATATTGTTTTGTTTGGGTGTTTTAGTTAGTAGTTTTCTAACTTGCTCTATTATTATCTTATAATTTTCCACGATTTGATTCATCTCTGCATGGGGGTCGAGACAGATCAGAATGTTATTATAGGTAGATTTTACTAACTGTTTTGTAAGAATATTGGGGTCCAGTTTTTCCCATTTTATGGTATATCCGTTGTTTTTCCCCAGTTCTATCCTGTTCTGTGTTAAGGTTTTTGCTATGGTTGCCATTTGTGTTCTTGGCTGGTTTGTTTGGAAGTTTATTTTTAAAGCGGAATGATCACTCAAGTTGTTTTCCAGAATTTTGAAGTTGTTAATTTGATCTTTGAGGCCTTCTGTGATTATTATGTAGTCAACAGTGGTCTTGTGGCCCCTTCCTCTGTAGGTGGGTTCTAGTTTATTATTTGATTGTTGGATGGGGTTTACAATTTGCAGATCCAGATCGGAAAGTAATTTGTTCATGGCTGGCCCCACGCTTGAATGGATAAAGTGGACTAAAGGATTCTCATATTCGTCCACCATTCCACAGGTGTCATTATTGGGGCAGGGATGAAGGTTGAAGTCTCCACCCCAAATTATATTGGCGTTTTCGGTTTTTTGCTTGGGGTGCCCGTGTTCATTTATTTTTTCTTGTATTAGGGAAAGAACGTTCAAAAAATTGTCATCCGCTAGGTTATTGTAAATGTTAATTAATGTAACGAAGAGTTTTTTCCCTATTTTGAACGTGAGGATCTGGAAATTTGACAGGAGGTCTACCTTGGTAATCTTCATGTCAGAGATTGTATTTGCTGGGTAGATTGCCAGTCCCCCTTTAGGTCTACCTGAAATACTAGGGAGGGCAGGGGATGTAAATGTCCTGTATCCCTCGAAGTGTAGGGGCGTCGTTGACCAGGTTTCTTGTAAGCAGATGATTTGATCCTCCTTCAAAAAATCAGCTGCCGAACCGTCCTCTATTTTGTTTCGGAGACCCGCCACATTCCAAAAGATCACAGGAAGCTGTAAGGAAATGTAGTCTAAAGCTATGGTTTTTGTTTGTAGAGCGGCAGGAATGAAGATGGATGGAGCCAAGCTTGTTTGTGGGGGCTCCGGGGATTTAATTATTAGTCAATCGACCATTTCCAGACCACTGAACCGATTCATAGTCGGTATGCCTGACCAGTTTTGCCCCTTGGTGGTATCTCTATGATTGAATCCATATGGTTGGTAGGGTGGTCTCTCCCACTGCTCCCAGTTTCTAGATCTGTTTTGTGGGCCCATAATCTGCCATGGGACTTCTCTTTGCTGGTAATTCTGATTTACTGGCCGCCAGGGGTTATGAGGGTCACTATGTCATAACGGTAGTTTTGAACCAACGACCTCTAACTCCCACGGCTGTGGTATAGGTTTCCGCCAGATGTTATCAGTGTCGTGTAAGCTGTTATTGTTACTGAATCTTTTTGGGTAAAAATA
This sequence comes from Triturus cristatus, assembly GCF_964204655.1. Classification (NCBI taxonomy): domain Eukaryota; kingdom Metazoa; phylum Chordata; class Amphibia; order Caudata; family Salamandridae; genus Triturus; species Triturus cristatus. The sequence goes on along the minus strand of NC_140594.1, from coordinate 1,135,376,434 downwards.
TGACAACGACATTGTAGCGATCCCCCCTGTGGTGTTATTATGTTCCCAGGAGCAGATATACTCAGCTATAGTGGGGTCCTCGAACGTGATTACGACACAGTCTCCCCGAATAGTTTTTTTCCTATGGCCCACCCACGAGGTCCTACTGACTGATACTATTCTGGTTTTCCAGGGTGACGGAACCGGGCGGTTTGTATTCAGCCAATACTGGACCTTGTTCTTCAGTGACCAGTTTGGTTCCGTCCCCTCACCTGTAAGTTCCGGGACCCCCGTCATGACTACCACATATGGGCATGCCTCAGGTGGCATGTTTAGGGTAGATCTTTGCTCAGTGGTCCCTTTCAGGGGTCCTTTTGTTTTTTTTGGATGCGTGTTTGTTGTAACTAGGTTTTTAGAGGCAGATGTGCCTGTGATTGGGGTATTTACTATTGATATAGGTTGAGAATTAGTTTGTGGGGGAATAATCAGGGGCTTGGGAATTGGGTTTTGTGCAGTGAGAGTGTTTGGTACTGTAGGGGGTTTTACTGAAGGTTGTTTTTTAATGTGTGGAAGAGGTAAGGTTACAGGTTGCTTAGGTGTAGGAAGAGTAGTCGTGGAATTTAAGACTGGTTTTGAAAGGGCTTGAGAGGGTATAAGTTTAATAGAGCCAGAAATTTTTATTAGTTGACTCTCGATGTTACTCAGTCTAATTTCTAAAGGGCGAATATAGGAATTTAGGAGGGAAGCTATTTCTTTAGTTAGTCTTGATAGTTCTCTTTCTTTGCCTAGTTGTTGTGGGCTTGGGGAATCTGGTGTAGAGATGTCTTGGAGGGCATGTGGTGGCTGATGTATTTCTATCACGTTGTTATTTAGGGGGACAGAGTGATGGGGCAATACAGCTAAGTCTGTATCACCAACCAAAACTGTGTGCTCAGTTGATTTGATGTTTTCAGTTTGATTTAGATTTTTCCTAACATTCCTTTTCTTTATGGCCCCCTCCCACCTCCCTCTCTTTTGCCTTACTTCTTCGGGGGTTGGATCAGTAAAAATAATTGGGGTTTTTTCTAGGTCGCTTTCTGTGGAGGTTACACTGAATTGGGAGGCTGAAAGGTCTACGTTGTTTGGGAGGCTAGGTCTGTTTACAGCTGTATCCCTTTGAGTTAGCGGTGGCTGTATGACTGGAGATCTTGCGGTTGCTTATAGTCCCATTGAGGATCGACGTGCTATTGCAAGTTCAGTTGAAACCCTCCCCTCAATTAAGCTTAAGCTTTGGTAAATGAATGTGTTAGCTTTTGCGAGAAAATCATCCATTGGACCTAGCAGTTTTTCTCCTATCCCGTTTTTTAAAAGTTTTTTTTGCTTGCTAGAGCTCGTATTCATTTTCCAATGAATGATTCTAGAAGGAATTTTGTGTGACAACTGTTAGTTGTTAGGAAAAGTCAGAGAAGTGGTAGATACCTATGATTGGATGTCCTCGATGTAGAGCTTAGGAGGGTGGGCCGGACCGGACTCTCACGTTCTCGAACGGCCTCAAACGGCCCGCTCTTTGCCCGGTCTTCGCCCCGGGCTGCGACCCGCGCGCGTCCCGCGATGCGCGGTCCGGTGAGCGCTTTTAGAGTGTGGGGGCGTGGCGCTGTGAGGGGGCGCGGCTCTCGCGGGAAGAGGACCAGCTGGAGCTGTTGAATGCTGGTCCTCGCAGTCCCGGGGCCAGCGCCTCGCTCTCCTCTGCCGCCACGCGATGTTTTCTGGTGTCCCAGCAGCTCCTACAGCACGGGGTGAGTTGTTTAAGCTACTCCTGTAGCGTGGTCAAAGGATCAGGGCTCCGAAAGCAGCAGAGGCAACACACACTGTTGAGAGTGGCACCCGCGAAGCGGGTGCCGCGAGAAGTTGAAGGGCTTGGCTGTGGGCGTGGCGCTGTGAGGGGGCGCGGCTCTCGCGGGAAGAGGACCAGCTGGAGCTGTTGAATGCTGGTCCTCGCAGTCCCGGGGCCAGCGCCTCGCTCTCCTCTGCCGCCACGCGATGTTTTCTGGCGTCCCAGCAGCTCCTACAGCACGGGGTGAGTTGTTTAAGCTACTCCTGTAGCGTGGTCAAAGGATCAGGGCTCCGAAAGCAGCAGAGGCAACACACACTGTTGCGAGTGGCACCCGCGAAGCGGGTGCCGCGAGAAGTTGAAGGGCTTGGCTGTGGGCGTGGCGCTGTGAGGGGGCGCGGCTCTCGCGGGAAGAGGACCAGCTGGAGCTGTTGAATGCTGGTCCTCGCAGTCCCGGGGCCAGCGCCTCGCTCTCCTCTGCCGCCACGCGATGTTTTCTGGCGTCCCAGCAGCTCCTACAGCACGGGGTGAGTTGTTTAAGCTACTCCTGTAGCGTGGTCAAAGGATCAGGGCTCCGAAAGCAGCAGAGGCAACACACACTGTTGCGAGTGGCACCCGCGAAGCGGGTGCCGCGAGAAGTTGAAGGGCTTGGCTGTGGGCGTGGCGCTGTGAGGGGGCGCGGCTCTCGCGGGAAGAGGACCAGCTGTTGAATGCTGGTCCTCGCAGTCCCGGGGCCAGCGCCTCGCTCTCCTCTGCCGCCATGCGATGTTTTCTGGCGTCCCAGCAGCTCCTACAGCACGGGGTGAGTTGTTTAAGCTACTCCTGTAGCGTGGTCAAAGGATCAGGGCTCCGAAAGCAGCAGAGGCAACACACACTGTTGCGAGTGGCACCCGCGAAGCGGGTGCCGCGAGAAGTTGAAGGGCTTGGCTGTGGGCGTGGCGCTGTGAGGGGGCGCGGCTCTCGCGGGAAGAGGACCAGCTGGAGCTCTTGAATGCTGGTCCTTGCAGTCCCGGGGCCAGCGCCTCGCTCTCCTCTGCCGCCACGCGATGTTTTCTGGCGTCCCAGCAGCTCCTACAGCACGGGGTGAGTTGTTTAAGCTACTCCTGTAGCGTGGTCAAAGGATCAGGGCTCCGAAAGCAGCAGAGGCAACACACACGGTGTGTAAGTATGGCTGAATCTCAAGGGTCAAGACGCGTGAAGCGCCCCTCCGTTTTTTTAATTCTGAAGAAGTAACCAGCAACTTCTGTCTGAGTTCCTAAACTTGGGGATCTAGTTTGTGAGAAGATTGTGGAAAAGAAGGAGTTTGGCCTGTCATACAGAGCAATAGTCCTTGGAATTGCAGGTACCAGAACTGTGATTTTGCCACCACGTGCTGGTTGTAGAACCAAAAGATGTGTGTCCATTAACAACATCAAACCACACCATGTGGCCGGTCCTGCACAGTAGGCCACGAGGACTCCTGGGTATTTATCTGCCTCTTTTTCTCACTACCACACAGGAAATACCTCTACAAACAATAAATAATACAGAAATTGCTACTCCCAAGCAGGTGATGTCACATACTAAAGTTCTACTACTTCCTGTTACTACTACCAACACCGTACTCATCATATATGAATTTAGCCTTCAACAATCGTTCCTAACAAAAATTGTGTTTATTATGATCCACCTTTGGAGGTGCATACCAGTTCCATCTTATCCCCACTCAAGAACATGATACGGAACGGTACATATAATTCTTCACTCTCAGGTTCAGAAAGGTTGTTAATGTGTCCAGTAGACACTAATGGTTGTCATGCATATTTTTTTAACACTGTAAAGGGTTTTAAAGCAAGCAGACCAGACCCCTGATATTTGCAGACACAAAAAATTCAGGAGTGGGCACTACATAAAGTTTAAGGAAGTTATGCCAGAAGTGGTTTCAGTGTTCAGCTTTATCTGCAGTTAAGGAGCACTTATCTCTCCTTTGGGATGACATGGATTTACAATAGTACTTGTTGGGTCCTAAATCACCCTTTTTCAAACGTTTCTTATATGCCATATACAATGAACTTTGAAAGGTTTCCGAGCAGGAAGTTGCTGAAATTCTGAGAGAGATTGACAGGCCAATTTGGAAAGGGCTTTAGCTGTTGTAGATAACGGCATGACCACGTTGTCAATTCACATTTATTCTCTAAATAATATAATCTGCATTCAATATAATACAGCATGGACAGAGTCAACTGAGATCAATTATGCAATTGAGTTGGACACTGCAGATATAAAAATTAAATTTTGTTCCCTGGCAATACCTGAATGCAACATATTTTTTTGGCTTATAATTTAACACGATCACAACAAATAATAGCAAAAAAACACTACTTACACAATGCTAAATACAGAGCATTTAGAAAAATTGCCCTTAACAGGAGCCGAAACTCCACCAGCCGTATAGTTAATCCATGGATTCACTTTGCTACCAATTTCAACATTTCATTTTACATCCTGTTTGAAAGACTTTGAAGTAGGCACATATGAGGCATTGGAGGTGAGATTTGGTCACGAAACCCAGGTTTTGCCATTCGATTACAGGTGCCAGAATGGAGAAACTGAAGGTTTTCTCAGCGGAAACAAATGTAATACTTCGTTTGGCCATTCATTAATCTGTAAAAAGGTAACACTTTATGGTGCCTGCAATGCATCCATGGCCAATTTGACGTGTTATCTGAAGGATGTGCCTGTACATTAATTCTGCCAGTATTCAGATTTCTTTCAAATGTAAGTTATATAATTCTGAACAACCAAGGTTGCTGTTGGATGAAACCAGGAGTACCATATGTGGTGATAGTTTCCAGGGTTGTGACCTGTTGTAATAATGTGTTATTCCCACCTGCACACCAGTCAGCGAAATTACTATATAGCCCTCAATTGCTTTTTTTAACGCTATTTTTGATAAGTTAAGTTGACTGAAAGACTTATTGTTTCAAAAGGACGGTGCGTTAACATCTGCCAGAGAGATGTGTTATCTCCAAGTTCCAAGATCTTCCTCTGAAATACAATCGCTACTGTGCGTAAATCTCCCACTACATCTTGATGAACTTGTGCAACAGCATATTTAATGCTTCAAATACTGCGGGAGTGGAACACAGTTTTATAGCAATTTGGTTTGGCTTTGTCAGCACGTATTTGGAGTGATTACGTCCTTTATACACTCTTTGGTTTCCACTGTATTTGGACGCATACCTTTAGTGTTATTCCTGATTCTTGAAATTTCGGTCCTATTTTTGATGCTCGGGAGTTGATAATCTAACTTGAGTCCAAATGGTGATGGAACTACCACACGTCCTGATGTGTTGTGAACGCATGGTACAGTACTTTGGAGTGTCTCTACTTCAGGAACTGAACGACAACTGGTCGTTGTCCTTTTGACCTATATGTTTACTTTGAGTACAGCCTGTGTTCCATTGTCTATTTTGCACTGGATCTGTGTATTAAAATGCAATTGGTTCAATCTCTAGATATGGATCTGCAAATGCGTATGTTAAGGGTTAATCTTCAGTGCTGTCCTATAAGGCTACCCTTGCAACAGGATGTGTATTATGAGCTATTTCTGGATGCTTTGGCTTCTGGATTCCTGGCTGCTTCTTTGCGGTTACAGTGATGGCCGACACGCCATCAGCGGCTGCTGATTGGGCTGGATATGACCATGTTTGTTCTTTGGAACTTGCAGTTTTTTTTAATTCAAATTGACATTTTATTTGTTTTGATAATTGAGTGCTTTTCATTGGCATTTTTATGCATTATGGCTTTCATTCGCTTTTATTATTAAAGTGCATTTTATATTCATTTTATAATCATTAGGCTTATATTTTAAGTTTGACTTTTTTTTTAGACTAGCTTTCAGAGTTTTAGGGGTTCATTAGGATGGAGGATGGATGTCCTCCTCCGCCGGGCGGGTGGTAGCAACCGCCGGACCGGCGGCGGACATCCGCCCGCCATCGAAGCCCTGAACACCGCCGGTCCGATTAGCATTGTGGTCATGACCGCAGCAGTGTGATCTTTAGCCCGCCACTTTTCTGCCGGTTGCAGTCGGCCCACTTGCCTGGTGCCCGGAGCTGGACCGCTACAATTGTGGCGGATCAGGGCCAAGCACCGCCGGCACGATTATGATACAGGCGGTAGCCAGCTTTCCGTGGTGAAACCACCATGGAAAGGCTTGCGGAGAATGTTTCCGGGGGTCCAGTGTGGGTTCACTGGGTAACCCCCTACATATCCCTGAAACAGGCACTGTGCAGTACCTGCAACACAGTGCAGGGACATGCAGGACATGCTTGTTTGGACATCGTGGCCGTGCTGCTGGCAGCGCCGCCCGCCACAATGTTAACCGCCGCTATCCGACCGCCGCAGTCGGATTTCCACTGCGGAGCATAATAATTGGACCAGCGGTTTTCCCGCGGCCTTTGCGGGCGGTGTTTTCCCGCTACCATGGCGGTCGGAGTGATTTTCCGACCGCCATGCTAATAGACCCCTTAGTTTGAAGCAAGAGTCTCCCTCCGGCCAAGGAGTGGGTGTTGTAAGGTTCAACAGGGCCTGCACACAAGTCTCTGTTTTAGTTACTCATTTTAAACTTGACATTTTTTCTAAGCGGTGACTTTTACATGCCTTGCATTTACAAAGTGACATGTTTAGCAATTAATAAGCTTGCACCAACTTCCTTAGTAAGCATTTATCATGTAGTTGGTACACTCTTTTCAAGGCTAAAGAACCCTGTTCACAATGCCCTTGTATTTGGTTGTCCGGTTGGACACAAACAATACCATCAGCGCTGCATCTCTGACACAGTGCGACTGGAACAGTGCTTTTGTTATATAAACCACCTTTGAGCCACATTCGGCAGGGATTATACTGGAACGCTGTGCCTGAGATGCGGCCACAGTAACTCTAGCCTTCATACTGCTGAAGACGGTAGCCTGCTCTACACCAGACCGGTTTCCTGATACATCATGCACAGGTAAGGGGGTTGGGCTGTCCCAAGGGATCTGGCAGAGGGTACTCTTATTACGCTTTCGATAGTGGAGGTAGGAGTAGGATAGGCATATACGTATATTCATAATCACATGGTAATCTTACAATGGTTATCTTTCTCACCATTCGTGTAATGCTGGCAACAATACTTTGTTTTATCCTACTAATAATTGCAGCTCACACTTTTTGCACAAGAATACAATTGTTTCAATAAATGTTTGAAAAGCCAATTTGTAGCTTTCTTGTGTGTACCATTACAATGCCTGAGTAACAACGATAGGGTAGATCTGTATCCCCAGACACACCCTCAGATTGGATCGAACCCTTGACCCCATCTTGCCTAGACTTCTTGATCTACTCTATGCTATGTTCAGGTAATTGTTCACCGCCTGAACCTGTTCCCTTATCCTTCTTCGGGCCGCTTTTCCGCTACTGACCCCACTTCTCTCCCTTCCCCTTTACAGCACTCTTAGAAAATTGTGACCATTGTCCTGATGATGGCCTGGAATCAATCAGACTGAAACGCCGTCGACCACCCAGCAAAGAACGTTTGCATTGCTGTGGTCAATTTATTCATTGTTTAAGAACCTACACTGTATATAATAATTTTTGGTCTCTTTGACCACATCATTGCCCTATTATTTTCGCCGTTCACGCTGTTCTTCACCCTTGTGTCACTGCGCCGTTCAATATCACTAGAATGCCCAGTGTTATGGTCACTTGTACCTTGTCTTATACTTTAGTGCTGTAATAACTACTTACAAATACAATTCTTCTCAAAATTCCCCTGTGGTCTCCCTTTCTTCTTCCCCCTCCCTATGTGATTTATATCACTAATTTTGAAATTGCAATGTTTTAATGACTTCCAGGAATTAGGCCAACATATGCTAATGATATGTGTGGAATCATTCCCCATATTCTGACGATTGGGTAGTCCAGATACAAAGTCCTACTTAATTTGTAGGAACCGTGTGACACTACATGATGGAGTGTTGTCCGTGAACACCTGGACTAGCATTCCCTTGATGGAGAGTAAAAAGGCTTTCTTTCAATGCCAGCTGGATCGCTCGAAGCTCTAATAGGTTGATGTGAAAGCCTGGTTTCTGCCAGAGACCAGAGTCATCTGATCTCTACCTCTCTCAGATGGCCACCCCAGCCCTGGAGTAAAACTTCTGTCACTACTGTCAGATCTAGTTGGGGAAGGGGTCTGCCACTGACCCAATCGCAGTTTGTTAGCCATCACTACAGATCCTCTGCAGTGCTGTATGAGAACTGGACCATGTCAGAGAGATTCCCCTGATGCTGCACCCACTCCAACTTCAGGCCCTACTGCAGAATGTGCATTTGCCAGCGGACATGTGTCAAAAGCAGGATGCAGGAGGCCATGAGACCCAGAAGCCTCATTGTCAATCTCACCAATATCAGGATGGAGGTTGAAACATTGGTTTAACTGCCTGAATATCCTAGACGTGCTGTTTGGGAAGATAAGCCTGAAACTGTACTGTGTCCAGAAGAGCTCCGATGAAAGGGAGCATCTGAGAAGGGGTCAGGTGCGACCTATAGTGAACCTCAGGTAAGGTCTGTGGGTAGGCAGGACGGAATGTGAAAGTATACGTCCTGCAAGTACAATGCTATTATCTAGTCTCCCAGGCAGACAGGACTTGAGCGAGCGTGAGCATTTTGAATTTCTCCTTTTTCAGGGAGAAATTGCGAGGGTGCAGGTCTAGGATAGGACAAAGGCCTCAGCCCTTCTTGGGCACCAGAAAGTAGCATGAGTAACAACCACAACCTGCTTTTGATGCCAGCACTCTCTCTGTGGCTGCCTTGGCCAAGAGAGCATCCACTTCCTGTTGGAGTAAGTATATATGAACCTCCATCAGCCGGTCAGAAGTAGGTGGCATGGGAGGATGGGTGGTCACGAACGGGAGGGAGTAGCCCCTTTGGCCAATTTGGAGAATCCAGCAGTCAGAAGTTATCAGCCTCTAGAGGTGCAGGTGATGGCTTATCATGCCTCTCACTGGATGCCCATGGTAGTAGGAGGGCAAACTAAAAAGTCTTGGAAGCTGCGGCTGCCGGGGGGAGTGGTGTACTGGGCTGAACTCTGACTGCCTGATCCATGGGTTCTGTGGGTACCTCTTCATGGGAAGCTAGCATGCCGTAGTGGCTGGGTGGATAAAGACACGGCTGGAAGCCCTTTCCGTGCCCAAAAAAGAGGCTCAAGTTGGACTGGGGTTGGCGAGGGGCCATGAAAAGGCCCATTGAAATGGCTGTAGCTCTGCAATACTTGAGTCCACCTTCTCTCCATCACGGGGCATATCCATGAGAGAAGCATGGACATCCCCAGAAAAGTCTGTTGTCCTCAGCCAGGTGTGGTGCCGTGAGTCCACTGACGAAGAAATTACCCGGCCTAGAGAGTTTGTTGTGTCCAGCCCACATCGGGTTTGTGAACTTGGCTGTGTCCCTCCCATCAGCAAAAGCTTGGGAGCGTATGGCCTGGGGGGGTCCTCCGGGACCATAGGCAGTGTGAGAAGTTGGCCTGATATATGATGTCACTAATTCTAGTGTACACCTTGCATCAGTCCAAACAACCCTTATGGTGATTGGTTGTAAAGTCAACCTTATAGACCAGCTATCCTAGTGGTAGCATGGACAAGAGCAGTCTTAGGCTAAACTCTGAATGACATGTGAAGCCAGCTGTTATACCATTTGTAATCCCTTGAATACCAAATGAAAGGACACCACAACAGATATATATAAAAAATAGAATATATTTATTCTAGTCAAACACTCAGAACTCTTTATGAGATTCGAGGTAAGTACAACACAGTCTTATTTAAGCATACATTAAGTCACACAGTTAAGTAATACAGTTAGGCCCTAGGGGCCACGCAAACCATATACTAAGTAAGTGGTATAAGGACCACTGTCACGAACACAGGATAGGCCTAGGCCTAGGGAATCGCTGGGGCTACACTATACTACCCAAGGTTAGGAAGGATTAGTTACTTACCTGTAATCCTAGTTCTCTTCCAGGGGTATCCTCATCAAACTCATAAGCATTAGAATATTCCCGCCCATGCGCGGGATCCCGGAAACAGTATATTATATGTGCCCCACATATATATATCCATACATATATACCTATATGTATACACAAGCAACTGCAGCCAATAAACACTAGAGCTGAAACATGCTGCAAGGAATTTCCACTATACATAAAAAAAATAGCATTATAAACACGAGAAACAACATTATAACTTGTTTAGAAACTGTTTTAATGCTCAGAAAACAGCAGAAATTCTTATAAATCACTGAAAGCATAGGAAGCTCCCAGGCTGCATTGCAAATACCCAGTCTAAAAAGACTGAAAAGCTAACTAATAGCTGCATAGCAAAAAACTGACACCGTGCCTTTAAGGCACACCAGACCCCCAACTTCCCATCATGCCTCAGGGGTGGCAGTTAGGTCAGTTGTTCTTTGCGGAGACTGAAAAGTCATGGCACAAAGAAATAATAACCTCTGAAAAAGATAGCACACCTTTGCCCGGGGAGGCGGGAGGGTTGCTTATGACTTTGATGAGGATACCCCTGGAAGAGAACTAGGATTACAGGTAAGTAACTAATCCTTCTCTTCCAGGGGATCCTCATCAATAGTCATAAGCATTAGAATAGAATAGCGAGCCTCACCTCATCCCCCTGCGGGCAAAGGAAAGAAACAGAGAATGAACAGTATGCTTAGATAGACCAAGCTACCCAAAAAGGTTCCTCAAGGAGGCTTGGCCTACTTGGGCATCCGCCCTGGAATCAGATTCTAGGCAGTAGTGCCTGGTAAAGGTATGAACCGATTTCCAGGTGGCCGCCTTGCAAATCTCTGCCATTGGAACGTCATGCAAGAAAGCTACTGTGGCCGCTTTCCCCCTAGTAGAATGAGCCTTAGGGGCCAAAGGTAAGGGCCTTTTCGCCAGCTGGTAGGCTAAGGTAATGCAGGAAACAATCCATCTGGAAATGGATGTCTTAGCTGCTGGGAAGCCTGTTCTCATGGCGCCATAGTTGACAAATAGTTGATCCGTCTTCCTAATGCCTTTGGTACTTTCTAGGTAGAATTTAAGTACCCTCTTGAGGTCTAAGGAATGAAGCGACCGCTCAGCCGGGGTCGCTGGGTTCGGGAAGAAGGATGGAAGAGAAATGGACTGATTAATATGAAAATCAGACACTACCTTAGGGAGAAAAGATGGATGTGCCCTCAAGACCACTTTGTGCTGGTGAAAAACTGTGTACAGCTCTTTAGTACACAGCGCCTGGATTTCGCTTACTCTGCGTGCCGATGTAATGGCTACCAGAAAAGCGGCCTTCCAAGACAGATGCTGCAAGGAAGCTCTGTGGATTGGCTCAAAAGGTGGGCCCATCAATTTGGACAATACTAAGTTCAACTCACACGGAGGAGAAGGGTTTCGAACAGGGGGGTAAACTTTCTTCAACCCCTGTAAGAAGTCCTTGACCACCTGCATCTGGAAAAAAGAAGGTTGATTGGGAGACCTCCTGTACGCTGTAATGGCAGACAAGTGGACCCTGATTGATGCATACTTTAAGCCTGATCTCGTTAAGTGCAGAAGGTAAGGGAGAATGACATCCTCCTGCCCCTTCGTAGGATCAAGGTGATTCTCTCTACACCAAATGAAAAACCTCTTCCACTTAAACGCATAAGACGCTCTTGTGGAGGGTCGCTTCGCTTCTTTCAGAATATGCATGCAATCAGGCGGCAGACCTAAATGTCCGTATTGCAGGACCTCAGGAGCCATGCTGTTAAGTTCAGTGAGGGAAGGTTGGGATGCAGAATCCTCCCGCCCATCTTGGACAGCAGGTCCGGCCTGCAAGGCAGTCGCCTGTGAGGTCGCACCGACAGATGGAGAAGGTCCGGGTACCACCACTGGCGCGGCCAGTCCGGAGCTATGAGGATCATCTTCATGTCGGATCTGAGCAGCTTGGATACCACCTTCGGAATCAGAGGCAGGGGCGGAAAGGCGTAGGCAAATGTCCCTGACCAGTCCATCAAAAGAGCATTCCCCCTGGTCCCTGGACGGTGGAATCTGGACGCGAAGGCGTGGCATTTTGAATTTTCGTCGTCTGCAAACAGATCGATTTCTGGACGACCCCAACAATGGAACAGGTCCGCCACCCCTTCGTCGTGTAGCACCCAGTCTGGCTGATCTTCGAAGTGCCTGCTGAGTGCGTCTGCTTTGAGATTCAACTCCCCCGGAAGGTGCACTGCCACTACCGAGAGGTTCCGGGCAAGCAGCCAGTGCCAGATCGCCTGTGCCTCCAGGGAAAGAGGATGTGACCGAGTCCCGCCCTGTTTGTTCAGGTAGAACATGGTCGTGGTGTTGTCGGTCTGCACCAGGACTGAATCGGCCTTGATTGCAGGGAGGAACGCCTTTAGAGCAAGGTGGACTGCCCAGAGTTCCAGCATATTTATGTGGTAGCCCTGCTCTTTTGTAGACCACCGACCCTGTATCTGGAGGCACCCCATGTGGGCCCCCCAACCTTGCAGCGACGCATCTGTCACCACCGATTGCACCGGAAGTGGCTGGTGAAAAGGGACTCCCACCATCAGATTGTCCTGACGAGTCCACCATGCAAGGGAAGATTTCGCCACCTGGGAGAGAGAGATTTGATCTCCCCAACGGCCTGTGGACTGATCCCATTGGTCCTCTAGAGCTTGCTGCAAAGGTCGCATTTGCAGTCTGGCGTTGGGAATGAGAAAAATGCAGGACGCCATGGATCCCAGCAGAGATGCTACCTGCCGGGCTGACGGCCTCTGCATCTGCTGCATAAGCCTGCATTTCCGCTTCATTGAAGACAGTCTCTCCCCCGAAGGATACGCTTTTCCCACGATTGTGTCCAGAACGGAGCCAAGGTAGTGGATGGTCTGAGTGGGCTGCTGCACGGACTTTGCCATGTTGACGTGAAGGCCGAGAGCGTGCAACTGTCTCAGACAGGTCTGGAAGTCTTTCCTCACCTGTTGCTGGGATGGAGCCTTCAGCAACCAGCCATCTAAGTAAGGGTAGACGAATAGACCCTGCTTGTGTAGGCAAGCCGCCACCACTGCCATACATTTGGTGAAGACTCGCGGAGCCGACTTGAGCCCGAATGGAAGGACTTTGTACTGATAATGCGTGCTTCCGACCACAAACCGCAGGTACCTGCGTTGATGTCTCGCAATTGAAATGTGGAAGTACGCATCTTGGAGGTCCACCGAACACATCCAATCCCCTACTTGCAGATGTGGACATATTTGATGAAGCGCCAACATACGAAACTTCTCCTTGACGATGCTGTTTAGGAGACGAAGGTCCAGAATCGGCCGAAACTTGTGCTCTTGATCTTTTTTGGGCACAAGGAAGTACCAAGAGTACACTCCTTTTCCGATTTGCGAAGGAGGAACTTTTTCTATGGCCTGTTTTAGCAGAAGGGCCCTCACCTCCTTTTGGAGCAGCTTTAAGTGGTGAGGACGGGACTTTTTTGGCGGTATGTCTTTTGGACGCGCTCGAAAACGTAGCGAATATCCATTTCGCAGTATATTCAGCACCCAGCGATCTTTTGTGATGCTGTCCCACTCTGCCAGATGTTGTGACGCACTTCCCCCCCACTGGAGTGGGCAACGGTCGTAGAGGAAGCCACAGCTCATGACTTTCCTCCTCTTGTGGTAGTGGAGGACTGTTGCTGGTGTCCACCTCTGCCCCTGGTGGACTTTCCGCCTCAAAACTGCGATTTTCCTTGGGTTTTACTCTGAGACCACTGAGGGGTTTGAACCCTCTGTTGAGGCCCCTTGCGTTGGGTGGGTCTAAAACGGCGCTTGAATTCTTTTTTCTTCTCCAACCCCACAGCTTTGAGGGTGTCCAGTTCAGTTTTCATGCGCCCCATCTCCTCATCCATGTGAGTGCCGAAGAGGGAGGTGCCAGAGAACGGGAGGTTTAAAATCCGTTGCTGCGCATCCGGCTTGAGCCCTGTCAGCTGCAACCAGGACGACCTCCTGGCGCATACGCCCTGTGTGTAAGAATGGGCTGAGAGCAGCGCACCATCCGCCGCCGTGCTAATCGACTGATTAGCCACCAGTGACCCTTCAGTGACTATTTCTTCGAAGTCCTTTTGGTCCTCCTTTGGGAGCTTGGACTTGAACCGCTCCATAGAGTCCCAGAGAGCCCTATCGTATCTGCCCAACAGCGCCGCCGCGCTGGAGATCTTGAGGGAAGCCGCTGCGGACGAGCAGGCCCTGCGCCCCCAGGAGTCCTGGGTTCTGCTCTCCTTATCCGGAGGAACGGAAGAGGACGCCGATACAGCATGACCCTTTCTTGCAGCCGCCACTATTACTGAGTCCGCAGGAGGGTCCATTTTTACAAAGACAGGATCAGAGGTAGCCGTCTTATATTTTTTGAGGATACGAGCCGGAACCGCTTTGACGGTCGCTGGAGTGAGGAAGGTGTCCATGACGGGTTCCATGATCCCTGGGACCAAAGGCAGCAGTGGACGAGAGGCAGACTTCTGGTGAAGTGTTTCGAAAATTACCAACGTGGTGACTTGGGGGACTGACATCTCAATCCCCAACTTCTGCACCCCCCTCTGCAGCACCTCATGGTAGGTGTTGATGTCGTCTATGGGCGAGACCCTGGACACTGGGCTGCCCGATAGCGTGGGTGAATAGTCCCTTATTGAGGACCTGGTGGATGAGGAAGATGATGTTGATGGTGACCTCCGATCCCGGCGACGATCACGAGCCCGTGATCCGGCTAAACGCCCCTCCCGCCTGGGGGAGCGCGGTCTGCGTCGCCGGCTCTCAGGCGACTTCTCACGTGCTGACCTGGGAGGACTTGCTCTGTCCACTGCCTCCACCAACCGTTGCAGCGGAGAGTCATGCACTTGACTGACATATTCCCGCAGTCTCCTTGTAGCCCCTGAGTCCTGCCAATGATGTGCTGGCAGCAGCCATCTGGGCGACAGTCGTACCGCAGAAATGGTCCCTTGAGTCTGAGGGGAAGACCTGTGGAGTTGGCTGGCAGACTCTCGTGGAATTGCCGGTCGTGGAGATGCCCCTGAGCGTGAGGAGGAATGGTGCGAAGCCGACTCCGTCACCAGGACCACCGACCTGTCCGAGGCCTGTCTCGACGTCGAGCGTGGTCTTGACGTCGATCCGTGGCTTCGCCTTCTTTATCGCCGGGACTCTCCTCTTCTCGATGTCGAACGACGCCTCGATGTGGACCGGCGGCCATTTCAGCCGGCGAAGAATGCCGCCTCGACGTCGAACGGCGGTGTGAAGCCGACGACGGAGGCCCTCTCTCCCTCGACGCCGAACGCCGTCTTGACGCCGGCGGAGATGCTGCCACTCTCGACGTCGACGTGGATGGTACCCTCGACGCCGAACGCCGCCTGGATGACGAGGAATCTTCCCTCTCGACGACGATCGCTGATGGAGTCGCGACGACGGAGGGGATCGTGCCCTCGACGACGGAGGGGTGACACTCCTCGACGCCGTATCGCCTGGTCGACGACGGCGGAGTTTCCCTGCTCCTCGATGCCGATCGTCGTCGAGATGACGACGGCGGAGGTTCCCTGCTCCTCGACGCCGATCGCCGTCGGGTTGACGACGGCGGAGGTTCCCTGCTCCTCGACGCCGATCGTCGCCGGGTTGACGACGGCGGAGGGGTGGTGGTTCTCGACGCCGATCGCCGCCGAGTTGACGATGGCGGTCTAGACTTCGACGTCCGACGACGTACCTGCTCTCGCCGGCGAGCCCGCTGTCGAAGGTCTCTTCATTGAAACATGACCTACCGGAAGATCTTTTCTCAGCGCCGGTCCCGACGCTGAGGTGGAAGGACGAGAGGACTTGCTTCTAGATGTATCTCTAGGCCTCTTGGAGCCCTTCCTCACCGGAGATCGTCCTCTGGATGGTTGTGCCAGGCCATAAATGCGAATTCGCTCTCTGTCCTTCAAAGTTCTCTTGGACAGGCTCTGGCAGTGAGGACATGTCTTGGAATCATGATCCTCCGGTAGACACAGGATACAGACCCTATGAGAGTCAGTCCTGGCCTTCTTCTTGCCACAGGCAGGGCAAGGATCGAAAAGAGATGGCATTCTAAGGTAGAAAAAAAATGCCCAAAACTGCCTTAAAAAGACAGCCGCCTACTTCTTTAGATGTAAAACGTCGAAGTAAGGGAAAAAACAGTTGAAAAATAGACAATATTTTCTGACAAACTCAGAAAAAAGTGGAGCTCTGTTGCCAGGATCCTTCCAGAAGGAGCCGGAAAGAACAACTGACCTAACTGCCACCCCTGAGGCATGATGAGAAGTTGGGGGTAAGGTGTGCCTTAAAGGCACGGTGTCAGTTTTTTGCTATGCAGCTATTAGTTAGCTTTTCAGTCTTTTTAGACTGGGTATTTGCAATGCAGCCTGGGAGCTTCCTATGCTTTCAGTGATTTATAAGAATTTCTGCTGTTTTCTGAGCATTAAAACAGTTTCTAAACCAGTTATAATGTTGTTTCTCGTGTTTATAATGCTATTTTTTTATGTATAGTGGAAATTCCTTGCAGCATGTTTCAGCTCTAGTGTTTATTGGCTGCAGTTGCTTGTGTATACATATAGGTATATATGTATGGATATATATATGTGGGGCACATATAATATACTGTTTCCGGGATCCCGCGCATGGGCGGGAATATTTTAATGCTTATTACTATTGATGAGGATCCCCTGGAAGAGAAGTGGGAGGCCCACGGGATTCAGGTGCAGAGTGGAAACACTCACGCGTAATGCGTAAAAGTCGATAGAATTTGTAGCAGTTAGAAATTAACAGTTTTAGGACACTTCTGGAATAGCTAGAAAGTCGAGACTCGGAAACTAGACCCTAGGATAGTCAATAGCCTTGTGAGCACCGGAGTACTCAAGTTACCTAGCCCACGGGCTGCGGGTGCATAGGTGTGAACTTGCGTCGGGTTTCGTCGTGGACTTCTATGGATGCCTGAAGGAAAGTTGCTGACAGGCAGTCAGTGAAGAGTGTCCGGTGGATCCCAAGGAGGGGATCAAGAAGGAAGGAACCTGCAAGCAGAAGGGACAGAGTCTAGGTCACCGGCCAGGAGCCGGGAAGGAACCAGGAAGGAACCAGGCGATGTCGTGAAGATGCAGGTGAAGAGGTGAAGCTTGTCGCAGCAGCCACGGGTACCAGGAGGCGTCGAGGACGACCAGGACCAGGAGGTGAGCTGTCCCACGAAGGCTCTTGCTGTCGGCGGCGTCGATGTCGAGCTAAGACCCAACAAGCCTTGGCAAGCGGAACCCACGCAGGATGGAGGACTTGCTTCTGGTGCAGACCAGGAAGTTCTGGGGTGCTTCTCTTTCACAGAGGAGCGGGTGCCAGTCTGGAGGAGCTGGACCAGCAAGATGGAAACAAAGGTTCGTCGTCGCAGAGGCTACTAGCCAACGGGCCAGCAACCAGACAACACGTCGAGCAACACAGGTGCAGAAGGGCCCCACGCAGAACACGTGAAGTGTGGGGAGCTGGTCTTCTTTGCAGATGGTGCTCGGGATTGGGGCTTCTCAATTCCCCAAGCACAGCCTCGAGGGAGCCTCGGAAGTCGCGCTAGTCAGGTACTAGCCACTTTTCCCAAGTCGCCGGTCCCACGTCCCTCGTCTCCTCCACGGGTCTCAGCTTCGCTGGAGATGTGGATCTGGTTCAGAGGTGTCTGGAAGTCTCGGCGCTGGTCAGTCTCTGCAGTCGTCCCTCATAGGATCAGTCGCAAAGCAAGCAGCGGTCGCTGGATGGTGCCTGGTTGCTGAGGGTGGTCACTCCTTGGCCACAAGGGAGATTTCTTCAGTCTTCTTCCTGAGGTCGAAGGTCCAGAGTTTCTGTTCAAGTTGCAGATTCAGGTTAATCTAATCTAGCAGGGCTCAGCTAGCTACTGATATACTGGGCTAGTGGGCTGGGCTACCTGCAAGGTCCCTCCTATGGGTGGGACCAGGAAGGGGGGTGGCTACACCCCCTTTCCTTTGTCCAGTTTCGCGCCAGAGCTGGGGCTGGAGTGCCCCAGTACCGGTTTGAACTGGACTATGCATGGAGCACTTTGTGTGCCCCAGGCATGTCTCATTCCTTTCAGCTCTCCCTGCCCCAATACACTAAAGTCTGTCTGGGGAGGTGCTAGCACCTCCCCAAGCAGGAAACCTATTGTCCAGGCCTCCCTGGCTGGGAGGGCTCCCAGCTGCAGGAGGTCAGACTCGTGTCTGTGGCAGCAGCATCCATTTTGTGATGCTGAGGCTTTGGTGAGAGTTAAACAGCAAAGTAGGATTTTAACATGTCTCTCCCTCTAGAAGGGAGGAATAATATCCTTATCACCAGAAATGGTATGGGGGTATTATTCCAAAGTGTTAGACACCTTACACGACATGTTTTGATAAAGCCAAACCATAGTTACCATAACCGTTTAAGATTATAAGGTACTTTAAGAGTATATGGTAGGCTATATCATAGAACAGCTATAAGGACATGGTTCCGAAAGCTGCAGACAGGCTCAGGTCATGCTAGACCACCATCTCACTTGTTACCAAGCACTCTGCCTCCAGGATTGTTAAGGCCTGCCATAGGAGTGGCTGATAGGTACACATGTGTCTATATATAAGGTAGGTATAGGAATACTACACCTAAGCAAGGGGTGATTACACGACCTTGCCCCAGCTGAGTGATTAGCCAGTTGTGTCATAATGGAAGGCCAGGCCAGGGGTGGCATAATACATGCTGCAGCCCCTGATAGGCCTAGGGTACACCTATGCCCTGGGTACCTAGGGTACACTGTACAGAGTCCGATAAGGTGATCCTTACCAATTGGGTATGTACCTAGGGTACATGGAGTCCATTTTAAAGAGAGAGAGACCCTGAATGGCAGGATCTCAGGCCAACTAAGTCGAAAAACCAGCTAAACACCAGCTAAACACTAGGCAAAAAGTTGGGGGTAACCATAGTCAAATAACCACCTTCCTACAGGCAGCACCTGCGAAACCAAACCCCTGAGTGAATGGGAGTAACAGCCAAAAGACATGCAGTGTTCACCGACCATAGTGTCAGGCTGCTAGAAGAAAACATTATCTCGCCCAAGGTGTCTAGCCTTTTGGATTCCCTATCCAGTGGAGTGGTAGGGAATACACCAAGATTTACTCGGAATTGGATCCCCTGTGCAAAGATTGGACCAGGCCTGGCAGGACGTCCCTGAAGGCATTCTTTAACGGGAGAAGCAGTTCAGATGGGGTGACTCCTGGGTGGAGCACTGCCATCAAGAAGTTTATCTTGACAGCCACAGACAGCAGCTAAAGGTCCAGGACCTTCGAGGCTCTTCTCTATCATCATAGCAAATGAGAATCCCTTCTCCATAGCCATGGTAGGAGGAGAGACCAAGCCAGTATCTGGGAAGGTGTCCAGTCCACTGGCTTCAGCTCCTCACACTCCTCCCCAAGCCCTAGCTCATAGGAATGAGGATCAGGCTCTGACGTATATAGCACGGCTCCTGTCGGCGCCAGAGTCGGCGGTGGAAAATGCCCATCTGGCTCCATATCGGAGTCGGGGATAAGAATGGGGAAGCCAAAGTGGCATGATAACTCTCCCCAGATCTGCACTGACTGGAGCAGAAAGGAAAGAAATGACATCAGCGTCCTGGAGTGGCGCCTATATAGGCACCACACACATTACTTCTGGCGCAGATGGTGCCACTGACAGCACGTGGAACTGAACAATGACACCTACTGGCGCACAGGGGTACTGATCACAAAAGAAAGTCCAGATCTGGTCTGACGCCTGGGGATAATAATGAGGTAAGTACGGTACAGCTAGAAATCTCTATCAGATATGTTTGTTCAGAACATTTCCTATACCACAGCTGCATAACTCATGAAATAGGAAGACAGGAAGGCTGGCCTGTAGTTCTGGAGGGAGCATATAATGTGCTAGTTGTCAATATGTCACGCCTTAAAGGTCTCTCTCCAGCCATACAAACAGGAAAGACATCTGCATCATTATTATTTGTACACAAAGCATTTATTCAGCCATTAATGTCAGAATGACCATTTAAAACACATAGGTATTGAACAATGTACCTGTGACCTATTATTAAATCTATACCTGTGAACAAGCCAGATTTAAACTTGCAAACAGCTTCATTTATTAGTTCAAAAGCACATTTCAAATTCATCACAAAGACGCTTCCTTTGGAGCAAATCTACTCTTGTGAGTGATAAATTTAAATTATAGGGCAGAGAATGCATATTTTCTTGTTAAATCTTGATCTGCAGTACAAGTAAAGTTTTCAATTCTCTTTGCTCCTTGACTCAGAATCAGAAGTAGTTGTCTTATCATCCTCAAATTAAGTATTTTTGTCAACTATATGACAACTATGACCATAGTTCACCTACTTCTGTTTATGCTAAACATTCATTGAATTTACATACAGGGTATAACCTTTTCTGGCGTTAGTCAAGACCGTTGGTATTTATTAAAATTATATAAATAATATACTCACTTATACGGGTGTCAGAACCCCTTTCAGAGGACCACGGGCATGCAGGGGTTACTGGGCAAACCGTGGTGGTTGAGGCTTTTTACTCCTGATGTCTGGGGGCCCGACCTACTATGGATCCTGAGCAACTGTGGATAGTACTTCTACTGCACTTGACTCTCAGTGGTAATTGTGGTTGAGCAGTCAAGGCTTCCGCAGGGGGAGATGTAGCTACAGGCCAGTGAATATGAGTCATAACTTAAAGTGCAAAACAGTAAGAACAATAAATCAAAGCTCAAATACTTGATTTTATAAGAAAAAGTTGCATTTAGTTTTTAACTCTACACATGCAAAGAAATACGACATTCAGAAGCAACAAGATAATCCTCTTGAGGTTGGTGCTTTAGTAGTTGTCAGGCAAATCCCTGTCCCACCCTCCTTTGTGTAATGTGTTCGGGGTGTTTCCTCATTCACTGGTGGCTGCATCTAGAGAATACTCACTATTTGGCCGTACTCTAGAGTTCTCCTTTGTCTCTTCAGGTTTTAGTGAAAAAGTGTCTATTGAGCCACAGCACCATTAGTAGCAACTCTACTGGGGCCCCACCGGCCCAGTTCACATCTTACCCACTCTTGCAGCACAGAAGTGTTAAGTGTTACATGATGCAGTGGGTGCCCTCATCGTGAGCACCCAGGAGTTCTGCTCCGCTCTGAGAAGTCGGCAGCTCAAGGCTCACGCGGCAGCACCCATCAGCGCAGCCTTTCTCTCCTCAGCAGCCCTGCCAGAGTTCTATCAGTTGCTGGAGTAGCTCCCAGCTCGTGAAGATGCAGTAAATTGGCTTTATCCAGCAGGGTGGAGTGGAGGGACTCCTGTCTTCTGCTCCGGACTTGAGCCAGCGCGGTTGCAACTTTCTCCATGGCATCCTAGTCAATCCTCAGTAGTGAGTCGGGGGCTATTCCCTGAAGTGCAGCTCCAACCAGTCGAATGCAGCCTCAGTCTCTCATTTGGGTGGTGGCCTGAATTCTTTGGGAGCATTAGCACTAGCAGCCCCTCCTGGTGTCCGGGGTTGCCTTTATACAGGAAAATATGGGCACAGGCCCCTCCAGCACAAGAGCCCATGCCCAGATTATTGCAAATCCTGATTCTTCTCAATGTAGCATCTTTGCCAGTGCCCCCCTCCGGCTTACGGATTCACCACAATGAGGTGAAACAGGCTAAGCAAGACCCACTAGGCGCTCAACACATGGCTCAGTCCACAGCGGCCCTCTCCTGGCATATGGGGGTGCTGAGCCAACACTGCACATAGGCAACAGCTCGATCGGTGCACAGCTGAATACTTACCTCGCAGAGGGAGTCCCATGGTAGGGCTCCCCACTGGACCTCGCTCCCTCCAACATTCTACTCTTCATCACAGGGCACACCGGTCTTGGCCAGCAGGCAGGTACTGGTGCGGGCTCCAGGGCAGGTGGTCTTGGTTTCCCTGGGCGATGTTCCCTCACCCAGCAGGGAGACTAGCAGGCCTTTACCCCAGTCCTAGATACAAGCAGATGTCTTGCAGAGCTTCCCCGTCTCACACAGCCCATCTGGCTTCTTGGCAGATGAAAAGGTTTGGGGTCTCAACCTCCCCTTTTATATATTGCATTTCCAGATACCAAAATGTAATTTAGAGTCTGAGTCTTGAAATCTTTACATTGGGGCTCTGTTCCTTTTGAAGTGATCACTTTTCTTTTTCTTCTTTCCTCATGAAAGATTATCCATCACAGCAGGCAAGACTCTGAAGCTCATTGTTCCACAATACAATTCATGGCAGTAACCAGAGTTCACACCTGGATGTCAGCCACAGTAATGTGTGCTTCAAAAGGTTAATCCCACACTCTGAACCCTACTCAAAATATTTTCCTTCATGATCTCCTTTTTTGAGATCTATCCAGACCCCTTCCTTGTGATCTATCACTGAATCGAAGAGCAGTCTTTTACAGTGCAAAGGAAATTTCTTCATTATCGGAGTGTGTCCCACCCACCTCACAGGAATGCAGCAATACACACATCTGTCTGGGGTGGGGGGTTGATTCCTTTCCTCATGTCTTCACCAGGCATGGCTGGTCTTCCCAAAATGGAACCCAGGGTCCTTCATGTAATGTACCTTTGCAGGCACACTTACTCAGTATACATTCACAGCACAATTACTGCACAAAACTGTTAGCTTCATGCCTTGTACCATTAAAAGTACACATGCATTCGGCTCACACTCTGTCTGCGCACAATGTTCAGCACTGAGGCTTTTTTATATTTAATCAGCGTGCGCTATTTACAAACACACACACTGCCAGCACACATACTAACCCTGTGCATGCTGCATAACACTTAAACCTTCATGTATCGTACTTCATGAAAGCACACAAGCACCTAGCAACAGTTTCAATTGCACATGCTTTGCACATCTGCGGCGTTCTGCGGCGTTCCTCAAGGCTCCTCGCTCAGTCCAACCCTCTTCAACGTGTACATGAGCCCCCTCGCAGACATCGCACGCCAGCACAACCTCAACATCATCTCCTACGCCGACGACACCCAGCTGATTCTCTCCCTCACCAACGACCCCGCCACCGCCAGAGCCAACCTCCACGAAGGGATGAAAGAGGTAGCCGAATGGATGAAGAACAGCCGCCTGAAACTGAACTCGGACAAGACGGAAGTCCTCATCCTGGGATCCTCACCCTCCGCCTGGGACGACTCCTGGTGGCCCCCCGCCCTAGGCAGCGCACCCAAACCAACAGACCACGCACGCAACCTGGGCTTCATCCTGGACTCCACCCTCTCCATGACCAGACAAGTCAACGCAGTCTCCTCGTCGTGCTTCAACATCCTGCGCATGCTACGAAAGATCTTCCGGTAGATCCCCACCGAGACCAGGAAGACGGTCACCCAGGCCCTCGTCACCAGCCATCTGGACTACGGCAACTCCCTCTACGCCGGAACCACCGCCAAACTCCAGAAAAGACTTCAGCGGATCCAGAACGCCTCAGCACGACTCATCCTGGACATCCCCCATCGCAGCCACATCTCCGGACACCTGAGAGACCTGCACTGGCTCCCGGTCACCAAGAGAATCACCTTCCGTCTCCTCACCCACGCACACAAAGCCCTACACAACCAAGGCCCAGGATACCTCAACAGCCGCCTCAACTTCTACGCTCCCAAACGCCAGCTTCGATCGACCGGCCACGCCCTCGCCACCGTCCCCCGCATCCGAAGAGCCACCACAGGGGGACGGTCCTTCTCCTTCCTCGCCGCCAGGACGTGGAACTCCCTCCCGACCCACCTCCGCCTGACCCAGGACCACCTCGCCTTCAGGAAGCAACTCAAGACCTGGCTGTTCGAGCAGTAGCGGACCCCCCTCCCCTAGCGCCTTGAGACCCTCTGGGTGAGTAGTGCGCTATATAAATGCTTTGATTGATTGATTGATAGTACTACTTATCTCTTGTTATGTTCCTCTTAGGCATTCATACACCCATTACATGCACTAACCACAAATGCACTGCACAGTACTTCTCTATCCCTGTGCTATACCCTTTCCAGGTCCACTCATATCCAGTACAGTGTGGCTCCTTCTGCCGCTGCGCAGCACTCCACATCTACCTGATATTCGCCAAGGGGTCAGTTAAGCACAGAGAAGCAGTACTTTTAAAAAGGTGAGTGAACCTGTAGGCCTCACTCCAGTGACACAGGATAAAAAGGTCCTCTTCACTACTACTGATCACTACACAGTATGCCGCCAGACAAAAGTTTGGTACTCAGGGCAGGGATATATGTCTCTTACCATGCAGATGACTTTTTCATCCCAACAAGGGGCTTTAGCCAGCCCTCTTAATCCACTGGTTTGTTGTTGTCATTCACTTCTATCTTCCACCCGCTACAGTATACAGCATAAGGCAGTGAGTTAGCCGACGTCAGCCACTGGCTTACTTCACTGTCAGTGACGCCATTCTGCCCTTTCACAAACAGCACATCCACACAAATAAGTACCAGGGACCGCAAGGCCAAAGTTTGCTTTGTGTGGCAAAGAAAATACTTACTGTGACGCCCTGGGCTGCCGTAATAAGCATACTACTAAATTATGCTCGAAATTATTTCCTCCACCCAAATGGTCCTGCTCATTACAAGTGTCACAGTTTGAGGATCATACAAAGGTAACGCCCTGAATTCAAAAATGTATATTTGGGCAGACAGGAAGACTAGGAAAAGTCTCAAAAAATTGTCAGGACTCAATCCAGAGATCCCTGGCTCTCAGATCCCTGCATGCCTGCTCCTGAAATCGGGCTACCTGGTGGGCTAGTTGGACCCCAGGGACCCTCAGGATTCAAGGGGACTTAATCCCCTAACTTAAAACGCGCCACGGGGCGCATTTGCACAGTGGTGAAGGGAGGGGGCGGGGCCTGAGGTAACATGTGTGCAAACACGCCCTGTGGCACGTTTTAACTTGGGGAATTCATTCCTCTTCAATCCTGAGGGTCACTGGGGGCCAACTAGCCCACCAGGTACCTCAAGTAAGTGCCACTGTGCTGCGTTGCAGAGAGGTGGTCCAGGCCACGCCCCTTTTTACACCTCTCTGCAACGCAGCTCTGTGGCGCTTACTAGAGGTACCTGGTGGGCTAGTTGGACCCTAGGGACCCTTGGGATTCAAGGGGACTTAATCCCCCAACTTACAACGCTCCAGGGGGTGTGTTTGCAGAGTGGTGGAGAAAGGGGGCATGGCCTTTGTCTACCTCTCACGAATCCCACTGCGTGGGGCTTACTGGAGGTAAAGGTTAGGCTAGTTAGCCCTTAAAGGACCCCCAGCATTGAAGGGGACTTCAATCCCCACCCAAGAGCATGCCAGGGAGCGCATTTGTAGAGTGGTGGACAAAGTGGGCGTGGCCTGGTACGATTACTTACCAGTGCTGCTGTGTGGGACTGACTGGAGGTAATAGTTTGGGAAGTTGGGCTCCCAAGGATGTCCTTGGGGGCCAACCACCCCTCTTCTTTCATCCAGTTAGTCCCACACAGTGGGATTGCTAAGACGTCTTCGGAGGCCATGGCCCCCTTTCTCTACCACTCTGCAAACGTGCCTCGTGGCAGACTACGGGATAGGGGATGAAGTCCAATTTTGTCCTGAGGGAGCTTGGGGGCCAAGAATCCCTCCTGGTACCTCCTCTAAGTCCTACGCAGGGGAATTCCTGAGCGTTGGTTGGATGCCCAGCACCCTTTCTCCACCACTCTGCAAACACGACTACTAGTTAAAGTAGCATATTTCTGCACCTCTGACTTAGAGGTAGTTTTAATCCCCCTGCCCTATTATGTACTAGGGCCTTACAGAGGAGGTCATTCATGCTAATCACAGGGGTACCCCAAAGCATAGTGTTCCCTAGTGTATGTAGGTATTTTCACTGTATTCTAAGTGTCTTTTAGCATAGGACTGGCTCTAGGCCTGGTTAGTCAGAGTCAGTTACCACCAGTACCCATCTGAAAAAACTGTGGGCACAGGATGACTTTGTAACAAGGCCTCTTTCTGCTCCTCTGTTGGTTCTTTCTACACGTCTTGCTTCTTCCTGCAATTTTCTTCGTCTTTGTGGACTTCTGTTGCTTCTTTCTGCATTTCTTTTGCTTCTTTCTGTGCAGGTTTTCTTCTTTCTTAACATGTCCTACCTCTGTAGGCATAGTTAGAAACTAGCATTTACATTTTTTTTGAAATTCACTTAAAAAACCATAGGTTTCAGGCACGTTATAGTTAGAAATTAGCATTTAAAAAACCTTAGATATTCACTGAAAAAAACCATAGGTTCTAGGGAAAGTTATAGTTAGTTGGACATTTCACTCGTACAAAACCATAGAAATTCCCCCGTCAGCTAACTATAACTCGCGCCCCCGCAATGCACTGCTGATGATGTCACATATTACAGATCACATATATATATATATATATTCTACACCAAACAGTCCAGATTCAGCACGCACTTGTCTCACAACCGGTGCAGTATTACTTGGTCGGACTTAACCTCGTACCATATTCCTCATCAAGAAAGGATACCGCACTCCACGATTCTCCAACAATTAGCTTTATTCAAAGCGCAATTTTCACCACTACCAACACCAACGTTTCAGCCAAAAAATGGCCTTGATCACGGTATCGTAAGTCCTTTGTTTGTGTCTCTTTTAAATAGTAATTCCATATTAGCCCATTATGAGGCATTATGGGACTTTGAGTCCTATGATTTTAATATGGAAAAACAGGTTGTAAGTTACATGTATAGTCTCTAAAAAGTTCATAGTTCATATTTCTCTCATTTCACTGATACAAAACCACAGAAATTGGGCAGTTATAGTTGCCTGAGCTAACTATATTTTACGCCCCCGAAATGCACCACTTATGACCTCACATATTACATTACTCATGACATGGTCAGTGTTATCACTGAAGACATCTTAAATGACATCACTGATTACATCATCTATAGAACCACTCACAAACCCATACAACCTCTCATACCCGCACACACAGAGCCACACAACCACTTATATACCTATGAACAGACCCATACAAGTACTCAAAAAACCCACTCACTTATCCAAAGATCCACTCACAGATCCACTCACGGATACAGCCATTCACATAACCACTAACTCACCCATATAATCACTCATGCCCCCACTCACTTACCAATACAGCCACTAACACATCCAGTTATTTAGACATACAGACACTTACACTCATACACCTTTCAGTAACTCACACACTGAGTCAGTCACCCATACAGCTATCCACACACCTACTCACTCACTCATACAGCCACTCATTCACCCATACCTTCACTCACACACCCACTCACCTACTCATACAGATACTAACACATGTACTCACACATACAGTTATTGACACAAGCAAACACTAACCCATACAAGCACTCTGATATTTACTTACTCACCCATATAGTCACTTACACCCTCTCACTCACCCATACAATACTTATGCACCGTCACTCACCCATACAGCCTCACACACATCAATAACGTTTACATGCCTCTCACATACCAACTCACTCACCCATACAACCCTGACACACCCACTCATTCACCCATACAACCACCCACACATACCCTAACACACTGAAACAGCCACTCATACCCACTAACCCACCCATACAGCCACTCACAGACCTACTCACTCACCAATAAAGGCACTCACACATCCACACTCTCACTTATACAGCTGTTCACACAGTCACTCACTACCCATACAGCTAGTCACACAGGCACTCACCCATACAACCACTCACACACCTATTCACACACAAACATACAGCCACTCAGACACCCACTCACATACTGAAAGTCACACAGCCACTCACATAACATATGTTACAAATAGTATCACTCATTACTAAGACACAAACTATACTAATTTAAGTAATTCACTAGTTTACTACATATATTTAACACACATAAACTTTTAGAAAACACTTACACTTAATGGATGATATCATTTGAGATCATATCACTGATGTCACTAACCATTTCATGAGGGATGTAATATGTGAGGTCTTGAGCTATGCAATGCGGGGGCATAAGTAATAGTTACCTCGGGTAACTATAACTGCTGAATTTTTCAGATTTTGTAAGAGTGAAATATCAGCCTAACTATAACGTCTCTGTAACCATTGCTTTTTTCAGTGAATATATATATATAAATATAAATACTTATGTATGTCAATATAAAAATAGAAATGGGTGTAACACTTACCTGTTAATTTTCTACCACACATATGCCTTCACCATGCATGCGTTTGTTTGTGGTAAAGGTATACTTGTGGTAAAAAGAGTTGTAAAGACTTTTGTTGCAAAGATTTGTCGTGGTTCCAGTGTCGTTGTAAAAGCACTCGCGGTAAATGCAGTCGTGGTCCGTCATACATCTCTCCCACAGTTCAGTGTTTTATAAGGAAGATCAAATTATGGGTGAATGAAACAGATAGTTTCTAAATAAAGACAGCAGGTGAATGGATATTTGAATATGACAGTGTCTGAGGGCAATGTAAAGGAAACAATATTTTGTTATGATGTGTTGTGGTCATTCAAGGCTCCAGTCCTTCACAACTCCAACTGTGTATGTTTTTTATTCACAGCTCGCAAAGACCTATGGAAATACTATCACCTTGTGGGTGGGGCATACCCCTGTGGTTATAACCAATGGATACGAAGCTGTTAGAGACATGCTGGTATCCAAGTCTGAGGAGACATCTGGACGACCCCAGACACCTTACATACAGAAATATGGACAAGAAAAAGGTACCTTCCTGATTATATTGAAAGCTAATTTCTGTTGTATCGAGGATCTCCAGTCCCATCTAGCCTGTTTATGTCCCTACAATTTGCTGTATCATTGAGTCCTCACTAATCATAACACATGTCTTTGCTCTTACACTGTTATTAGTCACATATTTCATTTTTTTGAGTTGTGCCAATGCCACGGCAGCACAATGTTAATGCGGCTATGTCACATTTATTTATTTTTCCAAACATCAATACACTATTGACTTTATAAATAAATAAGCACCTGCACCTAAGGCACCTAAGCATTGTGTACCTTCATGTTTGGCTGTTGTTAAGAAAAGCCATCTTTACCTTCGAAGCACTAAACTGTCTACTCCGCCTACAGCCATTTGACCACTGTGCCGATAACCTGCTTAGTGATAGGGATTCTCGCTGTTTTTCCTGGCAACCTCTTGTATTTCACCCACTTTCATATCAATCAATCTATCTAGACCGTATTTGGATTCCTACTTTACTGCATTTGCACTTAGTTTGGCTTCACTTAGCAGTCCCCTTTAACGGCACCGACAACCTGGTACCTAGTATGACTTTGTTTAGTTGCCCTCTTGATCTATTCAGGCCTGATGGTTGACCTTCATGAACTCTTGATGCTCTCTCACCATCCCATCACCGCTCACCCAAGGGAGCACAGACCTAATTGTCTCCTGCCGAACATCATTATGCCATTTGTTGGCCAGCAGTAACTAAATGGTAGGCTTTCCTAATCTTGTTAAGCACTCTCCTCAATCAGCTAAAACGCCGCCTAAGGTCCGACATGACCTATTTTAGCACTTTTCCTGGTCCACAATGGATTATTCTCATATTCTTTTATTCTAAACAGCTTTTTTGTGTTGTTCTTGGGTGTTTTAAAATAAGCCTAATGCTTGGGACCAGGTTTACCATATAAACCTTGGAGAAGGCAGTGTCTGTGATCTGATTAAATTGCACTATGGGTCATCGTCACAGCTAGTAGATTACTCCCAAAATTTATAGTGACAGCGACTCCAGAAAATCTTTTGGAAACTTGTAGCTGCACCCAACACATGTTATAAAATTCATGGGTCTGCACCTTGGAAACTGCTGATCATGGTCAAGATTTTGCAGTGGTGATCACTCACAGTTGAAGGAGCAACATCCTCTCTTGTAAACACTCGGGATTACATATGTCAGTGGTTTAGGATTAAGATGGAACAGGACACTCCAAATGTGACATCAAGTTTCAATGGTTTTAAGGCAAGATGTCCAAACCATGACAATATCACAAGATCATGTCCTCCTAGGTTTCTGTTATCATCTCTAGGTATGATAAGAAGATATGTTTCTTTCTCTTCTCTTACACTACTCATCCAACAAAGAATATTTGGCTATCTCACATTATTCTGGTGCAGACCGCTGACTGCTCCCTTAAAGATTGAGTTTCTAAAAGTACAGATGATGCCCTTTCCCGACTCTCCAACCTCATTAACTTACCATACCATCGCTCCAAATAATATTGTCAACATGTTGCAGCGAATCCTATGTCTGCCACAATGGGTTGATGGCCTTCTTTAGGAATGTGAGACCCCTATTTTATGTCACTATCATCGTGGCTCAGTCAGTCAAATGGGGACAATAGGTGATTAAAAACAATACCATGCAGGGACCTTACTTTTTACACCTATGTTTCTGATGTTAGGAGTTTTCTCCAAATGTTTGCCCTATAACTCTTAACCCCGGGTGGGAGTTGGAGTGTCACCCTCTACTAACATATTTATCAAGGGACTGACATCTCCTGGGATACCTCTTCCAATCCTCCAACTATGAAAGCGACATAAAATAGGGATTTCACAGTCCTGAATGAGGCCATCGACACATAGTGGCGGACATAGGATGACTGAAACATGTTGACAATATTATTTGTGTGATGGTAGAGTAATAAAACCTAGAGACCATCCAATATTTGTTTTTTATATCCTATCTAATGAACCCAGAATAAATAAACTAAGAATGAAGTTAGCATCAGTAAGATAGTTTTAACTGCACTTTAATCATCGGATCTCTTATGAATGAAGTGATAACAAGAGGGTTGGGCCTACTTCTCATTAGGGTTAAAGTATAAAACATTTACTGCATGCTTTACCACCTCTACATATTTCACTAAATTCCACGTATACTGCGGTTGTCTCGTTGAAGGTTCCAAAAAGGAACCCGAACCAGACAAGCCAATGAGCGAGGTGATTTCCTTATATTTGTATGCATTGTTCCAATGTTTTAATACAGTGCATATTTTGCATATCTCCTAGATAAATTGTGATAAATGAAAAATAACAAAAGTAATGGTTAATGGAAAAACATTAACACAAACCTTTCATGGATAAATGGAATTTTGTGAAATATTGGCGGTCCTTACTGCTGGGAAACTAATCGCTGATACAGCCATTAGGTGCTGCTGCTGCTCTTAATGCCTACATTTTAGTTACTTATCGGGTTGCCTGTTTTAATTTTTATCAGGATTGTTTTTAAATTGTGTATTCATTTTTATCACGCACTTTGCACTTGTTGTAGCCCTCACCTCTGCCTTCTTGCACATCAACCTGGTCTTCCCCGGTCCGCTGCCGCTTTAGCCGACTGTAGTGGAGGGAAGACACAATCTGCCGACACTCTCAGGGCGTTACTTCCACCCGGTTAACGCTCTAGGCTCCAGGAGCACCTATTTATGTGAAAGCTGGAGCACACTTGCAACGTGTGCCTGAGGCAAGCCCGTCTGCGCATGTACGCGCCTGGACCGGGCCTAGGCCAGGACCCCTGGCCCAAATATTAAAATTAAGCCCAGAATTAACTACTCAGGGGAGAGCCTTCACGTGCTTGGTCAGCCCAGGGGTAAGTTATGTTATCAATTTACCTGTGAAGAGCTGCTAAGAACAGAACATCCTCAATGCTTAGAATGCCTTAGTAAAATTCAAAGGAGCGTTCAGGCGAAGCAGAATTCTGATTGAAATGTGGTCAATGTTAGCATATGTAATACAGAACTTAAGTTAGCGCTTATCAATGCCAGGTCATTGATTAAGCATAAATATGAGATTGCGGATTTTATTACTGACAACAAGCTAGATGTCTTGTTTGTCACGGAAACCTGGGGCGAAGAAACATCTGACCCAGATTTTAATATTGCTGTGCCGTGTGGGAATAAAGTATTTAGGCATGACAGACCCATAGAAAAAGGTGGAGGCCTAGCTTTAATTCATAGGAGTGAACTTGTATCAATAACTTATTTCGTTTATTAGAACTGGGCATCCAATCGAAATGTTTCACTATGTTGGGTGATCAGAATTTCCATCTGGAAGCATTAGCAGATAAAGATACTCAGGAGCTTCTCGATATTACATCCGAATTAGGACTCTGACACCTAGTCCTAGGCCCCACGCATCAAGCAGGACATACCTTGGATGGCTTGTTTACTAATAACTCTGCCCTTTTTATTATATCCATCCACCCTCTTACGTGGTCCGATCACTACGCTGTTATATTTCGTTATGACTTGCCTAGATCCAATGCAACTAATATGTCTAGTACCAAGTTCATTGGGAGAGCTTGGCATAATATTGACTCAGGCTTACTGGAAAGTCAGTTAGTGCAAAGTCAACCAGATCCAGTAGCTATACTTCCTGTCTGGAACCGAATTATATATACTAATAAAAACAGAAAGATCCCTTCTGTACCATGGTTTTCTGAAGCTCTTAGACTAGACAAACAAGCCTGTAGGAGGCAAGAAAGAATCTGGAGAAACAACTATGAAGCAGCTGAGAAAGATCAGTATAAATTAATGTTAGCAGATGATAAGAAAAAACTAATTGCTGAGAAGAGCCAATCTTATATGCTGAAAATAGAGAAGGCGGACAATTCCAGCAAGGAACTTTATAAGTTCATAAACAATCTGACAATTGTTAAAAAGGATGATGCTGCCAACTGTACTCAAGACTTCTGTAACACACTTGCCTAGTTTTTTAAATCAAAGGTCGATAAAATTAATGATCAGTTTGCCATGTATAAATCAAACACCAATGTCACAGAACAGGAAGCTAGAATCTTAACACCGCTCTTAAATGTTACCCCTACCTCCTCAGTGCAAGTAGCCACCTTTCTCTCAAGGACCAAATCTGGCTCTCCGGAGGATCCCTGCCCTCCTAGGATCCTCCACAATATTAGCCATCTTATTAGTCCTCAGCTATCTAGCATATTCAATCAGATGCTTTCACAAGGACTGTTTCCAACAATGTGGAAACAGGCCTGCATTTTGCCGTTATTAAAAAAAACCAATCTGGATATAATGGAACCGGCCAATTACCAACCTATTGCGAGGATCCCACCTCCTGTGAAAATTGTGGAGAAAATTGTAAATGTGGAACTTTCCACTTACATTTGACCCAACCACATTCTATGCCACATTCAGTTTGGATTTAGGGCATTGCATAGCACTGAGGCAGCTCTGCTAAAGACCACGGAGGAAATCCGCACTGCACTAGATGGTGGAGGGTCGGCGGCTCTTATTATCCTCGACCTATCCAAGCATTTGATACCGTGGACCACACTTTGTTGATAGAACGATTAAAGACCATAGGTTTAGGAGCAAAGGCCCTTTTGCTTTTAACGTTGTTTTTATCAGATAGAACACAGACCGTTCAACTAGGTGATTTTAAATCTGCACCTTTTATCCTGCCTTGTGGGGTGCCGCAGGGCTCCTCGTTGAGCACTACGCTTTTTAATATTTATGTGTCAGAATTAGCACCTTTGATCAGAAGTTTCGATCTAATTCCCACCTCGTATGCCAACGACACCCAGTTGGTCATCTCAACTATAGACAAGGATGTTAACTACTCCATCAAACTTCATGATTTCATGGTCTATTTGAGCATCTGGACGAGTAGGCACTGCTTGAAGCTAAATTCTAGTAAAACTGAGGTGGTGCTATTTGGAAAGCTTTTTCCTCTATGGTCGCCAGTTTGGTGGCCAGACACCTTGGGGCCCCCTCCTACACCGGTAGCCGAAGCGAAAAATGTGGGGGTCAATATAGATGAGAAGCTCAATTTCAAGTCTCAGATTTAGAAGGTGGTGTCTTCCGCATTTTTTACTATCAGAACCTTGCGTAAAATTCTCCCGTTCATTCCTAAAAATACTAGGAAAACGGTTCTAACTTTCCTGGTTTTGCCAAAGCTGGACTACTATAATGGCCTATACATTAACCTGCAGTCAAACCTACTCAGAAGATTGCAAGCGGTACAGAATGCCGCCGCCAGATTAGTGCAGGATGTTCCCAAATACCAGTCCAATAGAATTGCATTGGCTGCCAGTTGGCCAGCGGGTAAGGTTCAAGGCACTTTGTATTGCACATAAGGCACTTTACAGAGAAGGTCCACAATTTCTTTGGGATGCTTTTAGCTGGTACTCTCCAAGCAGACCGCTAGCTTGGCCAATGCCTTCCTGATGCCCACCTCCAGAGTCAGTCAGTCAGTCAGTCAGTCAAAACACTTTATTTGATTAATTAAAATCATAAAAGTACAAATTTCATACAATAAATGAGACAATCAACAAGCATAATATAAACCATCAAGTTTACAACATGTCCACATTTTAAAAATACCATATCTAAAAACGATGCCTAAAAAAACGATTTAAAAAGAAAAAGAGTCAATCAGGATTACACAGGCTTGGAAGAATTTTTGATTTGCAACGCACAGCTGCCACCAGGAAATTTGCCACACTGAATACAATGCGAGTACTGCTCAGCTGCTGTAAAAATAACAAAGCAGGTCTAACTTGTAAAAAGCCGGCATCCTTCAAAATCGGAAGCAAGTATTTTTTCCGGCTAGCAGAATAAAACTCACAAAACATAATAAAAGTGCAATGTGTCTTGGTAAGAGAAATTATCACATGGACACGGCCTGCCACATTCCGGTTTACCCCAGGACGGATAAAAACCTAGTGAATAATGAATCAGATTGAATCTGAGTCTCAACAATAGAAATCTATGATATGGGTTAGAAACAATACTTAAATAGGGTTCCAGAGAGGGAGATAGGAGAAGCAAATAATGTGCTCTAAAGCTTGGTTTTGTAAGTTTCCTCTCTTCATGATCCAGTTTTACCCTGTCTAAGACAGACTGCTTAATCTATGCAACATCTGCCTTAACGATATGTAAAGGGAATAAAAAAAGCTCAGGACGCCCAAGACGGGAGAACGCCGCTCTAACGTACTCCAGCCAGGGTATTCTCTTAACATTGTCCATAGCTAAAATATCGTTGAGGATCATGTGATTAAGAGTAATTTCCTGATTTAGCCAGGTTTTCACCCAGCACAATAGTGGGGCCATCTTCAGTTTATCCGTAACGTATCCCAAACCAACCTCCAAGTGAATAGAGAAGGTGGGAGTAGATTGGGGAACAGAGAGCAAGTGTCTCAGAAATCTGTTTTCTACCACTTGAATCATATCCTGCACGACGTAACCCCACAAAGCGGCACCATAAGTGGCGATGGCCAAGCATTTCGAGTTATATACTTTCAGCAGGGCCTCCATCGGCCATGCCCCCAGTCTTCTGGCGCAACTCAGTAGCGCTGAGGTAGACCTGGCTACCGAGTTGCTTTTAAGCTTGATTTGCGGGCCCCAAGTGCCTCTCTCGTCAAAAAGGACCCCCAGATAACAAAAAACCTTCACTCTCGAAATTTCTTACCCGTTACAGAAAAAAGACCTAAGTTTGGGCTTTTTGCCCTGTTTCCCCACTACCATAAAATGAGATTTCTTTATGTTCACCTTAAGGTCTAAGGCGGCCATAAAAGCGCCGAAGGCATCCAGCAATCTCTGAAGCCCCACACCAGTGCGGGCCAACAGGACAGCATCGTCCGCGTATAGGAGAACCGGTATAGCTAAATCCCCTACACGCGGCACATCCGCCCTCGAGTTCCCCAGGGACTTTTCCAGGCCATTAATGTAGATAGTAAAGAGGAGTGGGGCCAGGATACACCCTTGCCTCACCCCTCTCACTGACCTAAAGTGCTTAGTGCGTTTCCCGTCCTGAGTGACCCTTACTGGGGCAAAAAGGTCCTGATGGAGTGCTGCTAAAAAGCTCACTAGGGGGGGGGGGGGTCAATACCCATTTCCAGCAAAATAAGCCATAACTTCTCACGGTTAACTAAATCAAAAGCAGACAACAGGTCCATAAAGGCCATAAAAAGGGACCCGTCCTTCGCCACCGTGTATTTGCTAATTAAAAGCTGAAGGTTTAGACATTGATCCAAGGTCCCCCTATTCTCTCTAAACCCATATTGGAGATTAGACAGGACACCCCGACTGTCTAAGCCTTCCCTGAGTTTAGAGAGTAAAACCCTGCCCAAGATCTTCACTGCTGAGTCTATCAGGGAGATGGGTCTATAACAAGAGGGGTCATCACGGTGACCCTTTTTAAAAATTGGGATAATGACCGCAGTAGCCCACGAAGCAGGGAACCTATAGCCAGAGACGACATTAACAACATTTGTTAAAATCCTTGTCCATACTTTAGGTGAGAAGCCATATCGGCACGCCGTCTGAGCCCGGCGCCTTGTTACTAGAGGATTCCCTTATGGCTTTCTCCACAGCCAAAATATCGAAAGGTAAGCAAGACAGAGAGTAGGGTTCAAGGGAAATACTACTGCTTGGGTGACTTGAGCCACCTGTCCCATACATGTTACTAAAATGATCAAACCACTGCTCGTCCGGGAATACACAATCCAGATTAGTGCCCTCGATACCCGAAAAGAATGGATGATTAATTGTAGCCCAGAACTTTCCACTGTCCCGTAGGACATCGATGGATAAGAGATTATCCCAAGCCTCCGCTTTTATCACCTTTTTCCGTTTGGCAATGGCCTCCTTATAGGCCCCTCTCGCTACGCCAATTGCCACCATATCTCTAGGGCTGCTTTTTAGCACGTGACGCAAGACCCTATGGGCCCTGGAGCAACTTCCATCAAACCATCTTGAGGGATTGCTGCATCCACCAGAATTGGTGGAAGTCAGGTCCCTAGAGATTTGTGAACAGATTACTTCAAAGGCACAGACTACCTCGCTGAGGCAAGTGGCCCAAGACCCGTCAATTTTTGCACATAGAGCCTCTAAAAAGGTTGCGGGCACCACCTTTGCCCACTTGATCCTGTGGCCCTGATCTTTCGTGATCAGGGGAGGGTCAATTTGGCGAACGTGGCGCACGTCACCCAAACTCTCGGCCATTTCCAGCTCCAAATACACCGGATTGTGATCACTAAAGGCCAACGGGACAGCTTTATAAGCTCTTGCCCACGATAGGGCACCAGAGGACAAGAAGATGTAATCGATCACTGACCCCGCAGTGGTGCCTTTAAAAGTAGTAACCCTGCCCCCTACCTCTATAAAATTCGGTTCAAAGATATTAATGGTAGCAAGAAAATCCTCTAGGGCCTCCCCATACTTAGTGTGCTCAAAATGAGAGGCCGCAGCACCTGGTGGCCCCTCATGGGCTTCTTGACCCCCCGCATAACATTCAGCATCACAAGGATGAACATTAAAATCGCCCATAAGGACGATCTCGAAACCAGTGTTTTGTTTTTGGCTATACTCTAAAATGAAACATTGCAAAGCGACCACATGTTGATTAAAGACAATACAGTCCCTAGCATTATAAAAATTAATCAGTAAAATTTTCAGAGAGTGGGAGACGGACCATTCAACACAAAGAAAATTGTTCGAGCCAGAAAACAGACGAGTAAATGTGCCCTTCAGATATAATGCAAAAAGAAATATTAAACCCCCTTTCGCTCGTCCCGCCCCACCCATGACTGCTGGGAGCGCAAAGCTAGAATAACCATCCAAACAGAAGTTACTTGACGGGTCCCATGATTCCTGCATGGCAATAATGTCATGATTGCCTAAATAATCAAGCCAGATTAGATCCGCTCTCTTGGATCTAGTCCCAGCAACGTTCCAGCTAATTAATTTACAGCATACCCCTGCAACAGGATTTACATGACAGGATATAGGTGACTGGTCCGACACTGTCAGTCAATCATTTGCCTCCAAATTAGACAATGGGGTAAAACGGTTGTTCAAGATCAGATTGGGGGGATGGGGCAAAGGGACACTAGAGGGTAGCTGCCAATCACCAAGCCCTAGGGTCTCCCCAGAGTTTTGACACCCCGCTATGGTTGGCTGACAGAGAGTAAAAAATGGCCTTGGTGGTAGGGGGAGAATGTTTTTTGCTACACGACCTATACCAGAATGACTGTGTATGCCGCCTGACAAATTTGCTGGGGGTGGGTAGAAAAACCCAAGGGGGACTGATCCAATTCCCCTTAACGCTACCTCTGACCCATCCCAAAACAGTCTATCTGCTATGTCAGGACTATTGAAGTTGACTATAACACAATCACCCACAAGCCGCTTTGGCCGCCGCCCAACCCACCCCACCCTTCTCGCCATGATGATATTGGAGGAGATGTCCAGTCCCCCACAGCTGGAGGCTGTGCACCAGGATCTGGTCACCCTTAACAAATCATGAGTTGATTCAAACACTCCCACACGGAGCGGAGGAACCCCTACAAATACAGCCACCAACGGGGCCGCTTCCGGGGGAAGGTCAAGGGTTACCGAGCAGCCCCTTACCTGCTTCACACTTCAACCCTGGGGCTGGACTACGTCAGGGCTGGCCGCCCGCAGCGTGTTACCAAGGGACTGCCTGCCTAGAGGCGGATGCACGACATAGGGAGATGGTCCCACGCTCTGTAACCTGCCTGGGGTACCACGGTTCACTCGAGGACTTGGTATGGCCAATGGCCCAGAGGGAACTCCGATGCCCCCATCGACCCTTTGTGAGCTAAGCCTCTCCTGACTAACCCTCAATTGTTGTGAACTAAAATCTTTAATGGAGGCAACAATTTTGGAACATTTACTAAGCAGGTCGGCAACACAAGCGTTCAGAGTCTCGACAATGTCTTTAGCAATGCCCACAAGTAGCGGTTCTAGTCGTGAGGCAATTAGGTCTCCCAGTAGGTCCGCCGAAAATTTGCTATAGAGCCGTCAGTAATCTGCGGAGCTTTTGGGGATTAGGGCCGTTTAATGCTCTTCTTCTTACCCCCCCTTACAGGACCTGCATTACCATGGGCATAATGCCCCAATTGAACAGCACCCAACTGAGTAGAGTTAGCAGGGGCACTCCTAATGGGTGGATTAGAAACAACCACCACAGGCTCCAAGGGTATACGAGGCGCTGCCATACAGTCAGTTGGTTCACAGGATAAAGAGGGGGTTACCAGACCAAGTTCCTGCTCTGCATTAGCAATTTCCTTTGATAAAGCCCCAACTGCGGTAGACAAATAAGAGTTAATACTATCCGATTTTCTGGCAGCCTTCGCTTTCTACCCCTCCACCTCCATGTTAGCTGTTTGTTTGCGCTTACCCATTTCGAAGTATTTAGGGGGGTGGCCCGGCCCGACCTCATTCGGCCTCTGACGGCCGTAGACGGCCCGCCCTTTGCCCGGGCTTCCCCGGCGCCACCCGCGCGTCTGCTGGCGGAAGAGATCTGCAGGCAATATCCGGTATAAGGGGGGCGTGGCCGGGTAGCGCTGGTGCCTCTCGCGCTGCTTCCCGCCTCCTCCCTGCTTTGGCTGCTCCAGGCGCTGCGTCTCCCGCGAAGCGGGTGGCGCGAGGTGAACTTGAAGTGTCCGGTGAAAGGGGGGCGTGGCCGGGTAGCGCTGGTGCCTCTCGCGCTGCTTCCCGCCTCCTCCCTGTTTTGGCTGCTCCAGGCG
This sequence comes from Triturus cristatus, assembly GCF_964204655.1. Classification (NCBI taxonomy): domain Eukaryota; kingdom Metazoa; phylum Chordata; class Amphibia; order Caudata; family Salamandridae; genus Triturus; species Triturus cristatus. The sequence continues at coordinate 1,135,336,996 of NC_140594.1, read as the reverse complement.
CTGCGTCTCCCGCGAAGCGGGAGGCGCGAGGTGAACTTGAAGTGTCCGGTGAAAGGGGGGCGTGGCTGGGTAGCGCTGGTGCCTCTCGCGCTGCTTCCCGCCTCCTCCCTGCTTTGGCTGCTCCAGGCGCTGCGTCTCCTCCAGAGTCAAAAGGATGAACTGGGGGGGGGGCGGAGTTTCAGACATAGCACTATCAGGATATGGAACTCTCTTCCGCTCTCTCTCCGGAAGATTTCATCCCTGTTTGAATTTAGGAAACACCTCAAGACATGGCTTTTTAAAAATTAGTTTACCTGACACAGTATGCGAACCAAAAGTGCTAGACACCTATAGGTATTAGTGCGCTATATAAATTGTTATAACATAACATGTAAAGGTGATAAGAACTTTATATAAAATGCAGGTAGAATCTAGACAATAAATGCAGTCAATTAAAAAGGCGAGACTTAATGTGAGTTGAAATTGCTATCCAAATTTTTAAAAAGTTATGGGGGCATAAAAATATCCTCTAGATCAGTATAGTTTTTTCAAAAGTCAAAATTAAAAATTTAACATTTTTGCTTCACTCCATCAGGGAAGTATATAGCATCCGCGATTTAATTTCTCAGTTCATATGTTGCATCATTGAAGTTCTCAAGCAAAAATTGTCTTCTGCCACAATATTTGTCAAATATGCTCATTCATGAGCAGCATATTTCTTGTTAGGCATTCTTGCTCTTGGTCATTTACTGATTGCTGATTCACTGGTTTCTTTGTCAATCAGCTCTGTTACTGCTTAAGCTAAACTTCCAAAAATTTCTTTTAGGCTTTCTTTATTTTGCAATACTCTGCTTCTGCTTCTTTCTTTCACACTTCCAGAGCATTCAGGTTGGATCAAGATTGTATCGCCGGTTTTGTTTGCTTGATCTTCCTCGTTTGTTTCTGCTTCTTGATTTGCACTGTTTTCTACTACAACACTTTAATGTGGAATTTTAATTGATTGATTCTCTTGCTTTTCTAGATGATGGTCTTGAACTCTTTGTTCTCCCTTCTCTGGATCAATGTAGCAAACTCGAGCTTGACTTAATTAGTCAACCATTTGTGTCACCATTTCTTCATAGCAGTACAAAATCTTTTAGTGTGAGATGCATGGATCCAATACAGCAAACATTCACATTTCGTAGCAGTATTCATCACTGGTGGGCTTGACTCACTCTACAGGGTCATCCCAAATGTTTTGTTTTCACTCCCTTCCTTTGCTGAACTCGCCTTTTAGGACTCTGTGCATTTTATGACTGCCAACTAGTGCTAAAGGGCTTGAGCTGTCTCCCTGAAACATGATACAATTGGCTTACTCCTGATTGGTAAATTTAATTTACCATTTTACTTTAATTTGCTTGTAAGGCCCTAGTAATTGGTACCCCGGGTACCCAGGGCCTGTACATTAAATGCTACTAGCAGCCCTCATTGTGCCACTCATTAATGTAGTCTTTTAAAACATGTCTCAGGCCTGCCACTGCAGCCTGGAGTGCAGTTTTAAACTGCCATTTTGACCTGGCAACATAGACCTTCTGCCAGGCCTAATCCTTCCTTTTTTAATACATTTAACTTATCCCTCACGTACTCCCTAAAAGCTCATGGGGCAGGGTGCATTGTATTTTAAATGCAGAGCATGTGTACTTACGTTTTACATATCCTAGCAGTGAAAAACCCTTTAAGTCATTTTTCACTGCTATAACGCCTATCTCTCTCCTTTACTAAAACTTGGCTACCTTCTGACATTTTATAAATGCTAACTTTGGCTTGGAAGCAGGTCACAATGTCATGTTTAGACTTAAAATAATTGTAATTTAAAATCCTCTTTAATGGTAAAGTCGGATTTTAAGTAACAGTTCTGAAAATGCCACTTTTAGAAAGCTTGCATTTCCTGGCCCAAAGTTTCTAAGGCATTCTAGGAGTTTCCAGCTGCCTGGGCCTTTTAATGACTGTCCCATTAAGAATGCACATTGTGCCCAGACAGGCGTGGGCAGGATTGGCCACTCTGCTAGGATGGCTGGGTGCAGAAGGGTGTTCTGCCCAACCTGCACCTCAATGTCAATGTCAAATATTTTTATAAAGCGCACAAATCACCGAAAGGTCTCAAGGCGCTAGCAGCAAAAAGACAGAGAAACAGATAGTAACCTAGACCTCCGATAAACAGCTTGTTGAGAAAAAAGTCAGGTTTTCAGCCTTTTACAAAAACATGAGTGGTCTGCTATGGATAGAAGTTCTGATGGCAATTGGTTCCAAAGCATAGGAGCTAGGTAAGAAAATGATCGGCCACCATTGCAGACAGTTCGAATACGCGGCTGAGCACGGTGAAACTTTGTGCCGGACCTTAAGAAACGTCCCGGTACATACCATTGCAATTTTTTTGCCAGATAACATGGACCAATATCATACATTATCCTGTGTGTAGGATTTAAGATTTTATAGTGTCCTCTTTGGCGAACCGGAAGCCAATGCAAGGTTTTAAGAGTCGGAGCCGAGGAGGTTCGGGGGGTAAGATTAAGAATAAGTCTGGCGGCAGTATTTTGAAGAATCTGAAGTTTAGAAAGCAGATCTTGATTAAGTGCAGTAAACAGAGCATTGCCATAGTCAAGGCGACTGATGACAAGTCCCTGTATCAAAGGTTTCCTTGCTTCAATAGGTAGCCTCATAAAGATTTTTCGGAGATTACGCATAATCCCAAAGCAAACTCCTAGCACCTGGTTGATATGAGCTTTCATGGAGAAAGAATTATCAATAATGATGTCTAGATTACGTACTGCTAGCTTGGGGGAAGGACAGGTGCCCAACTCCGTGGGCCACCAGTCCTGCGTCCAGAACTGCTCGGCCTTTCCGAAGAAAATAATCTCAGTCTTACTGCCATTCAACTGCAACTTATTTAGGCTCATCCAGTTGTTAATCTGGACCATGCAGCTCTTAAAACGGGATTTAACACCATCATAGTCAGAGTCACAAGTAACGAGCAGCTGGGTATCATCAGCATACGAAAGGGTCTCAAAACCGTATGATCTAATGATTAAAGGTGTTAAATATACATTAAACAGCATGGGACTGAGAATGGATCCCTGCGGAACCCCAACCGTTACTGGATAGGTGCGCGAGACCACTTCATCCACACGGACAGTGGTAGATCGGTCCGCCAAGTAATTCTCAAACCAGTCCAAGGCCTTCCCTCTGATACACACCTCCCACAGTCGATGTTTCAAAGTTCTGTGTGAGATGGTATCGAAAGCCGCAGACAGGTCCAGGAGAAACAAAATTGCAGATTCTCATTTTTCCAAAGCAAGCCTGATGTTATCTACTATCTCGATAACTGCGGTCTCCGTACTATGAGCAGCACGGAAGCCTGACTGCGAGGAATCGAGAAGGCCATGGTTCTCTAGATGAGCAGTAAAACGTTTGTTAACTAAATGCTCCAGTACCTTCCCAAAATAGGAAAGCAATGAAATGGGGCGGTAGTTTACTGGTAAGCTAGGGTCAGCCGAAGATTTCTTAAGAATTAGCTTGACCTGAGCATGTTTCCATCTCTTCGGAACCTTAGCTTGATTTAATGACATGTTAAAAGTCATAGTTAAGGCATTCACGAACAGCGGCGTAATCTTAGTGCTCGAGCGGGGAGGAAAAGGATCGGCTGGAGAACCAGATTTATTCCTACTTAGACATTCCGCTACTTCAGTGATGGTTATGGGTTTAAACTCCATTAATAAGGGGCTTGTCTCTAGCCACACACAAAGGAACTTGACAACAGCCTTTTGTCATCCCAGACTTCGTCACATCAGCCAAGCTTTACAGTAATCCACGGCTAAGTCATCAGTAACATTTACAAACAGCAGCAGATGATGGAACACCAGGGATTAACATCCCTCTCCTCAAGAGTACTTCATAGGCACTTAAACCCCACTTTTTTTTGGGGTGCTTCTCATGCAAAGTAAGACTGGGGGAGAGTATCTGGCCATTTGAATGACACTGAGGAGCTAATTTTGTTTTAATTGTACTGTTGGCCCTCTCCAAAACTCCTGATCCTTCTGAGCAATAACTACAGTCAAACTTTTATTTACTCTTCAGTCCAGTAAACAGACCTCTCATTATTTAATTCTTGAAATGTGTGCTCTTGTCTGTCTCTATAAAAGTTGGCAAATCAAATCTTGAGATCAACTCTCCTAACAAAAATTTAGCAACTGTCAGTGCATCACATCTCTTTGATGGATATGCCTCAATCTATTTTGATAATAAGTAAACACTCACTCAAACATACTTTAAACCACTACACAGTGGCATCTCTACAAAATCCACCTGCAGCCTTGTGAAGGGCCACTCTAGATTTTTTCCCTATATTAATCTTCTAACATGTGATACACCTTTGACACACTGTACCTGCAATATTTCTAAAAACTATTTTCCATGTGTCCACCATTCCATCACATGCCACATGTGTAGACCCATGCATGTGTCTCGCCATATGCAGCAAAAGTGAGTCTGTCATAAGAAACATCTCTTCTTTAGATTTTCACATTTCATTTTCATGTTATCTACATGCTATTTTCCACGTTTTCTTTTCCTTCTCTGATGACTCATTCTGCAAATCCCTTATATTATCTACTGTTCGATTTATCCTAGTAAGAAAAGTATTGACAGTTTCAAAATGTGAAGCATCTGCTTCTGAATTGTCATCTGCAATTGGTAATGTCGTAGGCATAAGCTCACATTATTTAGCAGTGTCATCAGAGAAATGGTTCTCCAATGTAATCTTGTCAGTGTTACTTGTATGTGCAATCATTTTGGGCAGTTGTAGGGCATATAAAATATCAAAAATGCGCTGGACATTTCTAATTGGGTTGCCTGCGGATGTCATGAACAACCACTGGGAACACAATTGTCCAAAATCATGGACCATTCCAAAACCATATTGACTATCTGTGTAAATTGTAGTACTAAATTCACTGGCTATGTAGAATGTTCTTGTAATGGCAACCTACTCAACGACTCACGCAGAGATAACATTACACAAATACGATGTCTCCACAATGTCAATGTTCAAATTACAATTGTACAAAAGATATGATCCGCACACATTAAAGGTTAAAGAAACCATTCCACCAAATATCAGAATTCACACATTCCTTTATTCTTTGAATTTAGTTAGTTCTCCTTTCTTCACAGTAGCCAACACGTTTCGTCCTATTTAAGGACTTCTTCAGGGCTACAAGACATAGAAAACATAAAATATTTTAAAATCTTATAAAAACAGCCATGTATATATAGACCCAATCAATAACTCAATATATATGTTCATTCATTAAGGCTCTATTTACATCATTCCAAGATTGTACCTCTAAGGCCTAAGGAGAACTAAATTCAAAGAATAAAGGAATGTGTGAATTATGATATTTGGTGGAATTGTTTCTTTAACCTTTAATGTGTGCGGATCATATATTTTGTACAATTGTCTGTTGTGGGAGTTTCTTTCACGCATTAGGAAACTAAGGGGTCTTGTTTCCTTTGATCATCGCACCATATGCCAACATTATTCCCAAAATGGAATTAGGTGCGGTATTATATCCTAGACCTCCTATGTAAATGATAATGTCCAAATTACATATGCTGATCAAAGGGTTTCGTGAGCCATCCACAAATAAAAACAAATCAGCCAACTCGAGTGACCCTTCTTGAATGTCTGGTCTTTAGTTGGTACACAATTGTGTTACATCAATGCAGTAATAATTGAAATCATTAATATCATCATTTACTTCTCTAGGAATTAGCAAGAGTGTGGGTGGATTAAGTGTATTCCACCTTCTTATAGAAATGTTCTGTGCAGTCAGGATTATTTGCTCATATTTAGTTAAACGGCTCATTGTTAAGTCCTGAGTGCGTGTGTGAGTTGACGATGTTTCAACAGAGTGTGAAACAAATACAGTTAGTGTGTAACAAGTTTTCCACCCCTTACCACCCCAAGACAAATGAACTTGTTGTGAGGATCAATAGGACCATTAAAGGCATGATCAGAAGTCTGCCTGAGGAAAAAGTGGGATATACTCTTACCCTGCCTGCTGTTTGCCTACAGGGAAGTACCACAGAAAGGAGTGGACTTTAGCCCCTTTGAGCTTCTGTACGGTAACCCTGTCAGAGGACCTCTACGCTTGGTAAAAGAAGGGTGGGAGAAAGCTCCCAGGAAAGTCCCCCAGGATGTAGTGAGCTACATACCGGCCTTTCTTAGCCAGGCGGCTAAGTTGTGGAAGCAAGCTTCTAACAATGTTGAAGCAAGTCAGGCTGTAATGAAGGAGTGGTATGATCCAATTTCTACCACTGTGGAATGGCAGCCTAGACAAAAAGTGTGCTTCATGGAACACAGGGGGCCCAGTGCCCTTCAGGGCCGTTGGATTGAGCCTCATGAGGTGATTGAGAGGAAGGGTAAGGCCATCTTCGTGGTGGACCTTAAGAACCCCAGACAACCTCTCAGGGTGCTTCCCATCAATCACCTGAAACCACTCCCTGACCACTTAGCCTCAGAGGAGAAGGATGGCTCTGTGGAAGAAGTGATCCTTTTCCCCCACTCTGACTGCTGAACAGCAGAGGGACTGTTGCCCAGTGTTGGAACAGTACTCCTCTCTTTTCTTCCTTATTCCTGGGATTACCCACATGTTTACCCACGATGTGGACACAGGGGACAAACCTCCCCTGTCAATAATACATTTTTCAGCTTGTCGGATAAACTAAGAGCCAACATCAAGAATGGAGTCTCTAAGATGCTGGATTTGGGGGTGATAGAACCCTCTAGTAGCCCCTGGGCCAGTCCTGGCAAAACACCTGAACTAAGGTTCTTTGTTGATTACAGAAGGTTAAATTCTGTAACCAAGACTAATGCTCATCCTATACCTAGGGCGGATGAGCTCATTGACAGTTTAGGGGCTGCCCAGTATTTAAGTACCTTTGATTTACATCAGGGTACTGGCAGATCACCTAACAGAAAGAGCCAAGGAGAGGTCAGCCTTCTACACTCCAGAGGACTACTACCAGTTGAGGGTGATGCGTTTTGGGTGAAAGAACACCCCTGCCACCTTCCAGAAGCTGGTGAATCAGGTCCTTGCTGGGTTGGAGGCCTTCACAGCGGCCAACCTGAATGACATAGCTGTCTTCAGCAGCAGTTGGCTGGACCATCTCTTTCATCTTCGGGAAGTGCTTCAGGCCCTGCAGCAGGCAAACCTGACTATAAAGGCCAGTAAGTGGCAGATGGGATAGGGGTCTGTGGTGTACTTGGGACACCTGGTGGGTAGGGAGAAGGTTCAAACCCTTCAGACCTAGAAACCAAATTGTCTGGCAGCCCCCCAAAATAAATACTGAGGTCAGGGTAATCTTCGGCCTCACTGGGTACTATAGGAAGTTTGTCAAGGGTGACGGCAGTATCATTGCCCCCTTGACAGAGCTGACTTCCAAGAAGCAGGCATGCCAAAAAGCATTTGACTCCCTAAAGGAAGCCATGCGCACAGCCCCTGGGGTCAAGGCCCCTGATTTCTCCCAGTAGTTTATTGTTCTGACAGATGCCTCAGAACATGGCATGGGGGCAATACGTTCATAGATCAATGTAGATGTAGAGGACCTTGACAAACATGTAGCCTTCATCTCCAGGAGGTTACTCCCCAGGGAACTGAGGTGAAGTGCAATAGAAAGAGAAGCTTTTGCTGTGGTTTGGGCACTGAAGAAGCTGAAGCCATACCTGTTTGGTACTCACTTCCTGATTAGGCCTGGGCAGTAAACTCCGCTCCGCCGGCAGAGTTCACTGAGTTTGACACTCTGCACTCCGTTTGGAGCATGGAGTTTGGCAAAAACTTCGTTGACTGCCAACGGAGCAGAGTTTACCGGAGCACACGGCTCACCCCTACTGAAGACGAAGAGGCTGCGATAGAGGACAGCTCAGTAAGCCTAGCACAGAGGATAGCCGCTGCCTCAGTGTGTCAGAGCGGTGCTTCCTGCCACCACTAGAGGAGCCTTGGGTTGCTCACTACCAAGTTTATCACCCTGTAGCAGGAAGCTAAGGATGGCGTGCTGGATCTTAAAGTGGTCTGTGTGACTTCTGTACTCCTTGGAGAGATGCCCAATATGTGCAGGGGTCTAAGCAAGTTGCCATCCCATATTATATTTGTTTGGTGGTGGGGTGCAGTCCTAAGACGCCAAAATCTTTTTTTTCACCTGTGGCACAGTTAGGTGAGGGTGGCAGAGAGACACCTGTAATTTGTGGGTTCTCCTCTTGAGTCTTGCTGTTTGTCCAGTGTGATTGAACAGGACAGCTTTTCATCAATCTGAACCTTTGCTGTCTCTGAGAGGTGCGCTTACTTCTTGAGCTCTTCAGACCCAGAGTAAGGTGAAGAGTGGACAATAGCTTTATACTGGGGACGTAATCACACTATACATAACCAATTGGTGCACAACTGCATCCTTGCCCAAAATATGTGCACGTCCCCAAGATCTGATTCATATGACAGAATAGTTGTTCCCATGTTTGTCTGTGAATTTAGGAATCATTCTGGAAAGTATCTACAGAAGAGCTGAAATCATTTGCCTATGTCCAGCTCTCACCAATGAGCCTACTCAGCATGAGGTCAGCCCCTACTAGGAAACAGCGACACACCTCTTGGAGCGCTCTTATCCACTAGATGAGTAGATGTGTGCACAGAGCGACGTAGCCTTTGTCATCAGATCAGTAGCTTGCATCAGATGCAATTTAGTTTTCATATTTGTTCTTTCTCTGCACAGAGAAGCTCCTCCACATGTTATGTTTGAGTACCGTGACCAGCAAGTATTCCTCTCAGGCTCAATCGAAGTGCTTTGGAGTTTTGAGGTCCACCCTTGCAGTTTACTGGAAACGGTTCCATGGGAGATGCCTCACCTACCTTACTGACAAGACAGCGTTGCCATCGGCAGTACCATTTGGGTAGCAGACACCATTTTCATCATGGGACTAGGCATGGGCATGATTGAGGGGTGAGAGATGCTGAGGGCTGTATTGGGGATCTCTGATGGAGCATGGGGGTAGAAGGTGGTTTCAGAGATGGACGAGATGACGGCACCAATTTCAAATCCGCATTATCAACTCTAACAATTAAAAACGTCAAATATAAATCCAAATGATTGATTGGAATTCATAGAAACTTATGACTCATTTTACAAATCGCCTAGACTTGGGGCTCACTTGAGGTGTTTGGGGCACCCCTAGTGCTTATATTTCCACATATCGTGCCCTTTGATAGGCTTGCATGACAGGAATGCAGATATGGTCAAGTTGACGTTGATGCTCTGCCTATATTATCGGATTTTTTAATAACATTTGAATATGTTTATTCTATTGTTTTACGTCTTTTTTTAAGCTAGACTATGAATTCGCGTTCTCATGTTCTTGGAGCTATACTTACAGGCTGAACTGTAGATCTTTCAGCAAAGAGGGTGTTATGGGATAAGCTAGCATGGGCTTGCGTGCAAACTCACTATGACTTTGTGACTTGATATCCTGGTGACGATATGAGTCTTTTGTACAGTACATGTTTGATGCAATTATTGTATTGTCAATTTCAAAAACGGAATTAACATATTTAAAATTATCCATAAATTCATTAAAGACCTACCTCTGAAGAGCAGTTATCTGTAAACTAATAAATAAACTTTATAAAAAGAAAGATGGAGTTTTTGAAGGGCGTGCCACAGTTTGGGGTCTCTGTGCTTGGCTGGTGGCTCAAAAGTAGGTGGCAGAGTTGTTTCCTTCTCCTGCCAGGATCTAGAGGAACGGAGGACTTATTGCCTGGTAATTTTATTCCCTTGTTTGATGCCTTTCTCGAGAGTAAGGACATTGCCTCTTATCGAGGTGCCCCCTAAATTGAGCCCTGCCCCTATACTAATACTATCACTACCAGTGCATATAGAGGAAACTGTTATTGCTGTGCATGTAGTTTATTTCCACCGGATAACTGGTAGAAATTACTAAGGGCCTGATTTATTAGTTGGCGGGCACACTGCCAACCCACCGTGGGGGCAGTCGGGAAACGCCCACAAGCAAGCAGCAACCCGACCGTCGTATTACGATATCCCCCGGGACTGGCGGAGTGCCTGCGGCATAGTCATGTAGTAGTAACAGTAGTAGTAAATTTTATTATGCGTGATTAATTAAAACCTTTGCATACACTAAATACACATAGGAATAGAGGTTCCTTATGAATAATAAAGTAAATAAAACAATGTTAAAAATCTATTACAGTCTTCAAAATACTAAAATGCTTATGCAGCAGACAGTTCGGGTGCTAGATAATTGTCAAATTAGGCTGCCGACCTATCTTTGTCCCTCCGCTGTACTTGTTACTATACGCAGTGCATTGCATTAAAGTGCCTGGACAGCATTAAGGTGCTCTTTCTAAACTTAGTGGGATGAACATTGAATAATGGCCAGTTTTAAAGTGCTTGTGCAGCATTAAAATGCACTTAAAAGATTTTGCAAGACAAGACTCAGGTGATGCCCAATTCCACTGTACTGGGTTGACTCGCGACCAGTGGCAAATCATTTTTGAGTCTCTTTGCAGCGGTATAAAACAATTTAGTTGCACTACAGCTGGATTAAAGCACAGCTTTAGTGCCTGCCTACAGGTCCTGATGCCATGCTGCTTAAATATTGGTTGTAATAGAGTACACCTTATGTCCCTTAGATTGTGGCAAATACAGATGACGTGGATAAGATCCTCAGTGCCGAGTCCGCACAGGCAACAAAGCTGCTTGCCCCCTCCCCTTTCCCATGCTGGTAGAAACGGGGTGATCAGAACGAAACCTAGACGGAGCTTTAGAAATGTTTCCTTGATTGCCATTTTTATTCCCATTTTAAAATAGGGTTTGGGTTTGAGGGCTTCGTAGTTGTTGAGCACTGCCCAGCCATGCACTCGTTTAGCGAGTGTTTCTTTGTCCTCTAGGGCAGATATCAGTCAAGTTGACTTTGTCACTGTTTTTTTAAATGCAAGATGCACCATTGGAGTTCTGTAGAGATCTGTCAGTCCCAGGAGCTTGATTGAGTCTAGAAAATAATCTCTGACTGGTGATTTTCAGAGGCAAAACAGCTCAATCCTGAGGTGGTAGTTCAGGGATCCTTCCTTGGCTCTTTGGATTTTATGCCAACATTTTATAAAAGCACCCCTTCTTTCTACGAATTGTTTTAGTAGCCCAAATTCAAACCGTATTTGGGCCGGTGACACATATCTGGGGAGATGAAACATCGCTCTGTCAGAATTAGCTGTTATTATATCCAGGACTGCAGCATCTTTCCCTTTCAGAGGTTCACTCCCAAAAGTTATTGTTGGCTGTAGTTTAGCTCGCAGAACCTTTAGCAGGGGGTCAAATGTTAAATCCGGCAGCTTCTTCTTCAGAGGCTTTATAGCTAAGTAGGTAATGACTCCCTTCCTCTTCAAAGACTCCAACTATGGTTTGAAAGAGCTTTTATGATCTAAGAGTATTCCAAGGTATTTATAACTTGTTGTCTTATCTAGGCGCTGCCCATCCACGTACCAGTTGATATTTTTCTTCCTGTGGTAATTTACTGCCATAATTTTAGTTTTTTTAAATGTATTTTTAAGGCGTTCCATTGCGAGAAGATAAATCGTGTCCAGGAGATGTTGGAGTCCAATGGGGGTCCGACTTATCAGCACTAAATTGTCCACGTAAAGCAGGTTTGACAATGTCATTTTTCATAGCTTCGGGGCGTGGGATGCGCATCTGTCAAGTAGGCGGAATGCTGTGGCTCTAGTTAAGAGCTGCAGCCAATGCCAGCCATGCAGAGAAGGTTCCAGGCTGTCTGCAGGAGAAACAGTGTGCACCAATGTGCACAAGCCATGGGGAGGCACACAGAGCAGCACCAGAAACATGTCTTCAGGGCACACTCACCCTGGAGACATGTTTGCACCTCAAAACCTGCGCTTCCGCCAACCTTTTCATGGTGGGGTCCCTACAACGAAAAGGTCGGCGGAGAGGCAGGCTGTAATCCTGATGGCAGTACCCATGCCGGTACTGCCACCATTGACTGCCACTCTTCCCCACTGCCAGTGCTGCGGTGCTCATATCTTGGCGGTGGCCTGGAGTCAGTCAGATGACAGTCTCACCACCCGCATGGTAAACAGGCGATCGAACCGTCTGGTATGCAGGCGGTCGTACCACCAAAAAGAGACGGCAATCCCAGGACTGCCAACATCTAAATCAGGCCCTAGGCTGTCCTGAGTGACCCTAACCATAAAATACACCTCTGTGGAAAAAAAAAAAACATGTTTGGCAAAAAGCTGAAGAAATACTAAGATTTACTTCTTTTGGTTTTTATCCCATTAAACGTAGCACACCATACCTGCAAGCAGGAGCCTCCTGAATGAACAAGCATTTGCAATGCAATCGGTCTCGCCTTTGGGACCTTGTATGTATTAAGCTATGCTTCACATTAGCCTGGGTGCTGAAATATATACTGTTCTTTAACATGGAGGGAAAGTAAGCACCATAACGGGGTGACATGCCAGGGATGGGAACCCAAGGAGAGAAATGATGTAATGGTATAGGCCAAAGCTCTGTTTTTAATATAAAATCAGGGCCTTCGGTGGTCATATCACTGAAAATACAAGATTTGGAAGAAATATTATTGTCTACAGGTGCTCGTGGGAGACCATTTCTGTGGAGTGGAATCTAGAAAATGCTAAAGTGATTCTGGTATTTTACTGACCTCTGCTGGTTGTTTTCTATCAAGACAGTTAAATAGAGGCAGATGAACAGAAAAAAAAGTCCCGAAGCGGAAGCCGACAAGTCCTAGGGCTGATATCCAGAGCCCACAAAGTACATACACATATAAGTATATACTAAAGTATATACAAGAGGTCTAGAATGTTCGACCTAAATAAAGGGAGGGGCATTATATGGGACATTTTTTGTTTTATTTGAAAGCAGATGCTACTGCATCACTCTTGGACAAAATTAGAACGAATGCAGTTTGGTACCCTAAGGAATACTGTAATCCAAAAATGAATTGTGTACGGTTCAGATCAGTTGAATATCCACCCTGTGGGAGGGCAGTGTGTAGTTAAAATGAGAGCATTTATTATTTTCTCTTCAATCTCTCATTCTATTCCTTTCCTCGTTCCCACATTTGGGCATCAATAACTAAATTAGAAAGTACAGATCGTAGGACTACAACATATGGTGTATTCTGACGTTCTCTGGTTTCATGTGGGGTGATTAAATAGCGAAATAAGGCAATGAACAGCCATAGCCACCTGAGGCCTTTTTTAATTATTTTGTTTTTATATATCTTGGAGTTTTCATCTTGTGTTTTCTGTAGGACTGTTCATAAAAAGATTCGAACAAAGGAGCAACACATTGTCTGCAGTTTCAGGCCCACAAAAAAACACACACACTTTAATGTGAAGGTAACGCCCAAAAACAAAAAAATCTGCATAAATTACTGTTACATGGAAAAAAAGAGCTGGCACTCTAGTATTACAGATAAGAAAAAGGGAAGCTGTAAAGCTTAACACTGTGGTCTTCCTAACAAACAGAAATCTGAATGTAAAATTGGAATTTTAAAAAGGGTAGCGGATGTAGGCAAAGTATGTGTGCATTTTTCATGATAGGCCCTGCAGCAAAGACAATAAGTGCTATCAGGTCTAAGTAGCGCAAACACTGCATGTTCCAAAGGACTAGTAAATTCCTTTGAAAACTATAAGAGACATAACTACATCGAACTATAATGGAAGATGCATCCCCGAGGCACCCAAAGAGAGGGGGGAGGGGAAACTACTGGCAAACACCCAGAAGACTTTAAGTAACAGCACCACTCCTGCGGAGTATTAATTAATGGACCCATATCTGTAGGTCAACGGGCTAGTCACCAGTGCAGGCATGATCACCGAGTTGGTACAGTGTGATCACTGGCACCACAACGGACTGTAGCAAGATTACTGGCAGTGAAACTTATAGTAGATCCCTGGTTTTCCAACACAAAGACATGCACCATAACAAAGAGACTATGAAACAAGGAACCATAAAGAACGGAGGGTGTTTACAGTGGACATTTATCAATAAAATATTTTACACAAAATACACTCAAATCTGTAAACGGGGCAACAGATATGGAAACATGTTGAAGCTATGAGAGAACAAAACAAACCAGCTCTCCTAAAGTGATCACCCTGGCTGGCTAACGTGAAAGCCTTTGCAACCACATGGTAATGTACTGTCGCCTGAAATTCTTTCTGCACTAAACAACTTCACCAGGGAATTCATGTGCCTTTGTTCTGTATGTTAGGTGCTGGCAAGTGCGGCTGAGAAATGTCAAAGCTCCATTAAGGATGCGGTTCAGCAGGTGTAATGTGCGCCCTCTGAAACCTCTTGTTGTGTACATATGATGGAATGCTTGGTATGTGTTCCTGATCTTGTTTCTGGCACTATTTTGAGACAAACATGTTCTTTGACCGACTTTTGGAAGCATCCATAATACATTTCAATATAGCATATTTCAGGTGCTCACCCAACCCCACATCATTGGTTGTATGTAGACAAAAGTGGCTTTGCCCAGGTACCATCCTGCGGGCAAAGCAGCAGCGCGCATTGAGTATTGCATGGCTCCCAGCTCGAAATTCACGGGACAGGAGGTAATGATGGGTAAGGATGGTAGAGCGGAACTGTTGTTCTGGGGCTGCCTGGCTTGATGGCGTGTACAAATTGGCAGAGTAGTGGGAATGGCGCAGCGGGCATTCAAGTGACATCATAGGCAAGGGATGAGTACGGGGGGCTTAGGCTACTAACATGCTGCCACGCGTAAGATATAAGGTGCGGGCAGAGGAAGAGGAAAATAAAGAGCGGTTAAATGCCAGGGGTGGCAAGGAGGAGGGGGGTAAGAACGCCTGGAAACTAATTTGGATAAGGGGTTGCGGGGGAGGGTTGCGGGGGGTGGTAAAGGCTTGGGGGTAGGGGTAATGCTCGTGAGGGAGCATGGTGTCTCGGGTTGCTGGATGCTTAATGTAGGTTTTGCGAGTTAGTTAATGGGGCCCGCATGACAACAACAGTAGCCAAGAACAGTGACCAAGGGGGGAGCGATGTGGCCCTATGCGCAGAGAGGCCGACTTGAGTGCGGCTCAATATACGGTGATCCTGGGCAGATAATTTAATGTCCTCAGACTTCTACAAATGAGGTCTGGGGCATGGGGGTGACGCATTGAGTATCAGAAAGAAGGCTTCTATGGAGATTTTCGCAGGCGGAATTAGGGGCAGACTGAGCAGGCACGAATGAGAGCAGCGATGGGGGAGGGAGGAGGCCCAATTTAGGAATTGATAGTTCAAAAGGACAATGGTCTGGTGAGGTCAGAGATCCTCGAGTAGCAAGGCTACAGTTAGTGATTTAAGGAAAATTCAATTATATTTGGTGATATATTGAACACAATTAGATCAAAATAAGCAACGTATGCAAGGACACAGAAGAGTAAAGGAAGACGTCACATTTTATTAAACATAAAATGGAGTAGCTTCCGTTTCTGTCATTTTTGCATTTCAAGAAGAATATACAGTGCTCACACATACACAAGTGAGGGTGCGTGAAGTGAAGTGCTTAGTGACAATAAAAACTTTTCATCGCATTGAAAACATGTCAAAGAGAACCCAAGTGGTTTAGACAATGTTAGGGAACTTTGAAATTGTAGTCGACGGCGTTTCGATCTTAGTGATTCAAGATCATCATCAGGACAATGTAAGTGCGAGAACGTAAAATCTAAAATGGGGGAAAATAATCAATTACTGATGTGTCCTAATTAAAATACAACAAACAATTGCGTTGTAGTGTTGGCGCAATGAAGGCGAGTTAGCAATAATAATGATGGCCAAGTGAAGGAACATCAGAGCAATTAATGTTAAGTAAAAGGTATCCAATGACGGAGGAGTGGGTGCAGCTGGCAAGGAGAACCGTCACGACGAGCAAGGAGAGAAGTTTAGGACCGCCATGCAAGAGCAATATCAAAGCGCGCAGGACGAGGGGACGCACTAAGTGAATTAGTAGCAATAATGAGTCCATGGCGCTGAGTAAAAAAGCGGCAGTGAGGTGACGACCCCAATTATAGGAATGAGTGTGGTCGTGAGCTGGTCGTATCTGGCGAATCGTGATAGAGTGCAAGGAAGGAGGGCATTAACGCTATGCACGAACTATTGATATAGCAAGGAAGGAGACTTACTATGCGAATTTGCAGCAAACACATCTGAGGCCGGCAGAGTTGGCCGAAGGTCCCAAGGTCCGGGAGGATGCCCGTGCGGACAGCGGGACACAAGGGGGACTCAACCGTCCCAGGGGTACTGGGGACGAGACAAGGGAAGGAAGAATTTAATAAAAGTGGGTAGGGGGGAACTTCATGACGGCGGCGTGAGGGGTGAGACTTACTTGTAGGGAGAATTTTCAGGAGTGAGAGTATATCGCGGGAGGACAGCCGTTGGCAGTAGTCCGTATTCTGCGGCGTGTACCTAACCCAATGCTTGTAGTAAAACCGTGGGTTTCTGCAGGCGAGCAGGGGAAGGGGGCCGTTAGTTACATATTAAAAGGGGTTGAGGACAGACCAACGGGCGGCGTGGGAGGGCAAACTTACTTGAACGGTGGATAATTCAGGGATGAATGAATCACAGCAAGAGCACGCTGGCAGCAGTCCGTAGCGTGCGGTGTGAGCATTCTTTAATGCTAGATATTGACGCTTGACAGTGAGATTGCGCATGCGTGGAGCAGCGCATGTGTAGACCAAGGATGGTCATGCCGTTTAAGCGGAGTGAAAAGGCAGCCATGTTGGATGAGGGGGAGGTACACGCATATGTAGGTGTAAGGGATAGATTACGTTGTGTAGAGGAAGCATTCCATCTACATAATTAAGGGGGTTGAGAATGAAAATTCTAAAACGGTATGGAAGCAGAAGGACACTTATACAGTAACTATTGTTCCGGTTGTTATTACACAATTGCATTAAGGATTCATACCGCATGCAAGACACACAGACATCATATTCAAGGGTGGATATGGAGCTCTAGTGTCAAGCGCATAGAAACAGAGACAGCCTGAGGACATAATGGTTACAAAAAAGTTACAAAAAAGTTACAAAATCATGTTCCACTCATCAATGGTATTAAGACCATGTTCAATTGAGCGACAATTAAACATCCATTTACATTCCAGTCTGTTTAGACTGAGACTCGGATCCCCACCTCTGTTGTTAGGGTGGAGCATGTCGATCACTAGCCATTTAAGATCATTTTCAGTATGTCCTTTTTCAATATAGTGGTTCACCAAGGGGGCTGTTGTAACTCGGCATCGTATTCTGCTCCTGTGTTGTCCAATTCTGGCTTTGATTTTTTGCGTTGTCTGGCCAATATACTTCAGGTTACATGGGCATTGAATACAATAAATTACATTTGTGGAGTTACAATTGGAAAAGAAATTCAGGTCATGCATGCTAGTAGCGTATGGAAATACCTTGGTGTTAGTTGTGAAAGGGCATGCTGCACAATTGCCACATTTGAAATGGCCTATAACAGGAGGCAGTCCAAAAAAAGAATGGATTCCATTGTTTTTGGATATGGGTCTTTGTGCCCTAACTAGATGATCCTTGATATTGCGACCCCTCCTGAAAGAAAAAAGTGGGGCTTCCTTAGTGATGTTTATAGATGTAAGGAGTGGCCAGTGTTTTTTAACTACTGTGGTTATGCTGTTGGTAGCGGGGCAAAAAGTAGTCACACAGGTGATCCGTGATAGGGCTTTTTTGGGTTTGGGTTCCAGGAGTATCTCCCTGTGAGAGTACCACGCTCTCTTCATGGATCTTTTTACTAAGCGTCTGGGGTACCCTCTGTTAAGTAGTTTGTCACATAGGATATTGGCTTCTTTAAAATAGTCATCTTTGAGTTTACAATTCCTTCTAATTCGAAGGAATTGTCCAAAGGGAAGTCCATCTCTGAGTGCTCTGGGATGTGCACTTCTGTAATGTAATAGAGTGTTGCGCTCGGTGGGTTTTCTGTACAAAGTGGTGTATAGGGTACCTTCAGAGTGAATAACAGTAACATCAAGGTAGTTTATAGAGTGATTACTAGAGTCATGTGTGAACTTGAGAGCCGGTTGGCAGTTGTTGAGCCAGAGGCAGAACTCAGCGAGTTCTAAGTTTGAGCCATGCCAGATCATAAAAACATCGTCGATGTACCGATGCCAGCTTTTAATTTTGTTGCGGTGTGGGTTGAGTTCATTGAGGATAAATATCCTCTCTATTTCATCGACGTACAAAATGGCAAAATTTGGGGCAAAAATTGCACCCATAGAAGTACCCTTCTTTTGTTTGTAGTATTTCTCATTAAACAGGAAATAGTTCTCTGAGAGAGCTATTTCGAGAAGAGAAATGATGAATTCAGTCGGTACCTTGTGTGGGCGAGGTCTGTTGTTAAGATGTTTTTCAATGACTACTTTGCCTTTATCTTGTGGAATGTTCGTGTAGAGTGACTCGATGTCTAAGGTGACCAGAAGCTCAGAGGAAGGGTCAAAAGCCTCTTTCTCTATTATGTTGATAAAATGTGTGGTATCTTTAACATAGGCAATTGTTTTCGTAACTAAATCTTGAATAAAGAAATTGACATATTTGCCTAGGGGTTCCAGAATGGAATCACATCCCGAGAGGATCTGTCTGCCAGGGGGGTTGCTAGGATCTTTGTGTACCTTTGGTAGTGTGTAAATTACTGGAGTTCTGGGGTTTTTGTTATTCAGAAAAAGAAACTCATTATGGCTGATGTAGCCTGCTTCTTCTGTGGCCCTGGTAGATGTTTGTATTAGAGTTTTAATGTCATTGAGGGGGTTATTATTCAGTGGTTCATAGTGAGCAGTGTTGTTAAGCTGTCGCATGATATCTTTGTCATAGTTGGACTTGTCTTGGATCACAATCCCGCCACCTTTATCACATGGTTTAATAATCATATTTTCTGCATTTTTCAGTAGGAGAAGGCTTTTTTTCTCTTCCATGCTTATATTGTACGGGACAAATTTGGGTTGAGTTCTTAATTTTTCCAAGTACTTCAAGACAAGGTGCTCGAATGATAGGACTTCAGGTGGTAAAGCTCCCGTAGGTGGATTGAAGGTAGATTTAGGTCGTAGGCCTGTGGTATCCCAGTTAGGGGAAGTATCTCTTTTAAGGAAAAAGGCCTGTAGTCTAATTCTTCTAAAGAATTGGAAAATTTCGGTCTGTATATTGAACCAGTCAGTTTTTTCAGTGAGTACATAGGAAAGTCCTTTGCTGAGGAGGGAGATTTCAGTAGTCGCTAATTGATGGCTGGAAAGGTTAAAGATTGGAATTTCTTCGGTGGGTTGTATACTGGGGATATTTTCCAGCAAGGGCTCAGTTAATACTGGTAGCCCCATTTGTAAAATTTCCGTTGTGGTTGGAAGTTGTATCTCTGCTTGTTCCTCCCTCTCTCTGGTTGGAAGTGTTGGCCTCTCCCTAAAAAATTGGGAGTATTGGGGGCTGAACTCGGTCCTGCGCTTTGGTCAGATGAATCAGAGTCTGCAGAAGAATCAGAAAACGTGACTGGTTGTTTATTTTTAAATCTACCCCAAGTTCCCGCCTGTTGTCTTTGTGGGAATTGGGGCTGAGTGAAATAATCCTCTCTAAGATATGGGTAGGTTTTTTCTTTGCTATAGTTTTTGATGTCTTTAGTCACTTTGGTTGCTTTCTTGTGGTGTTTAAATTTGTGAAAGTCAGAGATAGTTTTATCTATTTTTTCAAGGACTGACTTAGCGTCTGCAAGGCTATCCAATTCCAAAATGGCTTTCTCAAGTAGTAATATTTCTTCAAGTTCTTTTTTACTTTGTTCAAGCGCGGTGTCTATACCAAGGACCATCCAATGACGTGAACATGTTGTCCCTATGTGTGCAAAGCCGTTTTTTAATTTCGGGTCCTGTAGGAAGATGGCTGGGGTGTTACGCACCTGTAGCCCTAGGGGGATAATGTCTGCTTTTAGGTACTCTGTGAGCATGCGCGCATGTAGTTCTGTTCTAATATGCTTTTTTATAAGGTTTTCTAGTTTCGTTATTTTATCTGTAGCAGCATCAGTTGGCGCAGTTGGGGCTGCTGATGATGTTTGGAAAAGGGAGGGGCCACTAATAATCCTCGCTATATAGTCCTCTGTGTAAGTAGGAGCTATTGGATTTGACATTCTATGATGTTCCTTCACTTGGCCATCATTATTATTGCTAACTCGCCTTCATTGCGCCAACACTACAACGCAATTGTTTGTTGTATTTTAATTAGGACACATCAGTAATTGATTATTTTACCCCATTTTAGATTTTACGTGCTCGCACTTACATTGTCCTGATGATGATCTTGAATCACTAAGATCGAAACGCCGTCGACTACAATTTCAAAGTTCCCTAACATTGTCTAAACCACTTGGGTTCTCTTTGACATGTTTTCAATGCGATGAAAAGTTTTTATTGTCACTAAGCACTTCACTTCACGCACCCTCACTTGTGTATGTGTGAGCAATGTATATTCTTCTTGAAATGCAAAAATGACAGAAACGGAAGCTACTCCATTTTATGATGTTTAATAAAATGTGACGTCTTCCTTTACTCTTCTGTGTCCTTGCATACGTTGCTTATTTTTATCTAATTGTGTTCAATATATCACCAAATATAATTGAATTTTCCTTAAATCACTAACTGTAGCCTTGCTACTCGAGGATCTCTGACCTCACCAGACCATTGTCCTTTTGAACTATCCACTTACCCCAGGTCACATTCGTGTGGGGTCCTCTTGTTTTTCATACATATACAATTTAGGAGTTGGGCATTTTGTATTGGGGCGCGAGAGCAAAAGGTTGTTACGCAATACAATATAATTTGACTGCTATTGGGGTACGAAGGAGCCGAGGCTCAGAGCATTTGGAGCGGCGTGAAGTTTGAATCTCGGCGTGGCTCAACATCCTGTGAAGGATGTATTTGTCCGGGGGTGACAGAGCGGGGGGGAGCATTAAAACGCTTTTTACAATTTTTAAACCATTTCTGAAACATGCAACTGTTGTTAAATGAAAACATACTCGCTTAGTATGCAGCAAGAAGGGTTTTTTCAGGGTGGAAAACAAAAAGAAGAGTAATGCCGCTTTGCTTCTAGGCTTCTTCAGTTGCGGCAGGAACATCAAGCCAAATAAGAAAATTATTAGCAGCAAATAAAAAGAAAACTTTACAGCAGAGCCGTCTCGAGTAAAAAGCCTGACCTTACCGAAAGAGCGGAGGTTCTGCATAGTGGACATGCAATAGTATTAACAGAACGCGGCAGCGATTTAATAGAATAGCGCGGGGTCTCATGAGCCCATGCATTGCCTCGCAAAGCGAGCATATTTGGTCCTCGAAGATGTAGTTTATTTTCAATCACATGACAACAGATATTCATTCCAGAAACACTGGTTCGAGATTAAAGATCACCTTTCTCTTGTCACGCCATTACCACCGATCATTCCCAAGTAGAGGAATACCACGGAACGCCGTCTGAAGGCAAATAGATTCTGTCCCAGCGCTTTCCCGGGTCTCATAAACATGGGTATCGGGTTTCTAAGCTGGGGATTCCACCAGATTCGTGGCAGCCGCCCTAAAGACAAGAAAAGGGGCGCCGAAAACAACAAACAGATCACTGCAGGCCATAAACAAACAAGGAACAGAGGCACGCCGGGATATCCAATCCGCCTCCTACGTGACAGAAAGGACTTTATAAGCAAGCATTGAAAATGCAAGAGGACTCACAGTTACAGCAAGACCTATTGCTTTAAAATCGAAAGTGCGAATGGGAAGAAGGCACGAACGGGAGGGGTGGGGGGGCTGGTGTGGTCTGAGAAGTCTTGGTCTGCGGGAGGGGAGGGGGAAATGCAGGGGATGAAAAATACTGTTGGAGGTATAGGGGCTGGTAGCCGTGGAAGGATACAAATGACGAATGAGGAGGGACTAACAAGCCTTAACCCAATCGGAAGGCAGCATTTAAGACAAAAGCCAATGGGCAGAAAGTGGGCGGAGCTTCCACAAAGCTTCCACTCTACAGTGTTTACTGCATGCCTCGCAAAAACGCTAGCGAGACCTAAAAATGAATTACTCTCTCCATGCTGACCTGCAGATGGATTGTTGTTATGAAATAGAAATATTTTTGGTGTGGACATGCGCAGTTCTGCAGGCGGAACCATGATATGCTCAAAACAGTGACCCCAACTGACAGCCACGGCTGCTGGCAAGAGAAACCTTAACTCTTAAATACACCCCCAGGAAACCGGCTTGATGAAACGATTTCAGCGAGTCAGGTGCACAATTTATTGTCATTTACTTCAGAAGTATAAACATTTTGAATCCGAAACAAGACCACAATGTGCTACAATAATTAAACAAAAGTGTGCAGTAGCTCTCAACACAAACAATTATTTTTAAAAAGCAGCTTAACGTTAGTCATTCAGTAACTGTGCACTTTTAATTCCCAGGTATAGCACCAACCAATCATTTAAAATGCCATGAAAGTACAAGTTTAATGCCACCAATGGGAATTTTAGTCTTTTTCCTAGGTTTTTTTTGTAGTCTTCTGTATACAAACTGCAATGAATGCATTCACAATGAAATGGCTGGAAACCCCATACTAGGAGGATCAGGCATCTAAAGAGTTCTGCTACGTTTAATGACACTGCATTTTGAAATTCAAGAAGAGGGCACGACGCAGAAGCTTGTGAAGAGTCAGCCGGAGCTGTCTCCTGTGTGGGATATCACTGTGGGTAGTCTCTGTGATCCAGGGTTCCCACCCCGAGAATGTCTGGGGGCCAGAATACTGTGTCAATTCACTGGATACGGAAGCATAGTACCTCCAGGGGCACCCCGCTGTCCCTCCTCCCCCATAGTAGGTTACCCAAATGACACACACAAGACAGTTGGTGTTGGGTAACAATGCTGCAGGTTTATTAGATAATGGGTGGGTTATCTTACGGGCGATCCAAGGGCAGGCAACCAACTGGGTCGCCTGCCCGCCTGATGAGCCGGGCAGTGCGGGAGCGATGCCCGCTGATGCTGCCATCCATGTGATTCTTTCTACGATCACGTGCCGTTGCTAACTTCTACTCACGCCCCCCTATCGGGGCGGAGCGTCGCTTAGCAAGCCCCCGGTTGTTCAGGCCCACAACCGCCCGCAGGACTAGTGGGGCGCCGACACGGCTTCCGGGACCCTCCCATGAGGCTCCTCGGTTTTGGCTCAGGCACCCCCAATGGTGCCGCGCAGAGGTACCCTTTGTACCGGCCTGCTTCCAGATCGCCCTGTAACTCCGCCTGCAACGAAAAAAGAAAACATTACAACGCCCAGAAACCCCCCCCCCACCCAACGCCTATGCCGGGTAAGCGGTAGGGAGGGAAATGGCGAGGTGGGCGACAAAGAGGTCGCCAGGAGGGTGGGGGAAGGCTAAATAGCCTCCCCCTCACACCAGGGCCATGAAGTGACACGCATTGCACGTCACTTCCGGCCAGCCCGAGGAGGGGGGCTCCGGTCTGCATCCCCGCCCCCCCCTGTGGGAGGGAGTGGGGAGGGGTGACCGGTGCCCCGGGGGCACTAAGGCGCCGACCGCCAATTGGCCCCCTGCAGGGGCCGCGGTCAGCGGCACAACTGGTGAACATGCCAGTGGCACTCACAGACCTACCAAGTCACATGATGCCACCGTGTGTCACACAATTTCGTCTCCCTTCACACGGTAACCCGGTGAGGAGCCGAAATCCCACGGTGGCAGGAAAACAGGCTTAGTGAGAGGCAGAGTGCCTCTTAGGTAGCTCTCGGCACGCAACACGCCCCTCCTCACACCGTGGCATTAATTGGTAAGCTGACAGATGGAGGTGGAGGAGTGTGGATCAATGGTTAGAGCGGCAGACCCTGAAGCAGAGTTCTGGCCAGGGACCAGGGTTCGATTCCCGCCTCGGCGGGGCTCGGGCTCAATTTCCTCGGACATGTCTATTCTCGCCTCGGTGCCTATTCTAATCACGGGCCCCACGCTGCAACTCTGGGCAATAGCTTGCTTAGCCTCCACACCGGCCCCAACAGCGCTAAGGATGCCTGGCTTCACCCTGGGGGTGCCCAGGAGTGGACACTTCACAGGGAAAGCCAGGAGGGGTTCCACAGCGGTATGAGTATCAGCGCCAGGAAACCGCAAAGGCGACACCGCAAGGTGGCCGTCTGGTGACAGTACGCTCTATAAGTACCTTGACATTTACATTTACATTTGACAGATATGAACACATCTGTGCACAATGTCCTCAATAAAGGCCTGGAAGTGGCATACACGTATGGGAGCAGACCGTCTCTCACATGTAATACCCCATTCTGGGGTCCGCTCATTGCTATGTTGGTGGACTATTCCACAAAAAGCCCAGATAGGAGGGGTGTCCAAGGGACGGACCCTCTTCCCATGCAGGCAAGGGTTGTTGCCGGCGAGGGAAGGGGAAAAGAAATAAATGGACAAGGGGAAAGTGCCTCGTGGTCTTTGGAGATTATCACTAATCAAGAGTCCGTGTTATTTACTGAGCGCAAAAACACCAATGAGACCCAATGCCTGGCAATACGGAACAACTGGTGAAAAGGACAGTCGAGCCCTGGTGCCCCGTCATATCCTCTTACCTGGTCTGCCATCTGGTGGCTGCCTTCACTGCAGTGCGGTGGTTCCAAGGGACGGCCTCCCCCATTTGTTTCTCCTTGCTGGCTGGTTCGTCTCATGAAGGCCAATTGCATCCTGGTGACAGCTGCGGAGCGGCTTGGAGAGATAACTAAGCTTATCTCCTCTCTGACCGTGAGGTCGCTGCTGACGCTGCCTCCCGCCTGCCTTTATCTCGGGCGGTTCTCTATGCTCACGGCACCTGTTTGGCTCTCGGGACGGTGAGGGCATGGCTGTGATCTGCTGAGTGGATTACGAGCTCCTCTCACTCCGACTGGAAACCCCAGGGGAGGCGCTCTCCAGCCTGAAGTCACGTCAGCTGCCCACCGGTTCTGCAACATGCTCTGTCCGCCAGGGAAAGACCATTAAATCTGCACACGTGGGAGGCCCCACAAGGACACTGTTTCCTTGTACTTTCCTCATTCAAAGCAGTTTTGGCTGCCCTGAACCGACTTCCTGCTCCTGAAGTTCTGCTTGAATGGCATTGGTGTTTTGCCTCCTCTCTTAGATCTGGCTTAACCATCAATGGTAGGTTAGTGTTATCAGTGGTCACCAGATCAAACCTGTCAGCAGTCACACAAGGTCATAAATCAGGAAAGACACCCAACTCCTCGTAAGGTGATTACAGTTACCAACAATCATTATGACTACCATGCCTCCTATTGAACCATTCATAATTGATGTGCCGCCGTCCGCTCAAGCAGCTAAGTGGAAGGACTGGCTGGAGCACCTAGAAACGTACTTCGCAGCGGTGGCTTTGCAAAATGACGGACGGCGCCCTATACTTCTGCACTTGGGGAATGCAGCCCTACACAAACTTGGAAAATCTGTTGTGGAAGCAGGACCTCCGTACGCCAATAACACTATAACACGCTGAAAGAAGCATTAACCGCTCATTTCAAGCCACTGGCAAACCCAGATTACAAACGCGTCCTACTGCGTCAAGCAAGACAACTGCCCGACGTATCGGAAGATGCTTTCTACACCTACCTAAAAGATCTGGCTAGCACTTGTATGATGCCGGATGAAAACGATCAAATACGGGCACAATTTATTCAGGGGTGTGTCTCTGTAAAGTTGAGGGAAAACATTCTTCAGGTCCCAGGAATGTCCATGGCGAACTTGCTGACGATCGGTGGATGAAAGGAACTGTCCAAAGTGAGAGCTACACACATGGAAGCGGCGTTGCAACGCCAGATAACGACAGAACCCGTCAACGACATCCTGCCCAGAACTTCTGACAAAAAGAAAATGCATACCAAGCCGCACCCCACGCCCAACACATGCTACGGGTGTGGTGGGCCTTTCTCACACCAAGGACCATGCCCAGCCCAAGGGAAGAGGTATTCAGCATGCAATAAACCGAACCACTTTGCAAAGCTGTGCCGCTACACCGCACAAAAAGGACAGAGGACTATGCCCGTCAGTGCCCTATACACCTCCAAATCCCCTGAGGAAGAGGAAGACATGGATGATGATGATGTCGAAGGAGTAGTCCATGTCATACATGCCATGCAACCAGATGGATATCCCAAAAGGCGAACCCCGAGATGCAGTGTGCTCGTTGCAGGACACCAGGTGCAGGCATTGATTGACACCGGGCGTCTATAAACATTATGGCCCAATCAGCAATGCAGACACTTCCCACGCAACCAACCCTATGCCCCACCTCTACACAAATGTTCATGTATGGGTCTACTATTCATCTTCCATCAGCTGGAGTGTTCACTGCAGAAATCACTGACGACTCCCGCTCCACTCGGGCCAAGGTGTATGTCACCAGAGGTGGGTCAGGAATGCTACTGAGCTGCCGAGCTGATGAGTGCCTGCAGCTGGCTGCCTTTGTCTCCAGCGTACATCAGGAGAGTGTGGAAGGCCTGTTGGCAGAATTTGGACCTCTATTTAAAGGAACAGGAGGCCTCAAAGATCGTATGATACATCTTCACGTCGACAGATCCGCCCAACCCGTTGCCCTCAAACACAGGGTGGCTTTTCATCTGAGGCCGAAGGTTGAGGAAGAACTGATGAAATTGGAGCGGACCAACATTATCGAGCGGGTGAATGGTCCGACTCCATGAGTATCCCCCATCATGGTAGTGCGAAAGCCCAAACAGCTGGGAAAAGCGAGAATATGTGTGGACATGAGACTACTGAACCAAGTCATCAAGAGAGAAGAAAACAAGTTACTTACCTGTTACTTTGGTTCTCCAGTATTGGTAACTTTCATAGATTCCCATAGCTTGTATCATTCCCCGTCGTCGGAATGGGAGCCTCGGTAAATAAAAAATACCATAGCAGTAGGTACAAAAGAGAAAGAAAGGCTTAGGCCTCATCTCATTTTGTAGCATATCCACCTCTTTTTGTAAAAGATAACAAAATAATACAACAACCAACCAGATTAGCCTCACCCCCATAGAACCCTCCTGAGAGAACCTCAGAGTCTCAGATTTTCGTAGCCGTTGTGGAACAATATAACAGAATATGCTGAAGGCTGAGCTTTCCCAGGGGAGGAGGGTCGGCGCATGGGAATCTATGAAAGTTACCAATACTGGAGAACCAAAGTTACAGGTAAGTAACTTGTTTTCTTACTCCAGTATTGGAACTTTCATAGATTCCCATAGCTTGTGTCAGAATAGCTAGCAGTTAGGAAAAAAGGAAGCACATTTTTTGTAAAAATACATTGTATCACCTTGCATGTATATCAGCATGAGAAATAAAAGTTACCAAACACCAGTCAGTAAACATCATCAGATACAAAATGTGTGAACCAATAACAAGAAGGAGGGTTAGAAGGGAAAGCTCACTGCTCACTGAAAGAGATTCCGTAGAACAGCCTGTCCCACTGTAGCATCGCTCCGCATGGAAGATTCCAAGCAGTAATGTTTCGTGAAGGTATGGGCACTGCTCCATGTAGCTGCCCTGCAAATGTCTTTGATCGGTACTCCAGCGAACAGAGCAGCTGAAGACGAAACTGATCTTATCGAGTGCGCCCGGACTCGCCCTTTTAGGGGTTTACCAGCCGCTTGGTGATTGTAGTGGATGGCGCTGGCAATCCATCGAGCAACCCCTTGTTTTGAAAGGGGAAAACCTTTGCGAGGTGCACTGAAGGCGACAAAGAGCTGAGTAGATCTCCTGAAGTCCTTGCTGCGTTGAATATAATATTTTAAACACCTTTGATCAGCTAGAGAATGAAGAGACCTCTCCGCTGGAGTTGTCAGTCTAGGGAAAAAAGACTTCAAAATGACTGGTTCATTCAAATGAAAATCCGAAGGAACCTTCGGGATGAATTTTGGATTTGTCCTCAGAAAAAGGGTGTCTTTTTTGAACTGCAAGAACGGATCCTTAATAGTGAGAGCCTGAAGTTCACCAACCCTCCTGGCTGATGTTAAAGCGAGGAGGAGGGCCACCTTCCATGAGAGAAACTTAAGATCCGCCCTATGAATTGGCTCAAACAGAGGCCTCATGAGTTGAGCAAGGACCAAGTTGAGCTGCCTCATGGGTGGAGGAGGTCGAACTGGAGGGAAAACTCTAAAAAGTCCTTTTAAAAATGGTTTCACGATTCTCGCAGATCAAAGAGAAGGGCCTGAAGATGTTCGTCTGAACCTAGACATCGCCACCAGGTGAACCTTGATAGAAAAATGTGCGAGACCTGACTTGGCCAGAGACAAAATTTATGGCAAAATCTGATTAGGAGCAGAAGAAAAAGGATGAATGTTCTGTTGGCGGCACCATAGGCAGAAACGTTTCCATTTTGAACTATAGGTCTTATTCGTACTTGGTGCGCCGGCCTGAGCTAGCACACCTCTACATTCTTGAGGGACATTCAAGCCCTAAAATTCTCTGTGCTCAGGAGCCACGCAGTCAACTGCAGAGAGCTCAGGTCCGGATGTACCACTTGGCCCTGGGACATTGTCAATAGAGAAGGAATTGGACGCAGGTGAAGTGGATGATCCTGGGAGAGCAGGAGAAGCTCTGTAAACCAAAACTGGCGGGGCCACGCCGGTGCCACTAGAATCATTCTGAAGGGTTCTGCTTTGAGCTTCCTGAGTAGTCGTGGGATTAGAGGAATTGGAGGAAAGGCGTAAACAAAGGCGCCTGACCAGTCCATCAAAAGTGCATTCCCCAATGATCCCTGAAGGTGTTCCCTGCTTGCGTAGGACTGGCATTTCCCATTCTCTGGAGTGGCAAACAGGTCAATGGAGGTTCTGCCCCAAAGATTGAAAACTCTCTCCAGAATGCGCTGATCCAATTCCCACTCGTGGCTCACAGATTTGAGACGACTTAGCATATCTGCTGTCTTGTTGAGGGCACCTGGAAGATGTTCTGCCAAAAGTGAAATTTGGTGATGGATAACCCACTCCCAAATCTCTTGTGCCTCCTTGGACAGCAGAGGAGACCTTCTTCCACCCTGCTTGTTCACGTAATGCATGGCTGTCGTGTTGTCTGTACGGACCAGGACGGTGAATTTCCGAATCCTTGGAAGGAAAGCCTGTAAAGCTAAACAAATTACTTTTAGCTCCAGTAGGTTGATGTGGAGAAGATGTTGCTCGGGCCGCTAGCGGCCGCTCACTTGAAGGTCTTGCAAGACCGCCCACCAGCCTTCCAGAGAGGCGACTTTGGTAAGTATCAACGGAGCTGGGGTGACTGTGAAGGTGAGACCCTTTGAGATATTGTCCTTGACCATCCACCATCTGGCTGCATCTTTCATAAGATGAGTGATGAGTACCTTGTCGTCGAAAGAGCCGTCTGCCTGGTGCCACTGCAAATCCAATTGCTCTTGGAGCGGGTGCATACGAAGTCTGCAATGCGGAATCAAGGAAATGCAAGATGAGATCGATCCTAGAAGAGATTTGTATAGGCGAACAGACAGAAACTGTCTTGTTTGCAAATGACGGGCGAAGGTGATCAGTCTTTGCTGTCTTTCTTCTGATGGAAAAGCTTTGAAACAAGCTGTGTCCAGCATTGCCCCCAGGAACTTGGCCGACCTGGAAGGACAGAGGACTGACTTGTCCTTGTTGAGTTGAAGTCCCAGATGACTGAAAAGTCGAGTGCAGCTTTCGACTGCTTTTGAGGCTGCTTGAGAAGAAGGAGCTTTCACCAACCAGTCGTCTAGATAAGGAAAAACCTCTAGCGATTGTTTTCTGAGAAACGCTGCGACTGGGGCCAAGACCTTTGTGAATATCCGCGGCACGGATCTTAGTCCGAAAGGCAGGACCTTGAATTGAAAGTGTCTCTTGGCTACTGTAAAGCGTAAAAACCTCCTGTGGGCCGGGTGGATGGGAACATGGAAGTATGCGTCCTCGAGATCCAGAGTGGCCATGTAATCCCCTGGAATGAGAAGCCGCAAAATGTCCTGTAGGGTTACCATCCGAAACGAGAATTTTATGAGATAGGTGTTGAGCTCCCTCAGGTCTAAAATTGGGCGCCATTTGTCTACGGTCTTGCAAACGAGGAAGAACCGGGAATAGAATTCTTTGCCTCGTTGGGACAGAGGTACTGGCTCTATCGCTCCTTTGAGAAGTAGTTGGTGAGCTTCTAGCCGTAGAAGGTGCAGATGTTTGGATTCAGTGGAGCGAGGGGCTCTGGATGGTGGCTGGTGTTGAAACTCCAGTGTATGGCCAAAACGGATGATATTGAGGACCCACCGATTTGATGTTATGAGATTCCAGTTGTGGAGGTATTGTGATATCCTGCCCCCCACTGGTGTCACAGGGGGCGAAGGAACAGTAGACAGAGCCGGGAAGCCGCTATTGGAGCTTAGAGGAATCTCTCCCCTGACGCACTTGTGGTCCTCTAGAGGGTTCGCGAGAGAAAGAAGACGATTGGCCCTGTCTTTGAGAATACTGGGGCCTGTAAGACTGAGATTGTTGCGAATAGGAGGAATAGCGCTGCTGCTGGTATCCACCTCTATATGAAGAAAAACCTCTTCCTCTCGCACCACGGAAAGGTACTTTGCGGTATTGCAAAGTCCCAAGAGACTTTGCTGTTTCAGTGTCCTTTTATATCTCCTGCAGCGCATCGTCCACATGCTTTCCAAAAAGCATCTCACCATCGAACGGCAGATCTAGGATTTTATTTTGGACTTCCGGGCGAAACCAGGTGGCCCGAAGCCAGCCCTGCCGCCTAAGGACTGCCGCACCTGCCAAAGAGCGAAAAGCAGTGGTGGCAATGTCCATTGATCAATGTATAATTTCCGAAGAAGAACGCTCTCCTTCCTCCAGGATTTTCTTTGCGTCAGCCTTCGCTCCCTCAGGTAGCTGGTCCAAATACAGAGATAAATTGCACCACATCTGGCGATCATATCGTCCTAGAATCACCAAGGCATTAGCCGCCCTGTCCAGGAGGCTGGACATAGAGGAAAACCTCTTACCCACATTATCAAGGCGCCTACCATCTTTATCCAGTGGTGTGGTTAGGGGCGCTGACGGATTCTTTGACTTCCTTTGGCCCGCTTGAGAAATTACAGAGCCGGTTTCGGTTTGCTAACCAGACAAGCAGGGCTATCTTCCGGAACTTTGCACTTTTTCTCCAGTCGAGGAAGAACAGGCATGACGGTAGCTGGAGATTTCATTACTTTAATCCCCTCATCCCAGACATGGCCCACAATTAGAAAAGAATGGACAGACTTTTTATACGGCTCTTTTAAATCATAAAGAAAACATTCCGACTGTACTGATGGTATGGGAAGATCGAAACGTTTGGATGCTCTTTCCATTAAATTGTGCAAGCCCCCTATATCTGCTGGAGGAGAATCCACAGGATCCGGAGATGGAGAAGCAGGATCCGGAATTATATAGCCATCCCATTCCCTATCTGGATATGAGACTGAGAGTGTGCCCTGGTCATCATCCGATGAGTCATCATGAACTTTGACTACATTTTGTTGAGGTTCCATTGGATCCGGAACCGGAGCTTGTGGAAGCAGAGGAGTAACAGGAGCAGAAGATTGTGGTGGAGGTGGAGGCACTTGAACCGACTGTTGACCAGAAGATTGAGATGGAATTCTTTTCCTTTAACAACATGAATTGTAGATCTGTAATCAGTGAAGACGGCATAGCTACCATGCCCTGCTGCGACTGTTCCTGCCTAATTTGCGGCAGATATTGTCCTTGGTCTATTTAGTAGTCCTCAGAATCGAGTCCTGATACTTGACATGTAATTGGGATGGACTATATGCATCCCCGTAAGGTCCCTCATCTTCATCTGAAAACTCCTCCTCCAAAAAGAGTGCTGGAGGTAGTGGTGTCACTCTACGAGGAGAAATCATCTCCGGTGTAATTTGGCGTCTTTTTACTGAAATTGCCACACTTTGAATCATCAACGAGGTCGTCGACGTGATTGTCGACGGAGGAACCGTCGTCGACAAAGGAGTGATCGTCGACGGAATCGTCGTCGAGACCGTCGTCGGTATTATGCTGAAAGCTGTAGATGTCGTCGTTGACGTCGTCGTCGCCACCATCCTCGTTGTCATACTCGTCGACGTCGAGGTAGTCCTCACCGTCGACGACATGGAAACTTGAATCTTAGGTTGCAGCGTCGACGAAGGTACTGGAGACGTTGAAGCTCTCGTCGACGAGCCCGTCGACGGAGCTGAAATCGACGTTGATGGATTTTTCGACGTCGACGTACCTGATGCTGTCGGGCGGATTTTCTTGTCAGCTTTCCCCTCAGGCAGGATGGAATTGGTTTTTTGAATAGTCTTGGCTTCCCAGAAGGTGGAGGTTAAACCAAATGCCCAAAACTCACCTTCTTAATAGAATGTGCCTCAGAAACCAGTCCTTCCCTCTCCTTTACACCTCGGTGAGGAGATTTGATGGGACTGCGCCTGTCAGACCTATCAGAGGTCTTTTGTAAGGCTTTGGCAGGGGGGTCAGAAGAAGTTGAAGGTGAAGACCTACCCCTCTTTTGAGATCTCCTCGAAGATGTCGCAGAGGAGGCATCATCACTGTCACTCTAAACCAGGTCTTTCCGTGACTTTAAATTTTGCAACCAGGTGAGCAAACGTCCCTCGCGGTCTCTCAAGGTCTTTGAAGAGAAGGTACGAAAGATCTTGCAGCCGGTGGTCTTGTGGTCAGGGTACAAACAATAAATACAGTCCTTATGTTTGTCCTTACATAAAGCCTCTTCTTTGAACAAGTAGAACAGGCTTTGAATAAAGCCTTTTTCTCCTTGTCAGACATCCTGAAGAACGATGAAGAGAAAAACAGTTGAAAAACACAGAAGTTGAAGAGAAATCTGAGCAGAGCTCAGTGGAGACTCCCTTGCACAACGTGCGGTAGAAAATCTGAAGCTCTGAGGTTTTCTCAGGAGGGTTCTATGGGGTGAGGCTAATCTGATTGGTTGTTGTATTATTTTGGTCTCTTTTACAAAACGAGGTGGATATGCTACAAAATGAGATGAGGCCTAAGCCTTTCTTTCTCTTTTGTACCTATTTTTTATTTACCGAGGTTCCCATTCCGACCACGGGGAATGATACAAGCTATGGGAATCTATGAAAGTTCCAATACTGGAGTAACGTCAATTGACATTGTAGCAGAGTTGAGCAGCTCCCAGTGGTTCCCTCAGATGGACTTGTGAGCTGGATATCACGGGCTACTGCTGGACCTGGAGTCGAGGGCCATCACTGCCTTCTCCACTCATGCAGGTCTCAGGAGATATAAGTGTCTCAGCTTCGGAGTGTCGTGCAGCTGAAGACATCCAAGACACCATAAGGAGTGTATTAGCTGGTCTTAAAGGGGTCCTCAATGTTAGAGATGACATCTTGGTACATGCACCTACGCTGGAAGAACATCTTGATCGCCTGAGAGACAATGGCTTCGCGCTCCATCGAGAAAAATGTGCTTTCCTTCAGAAGGAAATAGCGCTCTTTGGATACCGATTTTCCCAGCATGGAGTATTACCTGATCCAGTCATTATACAGGATATCCAGTCAGCCCCGGCTCCCACAACTGTCACTGGCATGAGAAGCTTCCTAGGTATGGTCACATACTGTGGAAGTTTCATTTGGAATGTGACTGACCTTACCGCCCCCTTGAGAGAGCTGACGAAGACCAACACCAATCGAAGTGGGGGCCTGATCAGGATGAAGCTTTCCAAGCTACTAAAAAGCATTATCTGTTGACACCACTCTGGTGTACTTCAATCCTGCCCAAAATTCTCAACTGTCAGTAGATGCTAGCCCCATCAGCCTTAGAGCCGTGCAGTGGCAGAGGCAGAGCAATGGAGACTGGGGTCCTGTGGCATATGCGAACAATGCACTGACAGACACTGAGCAACGGTACTCCCACATCGAAAAGGAAGCCATTGTGGCCCTTTGGGGCTGTTGTCATTTTCAACTTTTACTCCATGGTCATCCTTTCTGGCCATTTCATAATGAGAGAGCCTTTATAGGGCAAGTTAAAGTAACCGGGCAGTAAACGGCACAATGTTTGGTCTAAAATCAGTGTAAAGCTGTGCAAGACAACTCATGTTTATACGGAGTTATGTGTTTTCCTCCAAATATAATACAGCTATTTACTACCTGCCCAACACAAAGATGTGGAATACTGGTTCCATGCTTTTTAATATTGCATGTTAGTCTCTACCCTTTAACTAGTGTCAGTGTATCACAGAATATACAGTGCACGTCATCCCACAGCCAGTGCTTAAGATACCCGACCTGCAAAATGAAAACATCCAGCTCAGAGCTGAGAATAATATGTACCAAATCACCACCTATGTTTTTCAGCTTATAGAAGCGAATAAATAACTACCAATGAGATTGGAAAATGAACACATGAAATGAACACATTGTTAAGTTCTTTGTATTTGTAAGTGTGCAATGCTGTCTAGTGGTGGATTTTATTAACGTAATGTCCTCTCTGTAGATTCACAACTCATTAAATAATCTGTTTTATATAGCACATCTTACTACTATCTCTTGCTGAACTACGTGGAGTTTGCCAGAGTTTTCTGCAAGCACCACCCAGGGCTAGATTGATTCAGACCAACCACTGGCCCCCTCAGGTGGCTCATGCAAACGAGGGGTTAGAATCCAAAATTGCTGAGGTGGTCCATTTCCCTACAGGGTATCGATTTCAAGGTGGAAAATAGACCAGGGGTAGACCACGCGAAAGCTGCTGGTCGCTACTGGTTTGTCTGCCCTACTGATGAGAACTCCCTAGAGCTTCTGTAGCTCTCCCCACTTTCAGCTGGGGGACACACACGTGTTAGGCCTGTCATCTTTAGTTTGGTTTTCCCCCACTTTTTCGCCCCACACTTTTTGCTGTATATTTTTGTTGGCTCTGCGCAATTTACCACTGCTAACCAGTGCTAAAGGGCATACGCTTATGCCCAAAATATGGTTACATTGGTGTATACCTGATTGACATATTTAGTTTACCTGTAAGTCCCTTCTACAGTGGTACCCCATGTTCTCAGGATCTGTACTCTAAATGCTACTACAGGGCCAGGAACACTGGTTGTGCTACCCTCACAGGTAGCCTTTTAAACCTGTCTCAGGCCTGCCAATGCAGGGCCTGTGTGTGCAGTTTACTGCCACTATAACTTTTTATTTAAACCCACTTGCCAAGACTTAAACACCCCTTTTATTACACATAAGTCACCCCCTAAGGTAGGTCCTAAGTGACCCTAAGGGTAGGGTACTATGTAACTAAAACACAGGACATGACCTTTAATGCTTCACATATCCTGCCAGTGACAAACTGCTACATTAATTTTTAACTGCTTTTACTCCTCCCATAGATTTAGACTTGTGTTTGCTAGGCCAAGAAGAACTGGATCGGGAGTCTGGCTGCAAACCCTGCTCCTTCAAGTTGTATAAAGGGCGGACGGTAGCAGATGGCAACAGGGGCTTCCCTATACTATTATCTCACACAGCATGTACTGTGGGAAATCTGTCCATATCCAATTTCACCTGTAGTACCTGTTTAGTCAACTGCAGGTCCCTCCCCAAACATGCAGAAGACATCTGGCTTACCCTTGAGTCAAATCGCTGAAATATAATGTTCCTGACCGAAACCTGGTTAAGAGATAGCAATAACCCTGATATATCATTG
Organism: Triturus cristatus; assembly: GCF_964204655.1. Lineage (NCBI taxonomy): Eukaryota > Metazoa > Chordata > Amphibia > Caudata > Salamandridae > Triturus > Triturus cristatus. The sequence continues at coordinate 1,135,301,204 of NC_140594.1, read as the reverse complement.
GCGAGTAGAGAATATGGGTTGATTGAGGCTCTGTCTTTCTGTATAAAAGTCTCTCCTGCCTCCTCTATTACCGGAATGCTAGTCAATAGACCCCCAGACTCCCCGGCTGCTCACTTGATAGATCTATATGACATCATTGCAGACCTTTCACTGAGGCATGCTAATTTCACAGTTGTAGGTGATTTTAATGTCCATATGGACAATGATAGATGCCCGCTCACCTCTAAAATGGCTGATACTTTTATAGGGTTAAACCTCACCCAAAAGGTAGCATCACCCACACACGTGGAAGGCCATATACTTGACTTAAATTTTAGTAATGACCAAACTTTAAAAGTAGAGCCCCCTCTACAGTTAACTTGGTTGGATCACTGGCTCACCTCTTTTAACATGGAGGACAGAAGAAACTAGAGAAAGGTTGTACCTGAGTCCTTGGGACCGGAACTACAGAATACCCTTCCGGGGCTCACAGGTGATCCAAGCCAGGACACTTCTGTCTTAAATTGCTGGGTTACCACTAAACTTGATAAAATTGCCCCTATTAAGACCATGAAAATGGCTAGGAATAAACCCTTGGCTCCCTGGTTTTCAACTGAACTTCCTTTAGAAAAAAGTCTATGTAAGAAGCTCCAGCATGCGTGGCGAAAAAATTATGAAACAGAGGCTAAATGCGTATATAAAGTTGCGTTAAAAAAAAAATTCTGAGACTAAAGCGTAACACCATTAGGGACTATATGGCAAAGTAAATTAAGTCCTCTGACAACTCTGCAAAAGAGATCTTTAATATAGTCCAGGGATTTATTAAACCGCTGGCATTGAAGAGCTCGATTGCTCCCTCAGCTACCCTCTGTGAAAATCTAGCCAGCTTTTCCAAAGAGAAAATCCAGGTGATCTACTGCTCCTTTCACCTGACAGAGCCGTTATCCGTCCATCATCTTGTATGTTTTGCTGTTCGCCCTATGTGGGAAGGGTATGCCCAGACGTGGGTCCCGTGCTCACTACGCCACTGGAGTTCAGCTATCCTGGCTGAAGAGGGGTGAAACCCCGAAACCGGTCCTAGGATGCTTGATTCCGGTCCAGGGAAGACATGGCTTGGCAGTTCGGGCTGGACTGTTCCCATGAGGCACAGGGTCAAGACTGATTTGCATATGGCCATGTCTGAACTGGGGTGGCGTGGTGAGCAAAATAACGATGGATTAAACCCAGATCTGTAACTGGGGGTGAATGTTTTGCCAATGTGCAACATTCCGTCCATCATCTTGTGTGTTTTGCTGTTAGATAAGCCACTACCCACACCTCAACTCTCAGGCAGATGGTCAGAGTTTTGCCCTCTTTGCCCTGAAGCATCCCTGTTGGAATTGAACAGTATTAAATCAGGTTTGCCGGCCGATCCATGCCCAGCTAGATTTTTCAAGCTACTGGCCTCTTAGTTCAATCCTATACTGAACTCCATTTGGATTTCCTCTCTGAGATCAGGCTCCCTTCCTACCCTTTGGAAAACAGCATTTGTCAGGCCTATCCTCAAGAAGGAGGATATGACCCGGGAGAACTCAAGAATTTTAGTCCAATGTCTCAACTACCAGCTCCGGCCAAAATTCTTGAGAAAGAAGTCCAGAAACAATTGCCGGCCTTCCTGGAGCCCAATAATCTTCTACATGACTCCCAGTCAGGCTTCAGGGCGGGCTACAGCACTGAGACAGCTCTGCTTGAGGTGGTAGAGACTATACGTGCCAACTTAGACCAGGGAAGCTGTGCAATGCTAGTGCTGCTGGATCTCTCCGCAGCCTTTGATACTGTATCACACCGAATCCTGTTAAAAAGGCTTGAGCTTCTGGGAGTGACGGGAAACGTCCTAGCCTGGCTCAAATCATTCCTTGATGGCCGGTCACAACAAGTGTCCCTCCATCCTTATGTCTCAACCGCCAGCCCTCTGACATGTGGTGTTCCTCAGGGGTCGGCCCTGAGCCCTACCCTTTTTAATGTTTATCTCGCTCCTCTGGCCTCGCTAGCTGAACAAGGGGGTGTGAAGGTTGTCTCTTATGCTGACGATACTCAGCTGGTGTTCTCCTTTAGGGAACATACCAAGGCAGCCTTCACTAATTTCAAGCAGTGTCTTCTTAACATCTCATCATGAATGACGGACAGCTGTTTGAAACTGAACACCGAAAAAACTGAGGCACTGTTTTTTAATCAGGCGTCTCCCCCCACAGGCAGAACTCTGGTGGCCTTCAGAGTTAAACCCCCCCCTTCTTTACCAGTGGAGTCCGTGAGGAACCTGGGATTTAAATTTGACTCTAAACTTACAGGTAAAGCCCACATTTGTCATGTCTCCTCTCTGTGTTTTTGGAAATTAAAAGCTTTGCGGAGATTACTTCATTTCTTCCCAATGGATTGTTGGAAAACGTTAGGTCATGCACTGGTCACATCACAACTGGACTATGCTAATAGTTTGCACTTGGGTCTTCCTGCCTACCTGTCAGGAAACTGCAGATTATCCAAAATGCGGCAGCCAGGCTAATCAGAAATGTGCCGCTTCGCCATCACATTTCCCCCACCTACGGAGCCTTCACTGGTTGCCAGTAAGGAAAAGAATAGAATTTAAGTTGTTGACCTTAGCCTATAGAGCGATGGGGAGAATGGCCCAAAATATCTGAAGAAGAGACTACAGAAATACTCCCAGACAAGGGTCCTAAGATCTAACCAACAGGAACTGCTTGTGATTCTACAATTCAGAAAGGCCAGAATTGGCGGGTGTTTGTTCTCAGTAAAAACTGCTTCTTTATGAAACTCTGTGCCTCCACATATTAGGAAGGCCAAGTCGAACGACGGTTTAGAAAGACACTGAAAACTGGGCTGTTTGGCCTTCTCTAGAATTCCTTCACTAGGCCGTGAATCCTGGCTGTTGCTGCCATTACTAGTGCCAGAACACCTCAGTTGGAGGTAGCCGTGAGCTCTATAAATGGTAATAATATTAATAATAATAAGCATTGGCAATTCCCTTATATTTCTTTAAGTGGTAATTTCTGACTTGAGAGAAATAGCTTTATTATGTTTTGTATGGTTGGAATAGTTATGATAAATCCTCTTTAATAGTAAAGTTGAATTTAACACTACTATTTTAGAAATACCACTTTTAGATAGTGGGCATTTCTCTGCCCTTAACTTTGCTCGGAGTGCCTGCAGCCTGTCTTCAATCCACGCCTGGCCTTGGTGACAGCTACACTTTGTGCATACTCTCCAGACAGTCACATCACAGGAAGGGATGGGTGTGACCGGGGATACATCTTCATCCATCTGCACACTAATAGTCTTCCTGGGCAGGGAGAGATGGTTCACACTTACCTCTGATAAGGTTGTGTTCTGCCCTCACACAAATGGGTGATTTACATCCTGCTGGTAGTCTAAAGCCAGGGCTGGGCTGAAAGGGATCCTGGTGCACTTCAGTAGGCTCTTTTGAAGTCCGCTTTCATATCAACTGCACTTGCTCTGGCCCTACCAAATCAGAACACTACTGGGCCTGTTAAAAACTATGCTGGAGTAAAGGCTGCTGTGCTGAAGGATTGTCATCCTGCTGTACATGACTGTTCCTAGGAACTGCTGACCTGCCTGATTCAGCTGTCTGCTGACCTCTGCACTGCGGAAAGCACCAAGGATTAAGCCCAGCGTGACTTCAAGGGATTGCCCCATGTTCATCCCGAGGTCTAAGGGACATCAAATACCTCAGTGCTTGCTTCAGTTACACCACTTCTGCAGGAGCTTTCCTGAGGCTACGTCTGCGTCGTATCCTGGCACTCACAGTACCATGCAATTTAAAAAAAATAGAAAATAAAGCAGGGGCAATGCACTAGCTATGGTTGTTTTGAAGGTGAAAATTCTTCATTGATTGGAAAGTTTTTATGTGGATAAGGGAATAGAAGAATGGTTTGGTGGATTATTGAGTGTATGTCTAGAGGGGGACTGATTAAGGACATAAATTATTTTTGGGTTGACTTTATGAATGGAAGGAGTTTCGCAGAAGCTCCGCAATTTTTCACAACCATGTTCTGTGCAAAGGCGTGTAACGTGATAAGCAACAATGCCCAAACAAAACAATGGGTCAATAGATGGCAACTGACAATAGTCCAACTGAGGCTTCCACTGATGCTGTTACTAGGATCTTCATGGATGTATTGCGTAGGGCCTCTTACACCACATCTACTAGGCCCACTGAAGCATACCCTTCAGTTAGCAGATCCGTTGATCTATGAAGCCTTGCAGTAACTGTTATTGCAGTGCTTACATAAAAAGCAACAAATGCCTAAAATAGGCCAGACCAATGTGCTTTGCTGCCAATGCTTGTTTTTTGGGGGTAAGTGCCTGCACTGGCCAGGCTGTGGGTTTACTTACAGGGTTGAGGGTGTCATAAGTAAGAAAGTCACAAACAGGCCCCAGTCTGCTCTCATGGATGAAGGATATTGTTACTGGATGCGTCCAGTAATCATCCAATAATAGATCCACTCAGCTCAAACCAGCAGGATACCTAGAAACAGCAGGCGAGACAACCGCACACGCAATATCACTGTTAGTCATGGTGTAGGCTGTATCACAGTCGGTGTTTACAGCACAGTCCTCCGTCCCAAAAAGTTGGAAACCTGCTTCTGGAAAAAGAATAATGTGTGCAGATATAAAGTAGCTGTTGAGAGATACAGCCCAGTGAAGTTAGGACTGGGAATAGAGGCTGATGCTGTGGAGAGACTTTGGGTCAGAAAAACAAAGATAGGCAGCATCGTGATGCAGGGGCTATCGAGAAATGTGACTGTAGAGCGGTAAATAACTTGTGAAGAGCTACAAGGCTGAAGAGAGTTGCTTGTACAGTAGAGAGAAGCCTACCAGAAGGACTGGTCTAACAAGTCAGTGAGTGGGTGTTATTTATGGTCTGGCCTGACAACAAACCTGTTGCAAGACAATAATGTAAGAACCACTAAAAGAGGGGCTTTGACTCCACCCAAATGTTGGGAGTCATGTGCACATGTCTTGATAGGGCAGAAGTTGTGTGCTTCCACAAACAAGTGCTTGTGCTCCATGCATCTGCAATCATTTAGTTTATTTATCAAGCTGCCTGAGCTTAAACTTTCAGGGGCACATACATGGCAATGTAATGCTAATAAAGTCTCTTAGATAGCTAGATAATATATGATATTTTTCTCTTGCAACACCACAGGTGGGAGGAGGGCAAACATTACCCTATATTAAGATCTACAAATAGGTATTTTGTCGCATGTAATCTCACAGGTTACTGTAATAGGCCAGAGCTTCAACGATGGTCACACACTCCCACAAACCCTAGGTGGTTTCACTGCGATGCATCTTGTTAGTCTCACTTGAAAGGGGTTGTATACTGTTTTGCAAGATGTATTTTTCCAATTATTTATAACTGTACTCATGATGGTTGCCAGTTTATGTGGACTTGCATAGGCTGATGTTAAGTGTAAAGCCAATGTTGAAGAGTAAAGGATTCATTAGTTGATTGAGAAAGGCATGCTAGATTTCATAGATTTGAGCTGATTATTATGAAAGATTATGAAAAAAGCCAGTAGGCCTTGCCTACTTATTGTGAAAAGCAGGTGTTAAAGAAAATAGGCTTTTAAGGACGCATTGCGATTGCACTGTGCTAAAATCTGTAGTTTCGGTACTTTGTTAAATGGAATTTCACAGATGTCTGTAGTAGGCAAGGGTTTTGCTTTTGGTGATATACCCGAAGAAACAGTGAGGATAGAAGATATGCATTACAATCATCCTTGTTAAGCTCTCTTAGCAGAGATGGTATTTTGCTATGCCAACTAATTTTGTATACATTTGTATTTTTATTACTGTTTGCCGTAAGATTTCCTTGTGGAAAGCTTACGCTCACTACAATGGGCTTACCTTGGTTATGATGACTACCTAATGATAAAGGCTACATACCTGGTCCTTGATCATGAGCATTCATGAAAAAGGCATTAAGCCTGACACATTGAAAAGCACATGTTAAAGTCAATAGGCATTTAAGAGTGGGTTGTATTGGTTATGAATTAAAGACTACAGACAGGTTTTTTGTTGCATTGAATCTCATAGATTACCTTATTAGGAAAGGGTTACCCCCTCTGGCACATGAGAATAGAAGATTTGCACTGTGAGAATCCTTGGTAAGCCCTGTTAGGAAAGATACTGTTTTGCTTTGCCAGCTGTGATTTTGTATACATTTGCATTTTTATGACTGTATGTCTGCTGAATGCCTTGTGGGAAAGCTTATTCTAAGTACACTAGGCCTGAATTGGTTATGGTGACAAGTCAAATGATAACAGCTATCGGCTCAATTGGTGTGCAGGGAAATGATCTACCTGATGCCATATGTCTGGCTGCTTGTTATGAAAAGTTATCACAAAGGCAGTAGGCCTGTCTTATTTATTGTGAAAAGCGTAGGGTAAAGCCAATAGGACTCTAACAGTGGATTGCTGCCACATGATGTCAGACAATAGAAAGGTATTTGGTTAAATGTAATCTCACAGATTACCAACGTAGGCAAAGGTTATGGTGTTGGTCACCCCCTCTGACAGACCCTGGGAGTAACATTTCACTTCGATTATTCTGTTTAGGCCCAATTGAGAGGGACTGTAAATTGTTTTGTCAACTCTAATTTGCATATATTTGTAATTTTATACATTTATGGCAGAAGATATGATGGTTGTGTAACCTGTGGAATACATAATGTCAAGCCATTGGTAAAGGAAAGACGCCTGGGAAAAGGTATATCAGATTTCTTAGATGTGATCTGTTTAGAATGAAAAGTTGCGACAAGGAAAGTTGGTCTTTCCTACTTATTGTGAAAGGTATGTGTTAAAGGCAAACAGCTTTTAATTGAAAATTGTAAATGTATTTATATAGCACTTACGACCCCTGACCAGGGATTGCAGCACTTTTTCTGAGTAACTAGCTGTTGTGGAACCCAAGATTAGTAGTTAGTAAAAAATGTCTTTCTTGAGCATTAGTTGTGTGGGTTTATGCTCTTGATTTTATGTGAATTTAGTACAGTTTGGGGTAGGAATAGAATGATAGGAATGGATTTAGAAAGGGGAATTTGGAGTAGAGATGGAATGAAAGGAATGGATTTGAAAGGGGAAGTAGGATAAGTTACGTGTAATCCTAGTTCTCTTCCAGGGGTATCAAAGTCATAAACACTGAATATTCCCGCCCATGTGCGGGGACCCCAGAAATAATAGAAATTATATATATATATATATATATATATATATATATATATATATATATATATGTATGTATGTATGTATGTATGTGTATATATATACATATATATATATATATGTATATATATGTATATATACATATGAATCACCAAAGTGCCCCACGCATTCGAAGGGTCACTCGACGTCGCTCGCACCAGCCGGCCTTTTATTGCTGCTCTCCTCGTATTTCAGCCATTAATTGTAAATTTCCCCAACGCGTTTCAAGGCTGACACTCCTCTTCCTCATGGAGCTTGCTTGAACAAATGGCATCACAAACTCACGTAACTCTGATTTTAGGCATCTTTTATTTCTACAAATCCCTCCCAGAAGCTTGACTCAGTGCAGTTTCTACAGGATGCATGATGGGATATGTAGTTGCCAATGTTAGTAGTTAAATTATTACCTCGGAGTCTATCAGAGCACCTAAGTAATGAAATCTCTGAGTTGGGAGAGATGTTGATTTGTCGAAATTTACATGCAGGCCCAGCCGGTGACAAAGCGTGAGACAGTCCAGAAAATGATTCCTCACAGTGCTCGGGGAGGGACATTTCAACAGCCAATCGTCTAAGTAGGGGTACACGAAGATTCCTCTTCATCGCAGTGCGACTGCCACTACTGCCATGCACTTCGTGATAACCTGTGGGGCTGACTTTAACCCAAAGGGCAGCACCTTGAACTGGTAATGAGAGGATCCCACACGAAATCTCAGGTACTGCCTGTGATGTTGATTGATGGGCACGTGAAAATACGCATCTTGCAGATCCAGCGAACACATCCAATCCCCTTGTCTGAGATGTGGATATATTTGATGGAGAGCCAATATGCGAAACTTCTCCTTTTTTATTGATAGTTTGAGTGTTCGCAGATCTAGAATGGGTCTCTACTCCGATTTTCGACCCTTTTTCTTTACCAAGAAGTATCTTGAGTAAACTCCTCTCCCTCTCTGAGCCACTGGCACCCTCTTGATGGCTGACTTTTTGAGAAGGGTGGCCACCTCTTTCTGTAAGAGCTTCAGTTGGTGACTCGATGATGGAACTGGTGGGATTGAGGGAGGACGGTGTCGGAAACGTAGAGAGTACCCATGCTGTAGCGTAGATAGCATCCACCGGTCCTTTGTGATAGCTCGCCACTCTTCGAGATGATTTGCAATACTCCCCCCCCCCCCCCCCCCCCCACTGGAGTGGTTAACGGCGACAGGGGAAGTGGGCCCTCATGGTTTCATCTGCGTCTTGGCGGAGTTGTGGCCTTGGTGCTGATTTCCTCCTCCTGGAGGGCCATCTGCCTCGATACTGTGATCGTTGTTGACCTTGCTGATCCTGATTTTTTTGCCAATGAGGGGTTTGAACCCTCTGTTGGGAAGATCGCCGGTTGTAAGGTCTGTATCTTTTGCGGAATTCCTTCCGTTTCTCAAGGCCCACTGCCTTTAGAGTGTCCAGTTCTGCTTTCATGCGAGAGACATCTCCTCATCGGTGTGAGCCCCAAACAGAGAAGAACCAGAGAAAGGAAGGGTAAGGATACGCGCCTGCGCTTCTGGCTTAAGCGCCGTAAGTCTAAGCCAAGATGCTCTTCTTGCGCACATTCCATGTGCATAAACATGGGCAGAAAGTGTAGCCCCATCTGCCGCAGCGCTGATAACCTGGCTTGAAACCAAGCTGCCCTCCTTCAAGATTTCCTCAAAATCTTTACGGTCTTCCTCTGGCAATTTCTCCGTGAACCTCTGTAGTGAGTCCCATAGCTATCTGTCATACCTGCCCAGAAGAGCTGATGCATTGGAGACCTTTAACATGGAGGCGTAAGTGCCGCAAACTTTTCTGCCCCACGAATCTTGTGTTTTACTCTCCTTGTCTGGAGGCACAGTGGAGGAGGAGGCAACAGCATGGGTCTTTTTTGCCGCAGCAATGATGACAGAATCTGGGGGAGGCTCGGCCCTAAGGAAGAGCGGATCATCTTCTGGTGAGCAGTATGTAGGAGAGTAGGGTCTGCTTTCTATGTTCACCCCCACTTTTTGCTTTTGCTTCACTGGTTTTCGACTTAGATGTGGCTGTGGGCCTGCTAATCAGACCCACAGCCCGGCTGTTCTCTCTCTAAATTCACTATGCACTTTAGGTGCATAACCCAATTGGTAAGGATCACCTTTTTGGACCCTGTACAGTGTACCTTAGGTACCCAGGGCATAGGTGTACCCTAGACCTACTAGGGGCTGCAGCATGTATTATGCCACCCCTGGCTGGCCTTCCATTATGACACAACTGGCTGATCACTCAGCTGGGGCAAGGTCGTGATTGGTAACATGTGAGATGGTGCTCTAGCATGAGCTGAGCCTGTCTGCAGCTTTCGGAACCATGTCCTTATAGCTGTTCTATGATATCGCCTACCATATACTCTTAAAGTGCCTTATAATCCTCGCGGTTATGGTAACTATGGTTTGGCTTTATCAAAACATGTCCTGTAAGGTGTCTAACACTTTGGAATACTACCCCCACACCATTTCTGGCAGTGAGGATAGTATTCCTCCCTTCTAGAGGGAGAAGACATGTTGAAGACCTACTACCCGGTTAAAGTTAACCAGAGCCCCAGCGTCACAAAATGGACGCTGCTGCCACAGACACGAGTCTGACCTCCTGCTGCTGGGAGACCTTCCAGCGAGGGAGGCTTGGACAATAGCTTTCCTGCCTTGTGAGGTGCTAGCACCACCCTAGACAGGCCTTAGTGTATTGGGGCAGGGAGGGATGAATGAAACGAGACACTGCCTGGGGCACACAAGGTGTCCCATGCATAGTCCAGTTCAAGCCGGTGCTGGGGCACTCCAGCCCCAGTCCTGGCGCGAAACTGGACAAAGGGAAGGGGGTGTAACCACCCCCCTCCCTGGTCCCACCCATAAGGCGTGACCTAGCAGGCAACCCAGCCCCCCAGATTAGTATAAGAGTGGTAGCTGGGCCCCAGGATATTAGATTATCCTGAACCTGCAACTTGAACAGAAACTCTGGACCTTCGACGAAAGAAGAAGACTGAAGAATCTCCCTTGTGGCCAAGGAGTGGCTACCCTGTGCAAACAGGCACCATCAAGAGACTACCCTTTGCTTTGCTAAAGTTCTACGAGGGACCGACTGCAGAGCCCGACCAGAGCCTTGACTTCCAGACTTCTCCGACCCTGATCCACATCCACAGCCGAGCTGAGATCCGTGGAGGCGACGAGAGACGTGGGACCGGCTACCTGGGAAAAGTGGCGAGTATCTTCCAGCGCAGCTTCTGAGGCACCCTCGAAGTTGTGCACCGGGGATTGAGAAGCCCCAACCCCAAGCACCATCTGCAACGAAGATCAGCCCCCCACACTCCACGAGTCCTGCGTGGGGCCCTTCTGCATTTTCCTGCTTGCCGCGTCTGTCCGGTTGCTTGCCCGTTGGCTAGCGGCCTTTGTGACGACACACCTTGAAATCTTCACTGCTGGTTTGGCTCCTCCAGACTGGCTCCGGCTTCTTTGCAAAAGAGAAGCACCCCAGACCTCCCTGGTCTGCACCAGAAGCAAGTTCTCCGTTCTTCGTGGGTTCCGCTCGCCAAGGCTTGGTCAGTCCTAGTTCGACTTCGACACCGCCGACAGCAAGAGCCTTCGTGGGACAGCTTACCTCCTGGTCCTGGTCATCCTTGACGTCTCCTGGTACCCGTGGCTGCAGCGACAAGCTTCACCCTTCACCTGCAATCTTCACGACATCGCCTGGTTCCTTCCTGGTTCCACGTGGTCACTGGCTAGTGAACTTGACTCTGTCCCTTCTGCTTGCAGGTACCCTTCCTTCTTGATCCCGGCCTTGGGATACACCGGACACTCTGCACTGACTGCCTGTCAGCAACTTTCCTTCAGGCATCCATAGAAGTCCACGACGAAACCCGACGCAAGTTCACACCTATGCACCCGCAGCCCGTGGGCTAGGTAACTTGGGTACTTCGGTGCTCACAAGGGTAGTGACTATCCTAGGGTCTAGTTTCCGAGTCTCGACTTTCTAGTTGCTCCAGAAGTGTCCTAAAACTGCTTATTTCAGAACTGTACTATTTCTATCGACTATACGCATTACGCGTGAGTGTTTCCACTCTGCACCTGAATCCCGTGGGCCTCCCACTTCCTAACTGTTGGTAGTGTAGTGTAGCCCCAGCGATTCCCTAGGCCTAGGCCTATTCTATTTCCGTGACAGTGGTCCTTATACCACTTCTTTAGTATATGGTTTGCGTGGCCCCTAGGCCCCCCAGTATAAGAGTGGGAGCTGAGTCCCTAGGACTTTGGATTATCCTGATAAACTGAACTTGAACAGAAACTATGGACCTTTGACATTCGACTACGGAAGAAGACTGAAGAATCTCCCTTGTGGTCAAGGAGTGACCACCCTGTGCAAACAGGCACCATCAAGCAACCTGCCGTTTGCTTTGCTCAACGTTCTACGAGGAACCGACTGCAGAGCTCGACCAGCGCCTTGACTTCCAGACTTCTCTGACCCTGATCCACATCCACAGCAAAGCTGAGATCCGTGGAGGCGACGAGAGACGTGGGACCGGCTACCTGGGAAAATTGGCAACTTGCTTCCAGTGCAGCTTCTGAGGCATCCTCGAAGTTGTGCTCTGGGGATTGAGAAGCCCCAACCCCGAGCACCATCTGCACCGAAGATCAGCCCTCCACACTCCACGAGTTCTGCGTGGGGCCCTTCTGCATTTTCCTGCTCGACGCGTCTGTCCGGTTGCTTGCCTGCTGGCTAGTAGCCTTTGTGACAACGAACCTTGAACTTTCCACTGCTGGTTTGGCTCCTCCAGATTGGCCCTTGCTTCCCTGCAAAAGAGAAGCACCTCGGACCTTCCTGGTCTGCAACAGAAGCGAATCCTTCATTCTGCGTGGGTTGCGCTTGCCAAGGCTTGTTGTGTCCCAACTCGACATCGACGCCGCTGACAGCAAGAGCCCTCGTGGGACAGCTTGACTCCTGATTCTGGTCATCCTCGACGCCTCCTGGAACCCGTGGCTGCTGCGACAAGCTTCACCTCTTCACCTGCATCTTCACGACATCGCCTGGTTCCTTCCTGGTTCCTTCCCGGCTCCTGGCTGGTGACCTAGACTCTGTCCCCTCTGCTTACAGGTATCCTCCTTCCTGATTCCATCCTTGGAATCCACCGGACACTTTCCACTGACTGCCTGTCAGCAACTTTCTTCAGGCATCCATAGGAGTCGACGACGAAACCCGACGCAAGTTCACACCTATGCACCCGCAGCCCGTGGGCTAGGTAACTTGAGTACTCCGGTGCTCACAAGGGTATTGATTATCCAAGTGTCTAGTTTCCAAGTCTCTAACTCCTAGTTCCTTCCGAAGTGTCCTAAAACTCTTAATTTCTAAATACTACTATTTCTATCGACTTTAACGCATTACGCGTGAGTGTTTCCACTCTGCACCTGAATCCCGTGGGCCTCCCACTGCCTAGCAACTGATAGGATGGTGTAGCCCCAGCGATTCCCTAGGCATAGGCCTAACCTGTGTTCGTGACAGTGGTTCTTATACCACTTACTTAGTATATGGTTTGAGTTGCCCCTGGGGCCTAACTGTATTACTTACCTGTGTGACTTATGTATGCTTAAATAAGACTGTGTTGTACTTACCTCGAATCTCATAAAGAGTGCTGAGGGTATTTTGACTAGAACAAATACATTCTATTTTTATAATATATCTGTTGTGGTGTCCTTTCATTTGGTATTCAAGGGATTGCAAATGGTATAACAGCTGGCTTCACATGCCATACAGAGTTTAGCCTAAGACTGCTCTTGTCCATGCTACCACTAGGATAGCTGGTCTATAAGGTTGACTTTACAACCAATCACCATAAGGGTTGTTTGGACTGATCCAAGGTGTACACTAGAACTAGTGACATCATATATCAGGCCAACTTCTCACATTGGTGAGCAGCGGTTAGGATCTGAGCTTGCTGTTGTAATACCATTGCAATCTTGAGATATCAAATTGAAAGATCACAAAGATATTTGTAAGGTACATATGAAATAGCTTATAAATACTTAAGTTCTACTGAACTTAGTTGTTGTAGGTTGAAGGGCCTAGCACACCCTGACTACAACTACTAGAGAGGTTTAGTAGGTACAACTAGTGTAGGTAGGTGCACACACCACACCCTCACTAGATCATGTCTCTGAGAGGAGATCAAGTTGATTCTCTCTCAGGAGGGGGATATCCTAGAAAGATACCCTCTAGATATGATACCCTAACTTTTCAGGAAATGAGACAATTGTGTACCTCCAGAAAGTTAAAACAGGGTTCAAATCCTACCCTCATTTATCTAGTGGAGATCTTAGAAGAGTATGATGCTCAGAGAGCCTCCCAGGATGGTGCCTTAGGTACCAATGAGGGTCTGCCCTCTGCGGAAGATTCCCCTCACAATACTGATCAAGAAGAGTCAGGAGGGACTTCAGAAGATGAGGTAGACAGCCAGGTCCAAGTTAGGAGACTTAGCCAGGCTAACTTAAGCCTACATGGGAGTCTGACTGGGGCCCCCCCCCATTCAGACCCTCAAGTGGACTTAACCAGAGAAACAGGAGAGGAAGATCCCCTTCAAGGGAATCTATCCACTCCCATGTCTCTAATAGCTCCAATGCCTCTTCTCACAGGGGAATGACTTCTCCACAGAGAAAAGAGCATCAGGCCAGAATGAGGGAAGTCAATCTGAGGATTGAAAGGGAAGAACTTGCCAAAGAGAGACTTGCTCTGGCCAGAGAGCAAAAGTTAAGTGGGCTAGGACCAACTGGTGGCAGCAATATCCCTAAGGATAGAGACAGGGCCTATGATAATAGAAACCTGAGCAAGATTGTCCCTCCCTACAAGTGTGGGGATGACATCCACAAATGGATAACTGCTTTGGAGAGAGCTTGCAAAGTACAGCAGGTACCCCAAAGTCAGTGGGCAGCTATCTCGTGGCTCTCCTTCTCTGAGAAAGGCAGAGACAAGCTCCTCACAGTTAGTGATGAGGATGCTGACAATTACACTGTCCTGAAGAGTGCTCTGATTGATGGGTTTGGCCTAACCACTGAACAATACAGGTTGTTGTTCAGGGATACCCAGAAGACACAGACTCAGGACTGGACTGACTTTGTAGATTGTGCCACTAAGGCTTTGGAAGGCTGGTTATTGGGTAGTAAGGTTAAGGACTATACAGGATTGTATAATTTGATCATGAGAGAACAAATACTTAACAACTGTCAAAACCAGCTGCTGCATCAACACTTGATTGACTCTGACCTAACTTCTCCCCAGGAATTGGGAAAGAAGGCAGATAGGTGGGTCAGGACTAGAGTTAAGCAGAAAAACCAGAACCAGGGCGGTGATCAGAAAAAGGCAGACCAGAATGGTAATGAGCAGAAATCAAAAGACCAGAAGTCTTCACCAGGCCCCCAAAAGGCTCAGGGGGAGGGTGGTCCCAAAAAGGATAAAAAGAAAGATGGTCAAAAGAAACCTTGGTGTAACTATTGTAAGTCTAATTCACATTGGTTTAGTGAGTGCACCAAAAAGGACAAGCCCCCAACCACCATTGCCCCTAAGGCAACTGTACCCCCTAGTCCAGCTGTAAGTGGTTGTTCCCAACAAAAGGGTGTAATAGGGTTAACCCTGGGAACTGAAGTGGATTCTGGCCTAGTCAGGATACCCACTCAGGCTGTTCTGATCTGTGATGGGGACATAGCTTTGTCCTCTACTGTGGGTCCCAGTAACCTGGGCAAGTACAGACAGACTCCTTTGATCAACCAAAGAATGGCTCAGGCCTACAGGGACACAGGTGCTAGTGTCACAATGGTGACACCTGCCTTTGTGGACCCTGGACAGATCATGCTAGGTGAGAACTACCTAGTGACCAACGCTAGCAATGCCACTACCTCCCATAGTGTGGCAATTGTTAACTTCTCCTTGGGAGGGGTAACTGGCCTCAAGAAAGTTGTGGTGAGTTCAGATCTCCCTGTAGAATGTCTGTTGGGGAATGACCTTGAAACTTCAGTGTGGTATGAAGTGGAGTATAGGACCCATGCAGAAATGCTGGGAATAGATGCACATGTCCTTGCTGTGACCAGGTCACAGGCCAAAAAGTGCAACACTGAACAAGTGCTGTATCCTGGGACAATGGACCAGACACAACTGAAGAGAAAGAGCAGTAGGGTTAAGGTTGTGCCTTCCCCCCTGCCTCAGGTAGAGAGTCAGCCCTCACAGGAGGATGATTCTGAGAGCCCTGAAGGAACTGTCCTAGAAGAACTGGAACCTGACCAGGTTGAGTTTCTTGGGACAGGGGGACCTTCAAGGGCAGATTTGAGGCAGGCACATTAGACTGTCCTTCTCTTGAATATCTCAAACAGCAGGCTGCTGCTGAGGCTGCAGGGAATGCTCAAGGTACCCATAGAGTGTATTGGGATGAATGGCTACTGTACTCAGAGGCTAGAGACCCCAAGCCTGGTGCATCCAGGAGGTTGGTCATACCATTCAGTTTCAGAGGCTTCCTTCTTACCTTGGCCCATGATATTCCCCTTACAGGACACTTAGGCCAGAATAAGACCTGGGACAGACTTGTCCCTCACTTTTACTGGCCTCACATGTCAGAAGATACCAAGGAGTTTTGTCGCTCCTGTGTCACCTGCCAAGCCAGTGGCAAATCAGGTGGCACCACAAAGGCCCCCCTCATACCACTACCAGTGGTGGGGGTCCCCTTTGAGAGAGTGGGGATAGACATTGTAGGACCAATGGACCCCCAAACAGCATCTGGGCACAGATTCATACTGGTGATAGTGGACCATGCCACCAGGTATCCAGAAGCTATACCCCTAAGGACCACAACAGCTCCTGTTGTGGCAAGGGCCCCACTTGGAGTATTCTCCAGAGTGGGCTTTCCAAAGGAGGTTATTTCTGACAGAGGTACCAACTTCATGTCAGGATATTTGACTGCAATGTGGAAGGAGTGTGGTGTCAACTACAAATTCACTACACCCTATCACCCACAGTGCAAAGGGCTTGTGGAGAGATTCAACAAGACTGCTTACAGAGAGGTCCCACAAAAGGGGGTTGGCTACAGCCCTTTTGAGCTTTTGTTTGGGCATCCTGTAAGGGGACCCCTGTGTTTAGTAAGGGAAGGATGGGAGAGACCTCTCAGACAACCCAAACTGGACATAGTGGATTATGTACTTGGCCTCCGCTCCAGGATGGCAGAGTATATGAAGAAGGCTTCTAAAAACCTTGAGGCAAGCCAAGAAATCCAAAAAGCTTGGCATGACCAAAAGGCTGTGCTGACTGTGTACCAGCCAGGACAGAAAGTCTGGGTGTTCAAGCCAGTGGCCCCAGCAGCACTCCAGGACAAATGGTCTGGACCCCACACTATTGTTGAACAAAAGGGAGAAGTCACCTACTTGGTGGACCTTGGGACTCCCAGAAGCACCCACAGGGTGCTTCATGTCAACAGGTTAAAGGCATATGTTGACAGGGCAGACATGGGCTTACTCATGGCTACAGATGAGGGGCAGGAGGAAGAGAGTGACCCTCTCCCAGACCTGCTGACTCAGAACCCTGATGATGGTTCAGTTGATGGTGTGGTCTTTTCTGACAGCCTCACTGACCATCAGCAACAGGACTGCAGACAAGTTCTGCAGGCCTACAGACATATGTTCTCTCTGACCCCAAGTCAGACAAACTGGTGCACCCATGAGGTAGACACTGGTGACAGTCTGCCTGTGAAGAGTAAAATCTACAGGAAACCTGACCATGCCAGGGACTGCATAAAGATTGAGGTACAAAAGATGTTGGAGCTGGGAGTCATTGAACCTTCAGAGAGCCCTTGAGCTAGTCCTGTAGTTCTTGTGCCAAAACCTCACACCCAAGATGGTAAGAGAGAGGTGAGGTTTTGCGTGGATTACAGAGGTCTCAATGCTGTCACTAGGACAGATGCCCACCCAATACCTAGGGCAGATGAGCTCATTGACAGATTGGCAGCTGCCAAGTTTTTGAGTACATTTGACCTGACAGCAGGCTACTGGCAAATCAGACTACCTGAGAATGCAAAGGCCAAAACTGCTTTCTCGACCCCAGGAGGACATTATCAATTTGTGGTAATGCCCTTTGGTTTGAAGAATGCACCTGCCACTTTCCAAAGGTTGGTGAATGAAGTCCTTACAGGTCTGGATGACTACTGTGCAGCTTATCTTAATGATATTGCTGTCTTTAGCTCCACCTGGGAGGATCACCTGGTACACCTGAGGAATGTTTTAGAGGCCCTGCAAAAGGCAGGCCTCACTGTCAAGGCCACTAAGTGCCAGATAGGGCAGAGCAAGGTTGTGTACCTGGGCCACCTAGTAGGTGGGGGTCAGGTTCAACCACTGGAGAGCAAGATCCAGACCATAAAGAACTGGACTCCTCCAATTACCCAGACTCAGGTCAGAGCTTTCTTGGGCCTGACTGGGTACTACAGAAAGTTTGTTAAGAACTATGGGTCCATTGTGACACCACTTAATGACTTGACCTCTAAGAAGATGCCAAAGAAAGTTCAGTGGACAGTAAGCTGTCAGAAAGCATTTGATGACCTGAAGCAGGCCATGTGCACAGCACCTATTCTGAAAAGTCCAGACTACTCCAAAGAGTTCATTGTCCAGACAGATGCTTCTGGGTTGGGTGTGGGAGCTGTTCTTTCACAACTGAATATAGATGGTCAAGACCAGCCCATTGCTTTTATTAGTAGAAGGCTGACCCCTAGAGAGAAACGTTGGTCAGCTATTGAGAGGGAGGCCTTTGCTGTGGTTTGGTCACTGAAGAAGCTGAGGCCATACCTGTTTGGCACTCACTTCAAGATTCAGACAGACCATAAGCCCCTCTTGTGGCTAAATCAGATGAAGGGTGAAACTCCCACACTTCTTAGGTGGTCCATTTCCCTACAGGGTATGGACTTCACAGTGGAACATAGACCTGGGACTGACCATGCCAATGCAGATGGACTCTCCAGATATTTCCACTTAGAACATGAAGACTCAACTGGTCAAGGTTAGTTTAATGTCCCTATGTTGGGGGGGGGGGGTGTAGGAGAGTAGGGTCTGCTTTCTATGTTCTCCCCCACTTTTTGCTTTTGCTTCACTGGTTTTCGACTTAGATGTGGCTGTGGGCCTGCTAATCAGACCCACAGCCCGGCGGTTCTCTCTCTAAATTCACTATGCACTTTACGTGTATAACCCAATTGGTAAGGATCACCTTTTTGGACCCTGTACAGTGTACCTTAGGTACCCTGGGCATAGGTGTACCCTAGACCTACCAGGGGCTGCAGCATGTATTATGCCACCCCTGGCTGGCCTTCCATTATGACACAACTGGCTGATCACTCAGCTGGGGCAAGGTCGTGTACTCACCCCTTGCTTAGGTGTAGTATTCATATACCTACCTTATATATAGACACAGGGGTAACCTATCAGTCACTCCTATGGCAGGCCTTAACACTCCTGAAGGCAGAGTGCTTGGTAACATATGAGATGGTGCTCTAGCATGAGCTGAGCTTGTCTGCAGCTTTCGGAACCATGTCCTTATAGCTGTTCTATGATATCGCCTACCATATACTCTTAAAGTGCCTTATAATCCTCGCGGTTATGGTAACTATGGTTTGGCTTTATCAAAACATGTCGTGTAAGGTGTCTAACACTTTGGAATACTACCCCCACACCATTTCTGGCGGTGAGGATGGTATTCCTCCCTTCTAGAGGGAGAAGACATGTTGAAGACCTACTACCCGGTTAAAGTTAAGCAGAGCCCCAGCGTCACAAAATGGACGCTGCTGCCACAGACACGAGTCTGACCTCCTGCTGCTGGGAGACCTTCCAGCGAGGGAGGCTTGGACAATAGGTTTCCTGCCTTGGGAGGTGCTAGCACCACCCTAGACAGGCCTTAGTGTATTGGGGCAGGGAGGGATGAATGAAACGAGACACTGCCTGGGGCAAACAAGGTGTCCCATGCATAATCCAGTTCAAACCGGTGCTGGGGCACTCCAGCCCCAGTCCTGGCGCGAAACTGGACAAAGGGAAGGGGGTGTAACCACCCCCCTCCCAGGTCCCACCCATAGGAGGGACCTAGCAGGTAACCCAGCACCCCAGATTAGTATAAGAGTGGGAGCTGAGTCCCTAGGACTTTGGATTATCCTGATAAACTGAACTTGAACAGAAACTCTGGACCTTCGACATTCGACTACCGAAGAAGACTGAAGAATCTCTCTTGTGGCCAAGGAGTGACTACCCTGTGCAAACAGGCACCATCAAGCGACCTGCCGTTTGCTTTGTTCAACGTTCTACGAGGAACCGACTGCAGAGCTCGACCAGCGCCTTGACTTCCAGACTTCTCTGACCCTGATCCACATCCACAGCAAAGCTGAGATCCGTGGAGGCGACGAGAGACGTGGGACCGGCTACCTGGGAAAATTGGCGACTTGCTTCCAGCGCAGCTTCTGAGGCATCTTCGAAGTTGTGCTCTGGGGATTGAGAAGCCCCAACCCCGAGCACCATCTGCACCGAAGATCAGCCCTCCACACTCCACGAGTTCTGCGTGGGGCCTGTGAGAAGTTGGCCTGATGTATGATGTCACTAGTTCTAGTGTACACCTGATATCAGTCCAAACAACCCTTATGGTGATTGGTTGTAAAGTCAACCCTATAGACCAGCTATCCTAGTGGTAGCATGGACAAGAGCAGTCTTAGGCTAAACTCTGAATGGCATGTGAAGGCAGCTGTTATACCATATATAATCCCTTGAATACCAAATGAAAGGACACCACAACAGATATATATATAAAATAAAGTGTATTTATTCTAGTCAAACCCTCAGCACTCTTTATGAGATTCGAGGTAAGTACAACACAGTCTTATCCAAGCATACATTAAGTCACACAGGTAAGTAATACAGTTAGGCCCTAGGGGCCACGCAAACCGTCTGTCATGGAAATAGGATAGGCCTAGGCCTAGGGAATCGCTGGGGCTACACTACACTACCCAAGGTTAGGAAGAGGGAGGCCAACGGGATTCAGGTGCAGAGTGGAAACACCCACGCGTAATGCGTATAATCGATAGAAATAGTACAGTTCTAAAATAAGCAGTTTTAGGACACTTCTGGTATAGCTAGAAAGTCGAGACTCGGAAACTAGACCCTAGGATAGTCAATACCCTTGTGAGCACCGGAGTACCCAAGTTACCTAGCCCACGGGCTGCGGGTGCATAGGTGTGAACTTGCGTCGGGTTTCGTCGTGGACCTCTATGGATGCCTGAAGGAAAGTTGCTGA
Source organism: Triturus cristatus (assembly GCF_964204655.1). Classification (NCBI taxonomy): domain Eukaryota; kingdom Metazoa; phylum Chordata; class Amphibia; order Caudata; family Salamandridae; genus Triturus; species Triturus cristatus. Next base: position 1,135,280,640 of record NC_140594.1, on the reverse strand, counting down.
CAGGCAGTCAGTACAGAGTGTCCGGTAGATCCCAAGGCCGGGATCAAGAAGGAAGGATACCTGCAAGCAGAAGGGACAGAGTCAGGGTCACTAGCCAGTGACCACGTGGAACCAGGAAGGAACCAGGCGATGTCGGGAGATTGCAGGCGAAGAGGTGAAGCTTGTCGCAGCAGCCACGGGTACCAGGAGACGTCGAGGACGACCAAGACCAGGAGGCGAGCTGTCCCACGAAGGCTCTTGCTGTCGGTGGCGTCGAAGTCGAACTAGGACTCACCAAGCCTTGGCAAGCGGAACCCACGAAGAACGAAGGACTTGCTTCTGGTGCAGACCAGGAAGGTCTGGGGCGCTTCTCTTTTGCAGAGGAGCAGGAGCCAGTCTGGAGGAGCCAAACCAGCAGTGGAAAATCTAAGGTGTGACGTCGCAAAGGCTGCTAGCCAACGGGCAAGCAACCGGACAGACGCGGCAAGCAGGAAAATGCAGAATGGCCCCACGCAGGACTCGTGGAGTGTGGGGTCTGATCTTCGGTGCAGATGGTGCTTGGGGTTGGGGCTTCTCAATCCCCGGTGCACAACTTCGAGGGTGCCTCAGAAGCTGCGCTGGAAGATACTCGCCACTTTTCCCAGGTAGCCGGTCCCACGTCTCTCGTCGCCTCCACGGATCTCAGCTCGGCTGTGGATGTGGATCAGGGTCGGAGAAGTCTGAAAGTCAAGGCTCTGGTCAGGCTCTGCAGTCGGTCCCTCGTAGAACTTCAGCAAAGCAACGGGTAAGTCTCTTGATGGTGCCTGTTTGCACAGGGTAGTCACTCCTTGGCCAAAAGGGAGATTCTTCAGTCTTCTTCTTTCGTCGAATGTCGAAGGTCCAGAGTTTCTGTTCAAGTTGCAGGTTCAGGAAAATCTAATCTCCTGGGGCCCAGCTACCACACTTATACTAATCTGGGGGGCTGGGTTGCCTGCTAGGTCACGCCTTATGGGTGGGACCTGGGAGGGGGGTGGTTACACCCCCTTCCCTTTGTCCAGATTCGCGCCAGGACTGGGGCTGGAGTGCCCCAGCACCGGTTTGAACTGGACTATGCATGGGACACCTTGTGTGCCCCAGGCAGTGTCTCGTTTCTTTCATCCCTCCCTGCCCCAATACACTAAGGCCTGTCTGGGGTGGTGCTCGCACCTCCCAAGGCAGGAAACCTATTGTCCAAGCCTCCCGTGCCGGGATCACTCCCAGCAGTAGGAGGTCAGACTTGTGTCGTGGCAGCAGCATCCATTTTGTGATGCTGGGGCTCTGGTTAACTTTAACCGGGTAAGTAGGTTTCAACATGTCTTCTCCCTCTAGAAGGGAGGGATAATATCCTCATCACCAGAAATGGGATGGGGGTATTATTCCAAAGTGTTAGACACCTTACACGACATGTTTTGATAAAGCCAAACAATAGTTACCATAACCGTTTAAGATTATAAGGCACTTTAAGCGTATATGGTAGGCTATATCATAGAACAGCTATAAGGACATGGTTCCGAAAGCTGCAGACAGGCTCAGCTCATGCTAGAGCACCATCTCACATGTTACCAAGCACTCTGCCTCCAGGATTGGTAAGGCCTGCCATAGGAGTGGCTGATAGGTACACATGTGTCTATATATAAGGTAGGTATAGGAATACTACACCTAAGCAAGGGGTGATTACACGACCTTGCCCCAGCTGAGTGATCAGCCAGTTGTGTCATAATGGAAGGCCAGGCCAGGGGTGGCATAATACATGCTGCAGCCCCTGGTAGGCCTAGGGTACACCAATGCCCTGGGTACCTAAGGTACGCTGTACAGGGGCCAATAAGGGGATCCTATCCAAATGGGTTATGCACCTAAAGTACATAGTATTAATTTAGAGAGAGAACAGCAGGGCTGTGGGTCTGATTAGCAGGCCCACAGCCACATCTAAGTCAAAAACCAGTAAAGCAAAAGCAAAAAGTGGGGGTGAACATAGAAAGCAGACCCTACTCTCCTACACAACCCCCCCAAAACTTAGGGACATTAAACTAACCTTGACCAGTTGAGTCTTCATGTTCTAAGTGGAAATATCTAGAGAGTCCATCTGTATTGGCATGGTCAGTCCCAGGTCTATGTTCCACTGTGAAGTCCATCCCCTGTAGGGAAATGGACCACCTAAGAAGTTTGGGATTTTCACCCTTCATCTGATTTAGCCACAAGAGGGGCTTATGGTCTGTCTGAATCTTGAAGTGAGTGCCAAACAAGTATGGCCTCAGCTTCTTCAGGGCCCAAACCACAGCAAAGGCCTCCCTCTCAATAGTTGACCAACGTTTCTCTCTAGGGGTCAGCCTTCTACTTATAAAAGCAATGGGCTGGTCTTGACCATCTATATTAAGTTGTGAAAGAACAGCTCCCACACCCAACTCAGAAGCATCTGTCTGGACAATAAACTCTTTGGAGTAGTCTGGACTTTTCAGAATAGGTGCACTGCACATGGCCTGCTTCAGGTCATCAAATGCTTTTTGACAGCTTACTGTCCACTGAACTTTCTTTGGCATTTTCTTGGAGGTCAAGTCATTAAGTGGTGTCACAATGGACCCATAGTTCTTAACAAACTTTCTGTAGTACCCAGTCAGGCCCAAGAAAGCTCTGACCTGAGTCTGGGTAGTTGGAGGAGTCCAGTCCTTTATGGTCTGGATCTTGCTCTCCAGGGGTTGAACCTGACCCCCACCGACTAGGTGGCCCAGGTATACAACCTTGCTCTGCCCTATCTGGCACTTAGTGGCCTTGATAGTGAGGCCTGCCTTTTGCAGGGCCTCTAAAACATTCCTCAGGTGGACCAGGTGATCCTCCCAGGTGGAGCTAAAGACAGCAATATCATCAAGATAAGCTGCACAGTAGTCATCCAACCCAGTAAGGACTTGATTCACCAACCTTTGGAAAGTGGCAGGTGCATTCTTCAAACCAAAGGGCATTACCACAAATTGATAATGTCCTCCTGGGGTCGAGAAAGCAGTTTTGGCCTTTGCATTCTCAGCTAGTCTGATCTGCCAGTAGCCTGCTGTCAGGTCAAATGTGCTCAAAAACTTAGCAGCTGCCAGTCTGTCAATGAGCTCATCTGCCCTAGGTATTGGGTGGGCATCTATCCTAGTGACAGCATTGATACCTCTGTAGTCCACGCAAAACCTCATCTCTCTCTTACCATCTTGGGTGTGAGGTTTTGGCACCAGAACTACAGGACTAGCCCAAGGGCTCTCTGAAGGTTCAATGACTCCCAGCTCCAACATCTTTTGTACCTCAACTTTTATGCAGTCCCTGACATGGTCAGGTTGCCTGTAGATTTTACTCTTCACAGGCAGACTGTCACCAGTGTCCACCTCATGGGTGCACCAGTTTGTCTGACTTGGGGTCAGAGAGAACATACGTCTATAGGATTGCAGAACTTGTCTGCAGTCCTGTTGCTGATGGACAGTGAGGCTGTCAGAAAAGACCACACCATCAACTAAGCCATCATCAGGGTTCTGAGTCAACAGGTCTGGGAGAGGGTCACTCTCTTTCTCCTGCCCCTCATCTGTAGCCATGAGTAAGCCCATGTCTGCCCTGTCAACATATGCCTTCAATCTGTTGACATGAAGCACCCTGTGGGGGCTTCTGGGAGTCCCAAGGTCCACCAAGTAGGTGACTTCTCCCTTTTTCTCAACAATAGTGTGGGGTCCAGACCATTTGTCTTGGAGTGCTGCTGGGGCCACTGGCTCCAACACCCACACTTTCTGCCATGGCTGGTAAACAGTCAGCACATCCTTTTGGTCATGCCAAGCTTTTTGGAGTTCTTGGCTTGCATCAAGATTTTTAGAAGCCTTCTTCATATACTCTGCCATCCTGGAGCGGAGGCCAAGTACATAATCCACTATATCAAGTTTGGGTTGTCTGAGAGGTCTCTCCCATCCTTCCCTTACTAAACATTGGGGTCCTCTTACAGGATGCCCAAACAAAAGCTCAAAAGGGCTGTAGCCAACCCCCTTTTGTGGGACCTCTCTGTAAGCAAACAGAAGGCATGGTAAAAGGATGTCCCATCTTCGCCTAAGCTTGTCTGGTAAACCTTTTATCATTCCCTTTAGGGTCTTGTTGAATCTCTCAACAAGCCCATTGCACTGTGGGTGATAGGGTGTGGTGAACTTGTAGTTCACACCACACTCCTTCCACATTGCAGTCAAATATCCTGACATGAAGTTGGCACCTCTGTCAGAAATGACCTCCTTTGGAAAGCCCACTCTGGAGAATACTCCAAGTAGGACCCTTGCCACAACAGGAGCTGTTGTGGTCCTCAGGGGAATGGCTTCTGGATACCTGGTGGCATGGTCCACTATCACCAGTATGAATCTGTGCCCAGATGCTGTTTGTGGGTCCATTGGTCCTATATTATCTATGCCCACTCTTTCAAAGAGAACCCCCACCACAGGTAGTGGTATGAGGGGGGCCTTTGTTGTGCCACCTGATTTGCCACTGGCTTGGCAGGTGACACAGGAGCGACAAAACTCCTTGGTATCTTCTGACATATGAGGCCAGTGAAAGTGAGGGACAAGCCTGTCCCAAGTCTTGTTCTGGCCTAAGTGTCCTGCAAGGGGAATATCATGGGCCAAGGTAAGAAGGAAGCCTCTGAACTTCAGTGGTATGACCAACCTCCTGGATGCACCAGGCTTGGGGTCTCTAGCCTCTGAATACAGTAGCCCTTCATCCCAATACACTCTATGGGTACCTTGAGCATTCCCTGCAGCCTCAGCAGCAGCCTGCTGTCTGAGGGGTTCAAGAGAGGGGCAGTCTAATTGTGCCTGCCTCAGATCTGCCCTTGAAGGTCCCCTGTCCCAAGAAACTCAACCTGATCAGGTTCAAGTTCTTCTAGGACAGTTCCTTCAGGGCTCTCAGAATCATCCTCCTGTGAGGGATGATCCACTACCTGAGGCAGGGGGGAAGGCACAGCCTTTACCCTACTGCTCTTTCTCTTGGTTTGTGACTGGTCCATAGTTCCAGGATCCAGCACTTGTTCAGTGGTGCACTTTTTGGCCTGTGACCTGGTCACAGCAAGGACATGTGCATCTATCCCCAGCATTTCTGCATGGGTCCTATACTCCACTTCAGACCAAACTGAAGTTTCAAGATGATTGCCCAGTAAACACTCTACAGGAAGGTCTGAACTAACAACAACTTTCTTGAGGCCAGTTACCCCTCCCCAGGAGAAGTTAACAATTGCCACACTATGGGAGGTAGTGGCATTGCTAGCGTTGGTCACTATGTAGTTCTCACCTAGTATCATCTGTCCAGGGTCCACAAAGGCAAGTGTCACCATTGTGACACTAGCCCCAGTGTCCCTGTAGGCCTGAGCCATTCTTTGGTTGATAAAAGGAGTCTGTCTGTACTTGCCCAGGTTACTGGGGCCTATAGTAGAGGACAAAGCTATGTCCCCATCACAGATCAGAACAGCCTGAGTAGGTATCCTGACTAGGCCAGAATCCTCCTCAGTTCCCAGGGTTAACCCTACTACACCCTTTTGCTGGGAACCACCACTTACAGCTGAACTAGGGGGTACAGTTGCCTTTGGGGCAAGGATGGCTGGGGGCTTATCCTTTTTGGTGTACTCACTAAACCAATGTGAGTTGGACTTACAATAGTTGCACCATGGTTTCTTTTGGCCATCTTTCTTTTTATCCTTTTTGGGACCACCATACCCCTGAGCCTTTTGGGGGCCTGGTGAAGTCTTTTTGTTTCTGATCATTACCCTTCTGGTCTGCCTTTTTCTGATCACCGCCCTGGTTCTGGTTTTTCTGCTTAACTCTAGTCCTGACCCATCTATCTGCCTTCTTTCCCAATTCTTGGGGAGAAGTCAGATCAGAATCAATCAGGTGTTGATGCAGTAGCTGGTTTTGACAGTTGTTAAGGATTTGTTCTCTCATGATCAAATTATACAATCCTGTATAGTCCATAACCTTACTTCCCACTAGCCAGCCTTCCAGAGCCTTAGTGGCACAATCTACAAAGTCAGTCCAGTCCTGAGTCTGTGTCTTCTGGGTATCCCTGAACAACAACCTGTATTGTTCAGTGGTTAGGCCAAACCCATCAATTAGAGCACTCTTCAGGACAGTGTTATTATCTGCATCCTCATCACTAACTGTGAGGAGCTTGTCTCTTCCTTTCTCAGAGAAGGAGAGCCACAAGATAGCTGCCCACTGACTTTGGGGTACCTGCTGTACTTTGTAAGCTCTCTCCAAAGCAGTTATCCATTTGTGGATGTCATCCCCACACTTGTAGGGAGGGACAATCTTGCTCAGGTTTCTATTACCATAGGTCCTGTCTCTACCCTTAGGGATATTGCTGCCACCAGTGGGTTCTAACCCACTTAACTTTTGCTCTCTAGCCAGAGCAAGCTTCTCCTCGGCAAGGGCAAGTTCTTCCCTCTCAATCCTTAGATTAGCTTCCCTCATTCTGGCTTCATGCTCTTTTCTCTGGGGGGAAGTCATTCCCCTGTGAGAAGAGGCATTAGAGATGCTAGAGACATGGGAGTGGATGGATTCCCTTGAAGGGGATCTGTCTCTCCTGCTTCTCTGGTTAAGCCCACTTGGGGGTCTGTATGGGGGGACCCCATGCAGACTCCCATGTAAGCTTAAGTTAGCCTGGCTAAGTCTTCTAACTCTGACCTGGCTGTCTACCTCCTCATTTGAAGTCCCATCTGACTCATCTGTAGTGGGTAGACCCTCCCCTGTACCTAGGGTACCAGCCTGGGAGGCCCCAAGAGCATCATACTCCTCTAGGATCTCTACTAGCTGAAGGAGGGTAGGGTTTGCACCCTGTTTTAACTTTCTGGAGGTACACAATTGTCTCATCTCCTGAAAAGTTAGGGTATCATATCTAGATGGGATCTTTCTAAGACCTGCCCCTCCTGAGAGAGAATCTACTAGATCTCCTCCCAGAGACATGATCTAGTGAGGGTGTGGTGTGTGCACCTACCTACACTAGTTGTATCTACTAAACCTCTCTAGTAGTTGTAGTCAGTGTGTGCTAGGCCCTTCAACCTACAACAACTAAGTTCAGTAGGACTTAAGTATTTATAATCTATGTTATATGTACCTAAACAATATCTGTGTGATCTTTCAATTTAGTATCTCAAGATTACAATGGTATTACAACAGCAAGCTCAGATCCCAACCGCTGCTCACCAATGTGAGAAGTTGGCCTGATGTATGATGTCACTAGTTCTAGTGTACACCTTATATCAGTCCAAACAATCCTTATGGTGATTGGTTGTAAAGTCAACCTTATAGACCAGCTATCCTAGTGGTAGCATGGACAAGAGCAGTCTTAGGCTAAACTCTGAATGGCATGTGAAGCCAACTGTTATACCATATATAATCCCTTGAATACCAAATGAAAGGACACCACAACAGATATATATATAAAATAAAGTGTATTTATTCTAGTCAAACCCTCAGCACTCTTTATGAGATTAGAGGTAAGTACAACACAGTCTTATTCAAGCATACATTAAGTCACACAGGTAAGTAATACAGTTAGGCCCTAGGGGCCACGCAAACCATATACTAAAGAAGTGGTATAAGGACCACTGTCATGGAAATAGGATAGGCCTTGGCCTAGGGAATCGCTGGGGCTACACTACACTACCCAAGGTTAGGAAGTGTGAGGCCCACGGGATTCAGGTGCAGAGTGGAAACACTCACGCGTAATGCGTATCATCGATAGAAATAATACAGTTCTGAAATAAGCAGTTTTAGGACACTTCTGGTATATCTAGAAAGTCGAGACTCGGAAACTAGACCCTAGGATAGTCAATACCCTTGTGAGCACCGGAGTACCCAAGTTACCTAGCCCACGGGCTGCGGGTGCATAGGTGTGAACTTGCGTCGGGTTTCATCATGGACTTCTATGGATGGCTGAAGGAAAGTTGCTGACAGGCAGTCAGTACAGAGTGTCCGGTGGATCCCAAGGCCGGGATCAAGAAGGAAGGATACCTGCAAGCAGAAGGGACAGAGTCAGGGTCACTAGCCAGTGACCACGTGGAACCAGGAAGGAACCAGGCGATGTCGGGAGATTGCAGGTGAAGCTTGTCGCAGCAGCCACGGGTACCAGGAGACGTCGAGGACGACCAGGACCAGGAGGCGAGCTGTCCCACGAAGGCTCTTGCTGTCGGCGCCGTCGAAGTCGAACTAGGACTCACCAAGCCTTGGCAAGCGGAACCCACGAAGAATGGAGGACTTGCTTCTGGTGCAGACCAGGAAGGTCTGGGGTGCTTCTCTTTTGCAGAGGTGCAGGAGCCAGTCTGGAGGAGCCACACCAGCAGTGGAAAATCGAAGGTGTGTCGTCGCAATGGCTGCTAGCCAACGGGCAAGCAACCGGACAGACGCGGCAAGCAGGAAAATGCGGAAGGGCCCCACGCAGGACTCGTGGAGTGTGGGTGGCTGATCTTCGGTGCAGATGGCGCTTGGGGTTGGGGCTTCTCAATCCCCGGTGCACAACTTCGAGGGTGCCTCAGAAGCTGCGCTGGAAGATACTCGTCACTTTTCCCAGGTAGCCGGTCCCACGTCTCTCGTCGCCTCCACGGATCTCAGCTCGGCTGTGGACGTGGACCAGGGTCGGAGAAGTCTGGAAGTCAAGGCTCTGGTCAGGCTCTGCAGTCGGTCCCTCGTAGAACTTCAGCAAAGCAAAGGGTAGTATCTTGATGGTGCCTGTTTGCACAGGGTAGCCACTCCTCGGCCACAAGGGAAATTCTTCAGTCTTCTTTTTTCGTCGAATGTCGAAGGTTTAGAGTTTCTGTTCAAGTTGCAGGTTCAGGATAATCTAATCTCCTGGGGCCCAGCTACCACACTTATACTAATCTGGGGGGCTGGGTTGCCTGCTAGGTCACGCCTTATGGGTGGGACCTGGGAGGGGGGTGGTTACACCCCCTTCCCTTTGTCCAGTTTCGCGCCAGGACTGGGGCTGGAGTGCCCCAGCACCGGTTTGAACTGGACTATGCATGGGACACCTTGTGTGCCCCAGGCAGTGTCTTGTTTCTTTCATCCCTCCCTGCCCCAATACACTAAGGCCTGTCTGGGGTGGTGCTCGCACCTCACAAGGCAGGAAACCAATTGTCCAAGCCTCCCGTGCCGGGATCACTCCCAGCAGCAGGAGGTCAGACTTGTGTCGTGGCAGCAGCATCCATTTTGTGATGCTGGGGCTCTGGTTAACTTTAACCGGGTAAGTAGGTTTCAACATGTCTTCTCCCTCTAGAAGGGAGGGATAATATCCTCATCACCAGAAATGGGATGGGGGTATTATTCCAAAGTGTTAGACACCTTACACGACATGTTTTGATAAAGCCAAACCATAGTTACCATAACCGTTTACGATTATAAGGCACTTTAAGAGTATATGGTAGGCTATATCATAGAACAGCTATAAGGACATGGTTCCGAAAGCTGCAGACAGGCTCAGCTCATGCTAGAGCACCATCTCACATGTTACCAAGCACTCTTCCTCCAGGATTGGTAAGGCCTGCCATAGGAGTGGCTGATAGGTACACATGTGTCTATATATAAGGTAGGTATAGGAATACTACACCTAAGCAAGGGGTGATTACACGACCTTGCCCCAGCTGAGTGATCAGCCAGTTGTGTCATAATGGAAGGCCAGGCCAGGGGTGGCATAATACATGCTGCAGCCCCTGGTAGGCCTAGGGTACACCTATGCCCTGGGTACCTAAGGTACACTGTACAGGGGCCAATAAGGTGATCCTATCCAAATGGGTTATGCACCTAAAGTACATAGTATTAATTTAGAGAGACAACAGCAGGGCTGTGGGTCTGATTAGCAGGCCCACAGCCACATCTAAGTCGAAAACCAGTAAAGCAAAAGCAAAAAGTGGGGGTGAACATAGAAAGCAGACCCTACTCTCCTACAGGGCCCTTCTGCATTTTCCTGCTCGACGCGTCTGTCCGGTTGCTTGCCCGCTGGCTAGTAGCCTTTGTGACGACGAACCTTGAACTTTCCACCGCTGGTTTGGCTCCTCCAGATTGGCCCTAGCTTCCCTGCAAAAGAGAAGCACCTCGGACCTTCCTGATCTGCAACAGAAGCGAATCCTTCATTCTGCGTGGGTTGCGCTTGCCAAGGCTTGTTGTGTCCCAACTCGACATCGACGCCGCCAACAGCAAGAGCCCTCGTGGGACAAATCGACTCCTGGTTCTGGTCGTCCTCGACGCCTCCTGGTACCCGTGGCTGCTGCGACAAGCTTCCTCTTCACCTGCATCTTCACGACATCGCCTGGTTGCTTCCTGGTTCCTGGCTGGTGACCTAGACTCTGTCCCCTCTGCTTACAGGTATCCTCCTTCCTGATTCCATCCTTGGAATCCACCGGACACTCTTCACTGACTGCCTGTCAGCAACTTTCTTCAGGCATCCATAGGAGTCGACGACGAAACCCGACGCAAGTTCACACCTATGCACCCGCAGCCCGTGGGCTAGGTAACTTGGGTACTTCGGTGCTCACAAGGGTAGTGACTATCCTAGGGTCTAGTTTCCGAGTCTCGACTTTCTAGTTGCTCCAGAAGTGTCCTAAAACTGCTTATTTCAGAACTGTACTATTTCTATCGACTTTAACGCATTACGCGTGAGTGTTTCCACTCTGCACCTGAATCCCGTGGGCCTCCCACTGCCTAGCAACTGATAGGATAGTGTAGCCCCAGCGATTCCCTAGGCATAGGCCTAACCTGTGTTCGTGACAGTGGTTCTTATACCACTTACTTAGTATATGGTTTGCGTGGCCCCTAGGGCCTAACTGTATTACTTACCTGTGTGACTTATGTATGCTTAAATAAGACTGTGTTGTACTTACCTCGAATCCCATAAAGAGTGCTGAGGGTATTTTGACTAGAATAAATACATTCGATTTTTAGAATATATCTGTTGTGGTGTCCTTTCATTTGGTATTCAAGGGATTGCAAATGGTATAACAGCTGGCTTCACATGCCATACAGAGTTTAGCCTAAGACTGCTCTTGTTCATGCTACCACTAGGATAGCTGGTCTATAAGGTTGACTTTACAACCAATCACCGTAAGGGTTGTTTGGACTGATACAAGGTGTTCACTAGAGCTAATGACATCATATATCAGGCCAACTTCTCACACGGTACATTTTAGAAATTCTCGCTGGGGCGGTCTTTACATTTGCCAGAGTGAGAAAGATGCCCATTACTGGCTCTATGAGGCCTGGTACTATTGGAAGTAAAGGTTTGGATTCTTCTCGCTTGTGTAGGGTTTCGAAGATCACAGAGGACTTACTCTGATGAGTAGGCATGGGAATACCTAGCTTCGTAGCTCCTCTACCAAGAATGTCCTGGAAAGTGTAGATATCAACCACCAGAGAGAACCCTCGACGGTGGAGAGTCTGTCAAAGTAGGCGAGTAGTCTCTGTGAGAAGACCGAGTGGATGAAGAGGACGGAGTAGGAGATCTGTGCGACCTTCTCTTGCTTCTAGATCTAGACCTCCTACTGTGGGAACGAGCAGGAGTGCGACTGCAAGCCCTGACTCCTGAGGAAGGACGTTCTCTATCCACAGCCTCCACTAGACGAGACAACGAAGCTCTGTGGAGAGGGCTTGAATAAAGCTGGACTCCTGTGGCTGATGGATTGGCCCAATGATGCAACGGCCTGTACCACCGCGTTGATAAATGAATGGAAGGCGATCTGCGCCTCTCTCGTCCCTCAGGTGACCTTGCAGGAGGAGGGGAGTTCACCTTCTCTCGTGATCTGGTTGGAGAAGTTTGGTGTCCTCCTGACTCTGGGCTGAATGAAGTCGAGATCACCACTTCTGGAGACCTGGACGTTGACCCATGATGAGAACCGGGCGAGTCAGCCCTAGATAAAGGTGAAGAGGATAGGCTTACTGGAGGTGAGGCTTCTTTGGATGGATGCCTCGACTGCGATCTGGAGCGCCTCTGCGCCGATTATCGCCTCAACGGAGACGTCCGCTTCGACGTTGACTTTCTCCTCTTAGGAGGTGGACTCAAGGTTGCTCTCTACGTCGAACGTCTGCCCAACGTTGAAGGAGGGCCCTGCTGGATGTCTGCCTTCCTCGTTCTGAAGACTGATGCCTCAACGTCGATCGGCGTTGGACTGCTGACGACGGAGATCGCTGCCTCGATGTCGAAGATCGTTGGCCTGATCTCGATGGAGACTTCTGTGTCGGCGTCGCTGATGGAGTATGATGTCTCGACATCTACAATTCTTCACCTGGCTTCGACGGAGACTTCTGCCTCGACGTCGATGGAAGTGTCCTGTGCCTCGATGATAAAAGATCTCTGGATTGACCTCGTCGGAGATCTGCCTCTCGACGTCGATCGCCGATGACGAGGCGATGACGGAGAAATATGCCTCAACATAGAGCGCTGCAGCCCCGACGGAGTGATGTGCTTCGACGTCAAGCACAGATGATGCGCCAACAGAGCACTGTGTCTCGACGTTGATTGCTCCCCTAGGGTCGACGGAGATCTGCCTCTCGACGTTGAACGCCGCCTGGTTGACGTCGACAGAGGACCTGTTACCTACGTCGACGAAGTCTTCGTAGCTGATGGTCGATGATGCGCCGGCATCACTGAAGTCTTCGACGTTGATTTAGTCTTCGCCGGTAGCTTTGACGTCGATCCCGACGGCGATGGAGAACAGGTCGTGACTTTTCTCGACGTCGACAGAGTTCTTTTCTTCTTCTGCTGCCTCACAGGAGACCTACCTCTTTCAGAGAGGCCAAAAAGGCGATTTCTTTCCATTTCTTTTAAGGTTCTCCTGGATAGCTTCTTACAATGATGACAATTGCTAGAAGAATGAGTCTCAAGGAGGCAGAGAACACACACAGGATGTGTATCAGATCTGGCCTTCTTCTTGCCACAGGCAGGGCAAGAGTCGAATAAAGAAGGCATTTCTGAAGAAAATAACACCCTTTCTGAACTCAAAAAAGGTGTTGCCTTCACTCTAAGGCAAAAAGACGTTGAGTGAAGGCCGAAAAAGTTGGAAGACTTATAGTATTTTTTGACTAAAAGCCAAAAAAAGGAAGAGCTGAAAATCCAGGGTCCTGACTGAAGCAGCCGGAAAGAACAACTGACCTAACTGTCACCCCTGATGCATGATGGGAAGCAAGGGGTCATGGCTGCCTTAAAGGCACTGTGCCAGTTTTTGTTGACAATGCTTTCATTTTCTATGCTATTGCTTTACAATGCAGCCTGTAGGCTAACAATGTCTACTTTAATTGCAGTTTGATATTTATGAGTACTTTGCTCATTAAAAAACAGAGTTCAGGTGCTACTTGCCCTCTTGTGTGTTTATATATATCTTTGCAAATACAGTCTTTATGTGTGTAATTACATTGTTTAGCCTCCTAGATGGGAGCTGCATTGATATGAGAAAAAATATTTATATGTATATATATATAGAGCTGTATATATATATGTTTTTCATATATAATTGTTATTAATTCCGGGGTCCCCGCACATGGGCGTAAATATTCAGTGCTTATGACTATTGATGAGGATCCCCGGTAAGAGAAATACGTTTTTTGTAAGTAGCAGTAATTTTATTTTTCTTGTTGGTTGGGTGGCATTACTAACAAGCATTGGCAATGCCAATCGGTCTCGCCATTAGGATGTTATATGTATTTAGCTATGCAGCATATTAGCGTGGGTGCTGAATCACTTTTGCACTAGAAGTCAGGGTAAGTGCTTATCAATAAAGAAGGCGCTTTTTGAGGCAGCAGAACCCCTCCGCAGACATTAGCTAAAATGCCGAGTGTCGCGATCCCCCTCCGCTAATGTGTTGCATAGCTAAATACATATAAATACACATAAGATCCCAATAGCGAGACTGATTGACATTGTTCAAGGGTGACCCCTAAGTATCTACATCTCCTACGTATCCTCTAAGAAGGCAAGGGGTGTAAGGACACTGTCAAACGTAATAGCCAAACCCCGTTTTTAATCCGATGAAGCAGTACAGTGTGTTCCATTGTCAATGTTAGCCAAATGGCACTGCTACAGGGATGCAGTTTTACTGTCCTGGTCTGTGAAAACCCTAGCAAGAGACTTTGTTTTAAGTTGTGATGACTCACTTAATGCAAAGGGCATAATTAAGAGTTCACTGGTAAGGGAAATGCACTGGTTTCTGGAGGAGAATTTACTAGGAACGTTTCTTCTATACTCTCCCTGTCCCTCCATTACCGCCCAGTGCATGCGACCAAGATCAAACATGCAGAATCCGTCATACGTTGACACCTGCAGAAGCGCACAAAGAATTCGAATTTTGTATTTTCTTACATTGTCATCATCCAGTTGTATATCGTACTTCTCTCAGAGAATAAAATAATCTCATAAAAACAATTGTTTCCAGGCTCGTAGCATGCCATAGACATCTCTTCTGTTCACTTCAAAACATCGTCAGCAGACCATAAAAGGACATAAATAAACCTCCCTTGACATGGTAAGTGTACACTTCTAAGATACACTAATAAGCCATTAGACAGTGTGAAATTAGAGCACGTGAGTGAAATTGTGCTAAAATATCATATGGAAAAAATAAACATATTGTAAAAGAAGCTATTTTCTAAAAGGCTGAATTAAGGTGTGTCCTCTTGTTTACCATTGTTACAACAAGCATTGGCAAAACTAATAGGGCTGGCCCCTGTATAGTGCACACAAAAGCACAACTTGCACACACACACACAAAATATATACCCTTAACACGCATTCAGGCACAAATGTACACTAGTACTTATACAGTCAAATATTAGCACATATTGACATACAAGCACCAACGGTAATACAAATAACACCTAAGTAGTCAAGAACACAGCAGATGCACGTAGAGTCAAATATAGACAATGCACATGTATGCAAAGTACTGTCACAGACACATGCCTAAAGCTAGACATGCACACACAGGGGGATGGATAATGCGTGGCTGCTGGGTGAGATATTTGAAGTCAGTGACAGACCTCTGGATGGCTGTTTAAGCACATTCTAGAGCTGGGAAAAGCAATGTGTTCTTGTATGCCAAGCATCCGGGGGAAGTCATTTGGGTCAGAGTGATGGTCTGAGTGTCATGGGAGTGAATATGATGGTGTCATGGTAAAGGTGTGAGTCTGATACTGCGATGCTGCATGATGCAGTGAGTCACTTGTGGTGAATCCGAAGCACTAAGTGGAATGTAGTCAGTGTGGCCTGCCTGTGTATGACGTATATTGTCTAACGATGCCTTTTGTAATGTTTAGGCACACGGAAGAAGAGTGAGCTAATAGTTTCAACAAAAGGAGAGAATGTGGCCTAATGGCTCGGGTGGTCGACCTGGGAGCTGAGGGACCGGGTTCCAACATCAGCAGGGATGCTGAACATTTTGTGATTCTGGGCAAAGCACTTAATTTCCCTGTGCCAAACAACAATGAATGAGTCTGTCTGTAACTTAACTGATGCTCATAAATATTATCTGGAATGGAATCCCTTAAATGTGCCCCACATCAAAAATAAAACCGCTCATCCACACTCGGTTATGTTCTTTGCATCCTGGTATCGGCAGTGTTTCTCTTATTATATAAACAGGATTACTACTACAAATCCCAGATCACGCAGGAACAAAACTGGGCGATCTTCTCGCACCCGACATTGGACAATTCAAAAACTAGGCTAGCAAATGGAGCATCTGAAAGTTGGCTAAATTGGATAGCAAGGTTTCATGACACATAACTTTTTAGTGTTGTAGAAAAAATGACCCGCGTCGCATTTCTTGCAGAATAACGCTGTGTGTTGTGTAATTTGAGTTAGGAACAAGTAGCTATTAAAGTGGGCCGGGTCCTGACGGTGCTCAGCACCTGCAGTTCTAACAAGCATTTACAATGCAATGGTCTCGGCATTGGTAAAGTTAGAGCTATTGGCATTGCTCATGATATTATTTTTGTTTATGTTTTTGTTTTTAAAACATTTAAAGAAACGGCATTGTCATGAGCAATGCCAATAGTTCTAACTTTAGCAATGCCAAGACCGTTGCATTGTAAATGCTTGTTCACTTTCTCTCGAGGGTCTGGTTTGCCACGTGTCCCAGGACCTACATTGTCCTAATGTGGTTATTAAGTTATCCAATTACACTCTGGACTAGCAAAAGAAGGGGCAAAGCGAGCAGTCTAAACTAAGTGCGGGAGGCGGTAGATTAATTGAAACAGAAAAAAAACAGTAATCACACCTGGCAGACTAATATCCAGTCCGACCAATACATTTTACAGGACCTGTGGTCCGACAAAGAAGAAGGCAGTATAAAATAAAGCCATAACATTGCGACTGCAATTCCAAACCCCACCCACAAAAACAGCTTCTAACGTCTTTGCGGAGCAATGTAGTCATACTTGCAAAGCACCCTTGAGAAAAATAACGAGGCGCGGTTGGTATTGAAATGTACAGTGCTCGGAAAAATTTCAGAGTAAATTAGAAACGCTAACCCCGCCACATATCAAATCGACGGTTCCCACTGGGAAGGCCTCATCTTTACATGTACAGCCCGCATGTTCCACCTTCCCAACCGCATCCCAAAATCTTTTGCCCACCTACCCATTATGTGACTCGTTTTTACCTCCCCGCACAATGAACCCACCACCATGCAGTAGTATTGTCTCGGTAAACTTATTTATAGTGTAACAGGACGAATTCAAGAAGAAAAGTGTTTTCGCCTGGACACCCTCGTGCTCTTGTAAGCAAAGGTCTTGCATCCCATCTTTCAGCAGCTTCGTAGATGATCTCAATCAGGGAACGTAGACCACCCAAACATTATTGTTGCGTTTACATTTTAATGCAGAATCCTAAAGGCATCGTGGGGAAGGAGCTCCCATTAGCACCACGCCGTCCCTTATCGAGGCCCCGACTACACCTCGCGACGGGCTTAACGCCAGGAGCCATTACTCCTGCCTCGTGTTACCTCACCTTGAGCCCTACCACCCAGCTAGCCCTTCACTCACACGGCACTCCCGCCAGATCCGCGTGAGAATACCCGGGTCCTGCCCCTCCGAAGAAACTGCCCAGGCCGCCGCGGCCTCCCGAGGAGCCGGGCCCGCCGGTGTCCATGCTGCCGATTATTTCAGGCACCGTCAGTTTCCCTCCAGCTCTCGCTATGACCTCGCTGCTTCGTTTCCACGGAGCCTGCTGCTACGCATGCGTGCATAGAGAGCACTTTACGGCACTTCACGACAGAAAGATTGCACATGGTCACATCAATGACAAGAAAGGGACGCCGACAGAAGAAAAGGACAATTCAACAAATGTTCCTCTGGACTGTAAAATATTAATAAAAGGGGAGGCACGTAGCAGCCATGTTAGGTGGAGATAATACTAGACACGACAAATGGCACACCAGAGAAAACATGTTAAATTAGCCAAAATAATCGGATGCAAACTGGAAGTCAAGTCCAACTCCCGTAGTCCTTGAGGACAAGAAGATTGAGAGCGCTGTACAGCGAGAGGTTTCGTTTTACGGTTGAGGAGAAAAATAAAAACAAGCACACCACTGCCTAGCACACCGCCGCCTTTCTCCGAGGCAAAGCAGAAATGCCTCGGAGAAAGGCAGCGGCGGTTTCGAATTCGGGGGAGTGTTTTCCTTTTCTCTCCTCTTGCCATTGGCTGGAGGAGATAATTAGAAAAGTTGGAAAAAACACGCCCCCGAATCCGAAAAGGACGGGGCCTGTTCGGAGTGACGGACCTCTTCTCCAATGGCTGGCCAGCATTCAAGATGCCAGCCAATGGAGAACAGGGGAGAAGAGGGGCGGGTTCAAGCCCCTCTTCTCCAAGTCATTAAATCTCAGACCGAGACTGCGCAAGCGCAGCCTTCGAACCGAGACCTAAAAAGCAGGTGCCGAGACGGGTCCTATGTACAGCTGTTCATTTTTGCCCTCAGGGTGAATAAAAAATCTTAACTCTGCAGCAGTACCACTTTTCACTGCCTTTGATGTAACTTCGAAGAGACTCGCTGTAGTCTCATTTCAGAACTGAAATATTTTCAATATTATATACAACAAACCAAACGTTTTTGCTTATTTGTCTTACGCAACTTACAACCACTGACAAAGTCAATAGTCCTGGCTTGTAGGTGTAATGTTACTTGCCATATTATGTATCGGGATGCAATGACAGAAACAGCAAATACCAGTAGGGAGAAACAGTATGTTAAAGACAGGCTTTTAGCTAAGGGTGTTTTTAAGCTATGCCCTTAATTACATAGGCCAGGCCCCTTTGAGAGACCCCCGCACATGGTTTTTTCACCACACACCAATTATTAATATACGCCAATATATGTTCATATAAACCATGTGCGCCCGAATGAAGCGGCATACAATTGTGTTAATTTTATGATAGCTCATGGTTAGCTAGTTACTTCAAAAACTGGCAACGCTGCTCAGTGGCTGCTCTGATGACAGCCCTGAAATGGAACAGAATGTGCAGGCCTACGCCTTGCCCTTCTCACTCGGTGTGGCATTCAGTCTCGTTCAACCCAGTCTCTACATTTTTGCTTTTTACTCTCAACGGAGAGACTTGGCGTTTCTGGTACATCCAAAGATCTGACAAACTTTAATGACTGCAAAGACCCACAACACTTTCACAAAATCCTACCACCCAACCCACACCCCCACTCCTCAAACTGTGCAGTCTATAAACCTCCATACTGCAGCTTCCTGGTGCCTGACACTAGAAACGTGTCTCTTGCTGAAGAGTCAGGAGATCCACAGTGACCGCCAACCCCGGCTCACGCCAAGGAAATGTGTAGCTGAAGCCGTAGGCCATGTGCGATGACGTCAAACAGGATCTGCTATTAGTGACAGGGTGCCATGGACAGGGAAAAGAGACTACAGCATACAGACATGAAAACAAAAACTTCTGTATTGCGCATGTGTTGTGCATGTTTTGGTCAGACAAAATGTCTCGGGACATCAAAAAAGAGTGCGATCACCCAGCCAATCCCATAACAAACAAGCATTTCTTAATGCAATAGGGCTCGTATTTACGCGAGACCTATTGCATTGGAAACGGGAGGGTGGGGGTCCAGGAAGGCACAAACGAGGGTGGTGGGGGTTGAGGGGGGCAGCCGAAAAGTCACAGACTGCGGGAGGGGGCAGGGGGCGACAAAGGGCCAAAAATAGTTTTGGAGTAAAGGGGCCAATAGCCAGGGAAGGATATAAATACCAACATGGCCGTCAGGAGGAGGGACTACCAAGTCGAAAACTAATCAAAATGCAGCATTTTTGCTTGAAGCCAATCAAAAATATTGCTGGAAAGTGGGCGGAGCTTTCCCCCACTGTAGTGTATACTGCATGCCTCGCAAAGCGAGCAACGCAAGCGCTGCAGCGCTAGGCGAGACCTAAAAAGGAGAGGTGAAAATTTGAGAAGGATGTTTGGGAGTTGATAGTAGTAAGAAAGGATTAGGTTGAGAGAGAGCGAAGAGGGATGGGAAGGATGGCAAGAATGTTTATATTTTTATTTTTGGATAGCAAAATGAAATAATTTATACATACAGATGCAGGTCACAGATTTGTTCTCTATATAGGTAAGTTGGCTTCCACCCTTGATACTGAGATCACTTTCTTACTTCCAGTTTGTTAGGCCGAACATCCTTGGCGTTGTTTCAGCAACTTTTTGCCTCCAATCCCCATTTTGCAGGCTTCATTTTTGCTTGCCTTAGGACTCGCACACTTTCTCACTGCTAACCAGTGCTAAAGTGTTTGTGCTCTCATCCTAAAACATGGCAACGTTGGCTTACACCCAACTGATTAATTTAATTTACTTGTAAGTCCCTAGTAATGTTGTCCAGTCTGTACCCGAGGCCTGTAAATTAAATGCTACTAGTAGACCTGCAGCACTTATTGTGCCACCCACCTGAATAACCTTTCAAACCTATCCCAAGCCTGCCATTGCAGTATATGTGCACGGTTTTAAAATGCTCTTTCGACCCAGCAAAATTAACCCTTTGCCAGGCTTTAACATTCCTCATTAAAACATCTAGGTCACCCCCAGGATAGGCCCCACACAGCCCAGAGGCCAGGGTGCCATGTATTCAAAAGTGGGGCGTGTATCTTTAAGTTTTACATTTCCTGGTAGTGTAAAACCCTTCAATTTCGTTTTTACTAGTGTAAAGCTTACCTGTCTGATAAGCAGCCGCGGTCCATGCAGATAACAGCAGTGAGGCGGTGGGGCCGAGTAAGGGGGTATTTCGAGGGACAATGCTGAGGGAAAATTAAATATTTATTTGATTTTCCTTCTGCATCATTCCTCGAAACCCCCCCCCCCTTACCCAGCCCCACTATTGTTACCTGCACAGACCACGGCTGCTTATAAGATAACATTATGTTACCTCATTACATAATTTTCAATTGGGAGCAGCTTAGTAAGAGTTTGATCTCTAAAGAATTGTAATTTAAAATCCTCTTTAAAGGTAAAGTTGAATTTAAAGTCACAATTCTGAAAATGCCACTTTTAGAAAGTAGGCATTTTCCTGTCGAACCATTTGGTGCCTGAAGCCAGTATCCTTGGTCATATGACTAGGTTTACCTGGCAGTTGGTCTTTGTTTATTCCTCCTAGACAGTGAGACAAACAGGGAAAAGTATTGTCGGGATGGGCCATCTGTCAGGAGGAGGAGCTGCAACCTACCACACTTACACATCATTTTAAGGACAGATTGTTATTACACTGTGCTAAAGCCTGTAGGTGGGCACTGTTACATGAAATCTTGTAGATTATGTTACTAGGCAAGGGTTTTGGTGCTGGTGACCTACCTGAACAAACCATGGAGAAAGGCAATTAGCACGATGATAATCCTTATTAGCATTTATTAGTAGGTATTTTGAATTGTTTCTACAACCCTTTTTTGAAAATATTTGTAATTTTATTAGAGTACACATGATTGCCTTGTGTGAAGGCTTATGAACCAACAAACTAGGTCTGAGTTGCTTAAGGTGAAAAGCCAAAGATAAAGGTTTTGGCTTGGTTACTTATAATGAAAAGTTATGATAAAGGCAGTAGGCCTGACATATTGATTGTGAAAAACATACTTTAAAGTAATTTGGCATGTAAGGGTAGAGTGTTATTATTCTGTATTGAGGCCTACAGGTAGGTATTTTGTTACACTGAATCCCACAGATTACAGCAGTATGCAATTATTTTGGAGCTGGTAACCCCTTCTGACAAGAAATGGGTATGGAAGATTCGTACTGAGAGAATCCATTTTCGGCTCGCTTACGAGAGATATTATTTTGCTTTTCCAACTATAATTTTGTATATGTAATCTTATGATTGTAAGCCTGATGGTTGCTTTGTAGGACAGCTACAGACCTGATTGGTTTACTAGGAAAAATATTTCTGATGCCATAGGTCTGACGTGTTTATTATGACAAGCAATGACACACAAATTAGGCACGATATATTGATTTTGAAAAGTATATGTAAAAATCAAGAGGCATTTTAGGATGGATTGCTATTTCCCTGTATTAAGACCTACAGGTAGGTATTTTGTAACATGAAATGTCACAGACTACTTTTGAAGGGAACGATTGTGGTGTTGCTTACTGCTTCTGACAAACCCTAGTGAGAAAAGATTTGCACTGTAATAATAATGTGCCCGATTCACAAAAGTAATCTGAGACAAACTCCTACATTTCTGACTTTCGGTATTCACAAGGCATTTAGGAGTAGTAAAGTTAGGATTCCTAACATTGCTACTTCTAAACTGAGACAAAATCCTAACTTTACGACTTTGGGTATTCACAAAAGGCATTTAGGAGTAGTAAAGTTAGGAATCCTAACTTTACAACTCTTAAATGCCTTTTGAGAATGCCAAAAGTCATAAAGTTTGGATTTTGTCTCACACTACTTTTGTGAATTGGGCCCAATAATACTGAGATGTCCTTTCCAAGATGGCCGCCAGTGCAGTTACACAGATGAAGCCATCCTAGAAATCAGCTATAGTTTATCATTCTGTGCCATTCCAAGACGGCTCACGTGTTGCTTCCAAACTCGCTTGCCATCTTGGAATTGTGTTTGTCCATAAAATGCAAACTCATGTGTCCATATGCACACACCACTTCAAATACAAATGTACAAGATTAGATGGCTACAATTTGGCGAAAGTGGAGATACAATAGCACCATGCTACCAAATAAATAAATGTTTTATAAACTTGCAATACAGGACAGCAACAAATAGTGCTCTAGCCTCCTCCAAACCTACACTTGACCATCCTCTTGTCCTTAATCACTCAGGCGCTAGGCGGCAGCAGAATTCCTGGGGGCCTGGCAGGACATGCAGAAAATAGAAATTAAACATACTGCCACCGACTGCGCCAACTGGACCCTCCAGTGACATGATCGAGTTGGCTTAGTCCACGTGGGACCAACCAGATTGAAATCGCCCAGGCCATTCATTATTCTTCGGCAACCACAGCATTTTTCAGAATGCAGAAGCCCCCAAATTGAAGGAAAGATCACTGAGGGTGGCCGCACCAGTTGTTGCCAGAAAATGGCAACAGCCAGGAGGTAATGTGCCACCCCTGGAAAATTCAATTAGTCGAACCCAGCCAGCATTGCAGGTCACTTGACAGAATGGGACAGCCGTGGCGGGTCTGAGCTGCTATAGTCAGCTGAGCCCAGCCGCCACCAAACAAGCCAGAGGACAACACTGATGTGAGCAGTTCTTGCAGGCTGCAAGAAATTACATCATATCAGTTGGGTGTGAATCATATATCAGGCACTGCAGCCTGAGTAAGAGTTAAAAACAGTGCTGCAGACTTGGCTCGCAATCAGTAGTACACCGTCTTTGTAGAGCACAGTGAGACAGAAACACTCCCTTCTTGGTAAATTCCCCACCCCCCCCCAACTCCCTCTCTCAGTTGCCATAGTTTCCTTATGTAGTCTCCCTCCTCCAATTAACCTACTTCCGAAGTCTATAATTCTTACACTTATTCTACCCGCTCCAAACTTACTCTGCCTCCCAACTAGGTCTTCTATCGGCCTAGTTATACTTTAATTGATATATTAAAACTAGCTTCACCTTCATAAACTCCTTACTAGGGCCCCTCCCTTGCCAGGACATTCTACCAAAAATGGAGCTAAGTCCTGATCCCACAGGATCTAACACCTTCATTATCAATTACCCGCCTAACCTCTCCAAAAATGCCGCCAAAAAACACAAACATTACATACTCAAGGCCAGACCCGAAACTTTAATCTCAGACGTCTACTTCTGTGTAAACAAGGGTAGTATAGGTAATGACCTCATCTTCTATATCAGAAAACGAGCATTCTGGCGGAATGTTTTCTACTCCATGCTTCGAATATCAGGCACTTGCACAACACCTCATAGTCTCAAATTAAAGATGTCGCCCTCGATCACTCTCAACGTTAATACCACTATCGCACAAGTTACTTACTTGTGTAACGATATATCTGCAAGAGACATTAGTTAGTGATAGATTCCTTACCTCAGAATATCCCCAGGCATCAGACTGGATCTGGAAAGTTTTAGTCAGCAGTACCCCTGCGCGTCGGTAGGCGTCGTCGTGCGGCTCCGCGTACGTCGCTGGCGTCGTATTCGCCGAGATGACATCATCGGAGCTACTAAGACGCACCCACGCGTGCTGACGTCAGTTCTGTACATGACTTTCCTCGCCATGAACGCAGAGCCATGCCAGAGACTGAATACTGGTGCAATAGAACTAGGGCCCTAAAAGGGATGAACTGAACCCTAGAGAACAGTTCGCAGAACGGGGAGGATGGGCTGACGGTAAGGAATCTATCACTAACTTATGTCTCTTACAGTTATCTTGTTACACAAGTAAGTAACTTGTGCATCTCAAAAGACACGTTAGTGATAGATTCCTTACCTTAGAATACATACCCAAGCAATACCAACCCCGGTGGAGGGTCTGCGAAGTGAAATCACACCAGAAAGTCACGGAGAACCGACCGGCCAAAGAAGCCGTCTCTCCGGATTTGACTGTCAAGGCAATAGTGCTTAGTGAAAGTATGCAGCGAGGCCCATGTGGCTGCCTGACCGATATCTTGCAGGGGGCTCCACCTCCCAATGCTGTAGTAGCTGCTGTGGCCCTGATAGAATGGGCGCGCAGCCCTACCGGAGGTTCCTTTTTAGCCAGAGAGTAACAGGCTTTAATACACAAGACAACCCATCGGGAGATAGTCCGCTTGTGCACAGCTCGGCCCTTCCTGGAGCCCACATAGCCAACAAAGAGCTGGTCATCCACCCAGAACTGTTGTGTGCGGTTGAGATAGAATGAAAGCGCACGTTTTGGGTCCAGACGGTGGAGCCTCTCTTCCTCTCTTGAAGGGTGCGGAGGCGGGAAGAAAGTGGGCAGAGTGACCGTCTGCCTGAGATGAAAGGCCATGACTACTTTCAGCAGAAAGGAGGGACGTGGTCGAAGCACAACATTGTCTGGATGAATCGCCAGGAAAGGAGGTTTACATGAAAGAGCCTGGAGCTCACTCACATGCCTAGCGGAGGTGATGGCCACCAGGAAGACAGTTTTCAAAGTTAGTAACCACAAAGGACAGTTATGAACAGGCTCAAAGGGAGCGCACATTAAGTATGTGAGAACCAGGTTCAAGTCCCACTGAGGCATCACAAAAGGAATAGGAGGGAAAAGGTGAGTAATGCCTTTGAGAAATCTATTGACAACAGGGGACTTGAAAAGGAAGTGCTGATCACGCAGCCTGAGAAAGGCTGAAAGAGCAGAAAGGTAGCCCTTGATAGTGCCCAGAGCAGAGCCCCGCTGGGCCAAAGAGAGAAGGAACAAAAGGACCTCAGAAAAACGGGCAGAAAGGGGATCTACATCTTTTGCTGTGCACCATGCCACAAACTTGTTCCACCGACAGGAGTACACCGATTTAGTTGAGGGACGTCTGACTGCCGGAATCACATTACAGACCTCAGGAGGCAAGTCAAATGGAATCAACTGTCACCATTCAATCTCCACGCAAGGAGGTGGAGGCTGGACAGGTTCGGGTGGAGGACCGTCCCCTGTTGAAGCAACAGAAGATCCTCCCGAAGAGGCAGTCGGATCGGGGGATCCACGATCATACTGAGTAGCCCGGGATACCAAACTGTTCAAGCCCAGTCGGGCACCACAAGATCGACTTCGGCCCGGTCGCATCTGATTTTCTTCAGCACTCTGGGTAGAAGTGGTATAGGCGGAAAAGCGTACAACAGACCGCAACTTCACTCGCGACGAAAAGCGTCTCCGAGCGAGTGCCGCCTTGGAAACTCCAATGCGCAGAACTGCTGACATTGCGCGTTCTCTTCGGTGGCGAATAGATCTAACCAAGGTTCTCCCCACTGCCGAAAGAGACCTTGTGCCACTTCCGAGTGAAGACACCATTCGTGATCCAACAGACACCGGCGGCTGAGTTCGTCCGCCCTGGCGTTCAGAGAACCTGCCAGGTGTTGAACCATCAAGGAGATGCCTTGACGTTCCAGCCATGTCCAGAGGCGCAGAGCCTCCTGACATACGGTCCACAACCCCACCCCGCCTTGTTTGTTGCAATACCACATGGCGGTGGAGTTGTCTGTGAACACCTGCACTACCCTCCCCTTGACAGAGGAAAGGAATGCTTTCAGTGCAAGTAGGATCACCCTGAGCTCCAAAAGATTGATATGGAGCTTGGACTACGCCGTACACCAGAGGCCTCTGATCTCCGTCTCTCCCATGTGGCCGCCCCATCCCAGGAGGGTCGCATCCGTCACCATTGTGTGCTCTGGTTGGGGAAGGGAGAGGGATCTGCCGCTGACCCAACGCTGGTCCATGAGCCACCACTTGTGCAGTGCCCTCCGAGATCTGGACGTAGTCGGACAGGTTCCCCTGATGCTGCGCCCACTGGAACTTCAGGTCCCACTGCAGAGCCCGCATATGCCATCTGGCATGGTTGGTTATCAGGATGCAGGAGACCATGACTCTCAGCAGCCTCAAGGTCGTCCTGACCGAAACCCAGGACAAGGGCTGAAAAATCTAAATCATAGTCCGAATGTCCCGGACTCGCTGTTCGGGAGGATAAACCCGTAACTGCGCTGTGTCCAGAACCGCTCCAATGAAGAGGAGCTTCTGAGAGGGAATCAGGTGCGACTTCGGCACATTGATGGAGAACCCCAGCAAATGCAGGAGGTCGGCCGTAGTCTGGAGGTGGAAGTCGACTGCCTGGGGCGAGCCCGCCTTCAACAGCAAGTCGTCCAGATAGGGGAAGACTGAGACCCCTGATCTGCGCAGATCACCGCCATCACTTTCGTGAACAACCGAGGGGCGCTGGTAAGGTCGAAAGGGAGCACGATGAACTGAAAGTGCTCGTGGCCAACCGGGAACCGCAGGTAACGCCGGTGAGCCGGCAGGATGGCTATATGAAAATAAGCAACCTGCAAGTCCAACGCTACCATCCAGTCTTGCGGGACTAGGGCAAACAAGACCTGAGCAAGCGTGAGCATCTTGAACTTCTCCTTCCGAAGGAAGCGATTGACGTTCCGGAGGTCTAAGATAGGACGCAGGCCCTTGTCCTTCTTTGGAACCAGGAAGTAGTGGGAGTAACAACCACGACCTACTTCTGGCGTCGGAACGTGCTCGATGGCCCCCTTGGCCAAGAGGGCAGCAACTTCCTGCTGGAGAAGCGCCAAGTGATCCCCGACATGCAGTGGTACTGAGGCGGCATGGCTGGAGGGGAAATCTCGAAAGGGAGGGAGTAGCCCCTTTGGACTATCTGTAGAACCCACCTGTCCAAAGTGATGGTGCGCCAGTGGGGGAGGTGAAGGCGAATCCGGCCGCCCACTGGCATGTGGTGGGCCTGAAACACCGGACTAGGAAGGTTTTGAGACAGTGGTAGCAGGGGCGGTGGTGGACTGACCCGTCTGCTGGCTCCGTGCCCCACTTTGACGGGCCCCTCGACCGCGGCTGCTCTGAGACTGTGGCTGCGCAGGCCGGCAGCTCTGAAAGGAACAAGTTTGGCGCCTCGTCCCTGACCTCGAAAGGAGCCTGAGCCAGGCGTAACGGCGTAGCGCCACTGTTGTGGAAATTGCCCTGCCGAGGGAGTCAGCTGTGTCAAGGTCACAACGGATAGTGAATTTTGCAGCATCTCTCCCCTCGGTAATGGCTTGGGAGAGCACCGCTCGAGCTTTCACTGGGCACTGAGGCAGCACCTGTGCTACAGTGTCCCACACAGAGTGGGAAAAGCGGCCAAACAGGCATGCAGTATTCACCGCTCGCAGCCCAGAACTGGCAGAGGTGAAAATCTTTTTCCCAAACTGCTCAAGGTTTTTACATTCTTTGTCCGGAGGTGCTGAAGGGATTGCACTCGGAGAGGCAAAGGCCTGGACAACCAGACTCTCAGGCGTTGGGTGTTGCGTGAGAAAACTGGGGTCGCCCGGGGCGTCGTGCCACACTCCTATCCACAGGAAACCCTGTGTTAGGCTTGGTACCGGTGATTAACAGAATGTCTGTAAGTGCGTCATTAAAGGGCAGTAGCGGCTCCGCCGAGGAGGTCGCCGGCTCCAGCACCTCAGTCAGGAAATTGGTCCTGATAGGCATGGAAGGGAGCTCGAGGTTAAGAGCCTCAGCCGCCCTACGCAACACCACAGACAAGGTCCCAACCTCCTTCATAGCTACGGAAGAAGAGGACAGTGTATCAGGGTGCGGAGAGAAATCCAGATCGCCTGCACCTTCCATATCACCCTCCCACTCCGGCTCATCCTCACATTGAGCTGCGAGAGGGTCCTCAGACCCCTCCCAGTACTCCCCTTTGTCCACCGGCTGTTTTAGAGGCCGGTAAGGACGAGGGGCCCGGGGAAAGGGAATAAACTCCCCACCTGGAATAGGAATTGGAGGATAATAGACCAATCCAGGCTTGACGTAGTCCGGCCCCGTAGGTAACAGCGTTGTGTCCGGTGTCGGCCTCAACACCGGAGGCGGCGTCGGACCCGGTGCCAGAGGCGGCATCGGACCCGGGGCCGGAGGCAGCGTTGAGCCCGGCGCCGGGGGCGTCGCTGAGGCCGGAACCAACGGCGCCACATGGTATCTTGTTCACATAGCTGGGGCCAAAGGCGGCGGCACGAAGGGCAGACACACCCAATGGGTCCACGGGGCCCGAAGGCATGCCGGAGGGGCCCGATGGGGCAAATAAACAGCCCATGGCCGACAGGAATACCTGTATTTCTTCCGGAGTCACGTACGGCCCCGGGAAAGGCGGGTAGGCCGCAGGCAACAACGGAGGCTCCACCGGAGCCGCGGGGGAGTGACCACCCGCCCCCCCCACCGCGTCCTGCGACTGCTGGGGGGGAAGACGAAGAGCGACGTCGCTTCTTCGACTTCTTATGGCGCTTTGACTTACCTGTCCCCGATTCCCACGAACGGTGGTGTCGGCCCCGCAACCTGTCCCTCGACCTCCCACAGGAGCGGGACCTTGAGCGTATCGGAACCGATTGCCGGGCCTCCAACATCTTTCGGGAAAGCTCACAAAAAGCTTTCGGTGCCATGGCCCGACAGTCGGGGCACGTCTTGGGGTCAGGGGCGTGCCCCAAGCAGAAGAGACACACGTTATGCGGGTACGCCACCGACATGTTCCAACGGCAGTCCCTACAGGACTTAAACCCGGGCATCTCTACTGCACCAGAATTTGAGTACTCGACAAGCAAGAGAAACAAGTCTCAGAAATAAAGTTAAAATATTAACTAGGAGTACCGCTCTCTCTCGGATCTGTGGTGTGGAAAAACAAAGAACTGACGTCAGCGAGCGTGGGCGCGTCTAAGTAGCTCCGATGACGTCATCTCGGTGAATACGATGCCAGCAACGTACGCAGAGCCGCACGACGACGCCTACCGACGCGCAGGGGTACTGCTGACGAAAACTTTCCGGATCCAGTCTGACGCCTGGGGATATTCTAAGGTAAGAATCTATCACTAACGTGTCTCTTTCAGATACCCTCTACAACAGTGGTATCATCCTAATCCAAGCCTCCAATGTCAACCTAGTTAAGATGGTCAATATCTTTCCTACACTCAAAAATGCGGTCTCAGCAAAATCCAATGTCCCCTACCCACACCCTGCCGTTATGCAGGATCTAACCACTCCTCCCCCTACCACAGCCAGAAGGTCCGCACTCTCTCTAAAACATTCTTCACCATTAGATGCTCCCAGAGCCTCTCAGTCCCCTGTCGAACTGGCCCAACCCACTGGACCCCTGACTCAGAAGTTGGGCGGGCTTACAGGTACGCCTGATTCTCGAGCTAAGAGGTTCCCTCACGCCCTACCGCCATTGCTCTCAATGAAAGATCCCTCTTCCGTCATCCCTCTTTCCACGCCACCCGCTAGGCCGGAGAACTGGCAACTGCCCTCCACGGATCATGATTGGCCAATTACATTCACCCCTGACAGGACCGTTCCTGACACGCAGTTTAATGGCCCTCCCACACTCTCTCTTTTACCTACCTCTCCATCCAAACATCCTGAAACACCGCTATTCCCTAATGACTAACTCCCCCCTCCGGAACACCGCATCACCGCCTTAGACCCTCCCGGGCATACATCGAGGCCCCTGCTCTCCCAACGCAACCGCTACCCCTCACCCAGCACTCAGACCTGGTGGCTCGCCTGGACAATATATCTCTCCAGCTGCACCTTATCACAGTCGAACTAAATGACTTGAAAGCCCTCTCAATTGAACATTTCCCCTTGATCAGTTCACTCCTCTCCTCTGCGAGCCCGCCCTAGTGATAGAGTTCACCTTGGCCAGTCTTTCCTCCCTCTATCTCAAAAACCGTACCCCTACCCAACGCCCCCTCCTGCCCCAGAAGACTGAAGGCCTATCTTGCGTCCAATGTTATCGATGACCTACTCAACTCTCACTCGCCTACCCTAGACACCAACACGATCCCTCCGGGGCAAATTCAAGCTATCCACTCTAACCTAAACAGAGAACCCCCACACAGTCTTAGAGTCATTAATAATGACAACCTGATGAGAGTGAACATCATCCAGAATCGCTCCCCACTTACTCGGGTACAACTTAAATGTATACTACTCAACTGTAGGTCAGACAGTAAATACGCCTCCGATGTCTTCGACCTCATTAAGCTCAATGAGTTAGACATCATCATCCTCACCGAAACTTTGCTCAATCCCTCCTCCACTCCTATCCTAGACCTCCTAGTGCCTCGTACCCATGACATAATTAGTGTAGATAGAGCCTTGAAGCTGGGTGATGGCCTACCCTGTATACATCGGAGAACACTCTCTGTTTCCCACTCTGAGTCTTCTACAACATCCTCCTGCAAATACCTTTGTCTCAACATTTAAAGTAAAAACCTGCCAGTGTGCAGACTTCACACTTTTTATCACCGCTCGGGGGACGATCTCCCCTTCATCGAACAATTAATGGAAATCATCTCTGCCAATGTCGACTCCGTAATGTCCCAAATCTTCCTCAGTGATTTCAACCTTCACTGGTCTGACCCCATTGACCAAGCTGTAAAATGCCTTAAATCATTCTTAAATGATCAGGAGTTAAATATATTAAAGGAGAAACTGTAGACCTCATCATCACCAAAGGACACACCATCACACTGGATACCATTACCCCTTGCGATTGGTCCGACCATCACAGCATCTTCTTTTATATTAACAGGGAGGTGTCTCTGAAGAAGGTTCAACCAACGAAATCGAAGATTTGGAAAAGGGACCTCAGATCTATCAATACAGATGAACTAGCAACCCACTGTAAATATGCCCTATCCTCCCAAGCTAATATGTCTGAGGTTAAGGTACTCACTGACTTCTACAACACTACCATATCTAGCATCAGGGATTCCATTGCACCACTTCAACAAACAAATGCCTCATCAAAAATATCCAAACTATGGTTCAATGACAATTTAAACTCGAAACGCCGCAACCTTATGGCAATTGAACCATCTGGGAGATCCAAACCCTCCTCGGAAAAGCTAAAACTACATAGAGAGGTTAGGAGTTCCTATAACAAACAAATCAAGAGTGCTAAGTTAGACTACTAAAGATCCCAACTTGATCAAGCCACTAATCGCCCGAAGAAACTTTTCGAACTGGTTAGACAGCAATCGGTGGAAGCTCCAAACTGCAATGACTCTGGAGTCAGCCCACCCTCATGCTACGAACTGGCTGCTTTTTTTTTTACTGAGAAATCAAGACTCCTCAATATTGAACTTGTTTCTAAGAAGGCTCTATTGCCATCCTATGGGAAAGCGTCACCTCCTGCCCTCTTTAAGAAGTTCAAACCAATCAGCCAGAGCACCAAGAACAATGCCTCAAGGGGCACCTTTACTCCTTTCAGTGAAAGAGACATCAACAAGATTCTTGATAGTATCAACCCATCTAATCACTTTAGCGACCCGTTGCCACCCTCCATCTTCAAAAAAATCAAGGATGCCGTCATCCCCATTTGGACAAAGATTATCAAGGCGTCACTGTCCAAGCCCTCTCCAGCATCCACGGGGGTCCCCCAAGTGTCCACTCTATCTCCTATACTCTTCAACTTGTTCTTGGAACCATTAGCTAATGCACTTAACTCCTCCAACATTCTCTTCCATATGTATGCAGGTGATATGCAACTTTACCTGAACAGCTCCTCCCTGGATAATCTCATATCTCTCAACACTACTCTGTCCACTCAAAACTGGTTAACTGAGAACCACCTCCTGCTCAACACCTCCAAAACAGAATTACTTCTCATTTCTCCTCCGAATCACATCCCCAAGCTAGACCTTTGGATGAACCACCTCACTGCCTTCAACTGCTCCCCCCTCATTATTGACTCAGCCAAATCTTTCAGAATCACCCTGGACAAGCATCTGAACCTGAAGAATCATATCAGCAATGTGTGCAAGGGAGCTAATCAACTGATGAGGATACTCAGGAATATCAAACCATTCCTTCCTCAAGCTGATTTCAAGCAAGTAGTCCAAGCACTTGTTTTGCCAAGACTAGATTATGGCAGTGCTACGCTCTGTGGTCTCCCCAAATATATCTTGGCCCCACTAAGGGCATCATTGAAGGCTGCTGCCAGATTGGTTACGGGTACCAAAAGAAATGCGCACATATCCCCAATCCTAAAATTCCTTAAGTGGTTGCCCTACGAATCACAAATTCAGTTAAAGATTGCCTGCCTGTCTCACAAGGCCCTCCATTTCAAAAGGATAAGTTACTTACCTATAATCCTAGTTCGCTTCCAGGGGTATCCTCACCAAAGTCATAAGCACTGAATATTACCGCCCATGTGCGGGGATTTTCAGTAAATAATAAAAATTATATATGAAAAACACATATATATAAAGCTCTGTATATGTATAAACATGTATTATTTTTTCAAACCAATGCAGCACCCATAGTAGGCTAGACAATGTAGATATAAATATCCAATAAACACCATAGGCATACAAATACACCTAAATCTCTTTTTTTTTTTATGAGGTAAAACTTATGAGAAAGAAAACACTGTGCCAAACACAGATCTAGCCTGCAGGCTGCATTGCAATACAATACCATAGAGACTGAAAAACCTTGTACTGGTAAAAACTGGCACCATGCCTTTAAGGCAGCCCTGATTCCAATATCCCATCATGCCTCAGGGGTGACAGTTGGGTCAGTTGTTCTTTGCGTTACCCGTAGGTCTAAACACAAAGATATACTTCTTCCATATTTATAATAGAATCCTCTTTGATGAGGATACCCCTGGAAGAGAACTAGGATTACAGGTAAGTAACTTATCCTTCTCTTCCAGGGGATCCTCATCAATAGTCATAAGCACTGAATAGAATAGCAAGCCCACCTTTCACCTGCAGGCAAATGAGAACTGCACTAAAAATTGAAGACAACAACCGAGACAGTCAGTTGTTGAACAGATTCCTCAAGGAGGCTTGCCCTACTTGAGTGTCCGCTCTGGTGTCCGAGTCCAGACAATAATGTCTCGTCAATGTATGGACAGATCTCCAAGTAGCTGCTTTACAGATCTCGGAGAGTGGGACATTACTGAGAAACGCAACAGTAGCTGCTTTCCCTCTTGTGGAATGTGCTTTAGGTAGAGGCCACAACGGTTTTTGAGCTAGTTGGTAAGCCAATTTAATGCTTGACACAACGCTTCTGGCAATAGAACGTTTAGATGCTGCAAAACCTGTACGGACAGCACCATAGTTTACAAACAATTGGTCAGACTTTCTGATAGCCTTAGTTCTATCGAGGTAGAATTTGAGAACTTGCTTGATATCCAAAGAAAGCAACGCCCTCTCAGCTGGTGAGGAAGGGTTGGGAAAGAATGTTGGTAGTGAGATAGACTGATTTACATGAAAATCGGACACCACTTTAGGTAAAAAAGATGGATGAGTCCTCTTAACCACTCTATTAAGGTGAAAAACCGTGTAGGGTACTTTTGAGCAAAGGGCTTGAATTTCACTCACCCTACGTGCTGAGGTAATAGCTACCAAGAAGGCTGCTTTCCACATAAGGTGCTGTAATGTAGCCTTATGTATGGGTTCGAAAGGAGAACTCATAAGCTTTGAGAGAACCAAGTTCAACTCCCAATGAGGCGAGGGAGGTCTTATCTGGGGGTAAACCTTTTTGAGTCCCTGCAAAAAATCTTTCACCACTTGTAGTTTAAAGAATGAAAGCTGAGAGGGAGAGCGCCTATAGGCCGTAATGGCCGCCAGGTACACTTTGATGGAGGAAAATTTCAATCCCACCCTGGCTAAGTGAAGTAGATAAGGTAAAATCACTTCCTCTTGACATTTCGTAGGGTTATAACGATTTTGAATACACCATATGTAAAATCTCTTCCACTTACAGACATATGAGTGTCTTGTAGAAGGCCTCCTAGCTTCCTTCAGTATGGTCATACATTCCTGAGGGAGGTTTAAATGGCCATACTGGAGGACCTCAGGAGCCATGCTGTTAAGCTCAGCGAGGGAAGGTTGGGATGGTAAATCCACCCCCTGCATCTTCGTTAGTAAGTCCGGCCTGCATGGCAGACGCTTGTGCGGCCGGATCGATAGGTGAAGGAGATCTGGGTACCACCACTGCCTCGGCCAATCCGGTGCTATCAAGATCATCTTGGTGGCAGAGTGTTGCAGCTTGGTCACCACTTTCGGGATTAGCAAAAGAGGCGGAAAAGCGTACACAAATGTCATTGACCAGTCGATCAAAAGGGCATTCCCCATTGACCGCGGTCGATAGTACCTTGAGGCGAAGTCTCGGCATTTTGTGTTGCTTTCGTCTGCGAAGAGGTCTATTTGCGGACGGCCCCACTCCTCGAAAATGTCCTCTAGCACCTCGTCATTGAGGACCCAGTCCTCTGGATCTTGAAAGTGCCGACTGAGTGAGTCCGCTTGAACTTTGAGCTCACCGGGCAGGTGTACCGCCGTTATGGAAATGTTCCTTGCCAGGATCCAGTGCCACAGGGATTGAGCTTCCAGCGAGAGAGTCCTGGAATGAGTACCTCCCTGCTTGTTTAGGTAGTACATCGTGGTGGTGTTGTCCGTTTGTACTAAAATGGAACTCGTCCTGATTGAGGGCAGGAAAGCCTTGAGGGCAAGATGGACTAGGACTGAGCTCTAGCATGTTGATGTGATATAGCTGCTCGCTGCTGGACCAAAGCCCCTGGGTCTGTCGAGTCCCCAGATGCGCGCCCCAACCTTGGAGCGATGCGTCGGTTATCAATGTTTGCAATGGAGGTTCCTGATGGAAAGGAATTCCAACCGTAGATTGATCGGCCTCATCCACCACTTGATCGACTGTCTGGCCGTTGTCGAAAGACACACTTTGTCCTCCCAAAGAGAAGTCTTTTGGTCCCATTTGTCCGCTAGGTCCTGTTGGAGAGGACGCATTCGCAACCTGGCGTTGGGCACTAGGAATATGCAAGATGCCATGGCCCCTAGCAGGGATGATATCTGTTGCGCTGTAGACAGATTGTTGACCATAACACGCTTGCCCTTTTGAGCGAGGGATAACTGTCTCTCCTCCGAAGGAAACACTTTTCCTTGTTCGGAGTCTATGATTGCTCCCAGGTAGTGTATCCTTTGCGTTGGTGTGAAGGTGGATTTCTTGTAATTCACCCGAAGCCCCAATCAGTGACACAGATTCAGGCAGCGTTTCAGCTGTGAGCTAACACTCTGTGGCGATGGACCTTTTAGTAACCAATCGTCTAGATAGGGATAGACGAAGACTCCTGCGCGCCTCAGGGCAGCAGCTACCACCGCCATGCACTTTGTGAACACTCGAGGTGCTGATTTCAGGCCAAATGGTAGACCCTTGAACTGGTAGTGGGAGGTTCCAACCACAAATCTTAGGAATTTCCGATGACGTCTTGTAGGTCCAGCGAACACATCCAATCGCCTCGACGGAGATGTGGATATATTTGGTGGAGTGCTAACATGCAAAACTTCTCCTTTTTGATATGTTTGTTGAGTGTTCGTAAATCCAAGATGGGTCTGAACTCTGCTTTTGTACTTCTTTTCTGTATTAGAAAGTATCTGGAGTAGACTCCTCTCCCTCTCTGTGCTCTCGGAACCCTTTCTATGGCCGATTTGAGAAGAAGGGTCGCCACCTCTTCTCGTAGCATCTTGAGCTGATGATTTGAATGCACTGGGTGGATCGAGGGAGGAGGACTCCGGAAACGAAGAGAGTATCCATGTCGCAGTATAGTTAGAACCCACTAGTCTCTGGTGATATTTTGCCACTCTTGAAGATGTCGCGAAATACTTCCCTCCCACTGGAGCGGTGGACGGTGTTGGAGGAAGCGATTGCTCATTGTTTGCCTTGAGCTTTGTTACCGCTGTTGGATTGACGGTTATTCCCTCATCCTCTAGATGATCTACGAGACTAGAATTGTTGCTTTTAATGCCCTTGCTGGTCTTTGTTCTTTTGCCAGTGAGAGGTTTGAACGCTCTGCTGGAAAGAACGCCTGTCAGATCCCCTACGACGACGGAACCCCTTCCTTTTCTCCAGACCCACAGCTTTCATGGTCTCGAGCTCTGATTTCATACGAGCCATCTCGTTGTCGGTGTGTGAGCCAAAAAGCGAAGTTCCAGAAAAACGTAGGTTGAGAATCCTAGCTTGAGCCTCAGGTTTAAGGGCCGTTAACCTCAGCCAAGAAGATCTTCTGGCTGAAATACCATGGGCGTAGGAGTGAGCTGCCAGAGTAGCTCCGTCTGCTGCTGCACTTATCACCTGATTAGAAACCAAACTGCCCTCCTGTAGGATATCTTCAAAATCCTTTCTATCCTCCTGAGGAAGTCTTTCCACGAATCTTTGGAGAGAATCCTAAAGCGCTCTGTCGTAGCGCCCCAAGAGCGCTGAGACACTGGCAACCTTCAAACTGGAAGCGGCCGATCTGCATACTCTTCTACCCCAAGAGTCTTGCGTCTTGCTCTCCTTGTCTGGAGGGACTGTGGAGGACAATGCCACCGAGTGGGTTTTCCTAGCGGCCGCCGTGATCACAGAGTCAGGTGGAGGATCCTCCGTGAGAAACAGAGGATCCTCCGGAGCGGGACGATATTTCTTAAGGATTCGTGCCGGAGCAGACTTGATGGTAGCCGACGTAAGGAAGACGTCCATCACTGGCTTAAGCAACCCAGGGACCAGAGGCAACAGTGGACGAGTCGCCGTTCTTTCATGAAGGGTCTCAAAGATGACTGAGGAAGTCGTTTCCTGAACAGGCATTGGAATGTTCAACTTTGCCGCTCCCCTGCACAAAACGTCCTGAAATGTGCTGATGTCATCCACTGGAGAAACTCTAGATGGAGGCGTATCTGTCAGTGTGGGAGAGTAACTTCTCTTGGAAGAATGACTTGATGAAGAGGATGTAGGAGACCTACGCTTTCGTCTCTCAGATCGCACCGACTCTCTTCTGCGAGAGGTGGATCTCGATCTTCTCCTGGGCGAACGTGAACGAGAACGCCGTTCATACTCTCTTTCCTGAGAATGGGAACTTGCTGGTCTCGTAGGTTGAGCAAGGTTCCTCAATCTGGCCAAGGAAATGCTTACTGCATGTGCCATGGCCGGCATACGTGGTGGTATGGACTGAGGTAGCACTCTGGTGGGGCTTTGTCCCAGAGGATGTCCCTCTTCCTGCCTTTGGAGTGTCAGTGACGCTCTCAATTGAGGACTTGTTGGACGAGGATGCTCTACTGGGGAAAGAGGAGCTGGAGAAGAATGTATTACTTCTGGGGATCTGGATCTTGAAGGAGACAGAGGAGATCCTGATCCTGCTGAGGCCGATGGTGAAATGGAAATAGGCGGAGACCTAGAGGCTGAACCATGCTCCAATGTCACATCCGGTGTATATCTCTCTCTATGCGGAGACTTCCGTCTCGACGCCGACCTGGACGTCTATTTAATTCCTGACGTCTCCTGAAGCCCCACAGCAGAGGACTGTCTCGACGGCGATAAGCCTATCGCCGGAGATCTGGACTTCGACGCCAATTGGACAACCAGCGATGAGTCATGCCTCGACGTCGAGAGCCTTGTCGTCGATGGAGGGCTTATCCTGGACTGAGGCCTAGAACCCGACGGGGAACTTCGCCTTGACGTCTGTATCCTCGCCGACGTCATGGAAACCTTTGACGACGGAGGCGCCTGCCTCGACGTCGATCCCAACGGAGGCATCCGCCTTGACGTCGATCCATGCTCCGACGACGATCTCCGCCTCAACGTCGTTAATGTCTTTGACGACGATCGCCTGCGCCTTTCTCTCGACGGCGATCTAGGTCTCGAAGTCGATGATGCCTCCAACGGCGATCGCCTGTGTTCTTTTGACGGCGATCTTCGTTTCGACGTCGCTGTTGCTTTCAACGGCGACCGTCTGTACCTTTCCCTCGACGTCGACTTCCTAGATGTTGACTTCGACGCCGAGCGGTGATGCTTCTCCTTCTACGCCGATCGATGCTTCTTCGACGGCGATGTTTTCGACGACGAACGTCTGCGTTTCGCCGCTGAATCTTGCATCGACGTTGATTTTCTCTTGGAAGCGTGACTCTCCCTGGACTCCTCACCTCTCAACGACGATCCCGCCGCTGGAGTCTTCGACGCCGAGCCCGACGCCGATGTAGAACACACAGGGATCAACTGCTTCGACGTTGACCGCATCTCAGAAAAGCCATAAAGCCTAATCCTCTCCCTTTCCTTCAAAGTCCTCTTTGAAAGGTTCTTACAATGATGACAGGAAGCAGGAGAATGTGTGTCAGGTAGACAAATGATACACACATCATGAATATCCAAAGAAGCCTTCTTTTTGCCACAGGATGGACAGGGCATGAACAAGGAAGGCATTTTCTGACAGAAAAAAGTTTAGAAATCTATCAGGAAAATCAGTAAATGCTTCACCAAACAGGAGAATAATTAAGATGAAGCAAAACAAATAGCTAAAAACTGGTAAATTCTTGACTAGAAAGTCAAAAATGAAGAGAGCTGAATTCCAGGGTCCTGACAGAAGGAGCCGGAAAGAACAACTGACCCAACTGTCACCCCTGAGGCATGATGGGATATTGGAATCAGGGCTGCCTTAAAGGCATGGTGCCAGTTTTTAACTGTACAAGGTTTTTCAGTCTCTATGGTATTGTATTGCAATGCAGCCTGCAGGCTAACAATGTTTTTTGATCTGTGTTTGGCACAGTGTTTTCTTTTCTTTCTCATGAGTTTTATCTCAA
Organism: Triturus cristatus; assembly: GCF_964204655.1. Lineage (NCBI taxonomy): Eukaryota > Metazoa > Chordata > Amphibia > Caudata > Salamandridae > Triturus > Triturus cristatus. The sequence continues at coordinate 1,135,241,909 of NC_140594.1, read as the reverse complement.
AAAAAAAAAAGAAAAAAAAAAAAAGATGTAGGTGTATTTGTATGCCTATGGTGTCTATGGTGTTTATTTGGATATTTATATCTACATTGTCTAGCCTACTATGGGGGGTGCATTGGTTTGAAAAAATAATATATGTCTATACATATACAGAGCTTTATATATATGTGTTTTTCATATATAATTTTTATTATTTCCGCACATGGGCGGGAATATTCAGTGCTTATGACTATTGATGAGGATCCCCTGGAAGAGAACCCCAAGTTATCTAGCGCAAAAGCGAGAATTATCCGGAGGAGGTAGACTCTCAATGTTAACGGGATTTATAAAGCGCGCGAATACGCGGAGGTGTCTTGGCGCTGAGAACACAGTAGCCCATTCTGGTGCCTAGTTCTGGAACAACCAGGTTTTTAGTCCTTTCCTGAAGGTGGAGAGGGAGCTCGCACTTCTTGTGAGAAGTTGGCCTGATGTATAATGTCACTAGTTCTAGTGTACACCTTATATCAGTCCAAACAACCCTTATGGTGATTGGTTGTAAAGTCAACCTTATAGACCAGCTATCCTAGTGGTAGCATGGACAAGAGCAGTCTTAGGCTAAACTCTGAATGGCATGTGAGGCCAGCTGTGATGCCATATATAATCCCTTGAATACCAAATGAAAGGACACCACAACAGATATATATATAAAATAAAGTGTATTTATTCTAGTCAAACCCTCAGCACTCTTTATGAGATTCGAGGTAAGTACAACACAGTCTTATTCAAGCATACATTAAGTCACACAGGTAAGTAATACAGTTAGGCCCTAGGGGCCACGCAAACCATATACTAAAGAAGTGGTATAAAGACCACTGTCGCGGAAATAGAATAGGCCTAGGCCTAGGGAATCGCTGGGGCTACACTACACTACCAACAGTTAGGAAGTGGGAGGCCCACGGGATTCAGGTGCAGAGTGGAAACACTCACGCGTAATGCGTATAGTCGATAGAAATAGTACAGTTCTGAAATAAGCAGTTTTAGGACACTTCTGGAGCAACAAGAAAGTCGAGACTCGGAAACTAGACCCTAGGATAGTCACCACCCTTGTGAGCACCGAAGTACCCAAGTTACCTAGCCCACGGGCTGCGGGTGCATAGGTGTGAACTTGCATCGGGTTTCGTCGTGGACTTCTATGGATGCCTGAAGGAAAGTTGCTGACAGGCAGTCAGTGCAGAGTGTCCGGTGGATCCCAAGGCCGGGATCAAGAAGGAAGGGTACCTGCAAGCAGAAGGGACAGAGTCAAGGTCACTAGCCAGTGACCACGTGGAACCAGGAAGGAACCAGGCGATGTCGTGAAGATTGCAGGTGAAGGGTGAAGCTTGTCGCTGCAGCCACGGTTACCAGGAGATGTCGAGGACGACCAGGACCAGGACGCGGAGGCGAGCTGTCCCATGAAGGCTCTTGCTGTCGGCGGCGTCAAAGTCGAACCAGGACTCACCAAGCCTTGGCAAGCGGAACCCACGAATAACGGAGGACTTGCTTCTGGTGCAGACCAGGGAGGTCTGGGGTGCTTCTCTTTTGCAAAGAAGCGGGAGCCAGTCTGGAGGAGCCAAACCAGCAGTGAAGATTTAAAGGTGTGTCGTCACAAAGGCCGCTAGCCAACGGGCAAGCAACCGGACAGACGCGGCAAGCAGGAAAATGCAGAAGGGCCCCACGCAGGACTCGTGGAGTGTGGGGGGCTGATCTTCGGTGCAGATGGTGCTTGGGGTTGGGGCTTCTCAATCCCCGGTGCACAACTTCGAGGGTGCCTCAGAAGCTGCGCTGGAAGATACTCGCCACTTTTCCCAGGTAGCCGGTCCCGCGTCTCTCGTCGCCTCCACGGATCTCAGCTCGGCTGTGGATGTGGATCAGGGTCGGAGAAGTCTGGAAGTCAAGGCTCTGGTCGGGCTCTGCAGTCGGTCCCTCGTAGAACTTTAGCAAAGCAAAGGGTAGTATCTTGATGGTGCCTGTTTGCACAGGGTAGCCACTCCTTGGCCACAAGGGAGATTCTTGAGTCTTCTTCTTTCGTCGAATGTCGAAGGTCCAGAATTTCTGTTCAAGCTGCAGGTTCAGGATAATCTAATCTCCTGGGGCCCAGCTACCACTCTTATACTAATCTGGGGGGCTGGGTTGCCTGCTAGGTCACGCCTTATGGGTGGGACCTGGGAGGGGGGTGGTTACACCCCCTTCTCTTTGTCCAGTTTCGCGCCAGGACTGGGGCTGGTGTGCCCCAGCACCGGTTTGAACTGGACTATGCATGGGACACCTTGTGTGCCCCAGGCAGTGTCTCGTTTCATTCATCCCTCCCTGCCCCAATACACTAAGGCCTGTCTGGGGTGGTGCTCGCACCTCCCAAGGCAGGAAACCTATTGTCCAAGCCTCCCTTGCCGGGATCACTCCCAGCAGCAGGAGGTCAGACTTGTGTCGTGGCAGCAGCATCCATTTTGTGATGCTGGGGCTCTGGTTAACTTTAACCGGGTAAGTAGGTTTCAACATGTCTTCTCCCTCTAGAAGGGAGGGATAATATCCTCATCCCCAAAAATGGGATGGGGGTATTATTCCAAAGTGTTAGACACCTTACACAACATGTTTTGATACAGCCAAACCATAGTTACCATAACCGTTTAAGATTATAAGGCACTTCAAGAGTATATGGTAGGCTATATCACAGAACAGCTATAAGGACATGGTTCCGAAAGCTGCAGACAGGCTCAGCTCATGCTAGAGCACCATCTCACATGTTACCAAGCACTCTGCCTCCAGGATTGTTAAGGCCTGCCATAGGAGTAGCTGATAGGTACACATGTGTCTATATCTAAGATAGGTATAGGAATACTACACCTAAGCAAGGGGTGATTACACGACCTTGCCCCAGCTGAGTGATCAGCCAGTTGTGTTATAATGGAAGGCCAGGCCAGGGGTGGCATAATACATGCTGCAGCCCCTGGTAGGCCTAGGATACACCTATGCCCTGGGTACCTAAGGTACACTGTACAGGGGCCAATAAGGTGACCCTATCCAAATGGGTTATGCACCTAAAGTACATAGTATCAATTTAGAGAGAGTGAACAGCAGGGCTGTGGGTCTGATTAGCAGGCCCACAGCAACATCTAAGTCGAAAACCAGTAAAGCAAAAGCAAAAAGTGGGGGTGAACATAGAAAGCAGACCCTACTCTCCTACACAACCCCCCCCCCCCAAAACTTGGGGACATTAAACTAACCTTGACCAGTTGAGTCTTCATGTTCTAAGTGGAAATATCTGGAGAGTCCATCTGCATTAGCATGGTCAGTCCCAGGTCTATGTTCCACTGTGAAGTCCATCCCCTGTAGGGAAATGGACCACCTAAGAAGTTTGGGATTTTCACCCTTCATCTGATTTAGCCACAAGAGGGGCTTATGGTCTGTCTGAATCTTGAAGTGAGTGCCAAACAAGTATGGCCTCAGCTTCTTCAGGGCCCAAACCACAGCAAAGGCCTCCCTCTCAATAGCTGACCAACGTTTCTCTCTAGGGGTCAGCCTTCTACTTATAAAAGCAATGGGCTGGTCTTGACCATCTATATTAAGTTGTGAAAGAACAGCTCCCACACCCAACTCAAAAGCATCTGTCTGGACAATGAACTCTTTGGAGTAGTCTGGACTTTTCAGAATAGGTGCACTGCACATGGCCTGCTTCAGGTCATCAAATGCTTTTTGACAGCTTACTGTCCACTGAACTTTCTTTGGCATTTTCTTGGAGGTCAAGTCATTAAGTGGTGTCACACTGGACCCATAGTTCTTAACAATCTTTCTGTAGTACCCAGTCAGGCCCAAGAAAGCTCTGACCTGAGTCTGGGTAGTTGGAGGAGTCCAGTCCTTTATGGTCTGGATCTTACTCTCCAGTGGTTGAACCTGACCCCCACCAACTAGGTGGCCAAGGTATACAACCTTGCTCTGCCCTATCTGGCACTTAGTGGCCTTGATAGTGAGGCCTGCCTTTTGCAGGGCCTCTAAAACATTCCTCAGGTGGACCAGGTGATCCTCCCAGGTGGAGCTGAAGACAGCAATATCATCAAGATAAGCTGCACAGTAATCATCCAACCCAGTAAGGACTTGATTCACCAACCTTTGGAAAGTGGCAGGTGCATTCTTCAAACCAAAGGGCATTACCACAAATTGATAATGTCCTCCTGGGGTCGAGAAAGCAGTTTTTTTGTCCTTTGCATTCTCAGCTAGTCTGATTTGCCAGTAGCCTGCTGTCAGGTCAAATGTGCTCAGAAACTTAGCAGCTGCCAGTCTGTCAATGAGCTCATCTGCCCTAGGTATTGGGTGGGCATCTGTCCTAGTGACAGCATTGAGACCTCTGTAGTCCACGCAAAACCTCATCTCTCTCTTACCATCTTGGGTGTGAGGTTTTGGCACAAGAACTACAGGACTAGCCCAAGGGCTCTTTGAAGGTTCAATGACTCCCAGCTCCAACATCTTTTGTACCTCAACTTTTATGCAGTCCCTGACATGGTCAGGTTGCCTGTAGATTTTACTCTTCACAGGCAGACTGTCACCAGTGTCCACCTCATGGGTGCACCAGTTTGTCTGACTTGGGGTCAGAGAGAACATATGTCTGTAGGATTGCAGAACTTGTCTGCAGTCCTGTTGCTGATGGACAGTGAGGCTGTCAGAAAAGATCACACAATCAACTGAGCCATCATCAGGGTTCTGAGTCAACAGGTCTGGGAGAGGGTCACTCTCTTCCTCCTGCCCCTCATCTGTAGCCATGAGTAAGCCCATGTCTGCCCTGTCAACATATGCCTTCAATCTGTTGACATGAAGCACCCTGTGGGGGCTTCTGGGAGTCCCAAGGTCCACCAAGTAGGTGATTTCTCCCTTTTTCTCAACAATAGTGTGGGGTCCAGACCATTTGTCTTGGAGTGCTGCTGGGGCCACTGGCTCCAACACCCACACTTTCTGCCCTGGCTGGTAAACAGTCAGCACAGCCTTTTGGTCATGCCAAGCTTTTTGGAGTTCTTGGCTTGCCTCAAGGTTTTTAGAAGCCTTCTTCGTATACTCTGCCATCCTGGAGCGGAGACCAAGTACATAATCCACTATATCAAGTTTGGGTTGTCTGAGAGGTCTCTCCCATCCTTCCCTTACTAAACATAGGGGTCCTCTTACAGGATGCCCAAACAAAAGCTCAAAAGGGCTGTAGCCAACCCCCTTTTGTGGGACCTCTCTGTAAGCAAACAAAAGGCAGGGTAAAAGGATGTCCCATCTTCGCCTAAGCTTGTCTGGTAAACCTTTTATCATTCCCTTTAGGGTCTTGTTGAATCTCTCAACAAGCCCATTGCACTGTGGGTGATAGGGTGTGGTGAACTTGTAGTTCACACCACACTCCTTCCACATTGCAGTCAAATACCCTGACATGAAGTTGGCACCTCTGTCAGAAATGACCTCCTTTGGAAAGCCCACTCTGGAGAATACTCCAAGCAGGGCCCTTGCCACAACAGGAGCTGTTGTGGTCCTCAGGGGAATAGCTTCTGGATACCTGGTGGCATGGTCCACTATCACCAGTATAAATCTGTGCCCAGATGCTGTTTGTGGGTCCATTGGTCCTACAATATCTATGCCCACTCTTTCAAAGGGAACCCCCACCACAGGTAGTGGTATGAGGGGGGCCTTTGTGGTGCCACCTGATTTGCCACTGGCTTGGCAGGTGACACAGGAGCGACAAAACTCCTTGGTATCTTCTGACATATGGGGCCAGTGAAAGTGAGGGACAAGCCTGTCCCAAGTCTTGTTCTGGCCTAAGTGTCCTGCAAGGGGAATATCATGGGCCAAGGTAAGAAGGAAGCCTCTGAACTTCAGTGGTATGACCAACCTCCTGGATGCACCAGGCTTGGGGTCTCTAGCCTCTGAATACAGTAGCCCTTCATCCCAATACACTCTATGGGTACCTTGAGCATTCCCTGCAGCCTCAGTAGCAGCCTGCTGTCTGAGGGGTTCAAGAGAGGGGCAGTCTAATTGAGCCTGCCTCAGATCTGCCCTTGAAGGTCCCCCTGTCCCAAGAAACTCAACCTGATCAGGTTCAAGTTCTTCTAGGACAGTTCCTTCAGGGTTCTCAGAATCATCCTCCTGTGAGGGCTGATCCAGTGCCTGAGGCAGGGGAGAAGGCACAGCCTTTACCCTACTGCTCTTTCTCTTGGTTTGTGACTGGTCCATAGTTCCAGGATCCAACACTTGTTCAGTGGTGCACTTTTTGGCCTGTGACCTGGTCACAGCAAGGACATGTGCATCTATCCCTAGCATTTCTGCATGGGTCCTATACTCCACTTCAGACCAAACTGAAGTTTCAAGATCATTGCCCAGTAAACACGCCACAGGAAGGTCTGAACTAACAACAACTTTCTTGATGCCAGTTACCCCTCCCCAGGAGAAGTTAACAATTGCCACACTATGGGAGGTAGTGGCATTGCCAGCGTTGGTCTGAGGAAATATGAATTTTGTGATCAGTTATGTCCCCTATCGTAGACCCCAACGGCTCCATGTGCATGCTATAAGTACATGTATGTTCCCTCCTGCTCCAGTTTTGAAGACGCAAATATATGTGTGTCCACCGTCAACATGTCCTCTTTCAGATCCGCCATGAATGGGTCAGATATTCCATTCCTAAGTATGAAAGGCCACCGACTTTATATGGTTTACTTTCCACATTTTACAGATTCAGGCGAGTAGGCCCGAATTCTGTCATCAAGCCTTTTCCTGCCTTCTGCCTCTGAAAGCTCCAGTCTGAGCCCGCATCTGTGACCATGAACTTTGTCTTACTCCCTGCGCGGCTAACGGTGCCTGATCCAGCCTGTCGCATGCCAAAAACTGTATTTCACCTTCGAGATTATCTCCTTCGCTCCTCATCCGATGCATTCCTGTCTAGTAGTTTAGGTAAACATTTTTCCAGCTCCCGTGCAAAGGGCCAGGCCTCGCTGCCCTCATGCAAATAACTCATAGCCCCGTTACCATGGAATATTCCTACCCCCTCGCATCTAGTGTAGACACTTAGACGCTTGTACACGCACTAACAGTCAGTATAGTCAGTATAGAATAAGATTCTATCCTAAGAGACCTTTCCTTTTGGATAACACAGTTCTTTAAACATAGGATATTAGATATGATTTGGAATTAGGTTGACATAACCCCAGACTTCTGTCTCCACATGTAGAGCTAAATGTCAAGTCCCCTTCACCCTCTAGTTGCACGTCAATCACACGTCATGCGGCTGCGTGCGCATCCTTGCCAAGCATTTCTGCTGACATTGCAGGATTCTTTTATGGATCCACCCACTTGTGATATCATGTTTAGTGACGTTTATTAAATTACACCCTCTATTAGCTACGTATGCACCTTTTATCAGCTGTTACGCCTCTTGCATCTGCTTTACTGTAATGTATTTTCTATAAAACTGCCTATCTGTCAATAATATATGCTCCCTTCCTTCCTGAACTTTAGTGGTGATGGAACAGAAGGCCCACAATTCGAATTGTCTTCCTTTGTATAGGAATAAAGCCTTTTAAAACCTCTAATACCACGGATTCTGCCTCTTATATTTACTGAGTTATTCTTGATAGATTTTACCGCATAAAAAATAGTACCGGTAACGAAATATTTACCACATAAATTGGCGCCCGAACAGGGACACTTTCTCATCTCACGCGCCGGCGGTGCGTTGCAGGCCCGGTCTCCTGCCACAGCTGAACGGACAACAAAAACGCGTATCTACAGGATTTCCTGTGTCTCCTTCCGGCCAAGCGGGGACGACTGAGGCTGCGATCAACACCCAGACGAGGCGGTGAGAAGTGCGAAGTATCCCGACCAGAGCCTAGCTGAGAGAGCAAGATCCGAGGTATACAGAGACCCGCCAGGTTCCGAAGTTCCGAGTCCAGTCGAGTCGAATCCAGTCCGGTCCAGTTTCAAGTTCCGTTCCGAGGCCTTCCGTTCCGAGCTACCCGGTGAGTACCATTACCGGGGAGGCATTTAACGTGCACATAGTCTGTGCCGGTCAAGACGGGTTTGGGTACACAAATCCGGTCTGCACTGTTCTAGCAGTGTATCAGTACTGTTTAGCAGTATATATAGTATGTCGAGCATATAAATAAATATTATCTAGTGTCAGTATTATGTCAGTAACCAGTTTTCTATTAGTTATTATTGTTCGTAAAACTGTTAAACGTTAAATGTTTTAAATACGTTCTATATATTGTGGTGTGAATGACTGTTCATTATTGTGTTTTTTTTGTATAAAGTGTGTTCTAGTAATAAGGTCTGAAAATGCCGCTCTTTTCGAAACTAAGACAGATCAAAACTAGAAAAGGCGTACTCGAAGAAGCCGTTCCCATCCCACCGAGGGACACTCCAGGGTACTTTATGTATCATAAGCATGGCCTAGATGCCGTATTATTTCTTGATTTATGGGTGGACTACACCAAAGAATTACCAGAGAGTCAGAGATGGCCTGCAGCGGGGACCTGGGATGCAGATTGCATCATGAGAGTAGAAGAAGAATTATGGAAAAAGAAAGCCAGACAGTCACAGAAAGATGCCATTGAATTATGGCGTAAAGAATCATATAGACGTACAGAAAAAGCACTTAGACAGGAAGATAAGAGTAAGGAGAATTCAAATAAAGTCCGAGAAAATCTATTACTTGAGGAAGGTACTCGAGTAAACTCAGAACAAGTAGATAGACAAAGAAACGCCCTTATGAATGGTATGTATCCACTTCTGGCCGAAGGGTTACCTAAGGCTACTCCAGAAATACCAAAAGACTTGCCAACCCCATTGTTTCCGATAAAAGCACATCCCAAGGGGCATCCCAGAACCGCAGAAGATGTTTTCCTTTCCCGCTATTTAGATGACGCAGCTCCCGAGTATGCTAATACCGCACCACATAGACCGCTTGCCGATGATGCTCATCGCCAAGAACATTCGTCTGTACCTCCGCAACAACACGCTTCGACACACATTCAGACAAGCACATCTGTTTCTACAGCTTTTCCCGCAACGACGGTTGCTGTCTCACCCTCAACAAATCCTTTCACGTCCAGCACCCCAGACGGTGCTACAGGAGGTACGACAGACATTTTTTCTACGCCACCTAGAGGAAATAAATTTTCCCTTAGAGAATTAGCACACCAACGTACGCCCAAACTAGCCACTCCCGACATGCTTAAGGAACTTCTAGTAGATTGTAGATATGATCCTGTGCCCGGTAAACGGGACGAAATGCTGCTGTCATCATTACGTATTAGACGAGCTGCAATATATTTAACGAAGTTACCAGGAATGAATACACATTTAGAAAATATATATCACTTTGTCCAGTCAGGGCGAGGCCCTGAAAGTATTAGCAGAGCCATGGAGTACCAGAAAGCGGAGGTACAGGGACAACTGTTACGTTTCCTCATAAACTGTGTAATTAGAAATCAAGACCGGCCTGGGGTAAATCCGGAAGAAATGCAAACACTTGTCACTTGGGACCGGAATATATCAGAAGGAAGACATGATAAACAGTTATGTATAGTAGCTATGTACCGAAAGATCCGCAAAGAGGTAGAACGAATACACGAAGAAAGATTAGAGGTAGACGCCGCTGATCTAAACAGAGAGGAGGAGGAGCAAGAATCAGAGCAAGTAGACACGATAGCTTATGTAGGTAAAGGAAGACCCCATAATAATACCAGAGGTTTTAACGACCCAATACGTCCAATACGTCCAGAATATAATAGACATTTTCCAAACCCTATGCTAAATACAAAATCCCCTGAACACCTATTCCAAACCGCTGATAAATTACTCCGAGATCGAAGGGGGTACCACGTGCTCGATTCCATGGACGAACAAGAATTAGTCAGGTCAGCAGTACAATGGGCTGACAGTCCCGGCGAATACAATGATGATGTACTTACACACACGTTTCTGAATCTAGACCCATATGAACAGCGTTTAGCTAGTATATACATGATTCAACACCTCCTTATATTATATAAAAGCCAACACTCTGATCCAGGACCCTTACCTGACATATTGACAGAACTACTCACCAACATATGGAGAGGGTCAGGTACTGATTTGATTAAGGAAATACTAGAATCCCGAAACCAATATTTAAATTTCGTATGCCCAGAACACGTTCCAGTTCCCATAATGGGAAGAAAAATGTATCACATAGATAGACAGAACCCGTTACGCGAAGTGCACCCGATCAGAGGTGCCGGCGATAATTTCACACGCGTGTTTGTGTACACGCCTATAACTAAACTGGAATTATTAGAAATGAAGAAAGTAGTACCCAGTCATGACAAAGATCCAGCAGGTTTCCACCGTGAGATAAAAGACATGTTACTCATGGGAGAGTATACCTACCCCGATATTATGAAAATATTAAAAGTCCTATTACCCGCAGGTGTTTATGAAAAACTCAAAGAAAAAGAATGGGAGGTAGGAGACCAAAAGATAGATTGGACAGCATTAGAAAACGAAGAAAAGGCCCGAGCTGCAGGAGCAGGGCTTGGGGAAAAGACTACAGCATTAGCAGGATTACTAATACAGGTACTGCCACGTTTATTAACTACGAAAAAGGAAGACTGGGGTGCAATCTCAGCCTGTAAACAAAAACCAGATGAAGACACTAGTGATTTCTATTCCCGATTTGAAAAATGTTTCAGTATAAATAGTGGTATAAAAGCTAGTAGTGAGTCATATCCACATCTGTTTGTGACAAAATTAGTTGAAAATTCTCTGCTACAAGTCAAGAATAGAGTATTGAAATTCGAAAGTACCTGGCAAGGTAATACCCCATCACAGATGCTACAGATGTTACAATATCATCACAATAGAATTAGAGAAGAACAAGAACACGAACAAAGACGTATGAAAGATACGAAAATGAAAATGCTTGTTGCACAGTCAGTTCCAGCTGATAGTCATCAAAAGGGTGATTCCATAGGTCCTGCAAAAGGGACATGCAACTATTGTAAACAACCAGGTCATTATATACACGATTGTCCAGTCCTGAAACATAATATAGCCACAGGTAGAACACATGAGAGACCACGTCCACCCAGACAGGATCAGAATCAACAACAGACGCCTCAGCAGGCACAATCTAGGTTAGCTCCGCAACAATTAGCTCCGCAACAGGCAGCTCCACAACAGATCGTAGTACCACCACAAGCGCAGCCTACTGCTGCAACTCAAGCAACAACACAACAAATGTATCAGTATGCACAAACAGATTATCCCGATTATCAGCGATACTCATGAGATAGCCTAGAGAGGGAAGTTGGCTTACCCCTTATTGAGGTTCCTGTAGACCAAGAGGGACCTTATGTACATAGCGAATTATTAGGGGAAGACAGAAAGTTTTTACTTGATACAGGGGCAAGCAGAACAACTATAAGACGTAGTGAAGTTCCAGGGGCACCCCTCTCAGGCTCACAGAATATTTCCCTTGGATTCTCAGGAAAACCTATAATTAATGACGTAACACAACCTCTTGCACTCACAGTAGGTCCATTAACACGTACAACAGATTTGTTGCTTACTAAATCATGTCCGGAAAACTTGTTAGGTATAAAAACATTGAAAGCTCTAGGAGCCATAATATGTTGTTCTCCGGAAGGAGTACGACTATTTTTACGTGACTTTAAAGGTCACTACGTGTCCAGAGACATGGATCACCGACTGCAGAATTTACCTACACATTTATGGGCACAAGGCCCCACTGATGTTGGTTGCATGAACATTACACCATATCGAGTTACATTGAAAACAGGAATAGTACTACCACGAATGCGACAATACAAGTTACCACCAGATGCTGTAGTGGCTTTACTGCAAATCATTGACGAGCTCATTGCACAAGGAGTGGTTGTCGAAACTGACTCCAATGTATGTAATTCTCCAATAATTCCGATTCTTAAAAGGACGGATCCAAAAGCTCCACCAGTATATCGATTAGTTATTGATCTGCGCGAATTAAATAAATGTATTGTGCCACAATACCCCGTGGTCCCAGATATCTCTTCATTACTCACAGCTATTGACTCAGAAGCAACGTTTTTCACTGTAATTGATCTCAAGAATGCTTTCTTTAGTGTCCCAATAGATCCGGAAAGTCAATATTTGTTCGGATTCAGTTTGAATGGACGAAGTTTTAAATTCACACGCGCACCTCAAGGATTTACAGAAAGCCCCAGCATCTATAGCCAAGCACTGAAACGAGAACTTGACAGTATCCACATGCCAGTTAACACTGCCTTGCTTCAATATGTCGATGATCTGCTGATCACCGCCCGAAGCGAACCTGAATGTGAAAAAGCGTCACTGACGGTTTTAAAATTTTTGGCTGACAAGGGGCACAAGGTGTCCCCTTCTAAGCTGCAATTCTGTGTCCAGCGAGTTGTTTACCTTGGGCACTCGCTGTCCAAGGAGGGAAGGCAGCTTACATCCGACCGCATCCAGTTAATCGCTAACATGCCACCACCCAAGACACAAAAGGAGGTGCGGGCTTTTATAGGCCTCACTTCATACTGTAGGCAGTGGATCCCTCAATATGCATTTCTAGCAAAACCACTCATCCAGTTGACAACACAGGAGGCAGCCACATCGACTGTCCTCCCTTGGACTCCAGAACATACACACGCCTTTGAAAGCTTAAAGAAAGCTTTATGCCAAGCACCAGTCCTAGCAACACCATGTTACAGTAAACAGTTTACACTCTTCGTTACAGAACGCGAAGGTACTGCTTTGTCAGTACTCACTCAGGAACAAGCAGGATCACATAAACCATGTGCTTATTTCTCTAGTACATTAGATCCAGTAGCTCAGGCACTTCCAGCGTGCCTGAAATCAGTGGCAGCAACAGCTTTAGCAATCAGACAAAGCGATGCCATAGTGTTAGGACACCAACTGACAGTACAAGTACCACACGCAGTAGAGGTTCTCTTGAACCGCACACAAACACAACACTTGACTATAGCGAGACTCGCCGGTTACGAATTAAAACTGTTTCAGCCACATATAGAAATCAGACGTTGTAATACGTTAAATCCTGCCATACTGTTACCAGTGAGCGGAACAGATCCATTGGCACATGATTGTGTCGAAGTCATTACTATCACGACGAAACCCAGACAAAACTTGACAGACATCCCTTTGTCAGATCCGGACTTGACATTGTATGTAGATGGGTCATGTATGAGAACAAATACAGGAGAGCTAGTGGCCGCTTACGCAGTCACAACAGACACTGAAGTCATTGAAACAAATTGTATTAACACTTTGTCAGCTCAAGCAGCAGAGCTCACCGCTCTGACACAAGCCTGTATTCAAGCCACAAATAAAAAAGTCAACATATACACAGATTCACGTTCTGCCTTTGGAGTTGTCCATGACTTCGGCGTACTGTGGCGAGAGAGAGGTTATTTAACTTCTCACGGTGCCCACATTCAACACGGACCCCTCATTCAAGCCCTATTAGACGCGATTCATCTACCTACTGCAATATCGATTATGAAATGCAAAGCCCACACAAAAGTTACCGATATCATTTCTCAGGGTAATGACCTAGCTGACAGAACAGCTAAACAGACTGCTCAGAATCAGACTCACACAACTGACATGACAAAGACAATAGTTCCGACACCAACACATTGCATGACAGTTAAGGATCCCGCCCTTGATGTAATTGATATACAGACACACGCTACACCAGAAGAAATAAAGAAATGGACTGAATTAGGAGGGATCCAAACAGATCAGGGATGGATGACGAAGGAAAAATCTATATGGTTTCTTCCCGACTCAATGGTCCAAGTCATCATTAACACTATACATAGTCCAGCGCACCTAGGAGAAAAAGCTATGCTAGACAGCATTCAACACATTTGGTTCAACAAACATTTACGAGCCGCAGCTAAACAAAAAGTTCGTACCTGTATGATATGTTGTCAGTTTAATCCAGGTAAAAGCATCCCCGTAGAACAGGGTGGATTCCAAACTCCCGATCATGCTTTTGAAGTCCTCCAGATGGATTATATCCAGATGGAACGATGTCGAGGATTCAAATATGTTCTCGTAGTTGTCTGTGCTCTTTCCCGTTGGACAGAAGCATACCCGGTTTCAGATTACACTGCCCCGACTACTGCCAAACAGTTAGTTCGAGAATTCTTCCCACGGTACGGTTTACCACGTGTTGTCTATTCAGATAACGGCCAGCCGTTCTCATCCGAACTAATGAAACACGTTTCCCTTCTATTAGGCTATCAATGGAAATTTCACTGTGTCCGACATCCCGAGGCAGCAGGTCTCGTAGAACGCCATAATCAAACTCTGAAAATTAGATTGTCCAAAATATGTAGAGAAAAAGGAGTTGATTGGATAGTAGCCTTACCAGTTGCGCTCTTTTACATGAGAATGGTAGCACATTCTCGAACAGGGCTATCCCCGTATGAGGTGATCTTCGGTAGACCACCAAATATGTGGGGGACGCCTATACCTCGTAAAATCACTGACATTGACTGTAATATGCTGACAGATTACCTGGCTTCCTTGATGTCTGCACTACAATCTTGTCGTTCACAGGTATCCGCAGCTTTTCCCGACAATACTGAGGTGAAGCCCCATGACGTGGTTCCTGGGGACTTGGTGCTGGTCAGGAACTTTGACCGGAAGACCCAACTGGATCCTAGGTGGAAGTCACCGAAGTTAGTTTTACTCACCACAAGGACAGCCGTGAAAATCGAAGGAAGAAAAGGGTGGTTGCACTCGAGTCATATCAAGAAATTTTATGGACTACCACCCAGTATAGAGACTCACTCCTGTATTCCCTCACAGACAGACTCAAAGCTCCCTTTGGTTGAGCAATCGAACTCAGAACTATATAAACTAAAATTGAGGTCCAGTAAGTCAGACAATTTGATTGTTTAAGTCCTCTCCAAGGTGAATCGGTTGAATTTGTCTCTGACATGTATCCCCTGGACCGGAATAGAGAAAGAAATAATCAAATGCTGCTCAAGAAGCAAGCGTATTGTAAATCATTTCGTAGTCATTGTACAGTAACATTATTAATTTTGTTTTTTCTAAGTCTTTTGATCATCATTGTCAGCATCCTATTGCACATGTATTACCCTATTCCTAAGCATGCTTATAATATAACTGCAGAACATTCTTTTAGTGAATTACCTCCACATGAATTGTCTTATAGATTTGCGCTGCGCAATAACACTTTCATTAGTATGTTGCATCATTCCCATCAAACCAGCAATGCCACAAATTGTTGGATATGTGGCCAACTCCCTCCCTATCAGAACTATAAGGGAGTTTTGCCCCTCTTTCCCTATCCGTTTACACACAATGGCTCCTGTGGAGCATGGTTTAGTTTGATTAATTCCCTGGATTCAAATTCCGCGGTTTATCAAGACAACTGGGTATGGGGCAACCTGAACTTAGTTTTGCTTAAAGTCTGCTACCCTAACAAGGAGGGACTTCCCAAAAGAACAGGAACTGATCTAGAAAATGAAGTATATGGATTAGGTAACTTTACACTTAACCTCATGATCCTGAACGTTGAATCTGAAGCTACACCAATCTTGCCCGCCATGTCAGTATTCCCAGTGGTACAAAAGGGGGTGGTGATGGACGGAGCATCAGAACCAATCAAACACTCACACCCAGTAAACATATCTGGGTTTGATCCATTACCGTTCTTTAGCCCACTCTGCCACCCCAGTTCAGACATGGCCATGTGCAAATCAGTCTGACCCTGTGCCTCATAGGAACAGTCCAGCCCGAACTGCCAAGCCATGCCTTTCCTGGACCGGAAACAAGCTTCCTAGGACCGGTTTCTGGCATTTCAGCCGTCTTCAGCCGGGCTTGCTTAAATCCAGTGGCAAAGTGAGCAAGGGACTCACGTCTGAGCATACCCTGCCAACTTATGGCGAAGAAAGCGGTACAAAAGGGGGTGGTGATGGACGGAGCATCAGAACCAATCAAACACTCACACCCAGTAAACATATCTGGGTTTGATCCATTACCGTTCTTTAGCCCACTCTGCCACCCCAGTTCAGACATGGCCATGTGCAAATCAGTCTGACCCTGTGCCTCATAGGAACAGTCCAGCCCGAACTGCCAAGCCATGCCTTTCCTGGACCGGAAACAAGCTTCCTAGGACCGGTTTCTGGCATTTCAGCCGTCTTCAGCCAGGCTTGCTTAAATCCAGTGGCAAAGTGAGCAAGGGACTCACGTCTGAGCATACCCTGCCAACTTATGGCGAAGAAAGCGGTACAAAAGGGGGTGGTGATGGACGGAGCATCAGAACCAATCAAACACTCACACCCAGTAAACATGTCTGGGTTTGATCCATTACCGTTCTTTAGCCCACTCTGCCACCCCAGTTCAGACATGGCCATGTGCAAATCAGTCTGACCCTGTGCCTCATAGGAACAGTCCAGCCCGAACTGCCAAGCCATGCCTTTCCTGGACCGGAAACAAGCTTCCTAGGACCGGTTTCTGGCAATGAATGACATTGTTCTGCATTCTGTCCATCAATTGTTGTTTTTGCATTTGTCACCCCGAGTGGGAAGGGCATGCTCAGACGTGAGTCCCTTGCTCTCCATGCCACTGGAATCATGCTATCCTGGCTGACGAGGGCTGAAAGCCCGAAACCGGTCCTAGGATGCTTGTTTCCAGTCCAGGGAGGACCTGGCTTGGCAGTTCGGGCTGGACTGTTCCCATGGGGCACAGGGTCAAGACTGATTTGCATATGGCTGGGTTCAAACTGGAATGGCATGGTGAGCAAAAAAACGATGGATTTAGGCCCAGATCTCTGTACTGGGGTGAATGTATGACATTGTTCTGCATTCTGTCCATCAATTGTTGTTTTTGCATTTGTCACCCCGAGTGGGAAGGGTATGCTCAGACGTGAGTCCCTTGCTCTCCATGCCACTGGAATCATGCTATCCTGGCTGACGAGGGCTGAAAGCCCGAAACCGGTCCTAGGATGCTTGTTTCCAGTCCAGGGAGGACCTGGCTTGGCAGTTCGGGCTGGACTGTTCCCATGGGGCACAGGGTCAAGACTGATTTGCATATGGCTGGGTTCAAACTGGAATGGCATGGTGAGCAAAAAAACAATGGATTTAGGCCCAGATCTCTGTACTGGGGTGAATGTATGACATTGTTCTGCATTCTGTCCATCAATTGTTGTTTTTGCATTTGTCACCCCGAGTGGGAAGGGTATGCTCAGACGTGAGTCCCTTGCTCTCCATGCCACTGGAATCATGCTATCCTGGCTGACGAGGGCTGAAAGCCCGAAACCGGTCCTAGGATGCTTGTTTCCAGTCCAGGGAGGACCTGGCTTGGCAGTTCGGGCTGGACTGTTCCCATGGGGCACAGGGTCAAGACTGATTTGCATATGGCTGGGTTCAAACTGGAATGGCATGGTGAGCAAAAAAACGATGGATTTAGGCCCAGATCTCTGTACTGGGGTGAATGTATGACATTGTTCTGCATTCTGTCCATCAATTGTTGTTTTTGCATATGTCAGTATTCCCAGTAAAGGGGGAATTATGTATAAAAAAGAATGGCTCCATACACATGGGCCATAGTAAATGCACCACTGTAATAAAATTCAGTGATCAAGGCAAGTCTACATTTAGAGCTTCTCGTCATTCCTACTTTATATGTGGCCAGACCGCATATATACGTCTACCTTTAGATTGGGATGGTACCTGTTACATAGCATTCCTTCTACCACCTGTTTTCTTAGCTCCTCCTGATTATCATAGAAATACCCATTTAGTACACAATAGACAGCAGAGAGATCTCCCAATTGTCGATTACACTGAAACAGCATGGGAGAAATACACAGATTTCAATAAAGGTTTCTTTCCCTATATAGGTACAGTCACTAATAGTAAGCTGATACGTAGATTAACCAGAACCCTTGAAGCCGTAGTGAACGAAACTATTTCCGCCTTAGGCAATTTAACAGAAGAGCAGTCTGCTATGAGGATTGTTGTGCTTCAAAACCGTCTTGTCCTTGACGTCATCCTGGCCGATAGGGGCGGAGCTTGCAAGGTCATCGGATCGAGTTGCTGCATTTTCATCCCAGAAAATTCGCCGTCAGTATATAAAGCCATAACTCGCCTTCATAAGATTGTAAGCCAGATACATCAGAATCCAGGCACCTGGACTTGGTCCGGTTGGTTCTGGAGCGTGTTGTCAGCCTGGGGATGGAGAATCCTATCCTTCCTAGGTATTGGCTTTCTCATACTATTCAGTTGCTGCTTATGTCTACAATGTGGGCCAGCGATTTGTGGTCTGTGTGCCACCTCGTGTATCCCACATCCAAGTATTCGTTCGAGATCCCGGAAGAAGAAAGAAGAACAAATGATACTATATGAACAGATCGATGGATTGATGAAGATCGATACCTCCTAAGGGTCCGAAGGGGACAAGGCGGGAATGAGGAAATATGAATTTTGTGATCAGTTATGTCCCCTATCGTAGACCCCAACGGCTCCATGTGCATGCTATAAGTACATGTATGTTCCCTCCTGCTCCAGTTTTGAAGACGCCAATATATGTGTGTCCACCGTCAACATGTCCTCTTTCAGATCCGCCATGAATGGGTCAGATATTCCATTCCTAAGTATGAAAGGCCACCGACTTTATATGGTTTACTTTCCACATTTTACAGATTCAGGCGAGTAGGCCCGAATTCTGTCATCAAGCCTTTTCCTGCCTTCTGCCTCTGAAAGCTCCAGTCTGAGCCCGCATCTGTGACCATGAACTTTGTCTTACTCCCTGCGCGGCTAACGGTGCCTGATCCAGCCTGTCGCATGCCAAAAACTGTATTTCACCTTCGAGATTATCTCCTTCGCTCCTCATCCGATGCATTCCTGTCTAGTAGTTTAGGTAAACATTCTTCCAGCTCCCGTGCAAAGGGCCAGGCCTCGCTGCCCTCATGCAAATAACTCATAGCCCCGTTACCATGGAATATTCCTACCCCCTCGCATCTAGTGTAGACACTTAGACGCTTGTACACGCACTAACAGTCAGTATAGTCAGTATAGAATAAGATTCTATCCTAAGAGACCTTTCCTTTTGGATAACACAGTTCTTTAAACATAGGATATTAGATATGATTTGGAATTAGGTTGACATAACCCCAGACTTCTGTCTCCACATGTAGAGCTAAATGTCAAGTCCCCTTCACCCTCTAGTTGCACGTCAATCACACGTCATGCGGCTGCGTGCGCATCCTTGCCAAGCATTTCTGCTGACATTGCAGGATTCTTTTATGGATCCACCCACTTGTGATATCATGTTTAGTGACGTTTATTAAATTACACCCTCTATTAGCTACGTATGCACCTTTTATCAGCTGTTACGCCTCTTGCATCTGCTTTACTGTAATGTATTTTCTATAAAACTGCCTATCTGTCAATAATATATGCTCCCTTCCTTCCTGAACTTTAGTGGTGATGGAACAGAAGGCCCACAATTCGAATTGTCTTCCTTTGTATAGGAATAAAGCCTTTTAAAACCTCTAATACCACGGATTCTGCCTCTTATATTTACTGAGTTATTCTTGATAGATTTTACCGCATAAAAAATAGTACCGGTAACGAAATATTTACCACAGGTCACTAGGTAATTCTCACCTAGTATGATCTGTCCAGGGTCCACAAAGGCAGGTGTCACCATTGTGACACTAGCCCCAGTGTCCCTGTAGGCCTGAGCCATTCTTTGGTTGATAAAAGGAGTCTGTCTGTACTTGCCCAGGTTACTGGGGCCTACAGTAGAGGACAAAGCTAAGTCCCCATCACAGATCAGAACAGACTGAGTAGGTATTCTGACTAGGCCAGAATCATCCTCAATTCCCAGGGTTAACCCTACTACACCCTTTTGCTGGGAACCACCACTTACAGCTGAACTAGGGGGTACAGTTGCCTTAGGGGCAATGGTGGCTGGGGGCTTATCCTTTTTGGTGCACTCACTAAACCAATGTGAGTTGGACTTACAATAATTGCACCATGGTTTCTTTTGGCCATCTTTCTTTTTATCCTTTTTGAGACCACCCTCCCCCTGAGCCTTTTGGGGGCCTGGTGAAGACTTCTGGTCTTTTTGTTTCTGATCATTACCCTTCTGGTATGCCTTTTTCTGATCACCGCCCTGGTTCTGGTTTTTCTGCTTAACTCTAGTCCTGACCCATCTATCTGCCTTCTTTCCCAATTCTTGGGGAGAAGTCAGATCAGAATCAATCAGGTGTTGATGCAGTAGCTGGTTTTGACAGTTGTTAAGGATTTGTTCTCTCATGATCAAATTATACAATCCTGTATAGTCCTTAAACTTACTTCCCACTAGCCAGCCTTCCAGAGCCTTAGTGGCACAATCTACAAAGTCAGTCCAGTCCTGAGTCTGTGTCTTCTGGGTATCCCTGAACAACAACCTGATTGTTCAGTGGTTAGGCCAAACCCATCAATTAGAGCACTCTTCGGGACAGTGTAATTATCTGCATCCTCATCACTAACTGTGAGGAGCTTGTCTCTACCTTTCTCAGAGAAGGAGAGCCACAAGATAGCTGCCCACTGACTTTGGGGTACCTGCTGTACTTTGCAAGCCCTCTCCAAAGCAGTTATACATTTGTGGATGTCATCCCCACACTTGTAGGGAGGGACAATCTTGCTCAGGTTTCTATTATCATAGTGCCTGTCTCTATCCTTAGGGATATTGCTGCCACCAGTGGGTTCTAACCTACTTAACTTTTGCTCTCTAGCCAGAGCAAGCTTCTCCTTGGCAAGGGCAAGTTATTCCC
Organism: Triturus cristatus; assembly: GCF_964204655.1. Taxonomy (NCBI): domain Eukaryota; kingdom Metazoa; phylum Chordata; class Amphibia; order Caudata; family Salamandridae; genus Triturus; species Triturus cristatus. The sequence goes on along the minus strand of NC_140594.1, from coordinate 1,135,221,052 downwards.
TCTCAATCCTCAGATTAGCTTCCCTCATTCTGGCTTCATGCTCCTTTCTCTGGGGGGGAAGTCATTCCCCTGTGAGATGAGGCATTAGAGATGCTAGAGATATGGAAGTGGATGGATTCCCTTGAAAAGGACCTGTCTCTCCTGCTTCTCTGGTTAAGCCCACTTGGGGGTCTGTATGGGGGGACCCCATGCAAACTCCCATGTAAGCTTAGGTTAGCCTGGCTAAGTCTTCCTACTTGGCCCTGGCTGTCTACCTCTTCATCTGAAGTCCCTTCTGACTCATCTGTAGTGGGTAGACCCTCCTTTGTACCTAGGGTACTAGCCTGTGAGGCCCTAAGAGCATCATATTCCTCTAGGATCTGCACTAGCTGAAGGAGGGTAGGGGTTGCACCCTGTTTTAACTTTCTGGAGGTACACAATTGTCTCATCTCCTGAAAAGTTAGGGTATCATATCTAGAGGGGATCTTTCTCAGACCTGCACCTCCTGAGAGAGCATCTCCTTGGTCTCCTCCCAGAGACATGATCTAGTGAGGGTGTGGTGTGTGCACCTACCTACACTAGTTGTTTCTACTAAACCTCTCTAGTAGTTGTAGTCAGGGTGTGTTACTCCCTTCAACCTAAAACAACTAAGTCCAGTAGGACTTAAGTATTATAATCTATGTTATATGTACCTAAACAATATCTGTGTGATCTTTCAATTTAGTATCTCAAGATTACAATGGTATTACAACAGCAAGCTCAGATCCCAACCGCTGCTCACCAATGTGAGAAGTTGGCCTGATGTATGATGTCACTAGTTCTAGTGTACACCTTATATCATTCCAAACAACCCTTATGGTGATTGGTTGTAAAGTCAACCTTATAGACCAGCTATCCTAGTGGTAGCATGGACAAGAGCAGAATTAGGCTAAACTCTGAATGGCATGTGAAGCCAGCTGTGATACCATATATAATCCCTTGGATACCAAATGAAAGGACACCACAACAGATATATATATAAAATAAAGTGTATTTATTCTAGTCAAACCCTCAGCACTCTTTATGAGATTCGAGGTAAGTACAACACAGTCTTATTCAAGCATACATTAAGTCACACAGGTAAGTAATACAGTTAGGCCCTAGGGGCCACGCAAACCATATACTAAAGAAGTGGTATAAGGACCACTGTCACGGAAATAGAATAGGCCTAGGCCTAGGGAATCGCTGGGGCTACACTACACTACCATCAGTTAGGAAGTGGGAGGCCCACGGGATTCAGGTGCAGAGTGGAAACACTCACGCGTAATGCGTATAGTCGATAGAAATAGTACAGTTCTGAAATAAGCAGTTTTAGGACACTTCTGGAGCAACTAGAAAGTCGAGACTCTGAAACTAGACCCTAGGATAGTCACTACCCTTGTGAGCACCGAAGTACCCAAGTTACCTAGCCCACTGGCTGCGGGTGCATAGGTGTGAACTTGCGTCGGGTTTCGTCGTGGACTTCTATGGATGCCTGAAGGAAAGTTGCTCACAGGCAGTCAGTGCAGAGTGTCCGGTGTATCCCAAGGCCGGGATCAAGAAGGAAGGTTACCTGCAAGCAGAAGGGACAGAGTCAAGGTCACTAGCCAGTGACCACGTGGAACCAGGAAGGAACCAGGCGATGTCGTGAAGATTGCAGGTGAAGGGTGAAGCTTGTCGCTGCAGCCACGGGTACCAGGAGACGTCGAGGATGACCAGGACCAGGAGGCGAGCTGTCCCACGAAGGCTCTTGCTGTCGGCGGCGTCGAAGTCGAACTAGGACTCACCAAGCCTTGGCAAGCGGAACCCACGAAGAACGGAGGACTTGCTTCTGGTGCAGACCAGGGAGGTCTGGGGTGCTTCTCTTTTGCAAAGAAGCCGGAGCCAGTCTGGAGGAGCCAAACCAGCAGTGAAGATTTCAAGGTGTGTCGTCACAAAGGCCGCTAGCCAACGGGCAAGCAACCGGACAGACGCGGCAAGCAGGAAAATGCAGAAGGGCCCCACGCAGGACTCGTGGAGTGTGGGGGGCTGATCTTCGGTGCAGATGGTGCTTGGGGTTGGGGCTTCTCAATCCCCGGTGCACAACTTCGAGGGTGCCTCAGAAGCTGCGCTGGAAGATACTCGCCACTTTTCCCAGGTAGCCGGTCCCTAGTCTCTCGTCGCCTCCACGGATCTCAGCTCGGCTGTGGATGTAGATCAGGGTCTGAGAAGTCTGGAAGTCAAGGCTCTGGTCGGGCTCTGCAGTCGGTCCCTCGTAGAACTTTAGCAAAGCAAAGGGTAGTCTCTTGATGGTGCCTGTTTGCACAGGGTAGCCACTCCTTGGCCACAAGGGAGATTCTTCAGTCTTCTTCTTTCGTCGAATGTCGAAGGTCCAGAGTTTCTGTTCAGTTGCAGGTTCAGGATAATCTAATCTCCTGGGGCCCAGCTACCACTCTTATACTAATCTGGGGGGCTGGGTTGCCTGCTAGGTCACGCCTTATGGGTGGGACCTGGGAGGGGGGTGGTTACACCCCCTTCCCTTTGTCCAGTTTCGCGCCAGGACTGGGGCTGGTGTGCCCCAGCACCGGTTTGAACTGGACTATGCATGGGACACCTTGTGTGCCCCAGGCAGTGTCTTGTTTCATTCATCACTCCCTGCCCCAATACACTAAGGCCTGTCTGGAGTGGTGCTCGCACCTCCCAAGGCAGGAAACCTATTGTCCAAGCCTCCCTTGCCGGGATCACTCCCAGCAGCAGGAGGTCAGACTTGTGTCGTGGCAACAGCATCCATTTTGTGATGCTGGGGCTCTGGTTAACTTTAACCGGGTAAGTAGGCTTCAACATGTCTTCTCCCTCTAGAAGGGAGGGATAATATCCTCATCCCCAGAAATGGGATGGGGGTATTATTCCAAAGTGTTAGACACCTTACACAACATGTTTTGATAAAGCCAAACCATAGTTACCATAACCGTTTAAGATTATAAGGGACTTTAAGAGTATATGGTAGGCTATATCATAGAACAGCTATAAGGACATGGTTCCGAAAGCTGCAGACAGGCTCATCTCATGCTAGAGCACCATCTCACGTGTTACCAAGCACTCTGCCTCCAGGATTGTTAAGGCCTGCCATAGGAGTGGCTGATAGGTACACATGTGTCTATATCTAAGATAGGTATAGGAATACTACACCTAAGCAAGGGGTGATTACACGACCTTGCCCCAGCTGAGTGATCAGCCAGTTGTGTCATAATGAAAGGCCAGGCCAGGGGTGGCATAATACATGCTGCAGCCCCTGGTAGGCCTAGGATACACCTATGCCCTGGGTACCTAAGGTACACTGTACAGGGGCCAATAAGGTGACCCTATCCAAATGGGTTATGCACCTAAAGTACATAGTATCAATTTAGAGAGAGAACAGCAGGGCTGTGGGTCTGATTAGCAGGCCCACAGCCACATCTAAGTCGAAAACCAGTAAAGCAAAAGCAAAAAGTGGGGGTGAACATAGAAAGCAGACCCTACTCTCCTTCACTTCTGAGCTCACTCGGAAGAGTGTTCCAGAGTTTCGAGGTGCCATAGTGAAAGCTACAGCCACCCCAGTACAATGTTCGAATTCTGGACACAGTCAGGAGTTTGGCCCCTGTAGAACGGAGGTGTCTGCTTGGTTTGTACCAGAAAAAAGGTTTTGCAGGAAGGAAGGACCTGTGTGGTTCAATGCTTTTGAGGCCAACCACAGAGCCTTAAATGTGATGCGTTGAGCTACAGGAAGCAAGTGCAGGTTGCGAATCTCTGTAGATACAGATTTGCACCTAGGGGTGTTAAGCAGTAACCGTGCTGCTGTATTTTGAACAATATGAAGTTTTTTCAAGCACTGTTTTTGTATGTTCAAATACAGCCCATCGCAGTAATCCAGTTTAGACTGAATTAATAAAGTTACTACCGTCTTTCTGGTGTCCACGGGGATGTAACGAAAAATCTTCCTTATTTTCTTGATAAGGAAGTAGGAGGAGGAGACAGTTGCATTTGTTTGCTGAGAAAGTGATAGTTTGTTGTCAAACCATACTCCAAGGTTCTTAGCCTTAACCGCTGGTTTTGGAGGTTCTCCCATTTCTGCCCGCCACCACAGATTGCCCCAGTTTAGCTGCATATTACCAAAGATCAGAGGTGAGTTTGAGACAATGTGTACTCATCCATCTGTTTATGGTACACATACAACTCTGAAATTGTTGGGTTGGAGGAGTCTGATTTTTATATGCAGCCACCACTATCTGGGTGTCGTCGGCGTAATATGTCAGACTAAACCCAAAGTCCCGGATCAAAGAAGCTAGTTCGGACATATAGACGTTAAAAAGAGACGGGCTCAAGGAGGAGCCCTGTGGTACTCCACACAGGAGGGTATAAGGCTCTGAATGATGCCCATCAACCAATACTGTTAATCTCCTGTCCCTAAGAAAGGAGGACAGTAAGGCTAGTGCCGTACCCCCTAACCCCAGATACTCCAGCCGCTGTTGCAAGAGAGAGTGATCAACAGTATCAAAAGCGGCTGACAGATCGAGGAGCACAAGGGCGGCTGTGCCTCCTCCATCCATCACTACTCTGATCTCCTCTGTGGCTTTGATGAGTACTGTTTCCGTACTGTGTTCTTGGCGGAAACCAAATTGGGAGTGATCAAGCAGGTTATTTTCACGAATGAATTGAATTAGTTGAATATTCATGATTTTGTCAATTATTTTTGCTGGCAACGGCAACCGGGCTATGGGACGATGGTTGTTCGGGTTGGTCGTGTCCAGATTGGGTTTTTTTAGCAGCGGAAGGATAGAAGTATCCTTCCACATGGAAGAAAAATTCCCAGAGTCAAACATGGAGTTAAAAATTGCTATTAGCCAAGGACTGACCAGGTCTGCGATTTCTTTCAGAAATGCCGGTGGGCAAGGGTCGGAGGGGGATCCCAACTTTGTTTCGTTTATATATTTTTACACTATGTGAGATGAAGTGGGGGGGAAGCTAAGCAGGGAGTTCTTTTCAGATTCAGGGCTTGTACGAAGAGTGGATGGGAGGTGAACTGGTGTATCCTTAAAAGTTCTTAAAAATGTCCAAGACTTTGGTTTTAGCACCTGCAATGTCTTCACAAAACTTTTGGTTGCCTTTGGTCCCTATATTTTTGGGTGTGGTGAGTTTGTTTACTACTGCAAATAGTGCTTTGGAGGAATTTTTTGCTTCCTCAATCTGTTTGGTAAAGTAACCCCTCTTTTCTGATATCAATAAATGTTTGAATTGTGTTAGGGCCATTCGTAGGGCCCGATTCACAGAACTAACTTAAGACAAAATCCTAAACTTACTACCATTTTGGTATTCACAGAGGGCACTTACTCATTTTGGTATTCACAGAAGGTATTTAGGAGTCCTAAAGTTAGGATTACTAACTTCTGTGAATACCGAAATGAGTAAGTGCCTTCTGTGAATACCGAAATGAGTAAGTGCCTTCTGTGAATACCAAAATCGTAGTAAGTTTAGGATTTTGTCTTAAGTTAGTTCTGTGAATCGGGCCCGTAATGCTTTTCTCTCAGGTGAGTGATAATTTGCCCGCCAACACCTTTCTAATCCACAACATTTATGCTTTTCTTTCCGTAGTGCCTCAGAGAACCAGAGGGTGAAGGGGGTACTCCTATTCCCTGAGGTTTTTTTTATAGGTACTGACGCCTTAACTCCTTCTCAAGCAATTAAGTATATTTGGTAACAGTTAATTCTGGATGACCATTTAAATGTGGTTGTGAGCTCTCTAAATGTGTGCGAAGAATCATTTTGTCCATTTTACTCCACTCTATATGGGTGGAGGCAGGTGGCTTGGGGGTACCTCCGCACCCAATAGAAGTGAGTGGAAGGTTGAACTTAATTAACAAATGGTCTGACCATGTCAAGGGAAGGGTTTCTTTTAGTGTGATAGCATGGGCCGAGGTAAAGATACCATCTAGCGTATGCCCCGCCTCATGAGTGGGGGTTTGTACTCATTGAGTTAAGCATACAGCTCTAAATGTATCTAGCAATACCCCTGTCTCCCTATTGTCCTGGTCTTCAAGGTAAAAATTAAAATCTCAGAGGATGGTAAAATCATTGTTTAAAAGAGTAGGTTCTAAAAGGCTGTCTAAATTCGAAGTGAAAGCGCTTCTGGTGCCTCGAGGTCGGTACAACAAGATGCCTTTAAAAGTCAGCCTTGGGCTGAGTTCGAGAGCAAAGTGAAGAACCTCATAAAAAAGTGTGGAGCTAGAGTGGAAGGTTACTGGAAAGTGCTCCCTAAAGATGATTGCTACTCCACCGCCTCGTTTTAATGGCCTATCGACCCTGATAGCCCAAAATCCAGCAGGGTGACAAAGTCCGGGTCGGAGGCCACGTCTGCCCAAGTTTCTGTTACGAAAAGTATGTCTAGATCATAATTTAGGATCAGATGTGGAATTTCATATTTTTGCTTTGCCAGGGATCTGACATTTATAAGGCCACAATGAATTTCAGTGCTCTCCATGAGTTTCGAAGAGTCATGACTCTAAGAAGATTTGGGGGGCTGGGGGGTATTAATCATTTGTGGTTGTAGGAGTGTAAAACCACAGGGACAGTTTGCGTTTCCTTCGCCAGGAATTAACAGGGAGCAATTATCCCCGGGGTTGTTAAGGATTAGTTACTTACCTGTAATCCTAGTTCTCATCCAGGGGTATACTCATCAAAGTCATAATCTATTAATAAACCCCGCCCACGTGCGGGATCCCGGAGCATATAGCAAATACATATATATACATCTGCGTATGTGAAAACATATACATGCAGCCTAAAATGTTTCAAACATGGCAAAAATGCTGAAATAACATAGGTTTGCATTGTAGTACCCCTAACACATAAAGAAAAAAGGAAGTACTAAACCAATTGTCTCACAACAATGCTTTATTGCCATAAAGCAAACTTGTAATTGCAGGCATTTGCCTGTAGGCTGCAGCAGAGTATGAAGAAAACAAAGAAAACTGACACCTTGCCTTTAAGGCATTAGAGTAGGGGGACCGTGCCTTTAAGACCTGTAGGAGAACCCCTGCTCCCCTGATGCACCACAGATGACAGGTCAGTTCTTTTTTACGGTGCACAGGCACCTGAGTAGATCTGCAATCAATAAACAATAGCTTGAAGAGCATGCTCGTCCGGGGAGGTGGGTGGGTCGCTTATGACTTTGATGAGTATACCCCTGGATGAGAACTAGGATTACAGATAAGTAACTAATCCTTCTCATTCAGGGGATACTCATCAATAGTCATAATCTATGAATAGAGTAGCAAGCCCATACCCAAAGTCTCGCTGACGAGCACAGAGCATATAGAACATGAAGTAAAATCACATTCAAACAGCAGTTATGCAAATAAATTCCTCAAAGAGGCCTGCCCCACCTGGGCATCGGCCTGTGCGTCTGAATCTAGGCAGTAATGGCGTGTAAAGGAATGTATCGAGCGCCATGTAGCCGCTTTGCAAATTTCAGATATAGGAACGTTGCGAAGGAGAGCTGTAGTAGAAGCTTTTCCTCTGGTAGAGTGTGCTCTTGGTCTGCCCTGCAGAACCTTGTGGGCTAGTTGGTAAGACAAGGCTATACAGGAAACTATCCATCTAGAAATAGATCTTTTGGAAGGGGCCAGCCCGGTATTTGTTAAACCTTAATTGACAAAGAGCATGTCAGACTTTTTAAGCGAAAGGGTTTTAGCAAGGTAAAACTTCAATACGCTCCGGAGGTCTAGAGAATGCAAGGCTCTCTCCGGGGTAGTGGTTGGCTGAGGAAAGAAAGTGGGCAACGTGATAACCTGATTTATGTGAAAATCCGAGACCACCTTGGGCAGGAAGCTCGGATGAGTCCGTAGCACCACTCTATTGGCGTGGAAAACAGTGTAAGGCTCCTTGCAGCACAGGGCCTGAATCTCACTTACCCTGCGGGCTGAAGTGATGGCTACTAAGAAAGCAGCCTTCCAGGTCAAATGCTGCAAAGATGCCTTATGGATAGGCTCAAATGGAGCACCCATCAATTTGGAGAGAACGATGTTAAGCTCCCAGGGAGGAGAAGGGGACCTCACTGGTGGAAACACTTTCTTAAGCCCCTCTAGGAAATCTTTGACTACAGGCAGTTGGAAGAATGAGGCCTGAGTAGGAGACTTTCTATAAGCTGTGATAGCAGATAAGTGTACTCTGATGGAGGAGTACTTTAGACCAGACCTTGCCAAGTGCAGTAAGTATGGAAGAATCACTTGCTCTTGACATTGAGTCGGATCAAGAGCGTTATCCCTACACCAAATGTAAAACCTCTTCCACTTGAAGGCATAAGACTTTCTAGTGGAGGGCCTCTTTGCTTCTCGAAGAATGTTCATACAGTCAGCCGAAAGATCTAGATGTCCGTACTGGATGACTTCAGGAGCCATGCAGTCAACCGGAGGGAGAGGAGATTGGGATGGAACACTCTCCCCTGGTTCTTGGTCAATAAGTTCGGGCGCCAGGGCAACCTCCGGTGTGGCACCTCTGACAGTTGGAGGAGATCCGGGTACCACCACTGGCATGGCCACTCCGGTGCTATCAGGATCATCCTGGTGTTGGTCCTGTAGAACTTCTGTATGACCGCTGGGATGAGAGGGAGAGGTGGAAAAGTGTACAGCAATGTCTGCGACCAGCTGATCAAAAGTGCATTCCCCCGTGATCCCTGCTGGGGGAACCTAGAGGCGAAGACGGGGCATTTCTTGTTTGCCGCGTCTGCGAACAGATCGATGTCCGGCACTCCCCATTGCCGGAAGACCTCCTGAGCGACGTCTTCGTTGAGCACCCAGTCGTGCGCTTCTACGAAGTCTCTGCTGAGGCCGTCTGCCTGCACGTTCAGGGTTCCTGGCAGGTGGACTGCGATGATTGAAAGGCCTCTCGCCAGCAGCCACTGCCAAATGGACTGGGCTTCCAGAGACAGGACTCGTGACCTGGTGCCTCCTTGCTTGTTCAGATAGAACATAGTTGTTGTGTTGTCTGTCTGAATCTGAATGTGGCTGGATTGAAGAGATGGATACAGGGATTTCAGCGCCCGATGGACCACTCATAGCTCCAAGAAGTTGATGTGATAACTTCTTTCTGTGTCGGACCAGAGACCTTGTACCTGAAGCTGGCCCATATGAGCACCCCAGCCCTGCATTGAGGCATCTGTGACCACTGTATGTGTTGGAGGCGTCTGATGAAAAGGGACCCCTTGCAGCAGGTGAGAACGTTTCCTCCATCACCTGATGGAGTCCCTGGCAGCTTGGTGGAGAGAGACACGATCTTCCCAGCGACCTGACCTCTGAGACCATTGATCTTGTTGTAGAGGCCGCATGTGAAGGCGCGCATTGGGTACAATGTAAATGCACGAGGCCATCGACCCCAGTAGTGAAGACACTTGCCTTGCTGTGGGAAATGCAGTGTGGAGAAGAGTGTGGCACTTGAGAAACATTGATGATAACCTCTCCTCCAAAGGACACACGTTTGCCTCTGCGGAGTCCAGGGAGGCGCCCAGATAGTGTATCCGCTGAGTGGGATTGAAGACCGACTTCTTGTAGTTGACTTGCAATCCCAAGGACTGTAGCAGGTTGAGGCAGTACGAGAGATGGCTCTGGAGTAGTACAGGTGTGGAACATTTCAGGAGCCAGTCGTCTAGATAGGGATAGACAAAGATCTTCCGCCTGCGGAGGAAGGCAGCTACCACCGCCATGCACTTGGAGAATGTCCGTGGGGCGGATTTGAGGCCGAACGGCAGTACTCGGTACTGGTAGTGGTGACGAGAGACCTGAAACATGAGGAATTTTCGATGTTTCACTGAGACAGGAATGCGGAAGTAGGCGTCCTGCAGGTAGATGGCACACATCCAGACTCCCTGGTCAAGGTGCGGAAAGATTGGATGCAGGGCTAGCATTCTGAATTTTTCCTTCCTGATAAACCTGTTTAGCAGGCGCAGGTCGGGGAATAGTTCTGTACTCTTTGGTCACTCCTCGCTTTTGAACTAGAAAGTAGCGGGAGTATACTCCCTGGGACTTCCTCTATGGCGTTCTTGGAGAGGAGAGTAGCTACTTCGTCCTGTAACAGCTGATTTTGAAGTTGAGGAAGGTGCTTCAATTGCGGGGGCACTTGCGGAGGGGGAGACTTGAACCTTAGCAAGTAACCATGCTGGACAATATCCAGTACCCATTTGTTTCTTGTTATGGTCTCCCACTCTTCCAGGTGAAAAACGATACTTCCTCCTACCGGAGTGGCGAACGTGCGCTGAGGAAGTAAGGCCTCACAGTTTGGGAGGCTGCTTCATGGTGGATTGTTGCTGCTTGGTGTTCCCTCGTCCTCTGCCATGACCCCTGTTGGAATTGGGGCCTTTGCTTGTTCTGGGAGGACCATTGAGGGGTTTGAACCCTCTGCTGAAAGGAACGTTTGTCGCTCTGACGAAAGCGCTTCCGATATTCTTTGCGCTTCTCCAGCCCAACCGCCTTGACAGTGTCCATTTCTGTCTTCATTTTATTCATTTCGTTATCGGCGTGAGCCCCGAACAAGGAAGAGCCGTTAAAAGGTATATTTAAAATCTTTTTCTGTGCATCAGGCTTAAGGCCTGTTAGTCGCAGCCAGGCTGAGCGCCGAGAACAAACGCCATGGGTGTAACCATGAGCGGCGAGGTCTGAAGCATCCCCTGCCGCACTTATGATTTGATTGGCTACAAGCCCACCTTCAAGAAGAGTTTCGTTGAAGTCCTGCCGGTCTTCTCTAGGGAGCTTTTCAGCGAACCTGGAGAGGGAATCCCAAAGAGATCGTTCATAATGCCCTAGAAGGGCTGAGGCACTCACAATTTTCATGTACGAAGCCAACGTATTGCACATTTTCCTGCCATAGGAGTCCATCTGCTTACTGTCCTTCTCTGGGGGGACAGAAGATGACACCGACGCAGAGTGCGACCTCATGGCAGCCACCACAATAACTGAGTCCGCTGGTGGATCCGCTCTGAGGAATAAGGGATCCTCGGCTGGGGCCTAATACTTTTTGACGATCCTGGAAGGCACGGAGCTCACCGTAGCAGGAGTGAGAAATGTGGCCATAGCTGGTTCCAAGAGTCCTGGCACCAAAGGAAGCAGTGGTCTGGGAGATGTGCGATGTAAATGTAAATGTAAATTGATACTTGTATAGTGCACTACTCACCCGCAAGGGTCTCAAGGCGCTTGTATGAATACCGCTGTGGAACCCATCCTGGCTTTCCCTGTGAGGCGTCCACTCCTGGGCACCCCCAAGGTGGAGGTCAGGCATCCTTAGCGTTGTGGGGGCAGTTGTGGAGATTAAGCAAGCTATTGCCCAGAGTTGCAGAGTGGGACTCCATGATTGGAATGGCACCTGGGGCGAGAATTATCAGGTCCATGGAATTTTTGAGCCCAAGACCCGCCGAGGCGGGGAATTGAACCCTGGTCCCAGGCTAGACCTCTGCATCAGTGTCTGCCGCTCTAACCATTGAGCCACACTTCTCCACCTATGGTGTAAGGTGTAAGGTGTGGTGTAAGGTGTCAAATATGATCGATGTGGGAACCACAGGGGTGTGCAACGTTATGTTCAGTTTCTGCACACCCCTACCCAGGACATCGGAGAAGGTAGCGATGTCATCGATGGGAGACACCCGCGATGGAAAAGTCGAGGAGAAGGTCGGAGAATAGCCCTGGACCGAGGACCTCATGGAGGAAGACCATGTGGGTGATCTGGTGCGTCGTCTCTTGTGGGGACGGTCCCTGTGATGAGCCCTGGACCTTGATCGGTGTCTAGAAGGTGATCTTGGTCTTCTGGGAGGAGAGGAACGATCTCTGGACCGTGATCGGCGTGTGGAAGGCGATCTAGGTCTACCAGGAGGAGACTTGCTTCTCTGCCGGGAGATTCTAGAGGGCGAATACGTGCAAGAGTAGTCCGAGCCCGGACTTCTGCAGTCACCTGTACCCACATCGTCCAGCCAGCGAGGTGAGAAACCGTACTTTTCTGCAGCTTTAGGGGATTTCTCCGGAGAAATTTGCACGATATGCAGTCCTGGGGACGATGACTGGTTCCCCGATGACGATCTGGACCTGGACATCACTTTACGCCGGGTCTCCTCTGTGGCTGTTTCAGTTTTATCCCTCGACGTCGAACGCCTCGACGTCGATGAAGTCTGCGTCACCATCGGCGTCGACTGAGGAGATGTGCTCTGGGAACACCATTCCGCTCTCGGCGGTGGTCTCGACGTCGATCGCCTACGGCGATGTGGAGACCTCGACGTCGACCTTCGCCGTCGGGCTGGTGATCTTGACGTCGACCTTCCATGACGTCGAGTCGGGGTCGATCTGCTTGACGTCGAATGATGGGACTTCGACGAAGCTCTCGACGTCGACAGGCCCACCTGCGGCGAGATGTTTGCCATCGCAACTCTTCACGCCGACCCCCTCAAGGGTGGCGGAGAGTGTCTCGACGTTGACGGAGACTTTTCGGGTCTCATAGGACCAACAGCCTTCGAGCCCAAAGCGCTGTGCCTCGACGCCGACTTACTTGCATGCGGCGGAGAATCTCGACGTCGAGATGGTGTTTCGTCTCTTGACGCCGAAGAATGCCTGGGTGCTTTCGGCGGCGACTTCGACGTCGAATCTCCTGGAACCTTCTTCTTCCTGGGCTCAGGAGAGGTGGTATGTCACTGTTTTCGGTGTTGTTTGGCTGAAGAGGGTGGTTTGAAGGGTCCATGGTCGCCTCCATGACGGCTTCTTTCCTTCTCCAGCTGGGTATGAAGCTTTATGCGCTCTCTATCGCGTAGAGTGCGCCTGGAAAATTTCTGGCAGTGGGGCACTGGTCAGGATTGTGTGAGGATGGAAGACACACAATACACACAGAGTGTGGATCTGCCAGTGCCATCTTATTGCCACAGGAAGGGCATTTCCTGAATAAGGCAGGCATTCTGACTGGAAAAAATTAGAATTAAACCAAAAAACCAGCAGAATAAGCTTTAAGGAGTCAGAAAATGTCAAGTTTTCTGAGAAAATCTGAAGAAAAGTCACTTTCAGTCAAAAAACTGAAGAGCTCAAGCTCGAGGATCCTCATAGAAGGAGCCGGAAAAAAGAACTGACCTAACTGTCACCTGTGGTGCATCATGGGAGCAGGGGGTCTCCTACAAGTCTTAAAGGCACGGTCCCCCTACTCTAATGCCTTAAAGGCAAGGTGTCAGTTTTCTTTGTTTTCGTGATACTCTGCTGCAGCCTACAGGCAAATGCCTGCAATTGCAAGTTTGCTTTATGGCAATAAAGCATTGTTGTGAGACAATTGGTTTAGTGCTTCCTTTTTTCTTTATGGGTTAGGGGTACTACAATGCAAACCTATGTAATTTCAGCATTTTTGCCATGTTTGAAACATTTTAGGCTGCATGTATATGTTTTCACATATGCATATATATATGTATATATATGTATTTTCTATATACTCCCGGATCCCGCACGTGTGCGGGGATTATTCACAGATTATGACTATTGATGAGTATCCCCTGTATGAGAAGGAGGAGTAGCTCAATTGCAGCATATCTGAGCGCATGTGAATTTAAAAGACATGGGGTTCTGGCCATGGACCCGGTCCAGGCGCAGACGGGCGCAGACGGGCTTGGCATAGGCGCGCGTTCGGCACGCCAGCGGCACGTCCACACCATCTGGCCGTTTTATGTGTGATTCCGGTGGACGACTAGACCGCATCCTAACCGGAAGCGTTACGTGGGCGGAAGTGAGGAGAGAGTGGTAGTGGAGTGTTTGCCCTCCGCGCAAATGGCACAACAGCCGTGGCGGACCGGGGTCGGCACCCACTCCGTGCACTCAAGAAGTGCTAACTCTTTCCTCCTGAAGCCACAGATCTTTCGCAAAAAAGAGAATGTGTCACCGTGCATTCTCCGGCTCTGCCCCAAAGATCTGGAACTCTCTTCCACCGGAAGTACGCAGAATCTCCTCCGCGGTTGCTTTCAAATTGGAAGCTAAAAGATTCCTTATGAACAACCTCTTACCTTAAATGGCTTTGGATGATCTGCTCTAAGTCATTGGTCTTACAACCTTACGACCTGCACTGGATGCTACTTTTCTTTAACCCATCATTTGCTCCCCTCTTGCTCGCTATGTACCAGTTATTGTATTACTTTCTATTGACCCCTTTTGTTTTGTAACTGTTATGTTGGTTATTCTTATTTGATGCCGGTACTGCAATTTATGACCTTCCTTCCCTCCTATTGTAAAGCGCTCTGATATCCTTCGGGATCATGTTTGCGCTATATAAAACTTTATAAATTAAATTAAATAAATAAACACGTAGCAGTAGTGGCAAACGGCTGTAAGTGCCGCAGGCTAGCTCCGGGGGCCGACTCCCGGCTCACAACATTGCTCCTGTCATCCCTTCAGAGCCGCCCTACCACAGGAGCCAGCTGTGCAGCCTTGCCACAGCACGGCTGCTCCTTAGATTTAGCAGTAAGGACTCGGACACGCGCTGTTGTAATTAACAGCAGCTGCGACAGTCGGAGCCACCCGGCTTTACCCCTCACAGTGCACAGGTGTTGAACGCGCTAAAATGTATGATTTATGCATTTTAATGCACTGATGCGGACCACTACATTAAAATGTGTTAGTGTAATACCTGATGAGTGGTACTTGGCAGCACTGCAGCTGGTTTAGCACTGGTCACTTTGCCTCAAATTATGTCTAACTCTTTAAAGATGTAGTGACTTTTGACTACACTTATTCTCCAAGCCTTTATTTCTTAAATATCTTTTATAACTGTCTGTTCTACTTGCTGTCCTGCTTAAATGTTCAGGCTTGGAATTAACCAGAGTTTTAGTTACCAAGAGCATCCCGGCTCTTTTTCCTATCTTCAGGGCTATCTCAGAAATTACTTCTACAATGCTTAAGGATTTGTGAAGAGTTATCTAGGTCATTTTGCTGTCACCAGATAAAGTATAAAATATGCAAGTAGCATCTAGAGAAGATTGATCAATATACATCAGTAGATATCACTCTGTCCAGCCAACTTGGTTGTAGATTTACAGTGTAAATCACTAAGAAATCTTTTAAAATCTCTAAAGCCCTAATAAATCCTAATAAGATTATAGTTATAAATCCACAAATCAATTGACATTTGCCAATGTAAGTGACAGCCATACAGACTAACCCCATTAATGGCTACATGCATTTACAGGTGTTCTTACATCCTCCGGTCACACCTGGAAGCAGCAGAGACGTACAAGTATGACCATGATGCGAAGACTGGGTATTGGGCAGAAGAACATGGAGAACCGAATACAAGAGGAGGCAGAACACATGATAGAGTTCCTCACCGCACAGGAAGGTTGGTATATGGATCAATTAGATATATTCATTTCAGAAATTCTTAAAATGTTCAGAATATTGATTTAAATCCAACAATTTTCTGGATCATTAGAACAGTGGTTCCTAACCTCCGGACACCTGTGGACCCACAATTAATAACTATTACAATCCGGGGATCCTAATAATGAGCCAGGGAACCTGGGCCTAATCATTTTCCATGACTGGAACTGCAAAACAATAGACAAAAAAAAACAGAAACAAACATTCATAAAACAAATACACAAATGAATAAATGTTTTATTTAATTAACAAAAAAATAAAAAAACAAAAATAAAATATTGATTTTAATAGGAAGGTTTGAGCTTCTCTAAATTCAATTGAGGCCACTCATCGTCCATACTTCTGTTTGATACACATGCACTGCTCCCACTGTCACGGGTCTGACAACTGAATGAATCTCTCTGGGTATTTTTAGGTCCGCACTTCTAGGTCTTCACAGTCCTTGTTTGCCAGAGATAAGGGCAGCCCTTTCCAGGAGCCATGTTGCCACTGACACAAGGTAGCGCCTAAGTGGAAAGTTCCTTCAAGAAAGGGCCCCAAATAGGAGGGCAAAAGACCTATGCCAAAAACCCTTCTTGTTGACAATAACTCTACACAGAATGAAAAGAAAGTCCAGGACTTGCTGGAGAAGGTAGCTACAGAAAGCACAGAGTAGCAAGCATGGGTCCTAGGATGTAGATGAAAGACTGGAAGGCATCAAGACTGAAATAACTTACCAAAAATGGACTAAGATAACAAAAGTGAGAAACACTATGATTGGAATACTCAAAGCATTGTGACGCAAACAGTAACCAGAAACTGCTCCTAAAATAGGGGAAGGACAGGAAGATACATCAGAGCGCCTTCTTGGATTTGGCAGCTCCCTTAGGATTCCAATGGGAGATGGCCATTTTGAATTAGAAAGGTTTAACCCTTCCCAGAGAATTACTTAGGAAGAAAAAGAAAGAAGGACTGGGCTGGGAAAGCAGTGCCTTTTCCCAAGTATCGCCATAGGGAAAGGAGTACATGACTGGGAGGCAGCGCTGGCTGGCCAGCTGGCGTGAGGTAAGATTCTTGAAGATAGATGGCGGCCTGCCGGCATGCTTGCACACCCGTTTGCCTGCCTTGACTTGTGTAGTCTGTGCATGGTGAGGAAGACGCACTGTTCTAAGGTGTCCCTTCTGTGGCGAGCAGTTGCAGTTAGTGTCAGTGGGCGGGTAAGAACGTGCAACAGTGTGCGACTCCCACGTATCAATCTGAGGATACTAACTTAATTTTTACACTCCATTTTCACATTCCTTAACACTTAGAGAATGTTTTGAAATTGTCAGTTGTACATTTTGCTTCTACATATAAATATGTTTTATTTATCTGTTAATATTATTTCATTTTCTAACCAGACAAGGACTCCCTGAGTAGGCTGTGGGCACCCAAGGGGTCCCCAAATCGCAGGTTAAGAGCCACTGGTTTAGAAGATTTAATTTGAAGACCATTTTAATCATACGTTTTTTTTTTTTTTAATAAAGATGGATGTATCATCTATTTTACAATGCAAAAGAACACATGAATGTGTATGATAATACAGTTTGCGATTTACAACATTTGTTTTACACCAATTCAGGATTTCTGGCTGTGCCTCTTTGGTAACTTTAAGGAAGGGCTTGGAGAATGTGTTTTGCCAGGGCATGAGAAGTGGCGTGGCTTGTAGGAAAAATTGGATATAAATGTATAAGGAGTCTTTGCCATTACACACAGTGTTACAAGGTTTAAATGCAAAGTTACACCAGGTTATTCTGAGTTTCTCACGTAATATTACATGGATTATTTGCATGCTGACAACCTGCAGGACTGGAATTAAGGGAAGGAGCCATGTGGTTTTGTTTCACAGCATACTTCTAGGAAGTGTGGTGAATAGTAAGTTTGAAAATTGAAATATGTGCAGTTAATCACAGATTCACTCCTTATTTCAGAAACTGACCCTAAGAACTGAGGACATATTTGCCAGAATATTTCCTACATAGTTAGGCAAAACAGTATCGACTAAATCATCAAATCTACACGGTCTCCTCTTAACTTGCATTCCCGCATTCCCCATAGCGGCCTGTGCATCATTTATCTTTCCATTGCGTGTTGTCCCACAAACGTTTTCATTACCTTCCAACCTGACGTGACATTCCAAGTATGTTCACTTCGTCACCTTCCTCACATTCCACTCCCTCCCATCTGCCAAACACACAGTGTTGCCCCTCACCGCACTTATTTTCTTAGGACTCAGCCACATAGAAATACCCACCTTGCAAACTTTTTCCAAATCATCCACTTTAAACTCTTGTTGTCTTTTCTTCAACTTGTCATTGTGCCTCTCCACATATTTCCTCTGATACCTTTCCACCCTCTCCTTTAATTTGGCTTTGTTCACACTCTGAAGACATTCTCTATCCATCCACGCAGGAGTCACTATCGTACATGCGACCTGCCCTTTAAGCAAAAAGAAAGGTGTTTCTCCAGTGACAGAATGTGGTGTATTCCTGTATCTCCACAGTATGTTCTTGACCTCTCTTCTGCAATCACATCCATTCTCCACTGCCAACTGTACGCATTCCTTCAACACACAATTAAACTATTCTACAGTTGAGACGCACCAGCAATATAAATTCAACATTAACAGACATGAAAAGGAGCATACATGCTCCTTTTCGTGTATGTTAATAATTCAAATTAACTAAACAATTCTCTTGAGGATGATACACCACATTTGTGCATTCTGAGGCCTGCCTCAGCACCCAGCTAAAGAAATGGCTTCCCTCTTTTAAAATGATTTCTCAGCAAACAACATGAAATACTTATTGCCCCAAAGTTCTTTAGCCATGTCGTCGGTGAGCAACACCTGATCAGGAGGATTGGGGTTCAAAATCATGCCCTATGCCTTCTTTCCACCCCAACAACACTTTCCTTGTTTCTACCGATACTCTCTACCATGTGCTGATTTGTCCTTATACTCTAGTGTGCCATTAAAGTATCTCAGTATGGGTAACTTCACCCCAAAGTAGTAGTTTTTGTAAGAATATTATAGTACAGAAAGATTTCCTTCTTCTGTTGTGGCAAACAACGGTGTTCCATTTCCTTCACAGTCAATCAACAATGTTTTAAGAGATCTAGGTGTTATGCATTGGAGCGCTGCTTTGTACTCCCCAAACATGAATGGATTAAACAAGAGGTTTAATAGAGTTGTAGTGGAACGCGTTCAGTTGCCTCTTAAGGCAGGTTGTAATATTTTGGAGTACATTAGATTTGTCCATATCGTTGCAATTCCACATAACCCCCCAGGATTTACACCTTAATAAAAACTTAGGGGTAGAAGTCTCTGAACTGCTTTGTATCCTGAAAGGCTTACTGGACCTCTACGTGCTATTTCTTTGGTAGGTTTTAAAAATCTAGTGATGGAAAATGTACAGCTTAAACAGGACAAACTTAAATCATTGGTAATTCCCAAGGAGCAAAAACTGGAACCTGGGGATTTTGTAAAAGTGTGAATTCCAAATGTTGTGACAAAAGGAAATCAATACTTTCCAAATTTTTCAGAATTGTAAGAGTGGGTAATTCCAGCAAGACTGAGTCATGGTGGAGTGTTGCACGTCTTACAACATTTAATGAGGACACTCAAAGTAAGGACCGTGATGGTGCAAGTTCAAGAACAGTGGATTACCAATTCAGAAATTGTCATTCAGAGTGTGTCCCATTCTTGGTATGTCTGAGCTGGTGTCTGGAACGCTGAGAGTCACTGATGTGATAGGATGTTCGTGTGTGGGAAGAATGGAAGCTGGGAGATAAGGGCAGGAGGAGAGAGAGTGGAATCTTGAGAGGACCTGCCTGCTGCTACTGTAGCCTCATGGCCGAACATGAAATATAGAACTTGCCGCCTACCCGTGTGGTCCAGACTCTAGCACAAAGACCCTGCCCTCCAACTTCAACATTTTGTAGAAGAGTTGTTTAGGGTTTGCATGAAAATGCAGTGAGACTCTGGTGGCAGTTGGGATCCTTTTCTGGCAGTGGTGGAGGCTTGTCTCAAGAATGGAGTTTTTGATTTGGGGTGTTTTGGTAAATTATAAAATTGTTATGCTGAAGATGATATTGAGCAAAATGTATCTTTGGATTTTACATCTCCAGCAACAAAATCTGGCCTTTGACTTCAGATAATTTTCCTTATTCTCATCACACTACAAGGAAGTGATATTACTTGTGAAGTTTAACAATTTTGTAACGATAGTGACACTGTTTTTCTGATGCATTAAGCAAATAAGTTTCTCACAAATAAGTTTCTCACATTTTTATGTTGTTTCTGGTCCCTTTCATGTAAGGGCAGAGATGTATGGTAGGTACCTTGTGTCGTACTTTCTTATATCTGCATTCATCTCTTTCCCCAGTCTCTACAATTAAGTATAGAACTTCTGCGAGCCATAACTCCATCCCACAGCATGTGGGATGGAGTTATATATAAACAAGAGCTCCATGTTCTTCATGTGCTCTTGCTTATATTTAACTTTCTGAGTTCCATATTAGTTCGTACAAGCCAGCTGTCTTACCTGCATTGCTGTTGGCTCCACATAAACACTTTTTCTCACCTCTACTGAGTGGTGCTTTTTTCTATGTTCCCTCCAAAACAAGCCAGTCGCAAGCACCACCAACTCATTCGAGCCACCAAAATGTCCTCCTTCCAGGAACATAGCAACAACAACGCACACAACAGCAAAGAGCCCTTCAACGTCGTGAAGGAACTCTCCAACCCCAGCTCCAGCGCCAACGACATCCCACAGTCGCAAGACCTCTGCAACTCACTAGCCTCCTTCTTTCACCGCAAGATCGCAGACATCCACGACCGCTTCAACACCCAGACCCCACCAACAGCCGCTAACACCTCTGATTCACCACCACCCAGGCTCACCAACCACCTGCTCTCCTGGACCCACGTCAACGACGACGATACCATCAAGACCATGAACGCCATCCACTCCGGCTCACCATCCGACCCTTGCCCACACCACATCTTCAACCAAGCCAACCACATCATCGCTCCCTAACTCTGGAAGATCATCAACAGCTCTTTCGAGACCGCAACATAACCGGAAAGCTGGAAGCACGCAGAGGTCGACGCACTACTCAAGAATCTCACAGCGGACCCAGAGGACCTTAAGAACGTCCGGCCCATCTCCCTGCTCTCGTTCCCGGAGAAAGTCATCGAAAAGATCGTCAACAAGGAACTGTCCCACTTCCTCGAGGAAAACAACGTCCTAGACCCGTCCCAATCAGGACTCCACAGCAAGCATAGCACCAAAACTGTCCTCATCACTGCCACGGATGACATCAGGACCATGCTGGACAGCGGCAAAACCGCAGCCCGCATCCTCCTGGACCTCTCGGCCGCCTTTGACACCGTCTGCCACCGCACCCTCCA
The DNA here is from genome assembly GCF_964204655.1 of Triturus cristatus. Taxonomy (NCBI): domain Eukaryota; kingdom Metazoa; phylum Chordata; class Amphibia; order Caudata; family Salamandridae; genus Triturus; species Triturus cristatus. The sequence continues at coordinate 1,135,200,238 of NC_140594.1, read as the reverse complement.
CACACTCCTCCACGACGCAGGAATCAGCAACAAGGCCCTGGGCTGGATCACCTCCTTCCTCACCGACAGAACCCAGAGGGTCCAGCTCCCCCCATTCCGCTCAGAAGCCATCAAGATCATCTGCGGCGTGCCCCAAGGATCATCCCTCAGCCCTACCCTTTTCAACGTCTACATGGCTCCACTCGCCAACAGACCCCAGGTCTCTGCGGTTTCACTCCTCACAACTCCTTGGGCTTCGGAATGACACCTGAAGTTGTCCCTCAAAGTGTGACCATGTTGACAGTTTCAGTTGTCACAGCACTTTGATACTTCTTGGGGCTTGACCTCAGTGAGAAATTCTCAGATGGTATGACACCAAGAGCACGTCTGAGCGTCAGAACCTCACTGTGGGTTGTTCGCTGTCTTTTGATGCTGTTGTGCTACTGCATTACCTGAGCTCCTGACAGTCTCTGCTCTTTTTGAGTAGTGTATTCTCCATGCAAGGACAGCTCCATTGTTCGTCCTGAGCAGTCAGTCATCTCTCTCTTCCTTGAAGTACGATGCAGGCAGCCCGCTCTGGCAAGTTAAGCAAGTTTCCCCAGGTCACTGGGCTCAAATCTGCCAAGTCAAGTTGGTAGTCAGTGTGAGAAGTTGGCCTGATATATGATGTCACTAATTCTAGTGTACACCTTGTATCAGTCCAAACAACCCTTATGGTGATTGGTTGTAAAGTCAACCTTATAGACCAGCTATCCTAGTGGTAGCATGGACAAGAGCAGTCTTAGGCTAAACTCTGTATGGCATGTGAAGCCAGCTGTTATACCATTTGTAATCCCTTGAATACCAAATGAAAGGACACCACAACAGATGTATATAAAAATAGAATGTATTTATTCTAGTCAAACCCTCAGCACTCTTTATGAGATTAGAGGTAAGTACAACAGAGTCTTATTTAAGCATACATTAAGTCACACAGGTAAGTAATACAGTTAGGCCCTAGGGGCCACGCAAACCATATACTAAGTAAGTGGTATAAGAACCACTGTCCCGAACACAGGATAGGCCTAGGCCTAGGGAATCGCTGGGGCTACACTATACTACCAAAGGTTAGAAAGTGGGAGGCCCACGGGATTCAGGTGCAGAGTGGAAACACTCACACGTAATGCGTAAAAGTCTATAGAAATAGTTGTTATTAGAATTTAACAGTTTTAGGACACTTCTGGAATAGCTAGAAAGTCGAGACTCGGAAACTAGACCCTAGGATAGTCAATACCCTTGTGAGCACCGGAGTACTCAAGTTACCTAGTCCACGGGCTGCGGGTGCATAGGTGTGAACTTGCGTTGGGTTTCGTCGTTGACTTCTATCGATGCCTGAAGGAAAGTTGCTGACAGGCAGTCAGTGAAGAGTGTCCGGTGGATCCCAAGGATGGAATCAAGAAGGAAGGATACTTGCAAGCAGAAGGGACAGAGTCTAGGTCACCAGCCAGGAGCCGGGAAGGAACCAGGCGATGTCGTGCAGGTGCAGGTGAAGAGGTGAAGCTTGTCGCAGCAGCCACGGGTACCAGGAGGTGTCGAGGACGACCAGGACCAGGAGGTGAGCTGTCCCACGAAGGCTCTTGCTGTCGGCAGCGTCGATGTCGAGCTAGGACCCAACAAGCCTTGGCAAGCGGAACCCACGCAGAATGGAGGACTTGCTTCTGGTGCAGACCAGGAAGGTCTGGGGTACTTCTCTTTCACAGAGGAGCGGGTGCCAGTCTGGAGGAGCCGGGCCAGCAAGATGAAAACAAAGGTTCGTCGTCGCAGAGGCTACTAGCCAACGGGCCAGCAACCGGACAACACGTCGAGCAACTCAGGTGCAGAAGGGCCCCACGCAGAACACGTGAAGTGTAGGGAGCTGATCTTCTTTGCAGATGGTGCTCGGGATTGGGGCTTCTCAATTCCCCAAGCACAGCCTCGAGGAAGCCTCAGAAGTCGCGCTAGTCAGTTACTAGCCCCTTTTCCCAAGTCGCCGGTCCCTCGTCGCCTCCACGGGTCTCAGCTTTGCTGTCGATGTGGATCTGGTTTAGAGGTGTCTGGAAGTCACGGCGCTGGTCAGTCTCTGCAGTCGTCCCTCGTAGGATTCAGTCGCAAAGCAAGCAGCGGTCGCTGGATGGTGCCTGGTTGCCCAGGGTGGTCACTCCTTGGCCACAAGGGAGATTTCTTCAGTCTTCTTCCTGAGGTCGAATGTCGAAGGTCCAGAGTTTCTGTTCAAGTTGCAGATTCAGGTTAATCTAATCTAGCAGGGCTCAGCTACCTACTGATATACTGGGCTAGTGGGCTGGGCTACCTGCAAGGTCCCTCCTATGGGTGGGACCAGGAAGGGGAGTGGTTACACCCCCTTTCCTTTGTCCAGTTTCACGCCAGAGCTGGGGCTGGAGTGCCCCAGCGCCGGTTTGAACTGGACTATGCATGGGACACCTTGTGTGCCCCAGGCAGTGTCTCATTCCTTTCAGCCCTCCCTGCCCCAATACACTAAAGTCTGTCTGGGGAGGTGCTAGCACCTCCCCAAGCAGGACACCTATTGTCCAGTCCTCCCTGGCTGGGAGGGCTCCCAGCTGCAGGAGGTCAGACTCGTGTCTGTGGCAGCAGCATCCATTTTGTGATGCTGAGGCTTTGGTGAGAGTTAAACAGCAAAGTAGGATTTGAACATGTCTCTCCCTCTAGAAGGGAGGAATAATATCCTCATCACCAGAAATGGTATGGGGGTATTATTCCAAAGTGTTAGACACCTTACACGACATGTTTTGATAAAGCCAAACCATAGTTACCATAACCGTTTAAGATTATAAGGTACTTTAAGAGTATATGGTAGGCTATATCATAGAACAGTTATAAGGACATGGTTCCGAAAGCTGCAGACAGGCTCAGCTCATGCTAGAGCACCATCGCACATGTTACCAAGCACTCTGCCTCCAGGATTGTTAAGGCCTGCCATAGGAGTGGCTGATAGGTACACATGTGTCTATATATAAGGTAGGTATAGGAATACTACACCTAAGCAAGGAGTGATTACACGACCTTGCCCCAGCTGAGTGATCAGCCAGTTGTGTCATAATGGAAGGCCAGGCCAGGGGCGGCATAATACATGCTGCAGCCCCTGGTAGGCCTAGGGTACACCTATGGCCTGGGTACCTAGGGTACACTGTGCAGGGTCCAATAAGGTGATCCTTACCAATTGGGTATGTACCTAGGGTACATGGAGTCCATTTTACAGAGAGAGCAGACAGCCTGAGACCCTGAATGGCAGGATCTCAGGCCAAGTAAGTCGAAAAACCAGCTAGACACTAGGCAAAAAGTTTGGGGGTAACCATGGTCAGATATTCACCTTCCTACAGTCAGTACCCAAAACCTGAAGCTCAAATGAATCTCCTAGTCACCACAGGAGTGGAAGTTGAGGCTTCTGGTCACAAAATATTGGTAAGCTAGCTGGAAGTTTCTGCCTCGAATTCAGTTCTCTGACTGGTTCGAAGTCGTTCACTCATTTTTGTGAATTTACACAGATTTGTCCAGCCATGAGCAGGGTAAGGCAAGGGAAGCTGGGAGTCTCCTCTCTCAGGACCCTAAACCAAGAGCACATGGGCAAGGGAGGCTCCCCTACTTAACCACCTGTCAACTTGTGGGGACTATCTAGTTTCAAATACACCCTCTGTTCCTTTCCTAATTTCAGCAACTCCCCACTGTTGACTGCCTACTGAACTAGAGACCTGGTTGGGTTGGGGTAAAGGTGTGAGAAATTAATGTAATTTGCTTCTACATAATTTCAGCAAAATTATACAAAATCCAAATCTGTCATTTCACTCCACATTTTAGTATGAATATGACCTTGCTTAAATGTTTAGTGCTTAGACGTATTTAAACAAAAGCACAGTGAACAGCAATCCCTTGTGTTAGGTTCTTTCCATGTGATTTGCATAATCAAGCAACAATTTTATCTCTCTTGGAGGGGGGCAGAGGACTCAGTTGTAGGGGACTTGTAGAATAATTAAAAAATATGATAAAAGGTCGTAGGCTGTCTCCTTAAGCCAAGTAGCAGGACAGGGGCCCCCATTCTTTTTTGAGCAATGAGCAACACCTGTGGATCAACAAAATTGCTGAGCAACATCCAAACCATAATGGGAAATATTGGCATGGATGTGGTAAAATCATTGAGGCATGATTTAGTACTGTAATTAACACAATTAATACATTTTATTAATAAGCAACAGCACTCAGACGGGGGCAACTTAGCTTCAAACAGAAATGTTAGGCCTACTTTAGACCATTATCAATTATCAATGTTTGATCAAATGTAAAAAACAATTTATAGAGGGTGTGGGTTCTTCTCATGAAAATAACGGTTTATTGTTTATTTTAATGGACATTTCTCACAACTTACAAGGATTTTTTAGACTTTACAAATTAGTTGGCAGCTCCTCTCCCTAGATATTTGTAAAATTAAAGGACACATTGTATAAAATCAATCAATCAATCAGGGATTTATAGAGCGCACTACTCACTGATAAGGGTCTCAAGGCGCTGAAGAGCATTTTGACAGTAACAGTGGTGAAAACTTGTTAAGATTAAAACATCATTTTACATGGAGAGATTGAGTGTTCTTGCTAAAGAACATCAAGCCAATGTAGTGGAAGTGATGTAATTTAACTATATTAATCTTGTAGCAGAATATAATGACAGCTTCTGAAAGATTGTTTGGCAGGCTCTCTGACAAATAGTGCATTTTATAGAAAATTGAATACTAACACTGTGGAGCTTGGTTGGGTGTAACACCACTTTACAAGAGAGTGTTTTTTTACTATGTTACACAATGACACAGGTATGACACTTTGCAACTTTACATAATGCAGCTTTTGACGATTCTGCTCTGCATCCTTCTACAGTGGCACCAAGTAAGGAAATGCTTCTATTTGCATGTTCACTCCCAAAGTCTTTGAGTAATGCTGCTGGTTTACGACTCTGAGAGTGCATTGAGGCCTGCTAATCAGATCTCTGGGCTCATGCTCAGACCCTAAAAAGTGCATGTTTAGGGGTGTGTGGCCAAGATGTCCTCCCTGAAAAAAGCCCACAAAATACCGGGGCTACCACAGATGGCACTCCGCGACACAACCCAGAACCCAGCATCTGGGGGAGCTTGTCCGGCGAGCTCAACAGTAAGGAAGGATGAGCTGCAGCGACCGGATGCCCCCCCCCCTCCCGAAGCAATAGGAGAGCTCCAGTGAAGAGGTGAGGGGTGGCGGTGCTGGAGAAGCTGGGAGGAGAGCAAGTGGCACAGGCCCACAGCGGTGTTTAGTGCAAAGCAGAGGCCCTGGAGCAGAGCGACTGACAGCTAGGCCCGCACGCCCCCCTTCACTTTCCAACGGCCGGGAGCAGCAGAAGCAGAGGGGCCTTCTGTAGGAAGGTGGATATCTGACTATGGTTACCCCCAACGTTTTGCCTAGTGTCTAGCTGGTTTTTCGACTTAGTTGGCCTGAGATCCTGCCATTCAGGGTCTCAGGCTGTCTGCTCTCTCTTTAAAATGGACTCCATGTACCCTAGGTACATACCCAATTGGTAAGGATCACCTTATTGGACCCTGTACAGTGTACCCTAGGTACCCAGGGCATAGGTGTACCCTAGGCCTCCCAGGGGTTGCAGCATGTATTATGCCACCCCTGGTCTGGCCTTCCAATCAGACACAACTGGCTGATCACTCAGCTGGGGCAAGGTCGTGTAATCACCCCTTTCTTAGATATAGTATACCTATATCTACCCTTAAAATAGACACATGTGTACCTATCAGCCACTCCTATGGCAGGCCTTAACAATCCTGGAGGCAGAGTGCTTGGTAACATGTGAGATGGTGCTCTAGCATGAGCTGAGCCTGTCTGCAGCTTTCGGAACCATGTCCTTATAGCTGTTCTATGATAGCCTACCATATACTCTTAAAGTGCCTTATAATCTTAAACGGTTATGGTAACTATGGTTTGGCTTTATCAAAACATGTCGTGTAAGGTGTCTAACACTTTGGAATAATACCTCCATACCATTTCTGGTGATGAGGATATTATCCCTCCCTTCTAGAGGGAGAGACATGTTAAAATCCTACTTTGCTGTTTAAATCTAACCAAAGCCTCAGCATCACAAAATGGATGCTGCTGCCACAGACACGAGTCTGACCTCCTGCTGCTGGGAGTGATCCCGGCAAGGGAGGCTTGGACAATAGGTTTCCTGCTTGGGGAGGTGCTAGCACCTCCCCAGACAGACTTTAGTGTATTGGGGCAGGGAGGGATGAAAGAAACGAGACACTGCCTGGGGCACACAAGGTGTCCCATGCATAGTCCAGTTCAAACCGGTGCTGGGGCACTCCAGCCCCAGTCCTGGCGCGAAACTGGACAAAGGGAAGGGGGTGTAACCACCCCCCTCCCAGGTCCCACCCATAAGGCGTGACCTAGCAGGCAACCCAGCCCCCCAGATTAGTATAAGTGTGGTAGCTGGGCCCCAGGAGATTAGATTATCCTGAACCTGCAACTTGAACAGAAACTCTGGACCTTCGACATTCGACGAAAGAAGAAGACTGAAGAATCTCCCTTGTGGCCAATGAGTGGCTACCCTGTGCAAACAGGCACCATCAAGAGACTTACCCTTTGCTTTGCTGAAGTTCTACGAGGGACCGACTGCAGAGCCCGACCAGAGCCTTGACTTCCAGACTTCTCCGACCCTGATCCACAGCCGAGCTGAGATCCGTGGAGGCGACGAGAGACGTGGGACTGGCTACCTGGGAAAAGTGGCGAGTATCTTCCAGCGCAGCTTCTGAGGTACCCTCGAAGTTGTGCACCGGGGATTGAGAAGCCCCAACCCCAAGCACCATCTGCACCGAAGATCAGCCCCCCACACTCCACGAGTCCTGCGTGGGGCCCTTCTGCATTTTCCTGCTTACTGCGTCTGTCCGGTTGCTTGCCCGTTGGCTAGCGGCCTTTGCGACGACACACCTTTGAATCTTCACCGCTGGTTTGGCTCCTCCAGACTGGCTCCCGCTCCTCTGCAAAAGAGAAGCACACCAGACCTTCCTGGTCTGCACCAGAAGCAAGTCCTCCATTCTTCGTGGGTTCCGCTTGCCAAGGCTTGGTGAGTCCTAGTTCGACTTCGACGCCGCCGACAGCAAGAGCCTTCGTGGGACAGTTCGCCTCCTGGTCCTGGTCGTCCTCGACGTCTCCTGGTACCCGTGGCTGCTGCGACAAGCTTCACCTCTTCACCTGCAATCTTCACGACATCGCCTGGTTCCTTCCTGGTTCCACGTGGTCACAGGCTAGTGACCCAGACTCTGTCCCTTCTGCTTGCAGGTATCCTCTCTTCTTGATCCCAGCCTTGGGATCCACCGGACACTCTTCACTGACTGCCTGTCAGCAACTTTCCTTCAGGCATCCATAGAAGTCCACGACGAAACCCGATGCAAGTTCACACCTATGCACCCGCAGCCCGTGGGCTAGGTAACTTGGGTACTTCGGTGCTCACAAGGGTATTGACTATCCTAGGGTCTAGTTTCCGAGTCTCGACTTTCTAGCTATACCAGAAGTGTCCTAAAACTGCTTATTTCTAACTGCTAGTGATTCTATCGACTTTTACGCATTACGCGTGAGTGTTTCCACTCTGCACTTGAATCCCGTGGGCCTCCCACTTCCTAACTGCTGGTAGTGTAGTGTAGCCCCAGCGATTCCCTAGGCCTATTCTATTTCCGTGACTGTTGTCCTTATACCACTTCTTTAGTATATGGTTTGCGTGGCCCCTAGGGCCTAACTGTATTACTTACCTGTGTGACTTAATGTATGCTTAAATAAGACGGTGTTGTACTTACCTCGAATCTCATAAAGAGTGCTGAGGGTTTGACTAGAATAAATACACTTTATTTTATATATATATCTGTTGTGGTGTCCTTTCATTTGGTATTCAAGGGATTATATATGGTATCACAGCTGGCTTCACATGCCATTCAGAGTTTAGCCTAAGACTGCTCTTGTCCATGCTACCACTAGGATAGCTGGTCTATAAGGTTGACTTTACAACCAATCACCATAAGGGTTGTTTGGACTGATATAAGGTGTGCACTAGAACTAGTGACATCATACATCAGGCCAACTTCTCACACCTTCTTCACCGGTTTGGCCTGGTGGGAGCTGTGGGGCCCAAGCACCCTTTAAATCAACCGATCATTGGGCCCCCCCTCCCTGTAGCATCAGAGTGGCCTGGTGAGGAGGCGAGAGGAAGCCGTGCCGGGGGTGCTGAAGCGGACCGTGGAGGAATGCCGTGACTGGAGAGAGGGACGAGGAGGATTGCATCTGGGAGTAGATGAGGGGTCTGGGACTGAGGCAGCGACCGGTGTATAGCGGTGCCTCTGGGGCTGGGGGGCCAGCGACTCCACATTTCAACTATTGTGGCACAGCCTGCCAGCCGGGGGCCCTAGATTCCAAGTGAAGAGCCTGAGATGGGGCCCATCAATTCCTGCTGCACTAGTCTGAAGGACACGGTGGACCCAGGACGCCCCTGCTGGCCAACTACACTGAAGATCTACCCCTCGCTACTGGAACCAGAGAGACCGCAGACATGTTGAAGGGGACTGGGGCCCCTGATGACCGTGTTGCTTCCTAAATCGTCTCCCTGTGTGGACGGGCTCCCTCCCCCATTCTGCTCCCCCAGGAATAAAGCCAGATGTCACTGTCGGGGGCTGTGGGACCCGGGGCATCGGAGTCCCGCTAATTCTCGTGAGCTGCCTCGACCTCTAGTGGATGCCATGGAATAATGGCCACCAGCAAGGAGAGAAAAGACAGATCGGTGAAGGACATGCCTCTTAAAATGCCAGCCTCACTTTCTGATGGGCTTATCCCACAAAGGGACGCAGATGACCCTGGGGAAGAAGGCGGAGTTGAGGCCCCGATCAGTCGCACCTTTATCGAATCACTATTTTCCTGCCTATGGGAAGACCTCCTATTAATGAAAAGAGAGCTCTTGACCATCCTGAGAGAGGTCCGCCGGGAACTGGACTCCCTGGGCGACCGAATCTGCACCCTGGAGGACCACGAGACTAGCAGAGATGAGGAAATCTTAGGCCTCCAACAGGAAGTTATTCAGCTGTGTGAGCAAAATCTGGACCTCCAAGTCCACACAAGGACTTAGAAAACTGCCCCCGGCACAATAACACCCGGGGCATTGTGACTGGGGCAGAGGACACAAACATAGAGGCCTTCGTGGCTGACTTCTTCTTGCAATCCTGGGAGAGCCTCTGGACTTTCAAATCAAATTAGATTTCACCCAACGAGTGGGTCCTAGAAAAGATGCCCGAGCCCCACCAGCTGATATATTAACATGTGTTCCAGACTTCCAGGTCAAGGAGCGCATTCTTCGCAAGGCCACAGACAATCCCACGCTCCAGTTTAAAGGCCAGGAACCTACATTATAACAAGACTTAGCATCCTCTATGTTGCAGAAATGCAAAGCCTTCCGGCCTATCACTGCCCATCTGCAGGTCTCTGGCGTATCCTACTGGTCTCTGGCGTATCCTACTCTTGGGGCCATCCATTCAGAATGATTTTCCCATTCCAAGGAAAGCTCTGACAAATATGTTCAGTTGTAGAGGCAAGCAAACTGCTGGAGAGTGAGACCACTCCCACAGACAGTGCACACAGATCAAGGCGAACAGGAGCCGCTAGAGTGGCCACGGCTGGTCAATGATTACATCTCCAGCTCCAGGACTACGTTCCGATCAAGATATCATGGCCAAAGAAAGACAGGCAGTCCTGACGTCACTGACGGAGGACCTCTATGGCCCATCCCCCAACATAATCTGTGGGAGGCAGCGTCACTGAACTGCTAGACCTCTCATCTCAACTCCTTTGCTAAGGGGCAGAGGCTGTGTTTGGACGGGAGCAGGGAGATGACGGTAACTGGCACTCTCTATTAGTTATTCCTTGGAGCATACCGCTCCAGACTTCAATCATCCACAAGATGACTGTGTGTTTGCTCGTAGTTGAATTTGTTGTGGTTTGTTTGTTTTTGTTCACCCCTCTGGGTCCTCCCTACGCTCGGCTCCTTACTCTGGTAACTCAATACCATCAGATACACATATCTTGTAAAATGGGGGTGCACAGGGATAGGAATCTCGGGGTTCGCAACAAAGCCTTACCCAGCTCCTTTATCATGTCCCGACTTCCATGTTAGCGGAAACCAAACACCTCACTTTGAATGTTAAGGGGCTGAATAATCCGATTAAGAGGAGTGTCATCCTATCCTATTAGAACAGTCGTGGGCTCATATTTGTCTGCTACAGGACCCCCACCTCCTTGCCGGGAAAAAACACAGGCTTCGCACAACGGCTTTCCCCCACCAGTGTTTCTCCTCAAGCGCAACCAAGATGGCAGGGGTGGCAATTCCCATCTCCCACACCTGTAGAGGGAAGGTGGGTCCAAAACAAGCCAAAATCAAAGGACGACTCTTGGCCCACTCCGTCACAATAGGCACTTTTACACTAGGTTCAGTATACATGCCCAACGAGGGGCAAGAGGTCTTCTTCCGTTGAGCAGTGATGGACTTAGCTGGCTCACCAGATAGGCAAATTCTAATGGGGGGAGACATCAACATGGTCTTTGACAACCAGCTGGACTGCCCGGTCCAACTGCAGGGACAGTCCGGGGCTCTGTCACTGGATGGATTGGAATGGCTACCATCCCCACAATACAGACTTCACATTTTACTCACATGCGCAGAAGACATATGCCAGAATTGACTACTTCATAAGGCCCCATGCTCTGATCCCCCTAGCTACATCCTCGGAGATCGAGCCCAGCTCGCTCTCCGACCATGCCACACTGACTCTCACCGAGGCGACCCCCCCCTCCGGTGGGTAGACCATCATACTCATGGCGGCTGCACAACACACTACTACACCGCCCTGCCATGGTACAGCGGCTCACAAAGAGTAGGTCCTGGCCTTCAATGGTACCCAACACTTCTATCACTACCCTATGGGAAACACTCAAACTAGTTGCAAGAGGGGAACTTATTGAAACTTCCTCAGTGGATAATAGGCTACGTATGGACAAGAGAGAGGGCTTCACCAAACAGGTGCGAGAGCTGGAGCGCATCCACAAGAGGACAGGTGCGCCATGGGTTTGGTGGCAGCTGGAAGTGGCGCGCTCACACCTCGCTAGACAGAGCGGAATACGCTGCCCTATGGTTGCGGCATTCCTTTTATATGGGGAAGACAGATGTGAACGCCTCTTAGCCAACAAATTGCGAGCTCAGGGTCAAGCAGCCACTGTTTAGACAGCACACGTGTTCTGTTATTTCTATGCTGAGCTCTACACAGCTCAGCACCTTCCGGAGGAAATATCGCTGAAATATTTTCAAGGGATAACCCACACTAAACTGATTTTGGACCAGGCCTCCAGAATGGACAGCCTGATCCGCATAGAGGAGGTAATCTCCGCCATGGCCCGACTTAAACCTCTCATATCCCCTGGCCCTGATGGGTTGTCTGCCATATTTTACAAAACCTTCTGCACCATTTTAGTGCCTATATTAACCAGACTTTTTAACGTGATAAGTGACATCTCTGACATCCCCTGTACAATGCTCCTGGCTACTATTGTTGTACTTCCACAACCCGGAAAGAACAGGCGACACTGCGCTTCTTACCGACCAATATCCCTCTTAAATGTAGAATTCAAGCTCTTAACAGGGATCTTGGCAGCCAGAATGGGGCCGATGATGCCATGACTGGTGGACCCGGACCAGACAGGCTTTGTGGCAACCCAACAATGTAGCGACAACACATGGTCACAACTCCATAAGACAAACTTAATGGCAGAATCCAGCATTTCTCTGCATTCTCAGATTCTCTCAGATTCTAATTACGTATTAATTTATATTTATTATTATTAGACAGGGGTCATGCATCACAACTGTCTGGAGTCAACAAAGCTTTCTAAGCTGCAAACCATTTATTTAGAACTGTGGGGATACATATCCAGCTACACAATTTGGGACGTTGTAGTAATTTTTTCTAATTCTCCAACAAGCACGCATTGCAGTTGTCAGTAATGCCTTGGTTGCAAGAATTGCTATTTTCCAAACTGGTATAGGTATCACTTTGGGTTTTTCCACAATTTTCCACTTACTTTACTTAGCAAGCCTCAATAATGGTAAAAATGCACTTTTTTGGCTAATTCCATAATGACCAGTTTTCCCACTTTGATGTACCATACATTCGTAGCAAATAATCTTTCCAACTGTCCATAATATCCTAGATGGTAAACATGACACATTTAGAATATTCTTGTCAACGCAATGCATGATGTATGCTTGATTCTGGGTAGTTTGGCACAGCTGCTGAAGAAAATGGACTACAGCAATATTCTTAGTGGTGTTCATAGATTTTTATTTAGGCAATGCATTACGCTGCCTGGTTGCCTCCAAAAGGAGAAGGTGCCTGCAAGAACACAACAGAGGTAATGCCTCATGTTGAAGAGCAAGAAGGAAGAAGAAGCAAGTGTATGTTTTTACTTCCTCTTCCCAGATGTTTTACTGGTTTGCATTTACTTGACGCTTCCTGCTCTAGAGTGTTTGGGAAGGAAGCTTGCACCACTGTTTCAGAGATATCACTCCATCATTAAAGAGGATCCAGCTTTGCTGCCTCAAATCCAAGGCTTTTATAACAATTTTGATTTTGTCAGACAATGACTCTGTGGTACAAGTGTCAGAGGCATAGTCGACTGCGGAACAACAAATCAGGAGAACCTTCTCATTCTCCCTGCAGAAGAAAATCAATGTATGTACAATGTAGCACTGACAAAAATGAATATTAAAGGGGCGGGATTGGATCATCTGGGGAGCACCATTTCCGGGCACAAATCGCATCATGTTGCTCCCGAGCTACACATTATGGACCTCAGCAACAGGGAAAAAGACCTGCACTGCACTATGATCACTTCTCGGGTACCATTGTATGTCCTCTACAGCCCGGGAGATGACAGTAGTCACTCTTCTAAGAAAATCGAAGTGCACATGGTGTGTCCTCCTGACAACAAAGCCCCACTCTGGGCCTCACTCTAGATTATAGAAAGGCCTCAGCAAACATGAATGATTGTCATGTGTGCTGAGGTGGAAGTCAAAAGACTACACCTTGCTATGAGACTTAAAGGCAGTGGCACACAATATGCAGACACATGTGGAGACCTTTCTTTGTCCCAACACACGTTGGATAGACTTCTCGACACAGCAATGGAGGATGCATCCTTAAATGTAACATGGAATACATCCTGCTATGCCACTGCTCCCTCCCCTCCTTCAATTGGCTAGGGCCGAGAGTCTGTTATACACTTTCCTGTTTTAACTTTGTACTGAGATTTGTTCTTCATGCAACTGTGAATATGTTCTCTTTCAATCGCTATTAACATAACTCAAATAATTTGACCCATTGCTTCCAGGGTGATGCTAGTTCTAGATTGTCATTTGAAAAAGGATGAGTCTGTGGCTTACTGGCTGCTGCCATTAGAAGATCATGAAAATCACAAATCAAATATCTGGGAAACCTACTGGAACAATATCTAAGCAAAGCATCTGTGGCAAAAGACTTACGCAAGGTTGAAACAAATTCTCTCTGGTAGCTGTTCTCTAACATTGGTGCCAAAGTTTAACATCACTGCCAGAGGTGAGATGTAGGGAAGAATGGCCAAGTACACTGGAATACTTCCAAATAACGTGGGCAGTAGGTGCCTAAGAGAGAGAGAAATATGCATTTTGAAGCAAAAACTCCGGAAATACGAATGCTCATAACAGTTTGCAGCAAGGATGCTTGGTAGTAGGTCATGGTAACTGGGACACCCACTGTGACAATAAAGATGCACCCTTAGTCAGGAAGTTGCAAAGGATCCTCTCAGCGCTGCCAAAAACATAAATTATATGTGAGGAAGTCTATAGCTGTAGCCTGCTTTACGTTGTGGAAGAGGAGTTTATTTCATGGCAAAGTTAGAGCTGATTTTTGGTCAAATTTAAATAAATGTGGCACAACCTTCCAATTACCATCAAGCTCTGTTCCGTGACAATTTCTACTTTCTCAGTTGATGGATCGTTGTCATCGTATTTTGATCAAAAGAGCTACTTCATCAACACAAACCAATTTCAAATGCAATTGAATGAGAGTTTTGAGTAGTTTTTGAATGAGAGTTTAGAGTAGTTTTAAAGGCTTTTATTTTCTAATTAAAGAACAAGTTACTTACGCTCGGTAATGCCTTATCTGGTAGAGACATGATATGGCCGCAGATTCCTTACCTTTGAACTTACAGGCATCAGGCTGGATACGGAAGATTTTTCTTAGCAGTACCCCTGCGCGCCGGTAGGTGGCATAGGTCGACTCCACCTGACATCGTCTGTGTTGTCTTTGTCATCGTCCTGACGTCCGCGTTGTCAATATAATGCCACTCCGGCACGCTGATGTCAGTACTTTTCACAACTTTTCACGCCACAAGCGCAAAGCCATGAATTGACTGACCACAATATGTTAACAAATTAACAGCTAGGGCCCTGAAGGGGAACATCCCTGACACTTAAAACCAATTCAGCAGTGCAAGGAGGATGGGTGGGTTGGTAAGGAATCTGTGGTTAGATCATGTCTCTACCAGATAAGGCGTTAACGAAGGTAAGTCATTTGTCCATCTGGTAGAGACATCTAGCTGCAGATTCCTTACCTTTAAAAAGATACCCAAGCACTACCATCCCCGGAGGAAGGGCTGCAGAACAGCTCAAACCAGAAAGTCCTGCAAGACAGAGGGACCAAACAGGCCTTCTTTGCGAATCTGGGAATCCAGACAGTGGTGTCTGGCGAAAGTGTGCAAAGATGCCCAGGTGGCAGCTTGGCAGATACCACAAACAGGAACGCCACGCTGAAGAGCCATGGTGGTCACTTTTGCCCTGGTGAAATGAGCTCTAAGGCCTTCAGGGGGATCTTTCTTGGCTAAGGCATAATAGATTTTAATGCAGAGGATAACCCATCAGGATATCGTCCTCTTTTGGACAGCACGGCCTTTCTTTGCACCTACGTATCCTACAAAGAATCGGTCATCCACCCGGAACTCTCTGGTTCGATCAATGTAGACTGATAACTCTTTTTGGGTCCAGACAATGAAGACACTCCTCTTCCTTGGAAGGGTGCGGGGGTGCATGGAAGGCGGGTAGGGTAACCGACTGCCCTGTATGGAAGGGAGTTACCACCTTAGGCAGAAAAGATACCCTTGTGCAGAGCACCACTTTGTCTGGAAAGACCATCAGGTGAGGAGGCTTTGAAGACCGTGCTCGTAGTTCACTCACCCTCCTAGCAGAGGTTATTGCCACCAAAAAAGCTGTCTTGATGGTAAGCAACCGAAGAGCTGAGTAGTGTCTTGCAGAGATCTGCAAGTACATCCCCTGGGTAGGCACTCCAATGGGTAATCAAACTAAGTTGATTCATGCAAAAGTGAATCCTTTTAAGATGCGTGTTTTTAAATGCTTTTATTCAGCAAATTAGTTCAATTCGATATTGTTTGGCATATCAAATGTTCATTTGTAATCCATACTACCAGATCTATGAATCTTGATCTCCTATGCATTTCGGGCTGGGACGCCCTTGGTCACGGAGCACTGTTGAGGAAGGGAGGGAGGGATAAGTCAGTGAGGGTATACCGCCTGGATTTACACGTGCTTAATGTGACTAAGTGCAACAATAACTAAAACGGGTGTGTTTACTAACGTTTTAGTGACTGAGTGAAGGTACTGGGTAGTGCAATGGAAATTACTGCGTGTGTTGGTTGAATGCGCGCTGCGCAATGACATGCTGGGTTCTGTAGCACTGTGGGCGAAGAACACTTACTTCATAGATACCGGTGGCAAAGCGTGCCGTCCATCGCTTAGTCGAGGGGTCTGCGTGTGGTGCGGGCGGGTGCTCGTTATGTTTAAACACTCGGTGATGTGACGTGGAGAAACGTAAACATAAACAAAGGACTACTCGGAAGTATGCACGGTGGCGACCATCTTAGAATGTGGGGAGATAGAGTACAGGTGATGCAAACTGGGGAAAATGCAGAGAGACAATGTCAAAAAACAGAAGTAGTATTACATGAATAAACAGTAACATAATAAGCAATGCATCATATTAGTATTACAGGTAACAACTATACTCAATACGGTCATTAAGCCCATGC
This sequence comes from Triturus cristatus, assembly GCF_964204655.1. NCBI lineage: Eukaryota > Metazoa > Chordata > Amphibia > Caudata > Salamandridae > Triturus > Triturus cristatus. Next base: position 1,135,184,021 of record NC_140594.1, on the reverse strand, counting down.
GGCTTCAGAGTCTGTAACAGATAAATCCATTCAAGTTCTCTTTTTAACAAGAGTTTATGATTGTCAATCCCTTCTCGTTTGGTGAGGGTTTCAAGTACTATGAATTTTAATTGGGCGATGGAATGCCGAGCCTCAGATAAATGCATGGCGATGTTGGATTTCTCAACTTTCAGCCTGATGTTAGATTTATGCTCGTTGAGGCGAGTTTTAATTTTCCGTTCGGTTTTACCGATGTACAGCTTTCCACAGGGACATTTCAAAGCATATATCAAATTCATCGAGTCACTGGTAGCATCAAGGCATAAAGGCTTAAGACCCCCCAGCACCTACCAGGCCCCATGTAGTCATAAATGTATTGATTTATTTGAAACACTAGTACGCAACGATCTACAGACGATCAATTACAAAGCACCAAGGAGAGCATTCAACCTTACCAACAAGGATCGTGACACACTTAAAGCACTGGCCAACAACCCCAAAATAAAATGTACCAAGGCTGACAAGGGAGGTGCATTAGTAATTATGAACTCAAGTATGTACACACAAAAACTATGGGAACATATACAAGACACGGAGACCTATCAGGCACTGGACAATAATCCCACCATTGAGTTCCAGAATCTACTTAAAGAAATCATTAATCGAGCCCATGAAGTTGGTACAATTGAAGACCGAACTAAAAATTACTTGATAACAGAACATCCAAGAAGTCCAACGATCCACATGTGTCCCAAAATACACAAGAATCTTACAGACCCACCCTGTAGACCAATAGTGTCAACAAAAGGATCCATACATGAGAATACAGGCAAATTTCTCGACAAGTACCTCCAACCTCTCATTGTTAACACAGCTAGTTATATCAAAGACACTACAGACTTCCTTGTGAAACTATCATCCATCCAAGTCAACAATATGCCACCACTGATCTTATGCACTGCAGACGTGAGTTCTCTCTATACATCTATACCTCACCTTGGAGGCATTGAAGCCATCGAACAAATTTTGCTTAACAGTGAGATAAAGACACACATGCAGGCCTTCCTCATGGAACTGATGATATTTATTCTCTATCACAGTTACTTCAAGCTAGACAATCAATGGTTTTTACAGCTATCCGGAATGGCGATGGGAAATTGTGCTGCCCCAACGTATGCAAATGTGTACATGGAGAACTTTGAAAAACAGTACATATATACCAACTCTAAGTTCAAAGATCATGCCAAAATGTACGTCAGATATATAGATGACCTGTTTTTCATGTGGTCCAACACCAAAGAGTCTCTTCAGGATCTGTTAACAGAAATCAACAGCAAAGATCCAAGAATAAAACTAACATGGCACATAAGTGACACAGATATCTCCTTCCGTGACGTTAATATCAAGATCACACCAGAGGGATTCATTACCGACTTACACAGAAAAAACACAGACAGAAATAATACCTTACATTTTTCCAGCTTCCACCAAGGGTCCCTGAAGCAACACCTGCCATATTCGCAAATGTTGCGTGTTAAACGCATCGTTTCAGACGAACAGACATACATCATGCGCATTAATGAGATGCGTGAACGATTCCGTGCTAGAGGATATCCTGAACATACTCTGAATGAAGCACAATCTAGAGTTGCTCTCATCACCAGAGAAGATAGCCTTTTGAAAAGCAATAGAGTGCAAGAACAACGTATGGTGATAGTATCCAAATACTCCACAGCCAGCCCTACATACAAGAAGATTATACGGAAGCACTGGCCCATCTTACAAAGTGAACCCGACTTCAAGGGCATTTTTGAGAAACCACCAATTTTTGCACACACAAGAAGCAGAAATTTCAAGGAAATTTTGTCTAAACCCACTGAAACCCACACACAACACCGTGGCACCATACCTTGCTTCAATTGCAATCACTGCAATAGTGTCATCAAAGGCAACAGTATCCAGCACCCAATGAAAGGTCACAACATTAAACTTCAAGTTGATGCTACCTGTGACTCGATGAATTTGATATATGCTTTGAAATGTCCCTGTGGAAAGCTGCACATCGGTAAAACCGAACGGAAAATTAAAACTCGCCTCAACGAGCATAAATCTAACATCAGGCTGAAAGTTGAGAAATCCAACATCGCCATGCATTTTGCTGAGGCTCGGCATTCCATCGCCCAATTAAAATTCATAGTACTTGAAACCCTCACCAAACGAGAAGGGATTGACAATCATAAACTCTTGTTAAAAAGAGAACTTGAATGGATTTATCTGTTACAGACTCTGAAGCCGCATGGTCTTAATGACCGTATTGAGTATAGTTGTTACCTGTAATACTAATATGATGCATTGCTTATTATGTTACTGTTTATTCATGTAATACTACTTCTGTTTTTTGACATTGTCTCTCTGCATTTTCCCCAGTTTGCATCACCTGTACTCTATCTCCCCACATTCTAAGATGGTAGCCACCGTGCATACTTCCGAGTAGTCCTTTGTTTATGTTTACGTTTCTCCACGTCACATCACCGAGTGTTTAAACATAACGAGCACCCGCCCGCACCACACGCAGACCCCTCGACTAAGCGATGGACGGCACGCTTTGCCACCGGTATCTATGAAGTAAGTGTTCTTCGCCCACAGTGCTACAGAACCCAGCATGTCATTGCGCAGCGCGCATTCAACCAACACACGCAGTAATTTCCATTGCACTACCCAGTACCTTCACTCAGTCACTAAAACGTTAGTAAACACACCCGTTTTAGTTATTGTTGCACTTAGTCACATTAAGCACGTGTAAATCCAGGCGGTATACCCTCACTGACTTATCCCTCCCTCCCTTCCTCAACAGTGCTCCGTGACCAAGGGCGTCCCAGCCCGAAATGCATAGGAGATCAAGATTCATAGATCTGGTAGTATGGATTACAAATGAACATTTGATATGCCAAACAATATCGAATAGAACTAATTTGCTGAATAAAAGCATTTAAAAACACGCATCTTAAAAGGATTCACTTTTGCATGAATCAACTTAGTTTGATTACCCATTGGAGTGCCTACCCAGGGGATGTACTTGCAGATCTCTGCATGACACTACTCAGCTGTTCATTGATGGTGTTAGGACGGATAACACCACCCTGATTGCGCACCCAGACCTTATTGAACGAAAATACCTTTCACCTAGCTTATGCAGTGCACCACCCACGCCTCTTTCTGTAAGCAACCGAAGAGGGCAGTTGTGCAAAAGCTCAAATGGTGCATACATCAGAAAGTTAAGAACCAAATTAAGCTACCACTGTGGCATGATAAAAGGTGAAGGAGGAAAAAACTGGGTTAACTCCTTCAAGAATCTCTGCACCAGAGGAGATTTGAAAAGAGAGGGCTGATGAGGCAGCCGAAGAAAGGAGAAGAGAGCTGAAATATAGCCTTTTAATGTGCCCAGAGCAGAGCCCTGCTGGGCCAAGGAAAGAATGAACATAAGGACTTCAGATAAAGGAGCAGATAGTGGATCAATAGACTGATCTGTACAATATTTACAAAATGTGTTCCATCTGCAGGCGTATACCAACTTTGTGGAGGGATGCCTGGCTGCCAAAATAAACTCACAGACTTCAGGAGGGAGGTCGAAAGCTGTCAACTGATGCCACTCAATCTCCATGCAAGGAGGCGGAGAGTGGACAGGTTCGGGTGGAGAACCCTCCCCTGCTGCCGCGATAGAAGATCCTCCCGAAGGGGCAGCCTGAACAAAGGATCGATGCTCATGCTATAGAATCTAGGAATACCAAACTCTCCATGCCCAGTCCGGAGCCACAGGAATAACTTGTGCCCGGTCGCTCCTGATCTTCTTGAGCACTCTCGGCAGGAGTGGTGTGGGCAGAAAGGCATATAGGAGGCATGACCTCCACTCACAACGAAAACCGTTGCCAAGCAAGTCCCACCTTGGAAACTTCAACATGCAAAACTGCTGACATTGCGCATTCTCTTCGGAGGCGAACATATCTAACAAAGGCTCTCCCCAATGTTGAAAGAGACCTTGTGCCACCTCCAGATGTAGACGCCATTTGTGGTCTGCAAGGCACCTTCGGCTGAGCTCGTCCGCCCTGGCATTCAGAGAAACAGCCAGGTGTTGAGCCACCAAGGAAAAACCCTGTTGTTCAGCCAAGTCCAGACAAGCAGGGCCTCCTGACAAAAGGTCCACGATCCCACCCTGTCCTGTTAGTTGCAGTACCACATGGTGGTAGTGTTGTCTGTGAACACTAGCATGAGTCTTCCCTTTATTGACGGCAAAAAGGCTTTCAGTGGCAGTCAGATCGCCTGAAGCTCCAGCAGATTGATATGGAGCTTGGCTTCTGCCGGAAACCAGAGTCCTCTGAACTTCACCTCTCCCAAATGGCCGCCCCATCCCAGAAGGGACGCATCCGCCACTACTGTGAGATCTGGGTGGGGAAGGGAGAGGGGTATCCCCTTGAACCAATCATGCTCTGTTAGCCACCACTGCAAGTCTCTCGCAGTGTCCTCTGAAATCTGAACCAGGTCGGTGAGATTTCCTCAATGCTGTGCCCATTGGAACTTCAGGTCCCATTGCAGAGCCTGCATGTGCCACCGTGCATGGGTCACTAGCAGAATGCAGGAGGCCATGAGGCCCAACAACCTAAGTCATTCTCACCGAAATTCAGGATAGAGACTTAGCCATTGGTATCATAGCATGAATATACTGGACTCGCCATTCGGGAGGATAGGCCCAAAACTGCACGTGTCCAGAACCATTCCAATGAAAGGGAGCGTCTGAGAGGGAGTCAGCTGTGACTTCAGCACGTTGATAGTAAACCCACATCAATGCAGGAGGCTCGCCGTAGTCTGGAGGTTGGAGACAACTGTTTGGGTCGAGCTCGCCTTCACCAAACAACCAGTCGTCGAGATAGGGAAAGACTGGAACCCCTGATCTCTGCAGATGGGCTGCGACCACCGCCATCACTTTTGTGAACACCCGAGGGGCGCTGGTGAGGCCAAAGGGGAGCACCATAAATTGAAAGTGCATGTGCCCCACCGTGAACCGCAGGTAACGACGATGGGCAGGCAGGATGGCGGTATGAAAATAGGCATTCTGCAAGTCAAGCGCTACCATCAAGTCTCCTGGGTCCAAGGCACATAGGACCTGAGCAAGGGTGAGCATCTTGAATTTTTCCTTTTTGAGGAAGCAATAGAGGGCTCTGAGGTCTAGGATAGGACAAAGGCCTCCATCCTTCTTCAGGACCAGAAAGTAGCAGGTATAGCAATCACTGACTACTTCGGGCCTGGGAACCCTCTCTATAGCTCCCTTGGCCAAGAGAGTCTTGACTTCCTCGCGGAGTAAAACAAGGTGATCTTCCGTCAGCTGATCCTACACTGGGAGGCATAGATGGAAGAGAGATCTCGAAGGGGAGGGAGTAGCCCCCCTTCAGATTATTTGCAATACCCACCTGTCTGAAGTAATATCTCGCCAGTGGAGGAGATGATGGCGTACTCTGCCACCGAGTGGTCGAGAATGATCCTGAAGGATCAGACTAGGATGGTTTTGCAGTGGAGGGGATTGTGGCTTTGCTCAACTTCTGGTTTCCCGACTCAACGGGGCTGGAGTGAACCGCATCTGCGGCCCCACAGACATTGCTGAACTTGCGGGGCCCTCTGGACGAAATAGGGTTGGTGCAGCTGCGAGCCCCATTCTGCAGCCACAAAAGGAGCAAATGGTGGATGCAGCCCTAGGGGTTGTGGTGAGGCCCAAAGACTTGGCTGTGGCCAGAGAGTCCTTGAAGCGCTCAAGGGCAGCATCCGCCTTGTCTCAGAAGAGACTGGAGCCATCAAAGGGCATGTCCATGAGGTTTCCCCCGAAAAGCCATACATTCTCAACCAGGCGTGGCGTTGAACGGCCACCGTTGTGGAAATCAGTCTGCCTAGCGAGTCCTTCGTTTCCAAGCCACATCTGATGGCGAACTTAGCTGCGTCTCTCCCATCTGAGATAGCTTGGGATAGTAGGGCCCGGTCCTCCTCCGAGACCCTGGGCAGCACTTGCACAACCCTATCCCATATCGAATTGGAATAACAGGCCAAAAGTCATGCGGTGTTAACTGATCGCAATGGTAGACTGGCAGAAGAAAATAATTTCTTCCTGAAGTTTTCCAGTCACTTGGATTACCTGTCTGGGGGAGCGTAAGGGAACGCGCCACGAGACCTGGACCACCAAGCTTAGCGGGGTGGTGTGGGTGGTTAGGAAAAGTGGGTCACCCAGTGTAGGGCAACGGTGGCGGTTGATCGTCCTATTCACAGGAGCCGCTGTGCGGGGTTTGGACCAGGTCCCCAGAAGGATGTCTGTTAAGGCCTCATTAAATGGCAGTAGGGGTTCAGAGCAGGAGACCCAAGGCTGCGGGACCTCTGTCAAGACGTTAGTCTTGAATGCCACTGTAGGAAGCTGCAGGTCGAGGATCTCCGCAGCCCTGTGCACCACCATAGCGAAAGATGCTCCCTCCTCTGTAGCCACGGTAGGAGGAGAAAGCATGCCAGAGCCTGGAGAGATGTACAAGCCACTGGCATCACTCAGTTCCTCGTACCAGTCCAAATCTTGTTTATGCAGAATTTCTAAGGGATCCTCGTCCCCTCCCATTCCTCTTCCTCCATCCCTAACCCTTCAGAATAAGGCAGAGGGAACGGCATGGAGCCTTATGGCTCCATCTGTGCCGGTATCAGCGTCAGGGGAGACACCCGACTGGCTCTTTGTCATCAGGAATAAGGATCGGGGAGGTGCCGCCGGGAGGCGCTGGTGGTGCCAAGGACTTGGGTGTCAGGCGCGACACCAGGGAAGGTCACAGTGGAGCTGTGACTGGCAATGGTCCAGATCCAGGAATGGGTCTAATTGGAGGCCTTGGTGCTGGACCCGTTGGCATGGGAACCACAGGGGCCCCTCCATTTTCTGAGTCTGCGGGGCCCAAGAGCACGCTGGCAGGGTCAGGCCGCCCAAATATGACACACATGGCGTCATAAAATTCTTTCAGTTGGGGGGGGGGGTCGCTCCAAGACCCGGAAAGGGGAGGAAACACGGAGCACACCTAGGCTCCTGCTCCCCAGCGGGCCTTGAATGCCATGGTTCCTGTGCCGCATCATGAGACGGGCGGGGCAAAGTCGAAGCACGCTTCAAGTTCTTGTGTTTTTTGTGGTGCCTCTTACCTGACTTTGACGAAGAGGACTTCAATTCACTGGAGCAGTGCTCGGACCTTTCTCTCGACCGGGACCGGGATCGAGACCGACGAGGCGACCTCTGCAGTGCTGCATGCTGGGCCATGAGAAGCTTGAGGGACCGCTCCCTCAAAGCCTTTGTAGCCATGGTCCGGCAGTCGGAGCACGACTTGGAGTCCTGGTCGCTCTCCAGGTACCAGAGTCAAACTAAATGGGGGTCCGTGGCCGACATGGCGCGGTGACAGGCACCAGACGGCTTCAACCCTGAAGTCTTCTTACGCGACATGACTCCTAAACACACCTACGAAGTTAAATAAAGGGTCAGAAAAAGTCTGTCAAAAAATGACAGGGGGTAGCTCTCTTCAATGGATCAACGCTGGCTGGCGCGGAAAGAAAAGAACTGTTGTCAGCAAGCCGAAGTGGCGGTTATATTGACGACTCAGACGTCACCATGACGCTGATGACATCACGCAGAGTCGACCAACACCACCTACTGGCGCGCAGGTGTATTGCTATGAAAATTCTTCCGGTTCCAGCCTTATGCCTGGAAGTTCAAAGGTAATCTGCAGTTAGATGTCTCTATCAGGTGTTTAATTATTTCTGATTCTTTATTCATATGTCAAATATCAATCAAGTTACAGAATTGATAATAGAAAAATATGGTTGGTGCAGATCATAATAAAATAATGTATTCAGCGCATTCCATAATGGAAAATCCTTATTCTAAGAAATGTCAGTCAGAACCCATGAAGAGTTCAAAGTAAAGGTAAGAGTAAGATTTATAATTTGCTGAACTTTCCCATAAGGAGAGGTTCAAAATTTTTAGTAGAATCTTAATACAGCATAGGTTAAATAAGTTTCGGCAAAAGCCAATTACTTAGGTAAGCATAAACCTTGGGTTTAATAAATGACAAAAGGACTCAGCCTCTCTCTCTCTGGTCTGCTCTGAGTCTTGATTCATCTGAATCTCGTCTGTCCTTGCCTGTTGCTCCATCTGCTCTGCGAACCCGTCTGATTTGCACTCCTGAACTATTGACAGGCTTTTAAAAGACAGTCATTCATGTTGCAAAAATGTGTGGCCTGTTCTCTTCTCAATCCAATAAAAAATCTGCATTTTCCAAAAGGCGCTTTTCTCCTCGAAATTGTTATAAGAATATGTGTGCTTTTTGATTTCCTTCGGCAAATAAAAAGAAGCTTTTAGGACAATTATGAATTGTGCTTCCTGTCAGCAAATGAAAGGCAACTCTCATTTTCCTATTTTATCTTAAAGGTTAAGCTGTGGTCAGCTCTCCAAGTAAGCTGCATTTCTTCAAACCATTATTTTTGTAAGCTGTCACTGTGTTCTGCACTATTAAATGTAGCTTTCATTTAATACAAACTACATGTTAATATTGCACACGTTTAATTATTGTAAGTTTAATATAAGCACATTATAAAGTTGAGACAAAATCTAAGCTAGTCACATTATATTAAAACTATCAAAAATATTTGTGCATGTTTCAGCATATCCTAAAGCACATTATTTATTCAAAGGAAAAAGTCTAGTTAAAGCCTGGCATTGAATATTTAAGCCTTGTAATCTCAGCACCAATTGTCTGAGTGTCATTTTAAGATGCATTTTTCAAGTTTGACGCCCAAGGCAGATTAACATGGTTCTAGATTAATTGTGTAAGGCAAATGTCTTCCTCTATCAGCAATAAACATCACAAAAATGGTCAGCATACCTTTAGAGCTCCTAACTGAATTTCCTTTGAGCATCAAAGAACAACAGAAGAGAAACACGAAAGTGAAGAGGAGGAGAACTGAAGGGGTGAACTGTTAGGGGAATGTTTGTAGATGGAAAAATAAATCTAAACAAGACATGGAATGTGCATGGCATGTAATGTTATTAAAGTACAACAACTTCTTTGTGAATTTACCAGTTTGTCTAGATAATTGACTCTTTCCTTTTACCTCCAACTCTAAATCAGGCCCTTATTCTCTGACATGACGTTTTGTGCCTGTATTTCCAGGGAGACCACTGAATCCTGATCACCTGGTCATGTCCTGTGTAACCAATGTCATTTCCGCTGTGGTCTTTGGGCATCGTTTTCCCTTTGACGATGATGTTCTGCACCTCCTCATGGAAGCTACAAAATCAGTGGCACCTTTCATGAGATCCTTCTGGGGCCAGGTAAGATATCCCCAATAACTTAAGAAGTGAGTATCCTGGTCTACAAATCTGCTTCTAACGTCAAAATACAGCCCAGTAGCTAAGGAGTTGTGGCATTGCTGGATAGAGCACTGTACAAACCATAATAAGGAAATACAGCAGCTATAAATCCAAAAGGAAGGCATGCCACAGTCAAGAAAAGTAATAATAAAAAATAATATAAACAATATGATAATGTATTTTTTTCTTTTAATAAACAAAGGTTTCGTTTTAAAAAGATTTAATGATTAAAAAAAAATTAAAAAATTACAGGTTCTCTAAGTGTTAAAAATAGGGTTAGGATTTGGGAATGAGATGGAATTGTGGTTATGGAACAGCCAAGAGTTAGTGTTGGAGTTGTGAATACAGTTAGAGGTAGAGTTGGAGTTAAGGAAAGAGTAGAGGTTGATGTTAGCGTTGTGGTTAAAGAATGATGCTGTGGTATTCACATTATAGTGTTCTTGATAATTAGTTCTTCATTATAGTTAAACTAACTCAAAATAAAGAAATTGTGTTTGCTCTTTCTTGGTGTGAGGTAGTGTTCTTATGTCCTTTTTTCCGTTCATCCTCTTCCAACTATTCTGATTTAAAAGAAAAATGTGCATCACACTCATAGGCCTCTGGTCGCCTAAACAGCAAATCATTGGAGAACAAAGACTAGAATCCCTTGGAAAGTTTAATTGTCTTAACTTGAGAGGTTCCTACTATCACCCCATCACTAAAGGTAGTTAGCTATTCTATATCACTGAGCCAGGATCCAGAGGCATTTACAACAACGTTTTAATACACTGGTAGAAGCAGCATATAATACAGAAAGATCAGAAATCCCTAATTGTGGGGTTTATCCTAACACAGAGAGTTCATGAGCAATGTTGGGCAATACAGAACATTAGTAACATTAATACAGCTTCAATAGGAGTATTGAAGAGGTCAAGGAAGAGTGATCAAGGTTAGTTGCAAATAATAGTTAATAATAATTAGTAGAAATATTGTCGTGACTACGTTCGTAATAATTTTTTCTCTTCCTCTGATTTGAAAAGATTCTTCCAACTATACTTCTGTTGTGTCTGAAGCTTCTCAGGCGCATGGGTGCTTGAAACTCACATTACTTTAAGGGGTCCAGCAGTTCTCTGTGCTCAGAAGACACCATACAAAGCCTGTAGCTGTCGGCTAGGGCTAGGAGTCTTTCACCTGGGTCTCTTTTCTCTTGTGCACCTGGCTGCTGCTTCTTGACTCTTCAACTCTCAAATGGCAAACACCTGTCAGACGTTTAGAGGCTGCCTTTCAAGGTGGCTCAGCAGCTAGTCCACTTCTGGTTTTTATTCTCTTTCCTTTTGCCTTTCCATCAGGGCTGTTCCTCCATTGGTCTGTTCCAACTTTCCCAAACCATTATGTTTCTTGTCATGTTGTGTTTGATGTAATTTCTTCTTCCTATTCTTTTACTATTTAAAGTCTGATTGGAGTGTGCGTAGCAACAAAGTTGTGTTCCTTCGCTTGTTTCATCACCCCTCTACTTGCTGATCCTGACTCTCCGGTCTTGGGACTTCCTCATCTGTATTACTGATTTCTGGTTTCTCCAACCAGGCGAATATTTCTTCAGCAAGGAGGTGTTTTACAACTTTGCTTTTTCCCCCTGGGAAGGTGGCAGCTTCTTGAGGGCACTTACCTACCACTTATTCCAATGTGAGGTGACATTGTGCCTTCCAGAAATAGTCACCCTTATCTCGGACAGCAGAAGTCTCGGATTTGGGTTATAGTAAGCATCCAGCCCTGGACAGATTGCAAGGGCAAAATCTTCCAATTGTGTCTGGTGTTCACTGGCCTGCTGTCCTCCAACAACAAACCCTGACCAGAGGTGATAGTACATCTGTTCAGAGTACATACGCAGATAATCTACTGCATCTGCTTGTTGCCTAGGACAATATTTGTTTCTACTAAATTTGCTTTTCCAGCAAGTTCGAAATAAATGCTGACATCAACATTTCATGGTTGTAGCACAGTCAAAGATAGTTTAATCATGTAATACCTTTCCTCTCCAGTAATAGTGATATTCTTTGGTTCCTAGGAAGCTATATATGGTTCCCTGTCCATTAATCTTCCATTTTGTCATTCACTGTTTATGAAATCTTTTTGTACTCAGAAGTTCCATCAACCTATCATACTTAGTCAATTGTTCAAATGACTGATATGGAAATACTGAACAAGAGGCAATTTACCTTGAACCATAGTTTGACATTGTAAAAATGATTTAAAAGTGTCAGCTTCATTGATCAGGCTATCAATGCCAGTTATATTGATCAACTTCTCCATATTCATTGATGAATATATGTAGGAACCTTTGGTTATTCAGAATCACAGTTTTTCATGTTATTTGTGATACAAAGTATTTCCTAAAAAATATTCTTCCAAATGTAATAAACCATCATCAGGAGTTTTAGTTGTATTATTTTAAGCTACCTAGGTGAGCCAGAACAACACAAAAACATAGTTGCTCGTTTGGACATATGAGATTTCCTAACATTGAGATGTTGTCAGAACCCTGTTCAGAGGGCCACAGGGCAAACAGGGATTACTGGGTCCAACAAAGGTGGTTGGGCTGTTTACTCCTGATGTCCCAGGGCCCACCCTACTATGGATCCTGCTCAAATGGGTCAAGCGCTTACTTCTGCAGCTGACTCTCAATTGGTAATTTAGCGAGAGCAGTAAAGTCTCCCTTGGATTGAACTGTAGATACAGATTAGTGAACACAACTCATAACTCAACATGCACACAGCGCCCCAAATAAATCAATGTTCAGTCAAATACTTATTTTGTATGAAAGAAGTATTTTCTAATTCTACACATGAAAAACTATACGACATTCAACAGAAATTACAGAGTCCCCTTTAAACTAGGCACCCTAGTAGTTGTCAGGCCACCCTCCCGGGTTACTAAGTTCCAATGTAATTGGTGTGCTGTTATGTCTCACTCGCATGTGGAGACATCCAGGGAATGTGAACTACTGAGCCGTGTTCGCGGGGCTTCCCCCTCTTGGTCAATAAGGTATAGTCAAGTAGGGTTGAAAAAACCAAAGGCATTATATTCCCCGAGGCATGGTAAACCCAGTTCTCTGGTTACCCGCTGCAGCGGTACGAACCTTGGCAGCGGTTCAGTGCGGTCCTGGCCCAGATTGGCAAAGTCAGGCTGCACAGGTTCACCTGCGCAGTTCTCTCTCTCCCGAGCTGCGCTTACCAGCATCCTGACGATCAGAGTTGCCCCAGCTCTAGCTGCACATGGTAAGTCTTATTCTTCCTTCTCTGAGGGTGGAGGAAGTCTCTGTGAGAAGTTTGCCTGATATGTAGTGCTCACTATTCTAGTGATCACTGTGTATCATTCCAAACAACCCTTATTGATGATTGGTTGTAAGTCAACCTTATAGACCAGCTATCCTAGTAGCGTGGATACGAGCAGTCTTCGGCTAAACTCTAGAGGGCGTGTTAAGCCAGCTGTTTACCATCACATATACCCCTTGAACACCAAGTGAAAGGACACCACACAAGTTGTTATGAAAATAAAGGATATTTATTTATAACAAGACTACCCTGGCTCGTTATGAGTCAGGGAGCTAAGCACAATACAAAACTCTTAGGAAAATACTTCTGGTTGCACAATTTACACAAATGCCCGAGGGCACGAAACCATTACACTACCAGTGGAAGGGGAGAAGTTTTAGAAAGTCTAAAGTGACTGATTCCGGAGTGATCCGATCAGTGGGACTAAACGTAAAAGGAACTGGACACTTGTAAAGCGAACCTGCGATGGAGCACCGAAATGCTCGAGTTACCTAGCCCAGAGGCTGCGGCTGTGGAAGGTTCGCAAGATGTCGGAAGTCCTCGTTGTAGTCTCAGGAGCCTGAAAGAAGAGTTGCTGGCAGGCGACCAGTGTCGATGTTCAGCGAGATCCAAACCTGGATCGGTGATGAAGGAAACCTGAAAGCAGAGGGGACTCAGTTCTCAACCGCTAGCCAGCGATCGTGTGGGCACCAGGAGGGTACCGGCTGAAGTCACCTCGACCAGGTGAGTGGATGACGTCGGACTCGGCTGTTCCTCGGACCAGGAGGCGCGGCGGCGACCAGGATGGAGGGCGAGCTGTCCCACGCAGGTGTCTGCTGTCGATGATGCTGGGCCCAGGAATGGGGCAGCGGATCTTGGCAGTGGCAAACCCGCGTGGTGGAGTCAAGATGGCGCCTGGAGTGGACCAGGAGGGTCCGTGGTACTCCTCTGTTGAAGGGGAGCAAGAGCCAGTCTGGAGCAACCAGACTAGTGATGAAACAAACGTGGTGCGTCGTGAAGAGGGCCACAAGCCGGTCGGCAAGTGGTCGAACAACGCGGTGAACAGCAAGGAGCGGAAGGGCCCCCACGCAGATCTCGGGGATGCTGGGGAGGCAGACTTCGGTGCTGGATCTGCTCAGGGTTAGGGCTTCTCAAACCCTAGGTGCACTCACTCGAGGGTCCCTCGGTGGGCGTGCTAGATAAGCGTCGTGCAGGTTCTGAAGATAGCCGGTCCCGCAGGTCTCGTCACACCTACGACTCTCAGCTGAGCTGATGAGGGAGGTAAAAGGTCAGAGATGGCAGGGAACTCGGGTCTCGTCGAGCTGGGCAGTCTTGATCCGTAGGAGAGACTTACAGCAAACCGCAAGCGCTTAGGTGGTGCCTGCTGGTGCAGGGTGGCTACTCCTTAGCCACAAGGGAGAGTCTTCAGAAATAGTCAAGAGTTCCTTTCGTGGAAAGTAGTTCAAGATTCAGAATTATCCAATTTGGGAAGGGGACTCGCTCCTACCTTTATTCTACGAAAAGGGGCTGGCCCGTGACTAGGTTCTACCTATGGGTGGAGCCAGGAGGGGGGTGGTTACACCCCTATCCTTTGTCCGGCTTCGCCCCAGCTCAGGGGCTGGTGTGCCCCCGAAACTGGTTTGAGCCGGGCTATGCACAGTGAGCACCGGGGTGCCACTGGCAATCACCTTCCTTTCAGCCCTGCCTACCTGGGATACACAAACCCTGTCTGGGATGGTGCTAACACCGCCCTTGACAGGAAACCCTTTGTCCAAGCTCCCCTCGCTGGAAGGTCTCCCAGCAGCAGGAGGTCAGACTTGTGTCTGGTGGCAGCATCCATTTTGTGATGCTGAGGCTTGAGTCAACTTTAACCGGGGTTCAAGGTTACTTCCATGTCGTGCCCCTCTAAAAGGGGGGAATGCTAACCCCGTCGCCAGAACTGGCGAGGGGTTCGTATTCCCATTCGTATGACACCTTACTCGACATGTGTAGGTGATGCGATGCCAAAGTTAGCAAATAACCGCGAGGATTATAATGCATTTAAAAGTAGTTGGCCCGCGTCACCATGGAACGGCTATTAGGACTTGGTTCCGCAAGCCGTCGACGGGCTCAGCTCGCGCCAGAGCACCGTCCCACATGATTCCCTGCACTCTGCCTTCAGGATTGATAAGGCCTGCCATAGGAGTGACTGATAGGAATCCATGTGTCCATTTTAGGGTTAGGTGTAGGAATACTACACCTACAGCAACGGGTGATTACACCACGTTGCCCCAGCTGTCGTGCAGCCAGTTGTGTCAGATTTGGGCGGCCATTCCAGGGGTGGCATAATACATGCTGCAGCCCCTGGTAGGCCCTGGGTACACCGATGCCCTGGATACCTGTGGTATGCTGAGACAGGGACTGACAAGGCGGCCCAGTTCCAATTGGTGGATGCACCTAATGTACATGTGTGTAATTTCGAGAGAGAACAGCTAGGCTGTGGGTCTGATTGGCAGGCCCACAGCCGGGGACAGTCATAAACCAATGAAGCAAAAGCAAAAAATCTGGGTGATCATAGGATTGCAGACCCTACTCTCCTACATGACCCCCCCAAACTTTGGGACAATAAGCTAACCTTGACCAGGTGAGTCTTCTTGCTCTAAGTGGAAATACCTGGAGAGCCCATCTGCATTGCCATGATCAGTGCCAGGTCTATGCTCCACTGTGAAGTCCATCCCCTGTAGGGAAATGGACCACCTAAGTAGTTTGGGGTTTTCACCCTTCATTTGATTTAGCCACAAGAGGGGCTTATGGTCGGTCTGAATCTTGAAGTGAGTGCCAAACAAGTATGGCCTCAACTTCTTCAGGGCCCAAACCACAGCAAAGGCCTCCCTCTCAATGGCTGACCAATTCTTCTCTCTAGGGGTCAGCCTCCTGCTAATAAAAGCTATGGGCTGGTCATGACCATCAAAATTCAGTTGAGATAGAACAGCTCCCACACCCAGTTCCGAAGCGTCTGTTTGGACAATGAATGGTTTGGAGTAGTCTGGACTCTTTAGGATAGGTGCTGTGCACATGGCCTGCTTTAGGTCATCGAATGCCTTCTGACAGCTTGCTGTCCACTGAACTTTTTTTGGCATCTTTTTACTTGTCAGGTCGTTTAGCGGGGTCACAATGGATCCATAATTTCTGACAAATTTCCGGTAATAACCAGTCAGGCCCAAGAAAGCTCGAACCTGAGTCTGGGTGGTTGGAGGAGCCCAGTCCTGGATGGCCTGTATTTTGCTCTCCAATGGTTGAACCTGGCCTCCACCTACAAGGTGGCCCAGGTATACAACCTGTGTCTGCCCTATCTGGCACTTGGTGGCCTTGATAGTGAGGCCTGCCTTTTGCAGGGCCTCTAACACTTTCCTCAGGTGGACCAGGTGATCCTCCCAGGTGGAGCTAAAGACAGCGATATCGTCCAGATACGCCGCACAGAAGTCGTCCAGCCCAGTGAGAACTCGATTCACCAGCCTTTGGAAGGTGGCAGGTGCATTTTTCAAACCAAAGGGCATTACCACGAACTGATAATGCCCACCTGGGGTAGAAAATGCTGTTTTGGGCTTGGCCTCCTCAGCTAACCTGATTTGCCAATACCCAGCTGTCAGGTCAAACGTACTTAAGTAGCTGGCCGAAGCCAACCGGTCGATAAGTTCGTCTGCTCTTGGTATTGGGTGGGCGTCAGTCTTAGTGACTGCATTGAGACCTCTGTAGTCCACGCAAAACCTCATCTCTTTCTTACCGCCCTGGGTGTGAGGTTTCGGCACGAGAACTACGGGACTAGCCCAGGGGCTGTCCGAGGGTTCAATGACTCCCAGCTCCAACATTTTCTGCACCTCCGTCTTGATGCAGTCTCTGACATGATCAGGTTGCCGATAGATTTTACTCTTTACGGGCAGACTGTCCCCAGTGTCGACCTCATGGGTACACCAATTGGTCTGACTGGGCGTCAGAGAGAACATATGTCGAAAGGATTGAAGAACCTGTTTACAATCCTTTTGTTGATGTCCAGAGAGGCTGCCACAAAAGACAACACCATCTACTGACCCATCGTCAGGGTTCTGAGAGAGCAGGTCCGGGAGAGGGTCACTCTCCTCCTCCTGTCCCTCATCTGTGGCCATGAGCAAGCCCATGCCCTCCCTGTCGACATATGCCTTGAGCCTGTTTACATGGAGCACCCTGTGGGGGCTCCGGGGAGTTCCCAGGTCTACCAAGTAGGTGACCTCTCCCTTTTGCTCAATGATCGTGTGGGGCCCAGACCATTTGTCTTTGAGTGCTGCCGGGGCCACTGGCTCCAGCACCCACACCTTCTGTCCAGGCTGGTACACAGTCAGGACAGCCTTTTGGTCGTGCCAAGCTTTCTGTAATTCTTGGCTCGCCTCAAGGTTTTTAGATGCCTTTTCCATGTACTCTGCCATCCGCGAGCGGAGACCGAGCACAAAGTCCACAATGTTTGATGCCGGCTTTCTGAGAGGTCTCTCCCATCCTTCCTTTACCAAACAAAGGGGTCCCCTTACAGGATGTCCGAACAGAAGCTCAAAAGGGCTGTAGCCAACCCCCTTCTGCGGGACCTCTCTGTAGGCGAACAAGAGGCAGGGTATCAGGACATCCCATCTCCGCCGAAGCTTTTCAGGTAGTCTGTGAATCATCCCTTTTAGGGTCCTGTTGAATCTCTCAACAAGCCCATTGCATTGTGGGTGATAGGGTGTGGTGAACTTGTAGTTGACACCACACTCCTTCCACATTGCAGTCAGATATCCCGACATGAAGTTTGCACCTCTGTCTGAGACGACCTCCTTAGGGAAGCCCACTCTGGAGAACACTCCAAGTAGGGCCCGTGCCACCACAGGTGCTGTAGTGGTCCTAAGTGGAATAGCTTCAGGATACCTAGTGGCGTGGTCCACCACCACCAGTATAAACTTGTGCCCTGATGCTGTCTGGGGTTCCATTTGTCCAACAATGTCGATCCCCACTCGTTCAAAGGGTACCCCCACCACCGGTAGTGGTATGAGGGGGGCCTTTGTCGTGCCACCTGACTTACCGCTGGCTTGGCAAGTGACACAGGAGCGGCAAAACTCCTTCGTATCTTCGGACATGTGGGGCCAGTGAAAGTGTGGAACAATTCTGTCCCAAGTCTTATTCTGGCCTAAGTGACCTGCAAGGGGAATCGCGTGGGCCAAGGTAAGAAGGAAACCTCTCAGAGACAAGGGGATGACCAGCCTCCTGGTCGCGCCAGGTTTGGGGTCTCTTGCCTCGGAGTACAGGAGTCCATCGTCCCAGTACACTTTGTGGGTACCTGTGGCGTTCCCTGCAGCCTCAGCAGCAGCCTGCTGTCTGAGGGGTTCAAGTGAGGGGCAGTCTAACTGTGCCTTCCCCAGGTCTTCCCTGGAGGGTCCCCCTGAGCCCAGAAACTCAACCTGACCAGGTTCAAGCTCTTGCGGCTCAGTTTCCCTCAGTTCTTTAAGGTCAGCCTCCTCGGAGACTTGATCCACGACCTGGGGCAAGGGGGAAGGCGAAGCCTTACCCTTACTGCTCCTTTTCTTGGAAGGTGTCTGGTCCGTTCTTCCGGGATTAAGCACCTGTTCAGTGGGGCATCTTTTGCCCTGTGACCTGGTCACAGCAACGACATGTGCTGGCAAGCCTAACATCTCCATGTGAGTCCTCTGCTCCACTTCTGACCATTGTGACGTTTCCAAATCATTGCCCAACAGACATTCTACGGGGAGGTCTGAACTAACCACAACCTTTTTCGGGCCACTTACCCCTCCCCAGAAGAAATCAACAACTGCCATACTGTGGTTGGTAGTGACGTTGCTGGCATTGGTCACTAGGTAACTGGTACCTAGCATGATCTGTCCAGGGTCCACAAAGTTAGGCGTCACCATGGTGACACTGGCACAAGTGTCCCTGTAGGCCTGAGCCACTTTTCCATTAATCAAAGGGGTCTGTCTGTATTTGCCCAAAGTATTGGGACTGGCATCAGGGGACATATCCATATCCCCTGTACAGACAAGGACGGCCTGAGTGAGTGTGCCGACTAAGTCGTCACTCCCCTCGGTTCCCAAGGTTAACCCAACTAATGCCTTGGGAGGCGCACTACCACTGCTGACTGTACTAGGGGGTGCAGGTGCCTTAGGGGCTGCAGTGGCAGGAGTTTGCCCTCCTTTCTTGGTGCACTCACTAAACCAGTGAGTCTTACTTTTACAGTATTGGCACCACCTTTTTGACTGGCCTTCTTGAGTCTTCTTCTTCTGTGAAGCCTGACCCCCACCCTCTTTGGTTTGTTGGGGACCTGTCGAAGACTTCTGGTCATTTTGTTCATTCTTGTTACTACCCTTCTGGTCTGCTTTCTTCTGACCACCCTGGTTCTGGTTCTGTTTGACCCTTGTTCTGACCCATCTGTCTGCCTTCTTTCCCAATTCTTGGGGAGAGGTCAGAGCCGAGTCGACAAGGTGCTGATGCAACAATTGGTTCTGACAGTTGTTTAAAATCTGTTCTCGCATGATAAGATTGTACAATCCTGTGTAATCAGTAACCTTGCTACCCAGCAACCAGCCTTCCAAAGCCTTAGTGGCACAATCGGCAAAGTCAGTCCAATCCTGAGACTGAATCTTCTGGGTGTCCCGGAACAGCACCCGGTACTGTTCCGTGGTTAAGCCGAACCCATCAATCAGTGTGTTCTTCAGGACTTGGTAGTTGTTAGCATCCTCAGCTCTAGTAGTGAGGAGCTTGTCTCTTCCTTTACCTTCAAAGGAAAGCCACAGTATAGCTGCCCACTGACTTGGGGGGACGCACTGGACAGTGCAGGCCCTCTCCAAGGCAGTTATCCACTTGTGGATGTCGTCCCCTTGTTTAAAGGGGGGCACTATTTTACTCAGGTGTCTAGTGTCTATACCCCTGTCTTTCTCTCTATTGAGAATGCTGCCACCAGTGGGATCTAACCCACTTAATTTCTGCTCTCGGGCCAGGGCAAGTCTTTCTTTGGCGAGGGCAAGTTCTTCCCGCTCGATCCTCAGATTGACTTCCCTCATCTTCGCTTCATGCTCCCTTCTCTGAGGGGACGTCATTCCTCTCTGAGAAGATGCCTGGGAGACATGTGTATGAACCGATCTGCCAGAGCCTCCGGAGAGAGACCTAGCTCGTCCGTTCCCAAGGTTAGGCCTGCTTGAGCGTGGGCCCGGGGCTCCCCCAGTTCCACTCTCATGCCTGCTTAAGTTGGTCCTCGTAAGCCTGCCGACTACCACTGGACCTTTGTCTGCCTCGTCTCCTGATAACTCCTCCTCGTCCTCCTCCTCTGTGTGGAGGTCGAGGTCTGGGTCACCGAGGGTTCCCTCTAAGGGAGGCATGTTCCCATCAGCACTGGGGGGACCTGTGTTAGAGGACCTCCTAGCATCGTACGCCTCTAAGAGACCTATCAGTATTGCGATGGTAGGGTTAGAACCCTGGTTTAGCTTCCGGGAGGCACACAGTTGTCTCATCTCCTTGAAGCTAAGAGTTGCATATCGTGACACGACCTGTGGAGGGTCACTGACCACTAAGGGAGTCCCTGCAGACTCTCCGTGGACCGACATGCTTTTCTAGTGAGGTGTAAGTGTTGCACCTACCTACACTATGGGTTTACCTACTGATCCCTTGCTAAGAGTTGTAGTCAGGGTGTGCTAAGCCCTGTTACACTACAACAGCCGGTTCAGTAGAACTCGGAGTATTCTAAGTTAAGTTATATGTACCTGGGTACTTATGTGATCTTTCACTTCGATATTCTTTGGATACGTGTGTGGTAAAACAACAGCAAGCTCAAATCCCAACCGCTGCTCACCAATGTGAGAAGTTGGCCTGATATGTAGTGCTCACTATTCTAGTGATCACTGTGTATCATTCCAAACAACCCTTATTGATGATTGGTTGTAAGTCAACCTTATAGACCAGCTATCCTAGTAGCGTGGATACGAGCAGTCTTAGGCTAAACTCTAGAGGGCGTGTTAAGCCAGCTGTTTACCATCACATATACCCCTTGAACACCAAGTGAAAGGACACCACACAAGTTGTTATGAAAATAAAGGATATTTATTTATAACAAGACTACCCTGGCTCGTTATGAGTCAGGGAGCTAAGCACAATACAAAACTCTTAGGAAAATACTTCTGGTTGCACAATTTACACAAATGCCCGAGGGCACGAAACCATTACACTACCAGTGGAAGGGGAGAAGTTTTAGAAAGTCTAAAGTGACTGATTCCGGAGTGATCCGATCAGTGGGACTAAACGTAAAAGGAACTGGACACTTGTAAAGCGAACCTGCGATGGAGCACCGAAATGCTCGAGTTACCTAGCCCAGAGGCTGCGGCTGTGGAAGGTTCGCAAGATGTCGGAAGTCCTCGTTGTAGTCTCAGGAGCCTGAAAGAAGAGTTGCTGGCAGGCGACCAGTGTCGATGTTCAGCGAGATCCAAACCTGGATCGGTGATGAAGGAAACCTGAAAGCAGGGGGACTCAGTTCTCAACCGCTAGCCAGCGATCGTGTGGGCACCAGGAGGGTACCGGCTGAAGTCACCTCGACCAGCTGAGTGGATGACGTCGAACTCGGCTGTTCCTCGGACCAGGAGGCGCGGCGGCGACCAGGATGGAGGGTGAGCTGTCCCACGCAGGTGTCTGCTGTCGATGATGCTGGGCCCAGGAATGGGGCAGCGGATCTTGGCAGTGGCAAGCCCGCGTGGTGGAGTCAAGATGGCGCCTGGAGTGGACCAGGAGGGTCCGTGGTACTCCTCTGTTGAAGGGGAGCAAGAGCCAGTCTGGAGCAACCAGACTAGTGATGAAACAAACGTGGTGCGTCGTGAAGAGGGCCACAAGCCGGTCGGCAAGTGGTCGAACAACGCGGTGAACAGCAAGGAGCGGAAGGGCCCCCACGCAGATCTCGGGGATGCTGGGGAGGCAGACTTCGGTGCTGGAGCTGCTCAGGGTTAGGGCTTCTCAAACCCTAGGTGCACTCACTCGAGGGTCCCTCGGTGGGCGTGCTAGATAAGCGTTGTGCAGGTTCTGAAGATAGCCGGTCCCGCAGGTCTCGTCACACCTACGACTCTCAGCTGAGCTGATGAGGGAGGTTAAAGGTCAGAGATGGCAGGGAACTCGGGTCTCGTCGAGCTGGGCAGTCTTGATCCGTAGGAGAGACTTACAGCAAACCGCAAGCGCTTAGGTGGTGCCTGCTGGTGCAGGGTGGCTACTCCTTAGCCACAAGTGAGAGTCTTCAGAAATAGTCAAGAGTTCCTTTCGTGGAAAGTAGTTCAAGATTCAGAATTATCCAATTTGGGAAGGGGACTCGCTCCTACCTTTATTCTACGAAAAGGGGCTGGCCCGTGACTAGGTTCTACCTATGGGTGGAGCCAGGAGGGGGGTGGTTACACCCCTATCCTTTGTCCGGCTTCGCCCCAGCTCAGGGGCTGGTGTGCCCCCGAAACTGGTTTGAGCCGGGCTATGCACAGTGAGCACCGGGGTGCCACTGGCAATCACCTTCCTTTCAGCCCTGCCTACCTGGGATACACAAACCCTGTCTGGGATAGTGCTAACACCGCCCTTGACAGGAAACCCTTTGTCCAAGCTCCCCTCGCTGGAAGGTCTCCCAGCAGCAGGAGGTCAGACTTGTGTCTGGTGGCAGCATCCATTTTGTGATGCTGAGGCTTGAGTCAACTTTAACCGGGGTTCAAGGTTACTTCCATGTCGTGCCCCTCTAAAAGGGGGGAATGCTAACCCCGTCGCCAGAACTGGCGAGGGGTTCGTATTCCCATTCGTATGACACCTTACTCGACATGTGTAGGTGATGCGATGCCAAAGTTAGCAAATAACCGCGAGGATTAAAATGCATTTAAAAGTAGTTGGCCCGCGTCACCATGGAACGGCTATTAGGACTTGGTTCCGCAAGCCGTCGACGGGCTCAGCTCGCGCCAGAGCACCGTCCCACATGATTCCCTGCACTCTGCCTTCAGGATTGATAAGGCCTGCCATAGGAGTGACTGATAGGAATCCATGTGTCCATCTTAGGGTTAGGTGTAGGAATACTACACCTACAGCAACGGGTGATTACACCACGTTGCCCCAGCTGTCGTGCAGCCAGTTGTGTCAGATTTGGGCGGCCATTCCAGGGGTGGCATAATACATGCTGCAGCCCCTGGTAGGCCCTGGGTACACCGATGCCCTGGATACCTGTGGTATGCTGAGACAGGGACTGACAAGGCGGCCCAGTTCCAATTGGTGGATGCACCTAATGTACATGTGTGTAATTTCGAGAGAGAACAGCTAGGCTGTGGGTTTGATTGGCAGGCCCACAGCCGGGGACAGTCATAAACCAATGAAGCAAAAGCAAAAAATCTAGGTGATCATAGGATTGCAGACCCTACTCTCCTACAGTCTCCTTGTTCTGACTGGGCTCCGTGAGTATCTCCTCAGTCCTCTGGCCTCCTCAAACACAAAACCCCTGTCGTCTTAGTTGTAGAAGCAATTTGGGTCACAGACATGACCCAGACCTCCAGCCTCAGCATCTCAAGTGTACCCCCATCCCCTCAGCATATAGGGTCACTCCAACGGACCTCACTGTCTGGTCATGTTGGCCTCAGATTGCCTCCTCCCCAGCACCTCCTGGCACACAGGGTTGCAGAAACATCCTGCACACCGACAATGGCCCGATCAATGCGATACAGCTTCTCGGCACACGGTGGCCCCTCCTGGCATATGGGGTTGCTACTTCAACAACGGTGCACACGGGCAATGGCCTGATGGGTGCAGCACTGTCCTTTGTTTCCAGCAGCCCCTCCTGGCATACGGGGTCTTCACAGTTCACGCCAGACTACACGTGTGACGGCCCGATTGGAGCGGCATAGTTTCTTCACACACGGGCCCCTCCTGCCATACGGGGTGGGCGAAGTTCACATGTGGCACATGGGGAACGGCCCTATTGGTGCGGCCTAGTTCCTCACACCTCACTCAGTCCCACATGGCGGGGCTCCTCTCTGGATCTTCCTCGCTCCAACGCGCTTTTCTCCCTCAAGGGTACACCGAATATGGCAAGCAGCCAGGTACTGCCGCTCCAGACTCCAGAACAGATGATCTTGCTTTCCCAGGGTGGGTGATGTCCCCTCACCCGGCAGTATGACTAGCAGGCTAGGCCTCTGGTCCTGGTCAAAGCCAGAAGTCATGTACAGCTTCCCCTC
Organism: Triturus cristatus; assembly: GCF_964204655.1. Lineage (NCBI taxonomy): Eukaryota > Metazoa > Chordata > Amphibia > Caudata > Salamandridae > Triturus > Triturus cristatus. Next base: position 1,135,160,115 of record NC_140594.1, on the reverse strand, counting down.
CTCATGCAGCCCATGGGTCTCAGACTCCCCTACATATAGTTATTTTCCAGACACTAAATGTGATTTAGGGTCTGGACCTTTGAAGTTTTATGTTGGGTTTCTGTTTCTTTGATTTGGACATCTCTTCCCTCTGGAAGACATCTGTCACAGCAGGTATGACTCCGAAGCTCATTATCCCACAACAAGATTCATAGGAATGACCAAAGTTCACACCTGGATGCCAACCACAGTGATCTGTGCATCAAAGTTTAATCCTGGGCCCTCAGCCCTACCCTTTATAATTATCTCATCAGCCTCATCTCCCTCCTCCTGAGATGTGACCAGGCCCATCCTTTGTGATCTGTCACTGAATTAAAGATCCCTCTCAAATGCACAGGGAGAGCTTAGCTCCACCTCACCCAGTGTTTGTCTCACCCAGCTTACAGGAATGCAGCAATATAACATTCTGTCTGGGGGAGATTCCTCTACTCCTCATGTTTCCCGAAATGGAACCCTAGGTCCTACTTGTAACGAATCAGTGAAGGCATTTCTGCACTCAGCATACATTTACAGCACACTCTCCTGTCTAGTATTGTTGTGCCCATGTGCTATGCCACCACCAGCATTTCCACATGCAGCACATGCCCTCAGTCTGCGTACTCCGTTCTAAACTACAGTCTCTCTGTACTGCACTAGAGTGTGTCACTTTCAACACCCTCTGTCAGTACGCACACACATTTACCATGTGCACACTGTTTGACACTGCACCCTCTGAGTAGTATATGTCTTGCGTGCTCACATGCACACACACGTTTTCATTACTCATGCACTTCTACATCAACCTGATGTAGGTTAAGAGTGAGTTAAACACACAGCAGTGGAACTTTTAAAAAGGTGAGTGAGCTGGTACACCTCACTCCAATGACACAGGGTAAAAAGAACTGGTCAATACTACTAATCATCACACAGTATGCTGCCACCACTGCGTGTGTGCTGTTTAACTCTTGGTGAAGGCAATAGTGGTCCACCACTAGGAAGGAAGTACTTTGGACGCCCCTCCCGGTTCAACAAGACCGCAGTCCATGAGGCAGGCCTATGTCATGGAGCACACACATGATCCATGTTCGCCTATGACAAAATCAGCATTAGGGATCCTGTCAACAATACAGTTGGGCACTAAGGGCAGGGGTACATGCCTTTACCATGCAGAGGACTTTTCCATTCCAACAGATGTCGAGTCCAATCGTTGGAGTTTGAGTTGTTTCTGTCACAATACTTTTTCTTCTTTGATTGAATTACCTTTTTTCAGTAAGCCTTACTAGCTTACTTGCCATATAAAAGCCACAACTTTCCCTCTATTGGGAACCGAGTAACCCATTTTAGCACTTGACTCACACATCTACAAGACGGGAGTTGTAAATACCTTTTGTCACATTTGCAGAACACGTGCACACCATACAAGCCATAACAATAAATCACAGTACTTCTACACAGATTGATTGACAGAATATCATAGGGTGCAATTCTAAAAAGACAGGCATACTGGCTTTGTCAGGGTGTCACCACAATTGGGAAAAATAAAAATATGACATTTCAACTCAGTGCAAACCCCATTGAGACCATATTTTAATGACATTCATTAAAACGTATTAGAACCCCACTGTTCGTGAAAGCCTATTCAATATAACATTGCACATTCAACAACATGTGGACATGGGTCCTTTTCTATCTTTGCTCTGCTGCTACTGCAGCTTTAGGACCAACCAACACAGGTTCCTATATTCCAGAGCTTGTCTGCAAAAGTACAAGCTTCATGAGTGCTTTAAAACCACTGAAAGCTTCTTCCAGGGAAATCAATGTAACACCCGAGAGACTTAGGGCAACCTTTCAGGGGGCATTTTCTGGGGCAGTGGGGGTGCTGCACTTCTCGCAGTATCACAAACACTTGCGAAAGCTGTGGGTGGTGCCCCTACCCTTCCTAGGGAACCACCAGAAACAATAAAGAAATTCCAGGATTTTACAGGCATTTCGGCACCTGATGCATGAATTTTTGATGAGTGGCTTTTGCATGCTTTTCTTTTTAATAATAAGTTTTTGCGCTGCCTTTTGAATTTCTTTTTTTAAACCGATCACTCGGGCACCTGGGGCTGCCTTTATTGGGTATTGCAGGGGAGCCCCAAAGCCTCTGCTGGTTGCGCTTGAGACTACCCGCCTGGGTGTCTCATGGGAACCGTCCAACATGTTCTCCTGCCTGCTGGAGTTCAGCACGGGCAGGAGCAGGCAGCTCCACAGTTCCCACCATGACCAGGTCCTGTGTTGCCAGTCAAGCCACCTCCCCTGAATGGGCACAGGAGTAGGGGGATTGCCCAGCCTGGCTGGCTACTGGTCTTCTGTCCTGGGGGAATGGAGTCCTCCGGGACATTAGAATTGCATCAGAACCTGGGGGCAGCAGTCCCCATGCTGTAGGTAACTCCATGCATGCCCCCTCTGCATTAAAATTTAAAAAAGAGGGCCACACCAACCCCCGGGGACTTAGCACTCCAAGAAGGTATGTTTGTAATTTGTAGTGGAGCACTACTCACTATGTTTCATTCAGTCACACTAGGGGACTGCTTCTATTATGAATTTATCTGGCCTCGTATGGCCTATTTTTGTCCCATTTTACTCCTGGTGGCAAGCTCTAGCCACTAGAAGTTGTTTCTTCCAGCCTCCAGGCCTTTTAACTAGGCTTTTCTTCTTGGGTGCTTGGTTTCTTGCCTCAACTGCAGGCTTTGTGCTTTGTCTAGGCTCCTGGCACCTGCCTGCACCCCAGGACACCCACCGCAGCCCCTTCTCCACCTGCCTGCAGGACCCATGGCTTTGACCGTCTTGCATAGTACTTGTTGCTCAGCAGCGGAGTCAGTGACCACACTCCTGATGGAGTTCACTCAGCTGCATGACCAGACCACAAAGGATCCTGGGGAATCCTCCGGGGCCCCCAAGCAGGTCCATCAATCCCTCTACTTTCCTCCAGGGTGTATAAGGGGGTCAGCCCCAATAACCCTGAAGTAACATTCCCAGTACCCTGATGCCATTTGGAGACAAAGTCCTTCAGTCCGTCCTTGCAGTGGTATCAGGTGGCTTCTCCTTCCATCTGGGCATTGCTTCACCATGGTGTTCCAGGTTTAGTGAGTTCTCAAGTGTCCCTCCCTTGTGCAGGGGTTTTTAAGAGGGGGTGGCAAGTTCTGGAAAGAAAGTACCTCTGCCAAATCCTAGGGTGCCACATAATCAATCAAATAATCACTCAACCCCGACTTCAACGCGCCTGCGAGATTTAAGGATGGCGCCTTCAAATGGTCTATGGAAAAACCTTCCCAAAGAGCTTCAGCTACTTAAACCCCTCCAACCAAAAATGTCAAAGTAGAGCCCTTCCTGTGTTTAGCTCCAGAGGTCCGGTCTTCCTCTTTTGTTTCTGTTAGCTTGCCCAGGCCAGATGCAGTGTGAAGAGTTAATTAGCGTAAGCTAATTTCCTCCCCAACTTTTCCTTTTCCAGCAACTAAGCCTAGCACTGTCCAATAGCTCTATTGTGTGGGAAGGTCTTTGATCCTCCTGCTGGCCAGCAGAGTAATTAACATGGCGCAGCAGGGGGTGAGTGAAAAAGAAAGGCCTGGAATCTGCTTATGAGCTGAGCCAGGGAAATAAGGCAAATGCCTAAGTGCCATAAGGAGTGCCAATATATTCAAGACGGTGTTTGATCCTGTAAGGCTTAAGGGGTAGGCTTCAATATATCAGAATATGAGCAGATAAACTCCCAATTCCCACAAATTCAAAGTATTAATATCAAATCAGTGCAAGAAAAAGGCAATCACCTGCCTAAATATGTTTTACTTTCTCATAGCTATTCAGTTATTTGAGGAGTTGTAGATATATTAGACACCTAAACAAGTAGATTTAACAATATATTTACATTGCACAAAACAAATGGTTAACAACAAAAATATTACCACAATAGAAAGACACTCACGAATCAACAAATCACATAAATAAACATATCACATGGAAGTTTCTACAGTGTTCGTATGTACAACTCTGGTTGTGTTCAACAAAAACAAAGACATAGAAGGTAGAGGTTCTTATACATCAATCACCAACTGGCAATCCCTTCAATTGGAGATACCACCACCAGATCATTAGAGAGATCATGTAGTTCTGTGTAGAGACACAGACACAAATGAATCTTTCCTATTTATCAAAAGAAGGGGACTCTAGGAGCTATTCAAAAGGTCCAGTGACCTGTGCTCCCGAAGTTAAACTTATATCAAAAGGGAGTCACCGTTTTTAAGCAGAGAGAGTAAGAAGGGAAGTAAGAGGTACTCTCGTCGTGTGCTACTCTAATTGTAGGGGGCAGTGTGTCCTCATCTTGATGCCCTCACACACCCGAAGGATGTCATGCTTCATCATTGGGCTTTTGCGCCTCGTTGGGCCGGCACTGCAATGCCCTACGGGTCCCCCAAAGGGTCTCTTTTTCAGAGATCTTTTGATGAATTCGTATGGGTGCGTGGGTGTAAGTGGCAGTGAAGTCCTAGGAGGTGTATTAAAAAATGGCTGGACGAAGAGTGATTAATTTTTATTAAGGTCATCCCTCTGTCATTATTAAAACAAAGTGTATGGTGCAGCTTTAAGGAGTATTATGTCCCTTGGTAGCTGAGTAACTATATTTCCCTAGTGGGCATATGTTTTGGTCAACATGTTTCACGCTTTAGTGGTCTCAGGGGGAGATCCAGGGCGCTTTGTCAGGACCGAGTAAGAAAGCTGTATCTACAGTGGCCCGAAATGTTCAGTGCCCCCAGATAAACGAAGGGAGTAGAACTTCCTTAGTAGGTAGGGTAAGATCCCATGAGATCAGTGAGGGTCACTTGAGAAGGTTCTCTCGGTGCATCTGGGCTGTGTCCCGTGTACCTCTCACTGTCTCCAATGTATTCAAGTGTATACAAAATTAGTTCGCAAAGCAAAATAATATTTCTCTTAACAGAGTTTAACAAGGATTCTCTCAGAGCAAATCTTCTATCTCATGGTTTGTCAGAGGGGGTAATCAACACCACGATCCTTGCCTGCTAAGGTAATTTATAAGACTCCATGCAACAAAAAACCTATCTATAGACTATAGTTCAGAGTAATAACAATCTACTCTTAAATGGCTATTGAATTTAACATATGCTCCCACAATCAATATGTCAGGCCTACTGCATTGCTTGTAACTTTTCATAATATAGCTTTATCAGTGGCTTGTCACCATGTACTGATCGTACGTTTTCCACAAAGCAACCATCCGGCTTACAGTCGTAGAAGTACAAATGTATACAAATTTACAGTTGGCATACCAAAATACTATTTCTCCTAAGGGAGACTAGTACGTATTATTTTAGGGAGTCACTAGAGAACTAAGCAGCAGGGGTGGCTCGGCTGGCCAAGAAATCGTTCCGTCATTTTTCCACCCTTGGCAGGCTTGTGACTTCTATCCCACCGGCTGCCCGAGATCATACCTCTGCCTTGGTCAGGTTACTGGGAGGTGACTGTCGATCTAGTCTTCCTTGGGCGGCAGGAGAAAAATGCCCGATGTCTGCCGTTGCTACCCAGGGTGGCTGGTGCTCACTCGCAATGGACTGCCCATGTGGACAGAGAGAGAAAAGTAAACACAAATCCCATATTAAAAGGGTAAGCAGCAATTTGTCAGTAGACAATGCCTGATATTTGACCTCTGTCTTAAAAGCACCTGCAAATGTGTCAAGATTAACAAAGAATTTATAGGGATCTTTGTTTATTGCTCGGACTTTCCCAACCCACCAAAAATCAGCTTGCGAACCATAGTTTGGGGAAAATTATATACCAGCACATGGCGATTAAAAAATTCCCTAAATAGTGAGGGCACATGCATCACACTTACTTGCAACTTTGGTCTAGGATTGACTATTGGCTAATCCTGAAAGGCATGGTTCCCTGGGCCAAACCGTACCAGAATGCAGTCTGATCATCCCCGGTCATTTGAAAAATTACTCTTCCAGCTGCCCAAGGCCAGGCTTTCTCTTGAAGGCTTCCCCCCAATGCTCTCAAAGACACTGTCTTCCGGAATGAAATTAAATCTATTATCCTAGAGTATTTTTCCACCCAGTCAGTAATATCGGCCTCAATGCTATGGGAGGTGTTCAAGTCAGTTATTCCCGGAGCTTGTATATTCAAACAGGCGAGCACACTTGAGCTAACCTTCTTCGAATTTAATGTTGCTGACTCACTTGCTTCTATTAGAAAAAATCCTGTTGAATATGACGAGGCAGTAGCTAAGGAGACTCGCTACCTTGGCAGAAAGGCGGTGGCTAGATGCTATGGCTAGGGAGGCAGAGCCAGACAAACTCTCAACAGGCTTCTTGACAAACCTTGGGCCAGTGATTGCATTACAGAACTGGTAGATTACCAACAGAACACTCACACTGATCTCCAAGGTGCTCCACTCCCACAGCCCAAGCATCTAAGTAAGTTCTTTGACTCTATCCAACTCCTCTGGCTGCAAAATACCTACAAATAATACCTCAACGACCCTTCTCAGCTGAGGACATTTTGCAGGTTATTCAGAACATGCCCTGGCCTAAGGGGTCTGACCACGTCCTTCTATAAAGAATATGCTCAGATTCTAGCTTGCTACCATCTAAAGCCTGCTAAACTGACAGACCGTTGCAGCTCTTACTGCCCACTCTTGATAATTAATGTGGGCAATAAAATTCTTGCTAAACTGATCATGACCCACTTGCTGCCGCTTCTAGTGGAAATTGTGCACCCTGACCACTAGGGATTTATTCCTAGGTGCAGCACAGCACACAGCCTCTGCACGCTGTTCGCACTCATGCATTCCATAGACCCCCAGCTTAGTGTGGGTGCAATACATTGTATACCTGTTACATAGATTATGGAATTGTATACGATAAAGTCAATTGCAAACACCTGTGGAGCAAGCTGTACAATTGGAAAATCGACCATTACCCACTTTTCTTAAGCAGACTGGGTAATTTTTGGATTAACATCTAAAAGTCTCCAATATCAGTTATCAAAACTTCACACATTCAAGCTTGTGAAAGACCTGACGGTCAACTATTCAAAGTCTAAAGTAATGTGCTTAGGGAAACGCAGTAAGCAATGATCATGGAACATTGGTGACATAATTGACAAAGTAAGTAACTACGAATACCTTGGTATACCCATTGAAGAGAAGCTGAGTTGGGCCCCGCATATCCACATAAAGAGGCACAAAGAATAATAATTATCATATCCATCAAAAGGTTCCCCAGGATCTATGGATGAAGGTCAATAGATAAACACAATAAATACAAAATGCATTGCAGAATTCCCTTATGCATCATCTGTTTTCATTACCAACATAATCCCTGATAGGAACACATTCATTATGCAAAAGGTCAGATCCCTGTTAGATTTATGATCTGCGATGCCACAAAGTAAACTACGCCTGGAATTAAACCTTAAATCACTCTGGGTGCATTACAAACCAGCCAATGTAAATTAAATTTTGCAAATGAGCAGTGCGAACACCAACACAGTCAAGAGATACATTTGGAAGAGTTTAAACTAAAGCAATTTAAAGAAAAGTGGGATTGGATCTTTCAATACTTACGAAAATAATCGAAGGAGAAAAATGACGGCACTTAAGCAATCTTGTCGAGATGCCAAGAAAGTACATGTAATCGATAAATAAAAAAATATATTTTTGGAAATTGTTTCATAGGGCAGAATAACATTTTCCTCATTTGGGGTTCAAGGAAAGGTTATGTGGTGCAGATGGAAAAAAGAAAATGATCAGATCATATAATATCAAGCGGGGGAAGCATTTTACTGAGTAAAAACATATAACCTGTTGATAACGAGAGAGGTAAGAATTCCATCATTCTTCAGTCTGCAATGATTTGGTCCAGAACTCTTTGTTACAAGTGAAGAAAGTACAGTTGTGGCCCCTAGTTTGCTTGTATACGGGCCAGGCTGTGTTTCCCGCCCTAACTGAATAAATCAGCCAATAGGAAATTGGTATACACAGACAACCTGTGGTGCTTGGAAAACAGTGATGAGGATCTCTGAATTGCTGATTGCAGTGTGGCCTTAGCAGCCTGAGCCAAAGCTGCAATCAGTCAATTAGAAGATTTGTTCTTGGCAGCCCTGAAACTTGGACACTCGTTTTGCAGTTCAGTCTTTGCCATGAAGTAAGTTAGCTATAGCAGGGAAGCCATAATCAGCATGGTTTAGGCGGTTCAGGCTCTCTCACCATTATCTACAGGTCAATTATCACCCACCCTAATAAGGGCCAACCAAAATGTACAGACCAGATCAAACAAAACTATTCTTGGGCTTGATGTTGATGATCATAGTGCTTTAAAGGGTGATTTCAACATTCATTAATGGGGGCGATACTAAATGCATACCCTTATCACCCAAGGGAACCTTATAAATCTGCACAATCTTATTCATCGCTCATTCCAGTTCACTCATAACAAAGATTTCTGGACCTTTTCATTGCAGACTCAGGGATGATGCTATGTCTTAGCACTCATTATGCCAACTCTGAGGCCAGTGGGTTGCTAAAACAGTACCAGGGGTAAAAAAGGGCAAACCAGGGGTCACAACTGCAACACTTGAAGACCCCAAAATGCTGTCCAGGCTTCTGCTCCACAGCACCAACTTTGGATTCACAGACCCAAAATCGACAACGGTCAATGAAACTACCTCGTCCAATTGGATGATTTTTTTTTTTACATTTGTGTCTACAGAAGTTCTGTATAAGTCCAGATATCTTTTTTTAATTCTTTCAAACTCACTTAAAAACTTTAAAATAATGAATCTACACCAAACCAAGCAAAGCCGATTATTTGGCAAAGTTCTACTTTCATTCAAAGTTTGTTGCAATTCCATTGAGCTGTATTTTTTCTGTGTCGGAGAGGCAAGAATCCTATTTGAGTTGAAATGGAAAATTAAGATTATTGATACCCCATGTTTTTGGACTCCACTTTATGAATACGTGCAAAACTTACCACGCCAAACCCAAATGAACTAAACTGAAAATGTTTATTTGAAAGTTTTGTGCAGATTCAAACAGCACCAAAGCCGGTAACAAATGCCTTTTTGTATCAAAATTCTGCCCTAACCATAACTAAACTGGTGCTATCGCCGCCTGTGTAATATTATATAATGTGATATTAATGTTAATTTATGCCATGAGCATATACATTCAGGCTAAAATTGTTAAAGTATATCAATCAATTTAACAAACAATATTTTTTTTTTTTACTGAGATCGGGGATTAGGGTTATGTTTTTCATGAATCTGTTTCTATTAGGAATGATATAGCCCATTTAAAACAATTCACTGCTCTATTAAGAAGCCAAATTATTGTACTGTACTATCGTACATGCTTTCACTGAAATAACTGGTTAGTGCTGTTGAATCTCTCTCTGCCTGAGCTGGATAATTATCATTGAACCCTCTAAACAGTGAAAACCTGATGGAGACTGTAAGGAAGGGATACAAATGCATAAGCAGAGCAACCATAAAATCACAATTCTTGTCTTTTGAATGAGTTCGATTGATTTTGGGAAGCACGTTTTTTTTATTTCCAGTAAGGACTGTGGGATATTTGGGTATTTGTTCAGTACTGAATTAAATGTGTTTGTTATTTCATATGATATATGGTAGTTATTGTGTTTTTCTTCAGCTGTACGAGACGTTCCCACAGCTGATAAGCCTTCTCCCAGGACCTCACCAGCAGGTCTTTGAACTCTTGGAGTATGCCCGTAATTACGTGAAGGAGGAGGTAAGGGATCACCAGGAGAGCCCAAAGGAAGAACAACAAGATTTTATTGACCTCTACATCGACCAGATCGAAAAGGTGAGTAGATGGGTGTGGACTACGTGCCTCTAAGTGAAGAATATTTACATTGTGACCTTCTTGAGAAATTGTCATCAATTAGACTTTAGATGAAGTATGCAGTTTCTACATGGACGGCTTGAAAATAAAAATGGTTTCAGTACACTCAGATTTTGAACAATAATATCAACAAGAAGAGACGATTGGGCATGTTCCCCCCCCCTCATTAAAGGTTGCAAATGTAGGAGAAATGTTCGAAGCTAAAAGATGCAGGGAAAAAACACCAAAAGGGACAGAGATATGCTAGATTTTTTGGGGAACAACTATTAAATTGTTTCATGTTTACATTCATTCTGTGTAAATGTATCCGATATAGGACTGCGATTTGAAGAACATTACCTGAATTTGATTAAACTACAGGTCCCAGTGGGCGTAAGGAGAGAGCCCGCACCTGAGCCTGCATGTGCTGAGGAGATAAAGTGCCTCGCCGCTCCCGCTGTCGCGGGAGTCGCTTCGTTGTTTGTGGACTTAAGTGCTGTGAACTACAGGTCCCAGGGGGCGTGAGGAGAGAGCGCGCACCTGAGCCTGCCTGTGCTGAGGAGATAAAGCGCCTCGCCGCTCCCGCTGTTGCGGGAGTCGCTTCGTTGTTTGTGGACTTAACTGCTGTGAACTACAGGTCCCAGGGGGCGTGAGGAGAGAGCCCGCACCTGAGCCTGCCTGTGCTGAGGAGATAAAGCATCTCGCCGCTTCCGCTTCGCGGAACGCGTGCGGACGTGTGCCGGGCAATGCCCGGGCCAAGGCCGGGGCCGTTCGAGCCCGTTGGCGACCAGAGGAGGCTGGGCCGAGCCCCCCCTCTAACATTGTTAACATCGTAAAGCCCCTACTAATTGTGATTAGCAGTGTGGATCTGTCTTGTGGAGTCTGAAAAGTTTGGTAACGTTAATCAGTACAGTATACAGGAACGATGGCTGCAAGAGAAGGGAAGGGGAAGAAAGCTGTGACTAGCAGGGGGGGTCGTCGGCACTTTAGATCAGTTCATAACCAGGGCTACGTCAGTATTGGTACAAGAGATAGCCTTAACTGAACGTCGACTTTCATTGGACCCCATGTATACTAAGCGCTCATCCCTAGGAGGGCTAATGTTGGAAAATTCTCCTGAACAACAAATAGTTGTTAATCCTCATCCCACTGATGTGGCAGAAAGTAATGATGTCCAGCCACAGGTAATGCCGACTCTATCTGTGACAAAAGATTTTAGCTCTACTATCTTAACTGATGATTCTGCCCTGGCTGGTATAGCTAGTGGAACAGTTACACGTACATCCACAAGGTCAGCACCGAAACCTAAATCCCCATCCCTAAAACAAGCTACAGGACCTATTGTTAAGAGGAAGAGAGGAGGGGGCTCACACAAAGGAAATTCGTCAAAGATAACAAAAATCTCTAGAACTGCCAAGAATGCGGAATGTGAGTTTCCGGTCTTACTAGATACTGCACCCCCTTTGACAAATAATCCTTCGTCAAGGGCTGTTCTTTGCCCCAATTTGAAGAGGGATTTATGGAAAAGGTGGAGTAACTTATTAAGCCCTCTATGTTACCGCTGCTCAAGAGATTGAAATTTATCGATGAAAGACTGGCAAAATTTGAACAGTCTATTGCAATAAATCTTGACTCTGAAAAAATCAGTTGAGGGGACACCCAAACCGAGTTCAGGGGATAATAACATAATCCATGATCCCACAACTATTACACCCCGGTTGCCCATTCCAACTGTACCCAATACACTTTCTGTATCCTTGTGTGGGAATAGTCAGGCTGGTATAAGTACCTACAGTGATGCAGTGATGCAAGGAAGAGGGGGACAACAGAGGGGAGGGGAACAGGAACCCAGGGAATCGGGATTGTCCCGAAAGTCATCACGTACAGCTAATGAAACAACGAATAATGTGAAAATCAAGTGTTCTTTTACACAAATCGATTTACCCCCGGATTCCTTTCCATACGTTGTTATGTTGGCCGAGGTCCCCGATTTGGATAAAGGCAGTACAGAAACGTATACCGACTTGAAAAATAAGGTTATTTTTTGGCTAAACAATAATAGACCCCTCCCCCTCCTACATTCATAGTGAAATTTTGTTTGTTCGCAGAGTAGGCTGGGTGGGACATAGACCAAAGGATTTAGCAGGTAACTGTATTATTATCAATTTTAGCGAAAGACGGGTAGTTGAATTTATCTGTGATTGGCACCATCGAAGGGGGGCAAGCAGTATACAGACTTTTGATTTAAGTTATTTTTATCCCCCTCCTATTGTCCAGCAATCAAATTTGTATTCTTTTGAGGCACAGCGAGGGGACTCAATGTTGTTGCACAATAATCAATTCAACATCCCGACTTTTAATCGCTTCGACAGGCTCTATGGGCTTAAAGGAGTGGATTGACTGAGAACAGGGTATGTTATGGTCAATGATACTTCTAATCCACGGAATATAACTATACAAAATGGCCAACCCATAGACGGATCAAGTTGTCTTCAACCTGATTCCTGTGTGGGAACCCGGACATGAGATATAGAAGCTAGCGGGGAAATGGGGGATAACGGTCCTGCAGATAACATCCATATTGAAAGTAACATCAGTTCTAGTGACGCCCTTAGATGGAATAGTCAGGTAGATAGTGCCATTAAAGAGGGCAAATGGGCGATCATGTTTTGGAATGTGGCTGGGTTAAAAACAAAGGTGTCTAACCAATTGTGGCCTGATCTTGTAAATGGGTATGATATACTAAATTTTAAAGAAACTTGGGCGGAAGAGGCCCACCATTTGTGTGGTTTTAAGACACTACATACATCAGCGATAGGCTCCAGACATGGAAGGGCAAAAGGGGGACTCTGTACTTATATATCTAATTATTTAAAGAGTGAAAAAATAGAAATGGTTCATAATACTAGATACTATCATACGGTTAGGATACACGTAGATAAAGTGCTTTGTTTGATTATTATACATTTTTATAATAATGCCCCTTCTGAGGAAATTGAAAACATATTAAGAGCATTGAATACAGATGTTAAAAGTTTATTAGGTTGGAAAACTAAAGAAATCCTTGTTATTTGGGGAGGGGATTTTAATTGCTCACTATGTAAAAGAGGGGAGTCAGGGACATGCGGTATAATTTTGGATAGAGAGATTAGTTTATCGGATTTTGAACATACTGTATGTGGGGATCTAATGAATGAAATATTGTTTTCTTGTGATATGGGTTATGCTAATAGACTCTGTCAACCAGAGACCTCTTTCTGTCCCACATTTAATGGTAGAGGCGCTTCTTCAATAATCGACTTCATAATAATATCTTCCAGATATTCAACACAAGTTAGGATTTTTAATACTCTTGACATTGCTCTAAGCGATCATTTCCCTTTAAGTGTTGAAATTTTAATACCTAATTATGAATACGTTAGAAATAGAATACCTAGGCAGTTCACAAATAATATTGCCTTGAACAGACAAAATGGGTACTCCTTAAAATGGACAAAGGTGATATCAGATGACTTTCTTTTTAGCCTAGTTAAGAAATGTGAAGTTAGTATCTATGTTTGCCTGGATGAAAATTCAAATAATTCTGAAATTACTAAAAACTTTGCAGTTATCGCCTCTTACATTAAGAAAAGTTTGTGGATAGAAACCAATAAACATAGAGAAGACTCAGTGGGTTGGTTTGACACAGCTTTTACTAAGGCTTACTCTAACCTGAAACATGCCTTAAATGCTCCTGAAAAAGACCAGACTTTAATAAGGGACCTGAGAAGGAATTATAAGAAGACCCTTAATAAAGAGATGAAATGAAAAAAGCATGAATTCCTTGTGTGAGGCTTCACTGAAAAGAGACACCGTAGCTTTTTGGAAAGCGGTTAATGCCCCTTTTTTCAACGATAAAAAAAAAGCAACTATAGAAACAGCCATAACGGAGAATGAATGGGTAGCACATTACACAGATTTATATAGTGTTTCGCCCGTATTAGAGCAGATAACATTAGAGAATGCATCAGACTTTGAGCCTCCACATAGTTTTAAGAGAGTGGAGTTGGGTATCACCTTGAATGAAGTCAACATGGGCATTAAAACCAGTACGGAAGGAAAGGCACCGGGCCCAGATGGGGTGCCGGTTGATCTGTATAAAAATAATGTGGCGTTATGGGGTCCACTCCTTGCGCAAGTGTTTAATGCATGCTGCACAAGTGGATTGTCACAGTCATGATATGAGTCTATTAGTGTACCCATATTTAAAAAGGGGGATAGAACAAGTTGCTCATGCTATCGCCCCATTTCATTATTAGACTCAAAATTAAGATCATTGGACTTGTGAATAGACTTCAATCATGGGTGGATGAACATTTAATTATTAGTGCTCTGCAATATGGCTTTCGGAAGGGTCTTGGTACTATTGATCAGGGCCTTAATTTATATATCCTCCTAGAAAAATATACCAGAGCCAAGGGAGGTCGCTTATTTTTAACTTTTGTTGACTTAACGTCAGCTTTCGATTGTGTTACCCACACTAAGTTATGGCTAATTATGGAAAATTTAGGGGTGGATGAAAAGGGCTAAAGTTAGATTTGGAAAGAATGGGGATTGTACAAGGGCTTTTGGTGTTGCAAGAGGAGTGCGTCAAGGATGTGTCCTTGCCCCATTCTCGTTCACAATCTATATTAATGACCTAGAAAGAACCTTGCTGAGGGATTGCAGGAACATGCCTAAGGTAGCTAATAGATCTGTTCCTGCACTCCTATACGCGGATGACGCGGTATTGATGGCCCGGACGCCCGTTGCCATGCAGAGGATGGTAACATCCTTCTCTCAATTCATGACAAATCTGGATTTGGGAATCAATTGCACGAAGACGTTTTGCATGAATTGTGGCTCTGGGGCTAACAAAAAGAAAAAGGTAATGTTTATAACTCTAAACCTCTGGACTTTACACCTACATTTCCCTATTTAGGAATTTTGTTTGACCAGACTGGTACATGGACAAATGCGGTAAAAACAAGAAGATTCTTGTTTTGTAAATCCTTAATGGCTTTGACTAATTTTAGTCGAAAAACGGGCAGAAGGCAGATTGGGGAACTTCTGTGCGTCTATAGAGCCACTTGTGTAGCTATTGCGACCTATGGCGCAGGGTTATGGGAACACACAAATGTGAAATCATTACAGGTTGCAGAAAATTGTTTTCTGAGATATCTCTTAGCAGTCCTGGATAGTTTCTCCACATTTATATGTCACGCTGAACTCGGACAGTCGTACTTAGAAGATGTAATTAAGGTACAACTGGTTCTGTTGTGGCATAGGGTATGGACTACTGAAGAGTGTGTGTTTAATCGTTCCATTTTGAAGGATGCGATGAATATAAACAACGTTAGTAAGATTAAGTGGTTGCATTATGTAAAGATGTTTTTTATACAAATAGGCCACCAGGAGTATTTTAGCGATCCCTCTTCGATGTGTAATGTCTCTAGGAAAGACCTTAAAGATCTTTGTATGACATATCTGAGGGATTGTAGAATTAACTGTGAAATGACAAAAACCACCGTGGTGGCTCACCATCTAATAATGACCACTTTTAATATCCAACCGTATGTTAAAATATACATGAAGGACTTTGAAAGGTTTTTATCAACACGGTTTAGGCTAAATATCTTATTTAGATTTTTAAGCTTCCCCAAGATGAATGACTGGACAAGACAACTTTATAAATGTCCATGTGATGATTTGTCTAGTCAATCAGATATACACATTTTGTTTTTCTGTAAGTTCTACTCTATACCGAGGAGAAGATGGATAGTACCAATATTAAAGAGTATGGAACTTAGGCAATGTCGCCCTGCATTTCTGGCCATTCAGAAATTAGTACAATATATTTACTGTTGCATCTGTTTCTGCTTTTTAAAAAAAATGTTTTTAAATCACGGAAATCAATTCATGCATGAAAAGTTTATTATTCATTTTAACGAGGGTTGATTTCTTCCTTTTATTACATTTTAATATATATTATAATTTTGCTTATCAAATTGTACTTGTATGGTTATCTTCTGTATAATAACCAAATAAAGTTATTTGATTTATTGATTGATTAAACTAAGAATACTATGATCTTTATAATTAAATATCTTAGAATCCTGCCTATTGGAGATTTCAGTGCTCAGTGGTCAACTAAAGAATCAATTTCCAGCCTATGTACATGTACTTTTGGAGGTCAGGTACAACAGCCTTACAAAGACACATCTTCTTCCCATTATTTAAATAACATGGCACTAACACCGCTAGTTATGCAATTGGACTGTTCAATCAGATTGACATGCCATATATGTTTCTCCCACTAGCAACTTACATTGAGTTAGCAAGACTGGTCACAAGGGGCACACATCAAAGTACATTCTAATGGCTTGATAAAACAATATGGAAATACTTCTGTCAAGGCTTTTTATGTACTTTTAAGTATTATGTTTTTAAGCTAAACTATGTTATTTCTGGACAAAAACTATGATAGAGTACTTTGTGATTATTGTACGGCTTTTAGGTGAGTCAGTAAAAATATTGGTATCCATTGTGAGTATCCTAAAAATCTGGTATTAACCCTGTCCTCATTGACATATGTTGGGCCACCTGGAGCTAGAAAGAATGGTTTCTTACCAGTAATTGTAATTCTCCTTCAAGGGAATCTCCATTGAAATCATAAAATGGGGGAGGCAGCACAGGTGGAGGGTCCCACCTTGGATCTAGACAAGCCAGGGAAAATACACGCAGAGCTTACCTCGATACTGGCGGATGTATTTTTCCCGGTTGTGCGTATTAGGGAAAATAGCCGAAATAAATGGGCCTGCTTCAAGTGTCGTAAGGCCAAGCGGGACCTTCTGGATGCAGTGAAGGCCAAGGACAGGCCACAAACTAAACCTTCTAGGGCCAGGTACAAACGGACCACCCAGTAGGAAAAAAAACCTGGGAACTAGAGAGGTGGGAATCTCTCAGGATTGCCCTGAATGATAAAGATCTGAAAACCTTTTGGGCAATAGTGAGCTCGGGCGACAGGGAAGGGAGACCGGCCATTGAACCCAACAAAGCGCCTGTAGCCTGGGAGACTCACTTTGCGTCATTGTACTCCTCCAGGGATGGTGGGCCTGTCAACACCGTTAGTTCCAGCATGGCATCGGAATTCCACCAGGCGGGGGACATGAAGATTACTATGATCGAAGTGGGAAACGCTATTTACAAGCTTCACCGCAATAAAACGCCAGGTCTAGACAAATTACCTGGGGACCTCTTCCGTGAAGAACCCAAAATATGGGTCCCATATCTGTATGCCCTATTTAACGCCGTCCTGAAGGGCATGGATCCCCCCGATACCTGGAGCGGGGCTGAGATAGTTTCCATATTCAAAAAAGGTTGTTCCCTCTCATCCTCCAACTACAAGCCGATCAGCCTAATTGACATCACCAAAAACTCTTTGACCGGGTGCTTCTGGACCGCCTTCAGGGCTGGCTGGCAGAAGAACAAATTTTAAGTCCCTACCAGGCCGGCTTCAGAACAAGTATGTCAATCGTAGACCAGATATTCAGACTACAACTACTCTTCTGGAAAACGGTGACTATAGAGGGTGGCAGCCTCTATCTAATTTTTGTTGATCTGAAGTCGGCCTTCGACCTTGTACCTCGGAAGAAACTTTGGAAGGTGCTGCGCGATTTTGGGATCCCGCTCTATCTTCTAAATGTTATAGAGAGACTCCATATGGAATATTTTGCACAAGTGAGATGCAGAAAACATGGAGAACTCACTTCCCGCTTTCCTGTCCAAAAGGGGGTACGACAGGGATGTGTTTTAGCCCCTACTTTATTTTCTCTTTTTATCAATTGTCTTATTTACCATCTTAAAAAAATTGAGGATAACGATGCCCCCAAGTTAGTCTTTGGGAAGGTCCCCGCGCTGATGTTTGCAGACGATACCCTGTTACTTTCAAAAACACCAATGGGTACCAGCGCACTCTTGATGGCTTCGCCAATTTTTGGAAGCTACGAGGGCTGGAGATCAACCTAACAAAAACGAAATATATGGTCTTCAACCCGCCCAACACGACCCGTCCAAACCCTTCTTTACACGGTATTCCTCTGGAAAGAGTGAAGATATTTGATTATCTGGGAGTAACCCTGTCAGAGCATTTTGAATGGGGGCCACAGTTGGACAAAGCAAGACTCAGGCTAATCTAGACAGTGGGCGGTATAATGAAACTGCACAGAACCTCAGCTTTTAAACCAGCCGCCCCGTGGAGGAAATCTATAAAGCACAAGCAAGGGGTGCCACATTATATGGGGTGAAGTTATAGGGGCATTGCCCTACTACCAACTTGATGACGGTGGAGAACAACTTCATGCGTCAGCTTATAGGCCTACCCCGTAGTACCCCATTACTCCACTTCGCCTGGACCTTGGTATTAGGCCCCTTAATGAAGAGATTGCCCTGAGACCCTTAACCTTCTGGCGGAGGCTATGGGTGACCCCAGAGTTGTCTGTATACAGGGCCGAGTTAAATTACCTCTTAGCCATATGCACCATCAAGAACATTCCATGGCTTTGCCACATAAGGGACCTTACCTTTAAGTTTGGCAAGTCGGACCTCTGGAGAACACCCGAGACGTCATGTGCCACGATTTCTAGGTTGGAACTAGTCAAACGCTATAGACAAGCTAAATTAATGTCTATACAAGAAAGTACCCCATGTGGTCGTTTGACAGAAGAATTCCTGCTATTAAAAGATGTATACAGCAAGGAAAACTTCCTGGACTCCATCCAACCCCCATTGGCCAGGAAATTGTATGTGAAATTCAGACTAGGGACTCTTCCACTACTAGCATTCACTAGCAAATGGGTGAAAGACCAAAGGGGTGAATGCCCTGGATGTAACTATAAGGAGGAGTCTGAACTACATGTTCTGCTCCTCTGTCCTGCCTATCGGCTGCCGCGCAAGTGTTGGTTATTGCAACTATGCAAGAATTTGGGCTTTGTGAGCTGCAGAGAGGCCTACAGAGTTTTAAAGTATGACAACCATCCACCAATTGTCTGTCGCTGTATCACGATTCTTAAATTGCATGTGGCCTATCCGACGGGCCTGTCTAAAGTAGATCCCATGGGGGAGAACAAATGCACTGAATTTGTGCAGGTCGACTAACTGTGTACTTATGCTTGGGGATTTGTACCTCTGTCCTATATTTTTAGCCTTTGTAAAAATGTTAGATCACAGCTTATCTTCGGATGGTTGCTTTTATTCAGTTTTTAATGGGTTGAATATAGATTTATACATAATTTTATATCCCTGCTGTAACTCTTACGCATTGTGTGTTTTTTTCTTGTTCTCTTGTGGGATGATCTCTGTACAAGAAGATGATTGGGAGTCATCCAATTTTTTTACTACAAGTATACATTATCTGTTTTATTCTCCTTACACTTTTATGGCCCTAGTGGCCGAAATAAAGTTAATAAATGGAATGGAAATCATAAACACCAAAGGATCCTGGAACATTTCTTCCTTCAGCCTTACTTCAGTAAAGCCAGGAAATACATGTGACAAAAATGTACAATTTAGCAGCCTAAGAATGCTATATTGCAAATTACATTAATTTACTTTAAAAGCTGGTAAGACATAAAATCCTGATGTGCCACTAGAAAGTAATAAAATGGGCATTTTAAAACATCCCTCACAACCACTTGTAATCTCTTTTCAAATTAATGTAGGAGAAGGACACGACAATGCAGCTTTACTAGAGGGAAAAGACAGTGCACATTTAACCCCTTGTGCGCCCCGCCCTTTCCCCGCCCTGTGCCGGGCGTTGAATTAGCGGGCGGGGTTCATGACGAGATAGTCTCGTCATGGGCACAGCGCAACCGCGCTCCATGACGAGACTATCTCGTCATGGGCACTGAAGGGGTTAAGGGTTACCAGCCATCCAGTATCCCATTGTGCCCTCTTGGTGGTAGTTACATTAGTTAGTTTTGATGCTGCTAGTGATTTTTAAGTACAGATTGACTTTACCTGTACACTGTGGTTCTCCAGTATTGATATCTTTTATAGATTCGCATGCTTGAATCTTCCCCGTCGTCATGGTGGGAGTCCCACGGTAAAAGTAGAAATAGTAGTACTGAATACATTACATCGACCTCCATAGAGAGAAAATTCAATTGAGCACTCTATCATCCTCATTTTACATCCAAAGTTCAGCCAATCACAGCAGAGCCCTCGGAGTAACGCTCTCCACAGAGACATCACACCTTTGAGCATAAGTGTGCAAATATATATATATATTCAGAAAAAAACATAGGTTTCAGGGGTGTTATAGTTAGCTGGACATTTCACTCGTACAAAACCATAGAAATTCCTCCGTTATAGTTAGTTCTGCTAACTATAACTCGCGCGCCCGCAATGCACTGCTAATGATGTCACATATTACATCATTCATGACATGGTCAGTGACATCACTGATGACATCACTGATGACTTCATCCAGTGAATGTGGTTTAGATTGAAATTTAAATATGTATTATATATATACCAATTTGTACTGAAGATTGAGTGGATATATAACTGTCTGGATGGAGGATTTAGTAGCTGTCTGACTGGCTGTTTAAGTGAGTAATTAAAAGTGTCTCACTTAATACATGGATTAGTAACTAAACTATGTGAATGTGTGCATCACTGTCTCTGTTGTTGTATAACATGCTGCATCAGTTGGGCACGAACTACATGAGTGTGTATATTAGTTATTGATTAGTTGGGTGAGTATTTGTATGGGACACTGAGTTTGTGTGTGGTTGGACGGGGTGTGTGTAACTCTATGCATAGATGTATGAATGGTTGATTGACTAGGTGTAAAGGTTTAAGAGTGCATGTGGAAAAAGTTGTTTGGGTGACTGAGTGTATTTATTTGTGTGCTGGTGAGCGAATATATGTTTTAGTTGTACATCTTCAACAAAGTAAAAAAAATTAAAGGCATTGTATGTGAGAGTTGGTGTATATAAATAAGTATATATAAGAGTCAGTGATTGTGAGTAACTATATGAATGAGTGTATAATTGTAATGGTGATTTTTTAACATATTAACTATGAGTTACTATGTGTCTGAATAAATGAGGAGTTCTGTGTATAATTGTGTAAGTGAGTAAATGTAAGTGTGATTAATTTTTTTCATGAGTAAGTAGGATGACTGCATAACCGACTAAGATGACTGCTGATGTGTCAATGTCTATATATGTGTATAAGTGCATTTGATAGTGTTCTATTAATTAGTGACTGCATGTATAAGTGATTCGGTTGTTGAATGGGTAGTTGTGTGTGTAGACTTAGGAATCAGTGAATGGGTACGTAGTAACTGGTATTGGTGTGTCAATGGTTTCAAATATGGTACTCTGTATTTTACAGTGAGTGATGAAAGGTTATATTAGTGTATGAGGAGGTGTATCAGATTTTCATGTGGATGATGTCATCAGTGATGTCATTTGAGATGTCATCAGTGATGTCATCAGTGTGAGAAGTTGGCCTGATATATGATGTCACTAATTCTAGTGTACACCTTGTATCAGTACAAACAACCCTTATGGTGATTGGTTGTAAAGTCAACCTTATAGACCAGCTATCCTAGTGGTAGCATGGAGAAGAGCAGTCTTAGGCTAAACTCTGAATGGCATGTGAAGCCAGCTGTTATACCATATGTAACCCCTTGAATACCAAATGAAAGGACACCACAACAGATATATATATAAAAATAGAATGTATTTATTCTAGTCAAACCCTCAGCACTCTTTATGAGATTCGAGGTAAGTACAACATAGTCTTATTTAAGCATACATTAAGTCACACAGGTAAGTAATACAGTTAGGCCCTAGGGGCCACGCAAACTTGGTATACTAAGTAAGTGGTATAAGGACCACTGTCACAAACACAGGATAGGCCTAGGCCTAGGGAATCGCTGGGGCTACACTATACTACCAACAGTTAGGAAGTGGGAGGCCCACGGGATTCAGGTGCAGAGTGGAAACACTCACGCGTAATGCGTAAAAGTCGATAGAATCACTAGCAGTTAGAAATAAGTAGTTTTAGGACACTTCTGGTATAGCTAGAAAGTCGAGACTCGGAAACTAGACCCTAGGATAGTCAATACCCTTGTGAGCACTGAAGTATCCAAGTTACCTAGCCCACGGGCTGCGGGTGCATAGGTGGGAACTTGCGTCGGGTTTCGTCGTGGACTTCTATGGATGCCTGAAGGAAAGTTGCTGACAGGCAGTCAGTGAAGAGTGTTTGGTGGATCCCAAGGTGGGGATCAAGAAGGATGGAACCTGCAAGCAGAAGGGACAGAGTCTAGGTCACCAGCCAGGAGCTAGGAAGGAACCAGGCGATGTCGTGAAGATGCGGGTGAAGCGGTGAAGCTTGTCGCAGCAGCCAAGACGTCGAGGACGACCAGGACCAGGAGGTGAGCTGTCCCATGAAGGCTCTTGCTGTCGGCGGCGTCGAAGTCGAGTCAGGACCCAACAAGCCTTGGCAAGCGGAACCCACGCAGGATGGAGGACTTGCTTCTGGTGCAGACCAGGAAGGTCTGGGGTGCTTCTCTTTCACAGAGGAGCGGGTGCCAGTCTGGAGGAGCCGGACCAGCAAGTTGAAAGTAAAGGTTCGTCGTCGCAGAGGTTACTAGCCAACGGGCCAGCAACCGGACAACACGTCGAGCAACACAGGTGCAGAAGGGCCCCACGCAGAACACGTGAAGTGTGGGGAGCTGGTCTTCTTTGCAGATGGTGCTCGGGAGTGGGGCTTCTCAATTCCCCAAGCACAGCCTCGAAAAAGCCTCAGAAGTCACGCTAGTCAGTTACTAGCCATTTTTCCCAAGTCGCCGGTCCCACGTCCCTCATCGCCTCCACGGGTCTCAGCTTCGCTGGAGATGCGGATCTGGTTCAGAGGTGTCTGGAAGTCTCGGCGCTGGTCAGTCTCTGCAGTCGTCCCTCGTAGGATTCAGTCGCAAAGCAAGCAGCGGTCGCTGGATGGTGCCTGGTTGCCCAGGGTGGTCACTCCTTGGCCACAAGGGAGATTTCTTCAGTCTTCTTCCTGAGGTCGAATGTCGAAGGTCCAGAGTTTCTGTTCAAGTTGCAGATTCAGGTTAATCTAATTTAGCAGGGCCCAACTAGCTACTAATATACTGGGCTAGTGGGCTGGGCTACCTGCAAGGTCCCTCCTATGGGTGGGACCAGGAAGGGGAGTGGCTACACCCCCTTTCCTTTGTCCAGTTTCGCGCCAGAGCTGGGGCTGGAGTGTCCCAGCACCAGTTTGAACTGGACTATGCATGGAGCACCTTGTGTGCCCCAGGCATGTCTCATTCGTTTCAGCCCTCCCTGCCCCAATACACTAAAGTCTGTCTGGGGAGGTGCTAGCACCTCCCCAAGCAGGAAACCTATTGTCCAGGTCTCCCTGGCTGGGAGGGCTCCCAGCAGCAGGAGGTCAGACTCGTGTCTGTGGCAGCAGCATCCATTTTGTGATGCTGAGGCTTTGGTGAGAGTTAAACAGCAAAGTAGGATTTTAACATGTCTCTCCCTCTAGAAGGGAGGAATAATATCCTTATCACCAGAAATGGTATGGGGGTATTATTCCAAAGTGTTAGACACCTTACACGACATGTTTTGATAAAGCCAAACCATAGTTACCATAACCGTTTAAGATTATAAGGTACTTTAAGAGTATATGGTAGGCTATATCATAGAACAGCTATAAGGACATGGTTCCGAAAGCTGCAGACAGGCTCAGCTCATGCTAGAGCACCATCTCACATGTTACCAAGCACTCTGCCTCCAGGATTGTTAAGGCCTGCCATAGGAGTGGCTGATAGGTACACATGTGTCTATATATAAGGTAGGTATAGGAATACTACACCTAAGCAAGGGGTGATTACACGACCTTGCCCCAGCTGAGTGATCAGCCAGTTGTGTCATAATGGAAGGCCAGGCCAGGGGTGGCATAATACATGCTGCAGCCCCTGGGAGGCCTAGAGTACACCTATGCCCTGGGTGCC
This sequence comes from Triturus cristatus, assembly GCF_964204655.1. Lineage (NCBI taxonomy): Eukaryota > Metazoa > Chordata > Amphibia > Caudata > Salamandridae > Triturus > Triturus cristatus. The sequence continues at coordinate 1,135,136,152 of NC_140594.1, read as the reverse complement.
TAGGGTAGACTGTACAGGGTCCAATAAGGTGATCCTTACCAATTGGGTATGTACCTAGGGTACATGGAGTCCATTTTAAAGAGAGAGCAGACAGCCTGAGACCCTGAATGTCAGGATCTCAGGCCAACTAAGTCGAAAAACCAGCTAGACACTAGGTAAAAAGTTGGGGGTAACCATAGTCAGATATCCACCTTCCTACACAACCCCCTCCCCCCCAAACGAAGGGAGATAAGGCTGTCCTTGACCAGGTAAGCCTATATTGCCTAAGTGGCCATATAAGGAAGAACCAGCACTGGCATGGTTACCCCCTGTCTCATGGTCCACTAAGCAATCCCTCACACTAAAGGTATCATAGGGTCTCCACCATAGGGAATCTCTACCTTTGGTGTGTCTTTGCAAAGTAAAAGGCTGGTGTTGAGATGGAGTACTGAAGTGAGTGTCCTCAAAGTGAGGCCTCAGCTTCCTCCAATCATCCTCCACCATGGATACCTTTCTTTCTTTAACTGAGTTGCACTGTGCTCTCAGGGTCAGCCTCTGGCTACCTAAAGCTGGAGGCGGGGTCCCTTTTGTGGGCTTACTGGAGGGACAGGTCAGGTTTGGGGCCCTAAGGTCCCATGTTTGCCTGTGCCCAACAGAATCCCTCTGGGGGAGGTCCCTAACTACCTGTAAAGGAGATCCCTCAAGAATGTTTTTACCCATCACCTGGCTAGGGCTACTAGCCAGGCAATCCTCATTCTTTTGATGGGGGGGTTCTTGTGGACAGGGGCCCTCTTGGGGTCCACTGGCCTCACTGACCTCTGCAGCCCTGGGCTGACTGAGGCAGGGTAGAGAGAGGCAGGCTACCTGCACCAGACTGGGTCCCACCTTGGAAGGGGCCACTGATATCAGAGGCTCTGCCAGGCCAGGCCTGGCTACCTCTGGGGCAGTTCCTTCACAAGGGGTGAGGTCAGATCCCTGAGGAGGCTGACCTTTTCCTAATGTCTGGGGAGAGGGAGACTTTTCTTCCTCCCCACTACTCTCTGTGTGGAGTGATCCATAGTTTCAGGCTTCACTACACCTATGTCAGTCTGAGTATGGACTGAGACCATTACAGTCCTGCCAACCTTTTCAGGGAGGCACTCAGTTTGGGTTTCAGCTGTGACTGTCACAGCTCTGCCAATCTCTACAGGGAAGTCTGTCTTTGCCTGGGCTGTGGCTACCACTGCCCTTCCAACCTTTTCAGGGAGAAAATCTACTTGGACAGGGGTTGTGGCTGGCACAACCCCACTACCCTTTTGTGAAAGGCCTACCATTTTGGAATCGGTGTCTTGTTCAACTCCAGCCCAAGCTGAGAGTTCTAAGTCATTCCCCAGTAAGCAGTCTACAGGCAAGGTTGGGGACACTGCCACCCTTTTAGGGCCAGTGACACCTCCCCAGCTGAGACATACCTCTGCCATGGGATGGCTGTTCTGTTTGCCATCAATGTTAGTTACCTGGTATGAGAAACCAGGCAAAAGCTGCTCAGAGGGAACTAGCCTATGGGCCACCATAGTGATGCTAGCTTCAGTGTCTCTGTAGGCCTCAGCTTTTCTACCATTGATGTAGGGCTCCTGTCTGTACCTACCCAAAGTGTTGGGACAGGCAGTGAAGTTGGCAAACCCCACGCCACCATCACAGACAAGAGTAGCTGCTGTAGGGGAATTGGCTAAGCCAGGGTCCCCCTGTGTTCCCCAAGAAAACCCAACCAAATTTTTGGGGGCACTCCCACCACCTGGGGGATTACTGCTGACAGTAATAGGTGGTGTGACAGGAGTAATTGGAGGAACAGTTTTGTTTTTAGCCTTTGGGCAACTGCTGTCAGTTTTCCAATGCCCAGGAATTTTACATTCATGGCAGTAAGGCTTTTTAACTGTGGTAGAGGAGGGAGCTTGGGACCCACCACCCTGTGTGGAGTTTTGGGGCCCTGAGGAAGATTTCTCTTTTGTTTTATCCCCACCCTTCTCTTGAGGCTTGGTGGTATCTTTCTTTTGGTCACCACCCTGATTTTTAGGCCTAATCCTGGTCCTGACCCATTTATCTGCCCTCTTTCCCAATTCTTGGGGAGAGGTCAAATCTGAGTCTACCAGGTGTTGATGGAGAAGCTGGCTCTGACAATTACCAAGGATCTGCTCCCTCATAATCAAGTTGTACAATCCTGTATAGTCCTGCACCTTCCTGCCAGTTAACCAACCCTCCAAAGCCTTAGTGGCACAATCCACAAAATCAGACCAGTCCTGTGTCTGTGTCTTCTGGGTGTCTCTGAACAACAACCTATATTGCTCAGTGGTTAAGCCAAACCCATCTATCAGGGCACTCTTCAGGACTTTGTAATTGTTAGCATCCTCATCACTGACTGTGAGGAGCTTGTCTCTACCTTTGTCAGAAAAGGAGAGCCACAAGATAGCTGCCCACTGACTCTGGGGTACCTGCTGTACTTTGCAGGCCCTCTCCAAAGCATTCATCCACCTGTGGATATCATCCCCATTCTGATATGGGGGACTATCTTGCTTAGGTTTCTATGGTCATAAGACCTATCCCTATCTCTAGGAATGTTGCTGCCACCAGTGGGTTCTGACCCACACCATTTTTGCTCTCTGGCTAGAGCAAGCTTCTCTTTGGCAAGGGCAAGTTCTTCCCTTTCAATCCTCAGTTTGGCTTCCTTCATTCTGGCCTCATGCTCTCTCCTTTGGGGGGAAGTCATCCCCTGTGGGATGAAGCATTGGAGCTTCTTGAGTGATAGGAGTGGAGAGAGTCCCCTGAGGGAGATCTACCCCTTCTACCTCTTTTTTTAAGATTACTTGGGGGCCTGTAAGGGAAGCTCCCATGCAAGCTCCCATGTAAGCTTAAGTTAGCCTGACTAAGTCTTCTGACTGAAGTCTTGCTACCTCCCTCTTCCTCTGAGGTCTCTTCTAACTCATCTGTATCAGTTAAGTCAGGGGTCTCTTCTGTGGAGGGGAGGCCCTTATCTACAGCTATGGCACCATACTTGGCAGCTCTTTCAGCATCATAGGCCTCCAGAAGCTCCACTAGCTGTCTAAGGGTAGGGTTGGAACCCTGTTTTAATCTCCTGGAGGTACACAGTTGTCTCATCTCCTGGAAAGTGAATGCATCATATCTAGAGGGAATCTGTCTAGGATTCTCCTCTCCTGAGGGAGTATCAGTGTGATCTCCATTCAGGGACATGCTGCTAGTGTGGGTGTGGTGTGTGCACCTACCTACACTAGTTGTATCTACTAAACCTCTCTAGTAGTTGTAGTCAGGGTGTGTTAGGCCCTTCAACCTACAACAACTAAGTCCAGTAGGACTTAAGTATTTATAATCTATGTTATATGTACCTAAACAATATCTGTGTGATCTTTCAATTTAGTATCTTAAGATTACAATGGTATTACAACAGCAAGCTCAGATCCCAACCGCTGCTCACCAATGTGAGAAGTTGGCCTGATATATGATGTCACTAATTCTAGTGTACACCTTGTATCAGTCCAAACAACCCTGATGGTGATTGGTTGTAAAGTCAACCTTATAGACCAGCTATCCTAGTGGTAGCATGGACAAGAGCAGTCTTAGGCTAAACTCTGAATGGCATGTGAAGCCAGCTGTTATACCATATGTAACCCCTTGAATACCAAATGAAAGGACACCACAACAGATATATACATAAAAATAGAATGTATTTATTCTAGTCAAACCCTCAGCACTCTTTATGAGATTCGAGGTAAGTACAACACAGTCTTATTTAAGCATACATTAAGTCACACAGGTAAGTAATACAGTTAGGCCCTAGGGGCCAGGCAAACCATATACTAAGTAAGTGGTATAAGGACCACTGTCATGAACACAGGATAGGCCTAGGCCTAGGGAATCGCTGGGGCTACACTATACTACCAACAGTTAGGAAGTGGGAGGCCTACGGGATTCAGGTGCAGAGTGGAAACACTCACGCGTAATGCGTAAAAGTCGATAGAATCACTAGCAGTTAGAAATAAGCAGTTTTAGGACACTTCTGGTATAGCTAGAAAGCCGAGACTCGGAAACTAGACCCTAGGATAGTCAATACCCTTGTGAGCACCGAAGTACCCAAGTTACCTAGCCCACGGGCTGCGGGTGCATAGGTGTGAACTTGCATCAGATTTCGTCGTGGACTTCTATGGATGCCTGAAGGAAAGTTGCTGACAGGCAGTCAGTGAAGAGTGTCCGGTGGATCCCAAGGTGGGGATCAAGAAGGAAGGAACCTGCAAGCAGAAGGGACAGAGTCTAGGTCACCAGCCAGGAGCCGGGAAGGAACCAGGAAGGAACCAGGCGATGTCGTGAAGATGCAGGTGAAGAGGTGAAGCTTGTCACAGCAGCCACGGGTACCAGGAGACGTAGAGGACCACCAGGACCAGGAGGTGACCTGTCCCACGAAGGCTCTTGCTGTCGGCGGCGTCGAAGTCGAGTCAGGACCCAACAAGCCTTGGCAAGCGGAACCCACGCAGGATGGAGGACTTGCTTCTGGTGCAGACCAGGAAGGTCTGGGGTGCTTCTCTTTCACAGAGGAGCGGGTGCCGGTCTGGAGGAGCCGGACCAGCAAGTTGAAAGTAAAGGTTTGTCGTCGCAGAGGTTACTAGCCAACGGGCCAGCAACCGGACAACACGTCGAGCAACACAGGTGCAGAAGGGCCCCACGCAGAACACGTGAAGTGTGGGGAGCTGGTCTTCTTTGCAGATGGTGCTCGGGAGTGGGGCTTATCAATTCCCCAAGCACAGCCTCGAGGAAGCCTCAGAAGTCGCGCTAGTCAGTTACTAGCCACTTTTCCCAAGTCGCCGGTCCCACGTCCCTCGTCGCCTACACGGGTCTCAGCTTCGCTGGAGATGCGGATCTGGTTCAGAGGTGTCTGGAAGTCTCCGCGCTGGTCAGTCTCTGCAGTCGTCCCTCGTAGGATTCAGTCGCAAAGCAAGCAGCGGTCGCTGGATGGTGCCTGGTTGCCCAGGGTGGTCACTCCTTAGCCACAAGGGAGATTTCTTCAGTCTTCTTCCTGAGGTCGAATGTCGAAGGTCCAGAGTTTCTGTTCAAGTTGCAGATTCAGGTTAATCTAATTTAGCAGGGCCCAACTAGCTACTAATATATTGGGCTAGTGGGCTGGGCTACCTGCAAGGTCCCTCCTATGGGTGGGACCAGGAAGGGGAGTGGCTACACCCCCTTTCCTTTGTCCAGTTTCGCGCCAGAGCTGGGGCTGGAGTGCCCCAGCACAGGTTTGAACTGGACTATGCATGGAGCACCTTGTGTGCCCCAGGCATGTCTCATTCCTTTCAACCCTCCCTGCCCCAATACACTAAAGTCTGTCTGGGGAGGTGCTAGCACCTCCCCAAGCAGGAAACCTATTGTCCAGGCCTCCCTGGCTGGGAGGGCTCCCAGCAGCAGGAGGTCAGACTCCTGTCTGTGGCAGCAGCATCCATTTTGTGATGCTGAGGCTTTGGTGAGAGTTAAACAGCAAAGTAGGATTTTAACATGTCTCTCCCTCTAGAAGGGAGGAATAATATCCTCATCACCAGAAATGGTATGGGGGTATTATTCCAAAGTGTTAGACACCTTACACGACATGTTTTGATAAAGCCAAACCATAGTTACCATAACCGTTTAAGATTATAAGGTACTTTAAGAGTATATGGTAGGCTATATCATAGAACAGCTATAAGGACATGGTTCCGAAAGCTGCAGACAGGCTCAGCTCATGCTAGAGCACCATCTCACATGTTACCAAGCACTCTGCCTCCAGGATTGTTAAGGCCTGCCATAGGAGTGGCTGATAGGTACACATGTGTCTATATATAAGGTAGGTATAGGAATACTACAACTAAGCAAGGGGTGATTACACGACCTTGCCCCAGCTGAGTGATCAGCCAGTTGTGTCATAATGGAAGGCCAGGCCAGGGGTGGCATAATACATGCTGCAGCCCCTGGGAGGCCTAGGGTACACCTATGCCCTGGGTACCTAGGGTACACTGTACAGGGTCCAATAAGGTGATCCTTACCAATTGGGTATGTACCTAGGGTACATGGAGTCAATTTTAAAGAGAGAGCAGACAGCCTGAGACCCTGAATGGCAGGATCTCAGGCCAACTAAGTCGAAAAACCAGCTAGACACTAGGTAAAAAGTTGGGGGTAACCATAGTCAGATATCCACCTTCCTACAATCAGTGATGTCACTGACCATGTCATGAATGATTTAATATGTGACAACATCAGCAGTGCATTGCAGGCGCGCGAGTTATAGTTAGCAGAACTAACTATAACAGAGGAATTTCTATGGTTTTGTACGAAATGTCCAGCTAACTATAAAACCCCTGAAACCGAAAATCCCAGGGGGAAGATGGCGGCCGGCTAAGGAGCCTGGTCGGACGCTCCGGAGCTCCGGTCTAAAATGAAGAAATCGTTTTGGGATGTTCTCTTTGGTTAACGGTAACGTAAAATATACTCTTGGGTTGTAAAATACGGGGACGCTCGGCCACATGAAGGAACCTGAAACCAAATATTTAGTGCCGGTGAGTTTAAAGAATCGGGGGAGCTGGAAATAGCGCTGACGCTGAAAAAAAAAAAATCTTTGTCACTCGTTTCTCCAGAGTCTTTAACTCATGGAACATGCGAGACGGTAGATCTGCCTCATTCTCTGGCCTTGCTAGTAGCCCCCCGAGCCCCTTCTCACCTCCGTGCCCAGCGAGATTCTCCTCCAGCCCTTGGACGGCAGCGCTCAATGCTCGACGGAGCTATCGCCTAGCAACCGGGAGGTTTTCCTTCCGGGTCGGACAAGGCAGGACAGCGGCTTCAGCGGTTTCAGTTTCCCGCCGCTTCTCGGATCCAAACCCTTCTCTGGACTTCTCGGCTGATGCGGTGCAGAATACTCGGTGCCTCCAAGCCTGCATGCATCGAGCAAGCGGCACGTGCGGGGGTGCGGGAGGACAGCCCGAACCTATAGGAGGCCCCCAAAACATTAAATTACACAACAGTGGCGCTTCAGCAAAAATAAATAGCCGGGTAGAATTTTTGGAGAGGAGTGGAAGGAATAAGGGGTGTAAGGGGTTAAGTTACTGTCTCAGAAGTAAGCAGTTTTTCGCAAAAAAAAACCCTAAGCACCGCGGATTTAGGCGTCATTCCACTCAACACAAAGAAAAAATCAAAAAAACCAAATGACCCAGGGAGAAAACAACTTATATTAACATCTAAGGAGGGAAGTAGATCCAAGGTGCCCTGTAACCCTACTGATTCAAATTGTCGGGTAACTCCCTCCCTTAGGTCCTTCTTCAAGCTACAAAAGCAGATGGTTTAGAAGTAATGAACCTATTACCAGAAGAGACCTCGTTATTTTCTGAACCTGCAATGCTCTCGTTACCCTCTTCACTCATAGCTTCTCAGGGGTCGAGCCTACTGACTTCGGCTGAGGTCATGGGCCCAAAAATCACAGTAGAAAAAGGAGCCCCCGGCACAAATAGGTCCCACTCAAGAACCTCAGTGACCCCCCCGGGCTCTCGATCACCTTCCCCGGTGCTTCTACAAAAGGAAGTGATTATTCCCTTGAGTAGGGATGTAGATCCAGACGCGGAAAGTAGCTGCGAAGAAATGAACGGGGGCGAGTCTAGGATAATAGGTGAAAGAGAAGTTGAAGTCGGGATGAGCCAAACATTAAATACTAGAGTTGAAGGTGAGGGTGAGGGTGAGGGTGGCCTCCCTGGGAGTATAGGAGAAGCTAACTCGGATAGAGTTTTAGCATTACTTTTGTCCGAAGTAAAAAACAGATTTGACATCTCGGAGAAAAACCAGTCAAAGATTCAAGATACCTGTGAGGCACTGGATACTAAATTAACTGCCCTTACAGGGAGAGTTACAGCAGTAGAAGTGGAAGTAGAACTCCTTAACAAGGAGCTCAAAATCCATCAGAATGATATTGACACCTTAAAATCTAATGAATGCTCCCTAAAGGAGAAGATTGAGTCATTGGAAAATCAATCTAGACGAAATAACCTAAGGCTTTTAAATGTCCCAGAAGGGGTAGAAAATGAAGATATTAAGAGGTTTGTTCTTTCTTTGCTGGAAGAGAGCTTTCCCTGGGTCAAAACTGAAAACCTGGCAGAAGTTATACAAAGGGTACATCGGGACCCCTTTGGCAGAAATAAATTAAAAAAGAACCCGAGGAAAATTCTAATAAATTTCAAAACATATTCTCTTAAAGAGAGACTACTGTCGGAGGCCCTGAAAAAAGGAAATCTTAAAAGTAACGACTGGACTTACAAAATACGCTCAGATATCTCTAAGTAATGAACCTATTACCAGAAGAGACCTCGTTATTTTCTGAACCTGCAATGCTCTCGTTACCCTCTTCACTCATAGCTTCTCAGGGGTCGAGCCTACTGACTTCGGCTGAGGTCATGGGCCCAAAAATCACAGTAGAAAAAGGAGCCCCCGGCACAAATAGGTCCCACTCAAGAACCTCAGTGACCCCCCCGGGCTCTCGATCACCTTCCCCGGTGCTTCTACAAAAGGAAGTGATTATTCCCTTGAGTAGGGATGTAGATCCAGACGCGGAAAGTAGCTGCGAAGAAATGAACGGGGGCGAGTCTAGGATAATAGGTGAAAGAGAAGTTGAAGTCGGGATGAGCCAAACATTAAATACTAGAGTTGAAGGTGAGGGTGAGGGTGGCCTCCCTGGGAGTATAGGAGAAGCTAACTCGGATAGAGTTTTAGCATTACTTTTGTCCGAAGTAAAAAACAGATTTGACATCTCGGAGAAAAACCAGTCAAAGATTCAAGATACCTGTGAGGCACTGGATACTAAATTAACTGCCCTTACAGGGAGAGTTACAGCAGTAGAAGTGGAAGTAGAACTCCTTAACAAGGAGCTCAAAATCCATCAGAATAATATTGACACCTTAAAATCTAATGAATGCTCCCTAAAGGAGAAGATTGAGTCATTGGAAAATCAATCTAGACGAAATAACCTAAGGCTTTTAAATGTCCCAGAAGGGGTAGAAAATGAAGATATTAAGAGGTTTGTTCTTTCTTTGCTGGAAGAGAGCTTTCCCTGGGTCAAAACTGAAAACCTGGCAGAAGATATACAAAGGGTACATCGGGACCCCTTTGGCAGAAATAAATTAAAAAAGAACCCGAGGAAAATTCTAATAAATTTCAAAACATATTCTCTTAAAGAGAAACTACTGTCGGAGGCCCTGAAAAAAGGAAATCTTAAAAGTAACGACTGGACTTACAAAATACGCTCAGATATCTCTAAGGCCACGCAAGACAGACAATGGGAGTTAGGCCAGTTGATGCCACAATTAAAAGCCTTAGGAGCCACTGTGCAGATGCGTTTTCCGGCCAGCCTGAGAATTATGTGGCTTAACAAGATGTATAATATAAGGGAACCCAGAGAGGTTCTGCTCTTAATGGATAAAATGAAGAAGCCATAAGAAATAACAGAAATAGCAGAACCCCAATGTACTAATGTACTTTTAAAAAGTCCGGAGCCCTGGAGCATGAACAGGGCCTATATGAGGCCCGCTAAAGGAAGAAGGGAGGTCCCCCATGGGAGGGTACAAGTGAAGAAATATAAAAAACAAAATGTATAAAAAAGTTACACAAGGGTGGGGAGCAAGTTAGGGAAAAAATTGTTTAAAAATTGTCCTCAAGTTGCATCGTTTAGAAAAGATGGAGAGAACCAGCATCGTATTCAGATTATCTACGTCGCCAAAGTCAGAGAAAAAAAAAATGACCAACTATATAAAGACTAGTATCTTGTCCTGGAATGTTAATGGCTTAAGAACACAAAAGCGGATAAAAGCCATCTTCGAGTACCTTCAAAACTCAGCCAGTGAAATTTTAATTCTACAAGAAACGCATCTTCTAAAGCAAGAATGGGAAGCCTTCACTAAAAATCTAAGGTGGATAGATACCTCAGTATGCACAAACCAGACATGTAACATAAAAGGTGTAGCAATTATTTTTAAGAAATCTTTGAACCTCAGAATAATTTCTTCTAGGGTAGATAGTAAGGGAAGATGGGCAATAGTAGAAGTAATCCTACATCAAAAACAAATCACTATAGTGGGATATTATGGCCCCAACTTAGATGACCCAGAGCCCCTTCAAAATCTCTACACACAGCTACTTGACTTTACATCACCTATAATTTGGGGGGGAGATTTTAATATCACTATAGATCCAAAAACTGATAGAGCTCCAGCTAGAAAAGGCACTACTCTCCCAAAAATGAGGGAATGGCTGAGAATATCAATGAAAGACCTAGGGCTCAGGGATATTTGGAGTCTCAAAGGGGATCAAACAATAAGGTTTACTTTTCAAAATAAAAGATTGGGCCACTCTTCCAGAATCGACTTTTTCCTCCTCGATAGTATACTAGCTGCAAGGGTAGAAAGAGTGGAACACCTCCCGGCACATCTCTCAGACCACTCAGCAGTCAGAATGGTCCTTAAATTAGAACAGTTACCCATTCATGGAAGATGGACGGTCGACAGATCCCTTTTTTTTAGATCAATCTTTTGTAAACCATCTAAAGATAGAAACTACCCAGTTCTTTGCCCAGAATAGCGAAGGAATGAACAGCCAGTTAGTATGGGAGACATACAAAGCACTGATGAGGGGTGTTATCAAGAGCTTTGCTGCCTTTAAAAATAGCACTACTAGACAACTCCTAGACAGACTAGGGGGAGAAATAAGAGCGATTGACATACAGCTCCATAGGCCAAATTCTGACTCAACAATCAGATCCCTTAGTCAGGAGAGGAAAGATAAAGAAGTATTTCTTAGAGATTCTTTAGATGCAAGGGTAAAAGAAAAGTGGGAGGCGAGTAAACTTGCCCATCATGAATATGGAGAGGGATGTGGTAAGCTACTCGCTTGGAAAATAAAAACAGATCAATCCAGAAATAAGATCAAAGAACTATTAGTAGGGAATCCCCCAGAAAAAACCTTAGATGAAACGAGTATTAAGGAGGAATTTATGCAATTCTTTGGGGGTCTCTACTCTGAAGATTGCTTTCCTACAAAAGTACAGTTAGACAGATATTTTGAGAATCTGAACTTTCCGAGTATCTCTCCAGCCCAGAGCATAGAACTAAACGATGAAATCTCCGAAGAAGAAGTCACTCAAGTGCTAAAGGAACTTAAAAAAGCAAAAGCGTCAGGCCCAGACTCCATCCCTAATGAACTATATATAGCCCTCCAGGAAACTATATCACCTTACCTAACATCCCTTTTTAATGATATTTTTCTGGACAAAAAAAAACACCCAGCCTCATGGAATGAAGCAATAATAACCCTAATTTTAAAACCAGATACAAATCCTGGCAAATGTGAATCTTATAGACCTATATCACTCTTAAACTGCGATTATAAAATTTATACACAGATTCTTACATAGAGGCTGAGCAAATGTGTAGAGAATATTATCCATGAAGATCAGAAGGGCTTTATAAAAGGTAGACAGTTACAAGACCTTACACACCAACTTATTGGAGCAATTGACATTTCGGTCCATCAAAAATTGCCCCTATCTGTCATAACGCTGGATGCGGCTAAAGCGTTCGACAGAGTAAACTGGGTTTTCCTACATGCCATCTTAGAGAAATTTAAGTTAGGGGTTAATTTTTTGGAGGCTATAAGAAACATCTATAGTTCTCCTTCAGCCAAAATCTTAGTGAATGGTAGTCTGTCAGATAAAATTCTCATCAAAAGAGGCACTAGACAACGTTGTCCCCTCTCTCCCTCACTTTTTAACCTCTATATAGAACCCCTTGCCTTAACTATCAGAAATAACTTAAGGATAAAACCATTTTGCTACCAAAATTGGACAAAAAAGGTTGCATTGTATGCTGACGATCTAATGATTTTTACCAACAATTTCTCTGAAGCAATCCCTGAAATCGAGCAAATGATAGAAGACTTCGGAAACATTTCAGGCTACCAGATAAATCAAACAAAATCAGACATCCTGGAGTGGAACACTAGGAGTAATTCTCAGCTGGTGAAATCAAAGATCAGATACCTTGGGTTGGACATAGTCAAGGATATCGATGCATTACCACAAATACACTTCAATAGAGTCTTAGCAGAGGTAAGGAAACTTTTGAAAACATGGAGTGGGCTCCCATTAACATTTTTAGGTAGATCCAATATCATCAAGATGTCAGTCTTCCCAAAATTTACTTTTATTTTTAGCGCAATTCCCCTGGAATTTAATAAGTCTTCTATAATTAAATTACAGGGAGAACTAAATGGCTTGATATGGAACTCTAAATGTCCGAGAATAGCTTGGAAAAAACTAAGAAGAACAAAGATCCATGGTGGTATAGCAAGTCCAGACATATTAGAGTATTGTAAGGCCTTTCAATTTAAATATACTAGGGTACTATTGCAAAGCTATCAGGTATATCCACCACACCTACAAGCAATGGTAGATACAGGGGGGAACTTTCTATACAAATTTGGTCATCAAAAATATTTCAAAAAGATCAAACTGAAAATTCTCTTGTCGGCAGCTAAGTTATGGCTGCAAATCAGGAAAACTATAAAGATCCCTTATTACAGCCAATACGCTCCAGTCTGGGACTCCCCCGGTACTCCAGATTGCCTCAAAGACCAATTGGCCCTACCGCTAAGACGAGCAGGAATCCTGAACTGGGTGGAATTAATTCTAAGTGGCACTTTGATAGGTTGGGACTTGCTAACAACCATTACAGAAGCTCAAATATCAAAGTTTAAATATTATCAACTATCGAGCTGGATAAAATCAATAACAGAACCACTTAAGGGAAATCAGCAATTGGAACTAAAGATGCTTGGAGCTAGATTCCAGAAAAAAGAAGTCTCATTGTGGTACTGGACTCTGATAACAGTTGGTGAAGACAAATTTACGATTCCAGATTCAACCTGGGGGACTTCACTGCCTACTACAGATCTCCAGGACATATGGCAAATTTCAATGGGGAAATGTTGGGGTATTACTATTAGTCCGCTGCATTATGGAGAAATCACCTTTTCACCATCCACAGAGCCTACTGGACCCCAAAGAAGCTTTCAAAGCTCAGAGGTCAACAACAAGTAAAAAAATGTCCAAAAGGGGGTGAAGAGAAGGCGGACGTCATACATATGTTCTGGCAGTGTCCCCAGCTTGAAGACTTCTGGTTAAAAGTTGGTAAGACACTGACTGACCTCTTTGGCCAACAAATAACTGTAAGTATGGAACTGGTAATTTTTGGGATATATAAAACAGATGTAAGGGTACGTAATTTAGATTTAAGACAAGAGAACCTACTTTTTGTGTTAATCCTTTTGGCCCGTAGAGAAATATGTATTAACTGGGTTAGCCCTGTACCACCCAAACATTTAGACTGGTGGAATTCAATTGGTAGAGTGAACAAATTAGATAGAAGTGGAAGGCCCAGGAAAAAATACAACTTTTGGGAAATATGGGAGCACTTTTCTAATCCTAGTGACCAAAGACAAGTTCAATGATTTTAACCTAGGCAATACCTTAAACAAACATACTTGGTCTAAACAACCAAGGGTCGTTGGTTCCCGCCGTTGTGCCTAGGTGATAACTGGTTTCCAGCTGCAAGGAAAAACTCTCCTTCGTAAGAAATCCCGCTTTGATGGCCCAGGAAAGTTGAAATAGCAGCATTGGTTCCCATATCAAAACCTGACACAAGTATTGCAAAATGAGGACTAAAAAAAAAAAAAAAACTGAAACCTATGTTTTTTTCTGTGAATTTCTAAGGTTCTTTAAATGCTCATTTCTAACTATAATGTCTCTGAAACCTATGGTTTTTTCAGTGAATTTCAAAGCTTTATTAAATGCTAATTTCTAACTATAACGTCTCTGAAACCTATGGTTTTTTCTGTGAATTTCAAAGCTTTTTTAAATGCTAATTTTTAAGTGTGATAGTAGTTATACCTATTTTTTTGTACTGATTTTCTACAGTTTTTTAACTGTTTATTTATAAATATTTTATTCATTAAATAACATTATATATTTTTCTGAAAATTGCAAAAAAAAAATCCCCAAAAAATTAAAACTGAAATAGTTTAGTTTTTTTAAGTTTTACTTTTTTATTTTAATATATTTATATTATTTTAATTTTAATTTTTCTTTTCTCCACAAAATTTTCAGAGTCGCGCACCCAAAGCGTACACATCACGGTGGTTGCGCGGATTCTAGCCGCCATTTTAGAAACCTCGTGAAGGATCCGCGTACGGTGTGCAACGGCTGCGTGTTTTTCAGTTACATTATATACATTTAATATTACGTGATGTGCACGATTGGTATGCGACCAGTCCGTGACTCCTGCTCCCGCGCATTCGCGACACATGCGCATTACTGTACGCGACGCTTGCGCGGTGGCGGGTCCTGCGTGACGTCATATACGTGCTGGGGCGTGCTGGGTGCACGACTCCCGCAAAAAAAAATTATGTTCTAAAATGATATGTATGTCTGTTTGATATACATATTAGGGCAAGAGACAATCTAATATATTCATAAAAATAATATATTTGTACTTATAATAAACTTATATTATTTTTAAATATATTTTCGCAAAGTTGCATCGGGTACGTGCTTCATGAGCGCAGAGTGCGCGGATCCCATGTGACCTAAAAAAAAAGATTTCATTGGTTCATAACATTTCCCACTGTAACTATTGAAGGACCCCACTCATTTTAATGATTCTTGTTGGAGCATCTTTAGATAGACATCTCTTTTCCTACAAGAACCCTTTTTGCTTGTTTTTTTGGTGTCTTTCAAAACATTTCAAACAAAATGGCATCTGGACAGGAGCAGGAGGAAGTATCTTCTGAAGAAGAATTCTTGCAGGAGGCACCACGTTCACAGAGGCCGAAATCTGTCGTGTGGCAATTCTTCACTTTTCCACCTGGAGAGAAGAAAGTAAATGCGAGAAAGGTGACGTGTCAAATTTGGGACCGAGCCCTGTCAAGAGGCAGTGAAAAAAAATACTCTTGTGGCACTGCTTCTATGTATAAGTATCTCCGGACCACACATCCTCTCAATCTTGCTCGGGAGGAAATGAGGCGAGCTGCTTTGAACCCCTCACCTGCTGTGGCAAGTACATCTGGAGCGTCCTCAGGAACACCTGCAATGGACATTAGGCCAGAATTCGCCTTTCTCGAGCAACACTGCGTGAAGTGTAAGAAACTTATATGGTTCGGTGAGCAGTCGGTGGATGCAGTTTGTGCTGCACAACGCAACCATCGTTGTTAATTTTTTTGTTTTTTTGTTTGTGGAATGATAAGTAATTCCAAATGTTTCCTGTTTTATTCGTTCTTTTTTTTGTTCATTGTTTGAAAAAACCAAACAAAATACAAAATTGTTCAAAAAAAGTGAAAAAATAAATACAAAAGAAAAACGAAGAACAAAAAACGTTCTCATCAGACCTACCTTATCTGGTTGAAGAAAGAACTATGATTGCAAGGTTATGTGTGAAAGTTTGGTTGAATATATGTATACAGCATGATTGACTGAAAGAATGCATTAGTAGTATATGGCGAATTTATAGGTGAAGATTTATGAGGAAGTACTGCAGCGTGACACTGCAAGCTCTTTAGCTGCACTGCACTGTGGCACTTCCGAAGCACATGGATGTGACATATGTACATGAATATGTTGCAACTCTGTGCTTCCCTCTGCACTACTGCACAAACTGCAGCCATGCGGTGACACAGGCACCCTTGCACAATGGTGCAAGGATGTCTGTGTCGTGTGGAGATTTTTTTTGTGAAGGAAGGGACACCTTCCTGCACAAAAACAATCAGTAAAGGCATTTTCCTCTTTCAATGTATGCTGTGGAATGCAGAATGCATTGAAAGAGGAAAAAATGAGGAGAAATGAAAACAATTCTCCTCGTTGCGCCTTGCTACACCAACTCTAGGATGGCGAAGCATTCACACACATCTCCAGATTTACGATTTCTCATAAATCTGGAGATGTGTCTTGTTCTATGGGTGTTGCGTGGGTACACCAACAGCAACAACTATGGGACGCCCCTTCAACTCAAAGTTATGTGTATGAAGGGGTCGTATTTACAAGGAGAGGAAAAACCACGCAGGGTGGCTTTTCCTCTCCTTGTAAATATGAAGGAGTGCCTGGCGCCGTCACTACGTGACAAAAAGTGACGTACTGGTGGCGCAGAGTGCTTGTAAATCTGCCCCATAAATGCTTAGGTATTGGCAGACTGATACAATAAGAACATAGTGCTGGATGGGTGATTGAAGAATTGCCTGAGACTGACAGGAGGTATCCTACACTGCATGGGTACAACTTCAGTATTTAATGGAGTGGACCAATAGTATATATCTGCTTAAAGATTTGTAGGGATTATGCACAGAATATTTTATGTGTACTTGTGTTGGTGCCTAGGTCATTTTATAAGAATACCACTAGTAACTGGAATGATGACAGTGCTGAAAACAGAGTGAACACTTACTTTATAAGAGCTTACGTATTGGTGAAGTGATAGGATAAGTAGATAGTGGTAGATAAGTGATTAAAGAAGTGCATGGGACAGACTGGACGATTCCTACACTGCATGAGTACTAACTGGGTATTTAGAAGAGTGTATCAATACTATGCAGCTAGTTACAGGTCTGCTTGGATAGTGCACAAAATATTATAGATGTACTTGTGTTAGTAGCTAGGCCATTCCATAAGTTCATGACTAGTAACTAGAATAATTACAGTATTACAAACAGAGTGTATAGTGAATTTAAAAGTGCTTAGGTATTGGTGGAGTAATAGGATAAGTAGATAGTGCTGGATGGGTGATTGGAGAAATGCATGGGACAGACAGGAGGATTCCTAGACTGCATAGGTACTAACTGGGTATTTAGAAGAGCATATCAATAGTATGTAGCTGGTTAGAGGTCTGCATGCATAGTGTACAAAATATTGTACCTGCACTTGTGTTAGTGGCTAGGCCATTCCTTAAGTATATGACTAATAACTGGAGTAATTTCAGTGCTGCAAAGAGAGTGCATGCTAAATGTATTAGTGCTTAGGTATTGGCAGAGTGATAGGATACGTAGATAGTGCTGGATGGTTGAATGGAGAAGTGTATGGGACAGACAGAAGGATTCCTAGACTGCATAGGTACTAACTGATTTTTTTAAAAGACTGTATCAAAGCTATGTAGCTGATTAGAGGTCTGCATGCATAGTGCACAGAATATTGTAGCTGTACTAGTATTGGTGTCTATGGTTTCGAGAATGGCAGTCTGTATTTTAGGGTGTGAGGAGGTGCATCAGATGATCACGTAGATGATGTCATCAGTGATGTCATTTAAGATGTCATCAGTGATGTCACTGACCATGTCATGAGTGATGTAATGTGTGACGTCATCAGCAGTGCATTACTTTAATCCAAAAAGCTGGCGGCCATATTGGCCTGGTCACGATGTGAAAATTCAGGAATTGATACAATACAAAAAAGAAAACAAGTGTTAACATGCACACAATGTCATTTCAGCATATCTTGCCCCGTGACCGCCATACCTGTAAGTTCGTCAACGTGACTTATTCATAATAAACATACTTAGAATTGCAAACATCAACATAAACAATGGACTACACATTACTTTAAAGTGAAAGGCTATCGGCCATATTAATCTGGGCACGTTGCGTATTATAATGGTTCTTACACGAAAGAAAAGGAAAAAGAGGGGTGTTAATATACACACACTATCCCTAAATAAAGTTCTAGCGATTATAGTTCCATTCCATTCACAGCAAATTAGAGATGTTATGAGTGATGTCATGAGTGATGTAACTGACCATGTCATGAATGATGTAATGTCTGAGGTCATTAGCAGTACATTGCGGGGGCGTAAGTTATAGTTAGCTCAGGTAACTATAACTGCTGAATTTCACTGGTTGTGTATGAGTGAAATGGAACGCGTTACTTACCTGTAACTGCGGTTATCCAGTATTGGTATCTTTCATAGATTCACATGCCTGAATCATTCCCCGTCGTCGGGATGGGAGTCCCCGGTAAATAAACAAAGCAATGTCTCAGTAGACATATAGAGTAATAGGCCCAAATGGCCTTACCTTAGTTACATATCCACGTCCTTATGTAAAAAAGGACCAAACTTTGGAGAGTAGCCAATCAGCTAGTACCACCCTCTAGAACATTCCTGGAAGGAGCTCTAGTCCCTCAGATTTTCGTAAGCACAGTGCTAAGTAGTTGTATCACTGAGAGATCCAAGAGAGCCCTTCCAGGGGAGGTGGGTGGGTTGCATGTGAATCTATGAAAGATACCAATACTGGATAACCGCAGTTACAGGTAAGTAACGCGTTCCTTATCCAGTATAAGTAGAGAAATGTGCGTATAGAAGAAAGGATGGTGGGATGAAAGGAAGGGCTCACCTCTAATGAAATAGATGACGGAGCACCGCTTGACCCACTGCAGCGTCTTTCATGAGTTCTGTATCCAGGCAGTAATGCTTGGTAAATGTATGTGGCGTCTTCCATGTGGCCGCTCTGCAAATGTCCACAATGGGCACTCCTGCAAACAGTGCCATGGAAGTAGACATTGCCCTCGTGGAATAGGCACGAACTGTGGAGAGCAGGGGACGCCCTGCTTGCTGGTGACAGAAAGTAATGGCTGAAGAGATCCAGCGGGAGATACTTTACTTGGTGAGTGGTAGACCTTTTCTAGGCCGACTGTACGCCACGAAGAGCTGGTTAGATTTACGAAATGTCTTTGTTCTGTCGATGTAGAACTTTAGGCAGCGCTTAAGATCCAAGGAATGCAGGGTTTTTTCTGCCACTGTTTGCGGATTTGAAAAGAATGAACGCAGCACAATAGGCTCATTAAGATGGAACTGTGAAGGAACTTTAGGGATAAACTTCGGATTTGTATGAAGAATGACCCTGTCATGTTTGAATTAAAGGAAAGGGTCTTGGATTGAGAAAGCTTGACGTTCCCCCACTTGCCTTGCCGAGGTAAGGGCTAGAAGGAGCGCTGTTTTCCAGGAGAGATACTTAAGATCCGCTCTGTGTATTGGCTCAAAAGGGTGTTTCATAAGTTGAGCCAGAAATGTGTTGAGATGGCAAGCAGGAGGTACAGGTTTCACCGGAGGCAATGTTCTAAACAGTCCTTTAAGGAATTGCTTAATGAGCCGATGAGACCACAGAGAAGGACCTGCGGAGGATCTCCTGAAGCGCGATATTGCTGCCAGGTGCACTTTAATGGAGGCATGAGCAAGACCAGATTTTGCCAGATAAAGAAGGTAAGGCAGTATTTGCTCCGGAGTGGAAGAAAGAGGGTGTATTTTGTTTGATTTGCACCAGATACAAAACCTCTTCCATTTTAATGAGTACGTTCTGTTGATACTATCTGCTCGGGCCCGAGCTAGAACTTGTCTACAGTCCAGAGGAATGTCTAAACCCTGAAACTCTCTGAACTCAGGAGCCAAGCTGATAATTTGAGAGATGCCAGATCCGGATGCTGGACTTGTTGGTTGTTGAGCGTAAGGAGAGATGGAAACGGTTTCAACCTGATCGGCGGTTCCAGGGAGAGAAGGTGAAGCTCTGTGATCCAATGTTGGCGTGGCCAAGCTGGAGCTATCATGATGAGTGTGCAAGGCTCCGCTTTCAACTTCCGGAGCACCCTGGGAATCAGGGGAATTGGCGGAAAGGCGTACGCAAAGACGTTGCACCATGCGATCGAAAATGCATTCCCCGGGGGAGGAGCCTAGCGCGCATCCAAGATGGTCGCGTGAGCACAGGGCTCCCCGGACCCTTGCTGCTCCTCGGAATTTATCCTGAGAACTTTTGGGACCCACCCGACGGAGGTGCCCGGGACGAGGGTGATCCGTGGAGCCGTGTCGTAATTGAACAACAGCGGCTGCAGTGCGGTGCCAGTGGCCGCTCTACCACTTTCGGTTTCACTTTCAGACTTCGGGGGGCTGGCCGGCGAACGCTCTTGATGTGGCGGGGTGTTTCCTTGGCCTCTGCGCGAGGCTTTGTCTCCACCTGCCACTAGTGTGCCCATCGCCCTGGGTCCCCCCGCACCGCTATATTGTGGCCTCTGGTGAGGCGCGGGTCTGCGGTGCCGTTGCCCCTACGACTCTTGATCGGCGGTCCCCTTCGGGGTCCGTGACCACATGGGGGGCAAGGGGGGCCCCGAGGGGCGTAAGACTAAGGCCTCCCTCCGCGGGGGACCGGTCCATGCCAACAACATGGACCGCTACACTCAGAGCAGAGGGTCCCCTGGAGCGACCGGCCCCCCCCCGGACGCCGCCGGTGGTGGCACGACCGTCACTCCGGAGCTTTCCCTGCAGGACATCATGGGCGCCATTGATGGCATCAGGGAAACCATCGCCACGCAATACGAGGTCCTGGCCCGTAAAATCGACACGGTGGCCATCGATGTCACCTTAATTCGGGCAGATCTCTCCAAAACTAACGAGAGGGTCCAGGCTCTTGATGCGCGGACCTCCACCCTTGGTGCGGATGTGTCGGACCTGCAGGCCGCGCTGGGTGACATCAAGGCGGTCAACGATCAGATGGCCCGGCGGCTGGAGGACTTCGAGGGACGGGCCCGACGCAACAATATCCGTGTCATAGGCGTACCGGAGTCCTCCGATAACCGCCCGGTTGACCTCCTGGTCGAGGAACTCATCCTCCAACAGTTGACCCCGGCTGGCCTAAGTAAGTTCTTTGCCGTTGAGCGGGCCCATCGAGTTCCGGGCGGTCGGCCACGGCCGGGGGCCCCCCCGAGGCCTATCGTGGCCAAACTGTTCCACTATAGAGACCGAGATGCGATTCTGCAGGCCTCACGGGTCCACGGCCCGGTTCGTCATGAGAACTCATCCATTAACTTTTATCCGGACTTTACCCAACTTGTCCAGAAACAGCGGATGGGATTCCAGGGGGTGAAGCGTCGTCTCCGTGAACTGGGCCTCAAGTACTCTATGCTCTACCCTGCAAAACTCCGAGTGGAACATGAGGATCGGACTGCCTTTTTTGACTCTCCTGTGGCCGTGAGTGACTGGCTGGACTCGCTGCCGGACAGAGGTGGCCGTCCCGGGCCCTCTGCAGGCGCCGAAGGTGACGGGTCCCCTTTGGAGTGACTTTTGGTCCTTGATTTTGCCATTTTGCACTGTTCAGCTGGGTCTTACTTCTTTTGTTTATTTTGTCTCACTAGGACCAGTGTGGGGGGCGGGCGGGGACGGGTCCCTTTCCTCCTCCGGGGTCTTTTCGTAGAATGGGGTTAGTAGGGCGACAGGCACACTGCAAGTTGGGGGGGTTTTTTGGCCCGCAGGGGTGCAGGGTGGGGGGAGTTGGATTTGGGGAGGGGTTGGGGGGAAGGAGGGGTTGTTTTGCGGTGTGTTTTTTGTTTGCAGGGCGAGGTATTGATTTTTGTCCAGACTTTGGAACTGTGCTACTGACTGGGGGGCCTTTGATCTATCGGAGGGGATGGGCGGGGACGGGTTGAGACTGATGTCATGGAACGTCAATGGGTTGGGGGACCGTATCAAACGGGGTGTAGTACTACAGTATTTACGTCGTCTGACTCCTGATGTGGTGTTTCTCCAGGAGACGCATCTGGTTGGTAATGTTTGTCATGCAATGAACAGGGGGGGATACCGCCTCGTGGCCCATTCTGGTTTTACAACTGGTTCTAGGGGGGTGGGCATTCTCCTGCGATCCTCACTTCCGTTGGATATCACTAGGGTAGTCTCGGATGACAGAGGGCGCTATGTGTGTCTGACTGGGAGGTGGGAGGGGCAGCCCCTTTCCCTGGTCTCAGTTTACGTCCCCCCGGGCCTCCAGAACTCCACCTTCACGGACCTGGGTCGAATGCTGCTTGAACTTCCGGATAGTCTTTTGCTTATGGGCGGGGACTTTAATTCGGTGGTTTCGGGTGACCTGGATCGTCACCCACCCAGGGCCCTCCCCGCTGCCCAGGCATGGCTTGGTGGACTGTTGGAGACCTTCGGCCTGGTAGATAGTTGGAGATTAATGCATCCGACCCAATGTCAGTACACCTTTCACTCTGGGGCACATGGGAGTCTTTCTAGGTTAGACTATTTCCTTATGCCCGCGGCGCAGACTGGTCGGATTCGAGAGGTTAGGCACCTGGCACGGGGTATCTCCGACCATTCCCCGCTGTGGCTGCTCTTTGACACTGAGTCGCGGTCTGCGGGGCGGCTCGCTCCCATTAACCCGTGGTACCTGCGAGACCCTACGACTCGCGACAGCCTGGTCAAGGCTATGGACCAATACTTCCTTGAAAACGAGGGGTCGGTGTCGTCCGCAAGGTCCCTGTGGGAAGCCTTTAAAACCGTAATCCGCGGACACGCCCTCTCCCAGATAGTGGTGGCTAAGAAGCTCAAGAGTGAGGCAGTGGTGAAGCTGGAGACTGACATCTCGGGGCTGGAGTCGGCCTTGGAGACTGGTGTCACTCCGGACGGGCTACATGCCCTCAGCCTGAAACAGTTTGAGTACAGGTCTCTTGTCACTGACGCGGCCAAAACGATGTATAGGGAGCAGCAGGGTCGACTGTATGATGCCGGGGACAAGGCGGGAAAGTTGATTGCGTGGCTGGATAAGAAGGAGAGAGTTAATCGTGTGGTCCCGGAGCTGCGTGTCTCGGATGGAGTGTGTGTGACTGAGCCTGGTGAGATTGTGGAATGTTTCGCTGACCACCTCCGGACCGTGTACTCCCCGGTGACTGATAGGGATGAAGAAGACTCTCGCCTTCTGCTTAGGGATATTGCTTTGCCTTGCCTGTCCGTCGACGACCGTGAGCAGCTGGACGCTCCCTTGTCTGTAGATGAAATAGCAACTGCGATTCGGTCCCTTCGTTCGGGCAAGGCGATGGGTCCCAACGGTCTGCCTATTGAATTATATAAGTTGCGCCCGGATAAACTCGCGCCCTTCCTCCGTCGTATGTTTCAAGAGTCCCTTGAGGCAGGTTCCCTTCCTGACGACCAGCGTCTGGCTACGATAGTCGTGATCCCCAAGGACGGTAAGCCACGAGACCGCTGTGCCTCATACAGGCCTATTTCACTGCTAAACGCAGAGCCTAAAATCCTGGCTAAAGTCCTTGCCAATCGTTTGTTGAGCGTCATCTGCGATCTGATTCATCCTGATCAATGCGGCTTCATCCCTCATCGTAACACCGCTCTTAACTTGCGGCGTCTTCACGGCGCCCTCGCCAGGGCGGCGTACCTCTCCGAACCAGCCGTGCTGGTTTCTTTAGACGCCACGATGGCCTTTGACACCATCGAGTGGCCATTCCTTTGGGCTGTCTTGACCAAATTCGGCTTTGGGGAGGGATTCCTTGGCTGGGTGAAGCTTCTTTACACGGGACCCATGGCTCAGGTGGTGGTTAATGGGCGGGTCTCTCAGCCCTTCGCTCTCGGTAGGGGTACGAGGCAGGGGTGCCCGTTGTCTCCTCTGCTCTTTGCTCTTGCCCTGGAGCCGCTCGCTGCTTGGCTCCGCTGGGAGCCCTCGATCAGAGGGATCCGGTGGGCCCCGGGCTTCGAGGATCGGGTCTCGTTGTATGCGGACGATATTCTCCTGTATCTCACCTCGCCGCGGCGGTCGCTTAATGTTCTCTTTGATGTTCTGACTTCCTTTGGGAGAAATTCGGGTCTAACGATCAACTGGTCTAAATCCTGTGTCTACCCTATCTCCGGTGACCCTCCTCTCTTGCCGCCGCGGCTCCCGATCCAATTATCTCTGTCCGGCTTCAAATACCTGGGGATATACGTCTCGTTGGACCCGGTGGCTCGCTATGAGCAGAATCTCCTGCTTCCACTTCGGCGTTTGAGGGAGGACACGGCTCGGTGGTGTAAGCTGCCCTTGTCCCCGCTGGGTCGGGCAGCACTGTTTAAAATGCTGTCCCTTCCCAGATTCCTCTATGCACTTCAGAGCTCCTTCGATGTCATTCCTGTGTCCTACTTTCGGGAGGTGGAGAGCCTGCAGAGGAGACTGGTGTGGGACGGACGGGCGCGTATCGCACTGGCGAAGCTTACTCTCCCCTGGTACGACGGGGGCATCGCGCTTCCCGACATTCGCAGGTATTATTGGGCCTCACAGCTATCGGCCATTAACCAAGCCACGTATGCGCCTGGCTTGAATCCGGCGTATGGGATGGATAAATTCCTGCTTCCCGGCGGAAACTATAACAGGGCACTTTACTCCAGATCGGCTGGGCGGACCCTTACGGGCCCTACAAAGATTGCGGTGCGGATCTGGAAGGCGGCCAATGTAGCCATGGGCTGGAGCGAGCGATTAACGTGTGCTACTCCTCTGTTTGCCTCCGACCGACTGGGAAGCCTCTGGACAACGAAGGGGTTTGACCGTTGGGACACGATCGGTATTAGTAGAGTGGGAGACTTATGGATTAAGGGTGCGGTTAAAACATTCGCGGCGCTCCAGAGCGAATACGAACTTACGGGAACGGAGTTCTTTCGCTACGCCCAGGTTCGGCATGCCCTGTTCTCGGTATTTGGGGCGGGGACCAAGATCCCGGCTTCTTCGCCTCTCGAGGACCGCATACTCGATGGTCATGTCCCCGACAGTACTATCTCTTTAATTTATAAAAAACTTATCAATAATCGGGTGGACCTCTTGGTGCGCCTTCGGGAGGCGTGGACAGGGGATGGGGTGGAACTGGACGACGAGGACTGGCAGTCCGCACTGTCGTCCCCCAAGGAAGTGGCCATTCCAGCCCGCCTCCGCCTGGTCCAGCTAAAGATTCTCCACCGGGTGTATGTGACGGGTCCCCGTTTGGTCTCGATGGGATTTTCTGAAGACAGGCTCTGTAAGCGGGGATGTGGGCTCAGTGCCACCTTTCTCCATATCCTTTGGGAGTGCCGCGAGGTGGCGGAATACTGGCGCCGGGTACATGTGGTCATGGGCCGGGTCACCGGGGTGGCGCTTCTGCCGGAGGTGCGTCGCTGTGTCCTGAATGTGTGGGAGCCCAATGACTGTAACGCGGCTCAGACTCGGTGGGCGGCCCTGGGGAACATGATTGCCAAGAGAGATATAGCGCAGCTTTGGGGTTCCCAGCGGCCTCCCACCGTGTCTGTATGGAAGGAGAACATGGACTGGTGCATGTTCAGGGAGAAGACTGTGTATGTGGCTCGTGGTAAACCGGGGGCATGGGGTAGGATCTGGGGGCAATGGAACGCGTATCGTGGGGGTATCTGTACTCCCCCCCTAGTGGACACCGATATTGCTTTGTCCCCCTGACCCTTGATGGTTCCTTGCGATTTTTGGAAAAACCGAATATAGACATTCCTCTCCCGTGACCCCCCCCCGACCTATCAGTACTCCTTCCTCTTGATAGCTACTTGAAGGTCTGAAATAGAGTCCCCCGGAGGTAGCCTGACCCACACTTTTTGCCCTTATGCCTCGCCTTTTGTTTTTATTTGTTATTTATGTTAATCTTAGGTATCCTGCTTCCCTAGGACTATCCGGAGCCACGTACGGGGCTGGGCCCCGGGAGCCGACTATTGCCTCAACAACTGTATAATCCCTTCTGAATCTAGCGGCCGGCCCTGGTGGTTGTAGGCCCATGCTTGTAATTGATTTATTGTTCAATAAAATTTTATAAAAAAAAAAAAAAACAAAAAAAAAAAGAAAATGCATTCCCCAGAGACCCTTGCTGGGGATGCCAGCTTGCAAAGTGTTGGCATTTGGCGTTCTGCTGGGTAGCGAAGAGGTCCAGAACAGGGGTGCCCCATCGAGCGAATATGCTGTTGAGGATCCGCTGATCCAACTCCCACTTGTGACATGCTGCCTGCCGTCTGCTTAAAGAGTCCGCCAACACGTTGTGGGTGCCTGGAACATACTCTGCTCGAAGAGAGATGTTGTGGCTGAGCAGCCAGTTCCAAATTTTTTGCGACTCGTGAGAGAGTGTCAGAGAACGACTTCCACCCTGCTTGTTCAAATAGTGCATTGTCGTGGTATTGTCGGTCCGGACAAGCACTAGAGAGTTTCTGATTCGTGGAAGGAAAGCCACAAGAGCGAGATACACTGGCCGCAGCTCCAGAAGATTTATGTGAAGTTTCTTCTCGGAAAGGGACCATTTTCCGCTTATCTGCAGTTCTTGAAGGAAAGCTCCCCAGCCCTCTAGAGGCGTCCGTGGTGATGATATGTGGAGCAGCAGGAAGCAAGAAAGGCAAGCCTTGAGAAAGGTTCTGGGGGCAAGTCCACCACCGTAGAGCCTTTTTGATCATAGGGGTCACCTGGATGACGTCGTCGAAGGACCCCGTACACTGGACCCATTGATCCGAAAGCGCTTCTTGAAGGGGCCGTATGTGAAGGAGACAGTGCGGAACTAACAGGATGCAAGAAGACATCATCCCGAGTAGGGATTTGAAGAGGCGCACTGACAGTGTCTTCTTTGAACTTATACGGAGCGCCAAGTAATGAAGTTTGTCTTTGCCTTCCTGTGATTGAAACGCCTTCCTCTGTATGGTGTCGAGGGTAGCACCCAGAAAACGTATGCAATGGGAAGGCTGAAAGACGGACTTGTCCTGATTGAGAGTCAGCCCCAGACAATTGAAAAGCCTCAGACAGGCGCTGGAAGACCTGAACGCGCCTTCTAGAGAGGGTAATTTGACAAGCCAGTCGTCCAGATATGGGAAGACTTGATGGTGATGTTGTCGTAGGTATGCAGCCACCGGAGCTAGACATTTGGTAAAAATGTGTGGCGCCGATTTGAGTCCAAACGGCAGGACCCGCAACTGGTAATGCCTGCCCGCCACCATGAATCTCAGAAATTTCTTGTGGTTGCGGTGTATTGGAATATGAAAATAGGCGTCTTGTAGGTCTAAAGACACCATGTAGTCGTCCGTATTGAGAAGCTGCAGCACTTCCTGAATGGTGACCATACGAAACAACTGTTTTTTCAAGAACTTGTTTAGATTCCTCAAGCCCAATATCGGTCTCCATTTTTTCTCCTTTTTTCGAATGAGGAAAAAGCGGGAGTAAAACCTGTTTACCCTTTGACCTGGGGGAACCCTCTCTATAGCTCCCTTCTGGAGCATGAGTGCCACCTCCAGGAGTAAAGCACGCACATTTTTGTGACGCATAGGACGGGGAGGAGTTTGGGGAGGAATTTGGATGAACTCAAGAGAATGTCCGAATTGAACTAATTGTAGAACCCAGCGGTACGTAGTTATTTTCTTCCAATTTGTGAGAAAGTGGGAAATTCTTCCTCCAACCTTGGAGGGCAGAGAGGAGTTGGAGACCGGCGGTAGTTGAAAGTCATTGTCGCCGAGCGGCGTCCTTCTGTCTCCCTCCTGTAGGAGAGTAGGGTCTGCTTTCTATGTTCGCCCCCACTTTTTGCTTTTGCTTTACTGGTTTTCGACTTAGATGTGGCTGTGGGCCTGCTAATCAGACCCACAGCCCTGCTGTTCTCTCTCTAAATTAATACTATGTACTTTAGGTGCATAACCCATTTGGATAGGATCACCTTATTGGCCCCTGTACAGTGTACCCTAGGTACCCAGGGCATAGGTGTACCCTAGGCCTACCAGGGGCTGCAGCATGTATTATGCCACCCCTGGCCTGGCCTTCCATTCTGACACAACTGGCTGATCACTCAGCTGGGGCAAGGTCGTGTAATCACCCCTTGCTTAGGTGTAGTATTCCTATACCTAACTTACATATAGACACATGTGTACCTATCAGTCACTCCTATGGCAGGCCTTAACAATCCTGGAGGCAGAGTGCTTGGTAACATGTGAGATGGTGCTCTAGCATGAGCTGAGCCTGTCTGCAGCTTTCGGAACCAAGTCCCTATAGCTGTTCTATGATATAGCCTACCATATACTCTTAAAGTGCCTTATAATCTTAGACGGTTATGGTAACTATGGTTTGGCTTTATCGAAACATGTCGTGTAAGGTGTCTAACACTGTGGAATAATACCCCCATGCCATTTCTGGACATGAGGATATTATTCCCCCCTTCTAGAGGGAAAGACATGTTAAAATCATACTTCACTGTTAGCCTCTGACCAAAGCCTCAGCATCACAAAATGGATGCTGCTGCCACGACACAAGTCTGACCTCCTGCAGCTGGGAGTGATCCCAGCCAGGGAGGCCTGGACAATAGGTTTCCTGCTTGGGGAGGTGCTAGCACCTCCCCAGACAGCCTTTAGTGTATTGGGGCAGGGTGGGCTGAAAGGAATGAGACATGCCTGGGGCACACAAGGTGTTCCTTGCATAGTCCAGTTCAAACCGGCGCTGGGGCACTCCAGCCCCAGCTCTGGCGCGAAACTGGACAAAGGGAAGTGGGTGTAACCACCCCCTCCCAGGTCCCACCCATAAGGCGTGACCTAGCAGGTATCCCAGCCCCCCAGATTAGTATAAGAGTGGGAGTTGGGCCTCAAGACTTTAGATTATCCTGAACCTGCAAACTTGAACAGAAACTCTGGACCTTCGACATTCGACGAAAGAAGAAGACTGAAGAATCTCCCTTGTAGCCAAGGAGTGGCTACCCTGTGCAAACAGGCACCATCAAGAGACTACCCTTTGCTTTGCCCACGTTCTACGAGGAACCGACTGCAGAGCCCGACCAGAGCCTTGACTTCCAGACTTCTCCGACCCTGATCCACATCCACAGCAAAGCTGAGATCCGTGGAGGCGACGAGCGATGTGGGACCGGCTACCTGGGAAAAGTGGCTAGTAACTTAAAGCGCAGCTTCTGAGGCACCCTCGAAGTTGTGCACCGGGGATTGAGAAGCCCCAACCCCAAGCACCATCTGCACCGAAGATCAGCCCCCCACACTCCACGAGTCCTGCGTGGGGTCCTTCTGCATTTTTCCTGCTTGCCGCGTCTGTCCGGTTGCTTGCCCGCTGGCTGGTGGCCTTTGTGACGACGCTCCCTGAAATCTTCTGCGCTGGTTTGGCTCCTCCAGACTGGCTCCCGCTTCTCTGCAAAGAAGAAGCACCCCAGACCTTCCTGGTCTGCACCAGAAGCAAGTCCTCTGTTCTTCGTGGGTTCAGCTTGCCAAGGCTTGGTGAGTCCTAGTCCAACTTCGACGCCGCCGACAGCAAGAGCCTTCGTGGGACAGCTCGCCTCCTGGTCCTGGTCATCCTCGACGCTTCCTGGTCCTCCTGGCTGCAGCGACAAGCTTCACCTTCACCTGCAATCTTCACCACATCGCCTGGTTCCTTCCTGGTTCCACGTGGTCACTGGCTAGTGACCTTGACTCTGTCCCTTCTGCTTGCAGGTTTCCTCTCTTCTTGATCCCAGCCTTGGGATCCACCGGACACTCTTCACTGACTGCCTGTCAGCATCTTTCTTCAGGCATCCATAGGAGTCGACGACGAAAACCGACGCATCTTCACCCCTATGCACCCGCAGCCTGTGGGCTAGGTAACTTGGGTACTCCGGTGCTCATCAGGATAGTGACTATCCTAGTGTCTAGTTTTCCAGTCTCAACTTCCTAGCTACTCCGGAAGTGTCCTAAATCTACCGTTTTCTAAACTGTACTATTGCTATTGACTTTTACGCATTACGCGTGAGTGTTTCCACTCTGCACACGAATCCCGTGGGCCTCCCACTTCCTAACTAACGCTAGTGTAGTGTAGCCCCAGCGATTCCCTAGGCCTAGGCCTATTCTATTTCCGTGACAGTGGTCCTTATACCACTTACTTAGTATATGGTTTGCGTGGCCCCTAGGGCCTAACTGTATTACTTACCTGTGTGACTTAATGTATGCTTAAATAAGACTGTGTTGTACTTACCTCTAATCTCATAAAGAGTGCTGAGGGTTTGACTAGAATAAATACACTTTATTTTATATATATATCTGTTGTGGTGTCCTTTCATTTGGTATTCAAGGGATTATATATGGTATCACAGCTGGCTTCACATGCCATTCAGAGTTTAGCCTAAGACTGCTCTTGTCCATGCTACCACTAGGATAGCTGGTCTATAAGGTTGACTTTACAACCAATCACCATAAGGGTATTTGGACTGATATAAGGTGTACACTAGAACTAGTGACATCATACATCAGGCCAACTTCTCACACCTCCCTTGCCACGAAAGGAAGATTTAGTGTAGGAGGAGTGTTGTTGACGCTGCTGATACTGTGGATGATATTGCTGAGAGGAAGGGAAGGAAGATCGGTGTTGGAAATCTCCTCTAGTAGATGTTTGACCTCTCCCTCTTGAGCCTCGAAAAGAGGGGTTCTGGAATTACAGGGTACCCAAAGCCCTAGCAGTGTCGGTATCCTTCTTAATACCTTGTAATGCCTCATCTATATGTGTGCCAAAGCGAAGTTGGCCATCATATGGCATGTCCAATACCTTGGTTTGTACTTCCGGTCTGAAGGAATTTGCCTTCAACTAACCCTGGCGACGTAACACAGCTGTGCCCGCGAGTTGGCGAAATCCGGTAGAGGCAATATCCATTGCACAGTCTATAATTTCAGAGGCAGATCTCTCCCCCCCAGTAAGATCTTCTTTGCCTCTTCCTTCGACTCTTCAGGTAAGTTTGTTAGGTATGGCGCAATATCTACCCACATCTGCCGATTATAACGTTCCAACAGTGCTAAGGAGTTGGAAGCACGAACAGTCAACGCAGACATGGACGAAAAGCGCTTACCAATGTTGTCCAGTCGCCTACCCTCTTTATCTGGCGGAGCAGTCAGCAAAGCAGATGGATTTTTTTACTTTATCTGAGCGGCTTGGGTAATGACAAAGTCCGGTTTCAGATGGCCTGTGAGGCAAGCTGGAGCGGTATCTGGCGCTTTATATTTCTTATCCAGCCGAGGCAAAACTGGAGGGACCGAGGAAGGGTTCTGCATAATCTTTATCCCTTGTTCCCAAATGTAGTCTATAATAGGGATAGATCTAACCGACTTTTTGAAAGGCTCTTTAAAATCGTAGAGGAAACAATCCTGTTGGTGCGAGGGCATAGCAATTTGAAAGCGCTGCGCCGCTCTCTCTACGATGTTATGAAAGCCTCCAATGTCCTCCGGAGGCGAGTCAGCTGTGGTAGGAATGGGAGAAGCTGGACAGGGAAGAATGTAATCATCCCATTCGTCCCGATTAGAATGGGAATCCTGAAGCTCTCCTTCTTCATGTTCCTCATCTTCTTCGTCATCTGTAGAGAGACGAGGTGGTGATGTGACAGGCTCAGACTGCAAAATCAATGGAGGGGGTCGTGGCCTTGTTGTTGGAGGCACAACCGGCATTGGAGAACGAGCCGACGTTGGAAACCGCTGCTTATAGTCGGAGATAAGGAATTGTAGATCAGAGACCAGGGACGCGGCCAGACAAACCATGGAAGGTGGAGGCGGATGATATTTCTCAGGTGAAATCTCCTGATATTCCTGTCCATGATCTTCGTAGTCGGAGCTATCTTGGTATTTAACATGCAGCTGCGACGGACTTGTCGCTGTACGGAACATACTGCCGTCGTCAGAGTCTTCCTCCTCCAAAAGCTGAACTGGAGGCAGGAGCTGGACCCTACTAGGTGAAGTCAGGGCCGGTGTCAGTGCACGTTTTGTAATTTTGAGGTGCACATATGTACTTTGTACATCAGGGCCCATCGACGGTAGAGTCGTCGACGGTGGAGTGTGGACAGGCATCATTGAAAGTTGAGACACCTTCGTCAGGGCCATAGTCGACGGTGTCGTCGATGACGACGATGAAGGTTTCGTCAACGATGTCGTCGACGATGAAGGCTTCGTCGACGGAGCCGTCGTCGACAGGGTCCTCGTCGACGATGATGTCGAACATCAACGAGGCAGCTGTAGTCGATGGTGTTGTCGTCGACGCCGTCGACGACGATCGCAGTGACGACAGCAGCTTGGATGACGACGTCTTTTTCATTTTCAGCGTCGACGAGACAGACATACCGGCCGTCGACAATGGAGTTGTCGTCGTCGATGAAGACAAGGAATGAGACTCGACAGAAGTAGACACTGTCGGCGTCGACGAGGTGACATAAACTGCCGTCGATGTAGATTTCCTCGTCGATGAAGCCACCGTCGACGAGGTCGTCGTCGTCGACAGGGTGGAAGAAGGCTTCCTAAAGGCATGTGGAACTTCCTGAGGAGAAACTTTCACTGGCAGAGTCTTAGGAGGGACCTCTGAAGACTTTTTATGCGCCTTCTTTTGAGGTGGCTGCGACGAAGGACCCGGAGATGCCACCCTTGGTCTCTTCTGAGAGGAGATGGAAGAGCCCTCACTTTCCTCAGAGGACAATACTGCATCCTTATCATTAAGCCTCTGCAGCCAAATTAAGAGGCGCCCTTCACGGTCTTTAAGGGTCTTGGAGGAGAAGGTACGACATACCTTACAATCCTTTGAAGAGTGGCTAGGATAAAGGCAGTAGAGACAGTCCTTATGTTGATCGTCCACATGAAGCCTCTTTTTCCCAGAGGAAGCACAAGACCTGAAAAGGCCTTTCTTTGGAGTGTCTGCCATGAGGAACTAAACAACTTCTCACAGAAAATATAAATTTGTAGCAAGAAACACTGGAAATCCAGAAAACGAGAAGCAATGAGCAGAGCTCAGTGGAGACTCCCTTAGCACGACGTGCGGTAGAAAATCTGAGGGACTAGAGCTCCTTCCAGGAAGGTTCTAGAGGGTGGTACTAGCTGATTGGCTACTCTCCAAAGTTCGGTCCTTTTTTACATAAGGACGTGGATATGTTACTAAGGTAAGGCCTTTTTGGCCTATTACTCTATATGTCTACTGAGACATTGCTTCGTTTATTTACCGGGGACTCCCATCCCGATGACGGGGAATGATTCAGGCATGTGAATCTATGAAAGATACCCTAATACTGGATAACTGAGTCTAACTATACCGTCCCTGTAATCTTTGTTTTTTTCAGCAAATTTCTAGTTTTTTTTTAAACGTTAAGTAAGATGCATATCACAATGGATGATGGGGGGTTGGAAGCAGGGCCTGGCATTGTACTGCCCCCACCCAAGCTTGGTGCTCCTGCCTTCCCTCCTCCTAGCCATCCATTGTCCAAGTCCATGTCCCTGCTCCCTTATTACA
This sequence comes from Triturus cristatus, assembly GCF_964204655.1. NCBI lineage: Eukaryota > Metazoa > Chordata > Amphibia > Caudata > Salamandridae > Triturus > Triturus cristatus. The sequence goes on along the minus strand of NC_140594.1, from coordinate 1,135,103,083 downwards.
GCCCTGTGTGGCCGTTGTTCTGCCACTGGCCTTCCCGCCTTCTCTGAACAGTTAGCTTGCTGCCCCATCCAACTCCTCCCTATACTCTGTTGTCTGAATCCATGGGCTAGCCTCCTCCCTCCTGCCATGCATGGTCTGATGTGCTGCCAAAGCCCTCCATTTAGCATCATGGACCAGTTCACTCCTCCTGCCCCCCATTGCCCAATTCTATGCCCCATCATTGACCTCCTGCTTAGCCTCTGTGCTTAGCTTGCTGCTCCTTTTCTCCTTCCCCCTGCCCTCCCGATGGGCCCGATTCACAGAACTAACTTAAGACAAAATCCTAAACTTACTACCATTTTGGTATTCACAGAAGGCACTTCCTCATTTTGGTATTCACAGAAGGCACTTACTCATTTCTGTATTCACAGAAGTTAGGAGTCCTAACTTTAGGACTCCTAACTGGGAGTAAGGGAATCAGCAACTGACGCTCCCCAGGAGGACGAGTCTCTTCCGTCATACTTTTGTATTCTTTAAGACAGCGAACCACACACACCTCGTCGCCTCCACGGGTCTCAGCTTTGCTGTCGATGTGGATCTGGTTTAGAGGTGTCTGGAAGTCACGGCGCTGGTCAGTCTCTGCAGTCGTCCCTCGTAGGATATAGTCGCAAAGCAAGCTGCGGTCGCTGGATGGTGCCTGGTTGCCCAGGGTGGTCACTCCTTGGCCACAAGGGAGATTTCTTCAGTCTTCTTCCTGAGGTCGAATGTCGAAGGTCCAGAGTTTCTGTTCAAGTTGCAGATTCAGGTTAATCTAATTTAGCAGGGCTCAGCTACCTACTGATATACTGGGCTAGTGGGCTGGGCTACCTGCAAGGTCCCTCCTATGGGTGGGACCAGGAAGGGGAGTGGTTACACCCCCTTTCCTTTGTCCAGTTTCGCGCCAGAGCTGGGGCTGGAGTGCCCCAGCGCCGGTTTGAACTGGACTATGCATGGGACACCTTGTGTGCCCCAGGCAGTGTCTAGTTTCTTTCATCCCTCCCTGCCCCAATACACTAAGGCCTGTCTGGGGTGGTGCTAGCACCTCCCAAGGCAGGAAACCTATTCTCCAAGCCTCCCTCGCTGGAAGGACTCCCAGCAGCAGGAGGTCAGACTTGTGTCTGTGGCAGCAGCATCCATTTTGTGATGCTGGGTCTTTGATTAACTTTAACCGGGTAAGTAGGTTTCAACATGTCTTCTCCCTCTAGAAGGGAGGAATAATATCCTCATTGCCAGAAATGGTATGGGGGTATTATTCCAAAGCGTTAGACACCTTACACGACATGTTTCGATAAAGCCAAACCATAGTTACCATAACCGTTTAAGATTATAAGGTACTTTAAGAGTATATGGTAGGCTATATCATAGAACAGCTATAAGGACATGGTTCCGAAAGCTGCAGACAGGCTCAGCTCATGCTAGAGCACCATCTCACATGTTACCAAGCACTCTGCCTCCAGGATTGTTAAGGCCTGCCATAGGAGTGGCTGATATGTACACATGTGTCTATATATAAGGTAGGTGTAGGAATACTACACCTAAGCAAGGGGTGATTACACGACCTTGCCCCAGCTGAGTGTTCAGCCAGTTGTGTCATAATGGAAGGCCAGGCCAGGGGTGGCACAATACATGCTGCAGCCCCTGGTAGGCCTAGGGTACACCTATGCCCTGGGTACCTAAGGTGCACTATACAGGGGCCAATAAGGTGATCCTAACCATTTGGGTTATGCACCTAAAGTACATAGTATAAATTTAGAGAGAGAACAGCTGGGCTGTGGGTCTGATTAGCAGGCCCACAGCCACATCTAAGTCGAAAACCAGTGAGGCAAAAGCAAAAAGTGGGGGTGAACATAGAAAGCAGACCCTACTCTCCTACACAACCCCCCCCCCCCAAACTTAGGGACATTAAACTAACCTTGACCAGTTGAGTCTTCATTTTCTAAGTGGAAATATCTGGAGAATCACTCTGCATTGGCATGGTCAGTCCCAGGTCTATGTTCCACTGTGAAGTCCATCCCCTGTAGGGAAATGGACCACCTAAGGAGTTTGGGATTTTCACCCTTCATCTGATTTAGCCACAAGAGGGGCTTATGGTCTGTCTGAATCTTGAAGTGAGTGCCAAACAAGTATGGCCTCAGCTTCTTCAGGGCCCAAACCACAGCAAAGGCCTCCCTCTCAATAGCTGACCAACGTTTCTCTCTAGGGGTCAGCCTTCTACTAATAAAAGCAATGGGCTGGTCTTGACCATCTACATTTAGTTGTGAAAGAACAGCTCCCACACCCAACTCAGAAGCATCTGTCTGGACTATGAACTCTTTGGAGTAGTCTGGACTTTTCAGAATAGGTGCACTGCACATGGCCTGCTTCAGGTAATCAAATGCTTTTTGAAAGCTTACTGTCCACTGAACTTTCTTTGGCATCTTCTTAGAGGTCAAGTCATTAAGAGGTGTCACAATGGACCCATAGTTCTTAACAAACTTTCTGTAGTACCCAGTCAGGCCCAAGAAAGATCTGACCTGAGTCTGGGTAATTGGAGGAGTCCAGTTCTTTATGGTCTGGATCTTGCTCTCCAGTGGTTGAACCTGACCCCCACCGACTAGGTGGCCCAGGTACACAACCTTGCTCTGCCCTATCTGGCACTTAGTGGCCTTGATAGTGAGGCCTGCCTTTTGCAGGGCCTCTAAAACATTCCTCAGGTGGACCAGGTGATCCTCCCAGGTGGAGCTAAAGACAGCAATATCATCAAGATAAGCTGCACAGAAGTCATCCAGGCCTGTAAGGACTTGATTCACCAGCCTTTGGAAAATGGCAGGTGCATTCTTCAAACCAAAGGGCATTACCACAAATTGATAATGTCCTCCTGGGGTCGAGAAAGCAGTTTTGGCCTTTGCATTCTCAGCTAGTCTGATTTGCCAGTAGCCTGCTGTCAGGTCAAATGTACTCAAAAACTTGGCAGCTGCCAATCTGTCAATGAGCTCATCTGCCCTAGGTATTCGGTGGGCATCTGTCCTAGTGACAGCATTGAGACCTCTGTAGTCCACGCAAAACCTCATCTCTCTCTTACCATCTTGGGTGTGATGTTTTGGCACAAGAACTACAGGACTAGCCCAAGGGCTCTCTGAAGGTTCAATGACTCCCAGCTCCAACATTTTTGTACCTCAACTTTTATGCAGTCCCTGACATGGTCAGGTTGCCTGTAGATTCTACTCTTCACAGGCAGACTGTCACCAGTGTCCACCTCATGGGTGCGCCAGTTTGTCTGACTTGGGGTCAGGGAGAACATATGTCTGTAGGATTGCAGAACCTGTCTACAGTCCTGTTGCTGATGATCAGTGAGGCTGTCAGAAAAGACCACACCATCAACTGAGCCATCATCAGGGTTCTGAGTCAACAGGTCTGGGAGAGGGTCACTCTCTTCCTCCTGCCCCTCATCTGTAGCCATGAGTAAGCCCATGTCTGCCCTGTCAACATATGCCTTCAATCTGTTGACATGAAGCACCCTGTGGGGGCTTCTGGGAGTCCCAAGGTCCACCAAGTAGGTGACTTCTCCCTTTTGCTCAACAATAGTGTGGGGTCCAGACCATTTGTCTTGGAGTGCTGCTGGGGCCACTGGCTCCAACACCCACACTTTCTGCCCTGGCTGGTACACAGTCAGCACAGCCTTTTGGTCATGCCAAGCTTTTTGGAGTTCTTGGCTTGCCTCAAGGTTTTTAGAAGCCTTCTTCATGTACTCTGCCATCCTGGAGCGGAGACCAAGTACATAATCCACTACATCAAGTTTGGGTTGTCTGAGAGGTCTCTCCCATCCTTCCCTTACTAAACATAGGGGTCCCCTTACAGGATGCCCAAACAAAAGCTCAAAAGGGCTGTAGCCAACCCCCTTTTGTGGGACCTCTCTGTAAGCAAACAGAAGGCAGGGTAAAAGGATGTCCCATCTTTGCCTAAGCTTGTCTGGTAACCCTTTTATCATCCCTTTTAGGGTCTTGTTGAACCTTTCAACAAGCCCATTGCATTGTGGGTGATAGGGGGTAGTGAATTTGTAGTTTACACCACACTCCTTCCACATTGCAGTCAAATATCCTGACATGAAGTTGGCACCTTTGTCAGACACAACCTCCTTTGGAAAACCCACTCTGGAGAAGACTCCAAGTAGGGCTCTTGCCACAACAGGTGTTGTTGTGGTCCTCAGGGGTATAGCTTCTGGATACCTGGTGGCATGGTCCACTATCACCAGTATAAATCTGTGCCCAGATGCTGTAGGGGGGTCCATTTGTCCTACAATGTCTCCCCACTCTCTCAAAGGAAACCCCCACCACAGGCAGTGGTATGAGGGGGGCCTTTGTGGTGCCACCTGATTTGCCACTGGCTTGGCAGGTGACACAGCAGCGACAAAACTCCTTGGTATCTTCTGACATATGAGGCCAGTGAAAGTGAGGGACAAGTCTGTCCAAAGTCTTGTTCTGGCCTAAGTGTCCTGCAAGGGGAATATCATGGGCCAAGGTAAGAAGGAAGCCTCTGAAGCTCAGTGGTATGACCAACCTTCTGGACGCACCACGCTTGGGGTCTCCAGCCTCTGAGTACAGTAGCCCTTCATCCCAATACACTCTATGGGTACCTTGAGCATTCCCTGCAGCCTCAGCAGCAGCCTGCTGTCTGGGGGGTTCAAGAGAAGGACAGTCTAATTGAGCCTGCCTCAGATCTGCCGTTGAAGGTCCCCCTGTCCCAAGAAACTCAACCTGATCAGGTTCCAGTTCTTCTAGGACAGTTCCTTCAGGGCTCTCAGAATCATCCTCCTGTGAGGGCTGATCCACCACCTGAGGCAGGGGGGAAAGGCACAGCCTTGACCCTACTGCTCGTTCTCTTGGGTTGTGTCTGGTCCATTGTCCCAGGATCCAGCACTTGTTCAGTGTTACACTTTTTGGCCTGTGACCTCGTCACAGCAAGGACATGTGCATCTATCCCCAGCATTTCTGCATGGGTCCTATACTCCACTTCAGACCAAACTGAAGTTTCAAGGTCATTTCTCAACAGACACTCTACAGGAAGGTCTGAACTTACCACAACTTTCTTGAGGCCAGTTACCCCTCCTCAGGAGAAGTTAACAATTGCCACACTATGGGAGGTAGTGGCATTGCTAGCGTTGGTCACTAGGTAATTCTCACCTAGCATGATCTGTCCAGGGTCCACAAAGGCAGGTGTCACCATTGTGACACTAGCCCCAGTGTCCCTGTAGGCCTGAGCCATTCTATTATTGATAAAAGGAGTCTGTCTGTACTTGCCCAGGTTACTGGGACCCACAGCAGAGGACAAAGCTATGTCCCCATCACAGATCAGAACAGCCTGGGTGGGTATCCTGACTAGGCCAGAATCCTCCTCAGTTCCCAGGGTTAACCCTACTACACCCTTTTGCTGGGAACCACCACTTACAGCTGTACTAGGGGGTACAGTTGCCTTAGGGGCAATGGTGGCTGGGGGCTTATCCTTTTTGGTGCACTCACTAAACCAATGTGAGTTGGACTTACAATAGTTGCACCATGGTTTCTTTTGGCCATCTTTCTTTTTATCCTTTTTGGGACCTCCCTCCCCCTGAGCCTTTTGGGGGCCTGGTGAAGACTTCTGGTCTTTTTGTTTCTGATCATTGCCCTTCTGGTCTGCCTTTTTCTGATCACCGCCCTGGTTCTGGTTTTTCTGCTTAACTCTAGTCCTGACCCACCTATCTGCCTTCTTTCCCAATTCCTGGGGAGAAGTTAGGTCAGAGTCAATCAAGTGTTGATGCAGCAGCTGGTTTTGACAGTTATTAAGGATTTGGTCTCTCATGATCAAATTATACAATCCTGTATAGTCCTTAACCTTACTACCCAATAACCAGCCTTCCAAAGCCTTAGTGGCACAATCTACAAAGTCAGTCCAGTCCTGAGTCTGTGTCTTCTGGGTATCCCTGAACAACAACCTGTATTGTTCAGTGGTTAGGCCGAACCCATCAATCAGAGCACTCTTCAGGACAGTGTAATTGTCACCATCCTCATCACTAACTGTGAGGAGCTTGTCTCTACCTTTCTCAGAGAAGGAGAGCCACAAGATAGCTGCCCACTGACTTTGGGGTACCTGCTGTACTTTGCAGGCTCTTTCCAAAGCAGTTATCCATTTGTGGATGTCATCCCCACACTTGTAGGGAGGGACAATCTTGCTCAGGTTTCTATTATCATAGGTCCTGTCTCTATCCTTAGGGATATTGCTGCCACCAGTGGGATCTAACTCATTTTCCTACTCCCTGCTGACGAGAGGCAACTACCTCGAAACACGTGTCCAGGGATGGCACACGCCACGCATACTTGCATTCACACTCGAGCATAGGTGTATCCGCCGACGCTGACCTTCAGGGACCATTTTCATTGGGGGAACACGACTGGTAGGTGTAGCAGTGTGCGACCAATTGGGATCTAACCCACTTAACTTTTGCTCTCTGGCCAGAGCAAGCTTCTCTTTGGCAAGGGCAAGTTCTTCCCTTTCAATCCTCAGATTGGCTTCCCTCATTCTGGCCTGATGCTCTTTTCTCTGTGGAGAAGTTATTCCCCTGTGAGAAGAGGCATTGGATCTATTAGAGACATGGGAGTGGATAGATTCCCTTGAAGGGGATCTTCCTCTCCTGCTTCCCTGCTTAAGTCCACCTGAGGGTCTGAATGGGGGGACCCCATTCAGACTCCCATGTAGGCTTAAGTTAGCCTGGCTAAGTCTTCCTACTTTAACCTGGCTGTCTACCTCTTCTTCTGAAGTCTCCTCTGACTCATCTGTATCAGTATGGTGAGGGGAATCTCCTGTAGAGGGTAGGCCCTCATTGGTACTTAGGGTACCATCTTGGGAGGCTTTCTGAATATCATATTCTTCTAGGAGCTCCACTAGATAGATGAGGGTAGGGTTTGCACCCTGTTTTAACTTTCTGGAGGTACACAATTGTCTCATCTCCTGAAAAGTTAGGGTATCATATCTGGAGGGTATCCTTCTAGGAAGGCCCTCCCCTGAGAGAGTATCATCTTGATCTCCTCTCAGAGACATGATCTAGTGAGGGTGTGGTGTGTGCACCTACCTACACTAGTTGTATCTACTAAACCTCTCTAGTAGTTGTAGTCAGGGTGTGCTAGGCCCTTCAACCCACAACAACTAAGTCCAGTAGGACTTACGTATTTATAATCTATGTTATATGTACCTAACAATATCTGTGTGATCTTTCAATTTAGTATCTCAAGATTACAATGGTATTAACAACAGCAAGCTCAGATCCCAACCGCTGCTCACCAATGTGAGAAGTTGGCCTGATATATGCTGTCACTAATTCTAGTGTACACTTGTATCAGTCCAAACAACCCTTATGTTGATTGGTTGTAAAGTCAACCTTATAGACCAGCTATCCTAGTGGTAGCATGGACAAGAGCAGTCTTAGGCTAAACTCTGAATGGCATGTGAAGCCAGCTGTTATACCATTTGTAATCCCTTGAATACCAAATAAAAGGACACCACAACAGATATATATAAAAAATAGAATGTATTTATTCTAGTCAAACCCTCAGCACTCTTTATGAGATTCGAGGTAAGTACAACACAGTCTTATTTAAGCATACATTAAGTCACACAGGTAAGTAATACAGTTAGGCCCTAGGGGCCACGCAAATCATATACTAAGTAAGTGGTATAAGAACCACTGTCACGAACACAGGATAGGCCTAGGCCTTGGGAATCGCTGGGGCTACACTATACTACCAAAGGTTAGGAAGTGGGAGGCCCACGGGATTCAGGTGCAGAGTGGAAACACTCACGCGTAATGCGTAAAAGTCGATAGAAATAGTAGTTATTAGAATTTAACAGTTTTAGGACACTTCTGGAATAGCTAGAAAGTCGAGACTCGGAAACTAGAACCTAGGATAGTCCATACCCTTGTGAGCACCGGAGTACTCAAGTTACCTAGCCCACGGGCTGCGGGTGCATAGGTGTGAACTTGCGTCGGGTTTCGTCATTGACTTCTATGGATGCCTGAAGGAAAGTTGCTGACAGGCAGTTAGTGAAGAGTGTCCGGTGGATCCCAAGGATGTAATCAAGAAGGAAGGATACCTGCAAGCAGAAGGGACAGAGTCTAGGTCACCAGCCAGGAGCCAGGAAGGAACCAGGAAGGAACCAGGCGATGTCGTGAAGATGCAGGTGAAGAGGTGAAGCTTGTCGCAGCAGCCACGGGTACCAGGAGGCGTCGAGGACGATCAGGACCAGGAGACGAGCTGTCCCACGAAGGCTCTTGCTGTCGGCGGCGTCGATGTCGAGCTAGGACCCAACAAGCCTTGGCAAGTGGAACCCACGCGGGATGGAGGACTTGCTTCTGGTACAGACCAGGAAGGTCTGGGGTGCTTCTCTTTCACAGAGGAGCGGGTGCCAGTCTGGAGGAGCCGGACCAGCAAGATGAAAACAAAGGTCCGTCGTCGCAGAGGCTACTAGCCAATGGGCCAGCAACCGGACAACACGTCGAGCAACTCAGGTGCAGAAGGGCCCCACTCAGAACACGTGAAGTGTGGGGAGCTGATCTTCTTTGCAGATGGTGCTCAGGATTGGGGCTTCTCAATTCCCCAAGCACAGCCTCGAGGAAGCCTCAGAAGTCGCGCTAGTCAGTTACTAGCCACTTTTCCCAAGTCGCCGGTCCCACGTCGCCTCCACGGGTCTCAGCTTTGCTGTCGATGTGGATCTGGTTCAGAGGTGTCTGGAAGTCACGGCGCTGGTCAGTCTCTGCAGTCATCCCTCGTAGGATTCGGTTGCAAAGCAAGCAGCGGTCGCTGGATGGTGCCTGGTTGCCCAGGGTGGTCACTCCTTGGCCACAAGGGAGATTTCTCCAGTCTTCTTCCTGAGGTCGAATGTCGAAGGTCCAGAGTTTCTGTTCAAGTTGCAGATTCAGGTTAATCTAATTTAGCAGGGCTCAGCTACCTACTGTTATACTGGGCTAGTGGGCTGGGCTACCTGCAAGGTGCCTCCTATGGGTGGGACCAGGAAGGGGAGTGGTTAGACCCCCTTTCCTTTGTCCAGTTTCACGCCAGAGCTGGGGCTGGAGTGCCCCAGCGCCGGTTTGAACTGGACTATGCATGGGACACCTTGTGTGCCCCAGGCAGTGTCTAGTTTCTTTCATCCCTCCCTGCCCCAATACACTAAGGCCTGTCTGGGGTGGTGCTAGCACCTCCCAAGGCAGGAAACGTATTGTCCAAGCCTCCCTCGCTGGAAGGACTCCCAGCAGCAGGAGGTCAGACTTATGTCTGTGGCAGCAGCATCCATTTTGTGATGCTGGGGCTCTGGTTAACTTTAACCGGGTAAGTAGGTTTCAACATGTCTTCTCCCTCTAGAAGGGAGGAATAATATCCTCATTCCCAGAAATGGTATGGGGGTATTATTCCAAAGTGTTAGACACCTTACACGACATGTTTCGATAAAGCCAAACCATAGTTACCATAACCGTTTAAGATTATAAGGTACTTTAAGAGTATATGGTAGGCTATATCATAGAACAGCTATAAGGACATGGTTCAGAAAGCTGCAGACAGGCTCAGCTCATGCTAGAGCACCATCTCACATGTTACCAAGCACTCTGCCTCCAGGATTGTTAAGGCCTGCCATAGGAGTGGCTGATAGGTACACATGTGTCTATATATAAGGTAGGTGTAGGAATACTACACCTAAGCAAGGGGTGATTACACGACCTTGCCCCAGCTGAGTGTTCAGCCAGTTGTGTCATAAGGGAAGGCCAGGCCAGGGGTGGCACAATACATGCTGCAGCCCCTGGTAGGCCTAGGGTACACCTATGCCCTGGGTACCTAAGGTATACTATACAGGGGCCAATAAGGTGATCCTAACCAATTGGGTTATGCACCTAAGGTACATAGTATAAATTTAGAGAGAGAACAGCTGGGCTGTGGGTCTGATTAGCAGGCCCACAGCCACATCTAAGTCGAAAACCAGTGTAGCAAAAGCAAAAAGTGGGGGTGAACATAGAAAGCAGACCCTACTCACCTACAAAAGGGTTTTATCAAGGTAAAACTTCAATACCCTCTGGAGGTCTAGAGAATGTAAGGCTCTCTCCGGGGGAGTGGTTGCTTGAGGAAAGAAAGTGGGCAAATTGATAACCTGGTTGATGTGAAAATCCGAGACCACCTTGGGCAGGAAACTCGGATGAGTCCGCAGCACCACTCTATTGGCGTGGAAAACAGTGTAAGGCTCCTTGCAGCACAGGGCCTGAATCTCACTTACCCTGCGGGCTGAAATGATGGCTACTAAGAAAGCAGCCTTCCAGGTCAAATGCTGCAACGATGCCTCATGGATAGGCTCAAAAGGAGCACCCATCAATTTGGTGAGAACAATGTTAAGTTGCCAGGGACGCGAATGGGACCTCACTGGCGGAAACACTTTCTTAAGCCCCTCTAGGAAATCTTTGACCACAGGCAGTTGAAAGAATGAGGTCTGGGTAGGGAACTTTCTATAAGCTGTGATAGCAGCTAAGTCGACCCTGATGGAGGAGTACTTTAAGCCAGACCTTGCCAAGTGCAGTAAGTATGGAAGAATCACTTGTTCTTGACCTTGAGTCTGATCAAGAGCGTTGTCCTTACACCTAAGGTAAAATCTCTTCCACTTGAAGGCATAAGTCTTTCTGGTGGAGGGCCTCTTTGCTTCTCGAAGAATGTTCATACAGTCAGCCGAAAGGAGCCATGCAGTCAACCGGAGGGAGGGAAGGTTGGGATGGAACACTCTCCCCTCGTTCTTGGTCAATAAGTCCGGGCGGCAGGGCAGCCTCCGGTGTGGAACCTCTGACAGTTGAAGGAGATCCGGGTACCACCACTGCCGTGGCCACTCCGGTGCTATCAGGATCATTCTGGTATTGGTAATGTAGAATTTCTGTATGACCGCCGGGATTAGAGGGAGAGGAGGAAAAGCGTACAGCAATGTCTGCGACCAGCTGATCAAAAGTGCATTCCCCTGTGATCCCTGCTGGGGATACCTGGAGGCGAAGACGGGGGATTTCTTGTTTGCCGCGTCTGCGAATAGATCGATGTCCGGCACTCCCCATTGCCGGAAAACCTCCTGAGCGACATCTTCGTTGAGCACCCAGTCGTGCGCTTCTACGAAGTCTCTGCTGAGGCCGTCTGCCTGCACATTCAGGGTTCCTGGCAGGTGGACTGCGATGATTGAGAGGCCTCTCGCCAGCAGCCAATGCCAAATGGAATGGGCTTCCAAAGACAGGACTCGTGACCTGGTGCCTCCTTGCTTGTTCAGATAGAACATAGTTGTTGTATTGTCTGTCTGAATCTGGATGTGGCTGGATTGAAGAGACCGGTACAGGGATTTGAGCGCCAGATGGACCGCCCGTAGTTCCAAGAAGTTGATGTGATAACTTCTTTCTGTCTCGGACCAGAGACCTTGTACCTGAAGCTGGTCCATATGAGCCCCCCAGCCTTGCATTGAGGCATCTGTGACCACTGTCCGTGTTGGAGGCACCTGATGAAAAAGGACTCCCTGCAGCAGGTGAGAACGCTTCATCCAGCATTTGATGGAGTCCCTGGCAGCTTGGTGGAGAGAGATACGATCTTCCCAGCGACCTAACCTCTGAGACTATTGATCCTCAAGCACCTGTTGTAAAGGCTGCATGTGAAGACGTGCATTGGGTACAATGTAGATGCACGAGGCCATCGATCCCAGTAGTGAAGACACTTGCCTGGCTGTGGGAAGTGCTGTGTCGAGAAGAGTTTGGCACTTGAGAAGCATTGATGATAACCTCTCCTCCGAAGGACACACGCTTGCCACTGCGGAGTCTAGGGAGGCGCCCAGATAGTGTATCCGTTGAGTGGGGTTGAGGACCAACTTTTTGTAGTTGACTTGCAACCCCAAGGAATGCAGCAGGTTGAGGCAGTACGAGAGATGGCTCTACAGTAGCACAGGTGTGGAACTTTTTAGGAGCCACTCTGAGGAAATATGAATTTTGTGATCAGTTATGTCCCCTATCGTAGACCCCAACGGCTCCATGTGCATGCTATAAGTACATGTATGTTCCCTCCTGCTCCAGTTCTGAAGACGCAAATATATGTGCGTCCACCGTCAACATGTCCTCTTTCAGATCCGCCATGAATGGGTCAGATATTCCATTCCTAAGTATGAAAGGCCACCGACTTTATGTGGTTCACTTTCCACATTTCACAGATTCAGGCGAGTAGGCCCGAATTCTGTCATCAAGCCTTTTCCTGCCTTCTGCCTCTGAAAGCTCCAGTCTGAGCCTGCATCTGGGACCATGAACTTTGTCTTACTCCTTGCGCGGCTAACGGTGCCTGATCCAGCCTGTCGCCTGCCAAAAACTGTATTTCACCTTCGAGATTATCTCCTTCGCTCCTCATCCGATGCATTCCTGTCTAGCAGTTTAGGTAAACATTCCTCCAGCTACCGTGCAAAGGGCCAGGCCTCGCTGTCCTCATGCAAGTAATTCATAGCCCCGTTACCATGGAATATTCCTACCCCCTCGCATCTAGTGTAGACACTTAGACGCTTGTACACGCACTAACAGTCAGTATAGTCAGTATAGAATAAGATTCTATCCTAAGAGACCTTTCCTTTTGGATAACACAGTTCTTTAAACATAGGATATTAGATATGATTTGGAATTAGGTTGACATAACCCCAGACTTCTGTCTCCACATGTAGAGCTAAATGTCAAGTCCCCTTCACCCTCTAGTTGCACGTCAATCACACGTCATGCAGCTGCGCGCGCATCTCTGCCACATATTTCTGCTGACATTGCAGGATTCTTCTATGGATCCACCCACTTGTGACATCATGTTTAAATGACGTATTTTAGTTACACCCATGTTTAGTTACGTATGTACAGTTTGTCTGAGTTATCAGCTGTCACGCCTCTTGCATCTGTTTCACTGTAATGCATTTTCTATAAAACCGTTTAACTGTCAATAATATATGCTCCCTTCCTTCCTGAACTTTCGTGGTGATGGAACAGAAGGCCCACAATTCGAATTGTCTTCCTTTGTATAGGAATAAAGCATTTTTAAACCTCTATTACCACGGATTCTGCCTCTTATATTTACTGAGTTATTCTTGATAGATTTTACCGCATAAAAAATAGTACCGGTAACGAAATATTTACCACATAAATTGGCGCCCGAACAGGGACACTTTCTCATCTCACGCGCCGGCGGTGCGTTGCAGGCCCGGTCTCCTGCCACAGCTGAACGGACAAAAACGCGTACCCGCAGGATTTCCTGTATCTCCCTCCGGCCAAGCGGGGACGACTGAGGCTGCGATCAACACCCAGACGAGGCGGTGAGAAGTGCGAAGTATCCCGACCAGAGCCTAGCTGAGAGAGCAAGATCCGAGGTATACAGAGTCCCACCAGGTTCCGAAGTTCCGAGTCCAGTCGAGTCGAGTCCAGTCCGGTCCAGTTTCAGTTCCGTTCCGAGGCCTTCCGTTCCGAGCTACCCAGTGAGTACCATTATCGGGGAGGCATTTTACGTGCACATAGTCTGTGCCGGTCAAGACGGGTTTGGGTACACAAATCCGGTCTGCACTGTTTTAGCAGTGTATCTGTACTGTTTAGCAGTATATATAGTAATATAGTATGTCTTGCATATAAATAAGTATTATCTAGTGTCAGTATTATGTCAGTAACTAGTTTTCTATTAGTTATCATTGTTCGTTAAAACTGTTAAGCGTTAAATGTTTTAATACGTTCTATATATTGTGGGGTGAATGACTGTTCATTATTGTGTTTTCTTGTATAAAGTGTGTTCTAGAAACAAGATCTAAAAATGCCGCTCTTTTCGAAACTAAGACAGATCAAAACTAGAAAAGGTGTACTCGAAGAAGCCGTTCCCATTCCACCTAGGGATACTCCAGGATACTTCATGTATCATAAGCATGGTCTAGATGCCGTATTATTTCTTGATTTATGGGTGGACTACACCAAAGAATTACCAGAGAGTCAGAGATGGCCCGCAGCGGGGACCTGGGATGCAGATTGCATCATGAGAGTAGAAGAAGAATTATGGAAAAAGAAAGCCAGACAGTCACAGAAAGATGCTATTGAATTATGGCGTAAAGAATCATACAGACGTACAGAAAAAGCACACAGACAGGAAGAGAAAGGTAGAGAGAATTCAAATAAAACTCGAGAAAATCTATTACTTGAGGAAGGTACTCGAGTAAACTCAGAACAAGTAGATAGACAAAGAAACGCCCTTATGAATGGTATGTATCCACTTCTGGCCGAAGGGTTACCTAAGGCTACTCAGGAAATGCCAAAAGACTTGCCACCTCCATTGTTTCCGATAAAAGCACATCCCAAATCACATCCCAAAACAGCAAAGGACGTTTTTCTTTCCTCCTATTTAGATGACGCTGCTCCCGAATATGCTAATGCCATACCACACACACCGCTTGCCGATGGTGTTCAACACCAAGAGCATCCGTCTGTATCCCCGCAATTACAAACTCCTACACAAGTTTCAACAGACCCGTCCGTTTCTACAGTTTTTCCCGCATCTACAATCTCTATCCTACACCCAACGAATCCTTTCGTGCCTAGCACCTCAGACGGTGCTACAGGAGGTACGACAGACATGTTTGCCACTCCGCCGCGAAATAAACAGACTCTTAGAGATTTAGCCCTCCAACGTACGCCCAAACTAGCAACTCCCGACATGCTTAAGGAACTTCTAGTAGATTGTAGATATGATCCTGTGCCCGGTAAACGGGACGAAATGCTGCTGTCATCATTACGTATTCGACGAGCTGCAATATATTTAACGAAGCTACCAGGAATGACTACACATTTAGAAAGAATGTATCACTTTGTCCAGTCAGGGCGAAGTCCTGAAAGTATTAGCAGAGCCATGGAGTACCAGAAAGCGGAGGTACAGGGACAATTGTTACGTTTCCTCATAAACTGTGTAATCAGAAATCAAGACCGGCCTGGGGTAAATCCGGAAGAAATGCAAAAACTTGTCACTTGGGGCCGGAATATATCAGAAGGGAGACATGATAAACAGTTATGTATAGTAGCTATGTACCGAAAGATCCGCAAAGAAGTAGAACGAATACACGAAGAAAGATTAGAGGTAGACGCCACTGACCTAAACAGAGAGGAGGAGGAGCAAGAGTCAGAGCAAGTAGAAACGATAGCTTATGTAGGTAGAGGAAGACCCCATAATAATACCAGAGGTTTTAATGATCCGGTACGTCCAATACGTCCAGAATATAATAGACATTTTCCAAACCCTATGTTAAATACAAAATCCCCCGAACACTTATTCCAAGCCGCTGATAAATTACTCCGAGATCGAAGGGGGTACCACATGCTCGATTCCATGGACGAACAAGAACTAGCCAGATCAGCAGTACAATGGGCTGACAGTCCCGGCGAATACAATGATGATGTACTTGCACACACGTTTCTGAATCTAGATCCATATGAACAGCGTTTAGCTAGTATATACATGATCCAACACCTCCTTATATTATATAAAAGCCAACACTCCGATCCAGGACCCTTACCTGACATATTGACAGAACTACTCACGAACATATGGAAAGGGTCAGGTACTGATTTGATTAAAGAAATACTAGAATCCCGAAACCAATATTTAAATTTCGTATGCCCAGAACACGTTCCAGTTCCCATAATGGGAAGAAAAATGTATCACATAGATAGACAGAACCCGTTACGCGAAGTGCACCCAATCAGAGGTGCCGGTGATAATTTTACACGCGTGTTTGTGTACACGCCTATAACTAAACTAGAATTATTAGAAATGAAGAAAGTAGTACCCAGCCATGACAAGGACCCAGCAGGTTTCCACCGTGAGATAAAAGACATGTTACTCATGGGAGAGTATACCTACCCCGACATTATGAAAATATTAAAAGTCCTACTACCCGCCGGTGTTTATGAGAAACTCAAAGAAAAAGAATGGGAGGTGGGAGACCAAAAGATAGATTGGACAGCATTAGAAAACGAAGAAAAGGCCCGAGCTGCAGGAGCAGGGCTTGGGGAAAAGACTACAGCACTAGCAGGATTACTAATACAGGTACTGCCACGTTTATTAACTACGAAAAAAGAAGACTGGGGTGCAATCTCAGCCTGTAAACAAAAGCCAGACGAAGATACTAGTGATTTCTATTCCCGATTTGAAAAATGTTTTGGTATAAATAGTGGCATAAAAGCAAGTAGTGAGTCATACCCACATCTGTTTGTGACAAAATTAGTTGAAAATTCTCTGCTACAAGTTAAGAATAGAGTATTGAAATTCGAAAGTACCTGGCAAGGTAATACCCCATCACAGATGTTACAGATGTTACAATATCATCACAATAGAATTAGAGAAGAACAAGAACACGAACAAAGACGTATGAAAGATACAAAAATGAAAATGCTTGTTGCACAGTCAGTTCCAGCCGATAGTCATCAAAAGGGTGATTCCGCAGGCCCTGCGAAAGGGACATGCAACTACTGTAAACAACCAGGTCATTATATACACGATTGTCCAGTCCTGAAACATAATATTGCTACAGGTAGAACACATGAGAGACCACGTCCACCTAGACAGGATCAGAATCAACAACAAATACCTCAGCATGCACAACCTAGGTTAGCTCCGCAACAGCTAGCTCCGCAACAGGCAGCTCCACAACAAATTGTAGCACCACCACAAACGCAGCCTATTGCTGCAACACAAGCAACGACACAACAGATGTATCAGTATGCACAAGCAGATTATCCCGATTATCAGCGATACACATGAAATAGCCTAGAGAGGGAAGTTGGCTTACCCCTTATTGAGGTTCCTGTAGACCAAGAGGGACCTTATGTACATAGTGAACTATTAGGGGAAGACAGAAAGTTTTTACTTGATACAGGGGCAAGCAGAACAACTATAAGACGTAGTGAAGTTCCAGGGGCACCCCTCTCAGGCTCACAGAATATTTCCCTTGGATTCTCAGGAAAACCTATAATTAATGATGTAACACAACCTCTTCCACTCACGATTGGTCCATTGACACGTACTACAGATTTATTGCTTACTAAATCATGTCCAGAAAACTTGTTAGGCATAAAAACATTGAAAGCTCTAGGAGCTATAATATGTTGTTCTCCGGAAGGAGTACGACTATTTTTACGTGACTTTAAAGGTCACTACGTATCCAGAGACATGGATCACCGACTGCAGAATTTACCTACACATTTATGGGCACAAGGCCCCACTGATGTTGGTTGCATGAATATTACACCATATCGAGTTACACTGAAATCAGGAATAGTACTACCACGAATACGACAATACAAGTTACCACCCGATGCTGTTGTGGCTTTGCTGCAAATCATTGACGAGCTCATTGCACAAGGAGTGGTTGTCGAAACAGACTCCAATGTATGTAATTCTCCGATAATTCCGATTCTTAAAAGAACGGATCCAAAAGCTCCACCAGTATATCGATTAGTTATTGATCTGCGCGAATTAAATAAATGTATTGTGCCACAATACCCCGTGGTCCCAGATATCTCTTCATTACTCACAGCTATTGACTCAGAAGCAACGTTCTTCACTGTAATTGATCTCAAGAATGCTTTCTTTAGTGTCCCAATCGATCCGGAAAGTCAATATTTGTTCGGATTTAGTTTAAATGGAAGAAGTTTTAAATTCACACGCGCACCTCAAGGATTTACAGAAAGCCCCAGCATCTATAGCCAAGCACTGAAACGAGAACTTGACAGTATCCACATGCCAGTTAACACTGCCTTGCTTCAATATGTCGATGATCTGCTGATCACCGCCCGAAGCGAACCTGAATGTGAAAAAGCGTCACTGACGGTTTTAAAATTTTTGGCTGACAAGGGGCACAAGGTGTCCCCTTCTAAGCTGCAATTCTGTGTCCAGCGAGTTGTTTACCTTGGGCACTCGCTGTCCAAGGAGGGAAGGCAGCTTACATCCGACCGCATCCAGTTAATCGCTAACATGCCACCACCCAAGACACAAAAGGAGGTACGGGCTTTTATAGGCCTCACTTCATACTGTAGGCAGTGGATCCCTCAATATGCATTTCTAGCAAAACCACTCATCCAGTTGACAACACAGGAGGCAGCCACATCGACTGTCCTCCCTTGGACTCAAGAACATACACACGCCTTTGAAAGTTTAAAGAAAGCTTTATGCCAAGCACCTGTCCTAGCAACACCATGTTACAGTAAACAGTTTACACTCTTCGTTACAGAACGCGAAGGTACTGCCTTGTCAGTACTCACTCAGGAACAAGCAGGATCACACAAACCATGTGCTTATTTCTCTAGTACATTAGATCCAGTAGCTCAGGCTCTCCCTGCGTGCCTGAAATCGGTGGCAGCAACAGCTTTAGCAATCAGACAAAGCGATGCCATAGTGTTAGGACATCAATTGACAGTACAAGTACCACACGCAGTAGAGGTTCTCTTGAACCGCACACAAACACAACACTTGACTATAGCGAGACTCACCGGTTACGAACTAACATTGTTTCAGCCACATATAGAAATCAGACGTTGTAATACGTTAAATCCTGCCACACTGTTACCAGTGAGCGGAACAGATCCATTGGCACATGATTGTGTTGAAGTTATCACTATCACGACGAAACCCAGACAAGACTTGACAGATATCCCTTTGTCAGATCCAGACTTGACATTGTATGTAGATGGGTCATGTATGAGAGCAAGTACAGGAGAGTTAGTGGCCGCTTACGCAGTCACAACAGACACTGAAGTCATTGAAACAAATCGTATTAACACTTTGTCAGCTCAAGCAGCAGAGCTCATCGCTCTGACACAAGCCTGTATCCAAGCCAAAAATAAGAAAGTCAACATATACACAGATTCACGTTATGCATTCGGAGTCGTCCATGACTTCGGCGTACTGTGGCGAGAGAGAGGTTATTTAACTTCTCACAGTGCCCACATCCAACACGGACCCCTCATTCAAGCCCTATTAGATGCGATTCATCTACCTACTGAAATATCGATTATGAAATGCAAAGCCCATACAAAAGTTACCGATATCATTTCTCAGGGTAATGACCTAGCTGACAGAACAGCTAAACAGACTGCTCAGAATCAGACTCTCACAATTGACGCGACAAAGACAATAGTCCCGATACTAACACATTGCATGACAGTTAAGGATCCCGCCCTTGATGTAATTGACATACAGACACATGCTACACCAGAAGAAATAAAGAAATGGACGGAATTAGGAGGGATCCAAACAGATCAGGGATGGATGACGAAGGAAAAATCTATATGGTTTCTTCCCGACTCAATGGTCCAAGTCATCATTAACACTATACATAGTCCAGCACACCTAGGAGAGAAAGCTATGCTAGACAGCATTCAACACATTTGGTTCAACAAACATTTGCGAGCCGCAGCTAAACAAAAAGTTCGTACCTGTATGATATGTTGTCAGTTTAATCCAGGTAAAAGCATCCCCGTAGAGCAGGGTGGATTTCAACCTCCTAATCATGCTTTTGAAGTCCTCCAGATGGATTATATCCAGATGGAACGATGTCGAGGATTCAAATATGTTCTCGTAGTTGTCTGTGCTCTTTCCCGTTGGACAGAAGCATACCCGGTTTCAGATTACACTGCCCCGACTACTGCCAAACAGTTAGTTCGAGAATTCTTCCCACGGTACGGTTTACCACGTGTTGTCTACTCAGATAACGGCCAGCCGTTCTCATCCGAAATAATGAAACACGTTTCTCTTCTATTAGGCTATCAATGGAAATTTCACTGTGTCCGACATCCCGAGGCAGCAGGTCTCGTAGAACGCCATAATCAAACTTTGAAAATTAGATTGTCCAAAATATGTAGAGAAAAAGGAGTCGATTGGATAGTAGCCTTACCAGTTGCGCTCTTTTACATGAGAATGGTAGCACATTCTCGAACAGGGCTATCCCCGTATGAGGTGATCTTCGGTAGACCACCAAATATGTGGGGGACGCCTATACCTCGTAAAATCACTGACGTTGACTGTAATATGCTGACAGATTACCTGGCTTCCTTGATGTCTGCACTACAATCTTGTCGTTCACAGGTATCCGCAGCTTTTCCCGATAATACTGAGGTGAAGCCCCATGACGTGGTTCCTGGTGATCTGGTGCTGGTCAGGAACTTTGACCGGAAGACCCAACTGGATCCTAGGTGGAAGTCACCGAAGTTAGTTTTACTCACCACAAGGACAGCCGTGAAAATCGAAGGAAGAAAAGGGTGGTTGCACTCGAGTCATATCAAGAAATTTTATGGACTACCACCCAGTGTAGATACACAACCCTGTATTTCCTCAAAGACAGACTCAAAGCTCCCCTTGGTTGAGCAATCGAACTCAGAAATCTATAAACTAAAATTGAGGTCTAATAAGTCAGACAATTTGATTGTTTAAGTCCTCTCCAAGGTGAATCGGTTGAATTTGTCTCTGACATGTATCCTCTAGACCGGAATAGAGAAAGGAATCAGCGAAAGCAGCTGAAAAAGCATGCGTATTGTAAATCACTTCGTAGTCACTGTACAGTAACATTATTAATTTTGTTTTTTCTAAGTCTTCTGATTATTATTTTTAGCATACTATTGCACATGTATTACCCTATTCTTAAACGTGCTTACAATATAACTGCAGAACATTCTTTTAGTGAATTTCCTCCGCATGAGTTGTCCTATAGATTTGCGCTGCGCAACAACACATTCATTAGTATGCTACATCATTCCCATCAAACCAGCAATGCCACAAATTGTTGGATATGTGGCCGACTCCCTCCCTATCAGAACTATAAGGGAGTCTTGCCCCTCTTTCCCTATCCGTTTACACACAATGGCTCCTGTGGAGCATGGTTTAGTTTGATCAATACCCTAGATTCAAATTCCGCAGTTTATCAAGACAATTGGGTATGGGGAAACCTGAACCTAGTTGTGCTTAAAGTCTGCTACCCTAACAAGGAGGGACTTCCCAAAAGAACAGGAACTGATCTAGAAAATGAAGTATATGGATTAGGTAATTTTACACTTAACCTCATGATCCTGAACGTTGAATCTGAAGCTACACCAATCTTGCCCGCCATGTCAGTGTTCCCAGTAAAAGGGGAATTATGTATCAGAAAGAATGGTTCCATACACATGGGCCATAGTAAATGCACCACTGTAATAAAATTCAGTGATCAAGGCAAATCTACATTTAGAGCTTCCCATCATTCCTACTTCATATGTGGCCAGACCGCATATATATATCTACCTTTAGATTGGGATGGTACCTGTTACATAGCATTCCTTCTGCCACCTGTTTTCCTAGCTCCTCCTGATTATCATAGAAATACTCATTTAGTACACAATAGACAGCAGAGAGATCTCCCAATTGTCGATTACACTGAAACGGCATGGGAAAAATACACAGATTTCAATAAAGGTTTCTTTCCCTATATAGGTACAGTCACTAATAGTAAGCTGATACGTAGATTAACCAGAACCCTTGAAGCAGTAGTGAACGAAACTATTTCCGCCTTAGGCAATTTAACAGAAGAGCAGTCTGCTATGCGGATTGTTGTGCTTCAAAATCGTCTTGTCCTGGACGTCATCCTGGCCGATAGGGGCGGAGCTTGTAGGGTCATCGGATCAAGTTGTTGCATTTTCATACCAGAAAATTCGCCGTCAGTATATAAAGCCATAACCCGCCTTCATAAGATTGTAAGCCAGATACACCAGAGTCCAGGCACCTGGACTTGGTCCGGTTGGTTCTGGGGCGTGTTGTCAGCCTGGGGATGGAGAATACTATCCTTCCTAGGTATTGGCTTTCTCATACTATTCAGTTGCTGCTTATGTCTACAATGTGGGCCAGCGATTTGTGGTCTGTGTGCCACCTCGTGTATCCCACATCCAAGTTTTCATTTGAGATCCCGGAAGAAGAAAGAAGAACAAATGATGCTATATGAACAGATCGATGGATTGATGAAGATCGATATCTCCTAAGGGTCCGAAGGGGACAAGGAGGGAATGAGGAAATATGAATTTTGTGATCAGTTATGTCCCCTATCGTAGACCCCAACGGCTCCATGTGCATGCTATAAGTACATGTATGTTCCCTCCTGCTCCAGTTCTGAAGACGCAAATATATGTGCGTCCACCGTCAACATGTCCTCTTTCAGATCCGCCATGAATGGGTCAGATATTCCATTCCTAAGTATGAAAGGCCACCGACTTTATGTGGTTCACTTTCCACATTTCACAGATTCAGGCGAGTAGGCCCGAATTCTGTCATCAAGCCTTTTCCTGCCTTCTGCCTCTGAAAGCTCCAGTCTGAGCCTGCATCTGTGACCATGAACTTTGTCTTACTCCTTGCGCGGCTAACGGTGCCTGATCCAGCCTGTCGCCTGCCAAAAACTGTATTTCACCTTCGAGATTATCTCCTTCGCTCCTCATCCGATGCATTCCTGTCTAGCAGTTTAGGTAAACATTCCTCCAGCTACCGTGCAAAGGGCCAGGCCTCGCTGTCCTCATGCAAGTAATGCATAGCCCCGTTACCATGGAATATTCCTACCCCCTCGCATCTAGTGTAGACACTTAGACGCTTGTACACGCACTAACAGTCAGTATAGTCAGTATAGAATAAGATTCTATCCTAAGAGACCTTTCCTTTTGGATAACACAGTTCTTTAAACATAGGATATTAGATATGATTTGGAATTAGGTTGACATAACCCCAGACTTCTGTCTCCACATGTAGAGCTAAATGTCAAGTCCCCTTCACCCTCTAGTTGCACGTCAATCACACGTCATGCAGCTGCGCGCGCATCTCTGCCACATATTTCTGCTGACATTGCAGGATTCTTCTATGGATCCACCCACTTGTGACATCATGTTTAAATGACGTATTTTAGTTACACCCATGTTTAGTTACGTATGTACAGTTTATCTGAGTTATCAGCTGTCACGCCTCTTGCATCTGTTTCACTGCAATGCATTTTCTATAAAACCGCTTAACTGTCAATAATATATGCTCCCTTCCTTCCTGAACTTTCGTGGTGATGGAACAGAAGGCCCACAATTCGAATTGTCTTCCTTTGTATAGGAATAAAGCATTTTTAAACCTCTAATACCACGGATTCTGCCTCTTATATTTACTGAGTTATTCTTGATAGATTTTACCGCATAAAAAATAGTACCGGTAACGAAATATTTACCACAACTCGTCTAGATAAGGATAGACGAAAATCTTCCGCCTGCGGAGGAAGGCAGCCACCACCGCCATGCACTTGGAAAATGTCCGTGGGGCGGATTTAAGGTCAAACAGAAGCACTCAATACTGGTAGTGGTGACGAGAGACCTGAAACCTGAGAAATTTGCGATGTTTCACTGAGACAGGAATGTGGAAGTAGGCATCCTGCAGGTCGATGGCGCACATCCAGTCTCCCTGGTGAAGGTGCGGAAAGATTTGATGCAAGGCTAGCATTCTGAATTTTTCCTTTCTGATAAACCTGTTCAGCAGGCGCAGGTCGAGGATTGGTCTGTACTCTTTGGTTACTCCTCACTTCTGAACTAGAAAGTAGCGGGAGTATAACCCCTGGTTTCTTTGGAGAAGTGGGACTTCCTCTATGGCCCTCTTGGAGAGGAGAATAGATACTTCATCCTGTAACAGACGATTTTGAAGTTGAGGAATGTGCTTCAATTGCGGGGGCACTTGCGGAGGGGGAGACTTGAACCTTAGCAAGTAACCATGCTGTACAATACTCAGCACCCATTTGTCTCTTGTGATGTTTTCCCACTCTTCCAGGTAAAAAACAATACTCCCTCCTACCGGAGTGGCGAACGGGCGCGGAGGAAGTAAAGCCTCACTGTTTGGGAGGCTGCTTCGTGGTGGACTGCTGCTGCTTGGTGTTCCCTCTTTCTCTGCCACGACCCCTCTGCTGGAATTGGGGCCTCTGCTGGTTCTGGGAGGACCATTGAGGGGTTTGAACCCTCTGCTGAAAGGGACGTTTGTCGCCCTGACGAAAGCGCTTACGATATTCTTTGCGCTTTTCCAGCCCAACAGCCTTGACAGTATCTAGTTCTGTCTTCATTTTATTCATTCCGTCATCGGTGTGAGCCCCAAACAAGGAAGAGCCGTTGAATGGTAGGTTTAATATCTTCTTCTGCGTATCAGGCTTAAGGCCAGTTAGTCGCAGCCAGGCTGAGCGCCGAGAACAGACGCCATGGGAGTAACCATGAGCGGCGAGATCTGAAGCATCCGCTGCCGCACTTATGATTTGATTGGCTACCAGACCACCTTCAAGAAGAATTTCATTGAAGTCCTGCCGGTCTTCTTTAGGGAGATTTTCAGTAAACCTTGAGAGGGAGTCCCAAAGAGATCGGTCATATCGCCCGAGAAGGGCTGAGGCACTTGAAACTTTCATGTAAGAAGCCGATGCATTGCACATTTTCCTGCCATAGGAGTCCATCTGCTTACTGTCCATCTCTGGGGGGACAGAAGATGATAGACGTTGAGTGAGACCTCAAGGCAGCTGCCACAATGACTGAGTCCGCTGGTGAATCAGCTCTGAGGAATAAGGGATCCTCGGCTGTGGCCTTATACTTTTTGGCGATCCTGCAAGGTAAGGAGCCCACTGTAGCAGGAGTGAGAAATGTGGCCATAGCTGGTTCCAAAAGTCATGGCACCAAAGGAAGCAGTGGTCTGGGAGTTGTGCGATGGTGTAAGGTGTCAAAGATGATCGATGTGGCAACCACAGGGGTGTGCATCGTGATGTTCAGTTTCTGCGCACCCCTACCCAGGAGATCGGAGAAGGTAGCGATGTCATCGATGGGAGACACCCGCGATGGAAGAGTCGAGGAAAAGGTCGGAGAATAGTCCCGGACCGAGGACCTCGTGGAGGAAGACTATGTGGGAGATCTTGTACATCGCCTCTCGTGGGGACGATCGCGATGAGAACTGCGATGAACCCTGGACCTCGATCGGTGTGTAGAAGGTGATCTTGGTCTTCTGGGAGGAGACGGACGATCTCTGGACCGTGATCGGCGTGTGGAAGGCGATCTTGGTCTACTGGGAGGAGACTTGCTTCTCCGCGGGGAGATCCTAGAGGGCGAATAAGTGCAAGAGTAGTCCGAGCCCGGACTTCTGCAGTCCCCTGTACCCACATCTTCCAGCCAGCGAGGCGAGAGACCATACTTTTCTGCAGCTTTAGGAGATTTGTCCAGAGAAATTTGCACGATTGCAGTCCTGGGGATGATGACTAGTTCCCAGATGACGATCTGGACCTGGTCATCACTTTACGCCAGGTCTCCTCTGTGGCCGCTGCAGTTTTATCCCTTGACGTCGAACACCTCGACGTCGATGAAGTCTGCGTCACCATCGGCGTTGATCGACTCTGGGAACGCTGTTCCGCTCTCGACGGTGGTCTCGACATCGATCGCCTATGGCGATGCGGAGACCTCGACGTCGAACTTCGCCGTCGGCCTGGCGATCTCGACGTCGACCTTTGCCGTCGGGCTGGTGATCTTGACGTCGACCTCCCATGACGTTGAGTTGGCGATGATCTTCTTGACGCTGAGTGATGGGACTTTGACGAAGCTCTCGACGTCGAAACGTCCTCTTGCGGCGAGATGTTCGCCATCCTAGCTCTCGACGCCGACATCGTCGAGGATGACGGAGAGTGTCTCGACGTCGACGGAAGCCTCGACGTCGACGGAGACTTTCCAGGTCTCATAGGACCAATAGACTTTGAGCCTGACGTGCTGTGCCTCGACGCCGACTTACTTGCATGCGGCGGAGAATCTCGACGTCGAGATGGTGATTTGTCTCTTGACGCCGAAGAATGTCTGGGTCTTTACAACGGCGACTTCGACGTCGAATCATCTGCAACCTTCTTCTTCCTGGACTCAGGAGAGGTGGTATGTCGCCGTTTTTTGTGGTGTTTGGCTGAAGAAGGTGGTTTGAAGACTCCATGGTCGCCTCCATGACGGCTTCTTTCCTTCTCCAGCTGTGCATGAAGCTTTATGCGCTCTCTGTCACGCAGAGTCCGCCTGGAAAATTTCTGGCAGTACAATACACACCGAGTGTGGGTCTGCCAGTGCCATCTTATTGCCACAGGAAGGGCATTTCCTGAATAAAGCAGGCATTCTGACTGGAAAGAATTAGTTGAAAACCAAAAAACCAGCAGAATAAGCCTTAAGGAGTCATAAAATGTCGGGTTTTCTGAAAAAATCTGAAGAAATCTGAAGAAAATCACTTTCAGTCACAAAACTGAAGAGCTCAAGCTCCAGGATCCTCATAGAAGGAGCCGGAAAAAAGAACTGACCTAACTGTCACCTGTGGTGCATCATGGGAGCAGGGGGGTCTCCAACAGGTCTTAAAGGCATGGTCCCCCTACTCTAATACATTAAATGCAAGGTGTCAGTTTTCTTTGTTTCTTAGTACTCTGCTGCAGCCTACAGGCAAATGCCTGCAATTACAAGCTTGCTTTATGGCAATAAAGCATTGTTGAAGGCAATTGGTTTAGTGCTTCCTTTTTTCCGTATGGGTTAGGGGTACTACAATGCAAACCTATGTAATTTCAGCTTTTTTGCCATGTTCTAAACATTTTAGGCTGCATGTATATGTTCTCACATATGCATATATATGTATATATATATGTATTTTCTATATTCTCCGGGATCCCGCACATGGGCGGGGATTATTCATAGATTATGACTATTGATGAGTATCCCCTGGATGAGAACCTCAATTGCAGAAGATGTCCTGCAAAACACCATCATTTATTACCCATTTGTTGTTCTCTTGGATGGTTCTGCTCAAGAGTCTGTTTGAAAATTCTGGATTTGTGGCAGATAAACTGCTGTTATCCTGATCTTTCTGGCAATTGGCCATCTCCAGATGGTTTTGAGCATTCAGTGACAGAGCTCTGGCTCTCGTTTCTCCTTTCTTATTCAGGTAATGCATGGTTGTTGTGTTGTCAATCTGGACAAAGCAAAACCAAAGGGGATGATGGACGGAGTGTTGAACATTGCAAGCACTCACCCCCAGTCAACTGATCTGGGTTTAATCCATCATCATTTTTTAGCTCACTCCGCCACCCCAGTTCAGACATGGCCATATGCAAATCAGTCTGACCCTGTGCCTCATGGGAACAGTCCAGCCCGAACTGCCAAGCCACATCTTCCCTGGACCGGAAACAAGCATCCTGGGACCAGTTTCTGGCTAATTAGCCGTCATCAGCCAGGCTAGCTTGAATCCAGTGGCAAAGTGAGCAAAGGACCCACATCTGGGCATACCCTGCCAACTTAGGGCAAACAAAGCAAAACCAAAGGGGATGATGGACGGAGTGTTGAACATTGCAAGTACTCACCCCCAGTCAACTGATCTGGGTTTAATTCATCATCATTCTTTAGCTCACTCCGCCACCCCAGTTCGATCTGGACAAACAGGGAGTTCTTCTTGAAGGAAGAGAAGGCGTGCATGGCTAGGTGCATTATCCTTCAATTGATGTGATAAGTCTACTTCTTCGTAGACTAAGTGCTTTGGACCTGAAGATAATGCCTGGGAGCAACCCAACCTGACAGGGAGGCATCCATTACTACCATATGCTTTAGGATATCTTGATGGTAGCTCATTCTGCAAAGCAGGTTCTATGGACGGGGACATCGGCTGAAAGATGGCACTACCTTTGGTGGTAGAAGTAGTCTTATCATTTGCCAGAAAACCAGTTCTATTGATCCTCTAGACATTGTTGTTGCAGAGGTCTCATATTCAGGAGTGCATTTGGAACTAGGAAGATGCAAGACACAATTGAACCTAGTGAAGACAATATTTGCAATGCTGCTGGATAGGTTTTTATCAGATTGCGACAATTTAGAAGAAGACACAGTGATGTCTCTTCCAAAGGAGACCCTTTTGTTTCTGCTAAAACTACTTCCAGATAGTGTACCAATTGCACTGGGATAGAAATCAATTTTTCGTGAGTAACATATACGCCCAATCGGTGAAGATTGGTGATGGCACTCTGATAATTAAGGTACTATCGCTGATAAGTTGACCCTTTGATTAGGCAATCGCCTCGGTATGGGTTGACAAAGATCCTCAACTACCTGAGATGTGCTGCAACAACAGGCATGCATTGTGGAAAGGTCCTGGATGCAGACTTTTGGCCAAAAGGAAGGGCCTTGTACTGGTAATTTTCACTTCCCACTAGAAATCTAATGAGTATACAGTGTTTCTTTTGTTATTGGTATATGAAATAAGCATCTTGAAGTTCTATGGAGTACAGCCAATCCCTGTTGGAGTTGGGGGTAGTACCAATATTTTCCTGTTCAAATCCACTTGTTGGCCAGCTTGAGACCTAGAATGGGTCTGAATTCATTCTTTGGTCTGTTTTTCTTCACCAGAAAGTAGCAGGAATAAATTCCCATCCCTTTCTGAGGAAACAGCCGGTTTTCATAAGAGGATGGACATTTCTAGCTGAAATTGCTCCCAGTATAATGTGAATTACTTCTTTGGTGGAATTGCAGGTAGAGAATAGGTGAACCTGAGGCAGTATTGATTTTGTACAATATTTAAAAGCCATTTGTCGTTGGTTATGGATTTCCACTCTTCCAGATAAAACAATATGCTTTCTCCCACCATTGGTGGATTTAGTGGCTGGGACGGATTGCTGATGACCTTCTCTGCTTCTGGTTAGGTGCCTCTGATATTGCTTATGGCCTTGAGGCCACTGAGGGATTTGAAACCTCTAAGAGTAACAGTGCTGATCATACGATTTGAAGAAATGTTTCCTATATTACTTTTTCTTTTCCAACAAACTGCTCACACAGTGTCTAATTCAGTTTTCTATTTGAGACATTTTGTCATCAGCAAAAGAATCAAATAATGTGTTCCTTGAAAATGGAATGTTCAAGGTCCTATGCAGAAAGAGCGGTATAAGGACAAGCCATGACAGAATCTGTGAGCTGCGAGAAGAGATGGATACGTGCACCACTGATGACTTGAGTGGATACCATCATACCCATGTTTAAAATTTCGTTGAATTCTTCATGATGGTCTCTTGGAAAGTTGTTCATGAACTGTTGGATTGAATCCCAGAGTAAAGTCTCATTCCTTTCAAAGAGTGCCATGGCACTCGGTGTCTTCATTGTACTGCAACAAATTCTTTTTTTTGCCAAATCCAGCTTCTTGCTCTCTTCGTTAGGATGCTCTGTAGATAAAGAAGTAGTTGGCATTAGACTTACAAGTTGTCAAAACAATGGTGGAATCAGGAGTAGGATCCATGTGAAGAAACAGCAATCCTGATCTGCAGGGCTGTACTTTTTCAGAAGTTGAGACGGGCTACCTGGATGCAATTCAGAGGTCTGTACTTTTTTTGAAGTTGAGGCTGCCTTGGCAGAAGCTGAAGTCAAGAAAAGTTCCATGGCAGGTTCAATGAGACGTGGGACGAAAAAAGGCCTTGAGAAGGAATGTTGGTGCAACGTCACAAAAATGACGATGTGGTTGACGTTGCAGTTGGAAGAGGGATATTCTGTGTTATTTCCCCTTTTATATGGACTTCCTGAAAGGTATTTATTTAGGAGATATCATCACCTTAGGAGTGTTTCTCAGAGTAGGAGAATGTGAAGATGGCAGGGAAGATACAAAGGGGCAGATTTACAAGCCCCTTGTGCCACTTTTGCATCACTTTTCCCATGTTAAAAATGACGCAAATGTGGCGCAAGGGGCTTGTAAATAAGCCCCAAAGTACTTACCTTGAGCACAGTAAGAGGGGGAACAACCTTTACAACGCACCTTTTACAACGCACTACACTTACAACGCATTTTTTACAACGCAACATCCACTACAACGCATTCCATTACATAGCATGACACTACAACGCATTTTTTAAAACTACCTTTACAACGCATTCCATTACATCGCATACTACCTTTACAACGCATACCATTACAACGCATAATATTACACTACACTATCCAACACTTACCCTACTGTTGCACCCCCTGGAGTTAGAATAGTAATTTTTACCCCTATACTATCCAACACTTACCCTACTGTTGCACCCTCTGGAGTTAGAATAGTAATTTTTACCCCTATACTATCCAACACTTACCCTACTGTTTCACCCCCTGGAGTTAGAATAGTAATTTTTACCCCTATACTATCCAACACTTACCCTACTGTTGCACCCCCTGGAGTTAGAATAGTAATTTTTACCCCTATACTATCCAACACTTGCCGTACTGTTGCACCCCCTGGAGTTAGAATAGTAATTTTTACCCCTATACTATCCAACACTTACCCTACTGTTGCACCCCCTGGAGTTAGAATAGTAATGTTTACCCCTATACTATCCAACACTTTCCCTACTGTTGCACCCCCTGGAGTTAGAATAGTAATTTTTACCCCTATACTATCCAACACTTACCCTACTGTTGCACCCCCTGGAGTTAGATTAGCAATTTTTACCCCTATACTATCCAACACTTACCCTACTGTTGCACCCCCTGGAGTTAGAATAGTAATTTTTACCCCTATACTATCCAACACTTACCCTACTGTTGCACCCCCTGGAGTTAGAATAGTAATTTTTACCCCTATACTATCCAACACTTACCCTACGGTTGCACCCCCTGGAGTTAGAATAGTAATTTTTACCCCTATACTATCCAATACTTACCTTAAATGCAATTTAATATTATGCGTTGTAATGGTATGCGTTGTAAAGGTAGTATGCGATGTAATGGAATGCGTTGTAAAGGTAGTTTTTAAAAATGCGTTGTAGTGTCATGCTATGTAATGGAATGCGTTGTAGTGGATGTTGCGTTGTAAAAAATGCGTTGTAAGTGCATGCGTTGTAAAAGTGTGCGTTGTAACGACATACATCCCAGTAAGAGGGTTCCAAGCCCCTGCATCCTGAGCTACAGAGGAACCTGAAAAGAGAAAAAGGACAAGGGGTAAACAATCAGAAGGGGATGGGGTGGAGACAAGGGAAAGAATGGACAGTAAAGATGGACTCCCTCACACAAGAGTGAGAGGTGTGGCGCAGTGCCAAATACAATCTGAAAACAACCCAAGCTGCCTGAAAAAAGCTTATAGAGCGCTCAAAGTCACTGATAAATTAAGACATAGCCATACAAACTAAAGATTCCCCCAGTAGAGTAGGAAAACAGTTATGTGGAAAATATAATGTTTATTTATACCATTTTATCAAAATTAATAGAAAAAGACACATCAAATTGGAATTCCAGCATAAATATACACATATACGGTCCCACACATACACTGTCTCAATGCACACAAACAATTACAAACCCAAACATTCTCATACGCTCTGAAACCTCATAATGGGTTAAGATATTGAACATTTCAAAACACGGGATACATGATCCTTCCAATACAGAATTGAGTTGAAGCTGGAAAAAGGGATAAGCAAAGGATATCAAGATGTCGATTGTCTAATAAGTTGGTACAGTCCATTATCCATTATCTTCTCTTTAGGGAAGGTGGAAACAAAGGAGACACTTGGTTCTCCAGCGCCAACGCACATTTTGGTGTCTAACCTGGGTATGGATCATACCTTCAGGGCGGTCAGATCATGTGTGGGACACAAGAACAAATGCGCCTGGAGTCGTAATAACTGGGAAGAATACAGGAGGTGATGAAAACAGAGGAACAAAGGATGAAGAGCTCAACCCAGAGATCCGAGGCAAAATGATAGGAACAGCTGTGATGGAATCGAATATAAACGTCACATGGACCCAGAAATTCGCAGCGCGATGTACAAAGGAGTAGGGATAATCCAAACTCCAGAGGGCCAGCACTTGACTTTAAGGTGACACGAATTCGCAAGTTTTGGGAGTCATCCAAAACGTCGGTTAAACCGCGGCAGCAGCAGCAGCCATCCAGCGGCGTGCAGGGAAGAAAACAAGTTACTTACCTGTAACTTTGGTTCTCCGGTATTGGTAACTTTCATAGATTCCCATAGCTTGTATCATTCCCCGTCGTCGGAATGGGAGTCTCGGTAAAGAGAAAAATAACATAGCAGTATATACAAAAGAGAAAGAAAGGCCTAGGCCTCATCTCATTTTGTAGCATAGCCACCTCATTTTGTAAAAGAGACCAAACTAAAGCAACAACCAATCAGATTAGCCTCACCCCATAGAACCTCACTGAGAGAGTCTCAGAGCCCCAGATTTTCGTAGCCGTTGTGTAACAGAGTAACCAAATTTGCTGAAGGCTGAGCTTTTCCAGGGGAGGTGGGTGGGCGCATGGGAAGCTATGAAAGTTACCAATACTGGAGAACCAAGGTTACAGGTAAGTAACTTGTTTTCTTACTCCAGTATTGGAACTTTTATAGATTTCATTGAAATGGACCGTCGACATTGAAACTGGCATCAGGTGCTGGCGAGGTCGGCGATGGAGTCGCTGAACTGTGCCCGGGGTTCCGGGGGGTCTGTAGACGAGCGTTCCTCTGAGGGTGGTGTTGGGGTCAGTGTGGATCCGGAAGTGCAGGTGTTCGGCAGTGCTGAGGGTGTCATCAGAGTTGGTGGAGACCTTGAGGCTGGACTTGTGGACGATGGCTATTCCTCCTCCGACTCCGTTGGAGCGGTCCCTGCGGGTGATCTTGTAACCGTCCAGGACGGCTATGGCGATGTCGGGCATCGAGGAGTCGTTCCACCAGGTCTCGGTCAGGAAGGCAACGTCTGGGGCGGAGGTGTCGAGCAGGTCCCAGAGCTCGATGGCGTGTTTGCGTGCGGAGCGGGTGTTCAGGAGTATGCAGCGGAGGAGGTTGGGTCCTGCATTTGGAGGTTTGGTGAGTCGGTCGTAGGTGAAGCTGCAGTTGCAGCAGGAGAAGGGCCCGTGGGTGCGTTTCGGGGCAGCCTGGAAGCAGCTGTGGTCTCGGCCAGAGTTGAGTGCATGGAGGGTGCTGGCGTCGTAGCAGCGTCTGGCGTCATGGTGGTTGCGGGGTTTAGTGGGCCTGGCGCTGGCACGGACGGGCGCAGACGGGCTTGCTTCTGGCACGCCTCCGGTGCGCCAGCGGCATGCCCGCTGCACGCAGGCCACGCAGCGGCTGCCATTTGAGGCGGGGAGGGAGGGAGGAGCAGCTGGGAGGCAGGAGCGGGGCGGCGAATGGACGGTGAGGGGGCGGGGTCGCAGGAGAGCAGCGGCGGGAAGGAAAAATGCACGAACTATAGAAACAGTGAATTACAGACTAGCGGGGTACAGGGTAAAAATGCACAAAAGGAAAAACCAGTGAATTACAGAGCTGAGGGGGCACAGAGAAGCAATGAAATACAGACTAATAGGGCACAGAGAGAAAAGAAAAAACACAGAGCAGAAAACCAGTGAATTACAGGCTGAAGGGGCGCAGAGTCATTCACAGGCAGAGTCAAACTCACGGAATCCGAGCGGCAGCGCGGGGGGAGAGGCACAGATGCACAGGTGGAGCTGTGCGGCATGAGGAGCGACCTGGCGACCTAATTGGATAAGCCTAATTTTCGCTGAAATGGCCACCTCCTTAGGCGAGGATAGTGCCTCCTGCCATTCCTCGTCGTCTAATTCTAGACCGTCCCGCCCACATTTTTCCCGCAAGGTAGTGAGAGGATATGGGGTGTTGCGTATTAGCTTCTTGTATGTGAGGGAGATAAGCCTTGTCTGGCAGATGTCTGTCCAGTAATCTGTCCTCGAGCGGGGAGGAATCCGGCAAGTGAGTCCCAGCCGGGATGTTAGCCTGAAGGGAGTGCCTAACTTGCATGTACCAAAAGTATTCCGATGCGGCTAGATCATATGTCTGTTGTAGAGAGGCAAACGTGATCACCCCGTTCTTCCCCCAGAGGTCACCGATTCGTGAGAGACCTATGAGGTCCCATTTGTCAAATCCTTTAGTGCGGCCCAGCACACCCAAGCATTCAGAATCCCATAGTGGTGTTGCAAGTGTGAGTCGCTTTCCCCATCCCAGAGTACGATTTACCATGTGCCAAACCTGTACTAAAAGTCGTGTAGGGCCTGTCAGGTGGAATTTATTGGGCCTGGAATACAAGGCTCTTGTGAAGCAACCGTCTGGGAGCAGCCACTTGTCCATCCGGTATCTGGGCTCATCCCCGTCTCGGTAGATGCATTGGTTTATGGCTGAGAGGTGAGCTGCCCAGTAGTATTTTTTAATGTCAGGGAGTGCTATGCCCCCATCATACCAACCGAGAGTCCATTTTTGAAGTGATATGCACGGTTTACCGTCCCAAATGAGGTCTCTCTGAGTGGATTCTACGTCTTTGAAAAGATTTTGTGGGATCGGGTCCGGAAAATTCTGGAGGGCATAAAGGAAACGGGCAACGCCATCATTTTAAAGAGGGCTGCACGACCCAGCAGAGATAATGGAAGTGCCTTCCAGGCCTCAGTGTCTCGTCGGAACCTTTGTAAGGGTGGTAGGAGGTTTCGTTCATACTGGATCTTGGCATTTGTGGAGACAAAAATACCTAAGTATTTAAAACCGTCTGTTACCGTTTGGATTGGGTAGTCTTTCGGGACTGTGGGTGGGTCACTGTGTACTACATAGAGCAACAATTTGCTCCAGTTAATTCTATAGCCAGAGTTTCTTCTGAAACTGGTAAAAATATCGCTCTCAGGGATTTCCGGGGGAGGCCAAATATAGAAGGATGTCGTCTGCATACATGGATATCCAGTCTTCCCAGTCTGCTGCCCACCTAAGTCCCCTGATGGACGGGTCTTTCCAGATCCAGGCTGCTAACGGCTCAAGGGAAAGCGCGAAAAGAAGGGGCAAGAGGGGACACCTTTGTCGAGTCCCTCTTCCTATCGAATGATGTCTTGATGTTGATGATCCCTACAACTTCCAGTGCATCATTCTCTTCAATGTTGAATGTGTTCTCTAAGTCTAACCAGCACTCAATAGTGAGCATTTTGGGGCTGTACCCCTACTAAACTTTAATATCCTAGACATTGAATGGGTAAGTTATTTCTCACAGCCCTTCTACTTTTGGATCCCCCTTTGCAAGAGTCCTCAGAAGATGAGACAGAAGCACTAGAAGGTCAGCCTGAGATCTTCCTCAAAAAAATTGCATTTCTTCCTGGCTGTGCATATTTATCTTCTCATGCTCTTTTAAAGTGTGCCTTGAGAGGGAGTTGCAGTGATGACACTTCTGGGGCTATGTGATTATGGTAGGTGTTATATGCATATCCATATCCATATTATTACATCATTTGGGGGGTTTTGTAAGAAAAGACATCATTTTGCGAGAGAAAAAAAATGGTGTCACAAAAATACTCTCTTTAAAGATGTTAGCGAGTGAACCAATTTTTAAAATGTTCTGAAAGGTTTGTGTGAGGGAAAAAAAGCCTTAAATAGGCCATGCTCAGTGCTCCAAGATCTTGTCACCAAGAGCAGGAAAAAAGAACTAAGTTTATTACTACCTGAGGGGCATAGCACTGAAAGACTGGGAAAAATGTGAAGGTGCAGTGTCCTTTTTCATTTTAGCATAGATGCAGCCTACAGATCTGCATTACCCTTTCCTTCCCTTTTATTCAATTTTAAAAAGGGGTTGTGAAGGATGTTTTAAAATGTAATTTTGTTTTACTTTCTAGTAACATTTCAATATGTAATATATTTTTCTAACTTTTAGAGTAAATTAATTGAACTGGCTTTATTATCTATCAATATGTTTGCCTACGATTTTTTTATTATTATTTATTTGCTATTCTTTAATAGTTTTTTATCAAAAGATCTCCCTTCCTCAGGCTTTTCATATCACTGCCTTCTTTAATCAGTTCAACGTTGACCTGTCAAACTATTTTTTAGATTTGTCCCCTGTCTAATCCTCATAATTCCCAGCTATTATATCTCCTAATATCATCCTATCTGATGCCAAATATATCCTTGCTGAGAATTTATATCATCTTAAATTAAACCACTGCTGGTTATTTTGTGGGGAAGTGTAGGAGAGTAGGGTCTGCTTTCTATGTTCACCTCCACTTTTTGCTTTTGCTTTACTGGTTTTCGACTTAGATGTGGCTGTGGGCCTG
Organism: Triturus cristatus; assembly: GCF_964204655.1. Lineage (NCBI taxonomy): Eukaryota > Metazoa > Chordata > Amphibia > Caudata > Salamandridae > Triturus > Triturus cristatus. The sequence continues at coordinate 1,135,066,978 of NC_140594.1, read as the reverse complement.
CTAATCAGACCCACAGCCCTGCTGTTCTCTCTCTAAATTAATACTATGTACTTTAGGTGCATAACCCATTTGGATAGGGTCACCTTATTGGCCCCTATACAGTGTACCTTAGGTACCCAGGGCATAGGTGTATACTAGGCTTACCAGGGGCTGCAGCATGTATTATGCCACCCCTGGCCTGGCCTTCCATTATGACACAACTGGCTGATCACTCAGCTGGGGCAAGGTCGTGTAATCACCCCTTGCTTAGATATAGTATGCCTATATCTACCCTTATATATAGACACATGTGTACCTATCAGCCACTCCTATAGCAGGCCTTAACAATCCTGGAGACAGAGTGCTTGGTAACATGTGAGATGGTGCTCTAGCATGAGCTGAGCCTGTCTGCAGCTTTCGGAACCAAGTCCTTATAGCTGTTCTATGATATAGCCTACCATATACTCTTAAAGTGCCTTATAATCTTAAACGGTTATGGTAACTATGGTTTGGCTTTATCAAAACATGTCGTGTAAGGTGTCTAACACTTTGGAATAATACCCCCATCCCATTTCTGGGGATGAGGATATTATCCCTCCCTTCTAGAGGGAGAAGACATGTTGAAACCTACTTACCCGGTTAAAGTTAACCAGAGCCCCAGCATCACAAAATGGATGCTGCTGCCACGACACAAGTCTGACCTCCTGCTGCTGGGAGTGATCCCGGCACGGGAGGCTTGGACAATAGGTTTCCTGCCTTGGGAGGTGCGAGCACCACCCCAGAAAGGCCTTAGTGTATTGGGGCAGGGAGGGATGAAAGAAACGAGACACTGCCTGGGGCACACAAGGTGTCCCATGCATAGTCCAGTTCAAACCGGTGCTGGGGCACTCCAGCCCCAGTCCTGGCGCGAAACTGGACAAAGGGAAGGGGGTGGAACCACCCTCCTCCCAGGTCCCACCCATAAGGCGTGACCTAGCAGGCAACCCAGCCCCCCAGATTAGTATAAGTGTGGTAGCTGGGCCCCAGGAGATTAGATTATCCTGAACCTGCAACTTGAACATAAACTCTGGACCTTCGACATTCGACGAAAGAAGAAGACTGAAGAATCTCCCTTGTGGCCAAGGAGTTGCTACCCTGTGCAAACAGGCACCATCAAGAGACTTACCCTTTGCTTTGGTGAAGTTCTACGAGGGACCGACTGCAGAGCCCGACCAGAGCCTTGACTTCCAGACTTCTCCGACCCTGATCCACATCCACAGCGGAGCTGAGATTCGTGGAGGCGACGAGAGACGTGGGACCGGCTACCTGGGAAAAGTGGCGAGTATCTTCCAGCGCAGCTTCTGAGGTACCCTCGAAGTTGTGCACCGGGGATTGAGAAGCCCCAACCCCAAGCACCATCTGCACCGAAGATCAGCCCCCCACACTCCACGAGTCCTGCGTGGGGCCCTTCTGCATTTTCCTGCTTGCCGCGTCTGTCCGGTTGCTTGCCCGTTGGCTAGCGGCCTTTGCGACGACACACCTTTGAATCTTCACTGCTGGTTTGGCTCCTCCAGACTGGCTCCCGCTCCTCTGCAAAAGAGAAGCACCCCAGACCTTCCTGGTCTGCACCAGAAGCAAGTCCTCCATCCTTCGTGGGTTCCGCTTGCCAAGGCTTGGTGAGTCCTAGTTCGACTTCGACGCCGCCGACAGCAAGAGCCTTCGTGGGCCAGCTCACCTCCTGGTTCTGGCCGTCCTCGACGTCTCCTGGTACCCGTGGCTGCTGCGACAAGCTTCACCTCTTCACCTGCAATCTTCACGACATCCCCTGGTTCCTTCCTGGTTCCACGTGGTCACTGGCTAGTGACCCAGACTCTGTCCCTTCTGCTTGCAGGTATCCTCTCTTCTTGATCCCAGCCTTGGGATCCACCGGACACTCTTCACTGACTGCCTGTCAGCAACTTTCCTTCAAGCATCCATAGAAGTCCACGACGAAACCCGACGCAAGTTCACACCTATGCACCCGCAGCCCGTGGGCTAGGTAACTTGGGTACTTCGGTGCTCACAAGGGTATTGACTATCCTAGGGTCTAGTTTCCGAGTCTCGACTTTCTAGCTATACCAGAAATGTCCTAAAACTGCTTATTTCTAACTGCTAGTGATTCTATTGACTTTTACGCATTACGCGTGAGTGTTTCCACTCTGCACCTGAATCCCGTGGGCCTCCCACTTCCTAACTGTTGGTAGTGTAGTGTAGCCCCAGCGATTCCCTAGGCCTAGGCCTATTCTATTTCCATGACAGTGGTCCTTATACCATTTACTTAGTATATGGTTTGCGTGACTTAATGTATGCTTAAATAAGACTGTGTTGTACTTGCCCCGAATCTCATAAAGAGTGCTGAGGGTTTGACTAGAATAAATACACTTTATTTTATATATATATCTGTTGTGGTGTCCTTTCATTTGGTATTCAAGGGATTATATATGGTACCACAGCTGGCTTCACATGCCATTCAGAGTTTAGCCTAAGACTGCTCTTATCCATGCTACCACTAGGATAGCTGGTCTATAAGGTTGACTTTACAACCAATCACCATAAGGGTTGTTTGGACTGATATAAGGTGTACACTAGAAGTAGTGACATCATACATCAGGCCTACTTCTCACATTGGTGAGCAGCGGTTGGGATCTGAGCTTGCTGTTGTAATACCATTGTAATCTTGAGATACTAAATTGAAAGATCACACAGATATTGTTTAGGTACATATAACATAGATTATAATACTTAAGTCAATCTGGACTTAGTTATTGTAGGTTGAAGGGCCTAGCACACCCTGACTACAACTACTAGAGAGGTTTAGTAGAAACAACTAGTGTAGGTAGGTGCACACACCACACCCTCACTAGATCATGTCTCTAGTAGGAGATCAAGGAGATTCTCTCTCATGAGGGGCAGGTCTGAGAAAGATGCCCTCTAGATATGATACCCTAACTTTTCAGGAGATGAGACAATTGTGTACCTCCAGAAAGTTAAAACAGGGTGCAAACCCTACCTCCTTCAGGTAGTACAGATCCTAGAGGAATATGATGCTCTTAGGGCCTCACAGGCTGGTACCCTAGGTAAAGGGGAGGGTCTACCCACTACAGATGAGTCAGATGGGACTTCAGATGAGGAGGTAGACAGTCAGGGCCAAGTAGGAAGACTTAGCCAGGCTAACCTAAGCTTACATGGGAGTTTGCATGGGGTCCCCCCATACAGACCCCCAAGTGGGCTTAAACAGAGAAGCAGGAGAGACAGATCCCCTTCAAGGGAATCCATCCACTCCCATGTCTCTAGCATCTCTAATGCCTGTTCTCACAGGGTAATGACTTCCCCCCAGAGAAAAGAGCATGAAGCCAGAATGAGGGAAGCTAATCTAAGGATTGAGAGGGAAGAACTTGCCCTTGCCAAGGAGAAGCTTGCTCTGGCTAGAGAGCAAACGTTAAGTGGGTTAGAACCCACTGGTGGCAGCAATATCCCTAAGGATAGAGACAGGAACTATGATAATAGAAACCTGAGCAAGATTGTCCCTCCCTACAAGTGTGGGGATGACATCCACAAATGGATAACTGCTTTGGAGAGGGCTTGCAAAGTACAGCAGGTACCCCAAAGTCAGTGGACAGCTATCTTGTGGCTCTCCTTCTCTGAGAAAGGTAGAGACAAGCTCCTCACAGTTAGTGATGAGGATGCAGACAAATACACTGTCCTGAAGAGTGCTCTAATTGATGGGTTTGGCCTAACCACTGAACAATACAGGTTGTTGTTCAGGGAAATCCAGAAGACACAGACTCAGGACTGGACTGACTTTGTAGATTGTGCCACTAAGGCTCTGGAAGGTTGGCTAGTGGGAAGTAAGGTTAAGGACTATACAGGATTGTATAATTTGATCATGAGAGAACAAATCCTTAACAACTGTCAAAACCAGCTACTGCATCAACACCTGATTGATTCTGATCTGACTTCTCCCCAAGAATTGGGAAAGAAGGCAGATAGATGGGTCAGGACTAGAGTTAAGCAGAAAAACCAGAACCAGGGCGGTGATCAGAAAAAGGCAGACCAGAAGGGTAATGATCAGAAACAAAAAGACCAGAAGTCTTCACCAGGCCCCCAAAAGGCTCAGGGGGAGGGTGGTCCCAAAAAGGATAAAAAGAAAGATGGCGAAAAGAAACCATGGTGCAACTATTGTAAGTCCAACTCACATTGGTTTAGTGAGTGCACCAAAAAGGATAAGCCCCTAGCCACCATTGCCCCTAAGGCAACTGTACGCCCTAGTTCAGCTGTAAGTGGTGGTTCCCAGCAAAAGGGTGTAGTAGGGTTAACCCTGGGAACTGAGGAGGATTCTGGCCTAGTCAGGATACCTACTCAGGCTGTTCTGATCTGTGATGGGGACATAGCATTGTCCTCTACTGTAGGCCCCAGTAACCTGGGCAAGTACAGACAGACTCCTTTTATCAATGATAGGTGGCTCAGGCCTACAGGGACACTGGGGCTAGTGTCACAATGGTGACACCTGCCTTTGTGGACCCTGGACAGATCAGACTAGGTGAGAACTACCTAGTGACCAACGCTAGCAATGCCACTACCTCCCATAGTGTGGCAATTGTTAACTTCTCCTGGGGAGGGGTAACTGGCCTCAAGAAAGTTGTTGTTAGTTCAGACCTTCCTGTGGAGTGTTTACTGGGCAATGATCTTGAAACTTCAGTTTGGTCTGAAGTGGAGTATAGGACCCATGCCGAAATGCTAGGGATAGATGCACATGTCCTTGCTGTGACCAGGTCACAGGCCAAAAAGTGCACCACTGAACAAGTGCTGGATCCTGGAACTATGGACCAGTCACAAACCAAGAGAAAGAGCAGTAGGGTAAAGGCTGGGCCTTCCCCCCTGCCTCAGGCACTGGATCAGCCCTCACAGGAGGATGATTCTGAGAGCCCTGAAGGAACTGTCCTAGAAGAACTTGAACCTGATCAGGTTGAGTTTCTTGGGACAGGGGGACCTTCAAGGGCAGATCTGAGGCAGGCACAATTAGACTGCCCCTCTCTTGAACCCCTCAGACAGCAGGCTGCTGCTGAGGCTGCAGGGAATGCTCAAGGTACCCATAGAGTGTATTGGGATGAAGGGCTGCTGTATTCAGAGGCTAGAGACCCCAAGCCTGGTGCATCCAGGAGGTTGGTCATACCACTGAAGTTCAGAGGCTTCCTTCTCACCTTGGCCCATGATATTCCCCTTGCAGGACACTTAGGCCAGAACAAGACTTGGGACAGGCTTGTCCCTCACTTTCACTGGCCTCATATGTCAGAAGATACCAAGGAGTTTTGTCGCTCCTGTGTCACCTGCCAAGCCAGTGGCAAATCAGGTGGCACCACAAAGGCCCCCTCATACCACTACCTATGGTGGGGGTTCCCTTTGAAAGAGTGGGCATAGATATTGTAGGACCAATGGACCCACAAACAGCATCTGGGCACAGATTCATACTGGTGATAGTGGACCATGCCACCAGGTATCCAGAAGCTATTCCCCTGAGGACCACAACAGCTCCTGTTGTGGCAATAGCCCTACTTGGAGTATTCTCCAGAGTGGGCTTTCCAAAGGAGGTCATTTCTGACAGAGGTGCCAACTTCATGTCAGGATATTTGACTGCAATGTGGAAGGAGTGTGGTGTGAACTACAAGTTCACCACACCCTATCACCCACAGTGCAATGGGCTTGTTGAGAGATTCGACAAGACCCTAAAGGGAATGATAAAAGGTTTACCAGACAAGCTTAGGCGAAGATGGGACATCCTTTTACCCTGCCTTCTGTTTGCTTACAGAGAGGTCCCACAAAAGGGGGTTGGCTACAGCCCTTTTGAGCTTTTGTTTGGGCATCCTGTAAGAGGACCCCTATGTTTAGTAAGGGAAGGATGGGAGAGACCTCTCAGACAACCCAAACTTGATATAGTGGATTATGTACTTGGTCTCCGCTCCAGGATGGCAGAGTATATGAAGAAGGCTTCTAAAAACCTTGAGGCAAGCCAAGAACTCCAAAAAGCTTGGCATGACCAAAAGGCTGTGCTGACTGTTTACCAGCCAGGGCAGAAAGTGTGGGTGTTGGAGCCAGTGGCCCCAGCAGCACTCCAAGACAAATGGTCTGGATCCCACACTATTGTTGAGAAAAAGGGAGAAGTCACCTACTTGGTGGACCTTGGGACACCCAGAAGCCCCCACAGGGTGCTTCATGTCAACAGATTGAAAGCATATGTTGACAGGGCAGACATGGGCTTACTCATGGCTACAGATGAGGGGCAGGAGGAAGAGAGTGAACCTCTCCCAGACCTGTTGACTCAGAACCCTGATGATGGCTCAGTTGATGGTGTGGTCTTTTCTGACAGCCTCACTGTCCATCAGCAACAGGACTGCAGACAAGTTCTGCAATCCTACAGACATATGTTCTCTCTGACCCCAAGTCAGACAAACTGGTGCACCCATGAGGTGGACACTGGTGACAGTCTGCCTGTGAAGAGTAAAATCTACAGGCAACCTGACCATGTCAGGGACTGCATAAAAGTTGAGGTACAAAAGATGTTGGAGCTGGGAGTCATTGAACCTTCAGAGAGCCCTTGGGCTAGTCCTGTAGTTCTTGTGCCAAAACCTCACACCCAAGATGGTAAGAGAGAGATGAGGATTTGCGTGGATTACAGAGGTCTCAATGCTGTCACTAGGACAGATGCCCACCCAATACCTAGGGCAGAAGAGCTCATTGACAGACTGGCAGCTGCTAAGTTTTTGAGCACATTTGACCTGACAGCAGGCTACTGGTAAATCAGACTAGCTGAGAATTCAAAGGCCAAAACTGCTTTCTCGACCCCAGGAGGACATTATCAATTTGCGGTAATGCCCTTTGGTTTGAAGAATGCACCTGCCACTTTCCAAAGGTTGGTGAATCAAGTCCTTACTGGGTTGGATGATTACTGTGCAGCTTATCTTGATGATATTGCTGTCTTTAGCTCCACCTGGGAGGATCACCTGGTCCACCTGAGGAATGTTTTAGAGGCCCTGCAAAAGGCAGGCCTCACTATCAAGGCCACTAAGTGCCAGATAGGGCAGAGCAAGGTTGTATACCTGGGCCACCTAGTTGGTGGGGGTCAGGTTCAACCACTGGAGAGCAAGATCCAGACCATAAAGGACTGGACTCCTCCAACTACCCAGACTCAGGTCAGAGCTTTCTTGGGCCTGACTGGGTACTACAGAAAGTTTGTTAAGAACTATGGGTCCATTGTGACACGACTTAATGACTTGACCTCCAAGAAAATGCCAAAGAAAGTTCAGTGGACAGTAAGCTGTCAGAAAGCATTTGATGACCTGAAGCAGGCCATGTGCAGTGCACCTATTCTGAAAAGTCCAGACTACTCCAAAGAGTTCATTGTCCAGACAGATGCTTCTGAGTTGGGTGTGGGAGCTGTTCTTTCACAACTTAATATGGATGGTCAAGACCAGCCCATTGCTTTTATAAGTAGAAGGCTGACCCCTAGAGAGAAACGTTGGTCAGCTATTGAGAGGGAGGCCTTTGCTGTGGTTTGGGCCCTGAAGAAGCTGAGGCCACACTTGTTTGGCACTCACTTCAAGATTCAGACAGACTATAAGCCACTCTTGTGGCTAAACCAGGTGAAGGGTGAAAATCCCAAACTTCTTAGGTGGTCCATTTCCCTACAGGGTATGGACTTCACAGTGGAACATAGACCTGGGACTGACCATGCCAATGCAGATGGACTCTCCAGATATTTCCACTTAGAACATGAAGACTCAACTGGTCAAGGTTAGTTTAATGTCCCTAAGGTTGAAGGGGGGGGGGTTGTGTAGGAGAGTAGGGTCTGCTTTCTATGTTCACCCCCACTTTTTGCTTTTGCTTTACTGGTTTTCGACTTAGATGTGACTGTGGGCCTGCTAATCAGACCCACAGCCCTGCTGTTCTCTCTCTAAATTAATACTATGTACTTTAGGTGCATAACCCATTTGGATAGGGTCACCTTATTGGCCCCTGTACAGTGTACCTTAGGTACCCAGGGCATAGGTGTATCCTAGGCCTACCAGGGGCTGCAGCATGTATTATGCCACCCCTGGCCTGGCCTTCCATTATGACACAACTGGCTGAACACTCAGCTGGGGCAAGGTCGTGTAATCACCCCTTGCTTAGGTGTAGTATTCCTATACCTACCTTATATATAGACACATGTGTACCTATCAGCCACTCCTATAGCAGGCCTTAACAATCCTGGAGGCAGAGTGCTTGGTAACATGTGAGATGGTGCTCTAGCATGAGCTGAGCCTGTCTGCAGCTTTCGGAACCAAGTCCTTATAGCTGTTCTATGATATAGCCTACCATATACTCTTAAAGTGCCTTATAATCTTAAACGGTTATGGTAACTATGGTTTGGCTTTATCAAAACATGTTGTGTAAGGTGTCTAACACTTTGGAATAATACCCCTATACCATTTCAGGCAATGAGGATATTATTCCTCCCTTCTAGAGGGAGAAGACATGTTGAAACCTACTTACCCGGTTAAAGTTAACCAGCGCCCCAGCATCACAAAATGGATGCTGCTGCCACAGACACAAATCTGACCTCCTGCTGCTGGGAGTCCTTCCAGCGAGGGAGGCTTGGACAATAGGTTTCCTGCCTTGGTAGGTGCGAGCACCACCCCAGACAAGCCTTAGTGTATTGGGGCAGGGAGGGATGAAAGAAACGAGACACTGCCCGGGGCACACAAGGTGTCCCATGCATAGTCCAGTTCAAACCGGTGCTGGGGCACTCCAGCCCCAGTCCTGGCGCGAAACTGGACAAAGGGAAGGGGGTGGAACCACCCCCCTCCCAGGTCCCACCCATAAGGCGTGACCTAGCAGGCAACCCAGCCCCCCAGATTAGTATAAGTGTGGTAGCTGGGCCCCAGGAGATTAGATTATCCTGAACCTGCAACTTGAACATAAACTCTGGACCTTCGACATTCGACGAAAGAAGAAGACTGAAGAATCTCCCTTGTGGCCAAGGAGTGGCTACCCTGTGCAAACAGGCACCATCAAGAGACTTACCCTTTGCTTTGGTGAAGTTCTACGAGGGACCGACTGCAGAGCCCGACCAGAGCCTTGACTTCCAGACTTCTCCGACCCTGATCCACATCCACAGCCGAGATCCGTGGAGGCGACGAGAGACGTGGGACCGGCTACCTGGGAAAAGTGGCGAGTATCTTCCAGCGCAGCTTCTGAGGTACCCTCGAAGTTGTGCACCGGGGATTGAGAAGTCCCAACCCCAAGCACCATCTGCACCGAAGATCGGCCCCCCACACTCCACGAGTCCTGTGTGGGGCCCTTCTGTATTTTCCTGCTTGCCGCGTCTGTCCGGTTGCTTGCCCGTTGGCTAGCGGCCTTTGCGACGACACACCTTTGAATCTTCACTGCTGGTTTGGCTCCTCCAGACTGGCTCCCGTTCCTCTGCAAAAGAGAAGCACCCCAGACCTTCCTGGTCTGCACCAGAAGCAAGTCCTCCATTCTTCGTGGGTTCCGCTTGCCAAGGCTTGGTGAGTCCTAGTTCGACTTCGACGCCACCGACAGCAAGAGCCTTCGTGGGACAGCTCGCCTCCTGGTCCTGGCCGTCCTCGACGTCTCCTGGTACCCGTGGCTGCTGCGACAAGCTTCACCTCTTCACCTGCAATCTTCACAACATCGCCTGGTTCCTTCCTGGTTCCACGTGGTCACTGGCTAGTGACCCAGACTCTGTCCCTTCTGCTTGCAGGTATCCCCTCTTCTTGATCCCAGCCTTGGGATCCACCGGACACTCTTCACTGACTGCCTGTCAGCAACTTTCCTTCAGGCATCCATAGAAGTCCACGACGAAACCCGACGCAAGTTCACACCTATGCACCCGCAGCCTGTGGGCTAGGTAACTTGGGTACTTCGGTGCTCACAAGGGTATTGACTATCCTAGGGTCTAGTTTCCGAGTCTCGACTTTCTAGCTATACCAGAAATGTCCTAAAACTGCTTATTTCTAACTGCTAGTGATTCTATTGACTTTTACGCATTACGCGTGAGTGTTTCCACTCTGCACCTGAATCCCGTGGGCCTCCCACTTCCTAACTGTTGGTAGTGTAGTGTAGCCCCAGCGATTCCCTAGGCCTAGGCCTATTCTATTTCCGTGACAGTGGTCCTTATACCACTTCTTTAGTATATGGTTTGCGTGGCCCCTAGGGCCTAACTGTATTACTTACCTGTGTGACTTAATGTATGCTTAAATAAGACTGTGTTGTACTTACCTCGAATCTCATAAAGAGTGCTTTGGGTTTGACTAGAATAAATACACTTTATTTTATATATATATCTGTTGTGGTGTCCTTTCATTTGGTATTCAAGGGATTATATATGGTATCACAGCTGGCTTCACATGCCATTCAGAGTTTAGCCTAAGACTGCTCTTGTCCATGCTACCACTAGGATAGCTGGTCTATAAGGTTGACTTTACAACCAATCACCATAAGGGTTGTTAGGACTGATATAAGGTGTACACTAGAACTAGTGACATCATACATCAGGCCTACTTCTCACAGGAAGCAACTAACTGCACTATATACATAAAGAAATGAATCTATCCTAAACTATTCTATCTAAAAATGAATCCATCCTAAGCTATGTTAGACACTGGTCCTGTAACAAACAGAAAACCCTTTCTGAAATACAGTGCTTCAAAAGCAAAACTAGTTACCATGTCAGACAAAAGCGAGACAAGAGTCACTTGGGCCCTATTTATATATGAATTACCTCTTGTTAAAGGAGCCATCCAGTGAATGAGGTCACAATGGATTTCAAAACCTCAGCAGATGTCACACAAATGTTATAAAATGCCTATTTTTAGGTTGAGCCTAGGCAGCGCGGATGCGCTGTCTGCAAGAACTGCTGTATTCGATAAAGGACTCTGCTCCCACCTGCTACCTTCCCATTGGTTCAGTGCGGTGTCACTCTTCGGTGCTACTTCCTAAATTATGAATGTGTCATTTTAGTTTTTTTCGCACACGATCACTGCCCAAGTACAGTTTCCTTCTACTTCTATTGTTCATGTGGTGTTTTGAAGAACTCTTTTTGCTGTCTCCGGCACGCAACGACTTAGGGGGTAGCCACTTTGCTTTCGCTCGTTGCTGCGTCCATCTTGTTTTGGTGTGAGGCTGTGGAATCCCCCTGCTGCACTAAGACGTGTAAGCACTTGAAATAAATAGTCACTTAGACTATTGCCTGGTGGAGCTACCTGATAGCTATTCAGGAGATGGGCTGTTGACTTCCCCATCGGCCGTCACCTACCCAGCCGGACCTTGGGCAGACCTGCCCACAGGGAGAGGAGATGCCCATGTTCTCCATGTGTGCCTCTCATGGTACTTGCCTATGGGCCTGTAATAATTTCAGTGCAGTTTCCTGATACAGATAATTCAGCTAAATGAGCATTGGAAGTTTATTTATGCTATTTTATATAGCCGTACATTACCAGAGGTGTCAGAGCGCTTTACGCCCAGTGAGTGTGACATGGACACTTCATGTCCCTCTGCATATTTAAGTTTTTACCCTGTGCTTCCATTAATGCATGCATTTGTATCTAAGGTTCCAGCTTCAACACTGAAGCCTTGCAGGACTAAAAAAAAGAGAACTTAAGGGCCATAAACATTTCATGTTTTGTCTGTGTATCGCACACCATTGCCTTTTCTTACAATATGGGAGTGTAGAAATTTAAACATAGCAAAGTCAAGAAAGCTGTTGCATAGCTCAGTGGGGAATTAGTCTCTCTCACAGTTGAGCATGCTACCTTTGAGGTCGCAGGTTCAAATCCTTTTGAGGTCACTTCATGTTTGTAAAATATATGAAGTGAGTGCATGGAGTGGGGTAATGGGTGAATGTTTTCAGGCATGAGGGCTTGATCAGTTAACAGATAAGTGAGTAATGCGTGTCTGGGTCACTACAAATCGAGTTGAGCAGCTAGAATGCTAGACATGTGACTTTACTCACTAGTTCCCTTTTACCCAATCTTTCATTTTTAGCATTAATTATGTTTCACTCGCTCAGACCTCCATTGCTCCATTTCTGTAAACAGGGCTGTAAATCTTTATTTGGTCCCAAATGTGGCAGCTGTGTCTCTGTTTGTAGTGGTAATTCCCCTTTCTTAGTCCTCCTGGCAGGGCTGCAGCTATCTCTCTGTGCCGTGTGGTAATTCTTCATTCTTAGTCCTCTAGCCAGTGCTGCTGGATGCTTCTCTAGTCCCAGTAGTATTTCCTCAATCTTAGGCCTTTAGGCAGTGCTGCAGCTGTGTCTCTGTTCCCAATGGTAATTCCTCATTCTTTGTCCTCTGGACAGTGCTGCAGCAGCTTCTCTGTTCCCATGGTAATTCCACTTTCTTAGTCCTCTAGGCAGTGCTGCAGCTGCATCTCTGTTCCTAGTGACAATTCCTCATTTTGAAACCTCCAGGCAGTGCTGCAGCTGTGTCTGTGTTCATGCATCCACTACACTCCAAACCAAAACACATAGGTAAAAGACATTGTCATTTGCAACGCCAATAGCTCTTACTCTAAAAAAGGTGAGACCTTTTGCATTGCAAATGCTTGTTAGTATTTGTTAGTGGTGCAGGAGTAGGTGTAGAGAACTATTTTTTATTTTATTTTACCAGAAGGCCCCTCTAAATTCCAGCACTAACAAGAGTTGCTCTCATTGGATGTTAATCCTAGAGGTATAGCACCAGATGGCAAAATGAAGTTCCACACTAAGGGGTCTATTAGGATGACGGGCGGATCGCCATCGAAACTCGGAAAACCGCTGGTCCGCTTAGCATCGCGGTCGTGACCGCCGCGGTGTGATTTTCCGCCCCCCACTTTTCCGCCGGTTGCAGTCCGCCCGCTTGCCTGGCAGGCAGAGCTGGACCGCTGCAATTGTTGAAGATCAGGGCCAAGCACCGCGGGCACGATTATGATGCCGGCGGTAGCCAGCCTTTTCGCTGCAGTGGAACCGCAATGGAAAGGCATGCGGAGAATGTCTCTGGGGGCCCATTGCGGGCCCCAATGTGTTGGAGCGGGTGTGTGGGTGCAGTGGGGGTACCACCTACATGTCCCTGTACCAGGTGGCAGGCACTGTGCAGTGCCTGCCATGCAGTGCAATGACATGCATGACATACTCCTTTTCACACCGCGGCGGTGCTGCTGGCAGCAGCAACCGACGCAATGTTGATTGCCAGAATCTGACCGCCGAGGTCGGATTTCGACTGTGGAGCATCCTAATTGGACCGGCGGTTATGCCACGGTCCTTGCAGTCGGTCTTTTCCCGCTACCATGGTGGTCGGGGATATTTTCCGACCACCATCCTAATAGACCCCTATGTATTTCACTTCATTTAGCAATCACAGAAATATCGCTGGGGAAGGACAGATGTGAGGAAAAGGGCTCGGACCACTGAAGGAAAAACTAGCTGGTAGTTTTAACTTTTTTAGGTCAAGTCAGATGTCATCTTACTTTTGACTCTATGTTTCATTATTTCTGGGCAGGATTTCTTTTTTTTTTACTAAATACTCCAGGCAGAAATTAATACATTGCTTATAGTAATTTGGACCACCAGCAGTAATGTGAAGAGTTGGAGTAATTGACATTTTCAGCCAATTTCATTATATAAATCTGAGTGCTATCTCTTCAGATATCAAACACTATGACAGGCCCTGCATAAATTCCAGTCCGGTGCACACAATTGGACTTCTGAGATTCAAATAGTTTGCAGATACCAGTCTTTGCCCACATAATTTTTGCCAGTCAAATATGGGACAAATTGATCATGCAAACCAGCCAGTCTTTAATATTTTATTCCTGCCTGAGACTGCCTACCCAGTTATGTAGGTTCCAGTTCTTTGTCAGTTTTCTGTGTGCAGTGGCGCTGGAACTAGGGTTGCGGGGAGTTGTGCAGCACCCCTATGGAACTTGAAAGAGTTTGGATGAGGAATGAACAATAAAGGTGCTATTTAAATGTTTTCTTCTGCCATCATTTGTTGTGTTTTCAAGACAAACTGCCAGTACCCAATGTGCCTTTAGTAAGATGGCGCAACTGACCAGCATCTCCAACCTAACAAGTATTGTTATGCAATGACGAATGTTAATGTTTGAAATATGCAGCTGACTAAAGTGAGGAAAACAGGAGCAGCTTGTGCAGGTAAGAGTGGTGGGGGCAGTGGGGCAGGGTGAGGAGGACTCGACAGAGGACAAGGACATCATCTGTCGAGTCACCCCCCAACCCCGCCCCACTGCTTTTACCTGCACAGGCCGCTCCTGGGTGACAATGATTGCTTGCTGCCTTGTGTGGCTTGGTTCCTGTTGTGATTGCTGACTCTCATGCCTCTGTGGCCATTATTTACAGCCGATGCCCCTGGTAACTATATGACCATTGTTACTGTTGCTGACTCATTTACTCAATTCTGATTATTGTCCATTGCATTTTCTAGCTTTGACTACTTTTCTTATTGGTGCCATCAATGTTATAAATTCCTTACATGTTTAGCATGCTGCTTATGTTCTCCTTTGTTTTAACCATCTGTAGCCTGTTGTGTTGGGATATGGTTTATCCTAACACTCAAATGTGAAGAGGGGTGTACCCCTTCATAACCCCGTGATGTATGGCCTGGATCATAGAGGTTGAGATGTGTTCGGGGAGTTAATAAAAAGGCCAGATGCCGCAACCTTGTGGTTCACATACATACATGCATACATGGTGTCAGAGTGGTTATTGTTTGCCAGGTGTCGCTGCTTCCCCATTCCAACTGGGCACATTGTGCTGTCAGCACCCAGATGGAACAAGTGGCAATGAAGGTGTGGGTACGGACACCTCCCTGGCAACTACCTATCAAGTCTGTGTCTTCGGCAGGGGCCACCCGCAAACCTGCTGGCGCTTACATTCAAAGCAGGCCACCTCACTTCTCTTCGCTGCTCACACAGGGGAGCGTCTCTTCCATGCTTCCCAGCTGCTGGTGCTCGTGGCGGTGACTGCAGTTACACACGAGCACTTTTGGTCTTGTCGCCCGCGGCCTCACTACCTGACTAACGCATTTCATTGTGGTGGTCCGTCTCACCGCACCGAAATGCATAGTCACACATAATAGTGCCTCCGAGCTGTCAAACAGGAGCACTAGTAACCACATGACTAAGTAGTTCTGAAATTAAATCTGGAGGGAGGAGTGGCAGTGTGCCCTGCACTCTGCTCCCGGGGGCTGGCTCAGAGTCTGCAGCTGCACCTACGTACCATGTAACAAGTATGGTAGAATTCACCACCGGCCGCCGCACAGAATATTTGCTACATTCATAACTTCTGTGACTCAGAGACTGAGTCAGGAGGTCAGGACGAGTTTTGTGGCACACGTGTCCTGCTGCCACATGCCGCTGCAGTTAATGAGAAAAGTTTTGGTAGGCTTGCACTGCGTTGCGCCGCGGTAATTTACCATAATGAAAATATTGATCCAGCAACCGGAGGGAGTCAGTTCAGTTCAGTTCATAAGGCTTTATTCGGAGCTTAAAAACAAAAGTCCATAAAAGCACAAAACATACATAAAAACTTCATCATTTTAACAATTAGATATATAAATACATTAAAAACAATTTAAAATGACAGATTAGGCCTTGCTTTGATAGCCCGCAGAAGGAAAGTGGCAATAAAGAAACAAACATCAGGTGGCATGTTAAATAGCAGGTTCATAGTGTCTTTTACAGTCCTAACTCCATGTTTCTTAAAAACAGGTTTTAAAAAAGCTGATCGGAGGTTTCCATAAAATAAACAGAACAATAAGAAGTGTACAGTACTTTGTGCGGTAATATGGTCACATGGGCAAGGACCTGTTGGGTGTTTCTTAATGCTTGGAAATGCGACCAGATGATGAACAATACCAAAACGGAGCCTTGTCAATACAAATCGATGGGAGGGTCTAGAGACAAAACTCAGATAAGGTTGAAACCCTATCGTTTCACTAAAACTTCCATAAAAACGACAGGTTATTAAGTTGTCACTGGTCCTCCCACGCTTCTCATTTCTGTGATTCATATAAGTAGATTTCAGCTCGTTTTTGGTAAAACAAGAGGCTGCATGATGATCCTCTAATATATTGAGATCAAAAATTTTGGAAAAACTTTCAGAGACATATTTTACCCATGGAATCAATAGATGCTTATCAGTGGAGAGACAATCTTCAATGATGGCTCTATTTAGAGATGTCTCTTCCTTTATCCATATTGCACGCCAAAGCATAAGCGGTCTAAGGGCTACATGGTCTGAGAGATGTTGGATCCCAAACTCCCTATGCACTAGATCAGTGGAGGCCGAAGTAGGTAGACTTAAAAGTCTTTTGAGAAAGGTGTTTTCTTCCACTTGAAGACTGCTACTCGAAGCATGCCCCCAGATACCGGCACCATAGAGAGTAATAGAAAGACACCTCATTTGATAAATTTTTAACATGTCCATGAGCCGTTTATCCCCTAATTTAGAGGCGAACTGAAAAACCCCATGGGCACTTTTCGCCATTCTACCCCTTACATAATTAATCTCATTAGTCCAACTACCAGAATTAGAAAAGGTAATACCTAGGTAGTTGAAAGTGTCCACTGTTAAAACCTTTTGTCCTTCAATAAAAAAGGAATGTGGCTTTTTACAACTTTTGCCACACTCCATGACAAAGGTTTTAGATTTATTAATCTTTAACTTCCTGTCCTTGATGAACAGAGAAAATCTGTCCATTAGACGTTGCAGACCGATGGGAGTCCTAGATAAAATAACAGCATCGTCTGCATAAAGTAGGACAGGAATATGAAAATCAGGGGTTTTGGGGGTGTCGGCCGCAACGGTCTTTAGGACCGAATCAACCTCGTTAATAAAAAGTGTAAAAAGCAGGGGAGCCAGTACACAACCCTGCCTGATACCACGTCTTGTGGGGAACTTAGGGGTACATTCGCCAGCCGAGCCGTAACGTACGCTCGATCTAAGATTGGCATAAAGCCTGGCCAGAAAATGAACAATGCCCTCAGGTGCACCCATTTCCAGGAGTTTCTCCCATAAGATCTTATGGTTCACCATATCGAAGGCGCTGCTCAGATCTGCGAAGCAGAGAAAAAGGGAACCTTTCTTTGCCCTCGTATATTTCCCTATTAAAAGTTCAAGATTGAGACACTGTTCTACTGTTCCCCGTCCCTTCCTAAAACCATATTGAGAACTAGCCAGGATATTATTAGAATCAGCCCATTCTTCAAGTCTAACCAATAGCACCCTACTCATGATTTTCACGGAGGAATCAAGAAGGGAGATTGGTCGGTAGTTTTTAGCATCACTTCTGTCCCCCTTCTTATATATTGGAACTATGATAGATTCCTCCCATGAGGGTGGGACACCGAGGCAGACTGCTGCATTAAACACAGTCGTTAATAACGGGCCCCAGATCTCTGGCTCTTTTTTGTAGACATCAATGGGTACCCCGTCTGGCCCCTGGGCCTTGCCTCCCTTACTGGCAGAGATACTATTCACAACCTCAATGATGGAAATATCTAAGGGAATGGCAGACCAATCATTTCGGACAACATCCGAGTTTATGTTAGACTCAAAAATCATTGAAAAATGGGAGACCCAGCTTTCCACGCTGACGTTAGCGGTCAGCTCTGGCATTTCTTCATTTTTAAGGAATGGACTGTTAACAGTGGCCCAGAATAGGGAAGAATCTGAGGTTTCAGCAGCTTGTTCTAACTTATCCCATGCCTCTGATCTTAATTCGGCCTTCCTGTTATTAATTGAAGACCGATAGCTGGCTCTTAGTTCCCTTACCAAATTTATGTCTCTAGGTTTAGCGGCAAGCGCCTCCTTGAGACCCTTAAGTGCATTGGTACTAGCATGATCGAACCATCCTCTAGACCTGCAAGATTTTCGCTTTAGATATACTATAAATTTGGCATCTATGACAGTGTTAATATTTGTAAACTTAGGGATGATTACATCCGATACTTCTTTGTTCTCTAAAATAGCAATAATATCCTTTAAACAGCTATTAATAATGGAGTTGGACAAGATATCTGCTTTACCCCCTTTCCACCTAATTCTAATACCATTGGGACGATGGGGTTCAATGTTAAAAATGATATTAGGTTTAGGACCCCTTATCTCCTTCCATAGCACAGCTTCCATAGTTAAACAATTATGATCACTGATAAGGTTTTCCACTATCAGAGGGGCTGTACACCACTGGTTAAGGCTGGATGAAATGCATATAAAATCAATCACAGTATTTGCATTCCGGCCCGTAAAAGTGGGGATAGTTTCACCAGAGTTCCCTGTCAAATTCTCCAACGGTTCCATATCGTAGGTCACCAGGATTTTATTAAGTGATTCTCCATATAGATTGTGGGGAAAATGACAAACACCTTCCCCACAACAATTAACAAAACCACATGCCCTTTGAACCAGAGGTGGACAGACAACAGTGTTAAAATCCCCTAGCCAAATAAAATCAAACATAACATTGTTACCCGTTACTATGTCTGCCAAAGCGGATTCTAAAGCAGAAGCCACCTCATGTCTGGTGTTATCAAACACATTATTATAAAAACTGATTAAAAGGATATTTCTACCCGGCTCCTCAGAAAGCCATAAAACCTGGGAGTGGGCCCCTATGGTTACGTGTTTCTTTACAATAAGTGGCACCTCTACAGAAGAGTCAGAAGCCCACCCTTAGCTCTGCCTGAAGTGGATGCCACAGCCGGTAAGTGGTAAGAAACAAAACCAGAATAATTAATGGGTACCAAACTCCAGGTTTCCTGAAAACAAATGATACTAAACTTATTAATAAAATAAAACCATCCTAGACAAGTATCCTTTTGTGAGAGACCAGCAACATTCCAACATGCAATAGTGCACCGGCCTCTATTGTCTAATGTGGTAAACATAATTTGGTCAGTCCTATCCGCAACGCCATAGGCTGGCCTTACAATACTGCTGTCCATTAGGACATCGTTTAGTTTAACATTAGAGTCTACTATACAAATGGTGTCAGCTAGTTCGTGAGCCCCCTTGATCGGACTACAATTTCCACTTCCCAAGGAAACAATAGCAGGTTCTGAAACCACCAAAGGTAGCCCCAGTCAATCATTACAGTCAAGGCCACTCAGGGGCTGAAATCTGTTAAACAAAGAGATACTAGGGCCGTCGCACATGTTCAGGCCACTAGACCTCGCTTGAAAGCGCTCAACGTCAGATTGAATTTGGAAATCCCTGTAAAAAAACCCCAAAGGGCGCAAGGATATTCCTCCATCCCGGGCCGGAAGAGAAGCAGCTTTAATCAGCACTGTAGATGTAAGTTGGGGGTTCCGAAAGTTGATGACTACACAATCCCCTTCGCAAGTCTTGGGTGATTTCCCCACCCAGTTCGTTCTCCTAGTGCTTAGAATATCCCCCGAAAGTGCAACTGGGAAACCGCACTGCCTATGGAGCCAATCCACGGTTCTGTTCTTTAAAGATGAATGTGATTCAACAAACCCGTGGTTGCTTCCAGAGGTATTAAAAGGGGGGACATTTGTTAAAACTGCTACAAATGGTGCACAGGACGGTGGTAAATCCGGCTGGGGTCTGCTAAGACTGGCGTGACTTAAGTTGGGGTCCATGTTTATCCTCGATACTAAATTAAGAGTGGATTTGGCCTGAGCCGGCAGCTCCGAAAGGGAATTAGGTATGACCGGCACAGCAGGGGTTGTTACCCGAACATTCTCAGAGTTAACAATAATACGATCGGTCCTCGTTGTGTCAGATATGTAGTGGTTGGAGGACACCGCAGCAGATACTTTCTCTTTATCAACTACAGATGCTGTCTTAATGGAACTTAATGAGCTTATGAGGGTATCCACTAGACCACCCAGTCTAGCTACTTCACTAGTGATTGTGGCGAGTTTGGTCAGTAGGGGTTTAACTAGGAAGTCAAGCTTGGCCTCTAGAGCATTCAGCAAAAAATCTAGTTGCCCCTTATCCAAACTGATCGTAGGCCCTTCCTGTGGCTTAGTTAGATCATGCTGGATATTAGACGTTGAGGGGTCAATTCTTTTCACAGGGCGATTCCCCCCTCGTTTGGGCTGGTTGGTTTTACTGTTAGTTCTACAAGAACGTAATGATCTTTGTGTCCTAGGGGCCTGCGCATTTGGGGTTGGATCTAGAGACAGATCCGCAGCTGGTGCTAATTCAACTGTGGGCGTGATAATATCTGCAGTCTCACTTGTAGAATCATAGAGATCACCCAAAATGGGGCTGTTTGATAAATTCGTAAGGACACTGACATTTAGGGGGGAGGATGGCTGGGAAGCTGACTCAATAGGAGGACAATAGCTTAAACTAGGTGGCCCCAGTCGACCTAGGGACTTTCTCCTTTCCTGGTTAATTTTGTCCACCATTTTTACTAAATAATTGTCCATAGTGGACGATGTAGACGCTGGTTTAGCTTTGGGCATTTTAGATAACGGCTGTTACGCAATCAATATAAATATACACAAACTGGCACACTAATTGGCTGCATACATATGCTGACCAGCAAATAATCAAAGTTGGTAGCCCACTCCTACCCGCTCCTGTCCCGGACTGTCACAGACTGTCCGCCCTTTGTCCGGGCTTCGTCCTGGGCGTCCCGCGCGCGTCCCGCGCCGCGTTAGGCGAAGATATTAATAGAGGACAAGAACCAATTGGCGGGTGGGCGGACCTCGGTGCAGCTGTGGACGCGCAC
Source organism: Triturus cristatus (assembly GCF_964204655.1). Taxonomy (NCBI): domain Eukaryota; kingdom Metazoa; phylum Chordata; class Amphibia; order Caudata; family Salamandridae; genus Triturus; species Triturus cristatus. The sequence continues at coordinate 1,135,046,225 of NC_140594.1, read as the reverse complement.
GGACTCCTGGGTGAGTGAGTCCCGTGCAAAGACCTTCCGTGGGCACAGCGATGGCGATGGTAGCAGGCTTAGCCCCTCCTAGGCAACAGCAGCAACAGAAAACACTCCTGTCCCCAATAGCGAAGCGGGACCCGCGCCAGCGGGTTCCGAGAGGTGTTTTAAAGGTCAATGGCGGGAGGGCGGACCTCGGTGCAGCTGTGGACGCGCACGGACTCCTGGGTGAGTGAGTCCCGTGCAAAGACCTTCCGTGGGCACAGCGATGGCGATGGTAGCAGGCTTAGCCCCTCCTAGGCAACAGCAGCAACAGAAAACACTCCTGTCCCCAATAGCGAAGCGGGACCCGCGCCAGCGGGTTCCGCGAGGTGTTTTAAAGGTCAATGGCGGGAGGGCGGACCTCGGTGCAGCTGTGGACGCGCACGGACTCCTGGGTGAGTGAGTCCCGTGCAAAGACCTTCCGTGGGCACAGCGATGGCGATGGTAGCAGGCTTAGCCCCTCCTAGGCAACAGCAGCAACAGAAAACACTCCTGTCCCCAATAGCGAAGCGGGACCCGCGCCAGCGGGTTCCGCGAGGTGTTTTAAAGGTCAATGGCGGGAGGGCGGACCTCGGTGCAGCTGTGGACGCGCACGGACTCCTGGGTGAGTGAGTCCCGTGCAAAGACCTTCCGTGGGCACAGCGATGGCGATGGTAGCAGGCTTAGCCCCTCCTAGGCAACAGCAGCAACAGAAAACACTCCTGTCCCCAATAGCGAAGCGGGACCCGCGCCAGCGGGTTCCGCGAGGTGTTTTAAAGGTCAATGGCGGGAGGGCGGACCTCGGTGCAGCTGTGGACGCGCACGGACTCCTGGGTGAGTGAGTCCCGTGCAAAGACCTTCCGTGGGCACAGCGATGGCGATGGTAGCAGGCTTAGCCCCTCCTAGGCAACAGCAGCAACAGAAAACACTCCTGTCCCCAATAGCGAAGCGGGACCCGCGCCAGCGGGTTCCGCGAGGTGTTTTAAAGGTCAATGGCGGGAGGGCGGACCTCGGTGCAGCTGTGGACGCGCACGGACTCCTGGGTGAGTGAGTCCCGTGCAAAGACCTTCCGTGGGCACAGCGATGGCGATGGTAGCAGGCTTAGCCCCTCCTAGGCAACAGCAGCAACAGAAAACACTCCTGTCCCCAATAGCGAAGCGGGACCCCGGAGGGAGTCAACCCACTGCACCAGCGGTTGTCTGTGAGTCGCGGGTCACGGTGCTAGAGCTGTTCATGAGGAGCACAGCAGCCTCAGAATCAAGGCAGAGTAGTTGAGACCATGACGAGGCAGCCTGTACGAATTACCGCTCCGCTCGCCTCCAAGCAAAGTGAGTGCAATGCCTGGAGTGAACTGTCTCTCATTCTGCTTGACCAAACAATGTGCTTTGAATAGTGCTAGCGGTCTGTGACCATACTAGTGCCATCCAACAAATTACTTTCGGCACGACCACCAATGTCAGTTAAGTCTGCAGAGCCTGGAGTTGTATTAATTAGTTCTGTGACAGCCTGTTGATGTTATCTGGTGCTAGGGTTGGGCAGGTTGTGGTGCGCCGACCTGAGCAGACACCACTCACTGCTCGCTAATCATTTTTATTGGGGTTGAGCACTACATTACTGAAGTCTACTATATTCAAATAGTTACAGCGCCCTGGCTGGCACTAGTGCCCCACACTCTGATGCTTGCCAGAGCCCATGCTGTCTGCGGCGACTCGCGAGTCAGCTGAGTCAGACTCTTTCAATTATATAATATATATCTTAAACAGTCTGTCAGATATTAATTTAGGATATTTCTAGACACACTCTACTAATCTCTTTATGAGATTAGAAGTCAGGAACACATTTAAATATCAACGTTTCACAATAAGTTAAGCTGGGTCCCTGGGGGCGTACCAGACCATATACTAAAAAAGAGGTTTAGGAAAGTCGACTTGCAGAGGGACAAGGCCTAGGGCCTGTAGAATCGCTGGGGCTTCACTAATCCACCGAAGGCAGGTAAGTAAAAGACCCACGGGAGACGCATGCAGTGTGTGAACACAGCCACGGGTTCCCTATTGATTTCAATGGAGCAAGTCGCAGTTGGATTTTTAAAGTTTTAGGGTACTTCGAGGAAGTCTACAAGCAAGCTACTTACAAGGTAAGTAATTCGAGGGCCAAAACACACTAGGGCACCGGAGTGCACGAGTTACCTCACCCAGGGAAGCTGGGTGCATAGGTGTCTTTTGGTGTCGGGTCGCGTCACTGTTTTCTATGGAAGCCAAAGAAGTGTCCGGTGGAATCCAAGGCTGGATTCAAGATGAAGATGATCTGAAAGCAGAAGGGACAGTGTTCACAGTCACTTGCCAGTGACCCGGGGCCAGGAAGATGGATGCCCACGGAGGTCGGGTGATTTAGGTGATCAAGGGTGTTTTGACTCTTCGCCCACGAGGTCCAGGAGGCATCAACGATGACCAGCAACTGGATTCAGAGTGTCCCACGACGCCTGCAGCTTACTGAGTTGTCGGCAACCGGATTGGAGCCAACAAGCCTTGGCAACAGCAAGTCTTGTGGAAAGTGAATAAAGTCGGTGGTGCAGACCAGCAAAGTCTGAGGGACTCACCCAGCAACAGTGAGTGAGGGCAGGCCTAGAGCAACCAGGGGAGCTCTTCGGTTTGATCAGAAAGTCTTCAGGGGAACCACAAGCCAACGGGCAAGGGATCGCGAAGACGCCTCATGAGTGTCACGGTGTTAGTGATGACGGACAGTGTTAGACACCACTAACCATTTCGCAGCAGCCAGCGGGAACGATGATGAGCTGAGGAGCCTCCCAGCTCTCCGAAATGATAAGCCCCACAGTGCAAGAACACGCAGCTATGTGACTCAACACCCGGGGGAAAAGGGAAGGGGACAAAATAATAAAGGTCACTGCCTGGGGAGCGTCTGGCCTGAGTCTGGTCTGCGCTCGAATCCTGATAGCGGGAGTGCCCTACAGAGGGGAAGAGAAGAAGGAACACAAGCATAAAGTACTATCCCAACTGTCACTCACTTGCACCTGCCCCTTCCCTTTCCAAGGCAGACACCCAAGGCACTTACATGAACCAGACAGTAACAGCCCTGGAAATACTCGTCCGATTTCAACACTTAGAGAACGCGTTCCGTTCTCCACCTGATCTCACTGGTCCAAAGGCAAATGTTGTGAGGGAAGCCTGTGAGGGAAGCCTGTGCCCCCGTCCCTTCCAAGGAAGAAGCTGCTGGGTGCTGATTTGAGGCACAGCCTGGTACAATCAGGACGTCTGGGGAACTGCCCCTGGAAATGGCACGAGAGTCAATACCACCCGGGCGGGGGAAGAGGATCAGAGGTGGACTGATGCAGCAGCAACAGCTCCTTGCAAACCTTTGTGCGGAAAGAACGATAACACGGGATATCACAAAGGTCGAGGGTAGCAAGGTAATTCATACGCGTTCACAATCAGGGAGAAGGTACTTGCGTGAACGCCGACAGTGATTCCTTGCAGCCCTCGGAGTCCGGAAAGTATGTCTTGACGGAAGTCTCAACGACGCTGCTCCGGTGTTCCGAGCGGGACCTCGAGGAATCTGCAAAGGCGGTGTTTCGGGATTCCTCCGCGGGAAGGAAAGCGTCCGCCCCGTCGCAGGAAAGCAAAACGATTGTCAAGCACCTTCTTTCTGTGGAGGAGGTGCTTAAGGGGGAGTTTGAATCTGTGTCTGCCAATTGGATCGGAGGAGTAATGTCCCATGGCATTCTGGGAGTTGTAGTGCCGCGGGTCCGTTAGCCATTCACCCCCGTGCATTCGTACTCTAAAGGGAGTGCTGGGGTGTGTGCTCACTGTGCTGAGCGTAGAGAGATGGGGAATCGTGACAGAACCCCTCCTGAAGGATCGCCGACTCGGCGGTCGTCCAGGTTTCCCAGGATTGTCTTCGTGGAATTGGTCTACTAACTCGGGGCAATGGAGATTCTGCTCTGGTTCCCATGTTCTATCCTCCACCCCAAATCCTTTCCAATCTACCAAATATTGGACCCGTCCCCGAATCAGTCGGGAATCCAATATTCTGTTCACTTCGTATTCCTCCTGCCCATCAACAACAACTGGAGGGGGTTGATCTATAATTCGAACGTTGGCTGGACATGGTCGGAGAAGGGAAACATGGAAGACAGGATGTATTCGCCAGGAAGGGGGCAATGCTAGTCTTACTGCTACAGGGTTGATGACTTCTTCAATACTGTAGGGGCCAATGTATTTGGGTTTGAGTTTGTCTATGCCTTTCAGATGTATGTTTTTTGTAGCTAGCCAGACCTTATCCCCAATTTTATAGTTGGGTTCTTTTCCTGTCTGCGAATCTTTTGTGAGCTGCTTGCGCTCTCACCAGGTTGTGTTTTGCCTCTATGAGAATTGCCCTGAGATGAGCATGGTGTTCTTGGATGCTTGGAAGAGCTGTTTCTATAGGCCACTCGAAGGGGAGCCTGTTTGGGTGGTGTTCCAATAAACAGAAGAACGGAGAGCATCCCAACGTAGAGTGTTCGGTATTATTGTATGCGAATTCCGCTGTCCATAAGAGATCGACCCAATCCGTGGCATTCTGCATAGTATAACAGCGGAGGTACTGCTCCAGGGTTTGGTTTAAGCGCTCCGTTTTGCCATCGGTTTGGGGATGGTAACTTGTCGAGAGCTTGGCTTCTACATACATCGAAGCGCATAGCGTTTTCCAGAAGCGGGAGGTGAATTGTGTCCCTCGGTCTGTAATGAGTACACAGGGAATTCCATGGGCTCTTACGACGTGTTGGAGCTTTAACTTTGCCAATCCATACGAAGTAGGGAGTTTCTCCAGTGGAATAAAGTGTCCCATTTTTGTAAGGTGGTCCACGATCACTAGTACCACCGTATATCCCTGACAAGGAGGCATTTCTACGATAAAGTCCATAGATATGGTATGCCATGGGCGTGGAGGAACTGGTAAGGGTTGTAGCTGTCCTGTGGGTTTCGAATGCACGGCTTTACCCTGTGCACATACGGCACAGGTTTTGACATAGTCTCGAGTATCAGCTCTCAATGTCGGCCACCAGAATGAACGTTCTATACCTTTTATGGTCTTCTGTATTCCCATATGACCCCCCAAGGCCGTATCATGAGCCCATGTCATTACTTGCTCTTGTAATTCTGTCGTGGGGATATACAGAGCGTGTTGAACAAATAGCAGACCTTCTTTCTCCGATCTTGTGTCTGGGGCGTTCGTTAACCAGGCTTGTGTGTCTATGTTGGTCAGGGAGGCTTGGACTTCGTCCAAGAATTTTTCCGCGGTGATCACGGCAATGGTTGGTGTTTTCACAACTCCCTCTGCCAGAATGAACAGTGTATCCATGAGGGCTTCTGCTGTGTCTCCCTCCTCGTTAGGAAGACGGGAGAGGACATCCGCTTTTCCGTTCTGGGGACCTGGCCGGTACTTTATAATGAAATCATAGTCCGAGAAGAAAAGAGTCCATCGTAATTGGCGTGGGGTTAGTTCCTTCGCCGTTTTCAAAAAGAGCAGGTTTCGATGGTCTGTGTAGATTTCGAATGTATGATGAGCCCCCAACAGATAGTGCCGCCACTCTTCACAGGCCCTTTTTATAGCCAATAGTTCCTTATCCGATATGGAGTAGTTGATTTCGCTGGGATTCAGTTTCTTCGAGTAGTATGCTACCGGGTGTAGTTGCCCTGTCTTGGGATGTCTTTGAGACAAAACACCACCAATGGCGTATTGTGAGGCATCCGTTTCTACAATAAAGGGGATTTGTGGGTCTGGATGTCGCAAGATGGGAGCTTGAGTGAACTTCTCCTTCAGACTTCGGAAGGATTGGTCTGCTGCCTCTCCCCAGACAAAAGGAGCATTCTTTTTCAGAAGATGCGAGATGGGTTGGATAATTTTAGAAAAGTCCTTTATAAAACGCCGGTAGTAATTCGCAAAGCCTAGGAAGCTTTGTACTGCTTTTACGTGCTGTGGGGTTTTCCACCGTATGATAGCGTCAACCTTGCTCGTATCCATTCTGAACCCCTGGGCGTTTATGATACAGCCCAAGAAAGCGACCTCTTGTACGTGGAATAAACATTTTTCCAATTTTGCATACAAAGAATGCTGACGGAGCCGATCCAGAACGGCTGTAACGTGGGTAACATGTTCCTGGAGTGTGGTTGAATAAACGAGAATATCGTCAATATAGACCATGCAAAAACTGTCCAGATATCCCCGCAATACTTCGTCCATGAAGTATTGGAATGCTGCTGGGGCGTTACAGAGCCCGAACGGCATCACCCTGTACTCAAAAAGGCCGAACTTTGTTCGGAAGGCGGTCTTCCACTCGTCCCCGCTCTTTACTCGAACCAGGTGGTATGCCCCGCGAAGATCCAGTTTGGTGAAATAACGGGCACCCTTGATTTGATCTAGGAGTACCGGAATCAAGGGTAATGGATAGCGATTCTTCACCGTAACGCGGTTTAGTGCGCGATAATCAATACACGTGCGGAGTTCGTCGTAGTCCTTCGGTATAAAAAAGAGGGGAGATGAGGCTGGAGAGGATGAATGTGTAATGAATCCTGAGGCTAGGTTCTCTTCCAAGTACGTCTGTAAGTAGTGGGTTTCGGCCTCTGTCAATGCATATACCCTACTACACGGAATATCCGCTCCCGGAATCAGCTCAATGCGGCAGTCGTAGACTCGATGTGGCGGGAGTTGTGTCACGGATTGTTTATCGAAGAGGGACTTGTAGTCAGTGTATTCCTCTGGTAGCGTGGCTGCAGTAACATAGGTTTCTGGTATGCTTGCGCTAGCTACTAGCCTTGCCTTGGTGTTCTCGACGGTTCCGAGGGGAAATTTATCTTGAGTACAATGTTCCTTACAATACTGGGAACTCATGGTAACGGTGCGGGCTGCCCACTTTACCTCCGGATCATGAAGAGTCAGCCAGGACATGCCCAAAATGAGACAGAATTGCGGCGCATCAATAAGGTCAAACTGTATGCATTCCAGATGGTTCTCACCAAATTGCATTAGTAGCGGTGGTGTATGTGAGATGACTGGTCCTGATGTTAACACGGAGCCATCCACTGCCTTTACACATTCAGGTTTGTCCTTTCTTTCGCTGGGGACGCCCATTTTCTGAGCGTAGTTGATATCCTAATAGCTCCCTGTTGCCCCTGAATCCAATAAAGCGTCTGTTTTAAGGGGCGAACCCCTGGTTACCCATATAGATACGGATACATTCAGGTAAGCCACTGCGGGTTGTAGGGTATTGGCTATGACGGAGGAGATCGAGGTTCTTCTTCCGCCCGGTCCAGCGATCTCGAACTGGTTCGGGCTCTTCAGTTTTCCGCCGTCTCTTTGGTTCCCATCACAGTAGGATGTCTTGGAGACAGGCTTCTTTCGGGAAGCTGTGCTCGGGCTCGGCATTCTCGAATGAAATGACCTCCTTTCCCGCAGTATAAGCAGAGTTTCATCTTCCTTCGTTTCTCTCGTTCTTCTACGGAGACGGGTCCTCGTATACCTCCGATTTGCATTGGTTCCACTCCTTCCGAGCTCTTGGGTCTTGTTTCGGTACCTTCTTTTGGTTTGGGGTACCAGAGGCGTGATTCCCCCCGAGTCTTATCTCCCTTGCGTTCTTGTAACCGGTGGTCTAATTGCACGGTTAGTTCTATCATCTCTTCGCACGTCGGAGGTAATTGAACTACTTGGGAAAGTACATCTTTCAATTTCCCTCTCAGGCCCTGGTAGAACAAGGTGGTTTGTTTTTCAGGTGGCCAGTCGGTTTCTACCACTAGCCGATTGAACGAGGTGACATATGTCAGCAAATCTTGTGTTCCTTGCCTTAAAGTTAGGAGCTCACGGTCCAAGGTTAACATGTGGGATTTTCGGTCAAAGAGTTTATGTAATTCTATGCAAAAGTCAGGGAACTGGTGCAATACCGGATCGTTTCTCTCCATCAAAGGGATGGTCCAGCTAGCGGCGTTTCCCCCCATATACGACATCATGAATGCTGTTTTTGCAGTGTCATCCTGGAAAACCGCTGGTTTACACAAGAAGTGAAGCCGGCACTGATTAGAAAAGTCTCAAACTTCTTGGGTTCGCCATAGAATCGTTCAGGGGGTGCCAACGGTATACTGGTATTCTGAATCACGTGAACTGTAGGTACTGGATCACTAGACTGTGAAGGTCCTGATGACACGGTGAAAAACCCCCCACCTGCCTGGCCCTCTCTGGCTGGAGCACGTGTGGTGACCCCTGGGGGTGGGAGCATTGCTTCTCTAATGTATGGGCGCCTCCGCGTTAGACCTGCCACCTCTCTACGCAGAGTACCCATTTCTTTTCTGAGATCTTGATTTTCTAAACGCGCAGTTTGCACCTCTAACTGTAGAGCATTCAAGCTCTCCAGTAAAGAGGTCAACACTACGTTCGTGTCCATCGTTCAGGCTGGTCGTCAATTCGTGGGCTTGACAATCTGTCACGGTGTTAGTGATGACGGACAGTGTTAGACACCACTAACCATTTCGCAGCAGCCAGCGGGAACGATGATGAGCTGAGGAGCCTCCCAGCTCTCCGAAATGATAAGCCCCACAGTGCAAGAACACGCAGCTATGTGACTCAAACCCCGGGGAAAAGGGAAGGGGACAAAATAATAAAGGTCACTGCCTGGGGAGCGTCTGGCCTGAGTCTGGTCTGCGCTCGAATCCTGATAGCGGGAGTGCCCTACAGAGGGGAAGAGAAGAAGGAACACAAGCATAAAGTACTATCCCAACTGTCACTCACTTGCACCCGCCCCTTCCCTTTCCAAGGCAGACACCCAAGGCACTTACAAGAACCAGACAGTAACAGCCCTGGAAATACTCGTCCGATTTCAACACTTAGAGAACGCGTTCCGTTCTCCACCTGATCTCACTGGTCCAAAGGCAAATGTTGTGAGGGAAGCCTGTGAGGGAAGCCTGTGCCCCCGTCCCTTCCAAGGAAGAAGCTGCTGGGTGCTGATTTGAGGCACAGCCGGGTACAATCAGGACGTCTGGGGAACTGCCCCTGGAAATGGCACGAGAGTCAGTACCACCCGGGCGGGGGAAGAGGATCAGAGGTGGACTGATGCAGCAGCAACAGCTCCTTGCAAACCTTTGTGCGGAAAGAACGATAGCACGGGATATCACAAAGGTCGAGGGTAGCAAGGTAATTCATACGCGTTCACAATCAGGGAGAAGGTACTTGCGTGAACGCCGACAGTGATTCCTTGCAGCCCTCGGAGTCCGGAAAGTATGTCTTGACGGAAGTCTCAACGACGCTGCTCCGGTGTTCCGAGCGGGACCTCGAGGAATCTGCAAAGGCGGTGTTTCGGGATTCCTCCGCGGGAAGGAAAGCGTCCGCCCCGTCGCAGGAAAGCAAAACGATTGTCAAGCACCTTCTTTCTGTGGAGGAGGTGCTTAAGGGGGAGTTTGAATCTGTGTCTGCCAATTGGATCGGAGGAGTAATGTCCCATGGCATTCTGGGAGTTGTAGTGCCGCGGGTCCGTTAGCCATTCACCCCCGTGCATTCGTACTCTAAAGGGAGTGCTGGGGTGTGTGCTCACTGTGCTGAGGGTAGAGAGATGGGGAATCGTGACAATGAGGAAATGCTTTACAGGAACCCATGGTCACTCTGGATGGGGTAGGCCTCTGATTTTCGGTGCATAACCTGCTGGAGGCTTGGGCCACAAATGGTCCAATGCACAAGTTCGTAGAACGTCGTGAAGGGGTTGCACTCGACAATAGTGTACGGTACCCGGGTATTGCTGTTCCTCGTCACTCGTGGGATCCACTCGCCTCAGCTCTGCTGGGGACTCACAATGGTCGTCGAGAAGTCAGGAAATCCACTTCCGGGGCTGCAGGGACTTCGGACTCCGGCGGGAGCGGGAAAGTTTGCGACCGTTGAGTAGAGTTTTTGGTGCCTGCCAAGCAGGGGAGTCACCGTCTTCCAAAGGTAGTGGAACGTCGAAGGGCCAGGATTCTTCTTGTAAAGCGTCGTCCAGGGTTATCTAGTTTGCAATGGCAAGGGTTCCCTATCTTATACTAAAAGAAAGGGAGGGACTACCTTTATGACCACTCCTCTGGGAGGGTCAGGGTAGGGGGTGGTTACACCCACTTCCCTTTGTCCAGCTTCACGCCAGAGCAGGGACAGGTAGCCCCTGAACCGGTTTGCGCTGGCATATGCACAGAGGAGCCTACTGCTCCCCCAGTGCAGGACTTCAAAGCACTCTAGGAGTGCACCCTCCCAGCCCCAAATCTTTCAGATTTCTACCGTGTTTCCACAGTGGGTACATGTCGTCCCCTCTAGAAGGGTGGGATCATACTCCCACACCAGTTACTGGTGTGGGGGTATGATTCCAAGTTGTTTGACACCAAACACGACATGTTTTGATGCAGTCATTCCAAAGTTAGCATTTACAGGGAGGTTATAATGCACTTAAGAGTATATGGTTTAACCGCATCCACAAACAGCCACAGAGAATAGACTCTGCCAGCTGCAGAGGGGTCCTGCTCATGCAGAGGCACCCACTCACATTGTAAACCAAGCACCCTGCCCTCAGGATTGATAGGGCCTGCCTTAGGGGTGACTGATAGGTTTATATGTGTGTGTATGGTGAGATATAGGAACCTATGCCTCAGTGATGAGTTCTAACACTACCTCACCCAGGCTGCAGTAGCAGGCCTGTGGTGTCAGATTTAGTCTGCTTCCCAGGGGTGGCATAATACATGCTTCTGCCCCTGGTAGGCCTGTGAAGTACCTATGCCCTTGGTACCTAGGGTACCATATACTAGGGGCTCATAAGGTACCACAGTGCATCTAATATGCACTCCAAGTTGTTTAGAGAGAACAAAGAGACTGGGGCCCTGATTAGCAGGGACCCAGCCAGACTATAGCCAGAAACCAGTGTTAACATCAGAAAAAAAGTGGGGGCAACATAAGTGCAGGTCCTACTCTCCTACACAACCCCCCCCCCCAAACGCAGGGACACTAAACTAACCATGACCAGTTGAGTCTTCGTGTTCTAAGTGGAAATACCTTGAGAGTCCATCTGCATTGGCATGTTGGGTCCCAGGTCTGTGTTCCACTGTATAGTCCATCCCCTGTAGGGAAATGGACCACCTTAGCAGTTTAGGATTTTCACCTTTCATCTGTTTGAGCCATAGGAGGGGCTCGTGGTCAGTCTGAACTATGAAGTGAGTGCCAAACAAGTATGGCCTCAGCTTCTTCAGGGCCCACACCACAGCAAAGGCCTCCCTCTCTATAGCTGACCAACGTTTCTCTCTAGGGGTCAGCCTTCTGCTTATAAAAGCTACTGGCTGGTCTTGACCTTCATCATTCAGTTCAGACAGTACAGCTCCCACACCCAGCTCAGAAGCATCTGTTTGGACAATGAACTTTTTTGTGTAGTCTGGACTCTGTAAGATGGGAGCAGTGCACATGGCCTGCTTCAGGTCAACAAATGCCTTTTGACAGCTAGCTGTCCACTGAACCTTTTTTGGCATTTTCTTTGAGGTAAGATCATTTAAGGGGGTCACTATAGATCCATATCCCTTAACAAACCTTCTATAGTACCCAGTCATGCCTAAAAAGGCTCTCACCTGTGTCTGGGGGGTTGGAGCTACCCATTCCATTATGGTTTGGATTTTTCTCTGCAATGGTTGAACCTGGCCTCCACCTACAAGGTGGCCCAGGTACACAACCTGACTCTGCCCTATCTGGCACTTAGTGGCCTTGATAGTGAGGCCTGCTTTTTGCAGGGCCTCCAAAACATTTCTGAGGTGGACCAGGTGATCCTGCCAGGTGGTACTAAAGACAGCAATATCATCTAGATAAGCTGAGCAATAAGTTTCCATACCTGTCAGAACTTTGTTCACCAACCTCTGAAAAGTGGCAGGAGCATTTTTCAAACCAAAGGGACTCACCACAAAGTGGTAGTGCCCACCAGGGGTCGAAAATGCTGTTTTGGCCTTGGCATCATCAGCTAACTTGATTTGCCAGTAGCCAGCTGTTAGGTCAAATGTACTCAGATATGTGGCTGAGGCCAAAGTATAAATGAGCTCATCTGCCCTGGGAATTGGATAGGCATCAGTCCTGGTGACTGCATTGAGGCCTCCATAGTCAACACAAAATCTCATTTCTTTCTTACCATCCTGGGTATGAGGTGTAGGCACAAGGACAACTGGACTAGCCCAAGGGCTATCTGAAGGCTCAATCACACCTAGTTCCAATATTTTCTGGACTTCAGTCCTGATACAGTCCCTGACATGGTCAGGTTGCCTGTAGATTTTACTCTTGACAGGCAGACTGTCTCCAGTGTCCACCTCATGGGTGCACCAGGAAGTCTGACTAGGGGTCAGGCTAAACGTATGTCTGAACTGCTGCAGAACTTGTCTGCACTCAGTTTGCTGATGGTCAGTGAGGCTGCTTGCCAAAGCAACACCATCTACTGACCCATCATCAGGGTTCTGTGAGAGCAGGTCAGGGAGAGGGTCACTCTCCTCCTCCTGTTCCTCATCAGTTGCCATGAGCAAGCCCATGTCAGCCCTGTCCACATATGGCTTTAATCTGTTGACATGGAGCACTTTAAGGGGGCTCCTGGGAGTTCCAAGATCCACCAAGTAGGTGACTTCTCCCTTTTTCTCAACAAGTGTATGGGGGCCACTCCACTTGTCTTGGAGAGCTGCTGGGGCCACAGGCTCCAGCACCCACACTTTCTGTCCTGGCTGATAGACAGTCAGTACAGCCTTTTGGTCATGCCAAGCTTTTTGTAGTTCTTGGCTAGCCTCCAGGTTTTTGGTTGCCTTCTTCATGTACTCAGCCATCCGGGAGCGGAGACCAAGTACATAGTCCATCACATCCTGTTTGGGAGGTTTGAGAGGTAACTGCCAGCCCTCCTTCACCAAACATAATGGACCTCTGACAGGGTGCCCAAACAGAAGTTCAAAAGGACTGTAGACAACTCCCTTCTGTTGAACCTCCCTGTATGCAAACAGAAGGCAGGGAAGTAAAAGGTCCCATTTTCGCCTAAGCTTTTCTGGGAGGCCTTTAATCATTCCCTTTAGGGTTTTGTTGAACCTTTCAACTAACCCATTGCATTGTGGGTGATGGGCAGTAGTGAACTTGTAGTTTACACCACACTCCTTCCACATTGCAGTTAGATACCCTGACATCAAGTTGGTACCTCTGTCAGATATAACCTCCTTGGGGAAACCCACTCTGGAGAAAACTCCAATGAGGGCTCTTGCCACCACAGGGGCTGTGGTGGTCCTGAGGGGAATTGCTTCTGGGTACCTGGAGGCATGATCCACTACCACCAGGATAAACCTGTGCCCAGATGCTGTTGGAGAGTCAAGGGGACCAACAATGTAAATCCCTATCCTTTCAAAGGGAACCCCACCACAGGTAGTGGTATCTGGGGGGCCTTTGTTGTGCCACCTGACTTGCCACTGGCTTGGCAAGTGACACAGGAGCGACAAAACTCCTTTGTGTCCTTTGACATGTGTGGCCAATGAAAATGTGGAACAAGCCTATCCCAGGTCTTGTTTTGGCCCAAGTGTCCTGCCAATGGGATATCATATGCTAGGATCAAGAGGAACCCCTTAAACTTCTGAGGTATTACCAACCTTCTGGTGGCTCCAGGGGTAGGATCTCTAGCCTCAGAATATAGGAGTCCCTCATCCCAATAAACTTTATGGGACCCACTAGCACTCCCAGCAGCCTCAGCAGCAGCCTGCTGTCTGAGGGGTTCAAGAGAGGGGCAGCACTGTTGCTCCTTACTCAGATCTTCCCTGGAAGGTCCCCCTGCCTGCAAGAACTCAACCTGACCAGGCTCAATTCCTCTGGGGCAGTTCCTTCTTCAGGGTCTGCTTCTCCTCACTCAGGAGGAGAATCTGAGATCTGAGACAGAGGGGAGGGCACTGCCTTAACCCTACTGCTCCTCCTCTTGGGTAGCATCTGGTCCATAGTTTCAGCATCCAGAGCTGGTTCAGCTTTATGCATTTTGGCCTGTGACCTGGTCACAGCAAATACCTCTGCAGGTATGCCCAACATCTCAGCATGAGTCCATAACTCCACTTCACACCAGACCGAAGTCTCTAGATCATTGCCCAATAGACATTCGACAGGGAGGTCTGCACTTACTACTACTTTCTTGAGGCCTGTTACAACTCCCCAGGAGAAATTCACAACTGCCAGGCTATGGTTGGTCCTGACATTGCTTGCATTGGTAACCTGGTACATTTCACCCAGGATGATCTGTGCAGGGTCCACCAGATCCTCTGCCACCATGGTGACACTAGCACCTGTGTCCCTGAATGCCAAAGCCTGTTTGCCATTAATTACAGGCTGCTGTTTGTATTTGCCCAGATTACTGGGGCTCACTAGGAAGGACATATCAATGTCTACCTCACAAACCAGCAACGCCTGAGTGGGTACTCTGACTAGGCCAGAGTCCACTTCAGAACCCAGGGTCAACCCAACTACACCCTTATTCTGATTACCACCTCCACCAGTAGCTGTACTAGGGGGAACAGTTGCCTTAGGGGCTGGAGTGGTGGTGGTTTGGTCTTTGGACTTGGTACAATCAGAAGTCCAGTGCCCTTTCTGTTTACAGAATTTGCACCAGGGCTTCTTTTGGCCTTTTCCCTTTGTAGACTGTGAATCCCCACCAGATGCAGATTTTTGGGGCCCTTGTGAAAACTTCTGGTCTTTTGACTTATCCCCACCTTTCTCTGAGCCTTTAGGATCCTGCTTCTTAGTGTCACCCCCTTGGTTCTGGGTTTTCTGCCTCAACCTGGTTCTGACCCATTTGTCTGCCTTCTTTCCCAATTCTTGGGGAGAGGTCAGATCAGAGTCCACCAGGTACTGATGCAACAATTGGTGTTGGCAATTATTAAGGATCTGTTCTCTCATCATAAGATTACACAATCCCTTAAAATCAGTAACTCTACTACCAACCAGACAACCCTCCAGAGCCTTGGTTGCACAATCTACAAAGCCTGTCCAGTCCTGATTCAGTGTTTTTGGGTGTCTCTAAACTTCAACCTGTACTGTTCAGTGGTTAAGCCAAACCCATCTATTAATGCACTTTTCAGGACATCATAATCATCAGCATCCTCTTCTCTAACAGTGAGGAGCTTGTCTCTACCTTTATCTGAAAAGGAGAGCCACAAGATTGCTGCCCACTGTTTCTGGGGGACCTGTTGAACTTTACAGGCCCTCTCCATAGCAGTTATCCACTTGTGGATATCATCCCCACTCTGGTAGGGAGGAACAACCTTGGACAGGTTCCTATGGTCTGGGATATAATCTCTGATTCTAGGGACACTGTTGCTGCCACCTGGGGGTTCTAACCCCTCTTTCCTAGAAGTTCTCTGGAGCTCCAAGGCTTCTTTATCTAACGCCAACTGCTTGGCCTTAAGGGCAAATCTTGCTTCCTCATACTGTAGCAGTTTGTACATTCTTTCAGCGGAGGTCTCTTTTCTATTAAAGTATGAGCTCCTCTGATGAACAGACTCTCTTCCAGAGTGATATGAGTGGTCAGATTCCCTTGAAGGGGACCTAACCCTATCTTCTACTCCGTCAGTTCTCTTAGGGAGAATTCCTCTGTTCTGTTCAGATCCTTCTGGATCTGGCCCTTCAATCACAGAGTCCTGGTCATCATGATTTTCATCATCTGACCCAGATACTGTAATTGACCCACTCCCTGATTCAGATCTGTTAGCTCCTAGAGCCAACCTCAGATCATCTGTTGTTAGATCTATCAGGCCTAGTGTGGAGGGACTCTGTACTAGCTTCAGGTGTCTTGCAACACACATGGCCTTCAGGTCAAAGAAGGGCATGTCCTTATACTGAGGCTGGGTGGACCCACTGGCTCCATCCCTTGAGGACATTCTAGTGTTATGCAGTGTTGTACTACCTACACTAGTTTGTGGCCTACTGATCCTAGCTTGAGCTGTAGCAAGGGTGTGCTATCCCTTCACAAACAGCTCTAAGTTCAGTAGAACTTATTGATACTAAGCTTGACATTTATATGTTCCTTGAGTACCTTTAGTGGTTTTCAGTTAGTAATTCAAATAGAGATTTTCTGGTAAAACAATGGCAAGCTGGAATCCCACACGCTGCCCACCTATGTGAGAAGTTGCCCTGGCATATGCTGGTCACTAGTTATAGTGGCCACCTTGCACCAGTCCAATTCGACTCTTATGGTAGATAGGTTTAAGACAACCTTTTAAAGAAAGCTATCCTAGTGGTAGCTGTGGAGAGCAGCCTTCAGGCTAAGTCTCTGAGGAATGTAAAGCAGCTTGTTTTACCTTATAATCTCTTGAATTACCAAATGAAAGTACGCCACACAGGTATATATATCAAATATATATGTATTTATTTCTAGACACACTCTACTAATCTCTTTATGAGATTAGAAGTCAGGAACACATACAAATATCAAAGTTTCACAATAAGTTAAGCACAAGTATGGCTGGGGCCCTAGGGGCGTACCAGACCATATACTACAAAAGAGGTTTAGGAAAGTCGACTTGCAGAGGGACAAGGGCTAGGGCCTGTAGAATCGCTGGGGCTTCACTAATCCACCCAAGGCAGGTAAGAAAAAGACCCACGGGAGACGCGTGCAGTGTGAGAACACAGCCGCGGGTTCCCTATTGATTTTAATGGAGCAAGTCGCGGTTGGATTGTTAAAGTTTTAGGGTACTTCGAGGAAGTCTTCAGGCAAGCCACTTACAAGGTAAGTAATTCGAGGGCCAACACACACTAGGGCATCGGAGTGCACGAGTTACCTCACCCAGGGAAGCCGGGTGTATAGGTGTCTTTTGGTGTTGGGTCGCGTCGCTGTTTTCTATGAAAGCCAAAGAAGATTTGCTGCTTGCGAAGACTGGAGAAGTGTCCGGTGGAATCCAAGGCTGGATTCAAGATGAAGATGACCTGAAAGCAGAAGGGACAGTGTTCACAGTCACTTGCCAGTGACCCGGGGCCAAGTTCACCCACCCACCCCCAATACACTAAATCCTGTCTGGAAGGTGGTGACACCTCCCTGTGACAGGATGCCTATTGTTGGGCCTCCTCCACTGCGAGTTTCACTCAGCAGCAGGAGGGCAGCCCAGTGTCTGTGCTGGTGGCATCCATTTTGTGATGCCAGGGCTCTTTCAGATTTCTACCATGTTTCCACAGTGGGTACATGTCGTCCCCTCTAGAAGGGTGGGATCATACTCTCACACCAGTTACTGGTGTGGGGGTATGATTCCAAGTTGTTTGACAACAAACACAACATGTTTTGATGCAGTCATTCCAAAGTTAGCATTTACCGGGAGGTTATAATGCACTTAAGAGTATATGGTTTAACCGCATCCACAAACAGCCACAGAGAATAGATTCTGCCAGCTGCAGAGGGGTCCTGCTCATGCAGAGGCACCCCCTCACATTGTAAACCAAGCACCCTGCCCTCAGGATTGATAGGGCCTGCCTAGGGGGTGACTGATAGGTTTGTATGTGTGTGTATAGTGAGATATAGGAACCTATACCTCATTGAGGAGTGCTAACACTACCTCACCCAGGCTGCAGTAGCAGGCCTGTGGTGTCAGATTTAGTCTGCTTCCCAGGGGTGGCATAATACATGCTTCAACCCCTGGTAGGCCTGTGAAGTACCTATGCCCTTGGTACCTAGGCTACCATTTACTGGGGGCTCATAAGGTACCACAGTATCCAATCACTAGTGCATCTAATATGCACTCCATGTTGTTTAGAGAGAACAGAGAGACTGGGGCCCTGATTAGCAGGGACCCAGCCAGACTATAGCCAGAAACCAGTGTTAACATCAGAAAAAAAGTGGGGGCAACATAAGTGCAGATCCTACTCTCCTACCCCGACACATGTGTTCGACCGCCTGACCTCAACACATAAGTGCAGGTTAGTACCCTTCCATTTCTGGTGCTTTGCAGCTCATTTAAAATCTTTGCATTTAAAGTTGCTCATGTGCATGGAATTTCTATATACGTTTCCTTTGTCTACTTGCTTGATTTTGCTCGCCAGAAAGTGTCACACTGAAATTATGAAAACGTCACACATGGCAATCTAAAACCTTGGCAGCTATGTTTTTGCCAGTGCTTGTGACTTGAAGAGCACGGTACCATTACGATGGACCCGCAAGGCACTTCAGTGCTTCTAGTCCCCGGCTGCATTGCCCGCAGTCCCCCTCCCTCCCTGTCGCTGGGCAGGGTGCTTTCACCTCCATGCGGCCCGCATCGGTTGGCGAGCTGTACATGCCCCGAATGAGGCTGTGAGCTCACGCCCTCCCTGCTTGCCGGGGTGTATATTTAGATGCCCTCACAGTGCCACAAACATTGAAATCCTCCTGCTGATTGACTTGAGGCATCCACACAGGCATCACAGGCCGGGACGCTTCAAGTGGGTGTGGTCATGCTTCCCGGCCCTGGATATTACACCGGTGAGTGCATTTACTCAACAACCTGCAGTACTACCACTCTTTTCACCATCACACAGTCACGATTTACCAGTCAACAACTTCCCTCCAGTGCACCCTACTCTCAAGTTACCTGCACAGCCTGGCCTACCATGCTGCTTTTATCTTGACTCTCTCTGCATGCAGCGCAGTCCTGAATTTTCATAAGCTCGCAGAGAAATGCACAATGGTACTTGTTGCACTCCAGTGCATGCAGCTGGTGCTCCCTACACTGACCCTGGTGCATGCCTGAACAGATCCACTTCTACCCCACAATCAGTCCAGAATGGCATCAGTCCCTGCTCTTGAGCCGTTTGCGGTGGCTGGCCGCCTGTCTGCACAGGTGACGAAATGGAAGGACTGGGTTGAACGCTTAGAAACTTATTTTGCATCCGGGGCACTCGATAGCTGCCTCATGCTCTTGCACCAAGGGGGGGTGCTGCCATTCACGAGTTGGAAAAATCAGTGGTCGAGGCAAGCCCACTGTTTACTTAAGCTACTCTAAAACAGGCACTAACAGTTCACTTCGAGCCACTGGCCAACCCTGATTATGAGCGGTTCCTGTTGCGTCAAGCCAGACAACAACCAGAAGAGTCCGTAGACACATTTTACGCTTGGCTGAAAGGCCATAGCCAGTGCATGCACACTATCGGATGTTGATGAGGAAATCAGAGCCCAGTTTATTTAAGGTTGTTTATCTGCGAAATTGAGGAAACACATCCTTCAGGTCCCACTCATGCCCATGGCCAACATACTCACGATGGGGTGCTCAAAAGAACTCTACAAGGTGGGTGCCGCACATATAGAATCAGCCTTACAGCACCAAGTTAAAACCAAATCCATCAACGTGGTCACAACATAAAATACTGAAAACAAGAAAGCTCACACCAAGTCAGCCACGGCTCCCAAAGTGTCACTGGTGCGGAGGGCTGTATCCTCATCAGGGAACCGGCCCAGCACAAGTGAGGAAATGTTCAGCGTGTAACAAACACAATAATTTCTCTATGGTTTGCCGATCTTCTGTATCTCAGAACGCACAGAACCTCAAGTCTATCAACGCCATGGAGAGCACAGGGAAACAGGATGATGAAGAGGTTAAGAGGACAGGGACGATGATGATGTGGAAGGTGTTGTGCATGACAAATTCCCAAAGGGACTTGATGTCTTGCAATCCTCCTTGCAAGACATCAAGTCCCTGCCCTGATCGAGAAGGGCACATCCACCAAAGTTTTGGCACAGTCCATTCTACAAACTCTACCACTACAGCTGGTTTTACGCTGTACCCCTACACAGGTATTCGGCTTTGGCTCGTCAACACCACTCCCACAGGCTGTAGTATTCACAACTGAAATCGCTCATGAGACACACAACACGAGCCAAAGTGTATTACACCAAAGGAGGCTCTCACATGCTCCAATTAGACTTGTTTGCATTCAGTGTCCATCTAGGAGGAGTGGATGACCTGCTAACTGAATTCACACTGCTGTTCAAAGGTGTTGGCTGTCTGAAATAACGATTAGTACACCTCCAAATTTATGACTCAGTTCAACCAGTGACATTGAGACTGCGCCAGCTGGTATTCCACCTCCACCTGAAAGTGAAAGATGAACTCCGGAAGCTGGAACAGGCGGACATCATTGAGAGGGTAGAAGAAAACGGGTTACTTACCTGTAATTTCAGTTATCCAGTATTGGTATCTTTCATAGATTCACATGCTTGAATCATCCCCACCGTCGAGGTGGGAGTCTCACAGTACAAATAAAATATTTACATTACTGTAATAAAATATCATACACTAGGCTATAATGGACAGTAAAGTCACTACACTAGCCTATCCTTGTCTTTTTGTAAAAAGAACCAAATCTGGAACACAGCATATCAGGCTCCAGCATCCTCTAGAACACTCCACAGAAAGGCAAGTCCCTCAGATTTTCGTAGCACAAGTGACAGTAAGTATAAAATAGAAATAAGGGAAGCCTCTCTGGGGAGGAGGGTGGGTCGCATGTGAATCTATGAAAGATACCAGTACTGGATAACTGAAGTTACAGGTAAGTAACTTGTTCTCTTATCCAATATTGGGGTATCTTTCATAGATTCACATGTTTGAATCAGAATAGCTAGCAGTAAAGCCCTTAGTTCCCTAGCGGATGGTGGGTATCATACAGACCACATTAGATACCTCGTAAAACATATTTGTAAATATACTTATATCATATGCCATACCACATGAGAAAGACATTAGGGATAATGAGTGAAAAAACAATAACATTAACAAGTAAAAGAAATAGCATTCAACAGCATGAAATAACATGGTTACCTCTCAACGGAGGCTTACCTTATTTGAAAAGGTTGCATAACACTGCTTGACCAACTGCTGATTCAGCTTCTGTAGCCAGATCTAGACAGTAATGCCATGTAAATGTGTGCACATTTTTCCAAGTTGCAGCACGGCAAATCTTTTCCAACGTCACTCCAGCAAAAAGTGCTGCCGATGATGCCACTGCCCTTGTGGAATGAGCTTTAGGCTGCACGGATAGAGGATTTCCAAATTTAGAATGGCAAAATCGAATCGCTGATGCAATCCATCTTGCAATTGTTGATTTAGTTACTGCTGTTCCTGGTTTCTGACCACCATAAGATACAAACAATTGATCCGATTTCCGGATCGATACAGTTCATGATAAATAGAATTTGAGGCACCTTTTAATATCTAAAGTGTGTAGAGCCTTCACAGCCGGGGTGGAAGGACTGGGAAAGAAAGTATGTAGAATAATGGGCTCATTAAGATGGAAAGACGATGGAACCTTTGGGATGAAGGTAGGATTCGTTCTTAGGAGAACATAGTCATTGGTAAATGGCTGTTTGATAGTAAATGCCTGAATTTCGCTGACTCTCCTAGCGGCGGTAACACCAACAAAAGAGCAGTTTTCCAGGAGAGATATTTAAGCTCAGCTTTGTGCACAGGTTCGAATGGGTGCTTCATGAGCCGTGCTAGAACCAGGTTAAGCCTCCATTCAGGTGGAGGAGCTCTGATGGGTGGAAAAGCTCTGAAGAGACCTTTCAAAAATTGCTTGACCAAACGGTTAGAGCAGAGAGATGAGCCGCCAGTAGAGCGTCTGTAAGTTGAGATTGCAGTCAGATGCAGCTTGACCGATGCGAACATGAGTCCAGACTTAGCTAGCGAAAGAAGATAAGGAAGAACCTTCTCCGGGGAACAGTCCAGGGGATGTGTATTATTATCACAGCACCATGAACAGAAACGTTTCCATTTCAGAGAATAGGTTTTTAGAGTAGAAGGAGCTCTGGCTTTTGCAAGTATGTCCCTACAGTCCTGCGGTAAATCTAGCTCTTTGAATTCAGTGACCTCAGAAGCCAGGCATGAAGCTGCAGAGGGGCTGGATGTGGGTGGAGAATCTGGCCCTTGCTCGTTGTCAATACAGCTGGCGACACTGAGAGGGGAAATGGGTTGCATTCTGAGTGGAGGAGTAGCTCTGTGAACCAGTGTTGACGTGGCCATCGTGGGGCAATGAGAATCATTCGGCACAGTTCCATTTTTAGTTTTCTTAGAAGCCTCGGGAGTAACTGAAAGGGGGAAAAGTGTAAGCGAAAATCCCCGTCCATCTCATCATGAAGGCGTTTCCCCAAGAGCCCTTCTCTGGTTCCCGGCTGGCATAGAATGGGCATTTCCGATTTGTCTTGGATGCAGAGAGATCCAAGTTGGGTCTGCCCCGCATCTGGAAAATGTGTTTAACAACTGACTGGTCCAGCTCCCATTCGTGGCAAGAATTTGATGTTCTGCTCAAAGTGTCCGCCAGAGTGTTGTTTACTCCTGGCAGGTGCTCCACCTTTATAGTAATGTGGTGAGAAAGGAGCCACTTCCATATGTTTTGCGCTTCTTGAGATAGGACGTGAGAGCGAGTCCCCCCTTGCTTGTTTAGGAAATGCATGCAAGTGGTGTTGTCGGTTCTTATGAGAACTGAGGACCCTTGAAGTCTTGGGAGAAAAGACGGCAAAGCCAGAAATATAGCTTGAAGCTCCAGGAAGTTGATGTGCATTTTTGACAATGATTTGGACCATTTCCCTCTTATGCAGAGGTCTTGGAGGTGTGGAGCCCATCATTCGAGAGAAGCGTCTGTAGTAAAGATGAATTCCGGTGTGGGAGAAAGAAAGGTAAGCCCGGTCAAGACAATGCTGGAGCCCTGCCACCGAAGCAGAGCTACCCACATAGCCGGGATTATCCTTACCAGGTCGTCGAACGACCCTGTTATTTGAAGCCATTGACTGTCCCGTTCTTCTTGAATAGGTCTCATTCTGAGATAGGAGTGAGGAACCAAAAGGATTGCAGAGGACAACATCCAGAGAAGGGATTTTATCTTCCTCACAGAAGCGAACCTTCTTTTTCGTAGGTCTTATGCTAGAAACACCAGATGTGATTGTCTTTCTGCGGACAAGAATGCTTTGTCCTGGATAGTGTCCAAAACTGCTCCCAGAAACTGAATCCTTTGAGATGGATGAAGAACTGACTTTTGGGAGTTGAGAGACAGCCCCAGGGATTGAAACAAGCGAAGGCAGGTGCGCGTTGCTTCTGAGGCCTGCTAGAAAGAAGGAGCTTTTATTAGCCAATCCTCCAGATATGGGAAAAGCTGCAGGCCCTGAAGCCTGAGATGAGCCGCAACTGGAGCAAGGCATTTTGTAAAAACTCTTGGAGCTGAACACAGGCCAAAAGGGAGAACCCTGAATTGAAAATGCGCACCTGCCAAAGTAAAACGAAGGAACTTTCGATGTTTGGGGTGGATCGGGATGTGGAAGTATGCATCCTGCAGATCTAGTGTTGTCATGAAGTCTGCATGGTGTAGGAGTTGCAGGTTCTCTTGAAGAGTAACCATGCGAAAGAATTTCTTTTGCAGGTATTTGTTCAGCTTCCTTAGATCCAGGTTTGGTCTCCATTCTCCCTGCTTTTTCTTGACTAAAAAGAAACAGGAGTAAAAACCTCTTCCCACCTGAGAGGGAGCACTCTCTCTATAGCTTTTTTTTTGTAGCATACTCCTTGCCTCTTTCTTGAGTAGAGCTAGATGTGGTGGATGGGGCGGGGGCGGTTTACAAATTCTATGGTACGTCCAAATTTGATTATGTCCAAAACCCACTTGTCCAAGGTCAGTTTTTCACATTGGCTGAAATGACGAGAAATGTTCGGCGTATTGGGGTTGAAGTGTGGCCGAACTGTTGCAGGTGCTGGGGAGACATAACTGCTTCCTACCATTATCTCTGCCCTGTTGGGGCTGTTTCCTCCTGTTCTGTTGTCTGTAAGCAGCAGCAGGGGGGGCTCTGTAAGATTGTTGTTGCTGAAAACCATATCTGCCCTGGTAAGTTTGGGGTTAATACTTTTGGTAACCTCGACGAAAGGAAAAAGACCCTCTGCCACGGGTCCCTCGAAAAGGAATCCTCCTGTACTGAAGGGTACCCAGGGCTTTCACCATGTTGGTGTCCTTTTTAATCTCTTGCAGGGCATCATCGATGTGCTTGCCAAAGAGCGCATCCCCATCAAATAGCATATCGAGGATTTTGTTTTGTATCTCCGGGAGGAAAGTGGTAGATTTAAGCTAACCCTGGCGGCGGAGGACCGATGCTCCAGCCAGTTGTCAGAAACATAGGGAGGCTAAATCCACGCAAATGTCGATCGTTTCCAATGCTGCTCTTTCCCCTTCCAGGAGAATTTTTCTTGCCTCCTGCTTCTTATCTGGAAAAAACTCGAGGTATGGAGCAATATCTGACCACATTTGGTGGACATATCTCCCTAAGATTGCCAAGGAGTTACCAGCACAAACGGAAGCACCTGCCATGGTGGTGAATCTCTTTCCTATATTATCGAGCCGCCTACCATCCTTGTCAGGAGGTGCAGTAATCGGTATCAATGGATTTCTCGATCCTGGGAAGAATTGCAGGTACGGAGAAAGGGTTCCTCATAAACTTGAAGCCCTCTTCCCAAATATGGTTGATAATGGTAATGGAGCAGAACGATTTTCTGCTCTGATCTTTAAAATCATAGAGAAAGCAGTCGGACTGCTTAACAGGCATAGGGAGGTGAAAACGTGTCGCTGCCCTCTCCATGATGACATGAAAACCCCCAATGTCCTCCGGAGGGTAATCAATTGCCTGAGGAACTGGCAATGACGGTGTAGGGATGACATAATCCTCCCATTCATCCATGGTTGTTGGTGATTTAGGGAGTTCGCCCTCTTCGGGGACTGCATTCTCGTCATCATCTTGCACTCCTTGGTCTTGTGGTGCAGGTAAAATATCCTGAGTCCCAGCAGCCGGAACAGATGAACTTGAAGTATGCAAGACAGATGGAGGAGAAGGCAGTCTTTGAACAGGATCAGCTGCAGTTGGGACACGAGTATGGTAGTCCTGCAGCATAGCTGCCAAGTCCTGTACCAAAGTCACAGGCATCTGAACCACAGGTTCCTGACGAGGTAATAAAACTTGAGGCCTTTGCACGGTTTGATAAGGCTCATAATATTCCTCTTCCTCATCATCCTCTTTGTATTCCACATGAAGCTGAGAGGGGCTGGGTGCAGGGCTGAACAGCCCATCATCCTCTGACTCCTCCATAAAATGGCTAGGAGGCAAGGGAGAACTGTATGAAGGGTTGCGGTAGTAGCCCTTCGTAGACGGGAGCATAGACGATAATTTAGATGATAAAAAAGGAGTTACTTGTAATGAAATGGGCCTTTTCTGCATGATCGTCGACGAGATGACCATGGACGGAAACATACAGACAGCTGAAGCTGCCATCACTGTTGTCAGCGTCGACGTTGTCGTCGACGTTGTCGTCGATGTTGTAGACGAAAGACCCGTCGTCGACGATGATGTTGTCGAAGGAGGAAGAATCGACGAGAGTGGAACCGTCGTCGCCGGTGGGAGCGTCGACGAGAGAGAGGCCGTCGCCGATGGTGCTGTCGACGAGAGGGACGTCGACGGAGGAGAAACTGTAACCGTCGGTGGTATCGTCAACGGTGTCATCGTTGGAGGCGAGTTGATCTTCTTCGTCGAAGGTACAGTTCTTACCAGTTGTTACGTCGATGGACTTCGTGTCAACAAACTCTGAGGTGGCTTCGTCGTCGACGGAGTCTTTTTTGATGACGACGAAGATCTTACAGACTCTGACTGAGTCCTGGGCTGTTTCAATGCCGTTTTAAGTGGCATTTCAGATTTTTCCACAGATTTTCCCTCAGAAGAGAAAGAAAGCTTCTCTTTGTTAGAGGCAGAGTGGCTAGCCTCATGGTAAGACTTTTTAGATGTCTTGCCAGCTCTTTCAGGTGGATCTTCAGATCTATCCATCTTCTTAGATGCTGGGAGGCTATCACTATCATCATCTTCAGACACCACCTCAGATCTCACTTTCAATTTCTCTAACCAGATCAGTAACCTGCCTTCTCTTTCCTTTAAGGTCTTTGAAGAACAGGTTCTACAAATTCTACAGTCCTTGACCTTATGAGAAGGAAAAAGACAATATTTACACTATTTGTGGAGATCTTCAAAATGTAACCTATTTTTCCCACAGGAACAATCATTTCTTTGAAGAATCAGACATTCTGTACTCACAGTATTTAGCAAATTTTTGAGAAAACTGAGCAGAGCTCAGGGAGACTCCCTGTCACACGACGTGCGGTAGAAAATCTGAGGGACTTGCCTCTCTGTGGAGTGTTCTAGAGGGTGCTGGAGCCCGATTGGCTGTTTTCCAGATTTGGGTCTTTTTACAAAAAGACAAGGATAGGCTAGTGTAGTGACTTAACTGTTTGTATGATATTTTAATACTGTTATGTATATATTTTATTTGTACCGTGAGACTCTCACCCCGACAGCGGGGATGATTCAAGCATATGAATCTATGAAAGATACCCCAATACTGGATAAGGTACAATTCCGTGGGTCTCCCCAATCGTCACAGCCAGAAAACCCAAGCAGCCGGGAGCAGAACGCACATGTGTGAACATGCGACTATCCAACATGGCCATTTGGCGGGAAAGGCATCTAAAACCCACTGTTGATGATATCGTGAGAGAAGTAAGTGGTTTGTGATGATTTACCAAAATGGATCTTTGAGCTGGACACCATCAGCTGATTCTAATGCCGGAGTCCACAGCTATTACAACGTTTTCCACTCATGTGGTGTTGAGGAGGTACAAACGCCTCAGTTTTGGGGTTTCTAGAGCTGCTGAAGTGTTTCAGGACATGGTCAAAGGGGTGATGGCTGGACTAGATGGAGTCATCAACGCCATAAATGATATCTTAGTGCATGCACCCACCCTGGAAGAGCATCTGAATAGACTACGAGCGACATTTCAAAGACTACTGAACAGTGACCTCACGCTCCACAAGAAAAAGTGTGTGTTTCTCCAAAAGGAAATATCTTTATTCAGCTACTGATTTTCTGAGAAAGGTGTCATGCCAGATCCCGCCAAGGTCCAAGACATTCGACCCGCCCCAGCTCCCATAAGTGTGACTCTGAGCTCTCGGTGGATGCCTGCCCCACTGGCCTCGGGGAAGTCCTGTCCCAGAAACAAGAAAATGGTGAATGGGCTTCAGTAGCATATGCCAGTCGATTTCTGCCAGCCACTAAACAGCGATACTCTTACATGGAGAAAGAGGCAATAGCGATTCACTATGGATATCACCACTTTCATATGTATCTCTAGGTCACCCTTTGGTAGTCCTCACAGACCGCAAGCCACTGATACCCCTGTTCACTGGGTTGTCCTCAAAACCACCACAGAGGACAAAAAAATTGATTCTCCAACTGCAGGAGTACTGTTTCTCTGTCGTCTGCAGGTCAGGAACACAGAATCCCGCAGACTATCTATCCAGGCTTCAAAGGCCTGGCACTGCTTATGAAGAGTCGGATGCTGATGATGTGGAGGAGTATGTCAAACTAGTTGTCGAGAGGTCAAGGCCCATGCCCTTCTCACTGGGGGAGATTGTTGAGGGCTTGAAGGGCTTACAATGTTAGGTATAGCTGGACAGTTGGTTCCAGGGTACTCCTTTGGAAATTCGGCGGTACTATAAATCTAAAAAATAGGATTCTCTAATTATCCAAAGGACTTATTCGTCAAATGGCCTTTTTTGCACCGCAGTCCGGTATCATTCCTAATTGATTGGCTGACCATAACCCTGGGAAAAAAGTTGTGGTTGCCATTACAGCATTTAATGCTGGCAGTTTAGCAGTACACCTGTGGGAACCACTGTGCAAGCTCCTCCCCATAGGTACCGTGGCATCCAAAAAACATTTTTAATAAAAAATGTGGATTGGATGTTTTCAGGAGATGGGCAGCCACAGAAGTGCTAGGTGCAGGGCCTGGCCTGCCCAAAGCTGTGCGCAGTGGGTGTTCAGCCGAGCGGACCTGGCCGCCGTCCAGGTCCTGCACCCAGTCCCCCTGCACACGGGCAAAGGCCATGTGCAGCAGGGGAGGGCTTCGTCACCAGCTGCAGGATTGGAGGCAGAGTCTGGCTAAAGGCCAGGCCCTGCACCCAACACCCTCACTGCACATGGCCTAACGCAGTGCACAGCGGGGGTTTGCCCACTTGTAGTGGGCTTGGGTGCTCTGGCCAGACCCTGTGGCAAACACCCCACTGTGCACAGTAGAGAAGTTGGCTAAATATAATGAAAAATGCAGAAGTTCACTGAAAACAACAAAAGTGAAGGGGACGTTATAATTAGGAATAATTAGAAACAACAGAAATGTACTAAAAAAAAAGATTAAAGTGACGTTATGGCTATCAATGATTTCATTTGGATATCATCAATGATGTCATAAATGATGTCATTTAACATGTCATGTATGATGTAATATGTGAGGCCAAAAGCAGAGCATTGGCAGTGGTGTAAGTTATAGTTAGCTTTGAATTTCAGGGTTTTTAAGCAGTATTTTTGTGTTACTTCCACACATAACTATTACATTACTTTAACCTTAATTTCAGAAAATATATAGATAAAGATATACATTTATATATTCACTGAAAAAACCATAGGTTTCAGGCACGTCATAGTTGGGAATTAGCATTTAAAAAACCTTAGAAATTCACTGAAAAAACCATAGGTTCCAGGGGCGTTATAGTTAGCTGGACTTTTCACTCGTACAAAACCATTGAAATTCCTCTGTTATAGTTAGTTCAGCTAACTATAACTTGCGCACCCGCAATGCACTGCTGATGACGTCACATATTACATCACTCATGACATGGTCAGTGACATCACTCATGACATCACTGATGACATCTCAAATGACATCACTGATGACATCACTGATGACATCATCCAGTGAATGTGTGTTTTTCTGAAAATTACATATGTTTTATATATGTATATCTCAAGGTTGATGGAAGAATAAATGGGTATATAAGTGTCTAAATGGATGATTTGTTTTTGAAAAATTGATTGTACAACTGACTGATTAAGTGTATCTTAGTGAATACATGGCTTAGTGAGTAATGTTTAAATATGTAAA
This sequence comes from Triturus cristatus, assembly GCF_964204655.1. NCBI lineage: Eukaryota > Metazoa > Chordata > Amphibia > Caudata > Salamandridae > Triturus > Triturus cristatus. Next base: position 1,135,017,233 of record NC_140594.1, on the reverse strand, counting down.
TATCTGTATCAGTCTCTCACTTTGTGTATAAGTGGCTGCATGGGTTGGTGAGTAGCTACATGAGTGTCTATATAGGTTATTAGTTGGTTTTTTGAGTATCAGTATGAGTGTCTGAGTGTCTGTATGGTTCGGTGGGGGGTATTACGTAGTGCATAGGTGCATGAATGAGTGACTCACTGTTTGTATGTGTTGAAGACAGCATGTGTGCAGGACTGTATAGGTGGATGAGTGTGTACATGGGTGTGTTAGTGAGTGAATGACTGTCTCAATAGTGTCTTTATGAGTAACTACATATGTTTTAAACTAGTATATGTGACTATTGGTGTATATAAGTGAGTATATTTGAGAGTGAGAGATTGAAAGAGTTCCTGTATGAAGAAGTATGTGTTTCTATAAGTGATTGTTTAAAAGACTAAGTATGTGTAAGTTTCTATAGAAGTAAGTGTGGTTGTATGTGTATAACTGTATATGCAAGTAAATGGATGTTTGATTCTTTATTAGCATGAGTGACTATGTGTGTGAGTAACTCTATGGATGAGTGGGGTTGTGTAACAGGATGTATAGGTGTATGAGTACATATGATGAGAGAGTACATGTATGAGTGACTGTATAGGACTGTTGGTGAATGAGTGGATGTGTATGTGGATCTTAGAATTACTGTATAGGTTGTTGTAACTGATATTGGTATGTCCATTGTTTTGAAAATTTTAGTTTCTATTTTTGAATGTGTGTATCAAAGGTTATATTAGGGGGAGAGGAGGTCTGCCACTCTATCACAAGGATGATGTCATCAGTGATGTAATTTGAGATGTCATCAGTGATGTCATGAGTGATGTAATATGTGATGTCATCAGCAGTGCATTGCGGGCAAGCGAGTTATAGTTAGCTGAACTAACTATAACGGGGGAATTTCAATGGTTTTGTACGAGTGAAAAGTCCAGCTAACTATAACGCCCCTGAAACCTATGGTTTTTTCTGTGAATTTCGAAGGTTTTTTAAATGCTAATTCCTAACTATAACGTGCCTGAAACCTATGGTTTTTTCAGTGAATTTCAAAGGTTTTTTAAATGCTAATTTCTAACTATGCCTACAGAGATAGGACATGTGAAGAAAGAAGAAAAAACGCACAGAAAGAAAAAAAAGAAATGCAGAAAGAAGCAACAGAAGTCCTCAAAGACGAAGAAAAGTGCAGGAAGAAGGATAACGTGCAGAAAGAACAAACAGACGAGCAGAAAAAAGCCTTGTTGCTAAATCATCCTGTACCCTCAACTTTTTCAGACGGATACTGGTGGTAACTGAGTCTGACTAACCAGTCCTAGAGCCAGTGCTATGTTAAAAGACACTCAGAATACAGTGAAAACACCTACATACACTAGGGAACACTATGCGTTGGGGTCCCCCTGTGATCAGCATGACCTCCTCTGTAAGCCCCTAGTATATAATAGGGCAGGGGATTAAAACTACCTCTTAAAACGCGCCACAGGGCGTGTTTGCACACGTCACCTCAGGCCCCGTCCCGTCACTTCCCCACTGTGTAAACACGCCCTGTGGCCGTTTTAAGTTGGGAGATTAAGTCCCCTTGAATCCTGAGGGTCCCTAGGGTCCAACTAGACCACTAGGTACCTCCAGTAAGCGTCACAGAGCTGCATTGCAGAGAGATGTAAAAAGGGGCACGGCCTAGACCACCTCTCTGCAACACAGCGCAGTGGCGCTTACTGGAAGCACCTGGTAGGCTAGTTGGCGCCCAGGGTCCCTCAGGATTGAAGGGGAATTATTTCCCCAACTTAAAACGCGCTACAGGGCTTGTTTGCAGACGTTAACTCAGGCCCCGTCCCCTCCCTTCACCACTGTGTAAACACGCCCTGTGGCCGTTTTTAGTTGGGAGATTAAGTTCATTTGAATCCTGAGGGTCCCTAGGGTCCAACTAGCCCACTAGGTACCTCCAGTAAGCGCCACAGAGCTGCGTTGCAGAGAGGTGTAAAAAGTGGCACGGCCTGGACCACCTCTCTGCAATGCAGCTCAGTGGCGCTTACTGGAAGCACCTGATGGGCTAGTTAGCCCCCAGGGGCCCTCAGGATTGAAGGGGAATTATTTCCCCAACTTAAAACGCGCCATAGGGCGTGCTTGCACACGTCACCTCAGGCCCCGTCCCCTCCCTTCCCCACTGTGTAAACACGCCCTGTGGCTGTTTTTTAAGTTGGGAGATTAAGTCCCCTTGAATCCTGAGGATCCCTAGGAGCAAAATAGCCCACTAGGTACGTCCAGTAAGCGCCATTGCAGAGAGGTGTAAAAAGGGGCATGGCCTGCACCACCTCTCTGCAACGCAGAGCAGTGGCGCTTACTGGAAGCACCTGGTGGGCTAGTTGGCCCCCAGGGTCCCTCAGGATTGAAAGGGAATTATTTCCCCAATTTAAAATGCGCCACAGGGCGTGTTTGCACACGTCACCTCAGGCCCCATCCCCTCCCTTCACCACTGTGTACACACGCCCTGTGGCCGTTCTAAGTTGAGAGATTAAGTCCCCTTGAATCCTAAGGGTCCCTAGGGGCAAACTAGCCCACTAGGTACCTCCAGTAAGCGCCACAGAGCTGCGTTGCATAGAGGTGTAAGAAGGGGCATGGCCTCAGAACACCTATCTGCAACGCAGCTCCCTGGCGCATACTGGAGATACCCGTTGGGCTAGTTGGCCCTCAGGGACCCTCAGTATTGAAGGGGAATTGATTGCCCAACTTACAACTGGCCAGGGGGCACGTTTGCAGAGTGATGCAAGGAGGGGGCGTGGCCCTGGCGCGATGCCGGTCTTTTATTTATTTTATGTTTTTTAAGAAGGAGGGCTGTGTGGCCTCCCTTCTTTTTCTAATTTACTGGCCCTGGGGACCCCATCCCCCAGGGCCTGCACCCTAATTTTTTTTGTTGAAAAATTTATTTTGGCCCTCCCAAGGCCTTAATCGGCCCCGGGGACCCCAACCCCCAGGTCATGGCCTTTTTAAAAAAAAAAAAAATTTAGGAGGGGGCTGCGTTGCCCCCCTACTCAGGCCACTTATGGCCCCGGGGACCCCATCCCCCGGGGCCGGCCTTTGTTTTTTATTATTTAAAAAATATATATATTTATAGAAACACCTAGGACATGCTGGACAAACCGTATGTACCTATCACCATGACGATTTGCGTGATATTCATTAAAAGGCGACTATGCATAGAATGAATCCACATGGAATGTATTTACACCACTAGTGAAGCTCTGACGTGTCTGACGCCCTACTGTGCCTAATCCCGGCGCCCCCGCCCGGTGGGTACTCTCCACGTAGACACCCTTGTCGTTTATTTATACAAACATGGGTAGCTATTGACGGGCACATTTAATATACACGCATACCAAGCCATTCAAAGGGGATTCGACAAAAATTCGACCAAACTATGCAAGAAACCCCCCTCACGGTTAATAAAATACACATCCACCGCCGGATGTGTAATACCTTTTATTTTACTCTCTGGAAAGGAGACGAACCTCACTTGAGAGTCACAGCATGCCCCGGGCTGAGCCCAATGCTGTGTTACACCCACCAGTGCCCGCCGAGTGCCTCACACCTCTGTGTTGTATTCCACCAGCTAGTGCGTATGCTATGACACTCTCTAGCCCATGTGCACTGTAACACCACTCCGTGAATATGTCATGCCACACTTGCCTTCGCACGGGTTATATTGCCTCATCTAACGTGCCTTCCTCGATGCCTATGTTATAACGCACAGCGCTATGCCATACATATTACAATCTGGGATCCATATCTTTGTCACAGTGCATATGGATAAGTTACTTACCTGTAATCCTAGTTCTCTTCCAGGGGTATCCTCATCAAAGTCATAAGCACTGAATATTCCCGCCCATGTGCGGGGACCCCGGAAATAATAAAATTATATATGTAAAAACCATACATATATACAGCTCTGTATATGTATAAACATATATCATTTTTTCCAAGCAAATGCAGCCCCCATAAAAGGCTAGACAATGTATATATAAACATCCAATAAAACATACAGGTATAATAATACACCTAAATCTGTTTTTTTTTTTTTAATGAGGTAAAAACACTCATGAGAAAGAAAAGAAAACACTGTGAGAAACACAGATAACAAAAACATTGTTAGCCTGCAGGCTGCATTGCAATACAATACCATAGAGACTGAAAAGCCTGTACAGGTAAAAACTGGCACCGTGCCTTTAAGGCAGCCCTGACTGTAGTATCCCATCATGCCTCAGGGGTGACAGTTAAGTCAGTTGTTCTTTGCGGGACCGTAGTCCTAAACACAAAGATATATCTTTTCCATGGTAAATAATACACTCCTCTCATTTGCCTGGGGAGGCGGGTGGGTTGCTTATGACTTTGATGAGGATACCCCTGGAAGAGAACTAGGATTACCGGTAAGTAACTTATCCTTCTCTTCCAGGGGATCCTCATCAATAGTCATAAGCACTGAATAGAATAGCAAGCCCACCTTCCACCTGCAGGCAAATGCAAAAATTGTACTATACATGGAGTAAGAAAAAACATGAAAACTGTTTAATTATTGAACAGATTCCTCAAGGAGGCTTGTCCTACTTGAGTGTCTGCTCTGGTGTCCGAGTCCAGACAAAAGTGTCTGGTAAAGGTATGGACAGATCTCCAAGTAGCTGCTTTGCAGATCTCGGAGAGTGGGACATGATTGAGAAAAGCAGCGGTAGCCGCCTTTCCCCTTGTAGAATGCGCCTTAGGGCGCGCCATCAACGGCTTCTGGGCCAGTTGGTAGGCCAATTTAATACATGAAACAATCCACCTAGCAATGGAACGTTTGGATGCAGCAAAACCCATGCGGACAACACCATAGTTCACAAACAATTGATCAGATTTCCTGACAGCCTTAGTCCTATCTAGGTAGAATTTTAGGACCCTTTTGACATCTAAAGAATGCAACGCCCTCTCCGCAGGCGAGGAGGGGTTGGGAAAAAAGGTAGGCAAGGAGATGGTCTGATTGACATGAAAGTCCGACACCACCTTTGGCAAGAAAGATGGATGAGTCCTCATCACCACCCTATTAAGATGAAACATAGTGTAGGGTTCTTTAGAACAAAGGGCCTGTATCTCACTGACCCTCCGTGCTGAAGTGATGGCTATTAAAAAGGCTGTTTTCCATGTAAGGTGCTGTAAGGTAGCCATATGTATAGGCTCAAAAGGCGAACTCATGAGCCTTGACAGAACCAAGTTTAGCTCCCAAGAAGGTGAGGGAGGCCTAACAGGGGGATACACTTTCTTGAGACCCTGCAAGAAATCCTTCACCACCTGTAGCTTAAAGAATGACTGCTGCGTTGGAGAGCGCCTATATGCTGTAATGGCTGCTAGGTGAACTTTGATGGATGAAAATTTCAACCCCGCCCTCGCTAAGTGTAGAAGATAGGGCAAAATTACATCCTCCTGTGATCATAGTGATCTTGACAACACCATATGTAAAACCTTTTCCACTTACAGAGGTAAGAGTGTCTAGTCGAAGGCCTCCTGGCTTCCTTCAGTATGGACATACACTCCTGGGGAAGGTTCAGATGGCCATACTGGAGGACTTCAGGAGCCATGCAGTTAAGCTCAGCGAGGGAAGGCTGGGATGGTAAATCTTCCCCTGCATCTTGGATAACAAGTCCGGCCTGCACGGCAGCCGTTTGTGAGGTCGGATCGACATGTGTAGGAGATCCGTGTACCACCACTGCCTCGGCCAGTCCGGTGCTATGAGGATCATCTTGGTAGATGAATTCTGCAGCTTGTTCACTACCTTGGGGATTAGTGGGAGAGGCGGAAAAGCGTACTCAAATGTCATTGACCAATTGATCAAAAGGGCATTCCCTATGGATCCTGGCCGATGGTATCTTGAGGCGAAGCCTCGGCATTTTGTGTTGTGCTCGTCCGCGAAGAGGTCCACTTGCGGACGCCCCCATTCCCCGAAGATGTCTTCTAACACCTCGCCGTTTAGTACCCAGTCCTCTAGTTCTTGAAAATGATGACTGAGTAAGTCCGCTTGCACATTGAGTTCTCCTGGCAGGTGCACGGCTTTCAACAAGATGTTCCGTTCTAGGATCCAGTGCCACAGAGACTGAGCTTCCAGCGAGAGCGTCCTGGATCGAGTACCCCCCTGCTTGTTCAGGTAGTACATTGTGGTGGTATTGTCCGTCTGTACTAGAACGGTACTCGTCCTGATCGCAGGCAGGAACGCTTTGAGGGCTAGGTGGACTGCCCTGAGCTCCAGCATGTTGATGTGGTACAACTCCTCGCTGCTGGACCACTGCCCCTGGGTTTGCAGAGATCCGAGATGCGCACCCCAGCCTTGAAGGGATGCGTCGCGGATTAAGGTCTGAGTTGGTGGTTCCTGGTGGAAGAGAATTCCCACCTGTAGATTGGATGGTTTCAACCACCACTTGATTGACTGTTTGGCAGCTGAGGAAAGGCAAACTTTTTCTTCCCACAGGGAATTCCTTTGGTCCCATTTGTCCTCGAGATCTTGCTGGAGAGGACGCATCCTTAATCTGGCATTGGGCACTAGGAAAATGCAGGATGACATGGCCCCTAGCAGAGATGAGATTTGTCTTGCCGTAGACAGATTGCTGGATATCATCTGCTTGCCCTTGAGGATAATGGATGACTGTCTCTCCTCCGAAGGAAACACTTTTCCTACTGCGGAGTCTATGGTTGCACCCAGATAGTGAATTCGTTGTGTTGGTGAGAAGTTGGACTTCTTGACATTCACCCTGAGCCCCAGTTTGCGGCATAATAGCAGGCAAAGCGTCAGCTGTGATTGAACACTTTGAGGCGATGGACCTTTTATCAGCCAGTCGTCTAGATAGGGATAGACGAAGACTCCTGCGCGCCTCAGTGCCGCCGCTACTACTGCCATGCATTTTGTAAACACTCGAGGAGCTGACTTCAGGCCAAATAGTAGAACCTTGAACTGATAGTGAGAGGTTCCCACCACAAACCTGAGAAACTTTCGATGACTTTGTAGGATGGGAATATGAAAATATGCGTCCTGAAGGTCCAGCGAACACATCCAATCGCCTATCCGGAGGAGAGGATATATTTGGTGGAGCGCCAGCATACGAAATTTTTCTCTTTTGATGTGTTTGTTCAGTATTCGCAAGTCCAGGATGGGTCTGAACTCTTCCTTTGCGCTCCTTTTTTGAATCAGAAAATATCTGGAGTAAACTCCTTTCCCTCTTTGCATTCTGGGCACTCTTTCTATTGCAGACTTGAGTAGAAGAGTTGCCACCTCTTCTCTTAGCCTCTTGAGATGCTGAGAGGAATGCACAGGATGAATCGAGGGAGGGTGACTCCGGAAACGAAGCGAGTATCCATGACACAGTATCTTTAGAACCCACTGGTCCTTCGTGATGGATTGCCACTCTGGAAGATGATGTGCAATACTTCCTCCCACCGGAGCGTTGGACAGCGTCGGAGGAAGCGGTCCCTCATTGTTTCCCTGGAGCCTTATTTCCAGCGTTAGATTGTCGGTTGTTACCACGTCCCCTGGATGGTCTGCGGGACTGGTATTGCTGTTTCTTTTGACCTTGCTGGTCCTGATTTTTCTGCCAGTGAGGGGTTTGAACCCTCTGCTGGTAGTTACGCCTATCGTTCCCCCTGCGGCGACGAAACTCTTTTCTCTTTTCAAGCCCCACGGCTTTCATGGTGTCGAGCTCTGCCTTCATGCGAGCCATTTCATCATCCGCATGAGACCCAAAAAGTGAACTACCCGAGAAAGGCAGGTTCAGTATTCTCGCCTGAGCTTCAGGCTTCAGAGCAGTCAGCCTCAGCCATGAAGATCTTCTGGCCATAATCCCATGTGCACAGGAGTGTGCTGCTTAGGTTGCTCCATCCGCTGCTGCGCTAATCACTTGGTTGGAGACCAGACTGCCCTCTTGTAAAATCTCTTCAAAGTCCCGTCTATCTTCTGATGGAACTTTATCTATAAACCTCTGAAGAGAGTCCCACAGTGATCTATCGTAGCGCCCCAGAAGCGCTGAGGCACTGGCCACTTTAAGACTTGAAGAGGCCGAGCCACAAACTCTTCTCCCCCACGAGTCTTGTGATTTGCTGTCCTTATCTGGAGGCACTGTGGAAGACCCAGCCACTGCATGAGTTTTTCTGGCAGCCACGGTGATAACAGAATCCGGTGGTGGATCTGATTTTAGAAATAGCGGATCTTCAGGAGCCGGACGATACTTCTTAAGAATCCGCGCCGGCGCAGATTTAATAGTCGCTGGCGTGAGGAAAATATCCATTACTGGTTGTAACAAACCAGGGACTAACCGCAACAGTGGGCGCGATACTGCTCGCTCATGAAGGGTTTAAAAAATTATAGAAGAGGTGGTCTCTTGAACTGGCATTGGGATGTTCAATTTCGTAGCCCCTCTGCACAACACTTCTTGGAACGTAGAGATATCATCCACCGGCGATACTCTAGAAGGTGGTGTATCCGAGAGTGTAGGTGAATAATCCCTTCTTGAAGAACGACTTGACGGAGAGGATGAGGGAGTCCTACGCCGCCTTCTCCCCGATCTGGTTGACTCCCTTCTGTGAGAGGAGGACCTGGATCGTCTCCTTGGTGTTCGAGAACGACGTTGAAAATCTCTTTCTCGAGAACGTGATCTTCCTGTTCTCATTGGGAGGTTTGTGTTTTTCAACCTCTCTAGGGAGGCATTAACTGCGAGAGACATAGCAGAGTCCTGAGGTATCTCTCTCGGAGGACTTTGAGGCACAGCATTGTCCTCTTCCTGGGAACTGTTCTCCATTGCAGGCACTGGAGATGGATTCAAAACCTCCGGTGATCCAGATCTGGATCTCGAGCCATCTGATAATGAAGGCGAGATAGAGATAGGGTGCGGTGAATCATGCTCAGATGTAGTATACACTAGTCTATGAGGAGATTTGCACCTGGATTTTGGTTTGATAGTCAGACGAACGTGCGACAGCTCTTGATAACCCACTGGAGAGGGTCGCCTCAACGGTGATAAGCCTATCACCGGAGACCTGGGCCTTGACTCCGGGTGGATAATTGGAGAGTCTTCCTGCCTCGACGTCGAGAGCCTTGTCGTCGACGGAGGGCTTCGTCTGAACGTGGAATCTCGCCTCGACGTCACAGTTTTCTCCAAAGCTTTGGAGACTTGTGAGGACGGAGGCACCTGCCTCGACGTCGATCCCGACGGAGGCGCCTGCCTCGACGTCGACTCCGACGGAGGCCCCTGCCTCGACGCCGGTCTAGACGGAGGCGCCTGCCTCGACTTCGAATGTTCCGACGATGAAGGTCTCGACGTCGTAAGTGTCTTCGCCGACGGTCGGTCTTGTCTCGACGGCGAACCTGGTCTCGATGACGATCTAGGTCTCGACGCCGTAGCAGACTTTGGAGTCGAACGCCTACGAACTTCTGTCGACATCGACTTTCCTCTTGCCGCTTTTGACGTCGAACGATGTCTCTCTCTCGACATCGAACGATGCCTTTGTCTTGACGTCGAGCGATGCCTTGACGGTGAACTCTGACGACGTTCCCTCGACGCCGATGATTTCTTAGACGTCGAAGTCGCCGACGACGAACGCATCCGCTTCGCCGCTGTGTCTAGAGTAGACGACGATTTTCTTTTCGAAGCATGACTCCCCCTGGACTCCTCACCTCTCAGCGACGATCCCGCCGCTGGAGTCTTCGATGCCGAAGGAGAGCAAACAGGGACCAGCTGCTTCGACGTCGACCGCTCCACTGATAATCCATAGAGCCTAATCCTCTCTCTCTCCTTCAAAGTTCTCTTGGAGAGGTCTTTACAATGACGACATGTAGCTGGAGAGTGAGATTCTGGCAAACAGACGATACACACAGCATGTGTGTCTGAAGAAGCCTTCTTTTTGCCACAGGAAGGGCAAGGCATAAATAAAGAAGGCATTTTTCTGTTGAAAATAGTCAGAAAAAACACAGGATACAAACTTCCTCACAGATATTAATAAGAGGAAGCTTTAAAAAATTACTAGATAAGCAATAATTCTTGACTGAAAAGTCAAAAAGGAGAGAGCTGAATTCCAGGGTCCTGACTGAAGGAGCCGGAAAGAACAACTGACCCATCTGTCACCCCTGAGGCATGATGGGATACTACAGTCAGGGCTGCCTTAAAGGCACGGTGCCAGTTTTTACCTGTACAGGCTTTTCAGTCTCTATGGTATTGTATTGCAATGCAGCCTGCAGGCTAACAATGTTTTTGTGATCTGTGTTTCTCACAGTGTTATCTTTTCTTTCTCATGAGTGTTTCTACCTCATTAAAAAAAAAAAAAAAAGAGATTTAGGTGTATTATTATACCTATATGTTTTATTGGATGTTTATATATACATTGTCTAGCCTTTTATGGGGGCTGCATTTGCTTGGAAAAAATGATATCTGTTTATACATATACAGAGCTGTATATATGTATGGTTTTTACATATATAATTTTATTATTTCCGGGGTCCCCGCACATGGGCGGGAATATTCAGTGCTTATGACTTTGATGAGGATCCCCTGGAAGAGAAGCAACGTTACACTCCCCAGCACATATTTTATATTACAACTTTAGAGACTAGTTAGGTTACACAACACTGCCCTGTGCATATTACACTCCAAGGCGCATATCGCATAGCACGCGCTAGTGCCTGTGCTATCTCGCGCTCTTCAATGAATCTGTCATAGCGCACAATATATTGCATATTATATTTCACGCCCCGGTTCATCTTATAATACACTTTTTGGTGCATAGTTTATACCATATACTATATCTAGTTTTCATTTTCAATCGTGCTCTCAGGACTATGTTCTATATAACACTGCGTCCACCTACCCTTTTCACGGGCATTACATTTTGCGATGGGGGGTGGAGGGTCAGGGGGTGTTTCTGCCAAGTGAGCCCGGAGTCACAGTCACAAACGTCCTCTTCTTCCTGAATAAAAGTGGGATTATGCTGCATACTTATTCATATTTTAAGTAGTTCGCACAGACACACATTTTAAAAACAATAAAGTTCCTAATACCCACCTTCTCTGAACAGTTAGCTTGCTGCCCCATCCACCTCCTCCCTATCCTCTGTTGTCTGAATCCATGGACTAGCCTCCTCCCTCCTGCCATGCATGGTCTGATGTGCTGCCAATGCCCTCCATTTAGCATGATGTACCAGTCCACTCCTCCTGCCCTCCATTGCCCAATTCTATGGCCCATCATTGACCTCCTGCTTAGCCTCTGTGCTTAGCTTGCTGCCCCTTTCTCCTTCCCCCTGCCCTCCGATGTCTTTGTGCATGCCCCTGCTCCATCCTTTTTGCCCACCATGTTCAATGGACCTGCCACTCCTATCTACTCTGAGTGTTCTGTTGAGCTGCCACTCCCCTCCCACCTGCCTAGCATTGTCAGATGACTGTAACCTGTCCCTGCCACCTCCACCCTGCCTGTCCACATGCCATGCCCCTATCCCCTTCCTCCTGTCCCTCATGGTCCATTTTACTGTCACACCCTTCTGCCCTCCCTGGTCTGTTGTGCTGCAACTGCTCCTCCTGCCTGCCCCGCGCGGTCTGTTGTGAGGCCCCTTCCCCTGAACTCTCTTGTCTGTGCCTAGGTCCTGACCCTTCCTTCTATCCTCCATGGTCCTCTGTGCATGCCCATGCACCCTCCTTCTTGCCCATCATAGCCATTGTGCTGCCACTAACCCTCCCGCTTGCCATGCATGGTCTTCTGTGCTGCCATGGCCCCTCCCACCTTCCCTGTGTGGTCAGCTAGCTGCCCCTGACCCCCTCCCACCTTCCCTCCATGGTCTGTTTGTATGCCATCATAGTCTCATTGTTGCTCTCCATGGTGTGTCTTGTTTCTAGTGCCCATCCTGCCTGACCTCCATGGTCATCTTGCTGCTCCTGCCCTGCCCCCTTGCCCCCAGCCCTTTGTTTCCATGTGCAGACCCCTATTCCCTCCCTCCTGACTTGTCTGTTCCATTGTAATGCCCCTGATCCGTCCCTCCTGCCCTTTATGGTCTGTTATGCTGCAGCTTTCTCTCCTGTCTGTCCATTATGGTCAGATAGCTACCATTGCCTCTTTCCCCTCTGTTCTCTGTTGTCCATGTGCATGGTCCTGTTCCCTCCCTATTGCTTTCTATGGATTGTTGTGCTGCACTCCCGTCCCGCATGCTGTGTGGTGTATTGTGCTGCTGCAAACCCTGATGCCTGCCCTGTAGAGTCAGTTTGGTGCACCTCTCCATGTCCCTCGTGTCCTCTGTTATCCGAGTCGATGTCCCTACCCCAATTCCTCCTGCCTACCATGATCCAATGCACCATACTTACAAACATTTTGAACTTGGTAAGTGGGAGATTTTGAAAAAAAAACTGGGGTATTGATTTTCCCCATTGAGTTACATTGAAAAAGCGGAGATTGTAGACAGGAGACAGATCAAATAAAGCCCATTTGAGCTTAAAAACATTGGACGTTTCCTGGCTGAAACGGGTCTGTTGGCATGTATGGTTGTACTACCACTGCCTCTTCCTTCTGCCCACAATGGTCTATTATATTGCCACAGCCTCTCTTGCCAGTCCTGTATTGTTGGCTTGTTGCCCCTGCCCCCTTTCCACTGCCCTCCATAGTCTGTTGTGCTGCCACTGCCCTTCCTTCCTGCCCAGTGTAGTAAAATTGTTGCCTCTGCACTCTCCTACCTGCCTTCAATTTTCAGAGTCCGTGCCCCTGGCCTTTGCCTCTCAACAGTATCCCAATGAACAACTAGATTGCTAACATTCCATATTTATTACAAAAGTGTGGAACGTCTAACGTCATCTTGATGTAATCAAAACTAATACCTAGAGTATTTCCTTCAGAAATTACATATATGAGAGGGTCGTATTTGCATCAAAATTATGGTTAGAGCTCTAAAAAACTAAAATGAGGACATATTTTCTGAGTTTTCAAATAGCGACAAAGAACTTTAAAATTATTTGTAATCTTTATGTTTTTTTATTCAGTTGACCACTTGATTAAATGTTGCACCTAGGGGAGAGGATGTAGTGTTACTTCCAGAGCTGCAGACTTTGCAACTGGGGAACCAGGTTGGAGTTTCTGCTTCAGCTCAACATTCTGTGATTCTGGTCAAATCACTTAATCTCCCCATGTCTACAACCAAAATGAATTTGATCTTGTGTGATGTAACCAATGCTCATGTAATGCACTCCAATACCTGACAAGTCTGCACTATATAAAACTGCAAATACACAAAAAATAAGTGTGTTGCACACTTCTGTCATTGGGCTACACGTGGGCTACATCTGGGTGATATTTGTGCTGCATTTGGGCTCTTTTGTCTCTGGTGGCCATCTTGGGAGATTTATTTGTTATGAAGTTTCCTAATTTCCTCATTTACTGCGGTCTCCTCAGTAGGAAATGCTTTCAGTTTTTTACTTTGATTCCATCAAGAAGGTATTCAGATATGTCACACATTTGCCATAAATTCTGAATGTTAGCACTCTAGTTGCTCATTAGATCACTGTAGTAAAGCTACTGCTCACCAGGGAAGTCTGCTGCTGGTATTCAAAGTGCATGTTTCAGTCTGCATGTCAGAATTTGTTTATGAAATAGAAGAGGATTTGAGAAGTCAAAATGTGCCCTAATTTTCTTTCTGCAGAACTAATCATAATTTCTATGGCAAAATGAACCCCCTCATTTTGTTCCTTTGTAAATTAAATGTTTTAAGTGTTACCACTTTATTCCAATCAAGATGGCTTCAGGTGTGCCATACTGTTGTTATAAGTAAGACTGTTAGCGCTCTAGTTGTTCGTTAGAACACTCTGGGACATTCTGTCATTGGGCTATACTTGGGCTACATCTGGGTGATATTTGGGCTACATTTGGGCTCTTTTGTCTCTGGTGGCCATCTTGGGAGATTTATTTGTTATGAAGTTTCCTAATTTCCTCATTTACTGCAGTCTCCTCAGTAGGAAATACTTTCAGTTTTTTACTTTGATTCCATCAAGAAGGCATTCAGATGTGACACACATTTGCCATAAATTCAGAATGTTAGCACTCTAGTTGCTTATTAGATCACTGTAGTAAAGCTACTGCTCACCAGGGAAGTCTGCTGCTGGTATTGAAAGTGCATGTTTCAGTCTGCATGTCAGAATCTTTTTATGAAATAGAAGAGGATTTGAGAAGTCACTCAAAATGTGCCCTAATTTTTCTTTCTGCAGCACTAATCATACTTTCTATGGCAAAATGAACCCCCTCATTTTGCTCCTTTTTAAATTAAATGTTTTAAGAGTTACCACTTTATTCCAACCAAGATGGCTTCAGGTGTGCCATACGTTTGTCATAAGTAGGACTGTTAGCGCTCTAGTTGTTCTTTAGAACACTCTGGGAAGCTGCAGTAGAACACAAAGGATTCAACTGACAGTTTCTGCCCTTGTTGGATGTACATGTTTTACTGAGAATGTCAGACTTCATTCTCACATGACTGAGAAAGATAATGTGAATTTACAGAAAATATGCTCTCAGTTTAGCTTATAGATCACCTTCCAAACCTCTGTGGAAAAAGCATGAGTAAATAGTTTTCTCTCAAACATGATTCATGATATCAAAGCACAATGCTTTTTCACATGGTAAAATCACCTTAGAACACACCACAATTCCTAAAATGAGTATGGTACCATCAACAAATGATTTATAATGTAACTAAAGTCTTAAAACCTTCTATTAACTGCAATGCTTTTTAATTAGGTGCTATCATGTACATTGGTCCCAAGATGGCTGCCAACACTTTTTGGATGAAAAATTGACAGCCAATCAGATCTCACGATGAGATGTGTGGTTAGGCTCCGCCCAGATATATATGTGATTTTACTTTTGATTTTCTCAGGAACTACTGAACGGATTTACACCATTTAAGCAAAAGGCACGAGTCTGAACTGAGGACTACCTCTTTGCCAAATTTAGTGTAATTCCGTTCAGCACTTCGGGCTGTAGCTGCGTCAACAGGTCCTATGGGAAAATGAATGGGGAAATCGCGTTTTGGGACCCCCCTTTTTTCTCGGCCCCCGCTTGACGAATCACCGTGAAATTTTCAGGATAGGAGCGGACCGGAGCTGGCCAAAAGTTTGGAAACTTTCGCGAAGATTCATCAATCGACGCCAACGTTATTCCAAATAGAATGTTGCGGATTTCCTATGGAAAATAGATCCTAACTATAACTACCTAGGTAATATATATATATATATATATATATATATATATGTAAGCTCCCAAAGTTGCACCAGCAGCCAGGTCACTCGCAGGCGGGTGCTTTAGCGTGGCGGTGTCCCACGTAAAAATTGCAGCTCCCAAAGCTCTCGTTTGTCACACAGAGTTAAGCACTCACAGGAGGGTTTCCGTATCGATTAATCTTTTATTTCGGCAGAAATCAAATGGCAAGACAGACGCGTTTCGAATAAATCTTCATCAGTGTCTCAATGACGAGACCGCGCGCCTACTTTAAATACACATTACATCATGTATTGCGCGACAGCGTGAACAGATTCACGTAACAACAAAAGAAACAAAAGATGGCTAAAGTCCCACTCTTTCCATTGCTCGTGGGGCGGCCATCTTAAAGTGATGGATTCACTCATCTTATGTCCATACAATATAAGTCTCTTAATCGAAGGAGCCATGATGAAAGCAATAATCATGTTAAAATTAGTTCATCAAATATTGTTGAACATTGAAATAAATTGTGGTCAACAATTCGTCATGTAGAAAGTATATAACATTCACATGCGGAAATCAGTATAACGCCATATATATATATATTTTATTACTCGCTTCCAACTTCTGCTCAGACTAGACAAACGAGCAAGGACCCAAGTAGGTGCAAGATGATTTCTTTATTTCCAAGTTAGTCCGCCATGACGCGTTTCGGCCGTACCTCGGCCTTGATCACATGACACAGCTCAGACCGTGTTTCCCCAATTTAAAGTGCTGGTGCATACTTTGCAGTAATCAACATAGACAATATACTACATTATTGTACACATCTCATTCGCATTATATAACTGACGAAAAAATATATAAAAACAATGTAAAATACAATTATTTGTGTATCGTTAAATGAAACATATTTACATTATCCTCATATAGGAACAACAGTGTTCTTTTACTATAATTTCCAAATTACTGTTTTTTTAATTATTGCTATTCAGCACAGACATAAACGAAATTTCTCCTATGTCTATGACAAGTGTTGCTGTGACAACTATGGTGGATTGTGCCTCGTTTTCAGTATATAAGTAGACACTATAGAGGGACCTGATGTAGTGAAGAAGACGGTTGTATCCGTCGAAACGCGTCAGGGCATCCTTTGGAAATAAACATTTCTTTGATACATCGTCCCACGGTGTCAGCGCCTGTCTTCGTATGCTTGCAGTTCAGGACTGGTTTAAATATTGAGAGACTTTTCCGGAATCTCTACGCTGACCCGCCTCGTTCTGGTGCTCCTCGCTGCCGGAATCCGTTTGGTTTATCTTTTGCACAAGGAAAACGAAGAGCCCCCCGCAGCAGACATCCCAGGACCGGAGCGCGAAACAAGCCAGCTAACAGTGAGTATCCTGCCTCTCGGGGACGCCGGAGGGCGATCTGAGTTCCAGGTAAGCTCTCTTGTGTGTTGTGCTTAAAAGCGGCCTTTCGAGTCCAGTAAGGTGGCTGATGGGAGAGGTAGTCCCGTAATTGTTGAAATACGGGCTGTGGGAGTCAAAGAGAATTACCATTTCCAAGGATGGCCGAGGATTGGATAAAGGAGCGAGAGGCTGCAGCAGTGGACATTTTCAGCGAAACATCCAACGCCACAGTACAGCCCAACTCAAGTGGCGTACCGATTGCACCGACAGGCAGCGACCTCAAGAAACTTACAGCTGAACTTGAAAAACTACGTAAACACGAAGTATCCAAATGGTGGGAGTGTACATCTCTGAAACGTTACCTCGATGTGGGCCGTATCCCGAGGGGGCTGAGGATCCTAGTAGCACCCACATATGAAAATCCAGACCCAGCAATGCTACAGGAATGGGCAGAAAATAACGCGCAATCCTCCAGGAACATGTTACAAATCCTAATTAAGTATGCCACCACCGACAGAGAGAAAATAATGGTCAGAATTGAAGAAATCCTCAATGAACTGAAGAAATTAGACCAGGAGGAAGTTAACAAAAATCTTGAAGAAATTAAAGTAAGAGTAATGAAACATGAACAAATTATCAAGGAACGTAAAGCCGTGAAGTTCCAACGTGATAGAAATGGCTATCTGCAAGGAAGGATCTATACTTTCTCGAAAAAGTTTGATAATATTCGCCGTCAACAAATGTCATCAGCAAGCACCAGTACTACAAGACCAGTGGTACCCAGTGAATCTGAACTGAGTTCAGAATTAAAATCTGACACTGAAGCTATGAGCAACATTACCAACACCTGCAACGCGCCAACACCTGTAGAGGAATTTGATTTTTTACGTATGGAGCGCATAATGAGTCTACGACCAAGACCTATGCGCCAAGACCAAATACCAAGAACACAAAGTCAAAAAGGAGACGAAGGAAAGACAGGAGATGGGGCAAGCGCTACGCAAAGAACAGGCAAACCGTCGTACAGGAGGAACAGACGCAGATAGACATGAATAGCGATAACCGCAGCACAGTTATCAATCTCCCTAACATGACGCTAAATAAAGAAGAAGAAAGTATTCTTTCCCTTGGCTTATCATTTTGTACCGACACAAATTTTGATTACACACAAACCAGGATTGATCTATATAACTTCACACGGACATTAAAATTACGTAAATACTTCTTCACTAGTACTAATACCAATACTGAAGTATCCAAGGAGACATCCAGCACTTCACGATCTGAAGGACTTAATGTAGCTGATATGACTATCCTCAAAGACATCACAGAATTGGCATATGATCAAGAAACTTGCCCCATTACTACAACACAGGCGGCAATCAGTTCTGACTTAAATATTTTCGAATCTGCTCCAACACCTTTCAAACCCAAGTCTGTATTCACACCACTCATGCCTAAGGATGGCATTGATATTTTCGCAGAAAGGGTAATCAAAGATCTAAAAGATTTGGCTGTAATGAGCAGCAGTGATTTTATTAAAACGAAGCACAATGTTAGGATTGAATACGCTAATGTTATGAAGAAAATCAAGGACAGAACTGACATTGTTGTACGTTGTTCCGACAAAGGGGGAAACGTGGTTCTTTGGCCCATTGAAATGTATAACAAGGAGGCACTAAATCAATTGCAAGACAAAGAATGTTATACTCGTATTAGCACTACAGGCATAATTAGTGTAAAAGAGAAATACCACAAGTGTTTATATGATTGGAGATGTGGCGGACTTATTTCGAAAGTGGAATTTGATTTTTTGAAAAATGATTACCCCGTCACGCCCCAACTGTACCTCCTCCCAAAGATTCATAAGAATGCTCAGACCCCCCCAGGCAGGCCAATTATATCTGCTATTGGCAGCCTATTTGAGAATACCAGCAGATTTATAGACCATTTTTTGCAACCGTTTGTTAAAGAACTCCCAGCCTACATCCAAGACACTGGTGATTTCCTGGCAAAAATCTATGATCTAGCCTGGCATGACGATTATATACTCATGACTCTCGATGTACAAAGTTTGTACACGAGTATCAGACACAAAGATGGCCTGAATGCACTCAACCATTATTTAGGCACCAGACCCATAGGGTTACACCACCATACACTCATGCTTCTACATATGGCTGAGTGGTGTCTGGAGAATAATATATTCATTTTTGACAGGCTACTGTACAAACAAGTACAGGGAACTGCCATGGGTACCTGCTTCGCCCCCAGCTATGCTAATTTGCATATGGGCTGGTGGGAGGAGCAGGTACTCAGGAAAAGGCACGAAAGTATTTTCATGAATAATGTCATTCTATACAAAAGATATATAGATGACATTTTTATTTTATGGAAAGGCACTGAACAGAGCGCTATTGACTTTGTGTCTGTTATCAATGAGAACTCGCTAAACCTGAAGTTTACATGTGCTACCAGTAATGAGTCCATTTGTTTTTTAGACTTGGAACTGTATATAGAAAATCAACATATACAATCAAGAACATTCAGGAAACCCACTTCAGGCAATGCCATCCTCCATGCCAGCAGTTTTCACCCACGTAATCTTATCAACAGCATCCCTTACACTGAATGCCTAAGGATGAAACGTAACTGCAGCACCCAAGACAGTCTTAAGAGATCTACAGACAGTCTGTTTCAACGGCTAAAGAACAGGGGTTACAACACCACAACATTAAGTTCAGCCAAACACAAGTGTGACAAATTCAAAAGGGAAGATTTGATCTTCAAGGACAGCCAACAACCGACACACAAGACAGTCGATAACACTCCCCGACTCATCACTGGTTATAACACCTACCACATGAATCTGAGAAAGATTCTATACAGACATTGGCCTCTAGTGCGTGATGACCCTACAATAGGACCCACATGCCAAAAATTTCCCCAATTGACTTTCAGAAGAGCAAAAAGTATGCAACAGGAACTGGTAACTAATGCACCCACACTCATCAAGGGAGGTACTTGGCTTAAACCACAGAGAGGCTTTCAGAAATGTTCAAAAAAGCAAAGCCTGTAAACTGGGTGTGAACACTAGATCTATCTCTCTTCCCTTCAGAAAAACCCCTTTTGAAATCCGGGGAAGTTTTTCTTGTAAAACGGACTTCGCAATATATGTCCTTCGCTGTACCTGCAACAAAACATATGTAGGGAGTACGATACATCCTGTACATGTCCGGATATTGCAACATCTAAGGGCCATCACTAAATATGACCAGACATATCCGGTAGCGAGACATATTAACCTACAGCACGATGGCAAAATAGATGACCTATCCTATTTTGTCATTGACAGTATTCCTAAAAACATAAGGGGAGGGAACAGACAATTATGTCTGAGAAGATTAGAATCCAGATATATCATACTTCTGGACAGTAAGATCCCCAATGGGATGAACGCTGACGAAGCGTTAAATGTACATCTTTAGAAAATCACTACAAATGTCTACCAGCTGTGTATGCATCTCGCTCTTGTATTCCGATCCGCAATATTGGATCCTTCTTTTTTGTATAACCTTTTTCTTATCTTTATGGCACTTACACCTATCAATTTCTTCTTTTATCTCTTTTGAACACTTTGTTTGTCGGCCCACTTGGGCTTAAATAACGAATATTTCATCAATATGGCATACTGGATTTTTTTGACTAACTGTTTAATTGTCAACCTGCATTGATAATACACTACATTTAATTATTTTCACATGAGAGTTACATCTTTAACTGTATAACGTCTACACACTAGTGTACCATTTCAGTTTCTTCAGCAGGTTCAAACCAATACTTGGTTTGAGTATGCCACAATGTATTGATTGTTTTTCATTAGGTTGAAACCACAGTGTTCTTTTACTATAATTTCCAAATTACTGTTTTTTTAATTATTGCTATTCAGCACAGACATAAACGAAATTTCTCCTATGTCTTTGACAAGTGTTGCTGTGACAACTATGGTGGATTGTGCCTCGTTTTCAGTATATAAGTAGACACTATAGAGGGACCTGATGTAGTGAAGAAGACGGTTGTATCCGTCGAAACGCGTCAGGGCATCCTTTGGAAATAAACATTTCTTTGATACATCGTCCCACGGTGTCAGCGCCTGTCTTCGTATGCTTGCAGTTCAGGACTGGTTTAAATATATATATATTTATATATATTACCTACTGGCGATAGCCAGTAGGTAGTTATAGTTAGGACCACGTTTCCATAGGAAAACCTCAACATTCTATTTTGAATAACTTTGGCGCCGGTCGACGAATCCTCGCGAATTTCTCAAAATAGGTGGGGCGCTACGCTCCGCTCCTACCCTGAAAGTCTCGGGGGGATTCGTCAAGCGGGGGCTGAGATAAAAGGGGGGTCCCAAAACGCGTTTTTCCCATGCATTTTTCCATAGGACCTTTAGAACGAGCTACAGCCCGAATGGCTGAACAGAATTACTCAAAATTTGGCAGAGAGGTAGTCCCTAGGTCAAGGAAGTGCCTTTTGTAGGTTTGGTGTAAATCTGTTCAGTAGATTCTGAGAAAATAGCCTTTAAATCAATATATATATCTGAGCCAGCTTACGGTACGCTTACCGTACGCTTACGGTAAGCGTACGGTGGCGTGCGCGAGCGCGATTCTGATTGGCTCTTAGATCTTAGTAAACATTCGAATCGGCCGAAACCAGGAAGCGGCGGCCGCCATTTTGTCTCTCGCACTGAGAGAGATTTTTAAAATCGGAAGCCCAAAAACATGTAAAGGGGCTGTTTTGACAACTCCCTCCCACATAGTCATGTTGAGGGAGTCCCCAAACATCCCCCAAGTGCAAAAACGGTTTTATTTTTTTTCCGGCAATTTCGCGGGGTACGCTTACCGTACGCTTACGGTAAGCGTACGGTAAAAAAATAAAAATAAAAAAAACACTATCCACACTTACCCCACCCCCTGTGCTTTTGGTGGCCGAAGGCCACCAAATGTGCTGGGCTTATTACAATGGAAAAAAACACTATCCACACTTACCCCACCCCCTGTGCTTTTGGTGGCCGTAGGCCACCAAATGTACAGGGCTTATTATAAGGGAAAAAAACTTAGCATTTAAAAAACCGTACTAATTCACTGAAAAAACCATAGGTTTCACACACGTTATAGTTAGGAATTAGCATTTAAAAAACCTTGCAAATTCACTGAAAAAACCATAGGTTTCACACATGTTATAGTTAGTGGAAATTTTACTGATAAAAAACCAATGAAATTGCCCCGTTATAGTTAGCGCAGGCAACTATAACTCACGCGACCGCAATCCTCTGCTGATGACATATGTGTCTTTATGAAAAAAAAATATTTGTAATATATGTATAGCTAAAAATGTATGGAAGAAGACATGGGCAAATAAGTGTCTAAATACAGTATTAGCATCAGCAGAGGATTGCGGTCGCGTGAGTTATAGTTGCCTGCGCTAACTATAACGGGGCAATTTCATTGGTTTTTTATCAGTAAAATTTCCACTAACTATAACATGTGTGAAACCTATGGTTTTTTCAGTGAATTTTATATATATATATATATATATATATATATATTCACTGAAAAAACCATAGGTTTCAGGGCTGTTATAGTTAGCTGGACTTTTCACTTGTACAAAACCATTGAAATTCCCCCGTTATAGTTAGTTCAGCTAACTATAACTTGCGCGCCCGCAATGCACTGCTGATGACGTCCCATATTACATCACTCATGACATGGTCAGTGACATCACTCATGACATCACTGATGACATCTCAAATGACATCACTGATGACATCACTCATGACATCATCCAGTGAATGTGTGTTTTTCTGAAAATTAAATATGTTTTATATATGTATATCTCAAAGTCGATGGAAGAATAAATGGGTATATAAGTGTCTAAATGGATGATTTGTTTTTGAAAAATTGATTGTGTAACTGACTGATTAAGTGTATCATAGTGAATACATGGCTTAGTGAGTAATGTTTAAATATGTAAATATCTGTATCAGTCTCTCAATTTGTGTATAAGTGGCTGCATGGGTTGGTGAGTAGCTACATGGGTGTCTATATAGGTTATTAGTTGGTTTTTTGAGTATCAGTCTGAGTGTCTGCATGGTTTGGTGGGGGATATTACTTTGCGTATTACGTAGTGCATAGTTGCATGAATGAGTGACTCACTGTTTGTATGTGTTGAAGACAACATGTGTGCAGGACTGTATGGGTGGATGAGTGTGTGTATGGGTGTGTTAGTGAGTGAATGACTGTCTCAATAGTGTCTTTATGAGTAACTACATATGTTTTAAACTAGTATATGTGACTATTGGTGCATATAAGTGAGTATATGTGAGAGTGAGAGATTGAAAGAGTTCCTGTATGAATAATTATGTGTTTCTATAAGTGATTGTTTAAAAGACTAAGTATGTGTAGGTTTCCGTAGAAGTAAGTGTGGTGGTGTGTGTATAACTGTATATGCAAGTAAATGTATGTTTGATTCTTTATTAGCATGAGTGACTATGTGTGTGAGTAACTCTATGGATGAGTGGCATTGTGTAACAGGATGTATAGTTGTATGAGTACATATGATGAGTGAGTACATGTATGAGTGACTGTATAGGACTGTTGGTGAATGAGTGGATGTGTATGTGGATCTTAGAATTACTGAAGAGGTTGTTGTAACTGGTATTGGTATGTCCATTATTTTGAAAATTGTAGTCTCTATTTTTGAATGTGTGTATCAAAGGTTATATTAGGGTGAGAGGAGGTCTGCCACTCTATCACAAGGATGATGTCATCAGTGATGTCATCAGTGATGTCATTTGAGATGTCATGAGTGATGTCATGAGTGATGTCACTGACCATGTCATGAGTGATGTAATATGTGACGTCATCAGCAGTGCATTGCGGGCGCGCAAGTTATAGTTAGCTGAACTAACTATAACGGGGGAATTTCAATGGTTTTGTACAAGTGAAAAGTCCAGCTAACTATAACAGCCCTGAAACCTATGGTTTTTTCAGTGAATTTCTGAGGTTTTTTAAATGCTAATTCCTAAATATAATGTGCCTGAAACCTATGGTTTTTTCTGTGAATTTCAAAGGTTTTTTAAATGCTAATTTCTAACTATGCCTACAGAGATAGGACATGTGAAGAAAGAAGAAAAAATGCACAGAAAGAAAAAAAAGAAGTGCAGAAAGAAGCAACAGAAGTCCTCAAAGACGAAGAAAGTGCAGGAAGAAGGATAACGTGCAGAAAGAACAAAAAGAAGAGCAGAAAGAAGCCTTGTTGCAAAATCATCCTGTACCCTCAACTTTTTCAGACGGATACTGGTGGTAACTGAGTCTGACTAACCAGTCCTAGAGCCAGTGCTATGTTAAAAGACACTTAGAATACAGTGAAAACACCTACATACACTAGGGAACATTATGCGTTGGGGTCCCCCTGTGATTAGCATGACCTCCTCTGTAAGCCCCTAGTATATAATAGGGCAGGGGGGTTAAAACTACCTCTTAAAACAGGCCACAGGGCGTTTTTGCACACGTTAACTCAGGCCCCGTCCCCTCCCTTCACCACTGTGTAAACACGCCCTGTGTCCGTTTTAAGTTGGGAGATTAAGTTCATTTGAATCCTGAGGGTCCCTAGGGTCCAACTAGCCCACTAGGTACCTCCAGTAAGTGCCACAGAGCTGCGTTGCAGAGCGGTGTAAAAAGTGGCACGGCCTGGACCACCTCTCTGCAATGCAGCTCAGTGGCGCTTACTGGAAGCACTTGGTGGGCTAGTTAGCCCCCAGGGGCCCTCAGTATTGAAGGGAAATTATATCCCCAATTTAAAACGTGCCATAGTGCGTGTTTGCACACGTCACCTCAGGCCCCGTCCCCTCCCTTCACCACTATGTAAACGCGCCCTGTGGCTGTTCTAAGTTGAGAGATTAAGTCCCCTTGAATCCTAAGGGTCCCTAGGGTCAAACTAGACCACTAGGTACCTCCAGTAAGCGCCACAGAGCTGCGTTGCAGAGAGGTGTAAAAAGGGGCTTGGCCTCAGAACACCTGTCTGCAGGGCAGCTCCCTGGCGCATACTGGAGATGCCTGTTGGGCTAGTTGGCCCTCAGGGACCCTCAGTATTGAAGAGGAATTAATTCCCCAACTTACAACTCGCCAGGGGGCACGTTTGCAGAGTGCTGCAAGGAGGGGGCGTCACCTCCGGCGCGATGCCGGTCTTTTATTTATTTTAATTTTTTAAGAAGGGGGGCTGTGTGGTTCCCCTTTTTATTCTAATTTATTGGCCCTGATGACCCCATCCCCCAGGGCCTGTCTCCTCATTATATTTTTTTGACCCCAATCCCCAGGGCAGGACACTGTTTTTTATTATTTAAAAAAAATATATATTTATAGACACACCTAGGACATGCTGGACAAACCATACGTACCTATCACCATGACGATTTGCGTGATATTCATTAAAAGGCGACTATGCATACAATGAATCCACGTGGAATGTATTTACACCACTAGTGAAGCTCTGACATGTCTGATGCCCTACCGTGCCTAATCCCGGTAGACACCCTTGTCGTTTATTTATACAAACATGGGTAGCTATTGACGGGCACATTTAATACACATGCACACCAAGCCATTCAAAGGGGATTCGACAAAAATTCGACCAAAACTATGCAAGAAACCCCCCTCACGATTAATAAAACACACATCCACTGCCGGATGTGTAATACTTTTTATTTTACTCTCTGGAAAGGGGACGAACATCACTTGAGAGTCACAGCGTGCTCCTGGCAGAGCCCAATGCTGTGTTACACCCACCATTGCCTGCTGAGTGCCACACACCTCTGTGTTGTATTCCACTAGCTAGTGCATATGCTATGACACTCTCTAGCCCATGTGCACTGTAACACCACCCCGTGAATATGTCATGCCACACTTGTCTTCTCACGGGTTATATTGCCCCATCTAACGTGCCTTCCTCGATGCCTATGTTATAACGCACAGTGCTATGCCATACATATTACAATCTGGGATCCATATCTTTGTCACAGTGCATATGCAACGCTACACTCCCCAGCACATATTTTATATTACAACTTTAGAGACTAGTTAGGTTACACAACACTGCCCTGTGCATATTACACTCCAAGGCGCATATCGCATAGCACGCGCTAGTGCCTGTGCTATCTCGCGCTCTCCAATGAATCTGTCATTGCGCACAATGTATTGCATATTATATTTCACGCCCGGTTCATCTTATATCATACTTTTTGGTGCATAGTTTATACCATACACTATATCTAGTTTTCATTTTCAATCGTGCTCTCAGGACTATGTTCTATATAACACTGTGTTCACCTACCCTTTTCACGGGCATTACATTTTGCGATAGGGGGTGGAGGGTCAGGGGGTGTTTCTGCCAAGTGAGCCCGGAGTCACAGTCACAAACGTCCTCTTCTTCCTGAATAAAAGTGAGATTATGCTGCATACTTGTTCATATTTTAAGTAGTTCGCACAGACACACGTTTTAAAAACAATAAAGTTCCTAATACCCGCCTTCTCTGAACAGTTAGCTTGCTGCCCCATCCCCCTCCTCCCTATTCTCTGTTGTGTGAATCCATGGACTAGCCTCCTCTCTCCTGCCATGCATGGTCCGATGTGCTGCCACTGCCCTCAATTTAGTATGATGTACCAGTCCACTCCTCCTGCCCTCCATTGCCCAATTCTATGTCCCATCATTGACCTCCTGCTTAAACTCTGTGCTTAGCTTGCTGCCCCTATTCTCCTCCCCCCCGCCCTCCGATGTCTTTGTGCATGCCCCTGCTCCATTCTTTTTGCCCACCATGTTCCATGGACCTGCCACTCCTATCTACTCTGAGTGTTCTGTTGAGCTGCCACTCCCCTCCCACCTGCCTAGCATTGTCAGATGACTGTAACCTGTCCCTGCCACCTCCACCCTGCCTGTCCACATGCCATGCCCCTATCCTCTTCCTCCTGTCCACATGGTCCATTGTACTGCCATACCCTTCTGCCCTCCCTGGTCTGTTGTGCTGCAACTGCTCCTCCTGCCTGCCCCGTGCGGTTTGTTGTGAGGCCCCTTCCCCTGAACTTTCTTGTCTGTGCACAGGTCCTGACCCTCCCTTCTATCCTCCATCGTCCTTTGTGCATGCCCCTGCACCCTCCTTCTTGCCCATCATAGCCATTGTGCTGCCACTAACCCTCCCACTTGCCATGCATGGTCTTCTGTGCTGCCATGGCCCCTCCCACCTTCCCTGTGTGGTCAGTTAGCTGCCCCTGACCCCCTCCCACCTTCCCTCCATGGTCTGTGTGTATGCCATCACAGTCTCACTGTTGCTGTTCATGGTGTGTCTTGCTTCTAGTGCCCATCCTGCCTGACCTCCATGGCTATCTTGCTGCTCCTGCCCTGCCCCCTTGCCCCCAGCCCTCTGTTTACATGTGCAGACCCCTACTCCCTCCCTCCTGGCTTGTCTGTTCCAGTGTAATGCCCCTGATCCGTCCCTCCTGCCCTTTATGGTCTGTTATGCTGCAGCTTTCTCTACTGTCTGTCCATTATGGTCAGCTAGCTACCATTGCCTCTTGCCCCTCTGTTCTCTGTTGTCCATGTGCATGGTCCTGTCCCCTCCCTCTTGCTTTCTATGGATTGTTGTGCTGCACTCCCGTCCCGCATGCCCTGTGTGGTGTATTGTGCTGCTGCAAACCCTGATGCCTGCCCTGCAGGGCCAGTTTGGTGCACCTCTCCATGTCCCTCCTGTCCTCTGTTATCCAGGTCCATGTCCCTACCCCATTTCCTTCCATGATCCAATGTACCATACTTGCGAACATTTTGAACTTGGTAAGAGGGAGATTTTGAAAAAAAACTGGGGTATTGATTTTCCCCTTTGAGTTACATTGAAAAAGAGGAGATTGTAGACAGGAGACAGATCAAATAAAGCCCATTTGAGCTTAAAAACATTGACGTTTCCTGGCTGAATCGGGTCTGTTGGCATGTATGGTTGTACTACCATTGCCTCTTCCTTCTGCCCACAATGGTCTATTACATTGCCACAGCCTCTCTTGCAAGTCCTGTATTGTTGGTTTGTTGCCCCTGCCCCCCTTTCCACTGCCCTCCATAGTCTGTTGTGCTGCCACGGCCCTTCCTGCCTGCTCAGTGTGGTTAAATTGTTGCCTTTGCAGCCTCCTACCTGCCTTCAATTTTCAGAGTCCGTGCCCCTGGCCTCTGCCTCTCAACAGTATCCTAATGAACAACTAGATTGCTAACATTCTATATTTATTACAAAAGTGTGGAACGCCTGACGTCATCTTGATGTAATCAAAACTGTAATACCTAGAGCATTTCCTTTAGAAATTACATATATGAGAGGGTCTTATTGGCATCAAAATTATGGTTAGTGCTCTAAAAGACTAAAATAAGGACATATTTTCTGAGTTTTCAAATAGCGACAAAGCACTTTTAAATTATTTGTTATCTTTATGTTTTTTTTATCCAGTTGACCGCTTGATTAAATGTTGCACTTAGGGGAGAGGATGTGGTGTTACTTCCAGAACTGCAGACTTTGCAACTGGGGACCAGGTTGGAGTTTCTGCTTCAGCTCGACATTCTGTGATTCTGGTCAAATCACTTAGTCTCCCCATGTCTACAACCAAAATGAATTTGTTCTTGTGTGATGTAACCAATGCTCATGTAAAGCACTCCAATACCTGGCAAGTCTGCACTATATAACACTGCAAAAACACAAAATAATAAGTGTTTTGCACACTTCTGTCATTGGGCTATATTTGGGCTACATCTGGGTGATTTTGGGCTACATTTGGGCTCTTTTGTCTCCGGTGGCCATTTTGGGAGATTTATTTGTTATGAAGTTTCCTAATTTCCTCATGTACTGCAGTCTCCTCAGTAGGAAATGCTTTCAGTTTTTTACTTTGATTCCATCATGAAGGTATTCAGATATGTCACACATTTGCCATAAATTCTGAATGTTAGCACTCTAGTTGCTCATTAGATCACTGTAGTAAAACTACTGTTCACCATGGAAGTCTGCTCATGGTATTAAAAGTGCATGTTTCAGTCTGCATGTCAGAATTTTTTAATGAAATAGAAGAGGATTTGAGAAGTCACTCAAAATGTGCCCTCATTTTCTTTCTTCAGCATTAATCATAATTTCTATGGCAAAATGAACCCCCTCATTGTGTTCCTTTTTAAATTAAATGTTTTAAGTGTTACCAGTTTATTCCAATCAAGATGGCTTCAGGTGTGCCATACTTTTGTCATAATGAAGACAGTAAGCGCTCTAGTTGTTTTTAAGAACACTCTGGGACATTCTATCATTGGGCTATACTTGGGCTACATCTGGGTGATATTTGGGCTACATTTGGGCTCTTTTGTCTCTGGTGGCCATCTTGGAAGACTTATTTGTTATGAAGTTTCCTAATTTCCTCATTTACTGCAGTCTCCTCAGTAGGAAATACTTTCAGTTTTTTACTTTGATTCCATCAAGAAGGCATTCAGATGTGTCACAAATTTGCCATAAATTCAGAATGTTAGCACTCTTTTTACTCATTAGATCACTGTAGTAAAGCTACTGCTCACCAGGGAAAACTGCTGGTGGTATTGAAAGTGCATGTTTCAGTCTGCATGTCAGAATTGTTTAATGAAATAGAAGAGGATTTGAGAAGTTACTCAAAATGTGCCCTAACTTTTCTTTCTGCAGCACTAATCATACTTTTTATGGAAAAATGAACCCCCTCATTTTGTTCCTCTTTAAATTAAATGTTTTAAGAGTTACCACTTTAATCCAAGCAAGATGGCTTCAGGTGTGCCATACGTTTATCATAAGTAGGACTGTTAGCGCTCTAGTTGTTGTTTGGAACACTCTGGGAAGCTGCAGTAGAACACAAAGGAATCAACTGACAGTCTCTGCCCTTGTTGGATGTACATGTTTTACTGAGAATGTCAGACTTCATTCTCACATGACTGAGAAAGATAATGTGAATTTACAGAAAATATGCTCTCAGTTTAGCTTATAGATCACCTTCCAAACCTCTGTGGGAAAAGCAAGAGAAAATATTTTTCTCTCAATCATGATATCCCAGCAGAAGGCTTTTTCACATGGTGAAATCACCTTAGAACATACCACAATTCCTAAAATGAGTATGGTACCATCAACAAATGATTTATAATGTAACTAAAGTCTTAAAACCTTCTATTAACTGCAATGCTTTTTAATGAGGTGCTATCATGTAGATTGGTCCCGAGATGGCTGCCAACACTTCTTGGATGAAGTGCTGACAGCCAATCAGATCTCAGGATGAGATGTGTGGTTAGGCTCCGCCCACATATATATATGATTTTACTTTTGATTTTCTCAGGAACTACTGAACAGATTGACACCAGACCTGCAAAAGGCACTTCTCTGACCTGAGGACTACCTCTCTGCCAAATTTCAAGTAATTCTGTTCAGCCGTTCGGGCTGTACCTTGGACTAAAGGTCCCTATGGAAAAATGCATGGGGAAAACGTGTTTTGGGACCCCCCTTTTTTCTCAGCCCCCGCTTGACGAATCACCCCGAGACTTTCAGGGTAGGAGCGGAGCAGAGCGTCCCACCTATTTTGAAAATTTTGCGAGGATTCGTCAACCGGCGCCAAAGTTATTCCAAATAGAATGTTGCGGATTTCCTATGGAAACACGGTCCTAACTATAACTATCTACTGGCGACCGCCAGTAGATAATATATATATATATATATATATATATATATATTTTATTACTCGCTTCCAACTTCTGCTCAGACTAGACAAACGAGCAAGGACCCAAGTAGGTGCAAGATGATTTCTTTATTGCCAAGTTAGTCCGCCATGACGCGTTTCGGCCGTACCTCGGCCTTGATCACATGACACAGCTCAGACCGTGTTTCCCCAATTTAAAGTGCTGGTGCATACTTTGCAGTAATCAACATAGACAATATACTACATTATTGTACACATCTCATTCGCATTATATAACTGACGAAAAAATATATAAAAACAATGTAAAATACAATTATTTGTGTATCGTTAAATGAAACATATTTACATTATCCTCATATAGGGACCAGTATTGTTTAAATATGTTTGCATAATCTGTATCTTGGCATGGGCAAGCCATTATATGGGGGGCGGGGAGGTGTGTGTGTGTGTGTGTGTAAAAATATATCTGTGTGTGTATATATTTCTATATATCCACATATATGACACAGTGGATGTTGCCACTGTTTAGTTCTGGTTAGGTCAGTTTCTATAGAAAACAGACATTTTTAGCAAGGGTCAAGAAAAAGAGAGTTGCCAAAAGTATGATTTCCCATGTTAATGGCATAGGGAAGTTTGCTCTCAAATACAGAAAAAACTGCTGAAACAAACTGCACCAAATTTGGTGAAAGCTTAGAACTTTAGTCAGAAAGCGTGCTTTTGTTATCCTTCATCCATTTTTGAGAAATTAGCGTTTAAGAAGGTGCTCGGGTGGGCATGAGGGGGATAAATCTGTTTAAAGATTAGAGATATGGGTAACGTTGTTGTCCAGATATGCTCTGATTGGCCAACTCAAAGTGTATGGGCAGATTCTGTTTGGCTGTCCACAGAGTGGCTCTTGCACTCAGGTGGAGTCATAATGCGATCTAGTTGCAAATTTAATGCAGCCTGCAAAGATGGAATAAACTAGTAAATAGCCACGTTCTCTGAATTTTAACACATTAAATATAGCCTATATCTAGGGTGGAAGTAAATTCCAAAGTAAGTCTTCCCAAACTCTGAAAGAGATGCCTCCCCATCTGGTGTATTTGAAGGGTAAGTATGCTTCTACCTGTGATATCAAGTACATTTATTGCCCTTTTCAGGGTTGTAAAGAAATGGATTGTACTTGGGAATGCCCAAGAATGTACATGTTTGTGGGCATTCTCAAACTTTCAAGGAAAACCACACGGTTGAAAGCTCACCATTCCTGGAGTGTGATATATTTCTGCAGAGATGTTCACGCATGTGGGGCAGGCCTCTGCCCCTGTAGATGGATATATAGGAGCCAGAAATTCCTTTGTAAAAGGCACAAAACTGCAAATCCAATAGTAAACATGCATTTGGAATCAACTTTACCTTTGTGAACAGTGTCCATTGTCTGTGAGCGGCAGTCACTTGATTTTTGTGCTAGCGCATCAACTCTATGCACTACTGCAGCCTCCTACAATCATGGGTTTCTCATTGAGTACCTCCGTAGGCAGCAGTGCAGATCCTTCTGGCAGTGTTTGGCTGATGTTGCTGTTACCAGAGCTGAGGAACAGAACAACATGTGGGGTATAGGGATGCCTTTAGTGGTGCTGGAGTCTTGAAGTAGATGTTCCAGCCTGATGTCAGTGTATTATGCAGTGTTAAGCCCCAATTGTGCATGATAGACATGCTATCAGGTACTTAGGTGTTTGATGTCTGGTAATGCAGGTGATGTATATGACTTTGTACTTCTACCATGTACAGTAAAACTCCTAATTGTCTTTTACTCGCAGACCAAAAGTGATCCGAATAGTACATGTGATGAGGCCAACCTGGTTCAAGATGTGCTGGACTTGTTCTTTGCAGGCTCAGAAACAACTGCCCTAACTCTCCTCTGGGCCTTGCTTTATATGGTAAAATATCCCGATATACAAGGTGAGCTTGTGAGTAAAGGAAATTCAAGTACAGCAATATGCATAATCTTTTAATTGTATAAACGCAAAAAAATAACTCTATGATGGCAGATTCGAGGTGGAGAGGAGTAAAGATATTGATCCTCATATTGGTTATGTACCGACATGGTAAAGTAATAGAATAATAATATTTCACCCCAAAAATATTACTGTTAGAAACATGTTGGTAGGTCTATACACCCAATGTGCAAGTATGTAATTTTTCTATGAGTAACAAAATAAAGTCAGAACGCCTTTGTATCCTGACCAATGAAAGAACCTTTGGGGCGCTGGGTGCTGTTGCTAGAGAGTCAGAAAGTGCAATTCTGCTGCTGAAGTTTTGCAAAGGGGACAAACTTGGCAACTTCATCTTGATCAGCTTCATGAGGGCCTTGATCTTCTCAACCTCCTCCGTATTTATCAATTTGAGTTTGACCCTGACCATGCTATTGAGGCTTCCACATCCAGGTATTAAATAACATTGAGTCATTTACTGATTACAGAGAACCATGTATCTTGGTGCTACTTGAGGGCTCTACTGCCTTTGATATTGATGATCGTTGAGTCTTACTTAAAGCTCTCTAGTTACACGTGAGAACTAATAGCTCCACCTTAAACTGGTTCACCTCATAAGCCTGTGGCCAAAAAGAATAGAATTTGAACTGATTAAATTATCCAGCTCTAAATCGATTCCTATTTTCGGCAAATTCCACGGGGATCAATGCTTAATCCCATAACATGATACTTAACCTGCACCTGGAGGCACTGGAAATACTTTGCAGACAATATAGGACTGCTATCCCCCCAGTAAGCTTAGGATTCCCCACTGTACTTTCCAGTGTCATTGA
The DNA here is from genome assembly GCF_964204655.1 of Triturus cristatus. Lineage (NCBI taxonomy): Eukaryota > Metazoa > Chordata > Amphibia > Caudata > Salamandridae > Triturus > Triturus cristatus. The sequence goes on along the minus strand of NC_140594.1, from coordinate 1,134,984,022 downwards.
CCAACCGCATCATTAACGCATATTCACCCTAAATGTCATTCAAACCTGGGGGTGTCTAGTTTATCAGGAACCAACAACTCAAACTAACTTCAAGTGAGTTGACTTCATAAATAGAGGAACACGGAATCTTCTCATCCAAGAGTGACTCTACAATGTTAACTTAAATAGCTCTTTCCCATCTGCCATTCCCCATTAAATTCCCTTAAGTCTTAGTGACCACTCTCAATTCTTAGGGACTGTACCCCAAAAAACCCTGATCTATGGTCAAGGCCCTCATCTTATTACACATCAACTAATTCAATGCACTGCTCAATGTCCTGCTGTAGCCGTGATTGACAACAATCAAACCTATTCTTCAGGCAGAGTCTTCACTAGCAAAGGAACTTTGGGCACATTTTGTGTACCAAAATGTACTTGCATTGGCCTTCTCTTCCTGCCAGAATCCACTTCAAAGACCTATCTATATGACTCTACCTAGCTTCTAAACACAAAGCAGTGTGTCCAATTGCAACCACATTACTAAGGGTACATCCCTGGCTAGGTTGGTTCTCAAACAATGCACAAGCCAATAGACCAGGTCTTTGTATTTATCAAGTCTCTTGAAAACCCACCACTAGCGCCTCAACCTACCTCCTTCAGTGATGCAATGCAGGAAAAGTCCCAAACTATGTCCTTGTAACTATCCTCTTGCAATCCTAGTCTGTATCCTTTCCTCACCTCACCTGCCCATCTATCTAGCCTCCCATGTTTGCTGTGTGTGGTTTAGATATGTACAGCATTCTCTACTTAACTATGATGGTATGTTTGTGGTCAACAAAAACCTCTAGTAAACAAGAAAATTGTATTAACTGCGTGGGTGCTCATGACGAGCCCAGCTCGTCATGAGGCACAGTGGAGCAACGCAGCGCCGCGCTCGCCCCCCCCCCTCCCCCCGCTGTGGGGGTATTACCCCCGCGGCGAAGGGGTTAATGTGTCCCATATAACTGCTAGATGTCAGACTGTGTGCTGGATGGGTGTGCACATTCCATGGCTAAAACCATGCCAATATCCATATCTTTTTGAGGATAAATGCACAGTTCAGTCATGTTGATGCTAGGTCATGCACATCTTTAGATGTCCATACACAAAGGACTGTAATTTATCAACTATATTTCCTACCTCTGCATAGTTCAGAGCTATTGAATAAAACATATGCTTGCACAACTCTTTTGGAAATTTTCCACAATACTTGTAAAATTAACTTCTCACCGAAAATTACAGTGTGCGTGTAGGCTTCAGTTATTCACATACAGTGCGCATAACTGTACTTGTTAAAAAAGTACTAGGATGTATTAATGTAAAAGCACCTCTTAAAAGTGAAAAAGCATTGTACAGGTTTATAAAGTAATATTAAGGGCCTGATTTTCGCATAAGCTTTCACAGTGCTGCATCTTGCCACTACAAATAAATTCAAAGGGTTATGTCCGTTAACCATAGAAGGGTGAAAGATGTAATCAACTTGTGGGTATTTGAAAGCATGACCTTCAGTGTAGGCAAATAAGAGCAGATGGAGCATTAACCTGCTGAGCAGTTGTAACTTGACAAAATAGATTGAAACCAAAGCTCATCTTGCCAAACTATGGGCCTCATTACGATGAGGCTCCGACTGCCATTACTGCAGGATGGAGACCGCCCGACACGTAGTCGGCAGTTTCACCCCACATATTACGATGCAACTGCTGTGGAGGCTTTCGGACGGACACATGTCGTTTACTTTTGCGGCTTGTTTGATGGCCCGGAAAAGGGCCACAGCACAAGCTGCAGTACTAAAAGGCATGTGTGCAAACATCCATGCACAGTGTGCCAGGCACCACATGGTGCCTGGCACACGGTGCCTGGGTGTTTGGGGGGGCACCTCATGTGTCCCCCTCACCACATAGCAGAGCCTCATGGGGACGGGGGCCTGCTAGGGGCCCCCCAAGTTCCTTTCTGACAGCCTTTCAATGGCAGTGGGACCGCCATGAAAACCCAGCTGAAATGGACATCATAATTCTTATGGCGGTGCCTGGCAGTCTTTAGTTGACCTTTTGAGCTGAGAACACTGGTCGATACCCAACATGCATCTGCTTGCTTAGCACACTTAAGGCATATTTAGTGCCTCATTTAGAGCTTGGATGAGCTGGAGCACAGCTGTAAATCAGCTGTGCCACCGCCCCACCAAACACTTGGTTCCTCTGCTCTATTTTGAGCATTGTGTTCACACTTGCAGAGCTATTGCGGTCGCTGCCAGCGTAGACCTCTGACGTGGAGGCTGGTTCCCCAAAGGTTCTCTTGTCACAGTGATAGTTGTCCCCAGGATTTGCAGTGGGTTGAATAAACTTGGGGGAGGGGAGTCTCTCTAAGGGGAATAACCCATGTAAAAGGGGTGTGGGTTAAACATGTAAGATACAACTTTGCTGCCTGAATTGTATTTTGCAGACTCTTTCTGTTATTGCATCCAGCTATATAATAGGACAACTGTCATGTACTTAAAACAAGCCCGGACTATTGGTTTTATCAATGGTTGTTAGCTGCAAAAAAAATAATGAGTAACAATGACTTTGTGTGGTAAATAATGGTGAAAATGCTTACATTCTGTAATTATGATAAAGTGAAATAACTATACCACTCCATTAGAAACTTTAAATAAAATTATTCGTAAAATGCTTACTTTTATTTAGAGGGGGCTTGAAAAAAATGTCTAGTGGCTGCTAAACCTGGACTGCCCATACAACAGCTTTATCACTGCAGACCTGTTAACTGTAGAGCCTGAGCCTACACTCTGCCCTCTCCCCTCCTGCTCGCTGCAGATCCCTACAGCGGGCTCTGCCCCTCACCCGTCCTGCCCGCTGCGGATCCCCACAGTGTGCTCTGCCCTTCCACCCTCCAGCCCCACTGCAGATCCATACAGCATCCTCTGCCCTTCACCCCTCCTGCCCTGCTGTAAATCCCGACAGTGTGCTCTGCCCCTCACCCTCCTGTCTGCTGCAGATTCTTGCGGTGCTTTGCCCTTCACCCCTCATGCCCTGCTGCAGATCCTCACAGCACGCTCCACGCTTCACGCCCCACTGCAGATCCCCACAATACGCTCCATCCTTAACCTGCACCACTGAAAATCCCTTTGGCGCGCTCTGCTATTCACCCCTCCTGCCCCGCTGAAGACTCCCTCAGCACGCTCTGCCTCTCACTGCCCACTGCGGTTCACCACGGTGCACTCTGCCCTTCACCCGTCCTGCCTCGCTGAGGATCCCCACAGCGTGCTCTGCCCTTCAACCCTCCTGCCTTGCAGCAGAACCCTATGGGCGCACTCTGCCATTCATCCCTCATGCCCGCTGCAGATCCCTAAGGCGCGCTCTGCCCTTCACCACTCTGCCCTTCACCCCTGCTGCAGATCACCAGGGTGTGCATTTCCAGGTCACTAGCAGGTGACCATATCTTCTGATTAGCTCCTTCGTGACAACTGCATAACAAAGGGGTCTATCAAGGGTAACATCAAAGGCTGGTGATGGCTGGTAGTGCCCCATGAGAGATTATTTTTTTTCAAGCCCAGGGTGAGGGCAAAAATGAAGAGCCCGATAGTGACCTGCCTCTGCACCTGTTTTTATAGAACTACCATAGCTTAGCATCAGCCGGACCGGGCCAACTTAAAGCCTTGGTTGTCCCACCTTTTTACAGCAAGACCACGGTCTCTTGTTCTCCCTGTCCAAGTTCTTTGAGCAAGGCATGACTCGCAATGGAAAAGGTAGAACGGACCCCTCATACAGGCATGCTGAACGCTCACTGCACCATCGGGCCATTTACTTTCTGGATTGCGTTTTTATCTCAATACAAAAAGATTTTTGAGTCTTTAAACACAGTGCCTGCTTCGCAAACTTCGAGTCTTGTGATGGAAACCTCCACACTATCCCTCCCTTTAGAGCACAGTGATCACTGCCAGGTAGGTGGGAATCTCTCAAAAGAGCATACGGTCCTTCACCAATGTGAAGAGACCATTGCCTCTGCTACCCTGGCAGGCTGGTGAACCATCAACAGGTCCAGATACACCTTATTTATTAAATCTAAACATCTCACTTGTTGGTTAACTTTGATACCAGAAAATCAGATGTAATTCG